>NC_138900.1:0-1335912 GCF_965194825.1 Balaenoptera physalus
CAAACACAATGGTATGAAACTGAAATTCAATATTAAAAAGAATAATTGAAAATTCAAGAACACTTAGAAATTGAACAATAAGCTCCTGAATAGCCAATGCATACAGGAATAAATCAAAAGGGAAATTTTTTTTAAAAATCTTAAAGCAAACAAATTTAGAAACACAAAGTACCTAAGTTTATGGAATACAGGAAAACAATGCAATTCAAAGAGTTATGTTTACAGTAATAAATGCATATATTTTAAAAGAATTCTTGAGATGGGATTAAGATGAAAGGTAGGAAGATACTGAGCTCCCTCCTGCCATGGACACACCCAAATTACAACAACTTACACGGAAATTATCTCTGAGAATGACCTGAAGACTAGCAGGGAAGGTTTTCCACAACTAAAGATATAAGGAAGGAGAAACCACAAGGCAGGTGGGAGGACTGGAAACACAGTCTAGTTGGAACCCACACCTCGAGCACAGTGACCCACAGCTGGAAGATACCACAATTGCATAGGTCCTCCACACGGAGGGAAGGGTCTGAGCTCTGCATCAGGCTGCTCAGCCCAGGGTTCCTGCACTGTGAAGAAAAGAACACAGCAGGTCTGGCTTTGAAAACCTGCAGGGCTTACTTTCAGGAAAGCTGGAGGCTAAAGAAAACTGAGACTTTGCTCTCACAGGGCACACACACATCTCACACGTTCTCAGTCCCTGTGCAGAGCCAGCAGTGTGAAAGACACCTGGGTCAGACCCACTTGCTAATCTCGGAGAGTTCCTTGGAAAGGCAAGAGGCAGCTGGAACTCCCGCTAGGAACTGAGACATTGGCAAGCAACATTTTAGAGTCTTCCCTGGAACTGATTAGAATCAGGGGCCTGTCCATCTACCACCATGCCCATAGCACTCCTGCACCACAAGGCCTCACAACCAGACACACTGGGGGCCTACCCTGTCCGCCTGTGCACCCGGAGCACCACACAGCCACCCGTAACGGAGGGCTGCCTTGGTTACCAGCACACCCACAGCAATTCCATACTGCAGGGCCTCACAGTCATTTAGGCCAGGGTCCAACACTGCCTACCAGCTTGTCCACAGTAGTTGGCCCTGCCATAAGAGGAAGGTGTGTGCATCCCACACAAGGGACATCCCTGGAGCATGTGGCTCTGCTGGCCAGAGGACAATGTGCTGGGGGGGGCCATATCAGTCATCTCCTATGTAAGGCCACTTCTCCGAGACCCGGGAATGTAACAACCTGAACCTACAAAGAGAATTAGGAAACACAAGGAAATAGAGGAATATGTTACAAATGAACTAACAAGACACAACATCAGACAAAGAACTGAATAAAACAGGGATAAGCATTCTAGCCGATAAAAAAAGTGTTCACAGTAATGATTATAAAGATGCTCACCCAAGTCAGGAGAAGAATAGATGGACATAGTGAGGATTTCAACAAAGAGTAATAAAATGTCAAAAAGAACCAAACAGCTGAAAAATACAATAAATGAGATTAAAACACACACACACACACACGAGGGAAGCAACATTATATTATATATTATATGATACAGAAGAATAGATCAGTGAAATGGAAAACAGAGTAGTGAAAACCACCCAAGCTGAATAGCACAAAGAAAAAAGAATTAAGACTATAGGTAAAGGGACCTCTGAGACAACATCAAGAATATTCACATGAGCATTACAGGGTCCCAGAAAGAGGAGAAGAGAGAAAGAGGCAGAGAACATATTAGAGGATATAGTAACTGATAACTTTCCTAACCTGGGGAAGGAAACACACATCCAGGTCCAGGAAACACAGAGTCCCAAACAAGATGAAGACAGACAGGTCCACACCAAGACATATTTTAAAGTGCCATAAATTTAAGGTAAAGAAGGATCATAGAAGCAGTGAAATAAAAGCATCTAGTTATGTTCAAGGTATTCCCATAAGACTGTCAGCTGACTTTTCAGCAGACTTTGCAGACTAGGAAGGAATGACAGGATATGTTCAATGCGCTAAAAGGAAAAAGCCTACAACAAGAATACTCTACCAGCAAGATTATGATTCAGAATTGAAGGAGAGGGCTTCCCTGGTGGTGCAGCGGTTGAGAATCTGCCTGCCAATGTAGGGGACACGGGTTCAAACCCTGGTCCGGGAAGATCACACATGCTGCGGAGCAACTACGCCCGTGTGCCACAACTACTGAGCCTGTACTCTGGAGCCCGTGAGCCACAACTACTGAAGCCCACGCCCCTAGAGCCCGTGCTGCACAACAAGAGAAGCCACCGCAATGAGAAGCCGGCACACTGCAATGAAGAGTAGCCCCCGCTCGCCACAACTAGAGAAAGCCTGCGTGCAACAACGAAGACCCAATGCAGCCAAAAATAAATAAATAAATAAATTTATGGGGAAAAAAAAGAATTGAAGGGGAGATCAGGAGCTTCCCAGACTAGCAAAAGCCAAAAGAGTTCATCCCTAATAAAGCAGCCTTATAAGCAATGCTGAAGGAATTTACTTAAGCTTAAAAGAAGTCTCACTAATTATTGATAGGAAGAAGAAAACAAACAAAAGTAAAAATCTCACTGCAAAAAGTATACATAGAGTAAGGGTAGTAGATCAAACACTTAAGCTTCTGTAAAGAATAAAAGACAATGGTAGTATGTTTTTTTAAGAGAGGGCCCAAATAAACCAGAAATGAGAGATGAAGTTACAACAGACACCACAGAAATACAAAGTATCCTAACAGATTACGACAAACAATTATACACCAACAAATGGGACAACCTAGAAGAAGTGGATAAATTCCTAAAAACATAAATCTTCCAAGACTGAGTTAGCAATAAATAAAAAATCCAAACAGATCAATTACTAGAAATGAAATCAATCAATAATCAAAAAACTCCCAATAAATAAATGCCCAGGACCAGGTGGCTTTACTAATAAATTCTACCACACATTTAAAGGACAGTTAACATCCTTCTCAAGCTATTCCAAACAATTGATGAAGGAGTGCTTCCAATCTTATTTTCTGAGGCCAGCATCACCTATATATGAAAACCAGATAAACACACTACCAAAAAAGGTAAATTACAGGCCAATATCCCTGATGAACATAGATGCAAAAACCCTCAACAATATATTAGTAAACTGAATTCAACAGTACACTAAAAGAACCATACACCATGATCAAATGGATCATCTCAGCAATGCAGGAATGACTCAGTCTATGCAGATCAATTAAGTGACACACCAGATTAGCAGAAAAAAGGATAAAATCATATGATCAACTTCATACCTCCAGCAAAGGATTTGGCAAAATTCGACAAAATTCAACATTTGAATTATGATAAAAGCTCTCAACAAGGTGGGTATAGAAGCAACATACCTTTTTATAATAAAGGACAGGGACTTCCCTGGCAGTCCAGTCCTTGGGAATTTGCGATTCCACTGCAGGGGGTGTGGGTTCAATCCCTGATCAGGGAACTAGGGTCCCCCATGCTATGAGGTGTGGCTTGAATGAATGAATGAATGAATGAATGAATGAATGAATAAAGGGTATATATGACAAAAGGAGACCTAACACCATACTTAATCGTGAAAAGCTGAAAGCATCTCCTCTAAGAACATGAACAAGACAAGGACGCCTACTCTCACCACTTTTATTCAACACAGGATTAATAGTTGTAGCCACAGCCTAAAGACAAAAATAAAAATACAAAATAGGATCTAACTTGTAAAGGAAGTAAAACTGTCACTGTTTGCAGATGACATGATAAAATGTAGAGAGAACCCTAAAGATCTCACCAACAAATTATTAGCATAAATAAACTCAGTAAATTTGAAGTATACACAATTTTTTTCTTTTTTTAATTAACTTTTTTGGAGTATAGTTGCTTTACAATGTTGTGTTAGTTTCTACTATATAGCAAAGTGAAGCACCTATACGTATACATATATGCCCTCTTTTTTAGATTTCCTTCCCATTTAGGTCACCACAGAGCACTGAGTAGAGTTCCCTGTGCTATACAGTAGGTTCTCATTAGTTATCTATTTTATACATAGTATCAATAGTGTATATCTGTCAATCCCAATCTCCCAATTTCTCCCATCCCCCCTTTTCCCCCCTTGGTGTCCATATGTTTGTTCTCTACATCTGTGTCTCTATTTCTGCTTTGCAAATTAGATCATCTATAGCATTTTTCTAGATTCCACATATGTGTTAATATACGATATTTGTTTTTCTCTTTCTGACTTACTTCTCTCTGTATGACTCTCTCTAGGTCCATCCACGTCTCTACAAATAACCCAATTTCGTTCCTTTTTATAGTTGAGTAATATTCCATTGTATATATGTACCACATCTTCTTTATCCATTACTCCATTGATGGACATTTAGGTTGCTTCAATGTCCTGGCTATTGTAAATAGTGTCACAGTGAATATTGGGGTGCATGTGTCTTTTTGAATTATGGTTTTCTCTGGGTACATGCTCAGTAGTGGGATTGCTGTATCATAACGTAGCTCTATTCTTAGTTTTTTAAGGAACCTCCATACTGTTCTCCATAGTGGCTGTATCCATTTATATTCCCACCAACAGTGCAAGAGGGTTCCCTTTTCTCCACACCCTCTCCAGCATTTATTGTTTGTAGATTTTTTTTTTTTTTGGCTGCTTTGGGTCTTCGTTGCTGCACGCGGGCTTTTCTCTAGTTGCAGCGAGTGGGGGCTACTTTTCGTTTTGGTGCACGAGATTCTCATTGCGGTGGCTTCTCTTGTTGTGGAGCATGGGCTCTAGGTGCATGGGCTTCAGTAGTTGTGGCATACAGGCTCAGTAGTCGTGGCTCGCGGGTGCTAGAGCACAGGCTCAGTAGTTGTGGCACAGGGGCTTAGTTGCTCCACGGCATGTGGGATCTTCCCAGACCAGGGCTCAAACCCGTGTCCCCGGCATTGGCAGGCGGATTCTTAACCACTGCACCACCAGGGAAGCCCTGTAGATTTTTTGATGATGGCCATTCTGACCAGTGTGAGGTGATACCTCATTGTAGTTTTGATTTGCATTTCCCTAATAATTAATGGTGTTGAGCATCTTTTCATGTGCCTGTTGGCCATCTGTAAGTCTTTGGAGAAATGCTTATTTAGGTTTTCCACCCATTTTTTGATTGGGTTATTTGTTTTTTTTGATATTGAGCTACATGAGCTGTTTGTATATTTTGGAGATTAATCCTTTGTCAGTTGCTTCATTGGCAAATATTTTCTCCCATTGTGAGTGTTGTCTTTTCGTCTTGTTTATGGTTTCCTTTGCTGGGCAAAAAAGTTTTTAAGTTTAATTAGGTCCCGTTTGTTAATTTTTGTCTTTATTTTCATTGAAGTATATGCAATTAATATACAGAAATCTGTTATTTTTCTCTGCACTAATAACGATCAAAGAAATTAAGGGAAAAAAATTTACAATTGTACCAAAAATAATAAAATACCTGGAAATAAATTTAACCACAGAGGTGAAAGATTTATATATTAAAAATTATAAGACATTGATGAAGGAAATTGAAGATGACACAAATAAATGAAAAGATATCCCATGCTCTTGGATCGGAAGAATTAATCTTTTTAAAATAGCCCTATTACTCAAAGCAACCTACAGATTTAAAGCAATCCCTATCAAAATACCCATGACATTGTTCACAAACAGAACAAATAATCGCCAAATAAATATAGAACCACAAAATACCCACACTGCCAAAGCAATCCTGAGAAAAAAAGACCAAAGCTGGAGATAGCATGCTCCCTGACTACAATAATCACAAAAACAGACACATAGATCAAGGGAATAGAATAGAGAGCCCAGAAAGGAACCCACACACTTATGGTGAATAAATCTACCACCAAGGAGGCAAGAATATACAATGGAGAAAAGACAGTCTCTTCAATAAGTGGTGTTGGGAAAACTGGAGGGCTACATGTAAAATAATGAATTTAGAACATTTCCTCACACCAGACACAAAATTCAAAATGGATTAAGGACCTAAAGGTGATACACCAAACCCTAAAACTCCTAGGAGAGAACATAGGCAGAACACTCCTTGACATAAATTGTAGCGATATTTTTGGGGGATCTGGCCTCTAAGGCAAAAGAAATAAAAGCAAAAATAAACAAATGGAAGCTAAATAAAGTTTAAGAGCTTTTGCACAGCCATGAAAACCATCAACAAAATCAAAATTCAAAGTGCAAAGTGTAAGAAAATATTTGTAAATGATATGACTGACAAAAGGTTAATATCCAAAATATATAAATAGTTCATACAACTCAATATCACACACACAAAAAATGAACAACACAATCAATAATGGTCAGAAGACATGAATAGACATCTTTCCAAAGAAGATACAGATGGCTAAAAGGCAGATGCAAAGGTGCTCAACATCACTAATTATTAGAGAAGTTCAATTCAAAACAACCATGAGATATCAACCCCACACCTGTCAAAATAACCCTCATCAAAATGTCTATAAATACCAAATTATTGAGAGGATGTGAAGAAAAGTGAACCCTTGTACACTGTGGGTAGGATTGTAAATTGCTGCAGGCACTATGGAAAATAGGATGGAGGTTTCTCAAAAAG
Organism: Balaenoptera physalus; assembly: GCF_965194825.1. Taxonomy (NCBI): domain Eukaryota; kingdom Metazoa; phylum Chordata; class Mammalia; order Artiodactyla; family Balaenopteridae; genus Balaenoptera; species Balaenoptera physalus. Next base: position 6,605 of record NC_138900.1, read on the forward strand.
GTAAAAATAGAACTACCATATGATCCATCAATAACTCTCCTGGGTACCTATCTAGGAAAGAAATGAAAACAATAATTCCAAAAGATACATAAACCCCAATGTGTATAGCAGCACTATTGACAATGGCCAAGATACAAAAGCAACCAAAATGCCCATGAACAGACAAATGGATAAAGAAGATATAGTATATATGTACAATGGGATATTACACCGCCATAGAAAGAATGAAATTCTGCCATTTGCAGCATTGTGGATGGACTCGAGAATATTATGCTTAATGAAGTAAGTCAGAGAAAGACAAATATTGTGTGATATCATTTATATGTGGAATCTAACAATAATACAAACGAATATATATGTAAAACAGAAACAGACTCACAGATCTGTAAACAAACTAGTGTTACCAGTGGGGAGAGGTAAGGGGGGGAGGGGCAAATTAGGGGTATGGGATTAAGAGGTACAAACTACTATGTATAAAATAGATAAGCAACAAAGATATATTGTATAGGACAGGGAATTATAGCCATTCTCTTGTAAAAACTTTTACTCAAGTGTAATCTGTAAAAAATCCCAGATCACCTGAGACTGATATAGTATTGTAAATAAACTATAATTTTCAAAAATAAAAACAATTGGATAGAGGATCTGAATACACATTTTGCCAAAAACAAAACAAACAAACAAAAAGATGGCTAAAAGGCACATGGAAACATGCTCAACAGCACTAATCATCCGGAGGGAAATGCAAATCAAAACCACAAAAAGAGATCACCTTACTGGTGTCAGAATGGCTATCATCAAAATGACAACAATTAATAAGTGTTGCTGAGGATGTGGAGAAAAGAGCACTCACCTGCACTGTGGCTAAGGATGTAAGTCAGTGCAGCCACTACTGAAAACATTACGGAGGGTTCTGAAAACATAAAAAAATAAAACTACCATATGAGTTAGAAATTCCACGTATGGTTATTTATCCAAAGAAAACAAAACAAAGCAAAAAACTAATTTAAAGAGATACATGCACCCCTGTTTTCATTGCAACATAACTTACAATAACCAATATATGGTAGAAACCTAAATGTTCAATGATAGACAAATGGATAAAAAAGTGATATATATACACACACACACACACACACACACACACACACACACACACATACACGTATACACATACATACATATGAATATACACAACGCACATACACATATATATACATGTATCTATACACATATGTAGATATATATTCATATACAGATACATATATGTATATATGTGTATATAAATGTACATATACAGTTATATATTATATATTACTCAGCCATAAAAAGATAAAATCTTGCCATTTTTGACAACATGGATGGACCTAGAGAGTATTATGCTCAGTGAAGTAAGTCACATAGAGAAAGACAAATACCACATGATCTCACTTACATGTGTAATCTAAAAACAAAACAAACACAACAAAACCAGTCTTACAGACACAGTGAACAAATTTGTGATTGCAAAAGGGGAGGTGAGTGGGTCTTGGACAAGACAGGTGAAGGGGTATAAGAAGTACAAAATTCCAGTTATATGATAAAAATTGACAAGAATTTAATATACAGAATAAAGAATATGGTTCATGATATTGCAGTAACTGTGGATGGGGACAGATGGTTACTAGACTCATCAAGGTGATCGTTTTGTAGTATAATTAAATGCTGAATCATTATGTTGTACATCTGAAACTAATGTAATATTATATGCCAACTATTCTTCAATTTAAAAAAAAAGAAAGAAAGAAAAAGAATGCATGCCCTGACAGCATTTCACCTGAGCCATTTCTTGGGAGTGTGTTTATAATGAACAGCCTTCAGGAATGAGCTAATGTGTCTCCCTCAGACAAACAGGAACCTGCTAACCTCTCATTTTAAAAGCAGTGGAGTCCTCAAGCTCAGTGTTCCTCAGTGTAACACAACCGAGTCCATACGTAGCACTCAACTGGATCCCTCTCTGTCATCCCAGTGGGAACTGGGGTGTGGGGAAGGAGAACCAATACAATATTATGCTCATGCTTGCTGTGCCATAAGTAATAAAACCTTTTGTCTCTGAAAAAAACCTCAGTTAAAGAACCTAACTTTACAATTAAAGGAACTAGGAAAAGAACAAACTAAGCCCAACATTAGCAGAATGAAATAAATAATAAGGATTAGAGCAGTCATAAAAGTAATAGAAGGACCTACTGTCTAGCACAGGGAACTCTACTCAATACTCTGTAGTGATCTATATGGGAAAAGAATCTAAAAAAGAGTGGATATGCGTATAACTGATTCACTTTACTGAACACAACATTGTACATCAACTATACTCAAATAAAAATTAAAAATAAAGTAATAGAGACTACAAAAACAGTAGAAGGGGGCTTCCCTGGTGGCGCAGTGGTTAAGAATCCGCCTGCCAATGCAGGGGACACGGGTTCAATCCCTGTTCCGGGAAGATCCCACATGCCGCGGAGCAACTAAGCCTGTTCACCACAGCTACTAAGCCCTCGCGCCTAGAGCCTGTGCTCCACAACAAGAGAAGCCACCGCAATGAGGAGCCCATGCACCGCAACGAAGAATAGCCCCCGCTCGCCGCAACTGGAGAAAAGCCTGCGTGCAGCAACGAAGACCCAACACAGCCAAAAATAAATAAATAAATTTTAAGAAAAACAGACAAGGGCACAATGAGAAAAGTAGAGATCAATATTCCTGAATAATGTAGATGAAATATACTCAAAATACTGGCAAACTAAATTCAGCAGCACATTGAAGGGATTCATTCACCATGATTAAGTGGGATTTATGCCTGTATGCAAGGATGGCTCAATGTATGCAAATCAATAAATGTGATAGGGCTTCCCTGGTGGCGCAGTGGTTGGGAGTCTGCCTGCCAATGCAGGGGACACGGGTTCGAGCCCTGGTCTGGGAAGATCCCACATGCCGCGGAGCAACTAAGCCCGTGAGCCACAACTACTGAGCCTGCGCATCTGGAGCCTGTGCTCTGCAACGGGAGAGGCCACGACAGTGAGAGGCCCGTGCACCGCAATAAAGAGTAGCCCCCGCTCGCCGCAACTAGAGAAAGCCCTCACACAGAAACGAAGACCCAACACAGCCAAGGATAAATAAATAAATAAATAATTTTTTTTTAAAAAATGTGATATATTACATTAAGAGAATAAAGGGAAAATATCATATTAATAGATACATGAACATTATTTGACGAAATCCAACTTCCTTTCATGATAAAGATTGTCAAGAAATTAGTTATAGAAGGAATATACCTCAACACATTAAAAGTCATATGACAAGCCCAAAGCTAACAGTCCCAAAAGTGTTTCTCCTAAGTTTCAGCCAAGACAAGGTTACCAATTCTTGCCCCTTCTATTCAAAGTAGTACTGGAATTCCTAACCAGAGCAAGTAGGCAAGAAAAATAAAGTAAATCCAAGTCATAAAGGTAAACCTAAATTTTCTGTTTGCAGATGACATGTTTTTATATCTACAAAAACCTAAAAATGCCACTTCCAAAAAACTGTTCAAACTAATAAATAAAACGAGTAAGCGGCATGACACAAAATCAACATATAAAAATCACTTATGGTTCTGTATACTAACAACAGAAACTATCAGAAAAGGTTTAAAAAAAAGTCCCATTTACAATAGCACCGAAAAGAATAAAATATTTAGGAGTAAAGTTAACCAAGAATGTAAAAGAGCTGTATACAGCAAACTATAAAATATTGATGAAAGAATGTGAAGAAGACACAAATAAATGGAACAATCGCCCATATTACTAGATTGAATAAATGAACATTGTTAAAAATGTCCATACTATCCAAATGTCCAAAGCAATCTTGAGCACAAAGAGCAAAGCTGAAGGCATCACGCTTCATAATTTCAAACTATACTACAAAGCATAGTAATCAAAGCAGTATGGTCACAGTACAAAAACAGACATATAGAACAATGGAACGAAATAGAGACCTCAGAAATAAATCCACATATTTACAATCAATTGATCTTTGACAAAAGTGCCAGGAATATACAATGAGAAAAGGATCTTCTCGTCAGTAAATTCTTGGGAAACTGAATATTCACAAGCATAAGGAAGAAATTAGACTTGAATCTCACACTGTATACAAAAACTAATTCAAACTGGTTTAGAGAATTAAATAGAAGATCCAAAACTGTAAAGTTACTAGGAGAAGATATAGGGGGGAAAAAATTTCTTGACACTGCAATGGGCATTGTATTTTTAGATGTGACCACAAAAGCACAGGCAGCAAAAACAAAAACAAAAAAAATTGAAAAACAGATTGCATTAAACTATAAAGCTTTGAACAGCAAAGGAAACAATTTACAGTGAGCAGAGTGTACCTACAAAATGGGGAAAATATTTGAAAATCCTCTCTAATATGTATAATAATGCTCAAACAATTGAGTAGAAAAAACACAACAAATAACCTTATTTTTCTTTCAGGGACACTTTTCCTTGCTTTAATATATTTTGTCTTTTGCTGCTTTTGAAGCGAGCTCTCAATTACAAAATAAACTACAGTCAAAAATGCCAACCACTGGCACAGGATGGAGAAGCCCACAAGTAAGGACAGACAGCAGCCGGTGGCAAGAGGTGGGAAGTGATTGAAGCTGTGGCTACAAATGCTCAAGTGTCGGATAGCTAAAACTATCCAAAAGGTTGTGCCCTAATATTAGCACAGGTCAGACCCGTCACTACCTTAGCGGGTGGCATCGGTGTGTTTGGGTTCAGATTCCACCTGGCAATACAGTTTCTTCCAGTTAAGATTTCTTGGCTTGCACCAATCACAGGATGGCCTGAGGGCACCGGACCAGTCTATTAGTTTTTCAAAACACTGTCGTAGACCTGATAGATGTACTGGAAGGCTTCAGGAGCTAGCTCTACACTTCGGCAACAGTGTGTAATTTAGGGTTTCTGGCTGGCTATGGAGCTGAGCCAAAACCCAAATGCCATTAGTGAGTCAGGGATTGGTAGAGAATGTCCTGTCCTTCCACATTCCTCTTGGCAATAGTATAAACGTTGTTGTTTTGCAATTTGTTGGAAACAGTGTCAGCATTTAAATGACTTTCCTTAATCTGAAACTGAAGTTCATTTTCATTGGGAATATCCTTCCATGTTGCAAGGAAGACCTGGCGTTTCATCTTCAAAAAACATATTGAGTGGGATGAGGCAGCTGAAGTAGAAGACATCACTATTGTTTTTCACAGCTACCTGCAGGTTGTTCAGAGGTTCTATCTTCATGACTGGGTCCAAGGTGTGGAGAGGCAGGGAGATATCAATGCTCTGGTTTGATATCAGTGGTGTAGGGATGGCCAGAGGAGTGCTGGGGATGACACCAAAGTTATTCTTGTTAAACTGAATTGCCAAGTCTATCATGTGCTACAGAGCTTTCTTTATGAAGTTCATTTCCATATAGATGTGCCCTTGGCAGTGAGTCAAGGTTCCTGAAATCTCCAAGCCTTTAGCCTTTACTGCAGGCAGCCAGACAGCCTCAGGAGCCCCATATCCACCAGATGCCATGACTATCCCCATAGAGAGTTCACGTTGGTTATTCAGACCACTGCTGACCACAGCAGGAGTAGGTGAAGGAGAAAAGGTTGCAGGCACTGGTACTGGGGTGAAGGATTGTCCCACCAGACTATGTATCCCTCCCACCAAGCAGTCCATCTTTTTGAATTATACTTTTGTCTGGGTATAAGCCCAGGAGAGGGGTTGCTGGATCATATGGCAACTCTATTTTTATTTTTTTGAGGAACCTTCATACTGTTTTCTATAGTGACTGCACCAATTTACATTCTCACCAACAGTGTAGAAGCATTTCCTTTTCTCCACACCCTCTCCAGCATTTATTTGTAGACTTTTAAATGATGGCCATTCTGATCAGTTTAAGGTGATACCTCACTGTAGTTTTGATTTGCATTTCTCTAATAATTAGCAATGGTGAGTATCTTTTCATGTGCCTATTGGCCATCTGCATGTCTTCTTTGGAGAAATGTCTAGTTAGGTCTTCTGCCCATTTTTTTGATTGGGTTGGTTTTTTTTGTGATTCAGTTGTATGAGCTGTTTGTATATATTGGAAGCCCTTGTAGGTTGCATCATTTGCAAATAGTTGCTCCCATTTCATAGGTTGTCTTTTCATTTTCTTTATGGTTTTCTTTGTTGTGCAAAAGCTTATAAGTTTGTAAAGGTCCCATCTGTTTATTTTTCTTTTATTTCCATTGCCTTGGGAGAATGATCTACAAAAACATTGGCACAACTTATGACAGAGAATGTTTTGCCTATGCTCCCTTCTACAAGTTTTATGGTGTCATGTGTTATATTTAACTCTTCCAGCCATTTTGAGCTTATTTTTTTTGCATGGTGTGAGGGTATTTTCTAACTTCAGTGGTTTACCTGTGCCTCTCCAACATTCCCAATACCACATGCTGAAGAGAGTGTCTTTTTTCCCATTGTATATTCTTGCCTCCTTTGTCGAAGATTAATTGACCATTGGTGTGTGGGTTTATTTCTGGGCTCTCTAGTCTGTTTCAGTGATCCATATGTCTGTTTCTGTGCCAATCTCATGCTGTTTTGATTACTGTAGCTTTGTAGTATTCTCTGAAGTCTGGAAGCATTATGTCTCCTGCTTTGTTCTTTTTCCTCAGGATTGCTTTGGCAATTCTGGGTTGTTTATGGTTCCATATAAATTTTACGATTCTTTGTTCTAGTTCTGTGAAAAATATCATGGGTAAATTGATAGGGATGGCATTAATTCTGTAGATTGCTTTGGGTCCAATGGTCATTTTAATAATATTTCTTCCAATCCAAGAGCATAGGATATCCTTCCATTTCTTTGAATCCTCTTCACTTTCCTTTATTAATGTTTTATAGTTCTCAGCTTATAAGTCTCTCACAACCTTGGTCAGGTTTATTCCCAAGTATTTAATTTTTTTGGATGCAATTTTAAAAGGGATTTTTTTTCCATTCTGTTTCTGCTATTTCATTGTTAATATAAAGACATGGAACCAGTTTCTGTATTTTAATCTTGTATCCTGCTACCTTGCTGAATCTGTTTATCAGTTCTAGTAGTTTGTGTGTGGAGTCTTTAGGTTCTATATATCTTACCATGTCATCTGCATATAATGAAAATTTTACCTCTTCCCTTCCAATTTGGATACATTTTCTTTCTTTTTCTTGTCTGATTGCCTTGGCTAGACTTCCAATATTATGTTGAATAGAAGTGGTGAGACTGGGCATCCTTGTCTTGTTCCAGATTTTAGTGAGAACGCTAAGTGCTTTTCACCATTAAGTATCATATTGGCTGTGGGTTTGTCATAAATAGCTTTTAGTATGTTAAGATATGTTCCCTCTATACCCACTTTCATAAGAGTTTTTATCATAATGGATGGTGAAATTTGTCAAACGCTTTTTCTGAATCTATTGAGATGATCATGTCATTTCTGTCTTTTTTGTTGTTGATGTGGTGTATCACACTGATTGATGTGCATATGTTGAAACATCCTTGTGACCCTAGGATAAATTCAACACGTTCATGGTGTATGATCTTTTTTATGTGTTGTTGGGTTCAGTTTGCCAACATTTTGTTGAGAATTTTAGGTTCTATAGTCATCAAAGGTTTTGGCCTGTCATTTTCTTTTTTGGTGGTGTCTTTGTCTGATTTTGGTATCAGGGTGATAGTGGCTTCATAGAATGTCTTTGGGAGGCTTCCTTTCTCTTCGATCTTTTGGAAGACTATCAGAAGGCATATGTGGTGACCAAAGCTTGCACTGGATGTTGAACGGGGCCTCCTCTTTGCTCTGTGGTTGACACAGCTCTCTCGGGGGCAGGGTCTGCTCCCTAGTTGTTGGAATAGAAGCCCCCAGGTGTGTTTCTGTGCTGGATTAGAGAGCATAATGAGGTAGGCTGGATTGGAGCACTCCCAATGGGAGGGGAGTCACTGAGCATTCCTCTGCTGGAGCTGTCCACCAGGAAGTGTGCTCTGCATTGCCACCTGTCACCCACAGTGTGGGCTCACAAAGTACACTGTTGTTGGCACTGCCCTCAGCCCCGCCTCAACTGTGGGAATGCAGGCAATCAGCCCTGGTGTCCCTTAGGCACAGTGTTCACAAAGCCACCAGCGCAGATCCGTAGGTGCTAATCCACTGATGTCAGGTTCCAGGACCACAGTAGTCCCACAAATGGACCCACCGTGGCAGCTATGGAAGCAGACTAGACCCCAGCCCAGCCCAGCCTTCATGTGCCCGTGCCCACGAAGCCCACAGCTACTAAGGCTGGACCCATCCCAGCCACGGGAGTGCCCACTGTCCACTCGGATGTCCCACAGGCACTGAGTTTATAAAGCCAGTGGCAGTGGCATAAATCTGCAAATTGCACAGCCATGGGGAGAGGGCTCAGGTATCAGCCCTGCTTCCTAAGTCAGGCAGTACCTGGGGATCCACTCTGATTTCAGCCCCACCTCCACGTGTGGGCAACCTGCTGGCGCTTGTGTGCTCCCAGAGGTCGTCGTAGAGGTGGGACCAAGAAAGAGGCTGCTGTGGTGGACCTGCCCCTCCCTTCACCTGCCCCTCAACAATGATGTTTTGCTTCTATGACCAGCCTGGTCTTCTTCCGCATACACCCCGGGTTGGGCACATACCACACTCCAGCCCCTTCGGGCTGTCTGCGTGCGGCCAAACCCAGCCCACTCCCTCGGTCTCTCCTCTGAAGCCCACGTTTCAGCACCCAAAACCCACACACTCCAGCAGGCACACGTCTTGGGCTGAGGACTGCAGCAAGGGAGTACAGGTCCTCTGTGCAGGTCTCTGTTTTGTCTGCTGCAAACTGACTGCTGCACTCTCCTCCAAGCCTCTGCAGCTCTGTTTCTGTCCCAGCGCACGTCCCCACTGGTGAAGGGGCTTCCCAGGGTGAGGGAAACTGTCCTCTTTCACAGCTCCCTCCCAGGAGGGAGCTGCTGCTGCTGCTGCTGCTGCTGCTGCTGCTGCTGCTGCTGCTGCTGCTGCTTCTTTTTTTCTTTCATCCTATCTCATTACGTGGAGATCTTTCTTGCACGTCTGGGTGTCTGCGATCTTCTGCTGGCATTCAGTAGGTATTCTGTGAGGATTGTTCCACATGTATGTATTTTTGATGTATTTGTGAGAGGAGTGAACTCCACGTTCTTCTGTTCTGCCCTCTTGATTCAACCTCTATATGATTTGTTTGCCTTTTTTCTTCTACTTCAGGAAATCAAATTATCAATGCCTGAAAGAGACTGACCAGAGGCCCAAGGACACAGAAAATATCAAGGTCATTACACAAACATCAGCCCCACAGAACCCCTAAAGCCCAGATCCTGAAGAAGCAAAAGAGGAGACAAACTGCCTCAAAAGGGATATTAGTCATGTATACTCCCTGCAAGAGTACGTCAAAGGGCTTTTTTCCACGGATGATGACAAGAGATGCTACAAAGGCACTTTTTCAATATAATGGAGAACAAAAACGATTATATTGGCACTGTCATTTATTTTCCCCGACCATCATTGAGGTTGGGTGCCTCTTCATATGTAAATTGATTGTTTTTATTTCTTTTTCAGTGAAATTTGATTTCATAGGTTCCAAATATTTTTATTTGTTGTTTCTATTTTTTCTCTTGATTGAGAGGTAATTTGAATATACTGTATATTTGTGGTGTCTTCTCCCACAGCACCTTTCCAAACCAATTACTGTCCACACAGTCACTAAAAAATTTGTCAAGAACTTGTTGTCACAGGTCATCCACCACTCAAGACACCTGATATGTGGGCCATCTGCCCTGCACAGCCTTACATCAAGAACTCTGTACTGAGCTCTTTGCTCTCAACTTGTGGACCAGATAAACGACAGGATGTGGATATCATTATTTCCTCACACACTGCACTCAAGCACATTGGCCACTGCTCAAACATCATTCCCAAGCTGACAGACAACAGGCCTGGGATCTTCTCCTATGATTTTCCCCAGCTTGCCACCAAGACATTTGATCTGGACCACGTCACCATCACCTTAATCCTGAGAAGTTTTTTTCTAAAAGGAACCTCGGGCTTGCCTGGTGGCGCAGTGGTTAAGAACCCGCCTGCCAATGCAGGGGACACAGGTTCAAGCCTTGGCCTGGGAAGATCCCACATGCCACGGAGCAACTACGCCAGTGTGCCACAACTACTGAGCCTGCACTCTACAGCCCACATGCCACAACTACTGAGCCCGCGAGCCACAACTACTGAAGCCCACGCACCTAGAGCCCGTGCTCCGCAACAAGAGGAGCCACCACAGTGATAAGCCCGCACACCACATGGAAGAGTAGCCCCCGCTCACCGCAACTAGAGAAAGCCTGTGTGCAGCAACAAAGACCTAACTCAAACATAAATTAATTAATTTTTTTTTAAAAAGCAACATGAATGGATCTAGAGAACATTATGCTTAATGAAAGAAATAAGAGGAAGACAAACGCTATATGATCACTTATATGTGAAATCTAAAAAAATAATACATAAATTTATATACAAAACAGAAGTAGACTCACAGACATAGAAAACAAACTTATGGTTACCAAAGGGGAAAGGGAGGGGAAGAGGGACAAATTAGGGTATGGAATTAACATACAGAAACTATTACACATAACATAGATAAGCAACAAGGATTTACTATATAGCACAGTGAATTTTATTCAGTATCTTGTAATAACCTATAATAGAATGCATCATGGTCCAAACGCCAGTTGGAAAAGAATTTCCAGACATAAGGCAGAATGTAAAGAAGGTAGAATTTGTTAGATGGAAGGGTCGCTGCCAGAACAGCAGGCCGACTTCCTAGCAGTCTGGGAGAGTTGAGCCTGAACATGTGCTATTGATCAGTTTTTACAGCCAGAAAACAAAGGAATGGTCCAAGGTGAAAATTTCGTTTACTGATTGGTCGAGGCACATATACCTTCCTTCTATAGTGTGAAAGTGGGACAGGGCAGATTCCTTTCCTTATTTGGGACAGGTCCCGTCACCCAGGTGGGCCCAGGAATTTCATAACCATCGCAACATGGCAGGGAGGGCAATTAAAGAGTCCGGTAGGGGGTGAAAGGCTGAAACTTTTTCTGGCAGGGCCGTCCTTTGTCCTTGGAGCATCACAGAATGTAATCTGCAAAAAAACAAACAAAAAAACCAACTATGCTGTACAACAGAAACAGTATTTTAAGTCACTTATACTTCAAAAGAGAAAAAAAGAATTTCCCATATATTTCCATATATTTTTATGGCTTGATAGGTTACTTTCTCAGTGCTGAAAATTATTCCATTCCCAGAATACCCTAGAGTATACTTTTCCATTCATCTACTGAAGGGCACGTTGGTTTCATTCACATTTTGGCAATATTGAATAAAGATGCTAAAAATACCCATATGCTGGTTTTTGTATGGGCAAATGTTTTTAATTCCTTTCAGCATATATCCATGAGAACACCTGCTGGACTGTATAACAAGAGCATGTTCAATATTGTAGAAAGTGTCAATCTCACTTCCAAAGAAGCTCTATTATTTTTCATTTCCACCAGCAACGAATGAGAATTCCTATTGCTCTGCAGGATTTGTTGTTGTCATTGTTCCACATTTTGGCCATTCTAAGGCTAATGTAGTGGTATATCATTGCATTTTAAATTTGCATTTTAATGGCAGCATGTAATCTGGATTATTCTTCCATATACTTACATGCAAAGTGTCTGTTTTCTCTGGTGAGGTGTTTGTAAATTTTGTTGGTCCACTTGTTAACTGGGCTGCTTTTATTTTTTTTCCCACCCAATCTGTATTTATTTTATTTCTCTTCTTGGTTTATTGCGTGAGAAAGGACTTTGAGTAAAATACTGAAAAGAAATGATGGAAGGAGACATCCTTGTAAAGTGAATTTTATTTTATTATTATTTTATTTATTTATTTCTGGCTGCGTTGGGTCTTTGCTGCTGGGCGCAGGCTTTCTCTAGCTGTGGCGAGCAGGGGCTACTCTTTGTTGTGGAGTGCAGTCTTCTCAGTGCAGTGGCTTCTCTTGTGGAGCACGGGCTCTAGGCACATGGGCTTCAGTAGCTGTGGCACGTGGGCTCAGTAGTTGTGGCTCGCGGGCTCTAGAGCACAGGCCCAGTAGTTGTGGCACACGGGCTTAGTTGCTCCGTGGCATGTGGGATCTTCCTGGACCAGGGCTCGAACCCATGTCCCTTGCATTGGCAGGCGGATTCTTAACGACTGTGCCACGAGGGAGGTCCACATCCTTGAATTTTAACTGAACTTAGTGGGAAAGTTTCATGTTTGTTACCATTACGCATAATGTGAAGTTACAGTTTTTGTAGATTTTTGTTATCAACTTGAGAAAACTCCATTCTACTTCTATTTTACTGAGAATCTTTATGAAGACATATCTGATAAAGGATTTGTACTCAAATTATACCAAACAACCCCATGAAGATTGGTAAAGATTGAAACACACACCTGGACAAAGAAGATATACAGACACTAAATGAGCATACAGGAATATACTCATGATGCTGGTGGAATGCATGTACAACCAACTTCAGAAGACAGTTTGGCAGTTTTTTCCAAATCTAAACAGTCTCACCCTTTAGGATCCAAGAAGCACACCTCTTGTATTTAGACAACTGCTTTGAAAAACTGTGTTCAAACCAAAACTAGCATATGGACTTCCCTGGTGGTGCAGTGGTTAAGAATCTGCCTGCCAATGCAGGGGACACAGGTTCGATCCCTGATCCAGGAAGATCCCACATGCCACGGAGCAACTAAGCCCGTGAACCACAACTACTGAGCCTGCATACCACAACTACTGAAGCCTGCGCTCTAGAGCCTGTGTGTCACAACGACTGAAGCCCACGCACCTAGAGCCCACGCTCCACAAAAAGAGAAACCACCGCAATGAGAAGGCTGCACACCGAAACGAAGAGTAGCCCCCGCTCGCCACAACTAGAGAAAGCCCATGCACAGAAAGGAAGACCCAACGCAGCCATAAATAAATAAATAAATTTATGTATTAAAAAACAAAAACTAGCATCAAGTTATGCACAGCAGCTCTATTCATAATGGCTAAAAACGTAAAGATATCAGGATGTCCTCTGTAGGTGAATTCATAAACAAATTATGGCACAAACATGTCAAGGGGAGCAGAACACACCACCCCAAAATATGTCCCTTTGACAAAAGGATTATTTTGGACTGATTAATTTAAAAAACAGCAGACCCAGGAAAATCTTTGAAAACCAAGTAGAAAATTTCCTTTTATGAAGTAAATTTACATTTGTTAAGGATATCTCCATTTGTAAGGGTGTGTCCCTCTCCGGACCAGGAATTGAATGACTAAATATTAAGAAAATCTTGTCAGTGAAATAGGCCTGGATATAAATCTGCATAACAACGATAGCCCTTGTTTACTGTGCTTTGCCTAATAACCTCCCTTAAATGGTTTCCTTCATTCCCTAACATCTTTCTTTTGTTATCAGCTGAAGATAGCATTTAAGGTAATGGCTTGGGCCATTTCAGGGAGTGACTCAGTTTTCCTGGGTATCTTTCAAGTATACAAGGAGGTATGCATGGTATATATTAAACTTCTGATTATTTTTCTCCAGTTCATCTCCCTTTCATTACAAGGGGGATCTCAATGAAGAACAGAGAAGAGTAGAGGGAAAATTATTTTTCCTCTCATATACATGCAATGCAATAGTATTCAGAGATATAAAGGAATGGACCATCAACCCATGCAAAAAAAAAAAAAAAAAGATGCATCTAACACTTACATTGCTAAGTGAAAGAATCCAGTCTGAAGTGCTGCACACTGTACGACCTCATTTATATGATATTCTAGAAAAGGCAAAACAGACATGTTTTGGAAACAGTTTATGGAATATGTGGTTGAAATAGTCCATATGATACAATAGAGCAATGAACACCTGCCACTATGCATCTGTCTACACTCACAGATTTTTACAACCCAATGAGTAAATTATAATCTATTCAAATTTAATTACTTAGCATATGGAAGTGTCAAAGATTGGAATACAGAATGTAACAAAGAATCTAACTGATTTAGAAATGTATGAAAAAACTCATTGTTGGTGGTGGGACAAAATGGGCTGACCTAAATTAACTTTGGAAATGAACAGAATCTGTAGGCCAAAGGCAAAATGCTCCATACATACACAGTGGACTCAAAAGTTCTTTCCCATGGTGGGTAGTACCTAACAGTACTGAAACTACTACATGAGTCATCGAATGGAACAAGCACTGAATTCAATAAATGACAAATGGTGGAAGCCAGGTTTCTTAGCACTGGAGTGGGAAGTTACAAACAAAGGGAGAAGGTTACGACATCCATGTCATAACAAATCAGGTTGGAGACATCAGTATAAACTATCTTTTGCCTAACAGAGATATAAAAATTTCCATGTGGAACTATGTGTAATTATGTGTATATGCATAGGCTGGGATACGTGCATATACTTCCAAGCATTGTCAGCTGAGCATATCTAGCTACCACAAGTACATTTTTAATATCATTCTCTAATAAAAGGAACAAGGGCTCTTTGAAGAAAGGGCTGATACTAGGGCTGAAACAGTAAATATGTGAAGCAGGATAATCTTAAAATATCAGAAAGTAAACAAATTCCAAAAGAAATAAAACCCCACAAAAGAAAAATTATGTAAGGGACTTCCCTGGTGGCACAATGGTTAAGAATCCACCTGCCAATGCAGGAGACACGGGTTCGAGCCCTGGTCCGGGAAGATCCCACATGCCGCAGAGCAACAAAGCCCGTGAGCCACAAATACTGAGCCTGCACTGTAGAGCCCGCGAGCCACAACTACTGAGCCTGCATGCCACAACTACTGAAGCCCATGCACCTAGAGCCCGTGCTCCACAACAAGAGAAGCCACCTCAGTGAGAAGCCTGCACACCACAACGAAGAGCAGCCCCCGCTCGCCGCAATTAGAGAAAGCCTGCATGCAGCAGCAATGAAGACCCAACGCAGACAAAAATAAATAATTTTTAAAAAAAGAAAAATTATGTAAAATGAAAACAGGAGCAAATGGAAAAAGCTCTCAACAGCCAAAGCAAGAATGAACTAAGGAGTGTAATAATGTAGTGCTGGATTATAACCAAAAGTTTACAATAATTATTCATGGATCCACACTGCTAAAAATAAATCACATAGTTTTTGATGAATGGTGTTAAATAGAAATCTCCTACACGGAAAGCTTCTAAACAATTCATATAGACACTCAGCTGTCCATCAAGTATGTGAAACTAACCCCTCTCTCCTCAAGTGTGGGTTCTGCATTATGACTTCCTCCTAAATAAGACACACAGGATGGACATGGGGAAAAATTAACTTCATGGGACTTCCCTGGTGGCGCAGTGGTTAAGACTCCATGCTCCCAATGCAGGGGGCCTGGGTTCGAACCCTGCTCAGGGAACTAGATCCCACATGCACACTGCAACTAAGAGTTTGTATGCTACAACTAAGGAGCAAGCGAGCCTCAACTAAGGAGCCCGCCTGTCGCAGCTAAGACCTGGCACAACCAAATAAATAAAATAAATTTTAAAATAAATTTTAAAAAAATTAACTTCACTGTGGGAACACTTGACAAACACTACCTCAGCTAGGTGACCAAAGTTGAGAATATCAGTGAGACGTTCCCTTGAGAGCCTGTGCTCTTGATATACAGTGAAGAGGAAGCACTTCACCTCTGTGGTCTGCTTTTTCAAAGCCAAGTCTAATCACGACCAAAACACCAAGCAAATCCCAGTGCCCGGCAGTCTATAAAATACCTGACCAGTCCTCCTCCACACTGTCAAGGTCATGGAAACAAGGAGAGTCTGAGCAACTGTCAAAGCCCAGAAGAGACTAAACAGACATGATTGAGGCAGGAGACAGATGGGCCCCCCAGGGCAAACGGTTTGAGTTCGTTCCCTGTGAACCAATACTCCGAGATGAGAATAACAGACAATTGAGAGAGGAGGCTGGGTCCTGCCCAGATAGAAGATAAGAGACCACATCTTCCTCATTCTCCAAGTCAGGAGACCTCCCAGACTACATGCACAGAGAGGCTCCTTGGAGGTCAAAAGGGGACCGATGCTAAGGGGCTAAGTCTACCCATAGGCCTCTTCGGTAGAATCCATCTTGGCTAAGAGATGCACGTGCACGCATGGGAAGATCCCGAGATACACCAAATCCAGACTCTGAACCAGGCAAATCAAAATGATTCGCCAAAGGAGACATGGAAGAATGTCCCATAAAAGTGATTCAAACTGCCTCTAGGGCACAACTCTCTCTGAGACCGCCCGTGTGTCTATCCACACGTACTCTACTCTTTTTTTTTTTTCTAATAAATACTTGACTTGTTTCAATACTTTCCGTCTTTGTGGGAATTCTTTTCTGCGAAGCCGTAGGGCCAGGGGCTTGTCACTGACCGCTGGTCTAGTGGCCAGGATTCGGTGCTCTCACCGCCGCGACCCGACCTCAATCACTGGCCGCGAACCAAAACCCTGCTTCAAGCCGCTGCAGGCCGAGGCACCCGAGATCATGAAGATCACATGTCATTTGTGATCCTGGAACTAGGAAAGGTATAACAAAGGGAACATGGCTATGGACTTCAGTTAATAACAAAGTATCAATATTTGTTCATTGTTTGTGATGATTCTGTAGATAATCAGACGGGAAAAATTAAAAGTCAAATAAGAAAAACCTATTGTAACAAACTGGAAATCTAGAGGAAACAGGTGATTTCTTTGTAAAAAACACATTACCAAAATGGGCCCTAAATTAAGGAAAATACAAAAAGACCAATTAACCACTGAGGAACCTCTTCCCTTATTGGTTATCCTATCACTGTTCCAGGGTTTCCCTCTCCCAGGACATGGAAGGAACAGGGACAGAGCTGTTTGGCAGCTCCCCTAGTATCTGACCCCACCCAGTGTCTTCATCTCCCCCAGCCATGCCCACCCAGTGAGGACACCTGAGGATGGATCAGGGATTATTGATTCGGATGTGTCAACTAGGACTTTTTTTATTCCCAGCAACTGGACACACTTACTGAAGTAAAATAAATTAGTATTTATTGTAAGGGTAGAAATAAATTAATACTTGCAAGTGGCAAGTTGAAGAATGGGTTTGGACCTGGCAGGTCCAGTGGCTCACACTGTCTCAGTGTGACCTTGCTTCTCTCCAAAACTTTGTCCTGCTCAGTGCCTTTGGGGGACCCCATTCACAGGCACAGGCTCTCTCACTGCCCTTGGGCCAACAGCTATTCTAGGCTGACAACCACTCACCATCCATTTTCCCAGAAAGAGTTTCTCTTTTTCTTGGATTCCAAGAAAGTCGAGGTTTTAAATGCCTTTGATCTGGCTTGGGTTGCATTCTCATCCTTGACCCATCACCAGAAGATGGAAAATGGGACTGGCTAGATGTGGGCTGTAAACCCATCTTCGAGCTGGGTGGAACAAGGGCTCATCCTTCTGCAACTGTTTGGACTGGAAGCAGGTGAGATGTAATTCCCAAAGGAAAACTGAGGCACTTGGGCCTAAGAACAGATGCTGGCTGGCAGAAAGCAACAGATTCTAAGTCAATGACCGCTCACTGCACAGCACAGAATCTGACACAAAAGGAAGAAAGGGGTTCACTCAGGGTCAGGGGCTGCAGCTACTCATCCAGTGCTCTTACTGTCCTCCCAAGACTGCAAGAAGTTCTTTCACTTGCTGAAAAGGCAGGATCATTGGTGGTGGTAAACTCAAGTCTCCTGCCTTGGGCATCAGGTCCTCACATCTCAGAGGCTGGCCCAGAACAGCCCATGTGCCCTCAGAAGACACACAGACCGCATTCCTGTCCCTGAGAGGTGGGAGCCCTTGAGTTATGCCATCTCCCTGGCCATATTAATTACCCATCCCTGAAAAACAATACTGCTCCTTTTCCAGTTTCTTCTCTCTCCTTTACTAAGGGAAGAAACCAAATGCTAGGTTGGTAAGGAAACTCTTGTGCAATGAAGTAATGGGAGGCTCAAGAATTATTCCATGCCATGGAACCCATAATTGGCAGGCTTTCCAGAGGCCACATGGATGCATATGGCTCTCCAAGACAATGCAGTGTCACTGTGAACCTCTCATTGGGAGGCCCAGTTACTCCCATAACTTTTATTCTTAATGAATATGAATGTCAAAATTTCTAACAACTGGGGCTTCCCTGGTGGCGCAGTGGTTGAGAATCTGCCTGCCAATGCAGGGAACACGGGTTCGAGCCCTGGTCTGGGAGGATCCCACGTGCCGCGGAGCGGCTGGGCCCGTGAGCCACAATTACTGAGCATGCGCGTCTGGAGCCTGTGCTCCGCGACAAGAGGGGCCGCGATAGCGAGAGGCCCGCGCACCGCAATGAAGAGTGGCCCCCGCTTGCCACAGCTAGAGAAAGCCCTCGCACAGAAACGAGGACCCAACACAGCCATAAATAAAGAAATAAAATAAATAAATAAAGCATGACACAAATTTAAAAAAAAAAATTTCTAACAACTAAAAAGACAAAGGATTGAAGGGCCATGGTCTCCTGTATGGTTGTTGTGTCAGGGACACACTCAAATATTTAGAGGGTTATTACCTCTCTTGGCAGGCTACGAGGCTGTGAAGGCTGCGAAGAGGAGGCCCTTTTCTCAGCCACGTGGATGTTGGTAGTTGAAACATCTCATAGGAACGTCTACAGTGCCCAGGTAGCTGTTCCACTGCTCAGCAGCATGGTCAGCTCACTAATTGCCCATGGGGTCTTGACAGGGCCCAGGCTGAACTGAGCTAGAGGACCACAGATGCCTGCCTGAATGGTCAGAGACCAAGGACTGTCCTGCCTGAGACTTGATTGTCTATTGCTACCCACTCAGATGGGACAAAGGATGCCTGCAGTCCCAGGAGGGCCCCACCAGCCCTCAAGTAGGCAGGGGGCTGGCAGGTTGCTACACCCAGTCCTGCATTAATCCACACATGTCCACTGAGCGCCCTCCTCTCTGGGCACTCTGCTGGAACTGGGGCTGCCCAGGCAGAGCAGGGCCAGCATCACCTTTCCCAGATGGGAGGGCAGGAAGCAACCATGCATGGATCCTGGCACCCTCCACAACCCGTGACTGACATCGAGTTCAATGTGAAACACTCAGAGACAGTACAGACATTTCATTCTTCTCTCAGAGCCCAGGACTGGGGGGTAGAAAAACAGTGGTCCAGCTCACCTCCCTGACTCATGTGTGACCCTGGGCAAATCCTATCCATCCTGGAGACCTCAGAGAGGAGAAAGGAATCGCAATGGGGGCCAGTTATGCTTAAACCTAACCCTAACCCTAAAGAACCCTAACCTCTAACCTTAACACCCTAACCCCAGACCCCTAGACCCTCTACCCTGACTCTCCAACCCTGACCCCTGACCCTGACCCCTAAACCGTAACACTGATTCAAACCCCAGACCTAAACCCTAGCCCAGTGGATACCGAGCGATGACAGTACTCTCGAATAAACCAAGGGATTCATGACCTTGCATTTAGCAATAGTTTCTTAGATCTGACACTAAGACACACGCAATGATAGAAAAAAATAGATAAACTGGAGTTCCTCAAAATTACAAACTTTTGTGCATCAAAAGAGGCTATCCAGGGACTTCCCTGGTGGCTCAATGGTTAGGAATCCACCTGCCAATGCAGGGGACACAGGTCGAGCCCTGGTCCGGGAAGATCCCACATGCCCCAGAGCAACTAAGCCCGTGTGCCACAACTACTGAGGCCGCAAGCCACAACTACTGAGCCTGCACTCTAGAGCCTGAGAGCCACAACTACTGAAGCCCATATGCCTAGAGCCCGTGCTCTGCAACAAGAGAAGCCACCGCAATGAGAAGCCTACGCACCGCAACAAAGAGTAGCCCCCACTCGCCACAACTAGAGAAAGCTCGTGTGCAGCAAAGACCCAACGCAGCCAAAAATAAATTAATTAATTTTTTTTAAAAAAAGAAATATATGGAAAAAACTCACTGAAGGGGATGGGGTAAAATCTGCTGATCTAAGTTACCTTTGGAAATGAATGGAATCTGTAGACTAAAGGCAAAATGGACCGTACATATACAGTGGGCTTTATTTTACGAAGTTCTTTCCAGGGTGTAGTAGCTAACAATTCTGAAACCTCTGCACATGTAACCTGCAAAGGAGCAATGCATAGACAAATGGCAGATGGTGGGAGCCAGGCTCCTTGGTGTGGGAGTGGGAAGTTACAGATAAGCAAGGGGAGAGCCTCTGCCCTCGTAATCCTGGATCTGGGCTTCCTGGGAGTATGTTGACTGGTCGGGGGAAACACACAGATCTTCACGCTGGGAAGACCCTGCAGACATAGGAACTTCACGCCCCATCTTTCCACCCATACCTGCTGGAAACACTCAGCCCTCCATAATCAGTCAATTGCAGCGTTTAAGACATTCTCACCCCCAGGCAGATAAAGGAACATGAGGGTCTTGCTTACCCCGAAGCTGTCCCAGAATCCAGGCCCTGGGGGTGGAGCCAGGTTGGGGGTTCCTGGGCCTCTGACCAGCAGGTGAGAGGAAGGAGGAAGACCAGTCCTGAGGACAGAGGTTCCCTCAGGTCTGTGAGCCCAGGAGCCCCGATGGGATTCATCCCCAGTGCGGAAATGGGCGGGGTCTGCAGTGGTTCTGTGTTCCCCCTGGGCGCCTTTGATGAAGCCATGGCAGCACTGGCCCCAGACGTCGCCTGGCAGTGTCTCAAACTCTGACACAGTGGTTTTACAAAGGAACAAGAGAATGGAGCTGAGCCCCTGACGGCCACTCCTTTCTGGCTCTGAGTTGCTTCCAACAGGACTGCAGTCACCTGCACATAGTCTGCTGTGACCTACCTGCCCCCATTGGCCTTTCCTCTCCCTCCCTGCGATGATTCCCGTGACATTTCCAGCCTGGACCCCTCTCGCAGGCCAGACGCCTCTGTCCAGCCACTGCACCCCCATCTCACCTTGGGGGCTAACAGGGCCCTCAGGGGACCGGGATCCTGCAGCTCCCCACACCCAGGAGCAGCCCCACCTTCCCAGGTTGCCGAGCCCAGGCACCGGGTGTAACCGAGCAGGACCCTATGGGGCCTTCCCAGGACAGACCCCTCCCCGACATCCTCTGCTGTAGCTCCTCTCTGAAGTACCTGGATAACAGCATCTGATGCACGCTTCCTGACTTGTTTTACAGATGCTAAAACCACCACCAAACGGAAGAAATCAACTACTTGATGATCATGAACAGGTAGCCCCAGAGCTTCTGGTGCCTAAGAATTTAGAGTGTTAACCGCCTGTTACCTCACCATCAACCAGAGAATTGTGCACCAGCTGATCTCATACCCTGCGACCCCCTTCCATAAACTGGCCTTTAAAATTGTTTTGCTGAAATCCTCCAGGGAGTTTGGGGTTTTAGAGCACAAGACACCTGTCCTCCTTGCATTGGCGCTTTTGCAGTTAAAGCTGCACTTTCCTTCACCAGACCCCGGTGTCAGTAGATTGGCTTTACTGCACTCGGGCAAGTGGACCCAAGAGGTTCGGTAACACTGGGGCCTCCCAGGCTCCCACTCTGCTTGTTCCCCAGTGACTGTCAGCTCCTTTTCCAGAGTCTGTGGCCAGTTCCCACACTAATTCCCCTCTATAACCACAGCCCTGGCCCAAGCCCGATCTTGTGCCTGGTTCCTCCATCAGGCCCTGACAAAGCTTCCTGCCCCCATGGTGCACCTCACATCCCACCCCAACGTGGTCTTTCTGAAGCATAAATAAGACTGTGGATTCTCCTCCACCTGCAATCCCCCAAATGTTTCCCCACTTTCGCTAGGGTATCTGCTGGGAGAGACATCTGCCAAGGCCCTGAGAGTCCCCGGCACCCCCACGAGGCTGCTGGCTCCTGGGTTCCCTGACAATGAGCACCTCAGCAAGCCAGGAGACACGGCAGGAAACCCCAGAACTGCTCACCTCAGGAGGGGACTGGCACGGCCACTGCCTGATCAAACAGAGCAGAGAAGGGCTCCCCAGCTGGGACACAGACTCTGCACGAGTGGCCTCTCCCTGAGCCACTACATCACCTCGTGTGACTTGAGGGAAGGAAGGACCGAGGCACACTTGGTTCCTAGGCTCAGCCATGTCCCCCCAAATTCACATGCTGAATCCCTAACCCCCAGGACCCCAGGATGTGGCTGTATTTGGAGATGGGATTTTTAAAGAGGCGATCAAGGTAAAAATGAGGTCACTAGGGTGGATCCTAATCCAATAGGATTGTTGTCCTACAAGAAGAGATTAGGACACAGATAGGCACAGGGGGAGACCACGTGAGGACCTGGGGAGAAGATGGCTGTCTAAGCACCAAGTAGAGAGGCCTCAGGAGAAGCCAGCCTGCACACACCCTGAACTCAGACAGCATCCAGGACTGGGAGATCGGTCTGTTATTCAAGCGGCCCAGTCTGTGGTATTTGTTACGGCGGTCCTGAGCAGACTCACACGCAGGGTAACTCAGGGCTCAGACTGGACAGAGCCCACTCTCCATCCCCCTGTACGGGAGTTACAGGATCCTCAGGAACTGAGGAGGGGGTCCCTGAGGAGAGGCACAAGATAGAAGGTGCTAGGCATTAACATGACTGCATTCATGTTAAACGTGCCTGAAGTCCATTCACACGAGATGGTCTTGTCCTGTATGTACATCGGCACCTTCGGTCTGAACTGCAGATCTTTGGCTTCACCACCTCCACTGAGGGCATTAGCTTCACCTGCTGTGGACCGTCTCCTATAGGATTTCCAGAACCACAAAGCATCGAAGCTTCACAGGGCCCAGAGTCTGTGCGCTAGCGTCTGGGCGACCCTCACAGGAGAGCCGCCCAGCTGCCCATCAGAACCCATTTCCCTTTTTCCTGTTCACGGCTACCCTGCACCTCCCAGCCTTCCCACCCCTTCCAGCTGGGGCATAGTGTCTCGTGTTACCAAGGGGAAGGGGTGGAGGTGGTGAGGGCCTTGCCCAGCCTGCATCCTAGGACAGAGGGCATGATGCCCACCTGGTCACCCCACCCTGCTGGTTGCAGCCCTCACCTGGAAGCAGGGAGGAGAAACAAGGGGGACAGAGCCTGGGACCTGACACCCACCTGCCCTGGACTCTCACAAGAAGGGGGCAGAGACAGCTTGAGTTTCAGCCCATTTTTCGGAGACACTTTGTTCCAGCAACAAACCTTTGCCTTAAAAGCCAAGGTGCTGGGACTTCCCTGGTGGTCCAGTGGTTAAGACTTCGCCTTCCAATGCAGTGGGTCCAGGTTCGATCCCTGGTTGGGGAGCTAAGATCCCACATGCCTTGCGGCCAAAAACCAAAACACGAAACAGAAGCAATATTGTAACAAATTCAATAAAGACTTTTAAAAAACAAAAAGTCAAGGTGCTTTACAAACCCCTCCCCAGCTGTCACAGAAAGTCAGGCTTAATCTCATCACACTTTTCTCAAACCCCAGCTCACGCTGAGACCACCTCTCAGGTGATGGTGCTTCAGAGCAGCCTCTTTAAAAGATCCCTGGAGTTCAGCTCTCCCAGCCCTGCCTTCAGTTTGAGAAGTTTCCTTGACAACCTTGACAAACCTGCTCAGTTTCCTTGACAACCAAGCTTGGCAATCTCCCAAACTCTTCTCCTTCAAACATTCCTATTCTAGGCTTGATGAGCCTAAAGTGACACTGCTGTCATCACGTGCCAGAAAGCGATTCCCCCAAGCCCGTAGTTATCTGTTACATGATGCTACTGATGATGAAATCCCAGAAGAGCCAGCTTTGCAATATAACCACTTCTGGACTCGGCACTGGGTCCCTTTCCACGGACAGAGTGGAGTGGCTGTTTCCACGGACCCCGTGGTGGAAGAGCTCACCTAATGAAGTCAGGCCTTCATCCTTTCCAGGTGATTCCAGGGTCCTCATTCTCCCCAGACCCCCATCCACATGGCTGCTGTCTGTGCCAGTCTATATGGGACCTTGGTAATCTCCTAAAATGAGGGTTATTTTACACACAGGTAATGGGTTGAATGCTGGCCCCAAAAGATGTGTCTCCCCAGAACACGTGAACAGGACCATATCTGGGAAAAGGGTCTTCGTATATGTAGTTAAGGATCTCGAGGTGAGGTCATCTTGGGTTAGGGTGACCCTCAATCCAATTGAGAGAGTCCTTATGAGAGACAAAACAGGAGAGACACAGACACAGAGGAGAAGCCACGTGAAGACAGAGGCAGAGATGGGAGGGATGCAGCTGCAAGCCTGGGGACGCCTGGAGCCCCCAGAAGCTGGAAAAGGCAGGAAGAACCCTATCCTGGAGCCTCTGGAAAGACTTCCGTCCTGCAACACCTTGATCTCAGATGTCTGGTCTCCAGGACTGGGGGAGGATGAATTCCTGTTGTTTTAAACCACCCAGCTTGTGGTCATTTGTTACAGAAGCCACAGAACAGTCACACAGACCCTGCTCTGTAGGATCCTGGAAGTGCGGGTCTCATTAAAGGCCAACAAAGGCTGGATCGCAGAGCCCTGAGAGTCAGCATTGGGCCCCAGAAATCCTAAAGCAGTGGCTGGACACCAGAACGTTGAAGGGTCAGTCGGAAGCCCATCCCTAAGGATGCCGGCTGCACACGGCCTCCCCAGGTTTTTACACCTGTACATTTTGGGGATAAGTATTTCCATCCTGATTCAGGACTTCTGATGTCACCCTTCACGTTGCTAATTAAGAACCCACTAGTTACACAGATGAAAACCCTATCAGGACACTTGCTCCAGTGGTAAACAATTCTGAAGTTGGTCACAGGTGGGGAACCGTCTCCCATGCAGCCAGCAGACCCCCCTCCAGGACCGTCCTCATTGCAAAGCTGGGGGACTGTGAGGAGGCGTCTCTGAGTAAACGTGAGCTGACCCCCCGGCCAGGTGCTCCTGAACTTTTCCCACCCTTCCCAGATAAAACACCTGAATATGTACAAAGACTTTAAAGCCTAGAGGAAGGGGCTTGGAGTCACACCAGCGACAGCACGCAGGCCGACTTGGTGCCTGCAGGCCAGCCAGGATGGTCCTGGCCCCGGGCGCTCTTCTGGAAGCTTTCCATTTCCCTGCCTGAGGTACCCCTCCTGTCCCGGCCCCCACTGCTTTTTTCCTTCCTCACCTCTGCCCGGGGAGAAATTCCAACAGCAGGTACTGGTGACACATCCTCTTCTTTAGCAGGTGGCAGCTTGAGAACTCCTGCGGAAGGTCCAGCAGAGCCCCACTCACACCGGGCCACCCACAGAGCCGTGGGCCCTACTCCCTCCCACCAGCCCAACCCCGAGACTGCTGACGGGGCAGAGAATATGGCGTCAGGCACAGCTGCAGGGGCTCTTGCTGCCTGGAGGCGGTGTTTATATAGCCCTCAGCCCAGGCACACCTGGGGAGGGCTGGCCGGCCGGGTCAGGCTGCCTAGGTCAGCCAATCCTCGCCCCTCAGGGGCTCAGAGTTGCAGAAAATGGGCCTTGCTGCACCGGCCAGGTCCAAGGAACAGGTACCCTGAGGGTCAGGACAGACATGGGGCTGCAATCTGGCTTGTTTTCTAATCATTTTATCTGGCCCACGAGTGGGAGACAACTTCAAGAAGACCCTCTCCCAATGAGAAGAACCCAAGAGTCAGGGAGAGGAGGGGTGGTGGATGGAGACAGAGGCCTGGTGCCCCGGCTGCAGTGGAAGCCTCTGGAAGACCCGGTCGAGGGAGGCCACACAGAGTGAAGCCCAGGGTCACAGACCTGTCGGAGCTGCTGTTTGTTAGTTCAGGTCCTGCTCTGAGGTGCTCAGGGTCAGCTCTGACCAACAGGTGGGCTGGGGTGCTCTGCAACGAGGGCCATGTGCACGGTTCCTGGGTGCCCAGCCCTGCCGGGTGCCTGCCCAGGGGAGCTCCATACCCAGGGAGGGGCCTGACCACGAGAGCCCCGGGGGCTGCTGGGTGCCTGCTCAGGTGAGCTCCATATTCTGGGAGGGGCCTGACCACGAGAGCCCCGTGGGCCACTGGGTGCCTGTCCAGGTGAGCTCCATATCATCGGAGGGGCCTGACCACGAGAGCCCCGTGGGCTGCTGGGTACCTGCTCAGGTGAGCTCTATATCCTAGGAGGGGTCTGTCCACGAGAGCCCCATGCGCTGGGAGGGGTGTATGAACAAGCTCCCTCTCTTTGCAGCTGGCACAGAGTTGCGTAGGATGTAGATTAAAATCAGCCGAAGGCAGAGGTCAGGAGCAGCGTCGGGGGTCCCTTGGGTGTGGCCACTCAGGGAAGCCCACCTGAATCCTGAGGTGCAGGATTTTTTGGGGTCGGTCATGTCGACATGAGGACCACCATGTGCCGGACCTCGGCCTCCAGCCCCCGGGGGCGACTCAGGAAGCCCCACCGTGCATCACGCCATCAGCACAGACCAGCCTGGAGCGAGGCCCACGGAGCACGGACACTCCCGTCAGACTCAAGGTGACCTCTGGAGCCAGAACAGAGGCCCGGCCTCTCTGTGGGCAGGTGAACCCACACTGCACAAGCCCTGGTGCAGTGCCCGTTCCGTGGGGTCAGCATGGGTGCACGCGGGTCAGCCAGTGTCCCTGTGCCTCAGCCTGTGACCGCTGACCACACTGTCCTGCTCTGCTCAGAAGAGCGAGGCCAATGGAGGGACAACGGGGGTGGGAACAAATCCGGGTCACAGGTGAGAAAGGGTCCAAGGAGCGAGAACCCGGCTGCTCTTGCCTGGTGAGCCGAGAGCTGACGGCCGCCCTGTAGTCAGTCAGTCGTCTCCCCGTATCCTGAGCTAGGGCTGCCTTCCCTGCCCCCTGGGGCAGGGCCATGCCTGTGTGTACAGCAGGACGCACAGCGGTGCCTGCTGCAAGCCCAATGCCTGCCCTTGCCACGTAGCTGGGGCTTGGTGACAGGGGAACATCCCGACAGGACATGGGGCCGACCCCGGGGAGGATGTTGGGGTGAAGCGTTTGGGAGCGTCTGGAGGAAACCCTCACTTGTCAGCACAGGTGGACTGAGGACACCGACCAAGGGGGGCAGGCGGGAGAAGCCCAGGGAGGTCCTGGGTCATGCCTGAGGCTGGCGGAGGGGTGTGGAGCCGGGTGACGGCGGTTGGGACGAAGAGCTTACCACCCGACAGGAGATAGGCCAGCCGGGGCAGCAGGGGAACGTGAACACTGTGTCCGACAGAAGGACGGAGAGACCAGCAGGCCCAGCCGTGGGCGTGGGTATCCGGGCTGTTCTTTGTTGGCCCGGACCCGAAGGGCCCCAGCGCCCCGGGGCCCGGCTCCGCCTCCTGTGCTCCGGGGCCCGGCTCCGCCCCCAGCGCCCGAACCCTGCTCCTCCCCCAGAGCCCGAACCCCGCTCCTCCCCCAGCGCCCGGGGCCCGGCTCCGCCCCCAGCGCCCGAACCCTGCTCCTCCCCCAGCGCCCGGGGCCCGCCTCCGCCCCCAGCGCCCGAACCCCGCTCCTCCCCCAGCGCCCGGGGCCCGGCTCCGCCCCCAGCGCTCGGGGGCCCGCCTCCGCCCCCAGCGCCCGAACCCTGCTCCGCCCCCAACGCCCGGGGCCCGGTTCCGCGCCCAGCACCGCTGGAAAACACCCCGAGTCCAGCCAGACCCCAGCCAGGAAGAGAAGACCCGTGTACAGCCTTACGTGATTAATATGCCCAAAAGTGTCCTTTAAAGTCAGTCTCTCCTCTGGCTCTGATTCTACACTGAATGGTGCAGACAGCCAAGCAGGAGGAGCAGACCAGCATCCCTGGTCAGGTATACCCACAGTGGCCACCCCCAGGAGAGCCTAGAGCTGCGGGTACCCACGATGGCCCAAGAGTTGGGGCAGAAGAGTTACCTGCTCGGATGCAAGAGGTCCAGCCAGCAGGGAGTGCTTGCTTTGTGCATGTGATCAGAGGTCGGCTCTGGGCATACCTCAGCCAGGTGTACACAGGGGTGTATGGACAGCAGATGGGAGATGTGAGGGCCCCTGGCCTCCCCAGCAAAACCTTCAGGCCAAATTTAGCCCCCAACCAATCTCCCGGGCTAGCCCGCCCACCCCCCTGCCCCCTACCTCCTGCAGGAGGAAGGCAGGCTCAGGGAAGGCTCCCTCTAACAGGGCCCCTTGGCTGGAGACAGGCCCCACTCACCTGAGGACCCGTGCGTCCTGCAGTAAGGCCAACCCTACCCCAAAACCCACATCCTTACCCCTCCTTCTGTGGGGCATCGTGTGCACATGGCATCCGGGGCCTTGTCTCCAAATGCCACCACTGCCTGGAATGAGCCCGTGTCCACGGGAAGAAGAGTCAAAGGGGCATGGCAGGAGTCAAACGGAAACTGGTGGAGAGAGGGAGCACCAGAGGAGAGAGACAAGAAGAGGGAGAATTAGCAGCAGGCCTGCAGGGGTGCCTGCAGCCGTGAGGACGCCCGCGCCGGGGCCGGGGAGCCTGGTGAGTGTGCTGCCTCACCAGCTCACCCACAACGGGCTGTAGTCTCTCCTCCCGCCCCCCCCCTCCCCCCGGCCAGTCAGCAGGGGCACAGCATCATTTCAGAGGACAGAAGAGGATGACAAGACGCATCCAGTGTCCCGGGAGAACAGCGATGGGAGGTGTGTGGCCGGACACTCCTCCCACCCAGGCCCACTCTCTGGAGCCCTGAGTCTCTCTGGGTGCTCATCTGGGGCCAGCCTTTGCCACCTGCAGGTCCTGAAGCCCAGCTGAAAGGTGAGCGGGCCAGAAAACAAGCAGAACCCCTCTCTGAACCCCTCTCAGCTCCGTGAGCCCCCCAGCTCTGAATACAGGGAGAGCTCAGTGCAGTGAGCAAGGTGGCAGGAATACCGTGCCAGGGGTGCTACCCAGTGACGCCGGTTTCCTCGTGGGCTTCCACTAGGAAACCGAGGATGCACCGCTCCAAAAGGGCCCAGGATGCAATAAAGTCACTTGAGAATTCATCAAGGCTTCTAAAACCATATATTTGAGAAGTTCACTTGAGACACTAAATTATTTGCTGACAGAAAAACATTTGAGGGATTAATATAATGAAATGGAAACATGCAGACCAGTGTCACTTCCATGTGAAAGATGGGGAGGGAGGACCCCCTCTCCCCAACAAAGTCCGGAGGCCTCAGAACTCCCAACACCCCCTCCCCCTCAACACACACTATTTGGGGCTTCTCTTCTCCTTGAAGAGCTCCCGATAGCAGCTGATCACGTTGTTCACGCCCCGGCAGACGCGGAGGCTGCGCTCCAGGTTGGGGTCGTCGTCCCTGACGATCTGCAGGCCAGCATCGAAATGTGCTAGGGCCTTGGCCAGGTGCCTGGCCGTGAGCTGGCGGGAGGCCGTCCAGCTGTCCTCCCCCTCCTCCCCGGCTGCCCGCTCCTGCTCCAGCCCCACCAGCTCCTCGTTGGACAGGTCTGCGCCCTGGCTCTGCAGCAGCTCAGCCACATCCGCCTCTGCCACCTCCCCGAAACCCAAGCCGTGCGCCAGCGCCACGACGTCCCGCCGGATCTGCGGGAGGGCCTCCCCGGGTCGGGGGCTAGCGTCGTGCTGGAGGCACTCGGGCCACAGCTTCCTCCAACCCCGGTTCAACGTCGCAGGCGGAACCTCCTCCCAGGACTCGGAGATGTTGTGCACAGCGTCCAGGATGCTGTAGTCCCGCCAGAAGTCCGGGGCCGCTGACCGCTCGCCGGCGCCTCCCGCCCTCGCCGCCAAGAGGCGGAAGACCCTCCGCAGGTAGCAGGCCTTGAACGTGGCGACCACGTCCTGGGTCATGGGCTGGATGAGGGCTGTGGTGTCCTTGGGCAGGTACTCCACGCGCACGTGGTCGGAGAGGTCGTCCAGGTTCCCGGGGCGGCCGGGAGTGCTGTCCAGGACGAGCAGAGCTTTATACGGGAGCCCGTGCCGGGCGCAGTACCTCTCCACGGCGGGGCAGAAGAAGTGCACGAACCACTCCTGGAAGAGGCTCACAGTGACCCAGGCCTTCCTGTGCGAGCGCCACAGCACGGGCAGGTTGGGCTTGGAGAAGCCCCGGAGGGCGCGCGGGTTCTCCGAGGGGTACACCAGCAGCGGCTTCAGCTTGAAGTCGCCGGCAGCGTTGCTGCTGAGCAGCAGGGTCAGGAGATCTTGGGCGGCTGTGAACCCGGGGCCTGGCTTCTCCGCCGTGGAAGGGACCGTCCTGCCCGGCAGCCGCCTCCAGAAGAGCCGGGTCTCGTCCACGTTGAACACCTGCCGGGCCGTGTAGCCGCCCTCCTCGATCACCCGCCGCAGCAGCACCGGATACCGGCGCGCAGCCTCTGCGTCTGCGCGCGCCGCCTCGCCCCCGGCCCCGAGGCTGCGCAGCCCGTGCCGCGCCTTGAAGCGCGCGAACCAGCCGCGGCTGGCGCCGAAAGTCTCAGCCTCGGCGCCCTCCCCCTGCGCCCGCTTGAGCTCCTCAAACAGGCTGCGCGCCTTCTCCTGGACGAGCACCACGCTGACCGGCACGGCACGCCGGGTCTGCTCCTCGATCCACGCGCTCAGCAGCCGCTCCATGTTCTCCATCACCAGGCTGCGGCTGCGCGTCAGCTTAGAGGCCGCGTGCGGGGTGGCCGCCTGGGAACTCGCTCGGATCTTGTCCTTGTTGTCACGAATGGTGGCCACAGTGGAGGTGGAGAGCCCTAGTGCCCTCCCGATTCGGCTGAGCTTCTCTCCGGCTTCGAAGCGCCGCAGTACCTCCAGCTTCACCTGCAGGTTGATGGCCTTACGGTCCCGCTTGGCACTTCGGCGCTGGCCCGCCCTCGGCGGCCTCTTCAGGGGGGGCTTCAGGCCCGCATCACTCTCTCCGGACACCACAAGAGAATATTTATGTTCCCGCCCTGTGCCCGCTGATTTCAGGGCCGCTGCCGCCCCAGCCCTGACCCGCTGTAAAATGGGGAGACAACGTTTATCGGTGGGAAGTGCCGATGGGCCTGGGTAAAACCCTTAGAAGTCACTGACTAGTCTCTTTAGGTGGGAGATTCGGGGCCACATCCGGCCACTCGATGAATTCTGGCCCCGTGGACTAAATAAACTTCACCCTCAGGATTGCAGCAAGCCTCTGAAAACCCACTACCACTTTCCGAGGGAGCCCCCCGCTGACACCACCATCCCAAGTCACCTACTCGCCGGCCTCCTGAAGCATCCAGGGTGGCGTATTACACCACAGACTGATGTCAGACCAAATACAGAAAGCAGAAATTACCAGCACGTCATAGCTGGGCCCAGGAACAGGCAGCCACAGTGTATAAGCCTCAGCTCAGAGCTTGGTGGCAGCCGGGGAAAGGAGGGGAACAAGCTGTCCAATTGGAGCCAACACGCTTCATAGCCCCGAGCTCGCAAGACCTTGAGCAATGTAATTAAGGGTGTCAGGACTCAAGGTTTTTGTTTGTGTGTTGTTCTGTGTGCGGCATGGGGGATCTTAGTTCTCCAACCAGGGATCGGACCCGTGCCCCCTGCCGTGGAAGAGTGGGGTCCTAACCACTGGACCACCAGGGGAGTCCCTGTTTTTGGTTTTTTTAATGGAGGAAATACTTGTGCAGGGTTCAATTACCCAGACGGGCTCCCGGAGAACCAGGCAAGGAGCAGGCCTGCCTCCCGCCTTGGGGCCCCGAGGTGGCCAAGGAGACCCACTTCCCAGTGTCCTCCCACAGGGCGGTGGGCCAAGCACCTTGTTTCTTCCAGGAGCAGCATCTTTCACAGCCCAGCTCTACACTCTCGACTGGTGATGGGAGTCTGACAGTAAAGCAGCCCTGGGTGTTCTCTGAGAGTTGCCGGCAGGACACCGGCTGAGCCGGACTTGGGCAGATCTAGGCAGGGCCACCGCAGGCGTTCCCAGGCCTCGCAGTGTCTCAGGAAGACCCAGGAATGGCAGTCAAGGGTGGGAAAGGCCAGGGTGTGGTCCACTCTCCCCCCTCACCTGGCAGGAGACCCCAGCCATGCTCCTTGGCTGGTCTGCCCTCCTTCCCATGTGTGAGCAAGTCCCTCTGTCCTCCTGGGGAAGCCCCCTGGGTTACCCACCAGGATCAAAGACATGCAGGCGCCCCGTGACACAGAGATAAGCTTTGGTCCCTGTGTCTTGAGGCCGTCCAGAGGACAGGCAGGCCCAGGGGCAGCAGCCAAGATGAGGGTGTGTGTTCTGGGATGAGAAACCGACAGCGGCCCACATGCCCTAGCAGGGCTGGGCACATGACTCCAAGAGAGCCACTAAAAAGAAAGGCTGGAACTGCCTGTGCCACTGGAAGGGAACTCAACACGAGACGCAGTGAAATCAGTGGGGTGCAGAGCATTAATGGGGCTTCCTTTGGAAATGTCTGTGTGCCCCGTTCACACACACGCCCATGTGTGTGAACTGCACGTTGTGCACAGGAAAGAGGAAGGATGTATGGTGGGTGGCAGTGGCCATCTCCAGAGAGGAAGACTGGCTGTGGGGTTTCAACTTTATGTGCTTTTCTGAAGGTTTGAATTACTTTATAATGCACATACATGTTTTATATACATTTTAAAATTTTCTTTAAAATGGGAGGATAAATAACGACTGCTGTATTTCTATCTCTGTGCAAGAGAGACTGCAACTACAGTAAGTCCCCTACGTACGAACGAGTTCCGTTCTGAGAGCACGTTTGTAAGTCCAATGTGTTCGTAAGTCCAACGACGTTAGCCTAGGTACCCAAATTACACAATCGGCTATACAGTACTGTACTGGAATACTTTTCACACGAATAATACATAAAAAACAAACACACACAAAAAAATAAAGAAAACATTTTTAATCTTACAGTACAGTACCTTGAAAAGTACCGTAGTACAGTACAATAGCTGGCACCCAGGGGCTGGCATTGAGGGAACAGGCAGGAAGAGTTACTGACTGGAGGAGGAAGAGGAGGTGGGAGATGGTAGAGCTGAAGGATCGTCAGCAATAGGAGACGGAGGGCAAGTTGCAATTTCACTCACGCCTGACGTTGACGGCACAGGTTCTGGTTCCTTGCTGGATTTAATTCTATCTACCCTCTTGTAAAAACGATCCAGTGATGTCTGGGTGGTAGCTCTTTTTTTCTCGTCATAGATGACACGGTAGCACTGGATTGCATTCTGAACGGCTGCTGCCACCTTCGTGTACCGTTCTACATTCGGGTCCTGTGCCTCAAAAACTACCAGTGCCTCCTCAAATAAAGAAAACCCCCGTGCCATTTCCTGCGTCGTGAATCTCTTCGGTTCTTCAGTTACTTCTTCTTCCTCCTGCCCCTCTTCGTCCTTTCTCTGGGCCTCCAATTCCATCAGGTCTTCGTTAGTCAGCTCCTCGTGTTGCACAGCAAGGAGTTCAATGAAGTCGTCCTCTTGCAGATCTAGCTCCAGCTTCTCGCTGAGGGTCACTAAGTTGCTGAAGACCTCTTTGGACTCCTCGTCCACCTTCTCAAATCCACGAAAATCGTGAACAAACTTCGGGCAAAGGTTCCTCCAAACCCCATTCATGGTGACGGCCGTAACCTCACTCCAGGCAAAGTCAATGTTCTTTATGGCCTTGTAGATGTTATAGTCCTTCCAAAATTGTCGCAAGGTTGTTCCTGATTCGTCACTCGCCTTAACTGCCTGACGAAAAGTGTGACGTAAGTAATATTTCTTGAAAGTCGCTATAACTCCCTGGTCCATAGGTTGGATGAGCGCCGTAGTATTCAGTGGCAGATGCACTACTTTGACGTTGGGATGAAAGTCATCCATGAATGGGGGGTGGCCCGGAGCATTGTCAAGCAGCAAAAGAATGTTGAATGGGACCTCCTTCTCCAAACAATATTTCTCTACCTCCGGGATAAAGTGGTGGAAAAACCAGTCCTGGAAAATGGCCTGTGTAACCCAGGCTTTGGGGTTACTCTTCCACACAACAGGAAGAGAGCCCTTGGCTATGTTTTTAAGGGCTCTTGGGTTCTCTGAGTGATAAACTAAGAGAGGCTTCAGCTTCATATCACCGGAAGCATTGCCACCAAACAACAGCGTGAGCCTATCCTTTGATGCTTTATAGCCTGGCATCAACTTTTCCTCCTTACTGATGTAACTTCGGTCTGGCATCCTCTTCCAGTACAGTCCTGTCTCGTCCACATTAAACACCTGCTCGGGTAAATACGCGCCTTCATCAATAATTTCTCGAAGCGTTTCAGGAAATTCCCGGGCAGCTATTGTATCTGTACTCGCTGCCTTGTCACTTACTTTTACATTGTGAAGTTTGGCTCTAGCCTTGAACCGGTGAACCCAGCTACGGCTGGCATTAAAAGATTTGCCCTCTGATTCTTCGCCGTGTTTCTTCTTCAAGTCTTCATAAAGGCTCTTAGCTTTCTCTTGAATGAGCATTAAGCTGAGTGGGACTCGACGCTGACGCTGATCCTGCATCCACACACTGAGAAGCTTCTCCATCTCCTCCATCACTTTTCCACGCTTCTTCGTTATTATTGTCGACGTCATCGGCATAGCAGACTTCACATGTTCCATGATCTTGTCCTTGTTCTTTACGATTGAGCCGATGGTTGAACGATTCAGGTTATAAGAATGAGCGACGTCTACCATCTTTTCGCCTCGCTCCACTCTCTCAATTATTTTCACTTTTGTTTCCATCGTTATTGCGTGGCGCTTCTTAGCAGTACCAGCTACATCACCGCTGCTTTTACGCTTGCTTCCGGACATCCTGGGCTTGAAATAAAGATACTGTACTACTGTACTCTATACAGTACTGTA
This sequence comes from Balaenoptera physalus, assembly GCF_965194825.1. NCBI lineage: Eukaryota > Metazoa > Chordata > Mammalia > Artiodactyla > Balaenopteridae > Balaenoptera > Balaenoptera physalus. The sequence goes on from NC_138900.1 coordinate 41,427, forward strand.
AAGTACACAAAAGCACAACCACTTGTAGAGGATGCACGCACATGACAATGTACGCCAGACACGTGAACTAACTTACGTGATTGGACATGCGAACGCATGTTCGCATCTTTGAAAGTTCGTAACTTGGAGGTTTGTGTGTAGGGGACTTACTGTACTCTGTATTCAAATGGTGTGAGCCTGGGGAGGCCCCATCCTCAGACCCAGGAGCTGGGAGAGGGTGCAGGGCAGGTCCTGAGCCCAGCCTGAGGGCGAGGGGCGGTGGGGGTGGGGGCTGTGCACAGCTGCTGAATGTGACCCTCCACAGCCTGGGGTGAAGAAGGTGGGGGGGGGGGGGGGGCGGGCAGGGTCCCGCAGGATGTGGCATCTCTGACTTTGGAGGACTCACAGCTCACCTGAGCTCCATCCGTGAAGGGCTTGGCCGGCTCTGCCAGGTCTCCAAACCGTTGGTCCTCGGGAGGGGCCTGGGCCAGTGCTGAGGGGAAACAGCAGTGTTAGTGTCTGCAGGCCCAACCTGGGGACAAAGGGGTGAGGCACCCAGGCCCATTACTCAATCCGGAGGTCAACATGTCCCACTGGCCGGGAACTCTGAGCCAGGTGAGACACCGCCTGCCCTCTGATTCACACACAACACCCTACCCTGGCTGACAGGCAGCCCCTTCCAATGCACACACACATACGTACCTCAAGAGCACACCCAAGGCCCCTGAAACCCAAGTCACTGAAACACCAAGGAAATAGTCATTAGAAGCTTCCTTCAGCTGCAGCTGGGTGGTCAGTAAAGGGCTGACTTAGCAGGCCTGAGCTGTCCAAACCCTCCACACTCCAAACGAAAGTCTGGCCCTTGATCTGCTCCTGGGAGGGGACCTCTAAGCCCTAGGAAGATTCTGCCTGATGAGAACATCTTTGTTTACCTAAGTTCTTGGGTCACACAGATAGTTCATGCTAACGATGTGACATGGGAGTAACCCTGGGCCGCACTGTACAGGTCTGACCTCTGGGGGGAGTTCAGGCTGAGTAACTAAGGTCAGTCATGTTCCATACCTCGGTGACTGACCCCCAGTAAAAATCCTGGACGTCACTGCAGGCGAGCCCCCCAGTGGCAGCATCCTGTGCGTGTTGCTGCACATCACTGCTGGGGGAATTAAGCATGACCCACACGACTCCCACAGGAAAGGACACCCGGAAACTCGTGCCTGGTATCTCCCAGACTAGGCACCTTTTTCCACTGTTGACTTTAATCTGTATCCTTTCACTGTAATAAACTACAACCACGAATATAATAGCCTTGTTGAATTCTGTGACTCCTCCTAGCAAATCACTTGAGGCTAAGGGGGGTCTTGGGGACCCCTGAACACACAGCAACAGCGACAGCCAAGGAAGACCTTGGGACATCATTCTGGTCTCCCTGATAGCATCAGAGCAGTCACCTCCAAAACCACCCAGAGAAAGCCAGGGCCAGCCCCTACCCTCTCCCATGTGGGGGCATCGAAGGGGCCAGCAACAGGCTGAGAGCAGGTAAGGGTACGCAGCAAAGGCAGGAGTTTTCGTGTAAACGTGAGACCGTGCGGCTTCAGGGCTGAGTGGACATAACCATGCATGCCCCACAGGACCCTCGGGAGCACCAGGCCTGAGTCCGTGCAGAGCCAGCAGGCTGCTTTGCCAACGTCCACACTCTTACGATGCAAAATCTCTTTTAATAGAGATTAGCATGCATCACCTAAGCATCCATTCAGTGGGAAGCTGGGAACCGGTACCAGGGAACAGTCCCCTAAGACGACAAACGCTGCCCATGGCTCAGAGGACAGACCAGCACGACAGCCAGACACCCTGGGAGGACTGTGGACCCATGCGTACAAGGTGTCTCACCTGCGCCTCACGTTCATGCCTGGGTGAAAACCAGTCCTGCATTAGCAAGGTTTTCCTTAGCAGCAACTTTTGCAACATGTGCAGAACCGGCTTCATCCTGTACCCCTGGGAGACCCCAGCACCATCCAGCAGCAGCCCCACCTCCCAGCCCCTCCTCTGAGTCTCTAACTGTCAGAATTCCGACCTCTTCCCGGAGCGGACACAGCTCCCTGCAGCTCCTACCGCCATGACACCTTAGAGTTCTTTTTGTACTTTTTCACTCCTTCAATGCCTAGGTTACACTCTCTCCATTAAATTCCCTCTCTTAAAACAAGTGGTGCGTTAGCAGTTCCTCAAAAGGCCAGAGTTACCATGTGATTTAGCAATTCCACTCCTAGGTATATAACCAAGAGAATAAAGTATACGTAAGTTCACGTCAGCATTAATTGTAACAGCCAAAAGGTACAAACAACCCAAATAGCCATAACAGATAAACGAATGAACAGAATGTGGTATAACCACACAATGGAATACGACCAGGCATAAAAACGTGTGAGGCACTAACATACTGCACTGCGGATGAACGCGGGAAACATCAGAGTCGATCAAAGAAGCCCGCCATAAAAAGCCATGTATGATTCCATTTAATAAAACGTCCAGAATAAGAAAGTGTACAGAGACACAAAGCAGGTTCCTGGCTGCCAAGGCACTGGGAGAGGGAAGAATGGGGAGTGGCTGCTGACGGGCACGGAGTTTATTTGAAGGTGATGACATTAGACACGGGTGATGGTTGTACAAACCTGTGACTGTACTAAAACCCACAAAGTGTACAATTTTTTGATTATGTGGGTTAGAGCCTAATAAAGCTGGGTTTTTGTTTGCTTGTTTAAGTGCTACGGTTTCCACCCCTCGGTACAAGGGGCCAAGCAGGCAAAAGGAACTGCACAAATACACGAGTAAACAAGTAAACACATGCCAGGGTGGACCGAGGCGGTGACCAACCATCTCTCCTCCCTGCTGCACGGCTGTCACCTCCTCACAGGTGCGCAAGCACACGTCCAAGGTGACGACGTCACACAGCACGAACTGCAAAGCCACCCCTGGCTGGGCCGACCTCCGTGCCCACCTCCTCTTGCGTCCACCCCCTCTAGAGAAAAGAAGGACACCCTACTTGTGATTCGAGGTCTCACTGTCCAACTCTCAAACCAGACTGGGCTCCAACAGGCCAAGGACCTTGCCTCTCTCCCTCCCCTGCTGGACCCACAGGGCCTGGCACATGGCATGCACTCCGTGACCTTGCCAGGAAGGAGAAAAGGAAGAGAAAGAAGGCCAGTGCACCTGAGCAGGGGAAGTGCTACGCCAACCCCAGGCTCACACCTCTGGGAGGCTCAGAGTCTAGGAAAGTCTCCAAACATGCCACAGCTTCTGAGTCTTCTTCCCAGAGATGAGGACACAGGGCCTGGGCAGCGCGGGCAGGCACTCAGGACCCGGCGTCATGGGCTGTGTCCCCCTGCACTTTCCCTGCCCCCAAGCCCACTCCCCCGCGGCTCACCAGTCTCCTGCAACATCTGAGCGAGGTCCTCCACGAGCGCCACAGCCTCCTCGCCACTCTCGGGGCACTGGGACTCCACCCAGACCCGGGTGTCAGGCGGCAGCACGCCCAGGAACTGCTCCAGCACCAGCAGCTCAAGCATCTGCTCCTTGGAGTGCACCTCGGGCCGCAGCCACTGGCGGCACAGCTCGCGCAGCCGGGCCAGCGCCTCGCGGGGCCCTGCTGCCTCCTCGTAGCGGAAGCTCCGGAAGCACTGCCGGGGGTCCCTACCAAGCCCAGGCAACAGGGTCTGGGGCTGAGGCTTGAAGAACGGTTCAGGATCCCACAGGGCGGCCTCATCCTCCTCCATCTTGATGATCACGAGCTCTTCCTGACCGATGGGTGCTGGGTCGGCTGCCATGGCGAAACCTGGGGAAGCTGGCCTCTCTGCCTTCACTCAGGCCACACACACCGTCTTCCTGGGACACACACACACCCAGTCAGGGCCATGGACCACCCACACCCCTCCACCGACTCACACCCTGCAAGGTCACTTGCTGTGGCGGAATCTGTCCCCACACCTGGCCAGCTGACAACCTGGAAGGGGGACACCTCCAGCCTCGACCTCCCTATCTGTGCCCTCAAGAGGATGCCTCACACTGGGAATCTGGTTAGGACAGTGAGGGAGCCCTTCCTGCAGGGAAGCCTTCAGGAGTTCAGGCCAGACTGGGCCGGTAGGAGGGCTGCTCCTGGGGATGGGGCGTGGACATGTCCAGTGTCTCAGTGGCAGAGAGAATCCCATCAGCAGCCAAGCAGAGGTGCTGGCGGGAACTAGCAGAAACTCAGTGCCCAGGGAGGGTCCGTGCCCAGGGAGGGTCCAATCCCAGGGAGGCTCTGTGCAAGCGAAGGATGCAGTCTGTGGGGCACTAGAAAGAGTGATGTGGGGGACAGGCTGGAAGACCAAGATGGTAGTGGGGACCGCTGCAGTGCAGCCGCACGGGGAGAGCAAGAGCTGGTTCCTACACTGGAAAGACTTCCTTCCCTCATGGCACAATCCTATGAGGCCTGAGAGGCTCGGCCCAACTCAACTAGTCAAGGTCAACAATGGACAGTGAGAGAGACGTCCACGCTACAGTGCTAAACAAGAAAGTAAGCTGTGGTCCTCCTCACTTGACACGATCCCACTAATGTTAAAATTTCAAAACAAAAAACAGGAGCTACTGCTACAAGTGTTCAGAAAAGGATCCTGAAAACCAGCAACGCCTCAGCTGTCAATTCTGGAGAAAGAAACTGGAGTAGGACATCTGCTTTTTCTTTTGTAATGTTTGCAGAGCATCTGAATTTTTCTGCCAACGGCCATTTACTACCACTGTAACGTCAGAAAAGAACACAGATTGGGACTTTTTCCCTGATGGTCCAGTGGTTAAGAATCTGCCTTCCAATGCAAGGGGTGTGGGTTCAATGCCCCGTCCGGGAACTAAGATCCCACATACCGCGGGACAATTAAGCCTGCGCGCCACAACTACTGAGCATGCGAGCCGCAACTAGAGAGAAGCCCGCGCGCAAGTAGAGAGAAGCCCGCGCGCAAGTAGAGAGAAGCCCACGCGCCGCAATGAAGATCCCGCGTGCCGCAACTGAGACCCACACAGCCAAAAAGAAAAATATATAAATAAATATTTAAGAAAAGAGAACACAAATCATTTTCAATGCCAATGCACGTCTTTAAAGCATTGGTCAGGGCTCCCCTGAACCAGGCCGCCCCATCCAACAGCCCCCAACCCCCGGCTCTCTCCCCCAAGTACCCTGAGATGACAGCTAGAGTGGAGGACGGTCTGCGCAGCGGAATCAGCAAATGTGAAGGCTGTGTGGCCTGGGCGAACTTGTACAGCCTTCGGCCAGGGAAGGATCTGGATTTAATCCCCGTATGCGGTGAGCGTCCCCCCACCCCGCCCGCACTCTCACTTTATACAGGCACGCACGCAGGTGCAGCAGGAGCAAAGAGGTGGTCTGAGCTGCAGAGATCCAGGAAGACTTTCCAGGGGAGGTGAGAAGTTTAGGGGGAGCTGGGTGGAAAGGTGGACAGAAGCCCAGGAATTCCGCCGAGAAAGGGACTAGCGCGGGTGCACGTGCACCGACCCCCGAGGCGTGGCGAGAGCCCAGCTCGGGCCAGAATCACTTCCGGGGCAGGCCCAGCCCCGCCGGACTCCATGTCCCAGCAGCCCACGCGCCGCCCTTCCCCGCGGACTCGCCGGAGTCCTCGGAAAGCGGCTAGTGTTCCAACGTCCCCCTTCTCCTGCTGCCCTCTGGCCAGCTGCACACGCTACCCCGGGCTTTTCCGACGCCTCCACCGCGTCGCGCCCAGACTCACCGCCCCCGGAAGCCACGCGGACGGCGTCAAACAACACCTTGCAGGAACAAAGAACAACCACCCTGGGGCCCCAGGACCACGAGCTTCCGTCCGCCCCAAGGACTACTTCCGGTGCCTTGTGCCCACCCCGCCCCTTCCCTCCCTTCCCTAGCAACCACCCACCTCCCCACGACAGGCTAGCGCCCGGAGGTGAGGGGGAGGTAACAATATACTTCTGCAACTCTTTGGCGACGTCCGGCGCCCGGAAGTGGAACGTACGCAAGCCCGGCCCTGTCCCGCGAGGCCCTCTGGGAAATGTAGTCCTTGGCCCGCCAGAGTAACAGCCCACGGGACCTGTAGACACTACATTTCCCAGAAGGCAGCTAGCACCAGCGCTCAGCGCCGCCGGGAAATGGAGTTCTTCAGGGGCCTGCAAGGGGGCGCCAGTGGTGCGACTGCCGACGCTCCGCGGCGCTTTCCCTGAGGTCCTGGCTGTGTCCCGGGTTCCGAGGTAAAGAGCTGTGGAGCTAGATGGGCCCATCCGTGCGTCGTCTCCGCCACGCCCTGCCCGTGCGACCTCAGATCCCCTCGCTTTCCGTCCGTTCGACTGTGCCAGGTTGCCCCTCAGCTGCCTCTCTACTCCTGCCGCCCGGCGGATGTGGCATTTCCTCCCACCTGGTCACCTGCCTCTTTCAGCTGCTGTGCCGCACTCTGCCTCCGTCGGGGCTGCTCCTGCTTCCCCGTCCTCAGGGCTTCACCAGCCACACCGTGCTGGGCCGCCTAAAACAGGCCCCTCTCTGATGCCTGGCATTTTGAAATGACCGGTTTCCATAAGCTGGGGCGGCACCTCCCCAGAAAGCCTTCCCTATCATGTTCTCTCCTCTGACCCCAGCTAGGTTTGGGTCCCTCACAAGTCGCCCGTCATAGCCGTTGTCACACAGAATGTAACAGCCTTTGGACCGGCAGCTCCTGAAGCCAGTCTCTCCCACCCTGGTCTCCCCAACACCCAGCACATTACAAGTGCTCATAATTTGTGCAGTTTATTAATCCAGTCAGTCACCAGGCTCCTAAGAAAAGCTCTTCTACTTCTCCTTGCCATCCCTTTTGCCACGCTCCCCAAGAAAGCAAACAAGGGACCTCATCTGACCTTTCTCCCAGGAAGGCTGGACCCTGGAACCCCTCCCTGGCCTCCGGCCCCTTTTACGTATTGACAGCAGGCCCAGCACTGCAAGTGTTAGCTGGGACAGAGGTAGAAGGAATCCTTTCTCCCAGCTTTACTCTTAGCATGCGTGTGTGTGTCGCGCGCACACGTTCACGGACACATGCAGGTACCTGAGTCGAAAGGAGTCCAGGAGGCCAGACAGCCCTGTCTCACCACCTGTGGCTCACCTAGCTGGAGTACAAGAACTCCTTCCCTTGATGACTCTGGGTTTTGGTGGCCCATATGGCATGTCTACAGAGTCTAGTGGATACCCCAGTGCGCTTGCTGTTACAATCTAGGGGGACAGGAGAACAAGCTGGAATGACGGGAGATAACAAGACCATCCAAGGAGTCAATCCATTGGAATCGGAGCCATGTTTCTAACCTTGGGGAGAGGCTGGGCTGCAGCCAGTGTGCTGGGAGCTGACCCTGAGGTGGCCACTGAGCCCTCAAGAATGGCTGAGATTTTCCAAAGAGCTCTAGATCTGGGAGACCATCGAAGTGACAGAAGGCTCAGCCTCAGAGGCTGGGGGGAAGCCAAGACAACCACGGCACAGAAACCCAGGGAAGAAAACATCTCCAAACCAAGGAAAGCCACACACGCCCATAGGCTCGGGCACAGGGAAGGTACCAGAAACCTCAGACAACACAAGCCGTGGAAGCCAGAAGGAGTGAGGATGGCACGGAAGGTGAGCAAGGAGAGTAGGAAACCCCCATCTAGAGTTGGCTAGGAAGAGTCACAACGGTGCACAGGCAGGTCAGGGTTGGCAAATAGGAGAGGCTTGTCTCAACCCTGGCCCCTCACCACAAGGAAGGCTACCCTGGTGGGCTGTGCTTGGCAACTGCTGTTCTACAGGGTGTGTCTCTGACACGGATGGGCACTCCTGGGTCCCGCAGCTCATCTGCCAATCAGAGAACACCACCCTCTTGTTCCCCAAGCCTGACGCTCTGTGTTCCACTGTACAAAGATGGCAGTGCATGAGGTATGAGAACCATGGGTGGGAAGTGGCAGTGTCTACCCTCCAGAAACAACACATCATCAGACAAAGCTCATCTGACGTCAGGCCCAAGCCCTAAATCACACAGGACAGCCAAAGAGGTCTGTCCTTCAAGGTTTGTGCCCTTGGCCACTTGCCCACCCGCTGTGGGCCCCACCTGGGGTGAGTGCAGGCTTTCTGCCAACTCCTTTGTTGCCACCATCATGGGGCCTCTTGAGGCCCCACAACTGCCCGAGCCTGTCGCCTCCTTTCCCGCTGCAGCTCTCGGAGGTGGGTGAGGGCACAGTGGACACCCCGGGACACCCGCAGGCTGCGTTCCCGGTTGGGATCGTTCTCTGTGAGGACTCGCAGGCCAGCAGTGAAATGGGACAGCGCCTGGGCCAGGTGCTCAGGGCGCAGTGCACCCACACTTGCTTCCTCGGTCTCCACATCCACCATGGCCTCCATGAGATCTGACCCTGGGCTTCTGGAGGCCAGGCCTTTCCCCGCCTCACAGGGCAGCCCAGAGCCACTGACATCCCCGACCTCCATCTCCCGGGGGGTGCTGCGGGGCGAGGGCTCCCCACGGGCCTGCAGCAGGTGTGCAACGTCGGCCTCGGCCACATCCCCGAGGCCTGCGTGGCTGGCTAGTGTCACAATGCTGTGATGGAGCTGGGGGACGGCATTGTGCTCGGGGGCATCAGCGGGCACGCACTCGGGCCAGAGCTTCCTCCAGGCACTGTTCATGGTGGCAGGCTGCAGCTCTGCCCAGGCCTTAGCGATGTTGTCTACAGCGGTCATGACAGTATAGCTGCGCCAGAACTCCCGCACGGAGGGCCGGTCTGTACCCGCCGTCTCCTGGACGAGCTGGCTGAGTGTGCGGCGCAGATAATGGGCCTTGAAGGCGGCAATGACACCCTGGTTCATGGGCTGGATCAGGGCTGACGTGTTCTTGGGCAGGAACTCAACACGCACGTGGGCTGAGAGGCCACCCAAGTGGACGGGGTGGCAGGGTGCGCTGTCCAGCAGCAGCAGGGCGCGGTGTGGGAGGCCATGGCTGGCACAGTAGCTTTCCACGGCTGGGCAGAAGCAGCCGGTAAACCACTCCTGGAAGATGCTAGGTGTCAACCAATCATTGCGGTTGGAGCGCCAGACCACAGGCAGGCTGGCCTTGGAGCAGCCCCTGAGGGCGCGCGGGTTCTCCGAGGGGTACACCAGCAGGGGCTTCAGCTTGAAGTCACCAGCCGCGTTTCCACCAAGCAGCAGGGTCAGGTGGTCCTTAGAGGCCTTGGGCCCAGGCCCCGCTGTCCCCTCCAGCGCCAGAAGCATGCGCTCAGGCAGCCGCTTCCAGAACAGGCCCGTCTCGTCCACGTTGAAGACCTGCCGCGGTGAGTAGCAGCCCTCGTCCAGGACGGTGCGCAGCACTGGGGGGTAGCGTGCGGCAGCCTGGGCGTCGGCCACAGCCGGCTCACCCGTCAACAGCACATTGTGACGCACCTTGAACCGGGCGAACCAGCCGTTGCTGGCCCCGAACGTCTCGGCCTGGGCGCCGCTGCCCTGCTCGCGCTGCAGCTGGGCGAAGAGCCGGCGCGCCTTGTCCTGGATGAGAAGCGTGCTGACGGGCAGGTTCTGCCGCCTCTGCTCCTCGATCCACAGGCTCAGGAGGCGTTCCATGCGGCCCATCAGCACACCCCGGCAGCGGGTCAGCTGGGTGGTGCTGACGGGCGTGGCTGCCTGAGAATTGGCCCGGATCTTGTCCTTGTTCACGCGGATTGAGGCAACAGTGGAGGTGGCCAGCCCCAGGGCCCGGGCGATCTGCGTCAGCTTCTCACCCTCCTCAAACCGCCGAAGCACCTCCAACTTCACATGCAGGGTGATGGACTTCCGGTCCCGCTTGGCACTGTGGCGGAGGCCGATCCCAAGGGGCGCCTTCCCCAGCACCTGCGGGTGGGGGGTTGTCTTCATGCCGCTTCCCCGAGCCATGCACCTCAACAAGCTCTCTCCCCACTGCCCGTCCGCGGTAGCTACTGCCGTGCCCACAATGGCCTCTGGGCCTCTCCTGCCACGCCCTCCTCTGCCTGAAGAGGAGAACACGTGGGCATTAATGTGCGAGTACATGAGAGCCTGGACCACTTCCTGGCCTTCCCATGCTCTGACCTAAGGCCCCCAGCCCTGCTGACCACTGCCTCAGAGGCAGGCCCAGTCCCTTCTCTCCCTAACGCTAAAGACACTGCATACGCACTTCCCAGCACTCTCTGCAGGTAGAGGAGCATTTCATTTAGTTTTAGCTTATGAGACCAAAAAAAGTTCTGCGGGGAGACTTTGTTCTTCCCCCAGAAAACCTCTTGCAACCACAAGGAGATGCAAAGAGAGTCTAGAAATCCTGACCCATCTCTCAGACACTGATGAGTAGAAGCATCTCCATGCCATCCAGAGACATGAAACATCAGTGTGGGAGACTGAATAACGGCTCCTAACCACACCCACATGCACATCCCAATCCCAGGAGCCTATGATAAGCTCACCTTTCAGGGCAAAAGGGACACTGCAGGTGTGATTAAGTTAATAATCTTGAGAGGCGGAGATTATCCTGGATTATCCCAGTGGGCCCTAAACGTAATCAGAGGGATCCTTGTAAGAGGACACAGAAGATTTCACTCAGTCAGAAGGCAATGTGACCACTGAAGCCTAGAGTTTCCAGAAGGAACCAGCCCTGCCAATACCTTGACTTTAGCCCAGGAGCCCCATTTCAGATTTCGGACCTCCAAGACTCTAAGATAATAAATTTGTGTTCTTTTAAACCACTAAGTCGGGACTTCCCTGGTGGCGCAGTGGTTAAGAATCCGCCTGCCAATGCAGGGGACACGGGTTCGAGCCCTGGTCCGGGAAGATCCCACATGCCGCGGAGCAACTAAGCCCATGAGCCACAACTACTGAGCCTGCGCTCTAGAGCCCGTGAGCCACAACTACTGAGCCCGCGCACCTAGAGCCCGTGCTACGCAACAAGAGAAGCCACCGCAATGAGAAGTCCGCACACCGAAATGAAGGGTAGCCCCCGCTCGCCACAACAAGAGAAAGCCCGCATGCAGCAACGAAGACCCAACGCAGCCAAAAATAAACTAATTAATTAATTTAAAAATAAATAAACCACTAAGTCTGTAGTAATATGGTAAAGCAATCACAGGAAACTAACACAGAAGGTAACCTCCTTAATTCTTGCCACCACCGTGGAGTACTTGGGGATAGAGGAGGAAGGTGGTTCTCCACACAGCAGTCGGAATGATTCAGTAAGAACCAAGTCAGGGGGGAATTCCCTGGCAGTCCAGCGGTTAGGACTCCGGGCTTCCACTGCAGGGGGCACAGGTTCAATCCCTGGTCAGGGAACTAAGATCCCAGCAAGCCGCACGGCACGGCAAAAAAAAAAAAAAAAAAGCAAACAAACAAAACAGTCGCTTCTCTGCTCAGAGCCCTCCCAGGCCTCCCACATCTCTGAGTCAAAGCCACAATCATCACCAGCTTTGTCAAGGGCCTCCTTTGTCCTTTGCGTACTCCTGACCACATCCTCAGGGCAGACTAAGGGCACTCCCGACCCAGGGGCCTTTGCTACTGTGGTTCTTTGGCCCACAGTGGGGGCCCTTCCCCGTAATCTGCATGGCTTATTCCCTCTTCTGCAGGTCTCTGCTCAAATGTAACCTAACCAGAGAGGCCCTCCCCACCTATATTTTATTATGCATCCATCACACGTTGCCGGAGGGCAGGAGCTGTACCTACTGAGCACTCTGTTGGGTCTCCAGGCCCAGGAAGAGAGCCTGGCACTTTGGAGGCATCCAACAGTCACTTGCTGACTGAATTATTTAATGAAGTATAGTGATGGAGGCAGGCTTCTCGCTTTGTCCCTTTTGCATTTCAAACCATGTGAAAGTAGCACCTGATCAAAACAGTAAAAGTTTTTTTTTTAAGGAATGCGTGTGAAAAACAAGGACAGTGCCTGACAGGTCTTTGTGTTTTGGGAGTGTCCATGGCACTGAGGAAGAGTACCTTCAGGGACCCATGGGCTGCACCTGGCTTAAAGGGGAGGTGGGCATGGGGAAGACTTCCTGCCTGGAAGGAGGCCCCAAATCCCGAACCACTCACGCGTCCATCCCTCCGTCTCCACATCCCTGCCTTTGCCTGCTCACCCACAATTTTTTTCTTTTTAATAAATTTATTTATTTATTTATTTTTGGCAGCGTTGGGTCTTCGTAACTGTGCACGGGCTTTCTCTAGTTGCAGCGAGTGGGGGCTACTCTTCGTTGAGGTGCGCGGTCTTCTCACTGCGGTGGCTTCTCTTTGTTGAGGAGCATGGGCTCTAGGCACGCGGGCTTCAGTAGTTGTGGCACGCGGGCTCAGTAGTTGTGGCGCACGGGCTTAACTGCTCCGCGGCATGTGGGATCTTCCCCAACCAAGGCTCGATTCCCAACCACTGCACCACCAGGTAAGTCCCTCACCAACAATTTTAAATTAAATTCATTCATTCTCTCCCTCCCGCTCTAGAAAGTCCCCAAGCCCTCCGACGGGGAAGGCGCCAGACTACATTTCCCAGAAGGCCGCGGGGCCGCCGGAGGCCCCGATTGGCCCCCTCGCGCGCGTCCGTTCCCTTCCCCCCACGGGAACCAAGGGTATAGGCGCCTCGGCCCCTTCCCCCCGGAGCCCGGGCTCCCGCGCGCCCGACCGCTCTCACCTCCGGACGGCGACGTGGGCCGGCTTCCTCAAGTGGGCCGACTGAGCTGCGGCCCCTCCCCATCTCCGGCCTCAGGTGCCGCTTCCTGGCGGCGGCCGAGGCCAGCCTCCATCTTGTCGGCGGAGGCGGAGGTTGCCGGGCGACGGCCGGGATTGGAGGAGGCAGCGTGGGCCCCGCCCCCGACGGCGCGTTAGGTGCTGCGTCCAGTCGCCCAGGGCCTACCGGGAAACGTAGTTCGGCGACGAGGCCGCCGAGCACAGAGTCTAGCCGGGGGCGCCCAAGGCCGCCTCTGCCCAAGGCCGGATTTCTCGCCTATTAATTTCTCTCTCCTGTCTTTCCTGCCGTCTACTTTCGGTCTCTTTCTTTTCTTTCTTTTTTTTTTCTTCTTTCATAAAGTTTTTAATAACCTATAATTTTCTTACATGTACACTAGTAACCTTAAAAAGACAAATATTTACTACCAAATGTTAACTACTGTACAATTTACAAAAAGATATAATTTTAAGAATTTGGAATAATAAAGAGAAGGTACCTACTTCAAATGGATTAAATAAGAAAATTCCACTTTTTAAGAAATTTAACCAGGAAATGGGAACTTTCCAATTTCTCTAAAGGAACACCAAAACATTTTACTGAAGTCAGAGAACTTACTATTTTTGTTCAAGACTTCATCTACATAGTTTTAAATAAACCCTAAAAAATATTTTCCAGTATATGTAAGGCCTCTACACAGAGCGCACGACTAGGGAAAAAAGGACTCCGTCAGAATGAGAAGCCATGAAGAACAGAGATATGTCTTGTTCACCTTTACATCTCCAGTTCCTACCATAGTGCCTGGCTCAAGGTGAAAATGCTTAAGCAATGGTTGTCGCCTTACATTGAACCAGGCAGATACATCTTTGGTCCAGTTTTCATTCCATATTAAGCATGACCTGAGCTGCAGGCCCGGTTCTTGGCCCTTGACCTTAAATTGAGTAAGGTAAGCCAATATGCATACACTTTCTACATCAGCCTTCTGACGGGATCCTCAGAACTGAATTATCACAGGTTGTGAATCTTCTCTTACATGGTCTAATTCTTATTTCTTGAATAATATCAGTGTGCAAAAGTAATGCATTTTCGGGACTCCCCTGGTGGCGCAGTGGATAAGACTCCGTGCTCCCAATGCAGGGGGCCTGTGTTCGATCCCTGGTCAAGGGAACTAGATCCCACATGCATGCTGCAACTAAGAGCTCGCATGCCACAACTAAGGAGCCTGCCTGCCGCAACTAAGACCTGGTGAGACCAAATAAATATTAAAAAAAAAAAAAGTAATGCATTTTCAGTGCAGTACAAGTATATTCATACGAGTAAGAATTGAATAAAGGCCTTACTTTTCCATGTTTTAAATAACAGATACATAGCATCTTATATTATGATGTAATTAGCAATTTTTAGACACTGAACATAATACACTGTATTACAATGCAATGTGGTAGGCTTCCATTTTAGGAACAAAAATCAATTTCACATGAAAAAAGAGTTATTTTAAATTCACATAAAATACATTTAGAATAAGTCTAAAATTTTAGCATTAAGTAATGTAAAACAAACACAGAGGAGTTTTCTTTATTATTATTACTTTTATTTTGGCTACGCCAGGTCTTAGTTTTGGCATAGGGGATCTAGTTCCCTGGGATAGAACCTGGACCCCCTACATTGGGAGCACAGAGTCTTAACCACTGGACTACCAGGGAAGTCCCTCCATATGGGTCTGATTTTTTATGAGCTTTGGATTTTTCTTCATTTGGACCTGATGAATACCCTTGGGCATTTTTTTCTTTCTGTGTTTCCGATTCAGTTCCTTTATCACTATTTTTTTTTCTTTAAACTTTACTTTTAGCTTTTGCATTTCTGTAGAGACCTCTCCTTCCCCCCCCCCCACCTTTTTCTTTTATTTATTTATTTTTGGCTGCGTTGGGTCTTCGTTGCTGCGCGCGGCTTTCTCTAGTTGCGGCGAGCGGGGTCTGCTCTTCGTTGCTGTGCGCGGGCTTCTCATTGCGGTGGCTTCTCTTGTTGCGGAGCACGGGCTCCAGGCGCGCGGGCTTCAGTAGTTGCGGCACGCGGGCTCAGTAGTTGTGGTTCGCGGGCTCTAGAGTGCAGGCTCAGTAGTTATGGCGCACGGGCTTGGTTGCTATGCAGCATGTGGGATCTTCCTGGACCGGGACTCGAACCCGTGTCCCCTGCATTGGCAGGGGGATTCTTAACCACCGCGCCACCAGGGAAGTCCCATTCCCCCCCCCCTTTTTCTGCTTGGTGTTTCACATCAGAATCACAACGTGAATCTGATGATTTGGACTCTTCTTGGGTACCAAGTGACTTTTCATTGACTTTACTAGAATGCAGATCGCCAGAGTGTGGAATGAAATCATCAGGTTTTCCCCATCTGGATTCCCCTGTTTCTGTATTATAATAATAGGTATAACCATCTTCACTTAAACCTTCTACCCAAACAGTCCTCACTGCCGTCTTTTTAACGTTTCCTTGAAATCCTTCAGGTTTCTCCCACTGAGATGCTCCTTTGATAAGATCATAATGGTAATGGTAACCCTCAGAGGTTATGCCTTCTACCCATCTGCCCTTTGAAGGGTCTTTTTTTTTCTTGTTTTCTTTTGCTGATTTGATGCAGAGGCGGGTGGGATAGTGCTGGTTACTGGTGATATGCTTGGCTCTGAAGTTTCTGACTCTAAGCCAAGGCTTTTCAAATCCTTTTGGTATTCTTTCAGGGCAGCTGCCTCCATTGCAGCAAACTCCTTTGATGCCTTCTCTTCTTCCTTTGCCCTATCCAGCCTTTTCGGTTTAATCTCACTGATCCTCTTTGCCACATTTTCCTTATGATTCTTTCCTCTTTCATGAAGTTCAACACTAGACCTATTGTCGCAATCCAGCACCTGCAGTAATCAGAGAATTTCTTTGGTTGTGACCTCCAGTAGTCTGCCATGACTGGACCAGCCGCCCCGAGGGTCACCCCCAGGCCCAGCTGAGGCTCGTGTTCCCCACGCGGGACGAGTCAGGGTCCAGCTCACTGCGAGGCCCACCGGAGCCTCCGCGCCCGGACCTGGTCTCTTTCTTTCCCACCATCCTCGCTACCTCTTTTCCTTTCCTGGGTCTGTCTCACTGTTTTCTCTTTCTCCCTGTCTGTCCCCCATTCCGGAGAAATGGTTCCCTTTAGACTGTCAAAATATAATTTTCGAAACAGCTAAAGACAAACTCCGTGAGCACGTGTCAAATATCTGTTTACCTCCGGTGGGAACTAGCAGGATGACATAGGTGGTTCTGGGAAGATGAGAGAGAAGGAACAACAGAAAGGGTGAAAGAACGAACAGTGAAATAAAAGCGCCAAGTCGGATCGGTAGTGCCCCATGGGGCAGTGGGCAGGCATCTTAGTGTTCTGCTTAGTGTCCTACTGGGTGACAAAAAACTTGGGGTACCCTTCTCTACTGGACAGAAGGCATTTACAACCTATCAACCTTTTACTCGTTAGCATCTAACGTCACAGTATCTGGACTCTGATCAAAAGCAGTTAACTTTAAAAAAAGTTGCTTCACTTAGGGAATCAGATGGCCTGAAGCAGGCTTGGTAGAGACGGTGCTAGCTCTTCTAGTCATCTTTTTTTCTCTTAATGGCAAGTTTTGGATAAGTTTTCTTAACATGTGTCCCTCCCGCTCCGTCTTTCTCTCTTCTTGCTGTCACCCTTCTCTGAGTCTTTGAAAACTCTCGATCCACTTTACTGTATCTCTAATTTCTGTCCCTTTCTCCCCTCTTGCTTCTGTACTCCTGATCCTTGTCTGTCCCTTGAATCTCGAGCTGCATGTCTTGTCGCTGTAAATCTTTGTCTCTCCTTTCCTCTCCATCCCGCCCTGATCGCTCTCCCTCTTGTTAACTGTTCTGACACACATGTCTGCCCAGCCCTGACTCTCTGACCTAGGTCTCTTTCTGTCCTGCCCGTGTCTCTGTCCGTGTCTGTTCACTTACTTTCACTGTCTCTCCTCACAACTCTCCCCGCCCCCGAGCCTGTGTCTGTCTGTCCTGTCTCTCTCGCTCCGCATCTCTACCCTCACCCTACCTCTCCCATCCTCTTTCAGACGCCGGCCGGTATCCAGGGTTGCCCTGGAAACCGCCTGCACGGCCCACTGGTTACCATGGAGACGCCCGGGCCCGCCTACCGCCCGCGAGCACAAAAAAAAAAAAAAAAAAAAAAAAAAAAAAAAAAAAACCTGTCATCGCGCCGCGCACGCGCGCGGAGGACTGGCTGACCTCGTCCCGGACAGGAGCCGGCCGAGCCTCTCTCCAAGGCGAAAGTGGGAGAGGCTCGCTTGCAGTCCTGAGGGCAGTGGAACGGGTGGCCGGGTCTCCGCAGGGGGTTGCCATGGAGACGGGGGCTGACGGCGTCCTAGCGAGGGCCCTGATTGGTGCAGAACCCTGCTAATCCCCGAAGCCCCGTAGAGAATTCAGGGTGACTTGGTGGAGGCATGCGCGGTTGGGAAGGCGGTGCGGCCGCCTGTTGCCCCCTGAGAAGCTTGCTCGCGTCGACGGGCGCCTGGACGCCTGGATTTGAGGCTGGGAGCGCGGGAAGACGCGGCCCGGAGTGTGACCCGATCGTTGCGAACAACGCTGCCCCGGGGCACAGCGGGAGGAGGGTGGAAACTGAGGCGAGGGTGGGGGACGGGCAAGGCGGCGCTCGGGCTGGTGCGTGGAGCATTCTGGGAGACATAGTCCGGCCAGGGAGGGCAGGTCGGCGAGTGCGCATGCTCAGGAGCGCGGAGCGGCCCGCTGAGCGCGGAGGTGAGGGCGGGGGCCCCTCAACCGGGAAGGTTCGGGCGGGGACGGGGGCGGCGGCCCAGCGGGATCGGGAGCGCAGGACAGGGGCCTGGGTGCCCCCCGTGGCCGGGCCCAGCGCTGTCGCGCGAGGCTCGTCAATCACTGCGCGTTGCCACGGCGACAGGATCTGGAGTCCCCGCCCCCAGTTGCCATGGCGGCACCCGGACCTGCCCCGGCTCCCTAAAGCAGAAGGTGCCCGCCCAGGCTTCTGGTAAATGTAGTTCAGGGAGCTCCGCAGGGCCGGCCCGATTACGGAGGCCCAGCTGTCTCCTGGGGTTTCAGGTTGACTTGGAACCTTGAGGAGCGAAGGTTAGACCCACGGGGTCAGGCGGCCCTCGAAATCGAATCCACTTCCTTAATAAACTCAAATCTCTCCACAAAGGTCGCACTGTACCTCCAGCTGCAGAAGGAGCAGCGCGAGTGTGGTGGGGGTGGGGGAAACGGAGGTTCACAGTGGCACAGCGACATGCCGAGGTTACGTGGCAAATAGGCTGGGCAGAATCTCCGACTTTCCTTGCAGTCCAGTGGTCTCGGCACCTTTGTAGCTCCCCTCTGAAAACTCCCCCGTTACCTCCTAGTGCCACCTAAATCAGGAAACGGAGGAGATAGTGGGGCATTGCGTGTTGTGATAAGTCGGGCTCAGAGAATGGGGCTGAATGGGGGGACAATGGTGTCTGGGTGCTGGGCCATACAGGTGACCTTGCACAGGTGTGGGGTGGGGCAGGTGCAGTCAGGCTGCGCTGTGAAACCGCGCTGGGAGGGGAGTGGTCTGAGAGACAAGGCGGGAGAGTGGACGCTGCAGTGATAGACTGGCGTTGGTGGGGGGAGGGGTGGTAGTGGTGCAGATGCCCAGGCAGTGGATGTTGTAGGTGGCATTCACCTGGTAGGGAGAGGGATGCAGAGCAGGGGTTAGGTGGTGCGTGTAGAAGAAGCGTGGGCTTTGGGGGAGAGACGAGGTGCCTTCTGGGCCTAAGAAGCAGCCCAGGAACAGGGGGCTACCAGAGACCCTGCACAGGCCCGGCTAGAGAGGCTCACTGAGGGCTCACCAGCCCCACAGGTCCTTGGCACGGGACGGCCTCCGTGCCTCCGTTTCCTCATCCTCCTTCCACTTGGCGGGTCTCGGGATTCAACAGCGCAGCATCCAGTAGGCTCTCAAAGCGCATCGTCACCGCTGTCATCGCAGCCGCCTCACCCCCTTCCTCCCCCAGGGGGAGACGCTGGCCTCAGAGCCCCAGCCTGCTCTTTCCAATGAGGCCCACGGCTCTGGGCTCCCCGGGCCACGCACCCCCAGAAGATGAGGGACCCATCACGGTGAAGCTGGAGGAGTCTGAGGAGGAGGGTGAAGCCGCTCCATGGGATCCCGGCCCAGAGGCTGCACGACAGCGTTTCCGGCACTTCCGCTATGAGGAGGCAGTGGGTCCCCGCGAGGCGCTGGCCCGGCTGCGGGAGCTGTGCCGCCAGTGGCTGCGGCCCGAGGTGCACTCCAAGGAGCAGGTGCTGGAGCTGCTGGTGCTGGAGCAGTTCCTGGGCGCGCTGCCCGCCGAGATCCAGGCCCGTGTGCGGGGACAGCAGCCGGGCAGCCCTGAGGAGGCCGCTGCCCTGGTCGAGGGCCTGCGCCGGGAGCCAGGAGGGCCCCGGAGATGGGTGAGTCAGTGGCCCTGGGGTCGGGGCTGGAACAGTATGCATCTCTGCCTCTTCCTGGGCGGTGCCATGCTCAGCCAGACACTGGTCCCTTGTGGTTTGGAAGTGGTCACCTGCGGCAGACCCTGTGTGAGGGCAGACGGGGTTCCAGGGCCAGCCTCACTGGCCCATCCCTCCATCACCCAGAGGCATGGACAAGGGATGCAGGGTGGGGAGAGAGGGTGGGTGTCAGCAGCAGGAGAGCAACTGCAGGTGGTCCCTTCACGCCTTGCTCAGTCCCTGGTGGACATGGGTCCTTAGAGGACCTAGTCAGTCGGGACCCCTGGGGTCCCAAGATAGGGTGGATGCCCGTGAACTCCCGACCTGAGCTCCTGATGGCAGGGGCACCTCCCCAGGTCACAGTCCAGGTGCAAGGCCAGGAGGTGCTATCGGAGAAGACGGAGCCCTCCGACTTCCAGCCCCTCCCTCAAGTCACACCTCGGGCTCCAGAACCTGGGCTTGAGATGCCCCATGGGGCCACACAGGAGTCGTCGCTGGGCCTACGGGTGAAAGAGGAGCCTGGGGTTACAGAGGATCCAGGTGAGGGTAGGCAACGTGCCCATGCATTGGTGGTCCCCACATCCCGCCCAGCCAGTGGCCGTCATTATCCCTCGCATGCCAAGCCTGACTGTCACCACTGTGGTTCCTTCCATGTTCTCAACTGGCATGGAGCTGGCTATTGGGGTTTCCTGGTGTGGGAGGCAAGTGGGGTTCTCTCCCTGAGGAGATCCACTGGGGGACATTAGCCGATTGCTCGAGAGCAGACAGAAGGCTGGAGTATGGGTGGGCACAGCTGAGGAAGGACCCCAAAGTGCTGGGGAGCATTCCCTTCTCTCATACGCCTCCCAGGCAGGTGCCAGACATGCCCACCCACACTCTCTGCCATTCCTGTGTGGACCCTTAGAGCCCCCCTGACATGCCCAGCCCCAAGTCTACACCCAGGTCTCACCTCACCTGGACCCCAGCACCTGGCACACCACTGAGGAGGGCATCAGGGTGGGGGGCCCCTGGAGCCGCCTGACCCCACCCTTCCTCTCCAGAGCTTCTGGACTCTGGGCCTCTAACCAACCCCCAGGAGGCCACTTCCACTGTCCTACCTGAGGAGGCCCAGGTGAGCCCCTGCTCTGGGAGCCTCAGTGGGTGGGGGTTGGGTAGGTCCCTCCCTGGGCCTAGCCAGACACAGGCGAGCAGTGACCACTGTGGTTTCAGGGCTGTGGTGTGGCGCTGGACCAGGCCTCTCCGCATAGTGAAGCTGGGCCTGAGGGGTCCTCATGGACGGAGCACCCTGAGGCCCTGTGGCAGGAGGAAGCTGGGAGCATCTTCTCCCCAGGTGAGTAATATGGGGCCCTCCGCACGGGCAGCACCACCCCTGACCTTCCCACTCCTGGCCCTGCTCAGGTGGCCCCCTTACTCCGGCATTCCCCGAGCTCTTCCATCGCCTGCAGCGTTCAACCTGCTTTAGCATCTCCTACCCCCGAGAGCCAAGCCCCCCACTAACGTCATGGCCCCTCCAGCTGCTGCTCCCCGCCCCCAATAAAACCTCCTGAGAGCAGGACTTGTGTTCCCCACGTCCGCTCCCAGCCCCGGCACCCTGGATGGCCCCCGGGTTCTGGGCTTGCATCCCACTGATTGGGGGGCGGGGCAGAGAGGGACAGCAGGTTAGTAGACAGGGTGGGCAGACAGGGGGGACCTTGACACAGGGTGGGGCCTGGGCAAGACAGAGCGGTGCCCTGCTCTCAGGCCAGATGCCCTGTGCTGTCCCCCTCAGCCACACAGCCTACGACGGTCTGCCGTCGGCCAGGCTCCCTGCCTCTTTGTCCTCCCTGTTCCCTGGACCCCTTCTCTTTGTTGGTTTACTCCCTTGTTATTCATTATTTATTTATTTTTTTGGCTGCGTTGGGTCTTCGTTTCTGCGCGCGGGCTTTCTCTAGTTGCGATGAGCGGGGGCTGCTCTTCGTTGCAGTGCGCGGGCTTCTCGTTGCAGCGGCTTCTCTTGTTGCGGAGCACAGGTTCTAGGCACACGGGCTTCAGTAGTTGTAGCACGCGGGCTCAGTAGTTGTGGTTCGCGGGCTCTAGAGCGCAGGCTGAGTAGTTGTGGCACACGAGCATCGTTGCTCCGCAGCATGTGGGATCTTCCCGGACCAGGGATCAAACCCGTGTCTCCTGCATTGGCAGGCGGATTCTTAACCACTGTGCCACCAGGGAAGTCCCACCCCCTTGTTCTGGTGAACCTTCCTGTGAACTCTGGTGTGGGAAGTAAAGTTCTGAGCTATGTTCCATATCTGAAACACATTTGTATTACACTGAATTTTGGCTGAAGAATTCTTTTTATTAACTCTGTCTCAAAGCATTTTTTTTAATTGCTGTGAAACTGGGTCAAAACATTTTTTATCACCACTGTTGGTGAGCCCTTTCAATTTGAAATTCACATTTCTCAATTGTGGGAAACTGGCTTGCATTGTTTCTTTGATTTCCTTCCCCTCCATTGTTCTGTTCTCTTGTTTCTGGAATGCCTGTTACTTGGCTATCGGACTCTAGGACAGATCCTCCAATGTTCTCTCCACTGCGATTTCCCCATCCCTTTCTTTCTGCTCTATTTTCTGGAAAATGTCTTCAGTTATAGCCTCCAGACCCTCCTTTGAGATTTGCATATCTTCTAGCAGAGTTTTAATTTCCAGGAGTGTCTTCTTTCCCTGAACATTCATTTTTTTAACCACCTTCTGTTATTCTTACAGTTGTAACATCTTTCCTTATTTCTCTGAGGATAACAATAACTTGTTTTTTAAGCTTTCTTCTTCCAGTGTGGTCTCTGGTCCCTCTGGCAGCTCTGAGCAGATGGGTGAGGGTCTTATCGGCCAGGACAACAAATCGGGGCTGGGAGGGGAGGGTGAGGGGTTCACTCCCCAAGGAGACTCACTTCTTGGGAAACGTGAGTGGGTGGGTGGAGCATGAGTGGATGCCACTGAAGCAGTCGTAGGGCAGTCTGGCTGGGCTGCTTGAAGGCACCCCTGCTGTGAGGATCTTCAGTTCTCTCCTCTGAGTGTTCTAAGAAGGCACTCCTAGCCTCTTGCCAGTATCCGGGGAGAGAGGCTAGCGTCGCAGCGCCCAATGTGACTTCCCTTAACTCCCTTGACTCCCTCAGGGTCCTCTCCCGCCCTCAACCCAGCCCTTTGCCAGGATGGGAGAGGAGGTCCAGAAGTCAGAGCTACAGCACTGCCCACTGCTTCCTCAGAATTCTGTGCAGACAGACCCAGGGCTGTTCCCTGCAGTAGCCCTGCCCAGCTTCAGCTTCAGCTTCTGAAACAGCTTCCCCAGCCCGCCTGGTGCCCCTGCCCCTTCACCTGCCTGGCCAGAGATACCTGGTACCTCCAACTCCTGAACTTTTCAACCTCTGGGGTAAAACGGGTTGATTTCTTTCAGTCTTCCCCACTGCTGACTTACTATTCGCCTTCTCCAGTCTGCTGCACAGTTACCATTTGCCCATTTTGCTTTCCAGAGTAGAAAATATCAGGGATTTGTTTGTTTCCTCTCTTCTTCTCTTCATCTCTGTGGACTTTATGCCTTGTAAAAACAAAACAAAACCTTTATGGTGGTTTTTAATGTTGTTTCACAATGAAACAAATTTAAATAGATACCATTACTACCCAGAAGTCCCCATTTGCTGTTTTTTATCAATAAGGATCCAAACTCATTCTTTTTTCATAACGTCCTTGTTTTGTGGATACTGATCCATCCTTTGAGAATTTGCAAGTACCTTATGTTATTTCCGGCCTTGTTAGTTAGCTCAGTTTCCTTGGGTGTGAATGCTCCCACTGGGTGCACTGCTGACAGCCTGCCCTTCACAGCTCTGGGGGCTTCTTCTTTGTCCCTGCCCTAAGCGTCATCCTGGGTGAGGGACTGCCACAGGGTCCAGCATAACTCTGAACTGGAAGGCTCGTCTGGGCCCCTAGCCATTCAATGGAGATACCTCTGCAGCCTCACTGAAAGCAAAAGGTCCGCGGGTGCACAGGGCTCACCCAGGCTGTGTCCTCAACCCCCAACTTCATGACAGAGCCTGGCTCTCGTCCTCAGTGTCCACAGCCTCGGCACCATACAGCACGGTGCACCAGGCTCTGGATTCCTGAATCTCACCGTCCTTTCTTGCTTTGGAGCTGCCCCAGGTATTTTGAAAGCTCTTTTCTTGTGTTCCGTCTGTCAGTTGTGCATGTTGAAGCTGAGAGAGTAGCATCTGATACATGCCCCTTCTGCTGTTTCAGTCTTCAGCTGGCTGGCCAGGCTTGGCTCATGCTGTGTAGCTGACGCTCCAGCCTGGACCTGCTTCTCTCAGCCCACAGCCCCCCGGTCTCTCTGCTCTCTCCAGCCACACCGGCAGTTCCACCCCAGGCTCCTCGGCGGGTTCTTTCTCTGCAGTCCCATTCTTTCCTCAGGCTGCACTCTTCCACAGTCAACCACAGCTCACCTCAGCCGCCTTGGTCTCCCCATAAGGTCTCCTGGCTGCTCCCCTTGCCCTCAACCGAACATCTTCTGTGCAGCCAGTGCTTTTATCAGGAGAACATTTTGAATTGCTAGGACATTCACGTGTTAGAAAATTCAGAAAGCACAAGGGAGTATACAGTGGAATGCCCCTCTCCTGTATCACATGGTCCTGCACCCCAACAGCCAACATCACCGGTTTTTTGTGTGTACTTCCAGAAAGATTCTCTGCGTAGAAGAACAAACACAAATTCAGGTGCATACTCGTTGCCCGCTTTTAAAACACACGTGGATGCTTAATCTTCCCTGTTCCACGCCTGACGTTTTTCACGCATCTTCCCACTTGAACACACAGCAACGAGCGCCCTCCTCTTTGGACAGCTGCATAGAGCCCACTGGGGCTCACCGTGGACACACCCGTTTATCCACACAGGCCCCTACTGACATTCCTTTGGGTTACTTTTCAGTGAGAACTGAGAAACCTCCTACATCGGTCATTTCACACAGGGGGGACACAACTGGTGGAGAAGCACCTAGACGTGGAACTGTTGGATCAGAGGGTGGGAAATTGGACGCTTTGATGCACTTTGCCACACTGGCTTCTGTTGATGCTCGCCAGCGGTGCACACAAATGCTTGGGTTCCTGGAGTTAGGGTGTGGAACCGGTAACGAGTACGGCCCTAATACGCACTTTGCTTACTAGGAGGGGACTGAGCATGTTTTACAGAATTTAAGCATCAGTGACATTTCCTTTCCTTTTCCTGCCCTTTCCCGTTTGTCAGGTTGTCCGTCTTTCTTGTTGATTGATTGGCGCACCTTACTTTGGTTAATTAGTCTCTTGCCTCTGGAGAGTTCTCAGTTTGTCATTCGTCTTTTGACTCGGAGGGTTTTTGCTGTGCACAGATGATTTCCTTTGACACAGTATAGTTTTTCTGAGTTTTCTTTGGCAGCTGATAGGTCTTCTGTCACCTACTGAAGCCCTTGCTAGTCTCCCAGTCTCCTTGCTTTAACTTCCTTCTTCTCCGTTGCCTGTGCTCACATCGCCTGCCTCCCCCAGCATCTAATGATGGAGTGCTCACAGCGTGGCTGGAACCTGCTCCTTTTATCCGCAGACACCCACCCCTGTCTGATCACATGCAGGCCCAGGACTCCGTAGGCCATGTACATGCCACAGCACCCATGTTCACATTTCCCGGCAGACTGGGCCCAACTCCTGTGCCCCACAGCCTGCGTGTGGCCTCTGACCCTCGGGAGTCCCGTGGGCATCTCAAGGAAGGCACGGCAGACAAAAGTCCTGGTTGCCTGCATTCCCTGCCTCTACCCCCTGCCCTATTCCCTTCCTATTGGCTCCACTTCCAGCCTCCCTCAGACCCACCCACAGCTCTGCCTTTGTGGAAACCATCATCACCCACCCGGACAGTGCAAGGGCCACCTGCCCCACCTTTGCCCTACAGCCCTTCCAGAAAGGTGGTTTTTACAAACTTAAGTCAGACCTGGAAAGCTTGTCCCCAGCTTTTCAGTCTTCCACCTCCTGAAGGGTCTGTCCCATTGTCACCTCCTTAGGGAAGCCTGCACAGGTACAACCCCTGCCCCTGCCCACATCACTTCTGTCTGCCTCCTTGGTCAGTTTCAGGTCGCTCTAGTTCGCACCGTTTCCGCAGGGCTGGAGTGGCTCTGGGCACAAGTGGGTTCTCTGTCATGAATGAGTGGATCCCCTTCTGCAATGCAGGGTTTACACTCCAGATGGACAGCATCTCTGCTGGCCCAGACACTGTGAGCCCCCACGTCCACCTCCCCTGGGACCTCGGCGTGGCCAGCCTCACGGGCCGACTCGAGTCACCCTCCCTCGAAGGTGGCTTCTCACACGCGCTGGTGCTCTCCAGCGACCCGGGAAGTGAGCAGGACCCCACGTACGATCCCCGCCAGGGCGTGGGCCCCGGGCTGGCTGCCGCTCGCTGGCGTGCCCCCAGGGGCCGGAGCCGGGGTCGAGGTCGCCCCAGCACAGGCGCCGGAGCCGTGCGAGGTGGCCGCTGCGACGTGTGCGGGAAGGTGTTCAGCCAGCGCAGCAACCTGCTAAGGCACCAGAAGATACACACGGGCGAGCGGCCGTTCGTGTGCGGCGAATGCGGCCGCAGCTTCAGCCGCAGCTCGCACCTGCTGCGCCACCAGCTCACCCACACCGAGGAGCGGCCGTTCGTGTGCGGCGACTGCGGCCAAGGCTTCGTACGCAGCGCGCGCCTGGAGGAGCACCGGCGCGTGCACACGGGCGAGCAGCCCTTCCGCTGCGCCGAGTGCGGCCAGAGCTTCCGGCAGCGCTCCAACCTGCTGCAGCACCAGCGCATCCACGGCGACCCCCCGGGCCCCGGCGCGGCACCCCCCGCGCCTCCTGGCGCGCCGGAGCCCCCAGGCCCCTTCCCGTGCAGCGAGTGCCGCGAGAGCTTCGCGCGGCGCGCCGTGCTGCTGGAGCACCAGGCGGTGCACACGGGCGACAAGTCTTTCGGCTGCGTGGAGTGCGGCGAGCGCTTCGGCCGCCGTTCGGTGCTACTGCAGCACCGGCGCGTGCACAGCGGCGAGCGGCCCTTCGCCTGCGCTGAGTGCGGCCAGAGCTTCCGGCAGCGCTCCAACCTCACGCAGCACCGGCGCATCCACACGGGCGAGCGGCCCTTCGCCTGCGCGGAGTGCGGCAAGGCCTTCCGCCAGCGGCCCACGCTCACGCAGCACCTGCGCGTGCACACGGGGGAAAAGCCCTTCGCCTGCCCTGAGTGCGGCCAGCGCTTCAGCCAGCGTCTGAAGCTCACTCGCCATCAGCGGACGCACACCGGCGAGAAGCCCTACCACTGCAGCGAGTGTGGCCTGGGCTTCACGCAAGTCTCGCGGCTCACCGAGCACCAGCGCATCCACACAGGTGAGCGGCCCTTCGCCTGCCCGGACTGCGGCCAGAGCTTCCGGCAGCACGCCAACCTCACGCAGCACCGGCGCATCCACACGGGCGAGCGGCCGTACGCATGCCCCGAGTGCGGCAAAGCCTTTCGCCAGCGGCCCACGCTCACGCAGCATCTGCGCACCCACCGGCGCGAGAAGCCCTTCGCCTGCCAGGACTGCGGCCGCTGCTTCCACCAGAGCACCAAGCTCATCCAGCATCAGCGCGTCCACAGTGCAGAGTAGCCAGCGCGCGCTGCACCCCCTCTCCGCCCTCACCTCGGTCCTCCGTGCGGGGGTGGGGGGGCGCTGCTGCAGAACACCTACCTCGCGGGGATGCTGTGAGGCCTGTGATAACGTGGGTACAAGCCAGCCCTCTTAGGGCCCGGTGCCCAGTAGGTGCTCAATAAACAGTACACGGAACCTGCGTCTGGGTCTGCACCAATTCAGTTCCTCCCCACCTGCCTGGGTCCCTCTCTGCCCACCCCACAGGTCCACCACTTTCTTTGCAACCACATGATTCCTGTAAGAGCCAGAGCCCCCTGCAGATGTGGCCCCTAGCAGAGCCTGGCCATATCTGTGGGGTGCCCCCCTTGCACCACGGCTCCTGTACTATTTGCCCATGTTCCCTTCGACCCACACATCTGCCGGCCCAGCCAGCTGCCAGATGAGGACCTGGACTGGCAGAGTTCTCCCCAGCCAGCCAACATCATCAGGTGCTGAAGTATCAGGCTGGTGTCCAGCAAGCCAGAGCCGGCCTGAGAATGTGTTTATGAAACTTTAAACCTAGGGAGCCACTTCTTAGGTGTGAAAGCTACAAGTCTTTACCTGGGAATCCATATTCTTGCGAGACTTTCCTCTGTTCCCCGCAGACTCCAGCCAGTCCGCGACCCGCAGGCGGCTGCAAGCCCCAGGCCATTTCCCCAGCCCTCTAGTATCGTTCCCATCACGCGCCGTTCTCCTCCCTCCCCGGCCCCACGCACAGCCCCTAAGGGCTCCCGCACGCTGGGAGGGCTCTATCGTGAGTGTGTTCAGTAACGAGTCGCAGGAAGCACAGCCGGCAGCAGCTTTCTGAAGATGGACAGATACTGCCAGTTCCACTTCCGTGTCCTGCAGACTTGAGGGCGGGCGTCTCTGGAACCCTCCAGCCTCTTCCGGTGCCATTGCTTCTTTTGCCCCATCTTCCCCTTCCATCCTACTGCTCAGGCCTTGACACAGTCCCCCACTCCACCCATGGGTGCTGTAAGTGCCAGAGACAATGGAGAAAGGCAGCTCCAAAGAGGGCATCTTCATGCAGCAGGGTCTGGCTTGGGACTTAAACCCCACTCCAGGAGGGTGTCAGCCTGCCCTTGGCCTAGAGGGTTCCAGAACAGCCCTTCTAGGCCTGTATGTCCAAGCTTCTTCCAGAAGTGCAGCTGGACTTGCCCCTGCCACTGAGTCACCCTGATCCCCTCAAGACTTGGGCCCTGGTATCAGGGAAAGACAAGCCAGCCTGGGCCAGAGGCTTCCTACAGACATGCTAGAGAAGGCATGCTCCCTGCCTCAGCCCCCCTTCCTCCCCTCCCCTATCCCTCTCTTTTCCCCACCTCCCCGCTAGTCTAGCCCCAGCCAAGACCAGAGCCACTCTGGCATCTACTACGTCTGGCAAAGTCAGCAACCCCCCCCATGCAGGGGCACTCCTGTGTGGCAGAGTCAGGGGTGGGGCGTCCCCGGACCCTCTGACAGCACTCACGGTTCTCTCTGATCACAAAGGGGATTCTAGGAAACCTGGTCTGGGATCTGTAGAATCAGAGGGGAGAGGAAGGCAGGGAGGGGTTGGGAGAATCAGATCAGAGAAGGCATATGAATGAACACTGAGGTAGCCAGTGGTCTCAGGTTAGAGGAATGCTGCCGGAACTTTATAAATCCTGTAACATGGCTTTTTTTTTTTCTTTTTCTTTTTTTTACAACTTGTATGACTTTTATAATCTGAAACAAAGAAAACAAGAAAGCTCTCATCTTTGATCATCTTCGTGTTAATCATGAAGGGAAATCTGTGCAGATACAACTACATAAAAACATGAAATTTCACACAGGAAAAATTGAAAAGCATGGAGACATCCGGCCAGGGCCCCACACCCGAAGCCCTGAGAAGTCCATGGACCCACCTGCCAAAACAGCCCTCTGAGAAGATATCAACATGAACAGCTATGTGAGGGCCACCCATGAAAGGTCATTTCTGCAGCTGGCCAGGCACACCTCTGCAATCCAGTCATGTGGCTGCAGGTCGAGAACCAAGTGTTACCACACTATCATCAGGGCTGAGGGATTGGACAGAATGACCACTTCGCCCCACTTGGCCAGAGCCATATGAGGCACCCAGGAGAGGAATACCAAAGCACTAGTCATCTAAGAAAGCTACAACAGTGCCCAGCCAGCCTGTACCTGAGCCCATACTGTTCACTCCCAAGCCCAGCCTCCCCATGCCACGTCCATCCAATTATTCTCACCAGAAGCCTAGCCTCCCGAATCTATCCACTTCTCTCCACGCCCCAGCACTGTTCTGATCCCAGCCGTCCATCTCCAGCCTGGAGGCCCACAGCACTCAGCCTCTCTTCCCTGCCTACTCCCGCTCCCTCGTTCCCCAAACAGACCCTTTCTTCCCAGTGTCAGCTCCCAGAGGCTACGCTAACAACCCTACGTGCACTTCCACCCTCACAACTCACCCGCCACGTTCTGCCCAGTCCCTCCAAGGCACTGGCCCCAGCTTCCCTCAGGACCTCTGCATGTGCTAAGCCCTAGGTTGCATCCTAAGAGGCTGCAGGCCCAAGGGCCACAGGCACCTTTGCCACCAAAACCACCTGTGCCTCTCTGCCACTTGAGTGGCCACGAAGGTGACAAGGAATATACAGCTTAGCTGCACCACTTCCAACCCAGCCCCCTGCCTCAGTTAGGCCATTCTCTCCTCCCTGGTCCAGAAACCATGGCCCCCTTTGCCTAGCATTCTGTTGCATGGTCAAGTCTTCCCCCACTGGACGGTGGGGAAGCCACAAGATCAGAGATCACGCGAGTCGAGCTTTGGCTAGTCCTCTCCAGGGAACCAATTCCCCATCCCCAGATGGGCCCTTAGCGGAAGGGCCTCAGCAACTGGCCTGGGGATGGGCACATGAACCAGGCTGACCAATAGAAACCGCCCCTGAGACTTTGGCTGGAAACCGCAGTATGGTCATCAACCCTCACGTCCTGTACAAAAATAAATAATCAGCAAGAGCAGAGCGGATGAGAAGAACGGAGAGGGAGAGGGAAACTGAGTCTGGAAGAGCCCTCTGGGTCCCAGGACCAGCCATGTCTGAAGCCTGAGAATGCTGGGACGGTTGCAATCTTGTCAGCCCCAAACCTGAGCCGTTTCCATCTTCTGCTCTCCCATCCTCACCCCGGCGCCTCTCCAGCGCTCAGCTCTCAAGGGAGTCAACGAAGCTGGGAGTGTGAGGCTAGGACAACTAGAGGGCTGAAGAGGGGCGTCTGGGATGGTGGAAAGAGAATGGAAAGGGGCGAAAGGGGGAGCGGCTGCACAGACACCACTGGGACCAGTCCACGGAGCCCAAAGACGCCGAGGGCACCCGGGCAGGGCCTCTGAGGAGGCTGGGGCCGGGATGGACGCCAAATCAAGACCCGAAGGGGTAGAGCCGACTCCCTGGGGTGAGGATGGGGCCGGGGTCGTTCGCCAAGAGGAGGCCATGGACTGAGCCTGCCCACCCCCAGCGCGGGCCCATCTGGGCCGCCGGGACTACTTCTCCCTTGGTGGGCCGTATGATGGCGGCACGTCGCCTCAACGACTGGATGGGACGTGCGGCAGGAGCCTCATTCGGACGCGGGCAGGCTGAGAGACAGAGCCCCCGCCGCCCCACGGGCCCGGCCCCCCGCCCCAACCAGCCCTCGCGGCGCCGCTCACCGCCTGACGGCTCCCTTGGTGACAGCCTGAAATCGCACAACCGCTCCGCGCCGCTTCCTCCCGCCCACCCCGGGGCACGCTGAGCCGTGATTGGAGGGGAGATTGGCCCCGCCCACATCTCACGCGCAGCCGGCGGAAGGTCGTAGGGCACCTCCGCTGGAACTGTAGACCCGCGCAGAGCGCGGCCCCTCCCCACGTTCCGCTTCCGAAGTGTGTCAGCCCGTGTAAACCTCCACGGTGCTTACTACCCTCTGACACAATACACGTTTTATTTGTTAGTTAACCTCAACCAGACTCTCTGCGAGAGGGTTCTCTGGGTTTGCGATGGGACACCGAAAGTGCTGGACCACGCACCCTCTAGGCAACGCCCCTGCCTTGCTCAGGCTCTGACCTGACCCAGCCTCAGTCTGTGACCCCCGGGGCCAAGTACTTCGTTTGGCCCGCCTACGCCGCCGTCTGCACGAGTGCAAGTGGGAATGGCTGGACCGCAAGCGGAGCTGCCCGCATCTGCCCCACTTAAAGATGGCGGCAACACCGCCCCCCTCTCTGGACCCGCGGGCGTCCCCGGAAGTGACCGGCCCGGCCCGGCCTGCACGAACGGAAATACCCGAGCCTAGCCGAAGGAGCCCGATCCCCAAGTCCCATCGCGGGGCAACGCGGGGCGGTGGCGTCGGCGGCTGCGCAGGCGCACAGCGCAGGCCGGGCTGAAAGAGCCGAAGCGGGCAGGCGGCGGAAACATCCGAAGCGGTGGGGCGCCCGAGGCCGTTGCGGACCTCCGCGCCGAAGCCGCTGCTGCCGCGGAAGCCAAGCCTCCTCCAGTACACGGCCGTCGCCACCGCAGCCCCCGCCTCCCTCTTCCGACCCGAGCCGCAACCCCCTCGGGAAGGGAGCGAGTGAACGGGCCAGTGGCGCGGCCTAAGGACCCCGCTTCCGCAGCCGCAGCTGGGCCTGAGGACACCGGAGCGGGCGAGGGGGAGGAGGGAGCGGCGGGTGGGGGCGGGGCCGAGCGGACACGAGAACAGCCGAGTGGGCCCGAGCGCCGCCGAGCGAGCCCGAGGCGCCGGGCCAGGCCGGAGCCGACTACGGGAGCCGACGCGGGCCGCGCGGTGGGCGCGGAGCGGCGCGGCAGGCCGGGCGGGCGGCGGCAGCAGCCAAAGAGGCCGCGGCGGCGGGTCCGAGTGGCGGAGGCGGCAAGGGCGGCGGCGGCGGGGGGCCGGGTGGCCGGGGTCCCGGGCCCCGCAGGGGCGGCAGCGGCGGCGGCGGCAGGATGATCAAGCTGTTCTCGCTGAAGCAGCAGAAGAAGGAGGAGGAGTCGGCGGGCGGCACCAAGGGCAGCAGCAAGAAGGCGTCGGCGGCGCAGCTGCGGATCCAGAAGGGTAAGGAGTCGGGATGGGGGTGGAGGTCGGAGGTCAGGGCCTGGCTTGGGGTAATGCGGTCGCCAGGGGTCAGAGGTGTCAGAAATGGGGGGGCCGCGGATGTGGGGATCGGAGATCAGGGCCTGGGGATTGAGGGATCAGGGTTGGAGTAATAGTCACTGAAGTGGTCAGAGATGCGGGGCCGAGAATGGGGCACTGAAGGTATTTGGAAAGCCAGATGTCTGATATTAGGGACTGAGAATCTGAGAGTGGCAGTGTAGTGGGGGGACCGGGAACTCGAGAGTCTGGGGGGGTCAGACGGGAACCTGGGTGAAAGGCAGAGGAGATATGGATAGTGGGGGCCAAGGATTGAGGATCCGAGTGGGAGATTTAGTGTATTATGCTGGGGTCAGTGGGAATCAGAGTCAGGCGTGGTGAAGTACGTTCTGGGGCCTGGGTTTCGTGGGTCTGGGGGGGGAGGCGTCACATGGCAATTTGGGGTTTAGGGTGACAGGAGGAGGAAGGAGGGACAGTGGGTGCCAGAGATTAGAGATAGGAGTAGGGTTGGGTTTAGACCATGGTGCTGGAGATGCTGGAAATCTTATAGTCAGAACAGTGTAAGGTAGGAGGGCTGGGAACTCACAGATCTGGGGGTCAGATGGGAACCTGGGTTTGGGATGACAGGCAGAAAGAGGAGTATATGGATCGTGGGGACCAGGGATTGCTGGGGGGATGATTTAGGGTGTGGAGGGGGAATAAGGTCTTTGAGTTTGGGCAGATAATTGGGGACTCCTTTAGAAGGTGGGGGTTATGGCCAGGGATCCTGGGTTTGGGGTAGTCAGAGGCTCTTGGAGGGCACATGGGAGTGGGGGTTATTTAGGAGCTGGGTTGGGGGGGACCCAGCTGTTGGGTGCTGCGACTTAGGGCTGTGGATTCAGAAGAGTTGGAACTTACCCTGGGCCAGGAGCTCAAGCACAGTCACAATTGAACATGCGTGTTTGTGGTGTTCTGTAGACCCAGAAGAGCCTGCCTGGAGACTGGGGAGCAGGGAGAGGGTTGGGGGTGTGGCCCACTGCCCAGGCCAGAGCCGGGGTCCTGGAGGAGGCTACGGAGGCTCTGCTGGCACCTGCACCTGCTCTGAGCACCCTCCCCTCTCTCCCTCTTCCTTTCTCTCTGTTTCCCTTTTCTGCGTGAAAACCCAGACATAAACGAGCTGAATCTGCCCAAGACGTGTGACATCAGCTTCTCAGATCCAGACGACCTCCTCAACTTCAAGCTGGTTATCTGTCCTGATGAGGTGAGGGCACACTCAGCTGGACTCCCAGGCACGGCGGGTGGCCCCACCTCAAGTAGGGAGACCTGGTTCCCCTGCCAGGCCTTGCTGGATGGGATCCCAACTCCTCTTTTCTTCCTTCACAGGGCTTCTACAAGAGCGGGAAGTTTGTGTTCAGTTTTAAGGTGAGTCTCGGTGGGCCGGGGTGGCTCCCTGGGCTGAGGAAGCGACAGCTGAGGCCCCGGCCAGGCACTGCTGGGGCACCTATCCACCTCCCCTCTGTTTTCCTGGAGCCAGGTGGGCCAGGGTTACCCGCATGACCCCCCCAAGGTGAAGTGTGAGACGATGGTTTATCACCCCAACATTGACCTCGAGGGCAACGTCTGCCTCAACATCCTCAGGTGAGGGCACGAGCCCTCCACAGCTCTCCCCAGCCCTGCCTGCCAGGCGCCCTTCATGGCCTTGCACTACACCTGTCTCTGTCCATTCCTTACCCCTTGTGGTGTGTGTTCCTCTGTCTCTTCATCTCCACGTTTTCTTCCTCGTGGCTTGACCTTGGCTTTCTCCATGGTCTGTCCTTCTCTGCACCCTCCCACTAGCTTCTCCCATCCGCACTGTCCCATGCCCTGGGCCTGACCTGTCCGGTCCCAGCAGGGCCTGTGGCGGCTGCCCACTCACCAGCCCCTGATCACGATGTTCTCTGCCCACAGAGAGGACTGGAAACCAGTCCTTACGATAAACTCCATAATTTATGGCCTGCAGTATCTCTTCTTGGTGAGTAGGGGCAGGGGCGCTGGGGCTGGGGAAGGTTGGCCTTCTGCCCCTTGGGCTTGTTGACGCCCACCCATACCGGCCACAGGAGCCCAACCCTGAAGACCCACTGAACAAGGAAGCCGCCGAGGTCCTGCAGAACAACCGGAGGCTGTTTGAGCAGAACGTGCAGCGCTCCATGCGGGGTGGCTATATCGGCTCCACCTACTTCGAGCGCTGCCTGAAATAGGGTCGGCGCATACCCACCCCTGCCAGGGCCACCAGCCCCGGCGTCCCCTGCAAATATTTATTGGGGGCCACAGGTGGGGGGGGCATGGGGCAGCCGGTGGGGGAATCCCATGCCCTGACCTGCCACCCCTCCCTGCCACCCGCTCCTAGTTGTTTTTTTTTTAAACCACCATGTGATTGAGGTCGGCGCTGCCTCCCCCGACCTGCTCAGCGATGGGAAATGAATTGGCTTGTCTAGCCCCACGCTGGGTGCTATCCAGCCCCCCTAATCTGGGCTCTGGGGTGGGAGGCCAAGGGTGGCTGGGCACCCGGCACCCCACCCCTGCACCACTGGAGGTCCCGCCAGGCTATTAAAGGGGAATGTTACTGCATGGCCTCTGCCTCTTCCTTTTGTGGGGTGGGAGGGGCAGGTGATGTCCACCAGGGCTCCTGCAGCAAGCGTGGTGGGAGTTGTGTGCTCACAGGTGGCATTAGGGCCCCCCCTCCCGCCCCCGCGTCAGCAGGCTGCCCAGTGCCTGGGGCAGCCCTGGGAGTGGTGAGGGGACCAAGCCCCAGGCCTCGGGCTGGGGGGGATGAATCCCACTCCGGAACAAGGGAGGGGCAGGATCCAGTAACCACAGGCTTCCTGGCCAGTAAGCCAACATCCAAGGAAGTCCGCACCATCTCCTGTTCTGCCCCCTTCTGCCATGGGAGGGCCTGACGAGGAGAACGCTGCCTGGTGCCACCGGGTGCCTGAGGTCCAGAAACATCAGCGAGAGTTCTGGGTCCCTGAGATGAGCTGGGCCCTACGTGGATGACGTGGTGGGGTGCAGGGCCTCCGGGTGGCTGCGCGGAAGGCGCCCGGAAGGGCGCCAACTCCGCAAGGACCAGGACTCCGGCCGTGGCTCGGCTCCCTTAGGGTGGACTTGAACCTGTAGAACACCGAGTCTGCGGCAGGGGAACGGAAGCTGGTGCGCATGCGCCTGGGGCCGGCCTGGTCTCCGGCGCGTGCGCACGCGCGCTCTTGTCCCCGCCCAGCATTCGGGGCGCCGGCGGGACGTGTGACGTCGGGTGGTTTAATCCGGAAACGGCGGCGACCGCCGAGGCGACGGAACCGAGGGGCTGTCGTTGGTGGGCGCTCCGGGGCTCCCAGCGAGAAGAGCGTGAACCGGAAACGGAAGCGAGTCCCTGTCGCAACTCCGGTGAGTGGCCCCTACTGGGGCACGGGCCCTGGGTGGGCGCGTGGGCGGCGGCGTACGAGGGCCTCGCCCCTCCCTGGGACCCGGCCTTATCATCAGGGGGCCCCATGCTGTCTTGCCTTCGGTGCTCAACACCCCGAATGGTCCCACAGGCTTTTCTGAGTGAACAAGGCACCCCAACACTTAGCATCCCTCCCTCTGTACAGGAGTCCGCAACGCCCCCCAACGTTATTCTCCGCACCCAGATTCCCTCAGCGTTTAGGACCCCCGCCCCAAACCGAATTCCATCCATACGCTGTCAGCTTCAGAGCCCCCCCCCATCCACCCTGTTTCTAGCACTCGCGGCCTCCACCTCCTCCTGTCAGGGACCCTCTCAAGTGCCCTGTCCTTGGCGCTCAGGGTTCCAAGTGCCCCCTACCCCCCGTCCGCCCACCCACGGCCATCTCCAGTCTCAGTCTCTCAGTCTCATCTCCACCGCACACGCTAGGGCCTCATCGCAGGGTCTGCAGGAGGAGGTGGAAGCCTTGAACCTCTGTGGGGGCACTGTGATGGAGGAGGGGTTGGGGTGGGCACGTTGTCCCGACTCACGTCCCTGGGGCTACCCAAGTTCCAGACTCCACTCTTTTGGCCTTCCATTCACGCCTTTTCTCCCTGCTCAGCCCTTTCCATTTTGGGAGCCCCCATCTGTCCCTGCCCATACACAGTGTGACCCCAGCTCTGCCTCATGCCCTCGTTTTGGGCCTCACACCACTCTGCAGTAAGGCTTCACACTTGCCCCAGTCCTACCGGTGGGCTTCTGCGGCCATGGACCTGCTGTTTGGGCGCCGGAAGACGCCGGAGGAGCTGCTGCGGCAGAACCAGCGCGCCCTGAACCGCGCCATGCGAGAGCTGGACCGTGAGCGACAGAAGCTAGAGACCCAGGAGAAGAAAATCATTGCAGACATCAAGAAAATGGCCAAGCAGGGCCAAATGGTAAGCTCGATTTGGCACAGCCTGGGACACAGGGCCAGTGCTGTTGCTTGTTCAGACACCGGAGCTGCAGCAAACTGGACAAGCTGAGCACCAACAGGGAGGTGCTTCTAGGGAAATGCAGGGTTGAGTGGGGCTTTCCCTAGTTTCAGGGTCGAAAAGGCTGCCTCTGTGGAGGTGGTATGAGAGGCGAACGTTGAGTAACGGAGAGTGAGCCCGTGAAGATCCAAGTGGCAAGTGTGTCAGGTAGAACAGCAGATGCTCCATGAGGGAGTGATGGGTGAGCTCAGAGGAGTGGATGTGGGCCAGACCACTTGGAATCGTGGGCCACAGTGGGAGCCCACGTGGCATGGGATGCACTGGCCCTGGGGGCCGGTGAGCAGAGATGGGCACAGCCTGAACCGCTGGGGAGCAGCACCTTTGATGGGTGACAGAGTTTTGGCCTGAGCAGCTGGGTTGAGCAGGTGCCATTTCCTGGGATGGGCAAAGCAAGGAAGAGCTCTGGGGAGGAAGTGAAAAGGTGAGGTTTGGATGTGTTTGTGTGTGAATCAGGATTCTGTTCTTGAGGTGAGGGCCTGTGTGAGGCGGAGGGAGACACACATTCTTTGGCCAGGAGGGGAATTCAGGAATGGGCGTTGACTCTATAGACGCGGAGAGAAAAGGACCCCTGAAGGGCGGCCCCACCTTTCTTCCTCTCATTTCTGGATCCGAGGTGAGAAGCCTGCGGAGGAGTCTGCAGTGGTGACCCAAGAGGCCTGAGGGCGAGGGAACAGTCACCGCTGGGAGCAGGCACATAGGGGCCCCTGAACGCCTCATTGGGCATGGTGGAGTGGCAGTGGGCACACTCCCAAGGCTGGCTCCCTGCCATATCTGTCCACTTCTCAGGATGCTGTGCGTATCATGGCAAGAGACCTGGTGCGCACAAGGCGGTACGTGCGTAAGTTTGTGTTGATGCGGGCCAACATCCAGGCTGTGTCCCTCAAGATCCAGACACTCAAGTCTAACAACTCAATGGCACAAGCCATGAAGGGCGTCACCAAGGCCATGGGCACCATGAACAGACAGGTGCGCCACTCCCGATCCCCCTCCCTACCCCTGCTAACCTCAGGGACCAGACTCACCCTCCTCCCACTTCCAGCTGAAGTTGCCCCAGATCCAGAAGATCATGATGGAGTTTGAGCGGCAGGCGGAGATTATGGACATGAAGGAGGAGATGATGAACGATGCCATTGACGATGCCATGGGTGACGAGGACGATGAAGAGGAGAGGTTTGGAGACAGGAGGCGGGGGGGGGTGGGGACGGATGCCTGGCCCTCCGGTCACCTGGCCCTCATAGTTCTCTTTTTTCTACGTAGTGACGCTGTTGTAGCCCAGGTCCTGGACGAGCTGGGGTTGAGCCTGACGGACGAGCTGTCAAGTGAGTGTCCAGACCCTGGGCCCTGTCCTGCACACAGCTCGGCCACCGCGCAGACCCTCCCTCTCCCAGCATTACTCCTTTCCGCAGGGGCTCTCTTCCTAACCCCCCTTCTCTGCAGACCTCCCGTCCACCGGAGGCTCCCTCAGTGTGGCTGCCAGTGGGAAGAAAGCAGAGGCTGCCGCCTCCGCCCTAGTCGATGCAGATGCAGACCTGGAGGAGCGGCTCAAGAACCTTCGAAGGGACTGACTGCACCCCCCGCCCCGTGCCACCCTAGGGAGCCAGCGGAGGGCCCAGCATTTTCATTGTACCTTCTGCAATAAAAGTTGGCCACTAGTCTTGGGCCTGTGTGAGTGGCCTGATGTGAGCCAGGCTGGGTTAGGGAGTCCGGCGACATGGCTGACAGGAGTTGCTCAGGCAGGGCTTGGTAACGTGTGCCAGATTAGTTGAGGTATGAGACAGAGGGCTGGAGTTGTTTTCTCGTTTTGGCGGGAGTGGACAGACCAAGCCCACCCCCGTCTTCAGGGCTTGGGACGTGAAGATGAGCAGCGAACACTGGCCCAGCACCCCCAGGAAGGCCGGCTCCCCAGACATCCCGGTAGCAGCCCAGGCCTGTCCCCCAGGGACACAGTGCCCAACTCCGCTTAGCCCAGCCCACCCAGCTCACTGTGATGAGCTGCTTGTGAGAAACGGTTCCAACCCACTCCAGAAGCTCTCGGGGAGAATGAGCTGCCATGCAGCACCTACCTGGGGGTTCACCCTGCCTGCCCACAGCGTAGCCTGGGTCTGCCTACCTACCGGGTGACCCTCCTACCCACCAGACACTCCCCAGATCGCAAAGGACCCAGGAGGGACGCTGCTCCCCACTCCCTGGACACCCGGGTGGCCGGAGACCAGTGCCCCACCCCCATCTGGCCCAACAGGGTTTGGTGAGGGATCGATAACAGCCAGAGACCAGGCCCCCAGAACCACTGCCCCCACCAACTAAGGCCTGAGTAACGGGTGAAGTTTTTATTAAATCCACAGAAGTAAAAACCATATTGTGAGGGGCTGGGGTATGGGCCACCAAGGAGTGGGAACCAGGCCACCGGAGGGAGGAGAGAGAAGAGGGGTGACAGGACAGAACAGAGAACAGAGCCAGGTTGGAGCGGCTCGGGGGCCGCCCAGCCTCAGGGGCCATCACCAGGGCCACTGGACAGGTCCTGGGCGCTCAGGGCAGCACCAGGCAGGCTCAGCGGCGGGGGCTCCACCAGAACAGCGGAGAACTTGGTGTCACCAAAGGCTTCATTCATGCGAGTCTCAAAGAAGCGCTGCAGGCCAATGATGGACTGCACGTCGGCCTTGTCCTGCCGGGCAAATTGCAGTGGATGGGCCCCAGGTCGCCCACCTCTCTGCCCCCAGCCTCCCCCAGCCTCCCCTCCCCAACCCACCCCCACCCCAACCGGCTCACCTCTGTCAGCTTGTTGAACTGCTTGAACATGCGGCCCACATCCTGGGCAAACTCCTGGGGGGAGCTGTAGGGGGGTGACAACTTCTCCTGCAGACGGGCTCGAATCAGCGTCAAGTCCAGGGTGCCGCCGGGCTGATCCTTCAAGCAGAGGCCACAGGCTGAAGGTGAGGCCAAACAGCCCCTGCACCTCCCACCCTCCCAAGTCCCAGAACTCACCAGGGAGAAGGTGGAGTCAGTAGCCAGCTGGTGCAGGGGCCGGCAGGGCTCATGGCAGAAGAGGGCCAGCAGGACGCGCTCACACTTCTGCAGGCATTACGTGAACGTCAGAGTCATAGGGGACTTGGGGTGCTGCTGGCCAAACCAAGGGAGTGGGCCCCACCCTCACCTGCTGGTTGGCTGGCGAGAGCTTGGCCACCACACCAGTGCTGTCACCCCCGTCCAGGTTTAGGCTGCCATCCTCCTCCTTCAGGTCGGGTAGCACGTGGCAGAGAGAGCAGCTCCACTCCTCCCTGGAGGGAACAGACCGTGAGGGGCTGCACGGGACCTGGCCCAGCCCTCCGCCCCACAGACCCCGCACAGCCTCGCACCCTGGCACATCCTGCAGGGCAGGCAGGTGGCAGTCCAGGTGGAAGCAGAATTCGCACTGGTTGCACATGACCAGGTCACCTGGCTTCTGGCAGACACGGCAGATGGTGGCACTGTCATCCAGGGCACCTGGGCCACCAGCTGGGGCTGAGGTGCCCTCTGGAGCCACCACCTCCAGGCCTGAGCTGGTGCTGCCACTGGGTGAAGCCAGGCGGGGGCCCTCGGCGCCGGGGCCCTCCGCCAGGGCCATCAACACAGGTTTGGTCTCGGGGCCCTCAGCGGCAGCAGGCGGGGCTCCAATGGCAGCCTCTGTTTCTTCCTCCTGCGAGGAGGTGAGGGGTGTTCAGTGGGGTGCCGGCCTGGGCAGTATATCTTCATTTCCCGGCCACAGTCACTTGGGCAGGCTCACCTTGACGATGGCCATGCCAGGCAGGGGCGGGGCGCCAGGGGCCCCGGGGGGCGCAGTCCCAGGCTGTCCAGCAGCAACAGCTGCAGCACCTCGCTCAATGACGATGAGGTTGTAATCCTCAGTGGTGCTGCCTGGGAAGACCTTGAAGACTGGGGGCTGGCTGTCAGCCGTGAGATCCAAGTCCAGGCGTTCGAGGCTCACCCGTGGCACCTTACGCATGAGGCCACTCACCTCGCCATCACTTGAGCGGGACCTGTGGGCGTGGCTTGGTGTGAGCGCCCCGCCCCTACGGCCACCCTGTCCCTATAACCACCAAAGGGCAGCCA
The DNA here is from genome assembly GCF_965194825.1 of Balaenoptera physalus. Lineage (NCBI taxonomy): Eukaryota > Metazoa > Chordata > Mammalia > Artiodactyla > Balaenopteridae > Balaenoptera > Balaenoptera physalus. The sequence continues at coordinate 81,870 of NC_138900.1, forward strand.
CACTCACCGCTTCACCCCTGACACGTGGGGCTCTGCACTCGAGTAAGGGTCATCTGCTCGGAACACAGAAAACAGGTTGGGGTGGACATAGGGCACCGCAGCTCTCCCACCTACTGCGGGGGCAGAATCACTCACCTGACCCGAAGCCATAGCCTTCCTGCACCTCCATGGGCTGTGGGCAGAGCAAGTGGACCTCAGTGGACAGGCATCCCATAGGACCCCGTGCCTCTTTCCTCCCACTACGGTCCCCTCCCTGGCTCACCTGGCTACTGCCAGAGCCCTGCTTGCTCAAAGGCCCTGGAGCCCGAGGAGGGGCCATGGGTGCAGGGCCTGTGGAGTTGGTGCCAGGACGTTCTGCCACGATCTTGCCTGCAGTAAAGAAGTAAAACAGTACAAGAAAGTGCAGTGCCTGGGATGGCAGGGTGCAGCAAGAGAAAGACAAAAACCCACCAAAGGCCTCCGCGCTCTTGGTCCAGGCATTGAGGTCCCACTGGAACTTCATCTCACCGTGGGGCTCCACGGGGTCCACGATCATCTTGAGGGCCCGGTGCAGCTGGAAGTAGATCTGGGGGTGGGCGGTACGTGAGCACACGGGCAGTGAACAGGGCTCCAGGGTCTTGGGAGGCGCCTACCTGGAACCCACCACCTGGGTGCCCACCAGCACACACCAGCTTCTTGGAGAGTAGCAGCGCAGTGTTGTTGTCGCTTTCCAGAGCCCATGAGGCAAAGCGCAGGATGTGCTCCTGGTGCTTCTGGATCTTGGTCATGGTCCAGTGCTGGCGCTCCAGGCGCTCCTGCTGCCCCTCAGTCACCTTCTGCAGGTGGAGGGCAGATGGTGTCAGGGAGGACAGAGAGCCCTAGAACCTCTCCCCACCCAGGGAGGCATCAGCAGCCAGCAGAGGGCGCCGAACCCCAGGACGATTCCACTAGAGGCAGAGTGAGCTGCCAACAGAGAAGGACCACGCAGGTGGTACCTGGGCGTCGTTAACCAGCACACGGCCCCGCTTGTTCAGTTCCTTCATGATCTGCAGGATGGCCATCTTAACGTCCACCTGCACGCGCTTCTGTACGTCAGACACTTGGCGGATCCTGGGTGGCAGAGTGGGTGAGGTGAGGGCCACTCAGGCAGGTGCTCACCCGGGGCCACTGCCCCCCACGCTGCCCTGGCACAGCACGGGCATCCACACTTACGAGCTGCGAACCTCCTTGGTGTTCTTCTGCAATGTTGCGTGCTTGTCCCCGAGGCGCTTCACCAGTGAGGCCAGGAGCTTGCGCTGGTTCCTCACAGCGTCCTCCAGGAACTGGTACCTGAGGGCAGATAGAGGTGGGCCCGGGCGCCCAGCACGGGAACAGGCAGCACCCACCCACCAAGCCTCAGGACTCACTGGTGGTCCTTGTGGGCGTTGAGCTGGCAGTCCCGGCAGGTGAGGGTGTCGCAACTCTCGCAAAACAGCACAAGGGGCTCGTGCTTGTGCACGTTGCAATACACCGTGCGCTCACCGTCCCTCGACTTGGCTGGTCCTGGGGAATGGGATCTATGAAGCGGGAGCTCATCCTCACCATCTCCAACTCGAGGAGCAGACAGAGATCGGGGCCTCACTTCCTGCCTGTCCTGCAACCCTGGGCTATCTGCCGGAAGAACCCAGAGGGCCTACAGCAGCGGACAGGGAAGAGCCGAGACCCTTGCTCTCAAAACCCTCTGCCCTCAGCCTGACCAAGAGAACCACACCCCTCTCCTTTCAGCTTCTGGAAGTGACAACTTAAAGCGTTAAGACTGACGGCCTGTGCCAGGAGAGACCTCCCCGCTGTTCCCTCTACTGAAACTTCCTCCAGGTGAACACTCTCTAAGAAAGCTCCTCCACTTCTGAACCCCTGCCCCCACCCGCCACTGGGCTCCCTTTCTCCTCCACTCACAGAAGATTCTGTAGAGCAGGGGAGGAGATTCTGGCTACTGTGGCATCCCAGCACACACAACATTTGCTTTCCGGCTCAGACAAAAAGCAAATCAGGGCTTAAAGAGGCCGTCAGGCACATTTTCCTCATAAGCCATGCCCGGTGACCTCCCCTCTTCTCTGATAAAAGGAGACCACACCGTCTTAACAACCCACGGGGGAACCTGCAAAGCCTTCTCAGGCTGGAGAGATGCAGTATCAGACCAGGACCCTCAGAGAGGTGTCAGGCCCCTGTGCTGGGAAAAGGGTTCTACTGCTCAGAGCAACACCCCCCAAAGACTAATACACCACGGTGACCCCCCACTCCTCCCCAGAGGCTGTTGCCACTAGAAAACCGGGAAAATCCATCGTTCTCTCCTCCCCGATCCCTGTCAGGTCTCGTTACTACACCAGCCCAGCGTGAGACATAGGAACATCTAGATACAAATAAGCCGAGCCTCAGCTCCACTAAATATTGCCTCCTCTTGCACCCTGACCTTTGCCTGGAACCCAGGACCCCCTTGAGACCCCTGCCCTTCTCTCCTGGCTCCTCATGCCCCACAGGAACCACCTCCACCCAACTTTTCCCACCAAAACTGTCCTCTGGGCTGGCGGAGCCACAGCGTGACTACCAAAACGCCACTCATGGGGAGTTCTGGGCCAAAAACCAAGCGCAAGCCCCTCTCCATAGCACTTCCAGCACATTCACAGAAGAGTCTGAAAATACCAAGCTAGGCTGTGAAATATCTGTGACCAATGATAAGAACACTTCCAGCACTCACTGGTCAGTGATAGTCTGATAACCCTACCAGCTTGTTTAAGACACAAGGCCCAAAGACCTCACTTTCCCCTACAGAGGCTTAAAACAGGGGCCAGGGAACCTCTGGTCCAGGAGGTCCCTCACATCATTCCCCAAACACCCTGCATTTCCCTATCCATACATGCCGATCTCTCTACCACTGGAGGCCTATCCCCTGCCTAGGAGGGTTCCCTGATGAGCTTCCTCAAGCTCTCTATACGCCCCCTGCGGCACCATGAGATCCCCTGTGAACTCCCCCCGCTCCCTGCCTGTAGCTTCTCCCCTGCCATTGAACCTGCAGAGACTGCCCACCAGAGCCCCGCCTCCCCCTTTTTGAGTTCTGCCCTCAGGCCCTTCAGTTGGTACCCCGTAGAGAAACTCCCTGAGACCCTTCCCGCATCTGCAACTACCATCGTAAGCAACTGAAGGCATGTACAGGAGAACGGCCAGGGCAGCCCCTGCACGCTGCATACCAGTGGAACGCACAGTGTGGTCCTTGGTGTACTTCACCCGCTGGTGCGCCTCTACGCACGTCTCACACAGCGGCTCAGAGCACTCCACACAGTAGCTGGTGGCTGGGGCGTTATCCTCACAGCTAGTGCAGCACTGCTGGGCAAAAGGAGAGTCATTAGAGACACAACCACCAAACAAATCTGCACTTACAACCAGAAATACGACATGAAGAAAGGTGGAGTCTCTACTTAGCCTAGACAACCTGCCCTAAGCCTTCCACTACGGGGAGAGTAAAGCCTGGAGCTGGCACCACACTCTGGGCTAATGACCCCTACTCATGGCCAGAGACCTCCTGGGGGTTGCTTGGGCAAGACATACCTGATTCGCATCCTGGGAATCGGTGGCAGCCTTGCTGCCACTGTCGCGCATGAAATAATTCTCCACAATATCTTTGGAGAAACACTGCTGCTTACATACGGGACAGTCCACCACTACGAAGAAACAACACCATCGCATGGTGAGCGCATCCCCCCCACTGGGCCCCAACCTCCATCCCCTGCAGAGCCGATCCGACCCTCCCCTCCTGGAGAAAGAACCAAACCCTTCTTTTACCGAACTTTAAACAGTCGCCCCATCTCAGTGCCCGGCCCACAGCCCACTGCCCACACCCGTTCCGGCCACTCTTCGGGTCCCCATCCTCTCGCCCAGGCGACCCCCGCCCTCGTCACGCTGGGAACAGCCCCCCAGCCCCCGAGCTTCGTCGGGATCAAAGGCTGCGAGGTGGGGGAGGGGCCGCCCCCGGCCCCACCGCACTCACCAGCGCTGTCGCCCGCCGCACCTCCGTCCCCCGAGCTGTTGGCGGCGGCAGGCGCCGCGGGCCCGAGGCAGGCGCTGCAGGCCGAGTGCAGGCAGGGTAGCAGGCGCGGTTCCCTCTCGGGCCGCAGGCGCTCCCGGCACACGCCGCAGTGCTCCAGCAGTTCCAGCGCCTCGCCGCCGCCCCCCGCGGGCGACGACGCCGATGCGGACGCCGCCGCCGAGGCCGAAGCCGAGGCCGTGGCCGAGGAGGCGGCGGCGCGCTTCTCGGAGCCCGCCGAGCCCTCGCCCGGGCCCGGGCTGCCGGAGGCGGCCGCCGCCGCCGCTGAGGCCGCCGCCGCCGAGGCCGCCATTCACACGCCGCCGGGGGCGCCCACGGGGGGAGGAGGGGCGCGGGGCCCGCCGCGCAGGCGCAGACGCGCTCGCCGCCAACGGCTGGGCCGCTGCCGCCGCGAGGCCTAGCTCCACCACGCGCCGCCTAGGTCGCCGCCCGCTGCGCGCGGGGCGCTGCCGAGGCCCGGCCGGCCGCTGCCCGCTCTCCTGCCTCCGCCGCCGCCCGCGCTTCCTTCTCAGCGGCGACCGAGACCAGCGCCACGCGGCACGCACACAACCGCTCGACCGCGCGCCCGCTCGCAGAAAGAGCCGCGGTTGGGGGGCGGGACAGAAATAACTGGCGCCGACGCCGTCGCGCACGCGCACTGGGCGCCTCGCGCCCGGGGGCGGGGCCGGGGCGGGCCGAGGCGGGGGAGGCCATGAGTACGCACGCGCCTGAGCGGGCTCCTCCCACCCCCCCCCCCCACCCTCCACCACCCGCAGCGCCGCTCGTGCGGCAGGGGCGGGGTTTCTGCGTCGCCGTCGCCGCAGCCTGGTCCACCGGCCGGGCTCGCGCCCGTTATTGTAGTCACTGCTCCAGGCCGCTTACTCCGCACGCGCCCCGGCAGTCCGTTCTTCCACCTCGATCCCCGCCCCTTTGGCCTCCTGGGGAGGTCTCCAGTTGCTGCGTCGACAAGCGTTCCCTAGAGGGGGCGGGGCCGAGACCTCGGGAAGATGCTGGGCCCAGGGAGAGGGGCGAAGGGTCCCCATCCCGTGGAGGAAGTACTCTTCTAAACCGGGACGCTGACTTTGGGGTTTTAACCTTTTTATTGTTTAACATGAGAAACACTGAAACCTGACTAAATTAAATAGATCCCACGGGGCTCAGAACACCGAGACTGAAATCCCGCCTGGCCCTGCAAGCGCCCCTTGCCATCTTTTAGCCCGCCACTGCGCTGGCCTTGATGCTCTTCAAGCGGGCGGGCTGAACCCCAACAGTGGGGAAATTCTGAGGGGGAAGCAGGGTCTGCGTGGGGCAATCCATCTGTGGGCGGAGGCAGGATCTGTAGGGAGGGGAAGCCTGCCTCAGTGGGGAGCAGCATCTGCGTGCGGGGAGGGTGTACCCGTATGAGGAAGGACGTAGAGTGTCTGGTGAGAATTCTGTCAGATGGGGGAAGCTAGGCCTGGAGGAGGAATCCTATTCGAGAGAAACACGGTCTTTTTGTGGGAATCCTGTCAGAGGGAGAAGCAGAGTCTGTGAGGAGAATCCTGGGGGAGGGGCAGGGTCCGTGGGGAGAGAAGAGTCCTGTCTGAGCTGAGAAGGAGGGAAGCAGGGCCTAAGGCTGGAGCTGGCGGAGGAGGGGTCCTGACGGGGAGGAAAGCAAGATCAGTGAGAGGGGATCCCGTCGGAGGTGGGAGCGGGGCCTGTGGAAGGGGATCCTGTCTGAAGTCACTAGGCACGGAGAATACTTGAGGCATGGGTGCCTTGGAGCCTCTGCCTGGGGTGGGCCTTCGTCCCCGTGCAGGGCTCCTCAGTCCTGCGGTTGCCACTCCAGGGGGAGGCTTGGGCGGCAGCTTTGAGAGGATGCAGAGAATCTGGAGGGCCGGCACGTCCAGCCCCCAGGCCCTACTCCGCCTCCCGCGGGCTCGACCGCGCAAAAGCTTCAGGGGAGCGGGGCGCAGCCTCCCGCCCCCCCAGCTCCCCTAGGCGCCCACACGCGGTGTAGGTGGCGGTGGTGGAAGTGGGTCCGACGCTGCTCCTGTTGCCGCAGGGCCTGGGGGAAACTCGGGCCTATTGTCTCTGCGCCTGCCTTTGTTCCAGCTCGAGTGCGGCCCCCAAATCCGGGCCCCGCCCCTTCTGCCGCCGGAGCGCCCACCCCGCCCGGTCCGCGCGAGGCCCCTCCCCCCACTGATTGGCCCGCCCCGGCTCAGCCCCTCCCCACGAGGCCTGGGCTGCAGACCCTCGCCTCCTTCCTCCGAGAATTGGGAAGGAAAGTTGGTGGCTGGCAGCGCCCAGGTTGAGGTGCGGAATCCTTTAGTGATATTTGTTGAGTACTTTCCACGCCCCCTCCCGCTCTCTGCGCTGGGCCCCGAAATCACCGGGTTGGGTGGGGTAGAGATTATCCATACCTACTCTGCCCCCCCACCCCCGCCCGGGCAGACGCGGGGGTGTCGAGGGCCAGACAGTCACAATAAGTAGGTGATGGTAGAGTGTAGGAGTGGACTTGCCTCGGGGCTGCCCCCAAACACCTGGGGGAAGAACCGTTCAGGGAGAAACAAGTGCAAAGGCCCGGAGGCAGGCAGGCACACCGGGAGGAGTGACAGGAAGAGTGGTGGGAGATGCCTAGAGGTTGCTGGACAGCTTGCTGGGGATGCGTTGGGCCCTCCGGTTCCCCCTGGTATGGTCCCTTCACTAGACCCTGGCAACTGTTCCGGAACAGCATCCGTGCAGGCAGGTTCACCTGGAAATCAGGCTCAGGCAAACTCAGGGAAGCGCAGGGGAGCATCCTGGGACTGGCCGAGCCAGAGTGGGCATACAGGAGGGCAAGGCCAGGCCAGAACCCTCCCTCAGAGGCCCTCTCCAAGGAGCCAGCCCGTCCAGAGGTGAGTGGCAGGACATGGGCACATCTTGACTCTGCCTCCCAGTGGGCCAGTGTCATCTTATACTCTCATCCCCTGTGTTCCTTGTCCACCCTTCACGGCTTCTCACCCTTTCGAATCCTGGACCACTGGAAACTGCCTATATCCTGGCTTTGCGGACAGGGCTCAAGGGGTGAAGCAATGTGTTGGAGGTGCCAGCCAGACCACCACCCCTTGCAGGCACCCGCCTGCAGACAGCCATCCTTACTGCCGCTTCACTTCCCAAACTCCGCGCTTGCTCCCGATTCTCCCTCTGACCTTCAGGTGTCACCCCCAAAGCCACTTCCTGGGGAAGCCTTGTAGCTGCATCACTCTGATCTCTTTCTCCGTCTTCACAGGTTTCATTTGGGAACTAGGCAGTTGTGATAGTTGCACAACATCATGAATGTACTTAATGCCACTGAATTGTATACTTACAAAGCGTTGAAATGGCAATTTTTTTAAAAAATTTTTTTGGCTGCGTTGGGTCTTCGTTGCTGCGCACGGACTTTCTCTAGTTGCGGCGAGCGGGCTTCTCATTGCGGTGGCTTCTCTTATTGCAGAGCACGGGCTCTAGGCACGCGGGCTTCAGTAGTTGTGGCTCGCAGGCTCAGTAGTTGTGGCTCGCTGGTTCTAGAGCGCAGGGTCAGGAGTTGTGGCGCACGGGCTTAGTTGCTCCGAGGCATGTGGGATCTTCCTGGACCAGGGCTTGAACCCGTGTCCCCTGCATTGGCAGGAGGATTTTTAACCACTGCGCCACCAGGGAAGTCCCTGAAATGGAAATTTTATGTGTATTTTAGCACACACATAAAAATCAGATTTTGGTGAGTCTGTCCCTTCTGACCTCTGACCTCACCGCTTGGCTCCAGCCATACAGGCTGACCTGTTGTTCCCACCTCACAGCCTTTGCACTTGCCGTTCCTTCTACCCAGAACGTTCTTCCCACCTCCCTTTCTGGCTGGCTCCTTCTCTTCCTTCACATTTCAACTAGAGAGAATCACAAGGAAGTGAGCTCCAAACTGTTTACAATCACTGCTGCGTCTGCCATGTCTTGCTCGGGGCCTGCTCCGCAGTGGGCACTCAGTCAGTGAGTAAAAGGACAAACAAATGCATGAAGGTGATGACTGTCTCTACCCGGCCAGTTTTGTAGGCTACAAGATAAGGTTTGAGTTCTATTACTTTTTAAGCTTTTTTTAAAATTGTGTTAAAACTCACGTAATATCAAATCCATCAATTTAGCTATTTTGAAGTGTAAGTTCAGTGGCATTTCATAAATTCACAATGCTGTGCAACCACCAGTTCATCTAATTCCAGAACATTTTCATCACCCCAAAAGGAAACCCAGTATCCATCAGCACTTAACCCCCATTCCCGCTTCCACCGGCCCCTAGCAGTGACTAGTCTGCTTTCTGTTTCTATGGACTTGTAAACCTTCTGATGGAGGCTTACGATATATAGAGAAAAGCCTACACAGTGTACGTACAGTAAGCACCCTTGGTAACCAGCTCTGATAGCAAAACACAGAATGTCTCTGGCTCTCAGAAGCCTTCCACGCCCCTCGCAGCTGCCGCCATCCTGACTTCTCCCACCCCGGACAGGCTTTCCTGGTATACGTATAGAACCACACACAGTTTGCATGTCCACACCGTGTGTTCACACGCCTTCTTCCCCGCGTTCACATTCACGTGGCTGTGTGTGGCCTTGATTCCCTCCGTACCTGCAAATATCCTACAGTTTGTTTACATGTTCTCCTCTTGGCGGCACTTGGGTCTCCATCCTGCTTGTGCTGCAAGCACAGTAGGGCTGCAGCAGCACCGTAAGTGGCTTTTTTTTTTTCCGTCGCCAGGCGGCTTGCAGGACCAACCAGAGACTGAACCTGGGCCACAGCAGTGAAAGTGCCGAGTCCCAACCACTGGACCACCAGGGAACTCCCCATTCATGGCTTTTGGCTGGGCTTTTCTTTCACCGTAAGGAGCTAACAGAAGGTTTTGGAATATGGCAGGATCGGACGCCCATTGTAAGTGTTCTAGGTAGGGAATGGATGGTAGGAGCTGGAAAGCAGAAGATAAGCATCCATGCCGGCCAGGCAGAGAAGGCACTAGATCCCCTAAAATCACGCTTTAAAGTAACTATGGTTCGGGAGTTCCCTCGTGGTCCAGTGGTTAGAACTCTGCGCTTCCACTGCAAGGGGCACGGGTTTGATCCCTGGTTGATCCCGCAAGATGCCTGGCGCGGTCGAAAATAAATAAATAAAATTAATTAATTAATTAATTAAATTAAACAACTATGGTTCCTCCATTAGTTTCCTGTGGCTACTGTAACACATTACCACAAACTTGGTACCTTAAAACAAAACTTTAGGGACTTCCCTGGTGGCGCAGTGGTTGAGAATCTGCCTGCCAATGCAGGGGACACGGGTTCGAGCCCTGGTCCGGGAAGATCCCACATGCTGTGGAGCAACTAAGCGCATGCGCCACAACTACTCAGGCCGCGGGCCGCAGCTACTGAAGCCCGCGGGCCGCAACTACTGAAGCCCGCGCGCCTAGAGCCTGTGCTCCTCAACAAAGAGAAGCCACCACAATGAGATGCCCTCACACCATGACAAAGAGTAGCCCCTGCTCGGTGCAACTAGAGATTGCCCACGTGCAGCAACAAAGACCCAATGCAGCCAAAAATAAATAAATAAATAAATAAATTTATATTTTAAAAAATTTAATTCACAGTTCTGGAGGCCAAAATTCTGAAATCTAAGTGTTAGGGCCACACTTCCTCTGAAGCCTCTAGGGGTGAATCCTTCCTCACCTCTTCTAGTTTCTGGTGGCTCCAGGGGTACCTAGGCTTGTGGCTGCATCACATCAGTCTTCAAGGTCCACATCTTCAAATCTCTCTCTGTTCCAACTTCATACTGCCTTTTCCTCTGTGTGTCCTTCTATGGATGGAAGTGTGTCCACCCCAAAATACAATGTGATAGTATTTGGTCATGGAGCCTTTGGGAAGTAATTAGGGTTAGATGATGTCATGAGAGAGGAGCTCTAATAATGGGATTAGTGTCCTATTAAGAAGAGGCACCAGGGAGTTCCCTGGTGTCCTAGTGGTTAGGATTCCGGGCTTCCACTGCTGTGGCCAGGGTTCAACTCCTGGTCGGGGGACTGAGATCCTGCAAGCCGCATGGTGCAGCCAAAAATAAATAAATTTTTAAAAAAGAGGGGGAGACACCAGAGTTTGCTGTGGTCACAAAGAAGAGGTCACGTGAGCGTACAGCAATACAGCAGTCTTCTCCAAGCCAAGAGAAGGGGCTTCAGAATGAAACATACCTTGCCGGAACCTTGATCTTGGACTTCCCAGCCTCCAGAATTGTGAGAAGTAAATTTCTGTCCTTTGAGTCACCTAGTCTATAGTATTTTGTTATGGCAGCCAAGCCCAACTAAGACAGTTGACAAATTTCCCTCTGCCGCTCTTGTAAGGATGCATGTGAATTTACGTTTAGAGCCCACCCAAATAACACAGAATGATTTCCCCGTTTGCAGATCCTTAACCACAATTGCCAAGATTCTCTTTCCTGATAAGGTAACACTTCCGGGTTCTGAGGATTAGGATGTGTATGTCTTTGGGGCCACCTTTCTGCCTATTGCAGCCCACATTTCACGGATGGGAAAACTGGTCCCCAGAGAGTAGAAGGTGTCATCCAGGGCCGCACAGCCTGCATGACTTCAACCCAGTTCTAGGGAATCTCTGGCCTCCAGGGAGGGCAGGGAGGGAAAGGACAGGAGACAACCAGAGCCCAGAGTTTCAGCCCTTTCCCTGCAGTTAGGGACCAGGGCTCCTGGGAGAAAGCATTCCAGGGGGGGCCTCAGGTGAGCCCCAGGAGCACGACAGAAACCTGTTAAAAGGACACAGAAGCCATACATGATGATACGACTCAAGCATCAGAAAAAACAGTGCCTGGGCTTCCCTGGTGGCGCCGTGGTTGATAATCCGCCTGCCAATGCAGGGGACACAGGTTCGTTCCCTGGTTCGGGAAGATCGCACATGCTGCAGAGCAACTAAGCCCGTGCGCCACAACTAATGAGCCTACCTTCTGGAGCCCACGAGCCATAACTACTGAGCCCAAGCGCCACAACTACTGAAGCCCAAACGCCTAGAGCCCGTGCTCCGCAACAAGAGAAGCCACTTTAGTGAGAAGCCCGTGCACCGCAACGGAGAGTAGCCCCCGCTCACCGCAACTAGAGAGAGCGCACATGCAGCAACAAAGATCCAACTCAGCCAAAAATAAATAAATAAATTAAATAAATTTTAAAAAAGAAAAAACAATGACTGTCATTGACTGACACACAATGAATCCACCCTATCCATGAGTTAAGGGTTCTCAAAAGGAAGAGTCGAAAAATAAGCCCATCTGTCACCACATGGTGCTGCTTTTTTTTTTCGTTTTTAATATATTTATTTATTTTTGGCTGCGTTGGGTCTTTCCTGCTGCGCGCGGGCTTTCTCTAGTTGCGGCGAGCGGGGGCTACTCTTTGTTGCGGTGCGCAGGCTCCTCATTGCAGTGGCTTCTCTTGTTGCGGAGCATGGGCTCTAGGTACACGGGCTTCAGTAGTTGTGGCACGTGGGCTCAGTAATTGTGGCACACGGGCTTAGTTGCTCCGTGGCATGTGGGATCCTCCCGGACCAGGGCTTGAACCCGTGTCCCCTGCATTGGCAGGCGGATTCTTAACCACTGCACCACCAGGGAAGTCCCCATGGTGCTGCTTTTAAGGCAGCTCCTCACTCTGAGAATTCAGCACCGATTCTGCCTCCCCAAAGGAACCTGTATTTCAGCGGAACACATGGCCCCAGTCCTTGATGAGATAATTAAATGCTAGAGTTTGGAAAACATCACTTCCCAAGCGGTAATGAGATTCCTGAGCAGGCTAGGACTATCTGGTGTACATGTTATGAGGTGAATGGAGGGTGGGGTGTCAATGTGGACATCTGGGGGTGGGGACACACGAGTGAGCAGAGTCAGGCTGTCACTGCCCCCTTGTTAGGGTCAGCAGCACCGAGGTCCTGCATGGGATGCAATGGTGCCCATCTAACACTCCCTGTGAGGGGTTCTAGCCAACAATATTTGGCCCAAAGCCCAGCGAGTCTTTAGATCTAATTTTCCATCCGTGGGAGCTAAAGGGGATGTTGGGGGGAGGGAGAGAGGCCATCTGGATGGGGCGTGCCCTGCTAGAAGCCAGGGTCCACTGTCCCCGCCCAGTCCTCACTGAGGGGCTGTGTCTCTAGCCAGACGTTGGAGCAGTTGCCGCTGGGGCTGGAGCAGAAATGGACACGGACCACACGAAGTCTTAAGGTGGAGGGAAATGCTCTAAAACTGAACAGTGGCGATGGCTGCACGATATGAATACTAATTTACTACAAATCTTTGAAGGGTACCCGCTATGGGTGTACGTTATGGCGTATAAATTCTACTTCAATACAACTGTTGAAAAAGGAGGGGAGGTCCAAAGAAGATATACAAATGGCCTGGACGATACGCACATGAGAAGACGTTCCGCATCACTAGTCATTAGGGAAATGCGAACCAAACCACAGTGAAGTACTGATTCACACCCGCTTAGGATGGCTTCGAAAAAAACAAGTGTTGGCAGGGATGTGGAGAAACTGGAACCGTCCTACATTGCTGGTGGGAACGTAAAATAGTGCAGCCATCCTGGAAAAAAGTTTGGCAGTTCCTCAAATGGCTAAAGATAGATTTTACTTTTTGATCTAGCAATTAACTCCTAGGGACGTATCCAAAGGAATTGAAAAAGGTGTTCAAACAAATCCTGGTATAGGACTGTTCACAGCAGCCAAAGGTGGAAACAACCCAAAGGTCCACCAATTGATGAACGGAAAAATAAATGTGGTATTTCCATACAATGGAGTCTTAGCCATAAAAAAGAACAAAGCACTGGTATGTGCTACAACATATATGAACCTTGAAAACATTATGCTAAGTGAAAAACTCAGACACAAAGGACCACATATTGTATGATTCTATTTTTATGAAATATCCAGAATATGCAAATTCATAGAGACATACAGTACAGATTATTCATTGCCAGGGGCTGGAGGGAGGGGAAAATGAGGAGCTACTGGAGTGAGGAAAATGTTTTGGAACTAAATGGAGGTGGTGGTTACACCACATTGCAACTATACTAAAATCCACAGAGGACTTCCCTGGCGGTCCAGCGGTTAGGACTCCATGCTTCCAATGCAGGGGGCACAGGATTGATCCCTGGTTGAGGAAGTTCGCATGCCACGTGGCACAGCCAAAACAAACAAACAAACAAACAAAAAATAAAATCCACTGAATTGTTCACTTTAAAATGGTTAATTTTTGTGTTATGTGGATCACCTTAATTTTAAAAGGAGAGGTGAGGCTTCCAGATCAATAGGGAGCAAAGGACCTGAGCTATCCTGAATGGGTCCTGGGCAGGGACAAGCCAGCCATCAGGGCCTGTTTGCGGAGAGCTGGTGACATGGGGATGTGGACCAGACATGCTAAGGAGTTAAGGAAGCTTCCAAAGACAGGCATCTAGGAAACCTCCTTGTTTTTAAAAGATGAATCCTGAGGTTAAAAGAATTAACCAAAGAAGACATAAGGATGGCCAACAGGCACATGAAAAGATGCTCAACATCGCTAATGATTAGAGGACTGCAAATGAAAACTACAGTGAGGTACCACCTCACACTCGTCAGAGTGGCCATCATTAAAAAGTCTACAAATAATAAATGCTGGAGAGAGTGTGGATAAAAGTGAACGCTCCTACACTGTTGGTGGGAATGTAAATTGATACAGTCACTATGGAAAACAGTATGGGGGTTCCTTAAAAAACTAAAAATAAAGTTGCCATATGATCCAGCAATCTCACTCCTGGGCATATATCTGGATAAAACTATAATTCAGGGCTTCCCTGATGGCGCAGTGGATAAGAATCCGCCTGCCAGTGCAGGAGACACGGGTTCGATCCCTGGTCCGGAAAGATCCCACATGCCACGGAGCAACTAAGCCCATGCGCCACAACTACTGAGCCTGCGCTCTAGAGACCGCGAGCCACAACTACTGAGCCCGTGTGCCTAGAGCCCATGCTCCGCAACAAGAGAAGCCACTGCAATGAGAAGCCTGCGCACTGCAACGAAGAGTAGCCCCCGCTCACCGCAACTAGAGAAAGCCCGTGCGCAGCAACGAAGACCCAACGCAGCCAAAAATAAATTTTTTTAAAAAAACTATAATTCAAAAAGATACACGCGAGCTTCCCTGGTGGCGCAGTGGTTGAGAATCTGCCTGCCAATGCAAGGGACACGGGTTCGAGCCCTGGTCTGGGAAGATCCCACGTGCCGCGGAGGAGCTGGGCCCGTCAGCCACAACTACTGAGCCTGCGCATCTGGAGCCTGTGCCCCGCAACAAGAGAGGCCGCGACAGTGAAAGGCCCGCGCACCGCGATGAAGAGTGGCCCCCGCTCGCCGCAACTAGAGAAAACCCTCGCACAGAAACGAAGACCCAGCACAGCCAAAAATAAATAAATAAATAAATAAATAAATTTTAAAAAAAGATACACGCAGGGACTTCCCTGGCGGTCCAGTGGTTAAGACTCCGCTTTCCAATGCAGGGGACACAGGTTCAATCCCTGATCAGGGAACTAAGATCCCACATGCCTCACAGCACGGCCAAAAAGAAAAAAGAAAAAAAAAGATACATGCAACCCAGTGTTCACAGCAGCACTATTTGCAATAGCCGAGACATGGAAACAACCTAAATGTCCATCAACAGATGAATGGATAAAGAAGATGTGGTACAGGGACTTCCCTGGTGGTCCCATGGGCAAGACTCTGTGCTCCCAATGCAGCAGTCCCAGGTTCGATCCCTGGTCAGGGAACTAGATCCCACATGCATGCCACAACTAAGAAGTCCACATGCCGCAACTAAGACCCAGCACAGTCAAAATAAATAAATAAATAAATAAAATTTTTAAAAAATAAAGTAAAAATAAAATTAAAAGATGTGGTACATATATACAATGGAATAATACTCAGCCCTAGAAAATAATGAAATTATGTCATTTGCAGCAACATGTATGGACCTAGAGATTATCATACTAAGTGGACTAAGCCAGACAAAGACAAGTACCATATGATTTCACTTATATGTGGAATCTAAAATATGACACAAATGAACCTATCTACGGAACAGAAACAGACTCACAGACATAGAAAACAGACTTGCAGTTGCCAAGGGGAAGAGGGGGTGGGGGAGGAATGGATTGGGAGTTTGGGATTAGCAGATGCACACTAGTATATATTGGATGGATAAGAAACAAGGTCCTACTGTATAGCACAGGGAACTATATTCAATGTCCTGTGATAAATGGTAATGGAAAAGAATATGAAAAACAATTGTATATATATATGTATAGCTAAATCACTGTGCTGAACAGCAGAAATTAACACAACATTGTAAATCAACTATACTTCAAGAAAAATAAAATAAAAATAAAATAAAAAAAAAAGAGTTAGGACTTCCCAGGTGGTCCAGTGGGTAGGACTCCACGCTCCCAATGCAGGGGGCTGGGGTTTGATCCCTGGTCGGGGAACTAGATCCTGCACGCGTGCCGCAACTAAGAAGCCCGCATGCCGCAACTAAGACCTGGTGCAGCCAAAATATATAAATTTTTAAAAAAGAGAGAGAGAGAGAAGAGTTAATCCGTGTCTTAAACACAAAGAGGGCAGAGTGGAGGGGACCAGGTCTGGGTGGGCCTCAGCCACCATGGACCCAGCAGGAAGACAGCCTGGAAGAGCAGGCCTGGGAGGTTTCTGCATTAGTCACCCACCTCGGCAGGCAAGTGTTTTTCAGACCTGAAGCCAAGGGCACAGCTCCTGAATGGAAAACAAGGAACAATCCAACCAGACAAAATTCACAACATCTGGGTGGCTGGCACACCAGCCTGAGGCAAAGTGATGGAGACCTCATGTTGTGCGGTTTCATTGCTATGAAATGTCCAGCACAGGCAAATTTATAGAGACATTAGATTTGCAGCTGCCTGAGACAGGGTGGGAACAGAGACTCGCAGTAGATGGGCAGAGGATCTCATTGGGAATGACAGAAATGTTCTAAAACAGGAGGATGCTAAGTGTTACAGAAAATGGTAGATTTACTAAAAATGATTGGATCATATGTGCACTTGAGATGGGAGAATTCTATCAGAGAGTTTGGTGTTCAGAAGTAGGAAAGGCGGACTTCCCTGGTGGCACAGTGGTGAAGAATCCGCCTGCCAGTGCAGGGGACACGGGTTTGAGCCCTGCTCCGGGAAGATCCCACATGCCACAGAGCAACGAAGCCCATGCGCCACAACTACTGAGCCTGCGAGCCACAACTACTGAGCCCGTGTGCCACAACTACTGAAGCCTGCGCGCCTAGAGCCTGTGCTCCTCAACAAAGAGAAGCCACCGCAATGAGAAGCCCGCGGACTGCAACGAAGAGCAGCCCTTGCTCGCGGCAACTAGAGAAAAGCCTGCGCACAGCAACGAAGACCCAACACAGCCAAAAATAAGTAAATTAAAAAAACAAAAGGAGGTTAAGAAAAAAAAAAAAAAAAAGTAGGAAAGACTGTACTGGGCCCCTGTGCCAGGGTGCCAGGAACTCCCAGCCCCAGGGCACCGAGGAGCAATGATGGATGGGAGGGGACGGGATTAGAACATTGCTTAAAACAAACATTTTAATCTGGCCTCAGGGGATGCATTAAACCGGGATGGAACAAGAGGCCATAAGGACAGAATTGCCTAGGTGTGACACCTCCAGGGGTTTTCCCCTTCACCCACAAGCTTTACTTAAAAAAAAAAAAAAAAAAGTTTTTAGTTGAAAAAAATATTTTTAGTGTGCTAAAAACAGGAGAAATAAAAAGGACCAAACGAGAATATTTGCTAGTTTGAGAATGTGAGTGCTCCAGCGTGTACTCTACTGTTTTCTGTTTCTTGGGGGGTTTTTTTGGTTTGAATTTCTGAATTTTATTTTATTTATTTTTTATACAGCAGGTTCTTATTAGTTATCTGTTTTATACATATTAGTGTATATATGTCAATCCCAATCTCCCAATTCATCCCTCCCCGCGCCGCCCCCCCCCCCATCACTTTCCCCCCTTGGTGTCCATACCTTTGTTCTCTACATCTGTGTCTCTATTTCTGCCCTGCAAACCGGTTCATCTGTACCACTTTTCTAGGTTCCACATATTTGGGTTTTTTAACTTTTGAACATTAATCCAAGGGCCCGGTACGTGACCCAGGTGCAGGGACCCTGGAGAAGCGACATTGGTAGTTGTGCAGTTAAGATTGTTATTTCAGTTTAGGTCTCCTCCTCCCCACATGGTTTCCTCAGGCCACAGGTCTAGTAGGAGGTTCGTTATCTTTTAAATATAAAAGCAAATTAAAGTTGCAATTATTCCTCCCCCCCACCTCTACCCCCTCAATGACAGTCCTTGATGTCTATCTGGATGTTTCTTTTCTTCTAAGTCTGAAGGCACTTTGCCTGGTCCCACCCATTGTTCCTACTGCCTCCACCAGGGCCTGGGTCCGGGCTCCCCTCCAGCCCCTTCCCCAGCCTGCAGCCTCCAGGGCCTTTCTGGTGTATTCGGGATCCTGCCACTGCCCCTCCCCCACCCCAAAGGGCTCTCCATTTCCTCTCAGCACCGTCTGGAGGGCTAAACCCTCCACTGCTGGTACCTGCCTTGCCAGGGACCTCCCTCGGTCTCCACCCTGTTTCCTGGGGACGTTCTTGGTGTCTAACCCCGGGCTGGCCGAGGGAAGCTCCTGGCAGACTGAGTCTTGGGCCCTGCATCCCACACCTGGCACAGCTCAGACCCACTAGGATAGGGCTGGGCTCAGAGGCCTGAACACTGGGCTTCGCCCGTGGACAGTGGCTGCCACGGCAGGAGGTTGGAGAGAGGCTGGGGACCCTGGTTGAGCTGGGAGGAGGGGCTGAGCCTTCTGACTGCTGACGTAAACTGTAGGGGCTTCCCTGGCGGTCCCGTGGTGAGGATTCCATGCTCTTATTTGGAGAGGGGGGCACGTGTTTGATCCCAGGTCGGGGAACTGGGATCCCACAAGCCGTGCGGTGCGGCCAAAAATTAATAAATAAATAAAACGAAAACTCTGTGTGTGTGTGTGTGTTGGGTGGCTGGGGGTGGGGGCCTGCCTCCGCGCTCAGGAGGCCCAGTCACGTGGGAGCTCAATTTCTTCTGCTCCTTTCATGTGTCTGTGATTGCCGTGAGCTCTCGGCTTCTTCCCTTCACTGTGGCATTCTCATCCCCACCGCCTCCAAGACTCTCAGACCTGGTCGGGAGTTTGCCATGTTGGCAGGCCACATGGGCCCACCCCTGGCATCTTAACCCTGCGTCCTCAGCCACACTATTTATTCTTCGAGATGCCCCCACAATCACCGGACAAGGTCTTTGGAGAGAAAAGCAAAGAAGACATTTTCTGAAGGCTTGTATCGCTGGAGGCCACAGCTCCCATCTCCTCTGCAACCTGAGAGGGGTCGGGGCTTGGGTGTTTCCTCTTGTCTCTCACACTCCTTCAGGGCCAGGTCCTCCATCGCACCCTCATCTGCTGAGAACGTTTCTGAAGCCACCCGTGTCCTCTCCTTCCTACCCTGACTCTGCCCCCGCTTGGCCTTCCCTGCTGAGGTCTGAGCCGCCACTGCTGCCTTCTGGACCTCTTATGTGTGCTGCCCCACTAGGTCCACTGTCCTCCTGTTTGGGTCATAGTGGCAATAGCTGTCTGTCAAGGTGAAGGACACAGATGAACCCCTAGCCTCACAGGTCGAGGTGGGCACAGCAAGGGGCCTGTGAAGCCAGAGAGGAATGAACAGTGATGGGAACTGGGTAGAGGAGGTTGGATGGAAGAAGACCCAGTGAGCTGGGCAGGCCGTCGTGAAGGACTTAGATTCTGAACAAGGACAATGAGGCCACGGGACTGGGATTTTAATGAGGTTCCTCGGGGCATGGGCCATGGAATGCTCCCCACCTGGCACATCCCCTCCCTTCCCTGCCTGGAACACGTCTGCAACACGTCTAGAACACATCTACAACACGGCTGCCCGCTCAGCAGCTGCCTGAGGCAGGAGGCCGGCATGCTGACCTTGTCCTCATACTGGCAGCAGAGAAGTCAGCCCCTCCACTTTGGACTCCACAGCTGCTGCATAAGGCATGGGGTCCACTGAGGTCTAGGCACCGCTCCCCCCTGACTCCCCGCCTTCCTTCAGCCCCCATGAGTAGGTCACAAGGCCCAGCCAGCCCACCACTGCAGCCTCACCATCTAGTGGGCCTGGTTCACGGATGTCCTGGACAGCCAGCCCCACCTCAAGGCCCTTGCGGATCAAGGCTGTTCCTCTGCCCAGACAGCTCTTCCCACAGATTCTGCCCCCTAAAGTGTCTTCTGGTCTTTGGAGTCTGGCTGTTCACCACCCTCCGGGCAGACGTAGGACCCAGCTCACACACATACACACACCCCACTCCCCTTCTTAGCTTCGGCCCAGAGTGTGGCACGCAGAGGGCACTAAGTGAACATTACTCGCCCTGGGGCAGGTGGGCCTGGTGTAGGGGCATCGAGTCTGGCTGCCTCCATCTTCTACCTGGGACCCAGGCTCAGGGCCGGCCCGGGTTGGCGTCCGCTCCCACATCCCACTTGCAGCCCCCAGGCCCCACTCGGGCTGGAGTCCGACACCAGGGGCGAGCCCTACTGCTGCTTCCATCCATATGGGTGGAAGGCTGGGGTGCAGTGGGGTTTAAACCTGCCGGGACCCGCCAGGGTCTTCGGAGCTGACCGCCCTCCCACCCTCTTTCCCTCTCACCTTCTTCCGCCCCGCAGCACAGGCGAGTGGGCGCGGCCCACAGATTGACAGCACAGGATCCGCCCCCGCCCCGTCTCTAGGGCGACACTGCCTGGTTGTCCCAGCCCCTGAGACTTTGGCCGGAAGTGCGACCTTGCAGCGGCGACTAGTCTCCATGGAGACACCGGAAACTTGCTCTGACCTAGTGGTTCGCCGCGCCGCTGCAGCGGCGGACTTTGGTTCCGCCGGCGTTGGGGCCCGGAAGTGCGGCCTTGAAAGTGGTGAGCTGGAGGCGGCCACCGCCCGGCCTGGTGCCTGAGGAGGAGCCGGAGGTGGGGTCAGGCGGGCATCCCCCTGCCGCAGGGCCGGCGGGGAGGCCGGGGCGTGCCAGGGGAGGGGCGCCCGCGCTAGGCTTGGAGCGCGCGCCGCAGACGTGAGGGGGCGCTGCAGGACGGGGGCACTTCGCGGGCAAGAGCGCGGAGGCGGGAAACCTAGTCGGCCGGGGCTGGGGCGGGCGCAGCCGGAGCAGATCAGAGGAGGGGGTGCTGGACTCAGGGTGAGGCGCGGGCAATGGCGCAGAGAACGGGAGAGGGTGCTCGGAGCAAAGTGCATGGCGTGGGCAAAGGCGTGGTGGCGAGGACGCCTGGGTGCAGCGTCTCAAGGTGGGCCTTTGTTCCGAGGCGCCCAGAGGCTCTGCCGCACCTGCACTATAGTTGGAGCCTGCTGGGGAGCACGGCGGGGGTGGATCGAAAGAGGAAGGGTTCAGTCCCTACGGATTGAGGCGCAGGTTTCTGCCCCCGTTGCCCGGGCACGGATTTGAAGTCCTTTAGGTGCTGGGTGAAAAAAGACGGTGAAGGGTGCTTGTGGCAGAGGTAACGGTACGTGCGGAGTTGGCCTGTTTAAGGAATTGCCTGGCGAGCTCTGAGCTAAGGAGGGTCCCGATCTGTTAGGTCTGAACAGGCTCCCTCTGGCTGTCGCGTCGGGAATAGACCGGGAGGTGGGGGGACGCGAGGAGGTTACTGGGGCAGTGGAGGTGTGCAAAGTGGTCTGAGGGGTCAGCTATGGATCATGAATGGCCCCAGCAAAGGAAAGGCTGTTTGGGCGTAAGGCGCCCGAGGGGGTGAGTCTGAGACCGAAGTAGACCCCGAGGGGTTAAGAGAGGCCTCACCTGAGCCAGGCTGGTGCAGAGTGGGTGGGTCTCGGGGTGTGTCCTGTGTCCCGACTGTTGCTTCTCCCCTAGACTGGAGGTGTGTGTGGCCTGGGTGCGGGGTGAGCCAGGTATCTAAGATAGAGGGGAAACTGAGGCCAAGCCAGCACGGTGCCTGTTTGATGGTGAAGTAGCTGAGCTTCTCAGATGCCCATTGTTCCCTGGGGGGTGGTACCCCTTTCCCTTTCCAGTGCCTGAGGGTGGGCAGTGCTGGGATTTCGAGGCCACAGTTTACCAGGAAGGGTCCATATTGCTCAGCCTTGCTGCTCTTGAGGCCTGTGCTGCTCCACCTGCACCCAGCCAATCACACACCCCTGCACAGTCCACAAGCCCCCTCTCTACGCCTCACCCACACCCTGCGCCCCACAGGCCCAATCAAGATTCCAGGAAGCATCAGGCTGCAGGAGGCATCTCCCGCTAGCTGTGCTGGAGCGGGCCAGAGACCATGTATTTTCCTCCCGCAGGGCACCTGCTAGGCTAAGGCCCAACCTAGTCTCAACTCTGTGTGACTGTGCACACCCCGAATCGCTTAGCCCCAGAGGCAGTTCATGCCAGCTGCACCCCTGCGAAGACTTCCATATACACTAGTTAATGTAGCCAGGTTCTGAGGCAGCGGACCTCGGTCTGCACAGGGCCTTGGATGTTCCAAGGTTGGGGGCTGTATCAAGGGGAAATCAAAAAGAAGCCACTCGTGGTGGGACTCGCAGCCAGCAGGGTGGGGAGTGGGTGAGACACGGAAGCCTGTTCTAGATAGGGGTCCCCGCCCTCTTCTCCACAGGGTGTCCTGTCAGAGGAGGATATGGGGAAGGATGGATACCAGAGTTCCGGGCAGGGTGGGTGGGGCAAAATAGGGGAAGCGAGCCCTGGAGCTCCCCACGCTGGCAGTGAGCAAGACCGGAGGGCAGCAAACGTTTGGTATCCCCAGCCCTCTCACAGCGGTGTGCTGCGGACTGCAGAGGCAGAGCGGGCTGCAGAAGTCCTGGGGTGGGGGCAGGGAGTCCTGCTGTGTTGCGTGTGTTGGGAAGCAGGACTTCGAGGGGCCGGGGGCGTTGGAGGAGGTTGGGGTTCCTGAAGCCTGGGGGTGTGGTTCACCCTTGGGCCCTGTCCCGCTGAAGGGATGGGAACGCTGGGGCAGAGGGGGGGGTCCCTGGCTGACTTCCTCTTGCCCACACCCGCTCGTCCGGTGCAGATGGCGGCGGCGGAGGCAGTGCACCACATTCACCTGCAGAACTTCTCCCGATCCCTGCTTGAGACGCTCAACGGGCAGCGGCTGGGTGGGCACTTCTGTGACGTGACTGTGCGCATCCGCGAGGCTTCACTGCGTGCACACCGCTGCGTGTTGGCCGCCGGCTCGCCCTTCTTCCAGGACAAACTGCTGCTCGGCCACTCTGAGATCCGCGTGCCGCCTGTGGTGCCCGCGCAGACGGTGCGCCAGCTCGTCGAGTTCCTCTACAGCGGCTCGCTCGTGGTGGCGCAGGGTGAAGCGCTGCAGGTGCTCACGGCCGCGTCGGTGCTGCGCATCCAGACGGTCATAGACGAATGCACGCAAATCATAGCCCGCGCCCGCGCCCCTGCCCCGGGCACCCCCGCGCCCGCGCCCCTGCCCACGCCCGTGCCCCCGCCGCTCGCGCCCGCGCAGCTGCGCCACCGCCTGCGCCACTTGCTGGCCGCGCGCCCCCCGGGCCTCCCCGGTGCCGCGCACACACGCAAGCAGCGCCAGCCCGCGCGCCTGCAGCTGCCCGCGCCCCCCGCGCCTGCCAAGGCGGAGGGATCGGACGCCGACCCTGCCCTGACCGCTGCCCCAGACGACGGCGGGGACGACGACGACGACGAGACCGATGAGGAGACCGATGGCGAGGATGGCGAAGGCGGCGGCCCGGGTGAGGGCCAGGCGCCCCCTTCTTTCCCCGACTGCGCCGCCGGCTTCCTACCCGCGGCCGCGGACGGCGCGCGCGAGGAGCCTCCTGCGCCCGCCGGCCTCTCCGATTACGGCGGCGCCGGGAGGGACTTCCTCCGGGGGACTTCGGCTGCCGAGGACGTGTTCCCCGACAGCTACGTCTCCGCTTGGCAAGACGGAGATCAAACCGCCCCTGAAGGCTGTCCCGCCGAGACCCCTGCCCCACCCGACTGTGTCCTGTCCGGACCCCGCCCACCTGGCGTGAAGACCCCCGGGCCGCCCGTCGCGCTTTTCCCCTTTCACCTGGGCGCTCCCGGGCCGCCAGCGCAGCCCCCTCCCGCGCCCTCGGGGCCGGCCCCTGCGCCCCCACCCGCCTTCTACCCAGCGCTCCAGCCGGACGCAGCTCCCAGCGCGCCTCTAGGGGAGGCCCCGGCCCCACCGGCCGCTCCCAGCGCAGCCCCTTCGACCACCCCTGCGCGCGCCCCGGGTGCCGAGCCGCCCGCCTATGAGTGCAGTCACTGCCACAAGACGTTCAGCTCCCGGAAGAACTACACCAAGCACATGTTCATCCACTCGGGTGAGCCGGGCTGGGTCTCTGAGCCCCTTGATCATCGGAGATAGGCTTTTTGTTAATACTTGATGACCCTAGGGGTCAAACCCAGCCTGTCTCCCCCTCTCTGATTCAGGGGGAGGGGGGCAGCCTACTCTGTCACCCCGGGGACATGATAGCAACCAGCAGGGAGGGGGCAGGTATGCCGGGGTCTTTCCCAGTGTCAGGGTGCTGGGCCTTGCTAGACTGTCCCCAGAATGGTGGCCAGCGACCAGACGGTCCAGAACGCTCTATGAGCGTGGCAGGGATGGGGGAGGGGTAGCCCGGCCCTGTGCCAGGCACGGTGCGGTTTGGGGGCGGGAAGGTCCCTGGAGGTGGGGGTAGACCTGAGTGGTCAGCCTCGGTGGGCAACGATGTCCCAGACCTGCGGGGTTCCCCGCTGGGAGGCTACCTGTTGGAGTTGTGGGTCACAGACAGGCAGTGGCATCCCGGTATGACCCTAAGGGTCGGGGAGAGGGGCGTCGCTGCCGGGCGGGGGCATTCCGGGTGGATGGCTGGTCCGGTTGGGGAGGGGAGTCCCTGCCCGGCAAAGGCGCCCCGGGGCCCCTTCCCAGCCGACCTGAGTTTGCTGCCCGCCCTGTCGCCCGCAGGGGAGAAGCCGCACCAGTGCGCCGTGTGCTGGCGGTCCTTCTCGCTGCGCGACTACCTGCTCAAGCACATGGTCACGCACACGGGCGTGCGCGCCTTCCAGTGCGCCGTCTGCGCCAAGCGCTTCACGCAGAAGAGCTCGCTCAACGTGCACATGCGCACGCACCGGCCGGAGCGCGCGCCGTGCCCCGCCTGCGGCAAGGTCTTCTCGCACCGCGCGCTGCTGGAGCGGCACCTGGCCGCGCACCCTGCGCCCTGACCCGGGCCTGGGGCCTGGCCACGCCCACCGACGGATCGGTCGAGCCCCACCGCTGTCACGCCTGCCGTGGCCACTTGACCACGTTCCCGCCACCAGCCCACGCTTTCTCCTGAGAGCAGGCCCTCCTCCTGCTTCCACCCTTCTCTCCAGCCCAGCCCGCCTTATTCCTCTCCTCCTACGTACTCGGCCCTCCGGGTGGGGGCTGGCTGGGGATGGTCAGGGACCCGACGACCTCTGAGAACTGGATCGTCTCCAACCTGAACTAGGGCTCAGCCATGGTGCGGGGCCCAGGATTCATGGCTCCGACTCTGGTTCACGCCCCTCCCCTCCCGTGAGTGGGGTGGGGTCTGCTCCCCTGCCCCTGTGTCAGGCCGGGAAATGTCCCCGCCTCCCCGACCCGAGCTAATCCTCCCTCATCTGGCGCCTGGGGCGTCTCAGGTGGGCCCATCATGGACTGAGGCCTGGTCTTGGGACCCCTGCTCTGTAATAAAGGACTGTGGGCCGTGGGGCCGAAACCCGGAAGCGTGAGCTCCCGGACCCGTGTGTTCCTCTTCCTCACAGACCGTCTGTGGGTGTCGGGCCTCAGTGCCCCCGTCCCTGGGCAGCATGCCTGCTGCTCCCTGGGCTCCTTTGGGCTGCGAGCGGATGATCCGCTTAGCCATCTCGTGTCTCTGTTCTCTGGGTGGGAGTGGGGTGCACGTATGACTGGCGCTTGACTCTCCCAGAGCCCTCGGTCCTGTGGGGAGGGGTACAGGCGGGTCTCGGAGAGGGAGGCCACGTGTGGGAAGTTCGCAGCCACAATCCCAGCTGCTGCCACCCAAGATACAGATTTCGAGGCCCCTCCCCCCAGATCTTCCAGACAGACTCTCTAGCCTTCAGACTTCTCCTCCCCTGTCTTGATGGGCATGATGGTTGAGCACCTCACTTTTGGGGGGTCCAGGGGGTCTTTGGGGCCAGGCTGCCACTAGGGGGTCCGAGCCCCAGGATAGCTGTCCTGGCCGGCAAGGTCGGAAGTGCCAGGCAGGGCTGGGATGGGGGAAGGGCAGAAAGCGGCAGTCGGGACCCTTGGGCTGCCCATTGGGCTGCGGAAGATGGCCAGCCAGTGTCAGTTCGAGGCTACTCTTCGCGTGCCCCCATCACACTGTCGGCACGTGGCCTGGGCACCCCGGTCCAAAGTATCTGGAGCCGGTGAGGGCGGTGTGGCCTGTAGGGCGCTCCAGTAGCCCGGCTTGCCGTGATCCTAGGCCAATGGCAACGTTTCTCTGCGCTACCCCCTGTGACTGCCTCCCAGAGGAGGGGGGCTAAGGCTTTCCTGGTCCAACTGTGCATAGACTGCCAGACCCACATTCCAGGCAGAGTTCAGCCTCCTGAACCCTGAGCATGGTCCCCATTGATGCCAAGGGTAAGGCAGAGAGTCAGAGTGGACCACATGGGTTGGGGATCAGAGCTGGGTTTGAATTCGGGCACTGCAGGTGTTCAAGGGCTTACTGAGCACCTGCTGTGTACCTGGCAGGAGGCTGGGGGCTCATCCCGGCCAGGCCCCATCTCCCGGAGGATTCAGATTAAGTAGGTGCCACAGGAGAACTTCCTGGTGAGGCTTGCAGATGGGAAGGCAGTGCTTACAACCAGAGCTGCCCTGCTATCCTGCTGAATTTGCATTTGGCATGGCTGGAAGTTCAGTTTCCTGAGAGAGGGATTTCTGCCTATTTCCCAAGTGCCTGGGGCGCAGCGTGGGGGACAGAGGCAGAGGGGCTGGAACCACGCGGAAGACCAGGCAGAGTGAAACAGTTGGGGTTAAGAAGGGCTGGAGGCAGAGTCCTGGAGCCACCACCATGGTCAACAGCCGCTGGGTCACCGCCAGGGGGCGGGGCTGACGGGTCATCAGCCCGGGCAAGAGGTGGGCATTCCTGGACATTTCCCTGAGGCAGGAGCAGGTACGATGGGCATCTGGGGACGACTGGCCTTCTTACTGTTGCTGCTGTTGCTGCTGCGAGGCCTGGGGCAGTCCGCATGGCCTGCAGCAGTGGCCCTGGCCCTGCGCTGGCTCCTGGGAGACTCCACCTGCTGTGTGCTGCTGGGCCTGGCTGTGCTGGTGTGGCCCTGGCTCGGCCCCTGGATGCCCCACTGGCTGAGTCTGGCGGCTGCGGCCCTCACGCTGGCTCTGCTGCCCACGCAGCCGCCCCCAGGGCTGCGCTGGCTGCCTGCAGACCTGGCCTACGTCTTCAGGATTCTCCGCCTGGGCCTGAACATCTGGGCGCGCTTGAGCCGCCAGCCACCTGACACCTTCGTAGATTCCTTCGAGCGGCGGGTGCGAGCGCAGCCAGGGCGCGCGATCTTGGTGTGGACGGGGCCGGGGAGCCGGTCGGTCACCTTCGGGGAGCTGGACGCCAGGGCCTGCCGGGCGGCGTGGGTCATGAAGGCCGAGCTGGGCGGCGCCACGGGGCCCCGCGCTCAGGAGCCCACCGCCCTCCTCGTGCTGCCCTCGCAGACCATTTCTGCTCTGGGTCTGTGGCTCGGGCTGGCCAAGCTGGGCTGTCCGGTGGCCTGGATTAATCCGCACGGCCGGGGGGCGCCCCTGGTGCACTCGGTGCTGAGCTCTGGGGCTCGGGTGCTGGTGGTGGACCCAGGTGAGGATCTCAGAGACCAGCGGAGGTCGGATGCGGTGGGGACAGGGGCAGGAGACAGACGTGGAGGATTGCAGTTCAGAGGGTCCTGGTGGGGGCTGGGCAAGAGCTCCGTGCCCCTCACCCACCCCCAGGCAATTAGGGCCAAAACTTAGTTGCTGGAAAGTAATTCAGAGGGCACCAGAGTTCTGCTTTGTGTTTTCTTCAACATGGCTATTTCAACTTTTTTTGCCCCCAAATACTAATTACGGGGTTCTTTACAGATAAGGCAGGTGCTCTTCTCTGCTGGCTGCTTCCTCGATGGCTGGCAGTGGGCTCCTCTCCCACATCTCGGGTCCACCCCCCCACCTCAAAGGTGGGCCTCCTCTAAATTCCTCCTCTGACGCATTCCCACAGACCTCCGGGAGAACCTGGAGGAGGTCCTTCCCAAGCTTCAGGCAGAGAACATCCGCTGCTTCTACCTCAGCCGCTCCTCCCCCACGCCGGGGGTGAGGGCTCTGGGGGCTGCCCTGGATGCTGCACCCTCAGACCCCGTGCCCGCTGACCTTCGAGCTGAGATCAAGCTGAGAAGCCCAGCCCTGTTCATCTACACCTCGGGGACCACCGGTGAGGGCGCCCAGCAGCCTAGCCCAACCTCTGAACCCTTCCGCTGACGTGACTCCAAGCCTGACCTGTGCCTCAAACTTGACCTGAAACCCACCCTGCCCTTTGATTTTGACACCTGGCCGAACTCTGACCCCCAGTGTTATCTGAATGGTCAGCGCCAGAATCCTGCCTCTGACCAGTAAACAGCCGCTGAAACCCTGAACTTTGGAATTCAGCCTCTGAACTCGTCCAACTTGTCCTCCCCAAGCCCACCCACAGGTCCCACGCTTGACCACTTTTCGGGAGCCTCAAACCCCTGACCGCGCAGACCTGGCCCTGGAGACCCACTCCTGTGTGCAGGTGCCTCGAGTGCTGTCCGTGCACCACCCCACTCTTCCCGTTCCTTCATCCCCCAGGGCTCCCGAAGCCAGCCATCCTCACGTATGAGCGGGCGCTGCAGATAAGCGGGATGCTGACCCTGTGTGGGGTCACAGCGGATGACGTGGTCTACACGGTCTTGCCTCTGTACCACACGATGGGGCTGGTCCTTGGGGTCCTTAGCTGCCTGGAGCTTGGTAAGCCCTTCTCTGAGGACCACCCCCCAATCCACAGGACTGCCAGACTGGATGTCAAGGCCCCAGAGGTTACCCAACACCCCAGGTTCTTACCTTCGACAAGGGACAGCGAGCCCCAGGGCTACCTGGACAGAGGGTTGGACACCCAGACCGTCCTTAATGGCTGTGCTGTGGTCAGGAGGTGAAAGAGCTGATATGAGTGTTGGTCACTCATATCTGTCATCGTCGCAGGCGGAGCCAGTGAGGGAACACTTACCAAGCACTCCATCAGGCTGTCTCCCCAGACACCTGACCATGAATTCAGTCAACAGACTGCGCTGGTCTGTTTTGTTGTTGTTGTTGTTGTTTGTTTGTTTGTTTTTCTTCCCTGAAATTTTGACATGGAAAATTTTGAAATATAAAAATTTCTAAAATTCTCTACATGCATCCTCAAGTACTCACCACCCAGCTTCAGCCACCATCAGCATGCTGCTCTTCTGTGTTTCATTTATCGCCTCCCCCTTATTCCCACTTGTCTTTTTACTCATATTTTATTTAAAAAATTTAAAATCATGGACAGTTTCAAACATACACTAAAGCAGAGCAGATAGTTTGATGACGCTTCCCATATCCTCACCCAGCCTCAACAATTGTTAACATGTTGCCAATTTTATTTCGTATGTACTCCCTTCCTGCTTTCTGGATTATTTTGGAGCAAATCCCAGACGCTATCTTTTTGTTGGTGAATATTGCAGTATGTATCTCTAACAGGTAAGGCCTTAAAAAACTGTAACGAGAGTGATCATCACACCTGAAAAAATTAACAGTAACTCTTTGATATTATCTGATGTGCACTTCATGTTAAAAATTTCCCCAATTGTCTTACTGTCTTTTTGCAGTTAAACTCTTCTCATTGTACTTGCTTGCTTGGTCTCTGCTCCTCTCCCTCCCACACTTCCTGCTGGACTAGATGTTCCCTCTAGAGATGTTTTCAGATTCAGTTCAATTATCCTTGTCAAGAACCTTGGTGGGGTGCAAAGTGCCTGCTAATTTGTCACATTGGAGGCTGCTCAAAACTGGGATCCTACCTTAGGCTGAGAAGAATTGGGAAGCTTTCATTGGAAAAATCCTTATCAACCTCCCCCCTGGTTTTAGCAGCTCTTGAAGACCTTTCCCGAATCCAGGCATTTCACTAGGGGTTGCTAACAAAGCTATCTCTTTCAAGGACCCAGCATCCATTTTCACAGAGAGGGCATTATATTTCACCTCCGTCAAGATACAGCCTCGAAGAAGACACATACTTGCTACCTCACCAAGCACACGAGCCATCGTCCCTTTGGGTGCAGGGATGGTACTTAGCTTTCAGGGTTTTGTTGAGGGTTAGGGTTGAGGTAAGGAGAGTGCCATCCACAGAGCCAGCTGCAGAGGAGGGGATCAGAAAGGGAGGGAGCACTTTCCTGGAGTGGATGTAGTGGCCCCTAAGATGTATTAATCCATGTGTCCGTCCTTCAGAACATCCATATATCCATCCACCAACCCGCCCATCCATCACCCATCCATCCTTCCACCCACCTTTCCATCCACCTACCCATTCATCCATCTATCCATTTGCCGAGCTAGACATTCCTAAGACATTTATCACAATCAAGAGTGATTCCTACTCACAGCCCTTATTCAGCAGTGCTCACTTTGTACCAGGCACTGAGCTTTCCACACATTCTGGAGACGGGATTCAAACTCAGGCTCGGCTGTGCTCTTCTCATGGGAATAGTTTTGGCTGGGCCAGCAACACAGAGGTGAGCCTGATGTCATCTTGGGTTTCAGGGGCCACAGCCAGGTGATCAAAGCAGCTTCTCACAGTGGCTTGGAAGGATGACCTGAAACCCTTTCCTCTCCTCCCTCCAAGGAGTGACCTGTGTCCTGGCCCCCAAGTTCTCTGCCTCCTGCTTCTGGGACGACTGTCGGCAGCATGGTGTGACTGTGATCCAGTATGTGGGCGAGGTCCTGCGGTACCTGTGCAACACTCCCCAGGTGAGGTGCTAAGATTAGGGCTCCAAGGTGGACACCCCAGGAGTCATCCCAGGTAAAGATCTCAGGTAGATTCAGTCCAGGGCTCAAGCAAGGTTGCTCAGGTATCAATAAAACACCCCAGACAAGAGGCGCGGACAGAGTCCCACACAAGGTTTCCAGTCATGGCTGCTTTGATGATCAGCTGTGCTATCTTGGGCAGGTGACTTCACGTCTCTCAGCCTCAGTGTCCTCTTTTGGAAATCAGGAATAATACCTCAAGGGAGTATTGTGAGAATTAAACACGTAAAGTGCCTAGAACAGGGTGTGGCTCAGGATAAACTCACTAGATGTGAGCTGGCCTCATGCTATGTATCAATGATGTATGGACCCTGGGTAACTGTCTCTAAGCAAGGCCCCCAGGTATCCTTCCAAATATAGTCTCTAGGTAACCCCTCAGGGAAAGGCTCCTGGTAACTACCCCCAAGTAAGGCTCCCAGATAACTCCCCAAGATGAAGCTTCAAGTCACTCCCCAGGTTACCTTCAGGTAAAGGCCCCCAAGTAACCCCTCCTGGTAAGGCCTCCAGTTAACCCCCCCCCCCAGGTAAAAACTTCAGGTAACTACCCCTATATAAGACCCCAGATGTTTCCCCTAGGTAAGACCCCAGATGAGGCCTCCAGTCACCCCTAGATATCGCTCCAGGTAAGGTTCCCAGGTAACCTCTACAGGTAACCCCTGCAAGTAACTCTCCAGGTACAGACTACAGGTAACTGCTCAAGTAAGAACTCAGGTAGATCACCAAGGTAAAGGCCCCCCATCACCTCCCAGGTAGCTCCTCAGGTCAGGACCCAAGATAGCCCTCCCGGGTAAGGGCTCCTGGGCACACCCAAGGGCACCTCCTCCTCACCCTTCTTGGGATGTCCCTGCAGCGGCCAGAGGACCGAACACATAAAGTCCGCCTGGCGATTGGCAGTGGACTCCGGGCAGAAGTGTGGGAGACCTTCCAGCAGCGCTTTGGCCCCATTCGGATCTGGGAAGTCTACGGCTCCACGGAAGGCAACGGTGGCTTTGTCAACTATCCAGGGCGCTGTGGGGCCCAGGGCAAGATAAGCTGCTTCCTTCGAGTGAGTGTGTTGGGCGTGACAGTGGCCCTGATTGAGGCTGAGCCCACAGGACCTCTGCTGACACCTCCCCACCCTCCACTCAGATGCTATCCCCCTTCGAGCTTGTACAGTACAGCATGGAGACAGAGGAGCCTGTGAGGGACAGCTGGGGCCTCTGCATCCCTGCGAGGCCAGGTATGGGGGCTGGAGAACCTTCCCAGGGTGTGGGAAGGGTGGAGACCCTCAGTCTCCTCCGTGGCTGGAACAAGCCACCCAAAGCCTTGAGGCTGAGGTCCAGTGGTGGTGTCTGCAGTCCTCACCTGACCCTGAGCCCCAGGCCTGTCTGACGGCGGTCCGGGGCGGTCTCCCTCGCAGCTTGTCAGCTCTGCCCAGCTCTGCCTCAACCTCTCGTCCATTTGACTTGTTCTCTTGAGCTTTCTGTGGAAGTCATATCCTCCCAGGCATCTAGCTCTTGTCCTGAACCTTCTCCTAGGGTCTTCTCTCCGGGGGCGTTGCAAGGTCCTGGCGGAATCGCTCTCTTCCCACCACCATTTGCCTCTCTCCGTCGTCCATCCTTGTTAGCCTTTCCCTATTTCTTTTCTTTCTTTCTTTCTTTCTTTTAACACTTAGATAACATTTACTATGTGGCAGGTATTGTGCTATACATACAATTATTTAATATCTACCCCTAGCATATTGTGTGGCCCACGGCCAGAGGTCAGTTTGTTGAGTGAATGAACCCAGCCCTATGTGCACGCCTACAAAGTTGCTGACTACCCCCTGGAACAGCCCATTACACTGATAGCTAACTGGTGATTGCAAGGATCTTCTTTATATTGACCCCAGCTGCCTCCCTGCAATTTCCACCCGCTGATTCTATTTCTGCCCCTGTGGGGCCACACAGTACGAGCCTTAATTGTCCTTCCACAAGCTCGACTTCGCAGCAGCTGAAGACTCATCCATCCCCCTAGCGTCTCCCTTCCCGACCCTCCCTGCAGAGACTCCTCCGGGTTCCTTTCCGCGGCGGTGGTCCCCTATTTCTAATGGACTCCCTGATGCCACCTTCTCTCTCCTTCTGCCTCTCATTTTCTGTCTCTGGATCTGTTTCTGGGTCTCTCTCTGTCTCTTCTCTGGCAGAGTCCCGGCCGCGGCCTGGTGGGCCCCTGATGTTCTCGTCCACGGCTAATGACCAACTCCCACTCCTACCCCCCAGGGGAGGCAGGGCTCCTGCTGACCCAGGTGCTGCGTCACCAACCTTTCCTGGGCTACCGTGGGCCCCGGGAGCACACAGAAAGGAAGTTGGTGAAGAACGTGCGGCGCCCGAACGACCTTTACTACAACACCGGGGACGTGCTGGCCCTGGACGACGAAGGCTTCCTCTACTTCCGCGACCGCCTCGGGGACACCTTCCGGTCCCGCGGGGTTTCTCAGGGAGGGGCTTCTGGATTCTGGAGGGGGCGGGGCTTGTGGAAGGAGGCGGGGCCTCTCCTTTCCAGGGGCGGGACTTCTGAATTCCGGAGGGGATGGGGCCTAGTCGCCGGGAGGCGGGGCTTGGTCAGGGGCGGGGCCTCCTCTCCCGGGCCCTGGTCCCAGCACCCCCTCCAACCCCGCAGGTGGAAGGGTGAGAACGTGTCCACGCGGGAGGTGGAGGGCGTGCTGTCACTCGTGGACTTCCTGCAGGAGGTGAACGTCTACGGTGTGCCTGTGCCAGGTGCGGGGGGTTCACCTCATTCTAACCCGCCAACTGCTTTGTGGGTGGTGCCGGAGCCTTGTTACAGGCGGGGGGCTGCTGGGACCCAGGGGAGAGAGCCAGCCGCGGGCACTGTGAGGCGGGTCCGCCGAGGATGCATGTGCTCCACAGGATGTGAGGGCAAGGTGGGCATGGCTGCCGTGCAGCTGGCCCCCGGCCAGGCCTTTGACGGGCAGAGGCTGTACCAGCACGTGCGCACTTGGCTCCCCGCCTACGCTGCCCCCCATTTCATCCGTGTTCAGGTGAGCTCGCTGTGGCTGGAGTAGGTGGGTGGGAGGTCTCGGCGGGACAGTCACAGTCGGGGTTACAGTCTCTGCCCTTGCAGGATGCCTTGGAGATCACAAGCACGTTCAAACTGGTGAAGTCCCGGTTGGTGCGCGAGGGCTTCAACGTGGGCATTGTTGCTGACCCCCTGTATCTGCTGGACAACCGGGCCCGAGCCTTCCGGCCCCTGACGTCAGACATATACCGGGCAGTATGTGAGGGAGCCTGGAGACTCTAACCCTCGGGTCAGCCCACAGGACATCCGAAGGCACTAGGCCCAACGCTGATCACCACCCCCTCTTGTATTGTCACCCACACCCCAGACCTGCACGGGGTCGCCAGGAACCCCAGCCTGGCCTTATCCCCAGCTGCACAGTGTGGGATGACCCTGGCCCCGCAGCAGAGCGAGAATAAACTTGGATGTGTACACAGATGTCTGTGTGGATGGGGAAACAAGCAAGGAGTGCAGGGGCCGGTGCCCTCACTTACTTCAGGGTCCCCCCCTTCTTGAGGAGTGGCCTTGTCTGGGCAAGGCCAGGGGTGTGGGAGGAGCCCGCAGCCCCACAGCCACCCCAGGTGGAGAGACAACTCTATCTGTGGGTCATTTGTGGCCTCTGATGCAGCTGGGGCTGGGCTAGGCCAGTGGATGTGGACGTGGTCTGGAGGATGTGGGGAGAAGTGCCATGATGGGCAGGCTGACGCAGGCCAGAGGGCGTTGGGCTGAGGCAGGAAGGGTGTGACTGGGGGAAGAGTGTGTCTGGCAGAGTGCATGTGCAAAGGCCCTGCGGCAAGTCCCTCTGGGGGGAGCAGAGGCAGAGGCTTCTGGGGAACAGAGTACACAGTGTCTTAGGGGCCACTGTGGGAGCAGTAGGCAGGGGGATGTTAGCAGGAGCAGCTGTTGCTGGGTGACGTCCCCGAGGCAGTATCATGGCCCCACGGCTCCCTGGGCATCTTAAGGTGGGTTTGCTATGAGAATCTTCTCATCGGTGGCGGTGGCCGGGCACTGTGTGCAGCCTGAGCACAGCAGACCAGGCACTGCGGGCCATCCTGGGGTTATCTTCTGGGATGTGGCTGTTCCTGTTGTCACTGACTGTTTCTCTGCCCTTGGGGCCAAGGGAGCCCCGTCTGTCCCCCACAGAACCACAGCCCCTTCTTGGCACTGGTGCACACAGCTGGACTCAATCTGGGCCCACTGTGGTCCAGCCCACCTCCCTGCACACAGTAGGTCATCAGGTTTGTTCACACGCCCGTTCCCTCCATGAGAGACCCTGGCTAGGAAGGGAGCTGGGGCTGTGTGAACATAGCAGCAGAGGCCCAGGCTGGCCACCCCTGCTTTGGCCCAGGCCTACTTCCTCCTGGAGCACACAGTAGGTCCAGTATCGTTTGACAGCTGGCACATAGCAGCAGAGACTGGGCTGGTCCACCTTGAGGCCCAGTGTCCTGCCCTTAAGGCCCTGGTACCCTCCGGGACCAGAAACCAGCCTGGAAGAGAGCTTGGAGTGTATGGATGAAGCAGTAGAGGCTGCCACTGGCCACCCCACTGCGACCAAGTGCTCCTGCCATGACTTGTGACTGTCCCTTAAGACCTGCTGGGCACTGCTCTACAGGTTCTCCAGGCTTCCCTGGAGACAGTAAAGCTGCCCATCGCCTGTGCCAGCATGAGCCGATACGTCCACTTCTCTTGCATGTACCATGCTGCGAGTGGGGTGAAGCTGTGGCCATCCCCCCCGATGAGGAACACTGCATTCCTGCACCCAGGTCAAGGGGCCCTGACTGGTGAGGCCGTGTCACTGCATTTCCTCCTGACAGAAGAGGCTAGCATCTGGGATGTGGGCCAAAGAGACCCACCCAGTCAACAGAAGGACATGTGCTGGGATGCCTGGAGAGTGGCGCGGGGGGACGTGTGCTGGATGCGAACCTGGGTCTGTGGATCCCGGAGGTTTCAGTGTGGATTGAGAGCTGACTGCTTACAGGCTGGATGGCCTGGGCCTAGAACCCCTTACCTCCCGAGCACTGTCTTCCTTCATTGTAAAATGGGACTGGTGATCGTGTCCACCTCAACAGAAGTTTGTGGGGATTAAACAAGATAGAAGTGCAGGGAGAGTTCCCTGCAAGGGCTACCTGTAGTCCCTGGCATTGGCATCCTGGCTCGGCTCTCACTGCGGGCCTGTTTCTTCATCAGCAGTGTCACTGGCGGGGATCATTGTCAGCAACAACAGGATTAAACTGTACCTAAGAACCCTCAAGATTGCCCTTGTAGCTGGGCCAATGCGGGTACGTCTCAGTCAACAGTCTGTGTCACCCTCATCCCATCTCACAGGGTGGTTGTAGCGTTATTCCCACTTTACCGTCAAGGAAGCCCCGGCTGAGGGGGTGCTTCAGCCGTGAGTTATTTAGCCAGCACCGTCAGGGCAGGTGTCAAGTCCCTCCGTCATTGCATGGATGTTATAAAAAGATCTCACTATGGATCTGAAGGCTTACAGGTTCACCAGCACTTTAAACAAATTCCTGCCCCTGCAAGCCCCAGCCAGCTTCGGACATTCACAGTTTTTGCTATTACCTTTGCAAGGATTAAAACATAATTGTTCTGGCTTCCCTGGTGGTGCAGTGGTTAAGAATCTGCCTGCCAATGCAGGGGACACGGGTTCGAGTCCTGGTCCAGGAAGATCCCACATGCCCCAGAGCAACTAAGCCCATGCGCCACAACTACTGAGCCTGAGCTCTAGAGCCCGCAAACCACAACTACTGAAGCCCGCGAGCCACAGCTACTGAAGCCCATGTGCCTAGAGCCCGTGCTCTGCAACAAGAGAAGCCACCGCAGTGAGAAGCCCACGCACCACAACGAAGAGTAGCCCTCGCTCACCGCAACTAGAGAAAGCCTGCATCCAGCAACCAAGACCCAACGCAGCTAAAAATTAAAAAAAAAAAAAAATGTGGCTGGTGTCCCCAGCTTTCTCTCCCAAAGGCTGCTTCATGTTAATGCCAGCAAGGAGGTTTGCGTTTGTTGTTGTTTTCTGCTGCCTTGTCAGGTAGAGTCACAGCTTGTAGCCACTTTAAATCCCGTGTCTTCAAGTGACAGGGACATTGGCTGTTCCTCCTTGTGACTTCTCCATTTGTGTGTTTCGCTAACTTTCCTTTGGATGTTTGCCTTGTTCTTAACAATTTAAAGGAGCTCTTTGTCTTTTCAGGATATTAGCCTTTTATCTGTACTGGGTGGCACAGATATGGTGCAGACTCTTTTAATCTTGTTTCTGTAACTCTTTTTGCTGTACAGAAATTAGACTTTTATGTAGTCACATAAGATTAAGCCAGTTCCATAAAATAACTGGATAGATTTCTGTATCCCTGGGCTTCTGTTGTAGAAAATCCATTTCTAATGGATTTTTAAATGTGTTGCCATGGGGTTGCTCATAATATACATAAATTTATATTTCCTTATATCTCTGATACAAGTCTATTGGGTGGGTACATTTTACTCTTTTTTCATGACTAGACTTACATACTTTAGTGCCCTCTCTCATTTCTTTGCTCAGGTTCAGTGGTGTAATCTATTTTATTTATTGTTCTGTGCAGAGAGCTCTATTTTGGATTTATTTGCTCTACTCTTCTGGATTGGTCTTTTAAGTTTGTGTACTGTCCCTGCCTGTGTAAACTTCTGGGGTGACGAGCGGGCACGGCCGGGAGAGCCAGCACAAGAGGTCCTCTCAGCTGGGCCAGGCTGTCCTCGCTTCAGCCCTGAAAACAAGATCCCTGTAAGCCTACCCTGTGAGCAGAGTCTGTGAGCCACATCTAGCTGCACTCTGCCGTTGTTTTGTGACTTCAGGCCTTTACCCCAAACCATGTCTCCCTCACGCTGACTTGGGCCTGAGGGCCCTAATATACATTTTGCAACAGAAAAAAAGCAAGTTCTAGCCCCCCCGAAAGACTCTTTCCCTTTTGGATGCCAGCAAATATATCACACAGCAAGACACAGTCTGATTTGGGAGTCACTTCTTGGCCTGGCAAATTCAGTGGACAAGAGTCAATTTACTATGAAACAGCGATTGCTTCTCTGATCCAGAGGTCTTTTCAGGAGAATTGTCAATAGTTTACTTTTTTGGTGTTATTTCTAAATGTGTTTGATTACGATTAAAAAGGTAGATCCTATAACACCTCTTTATCACACTTCACACCCTTTAGTGTGGTTATAAAAAAAGACAATAACAAGTGTTGGGGAAGGGGTGGAGAAACTGGAACCCTTGTACGCTGCTAGTGAGAATGCAGAACGGTGCAGCTGCTTTAGAAAAGTCATCTCAAGGTTAAATGTAGAGTTACTGTACGATCAGTAATTCCAGTTCTAACATAATTTTTTTTTTCCTATAAATTTATTTATTTATTTATTTTTGGCTGCGTTGGGTCTTCGTTGCTGTGCGGGCTTTCTCTATTTGCGGCGAGCGGGGGCTACTCTTTGTTGCGGTGCGCGGGCTTCTCACGGCGGTGGGGTCTCTCATTGCGGAGCACGGGCTCTAGGTGCACGGGCTTCAGTAGCTGCGGCACGCGGGCTCAGTAGTTGTGGCTCACGGGCTCTAGAGCGCAGGCTCAGTACTTGTGGCGCACGGGCTTAGTTGCTCTGTGGTATGTGGGATATTCCCAGACCAGGGCTTGAACCTGTGTCCCCTGCGTTGGCAGACAGATTCTTAACCACTGCACCACCAGGAAAGTCCCCTAACATAATCTTATACCCAAGACAGAAAAAAACATATGTCCACACAAACCCTTGCACATTCATAGCAGCATTATTCACAGTACCAAAACGTGCAAACAACCCAAACTGTCCAAACAACTTAGGAATGGATAAACACAATGTGCTACATGCATACAATGGAATATTATTCGGCAGCAAAAAAAGAAGCTCTGATAGATCCGCAGAGACAGAAAGGAGATTGGTGATCGCCAGGGGCCGGGGAGGAGGAGTTAGGAATGACTGCTAACAGGTGTGTGTTTTTTGGATAATGTGAGAAAATGTTTAAATGTGTGATGATGGAGGCACAGCTCTGTGAATAGACTAAAAACCACTGAATTGTATACCTTCAAGGGGTGAATTGCATGGTATGTGAATATCTTCATAAAGCTGTGAAAAATCTCTACACTGAAATGTAACATTTTATGATGTTTACATGCATTTTTATTTTGTAGAATATGAAGCTATTACCTGTCTTGATGGTGAGTCTGTGGCATCCCTTCAAAGCCCTGCTCTCCTCGCCCTGCTTCAGCCTTGCTCAGCAGCTTTGGAGTGTGGTGCCCCACCCAACTCTGGAGCGTCTTCAACTAGTACCATGGCCCCAACAGCGGGCAGTGGGCACCCGGGGCCCACTGTATTTTTTTAAATTTTTTCCTTTTTAAAAAATTTTTCTGAATTTTATTTTATTTTTTAGACAGCAGGTTCTTATTAGTTATCTATTTTATACATATTAGTGTATACATGTCAATCCCAATCTCCCAGTTCATGCCACCACCACCACCCCCGCCACTTTCCCCCCTTGGTGTCCATGCTTCTTTTTTCTACATCTGTGTCTCTATTTCTGCCCTGCAAACTGGTTCATCTGTACCATTTTTCTAGGTTCCACATATATGCGTTAATATATGATATTTGTTTTTCTCTTTCTGACTTACTTCACTCTGTATGACAGTCTCTAGATCCATCCACGTCTCTGCAAATGACCCAGTTTCGTTCCTTTTTATGGCTAATATTCCATTGTATATATGTACCACAACTTCTTTATCCATTCGTCTGTTGATGGGCACTTAGGTTGCTTCCATGACCTGGCTATTGTAAATAGTGCTGCAATGAACATTGGGGTGCATGTGTCTTTTTGAATTATGGTTTTCTCTGGGTATATGCCCAGTAGTGGGATTATG
Organism: Balaenoptera physalus; assembly: GCF_965194825.1. Classification (NCBI taxonomy): domain Eukaryota; kingdom Metazoa; phylum Chordata; class Mammalia; order Artiodactyla; family Balaenopteridae; genus Balaenoptera; species Balaenoptera physalus. The sequence goes on from NC_138900.1 coordinate 120,992, forward strand.
GGCTCATATGGTAATTCTATTTTTAGTTTTTTAAGGAATCTCCATACTGTTCTCCATAGTGGCTGTATCAATTTACATTCCCACCAACAGTGCAAGAGGGTTCTCTTTTCTCCACACCCTCTCCAGCATTTGTTGTTTGTAGATTTTCTGATGATGCCCATTCTAACTGGTGTGAGGTGATACCTCATTGTAGCTTTGATTTGCATTTCTCTAATAATTAGTGATATTGAGCAGCTTTTCATGTGCTTCTTGGCCATCTGTATGTCTTCCTTGGAGAAATGTCTATTTAAGTCTTCTGCCCATTTTTTTGATTGGGTTGTTTGTTTTTTTAATATTGAGCTTCATGAGCTGTTTATATATTTTGGAGATTAATCCTTCGTCCGTGGATTCATTTGCAAATATTTTCTCCCATTCTGAGGGTTGTCTTTTTGTCTTGTGTGTAGTTTCCTTTGCTGTGCAAAAGCTTTTAAGTTTCATTAGGTCCCATCTGTTTATTTTTGTTTTTATTTCCATTACTCTAGGAGGTGGATCAAAAAAGATCTTGCTGTGATTTATGTCAAAGAGTGTTCTTCCTATGTTTTCCTCTATGAGTTTTATAATGTCCGGTCTTACATTTAGGTCTCTAATCCATTTTGAGTTTATTTTTGTGTATGGTGTTAGGGAGTGTTCTAACTTCATTCTTTTACATGTAGCTGTCCAGTTTTCCCAGAACCACTTACTGAAGAGGCTGTCTGTTCTCCACTGTATATCCTTGCCTCCTTTGTCATAGATTATTGACCATAAGTGCGTGGGGGCCCACTGTTGTAATCATCTTCTGTTCAACCAGCCCTAGGGCTATGGGGAGTGGCTGAACGCACAACACGTGTAGATGAGCTCACAGCCTGCGGAGGAGAGGACCTCGCACCACACAGGGTCACGTGCTCTTGGGTGGCCCCTGGCCCCTGCTGCAGGATGTGACTGGCTTTCTGGAATAATTCTGCAGGCTTGGCAGGATCAGCCATTTGATGAGGAGGGCTGTGTGACTTGGAGCTCTTACTGCGGGAGTAGCGGAGGGAGGGAGGGGGACTTGCTACCTGCCCTTGGAGTTCTCCTGGTTTCAGGTGTCAGGGAGGCACCTAGAATCGGGCTTTGCTTTTCGCCTTTCCCTACATTCACAGATGCTTCCACAGTCAGACGGACCCACGTCAGATTTTGGCTCTGCCAATCACTGGGTCACCTCAAGTAGGCTGACCTCAGGAGCAGCGGCCGAGGAAGGAGAAGAGGTTTGAGGGAGACCCAGGTGAGGAGGAGAGGCTCTTGGGGTGGTCGTGAGGATCAGAGGAGACTGGGGGCGGGGGGCGAGCAGCCGGAATTGGGCAGGAAGACACCTCCTGCAGCCTCAGTCCAGAGGCAGCCCAGGGGATGGCAGGGGTGAGGAGGTGCCACAGGAGGGGTGGCCTGGCCCGGTTTCTAACGCGAAGAGGTAGATTCTGGAACCCGCCCTGCAGGTTGACCATGCTGCTGAGCTGGCTGGGGCAAGCCGTCTAAGAAAAGCGATGGAAGGGACTTCCCTGGTGGCACAGTGGTTAAGACTCTGCGCTCCCAATGCAGGGGGCCCGGGTTCGATTCCTGGTCAGAGAACTAGATCCCACATGCATGCTGCAACTAAGAGTTCGCATGCCGCAACTAAGGAGCCCACCTGACGCAACTAAGACCTGGGGCAACCAAATAAATAAATAAATGGAAAAAAAAAAAGACCCGGCACAGCCAAATAAAGAAATATTTAACAACAACAAAGAAAAGCGACGGAAGATGAGGACAGTGATGGATCTGACTACGTGAAAATTCAAAAGTCAAAATCTGACTACGTGAAAATTCAAAAGTCAGATGCATGAAGACGTGACCAACGGTGTGGTCACCGGGAGAGGAGACCCACGTGAGCGGCTGTGGGGAGGAGGGTGCAGCCTGCCTGGCATCCATGGAGACACAGTGCTCTTGGGTTCTGCCTGCAGGATGGAGAAGATGGTAGAAAACGGGAGTCCAGGGCATTGTAGCTGCCAGGGAGCCCTTCTGGAGGGAAGGCAGACAGGCGGGCCCCACGTTTCCAGAAGACACTGACGTATCCATGAGAATTTAAAACTCCCATGGTCCAGGGCTTCCCTGGTGGCGCAGTGGTTGAGAATCCGCCTGCCAATGCAGGGGACACGGGTTCGATCCCTGGTCCGGGAAGATCCCACATGCCGCGGAGCAACTAAGCCCGCGCACCACAACTACTGAGCCCGCGTGCCGCAACTACTGAAGCCCGTGCGCCTAGAGCCCGTGCTCCGCAACGAGAGAAGCCACTGCAATGAGAAGCCCGCGCACTGCAACGAAGAGTAGCCCCCGCTCACCGCAACTAGAGAAAGCCCGCGCGCAGCAACGAAGACCCAACGCAGCCAAAAATAAATAAATAAATAAATAAAACCAAAAAAACCCTCCCATGGCCCATCAGCTGACCCTGAGGTGGGGAGATGGTTCTGGATGATCCTGGTGGGCCCAGCATCACCACGAGAACCCTCAGAGGTGGAAGGGGAGGCAGAGGACAGTAGCAGGGTGACGCCCTGTGGGAGAGAGCCGACTGGCCACCGCTGGCTCAGAAGGTGGGGAAGGGCCGTAAGCCGGCTCGCAGGCCATCTCTAGGGTGGAAAAGTCGAGCACACGGGATGGGTTCTCCCAGAGTTCACAGAAGGAACTCAACCCTGCCGCACCTGGAGCTTAGCTTAGTGAGGCTGTGCCTGACTCCTGACCTCCAGAACTATAAAATAATGTTTTGGGGGCTTCCCTGGTGGCGCAGTGGTTGAGAATCTGCCTGCCAATGCAGGGGACACGGGTTCGACCCCTGGTCTGGGAAGATCCCACATGCCGCAGAGCAGCTGGGCCCGTGAGCCACAACTACTGAGCCTGCGCATCTGGAGCCTGTGCTCCGCAACAAGAGAGGCCGCGACAGTGAGAGGCCCGCGCACCGTGATGAGGAGTGGCCCCCGCTCACCACAACTAGAGAAAGCCCTCGCACAGAAACGAAGACCCAACACAGCCAAAAATAAATAAATTAATTAATTAATTAAAAAAAATAATGTTTTGTTATAAGACAAAAACAAAAAGGAAAAAACAAGAACAGAAATCCCATGCTCCCGAAAACTCACCGCTTCCACTTTGGGGGGTGTCTGTATTGAGGAAACAGCTAGGTTGCATCTGGGGCATCTGCTCAGGTGCGGCCACCACAGCACTGGGTGCTAAGGGGGGCGGGAAGCAAGGAACTATCTGGGCTTGGTGGGAACAACACTGCCGGCCAGAAAACGGGATTTCCACCCAGGCATTTTTAATAACACAGGGAGCTGCGTGGGAAGAGCACGATTCACAACGTACAGTAGCTTCACAAGCTGTGTGACCAAACCCCCGCGGGTGAACACTGAGAATAAGACAGCAGCATTAGGGGTCGTTTCTGCGATCTCCTTTGCCCTCTTGTATATTTCAGACTTCTCTAAGTGAACATAAACTACTTTTAAACATGGAAAATTGCATTAGAAGATTGCCCACCGCTCTCCCTCAGCACCTGGAGGTCCCGACGTTGGGCCCTCGGCCTGGCCTGAGCGCTCGGGCCCTGCTGTCCTCTTCCGCCGTGTCCCTGGCATGGTTGAAGCTTCCTGCTTGCCAACCAGATTGTAACAGGGAAGCACCTTTGTATTCTGTTACAAGTTAGTCACCGGAGGGATGTTGCCTTTAAGCTTCAATATACACAATGGCCCATTTCTGGGAGCCCTGCCTCCCAGGTATAATGGGCATTAAGCTAAAATACCTTTGTTCAGCTCCCAGGAAACCTCCTGACCAGGCCCCCCTGTGAATGACTGCAGGGAGAAGATCCCGGGGCTGACGTGAGCCATGAAATGTTTGACTTTACTCCCTCCCCTTTCAGTATGAAAGAAACCTGAATTTTAACTCAGGCAAGATGGTTCTTTGGGGCACGAGTGCACCACCTTCTTGGTCTGCTGGCTTTCTATTTTTTTTAAAGCACTTTCTTTTTTAATTAATTAATTTTTGGCTGCGTTGGGTCTTCGTTGCTGCACACGGGCTTTCTCTCCAGTTGCGCCAGGCTTCTTACTGTGGTGGCTTCTCTTGTTGCGGAGCACGGGCTCTAGGCGCACGGGCTTCAGTAGTTGTGGCTCTCGGGCTCTAGAGCGCAGGCTCAGTAGTTGTGGCGCACGGGCTTAGTTGCTCCGAGGCATGTGGGATTTTCCCACACCAGGGATCGAACCCGTGTCCCCTGCGTTGGCAGGCGGATTCTTACCACTGCGCCACCAGGGAAGTCCCGAGTCTGCTGGCTTTCTGAATGAAGTCATTATTGCTCGCCTCAACAACTCGGCTCTCAATTTATTGGCCTGTGGTGCGGCCAGCAGTACAAGCTTGGACTCGGTAACAAGATCACCAGTGCCCAGTTCCATCTCCAGCCTGGCTCTGCTTCCCCAGGCCTGAGTGTGGTCGACAGGTCAAAGGTCCTCAGAAGACTGGGGATGGAGGAGACGGGTCCTCCAGATGGAGGCCTCTCCCTCCCAGCTTCAGGCTGCAGCAAGGTCACCCCCACGCAGCCCAGGTGTCCACCCCACCTCTGCTAGTAACCATGGTCACAGCCACACTCAACACCCACCTGCCACCCCTGCATGAGCCTGAGGCTGCAGAGGGCTCCTTCTGTGGGTGCACCTGTTTCCCTGAAACCACCTCCCACGAAAATGTCCCTTGTTTTCAGAGCAGAAAGGTGACAGAGAAGGGTGCGGAATAACAGTCCCCAAAGACATCCATGTCCTAATCCCTGGAACCTGTGAATGTTGTCTCACATGCAGAAGGGATTTTGCAGATGAGATCAGGTGTGTAGGTGGGGCATGGATGAGATGTGACCCTGAGATGGGGAGATCATCACGGGTTACCAGGGGAGCCGTAGATGTAACCATGAGGGTCCTTACAAGGGGGAGGCAGCATAAGACTTAACCATCCACTGCTGGCTTTGAAGATGGAGGAAGGGGCCACCACCGAGGAACGCGGCGGCCTCTACAAGCTAGAAAAAGCCTTAAAGTGGATTCCCCCCTTAGAGCCTTCAGGAGGAACCAGCCCTGCTGACACCTTGATTGGGCCCAGTGAGACCCAATTCAGAGTCCCAAGAGAGTACGTTTTGTGTTGTTTCAAGCCACCGAGTTCGTTAGAGCAACAGTAGGAAAGTACTACAGGACACTGGCCAAAGTCCTGAATGCCCACAGACGGACTGCCGTGGGCGGCAGTCAGCTGATCGTCCGCCCTCCTGCTCTGTGACTCACTGATCTGCCAGCATGCATGGCCTAAGTGACATCTGTTCTCAGACACCATGCTTGTCCATCCATACTTGGAAAGAAGTTCCCTTCACGTCCGTTCAGGCTGGGACTCGACAGCTGGAAGGACAAGGCCAGGGAGTGATGTGTGTGGCGGAGGAACAGGTAAGCCGGACACCGACCCTGCTCGTGGGCAGGCAGCTCTGAAGCTCCAGCTGCCGGGCAGGAAGGGCAGGGGCTGCTGATCTGACCACCAGAGACCAGAGCTCAGGATTCTTACGCAGAAGCTTCTCCGGGATAAAACTGGAATTTGTTAAAAATCTGAAACGCACAGTGGACAGACTTTAGCCTTCCACCTGCCTGCAAACAGAAGCAGGCTGTGCTCTCCTGGGCTTTCTGCACCGGCCTGCACCATGTCACAGGAGGGGTTTGGAAGTCACCCGGCCGCCGCTGGTCCCGTGCGGCGGTGCACTGGAGCCCAGGCCTCTCTCTCTGAATGGTGGGGTGGGCGAGACAGGAGAGGAGGGAGCCGCGGCTTTGGGGGGAGACTGAGCAGGGACGGGGCACCCTCCTGGGACTCTGACTTCTGCCCTGGGAGGCCTCCAGCTCTCCAGGCTGCGGCGGCGTGGAGTAGCAGGGGCGGGCTGGGCCCGGGGCCCCGGCAAGGCTGCCCCTCCAGCGCTCACGGGGCCTCGGGCCGGTGGCTCTTGCGGTGGATGACCAGCTGGGACTTCCAGTCGAAGCTGTGGCCGCAGTCGCCGCAGAAGTGGCGCCGCTGGCCGGCGTGGCCCTTGCGGTGGATGACCAGCTGCGACTTCCAGCTGAAGCTGCGGCCGCACTCCTCGCAGGCGTAGCTGCGCGGGCCCGGGAGCGCGCGCCGGGGCGGCCCCACCGGCTGCTTCTCGGTGCCCGGGCCGCCCGCGTGCGCGCGGCGGTGGATGACGAACACCGACTTCCAGTCGAAGGTGCGGCCGCACTGCGCGCACGTGTAGGGCTTGCCCCGCGCGGGCGGCGGGGCCTCCGGGCAGCCGGGCCTGCCCTCTCGGGAGCTCTCGCTCTCACCTCCTGGGGGCGGGGGGGGGGGCAGAGCCAGGTCGCCTGGTGACTCCGCCCGCAGCCCCCCAGGCGCGGGGCGGCCTGGGCTCCCCGCTCCCCGCCCCCGTCGCCACCGGAGAGCGGGAGGCCACTCACCTGGGCGGAGGCTTCTCGCTCCCTCGGATCCGGTGCTCAGCGCCTCCGGCTCCGGTTCAGTGCGCGCCTCCGGCAGGGGGCACGGCAACCCTGCTGGGGTCGGGGGCCCATCAGGCGCGAGCCCTGGCACGGGGGCGTGAGGGATTCGCACAAATGAGGGACAGGGGTGGGGGCCCCGGCGGGTGGCCAGGGTGCGGCTTGGGAAGCGCCGGGAGGCAAGGTGCGCGCAAGGACCCGGAGGAGAGGGGTCCTCACCCAGGGAGACCACCGTGCCATACTTCTGCAGCATCGCGTCCCAGTACACCTCCTTCTGCGACGGGTCCAGGAGCCCCCACTCCTCCTGCAGGGACGCGGCCCATCACCCACAGAAGGCCCGTCTACCCCGCACCCCACCCGGCCCATCCCATGGGCACAGCCTTGTTAATCACCTGGGGAGCGGCAGGTAAACCGCCCTCACCTGCCCGGGGGTGGGGCTAAAGGGGAAGCTGAGATGGGAACCTGTGAGTGCCGGGGATGCAGGGCCGGGAAGGGAGCTGCCTTCTGTTTCACCTGGGGGATGCATCAGGCCCCCTCAGCTGCCCCACCCCATGTTCTGGCCGCACAGATGGAAGCTGAGGACCCATCAGGGATGGGCCTTGAACAGTGTGTGCTGCACCGAGAGCAAAAAGCCAGGGGAATGCAGGGACCCCAAGCACCTCTCCCAGGCCTCTGGTTTCAAGAGTAATGGAGATCCTCCTTGGGGAAGTGCCACGGGCCTCAGCATCCCTGGCTGTGGGGACCGGGCTGCAGGGAGGCAGGCGCCGCAGAGGGCCAGGCACAGCCTCCCACTCAGGACATGGCTGGGCCGGCCCCTGGGTGCCGGAGGTTGAAGCAACCATGCCTTCAGGCTGCGGCTGGGTCCTGGGCGACTTCTCAGTGTGGAGTGGATTAGGAAGTGTCGCTGGGAGAGGACAAGACCCCTGCTGCCCACACTCAGGAACCAAGCCCTCTGGGTGGCAGGGGCTTCCATGCCCAGCTGGTCGCAGCTGAGGGCTGGCTGGCCTTGGAGAAAAGCCCGGGCAGAGGGGGAGCTGCGGGCATTTCCTGGGAAGAGTGTCTCCACTCTGATCTCAGGTGTGCAGGGGAGGCCAGACTGCTGGGTGGCACTCAGGCTTTCCTGGTCATCCTGTCCCCTCCCCAGGTGCCAGCTCAGGACTGCTGGGCGCTGTCAAGCCCCTGACTGGCTTCTCTGTGAGTGGGAAGCCAACCCCTGCCGTTTCCAATCACTCTAAACCAGAATCCCAGTTACCTGAGGCCAAAATCCTTTCCAAGCACTGGTCTGTCCCCCTGCCCCCCCGGACCTGCAGGGGGTGCCGTGATACTAACTCCACTTTGGGGGAGCAGAGAGCACAAGAGGTGCTGGCCAAGGAGCCTGGACAACTGGCAGGGCTCTCCTCCCACTGTGGGCCTGCACCTGCCACCAGGAGCTGCTCACCTGAATCCCGGGTGGCTGGAAGGGCACGGAGGTCGGTTCCTGTTGTTCAGCGGGCCCCTCATGGGACCGGCCTGGATGTGGGGGGCTGGATGGTGCTAGGAAGCAAGGCAGACAGGGTTCAGGGGCTCCCACCTGAGCCAGAGCAGGCGAGGAGCTGGCGTTGGTGTCGCAGCCTGGGCCCTCCTCGGCAGCAGGGAGGAGTCCTCTGCGTGTGCCAGGCACACAGCAATCAGGCAGGCAGCCAGCCCTTCCCTCCGGCCTCCCGGGGACCCCGCTCTGCAGTCTGCAGTCCCTGCGGGTCCCGCTCCCAGGTGGGGACACCCGCACTCCCTCCAGGAGCCCCCAGCTCCAGCACAACCGCACCTGGGTTCCCTGCACTAGCTGGGGACGTTCGCACTCTCTCAAGGAGGCCCCAGCCCTCGCGCACCCCTGCTCTCACCCGTCTCCTGCCCGTAGCCATCAGGCTCCTCCTTCACGCTGCAGCTGAGCTGGGCGTTCCCCTCCATCTGGGCATCCTTGGACCCCTCCCCAGAGGCTGCCCTTAGGGGCTCCACTGTCCCTGAAGGGTGGGAGCTCCCCACAGACTCCTCTGCCTTCTGTGTGGCCGGGAGCACCGCTTGCTTCAGGACATGTGCTGTAATCTGAGGGGGAGAGGCAAGTCATCGGGGCTCTAGTCTCACTCTGTCCCTCCAAGAAGCCAACACCACCACACTCACCCAGCCCAGCAGCTGCCCAGGGTCATGCTGCAGGCCCTCGACCAGGACAGTGGCCTCCTCAGGGCTGCCTGGCTGCTGGCCCCGCACCCAGGCCTGGATCTCGGGGGGCAGCGCGCCCAGGAACTGCTCCAGCACCAGCAGCTCCAGCATTTGCTCCTTGGAGTGCACCTCGGGCCGCAGCCACTGGCGGCAGAGCTCCCGGAGCCGGGCCAGCGCCTCGCGGGGACCGGCCACCTCCTGGTAGCAGAAGCCCCGGAAGCGCTGGCGTGCTGCCTCAGGATCCTCCAGGGTGGCCTCGGGGTCCACAGAGGGCAGACTCGGGGGGCCCAGTGGGGATGGCATTGTTGTGCCGGGAGTCTTCTTGGAGCCACCACGGGGGACCTGCAGGAAAGGAGGGGTCAGGGTGCCAGCCACAAGGCCACAGGCAGGGTAAGGCACTGTGCAGAGAGGCCCAGCCCAGGGGGCTGAGGCTGTGACAGAGAGGACCCTGGTGTGGGGATGCCTGAGGCTGAATTGGGGAAAGTTTCATGGAGGGAGGGGTCACAGGAGCTGGAACTGAGGTTAGAAGGAACCAACACTTGGAGGCAAGTTGCCGGTGGAGCTTCCAGGAAACTGCAGGGAACTGTCGGGAGATGACGCTGCAGCGCAGGCAAGAGGAGTTAGCACAGGCTTCCAGGCTCAGGCTGAGCCCCGGCAGGTGCCCCCGCGGCGGAGAGAGGGGGTAGCCAGGGAGGCAGTGGGGCCGTGATCCAGGGTGGGAACTGGGGCCAGGCTGTCTGTCCCCACCATCTCCGGGACACGCTGACCCAAGTGGGGCACCCCGAGGGGCTGGCCTGCGCCATGGCTCGAGGCAGGGGCTGATGTGGACCCCGAGACACCGTGCTCGCTGACCGCGGAGAGCTGTGCATGACTCACACGGTATGGACCGTGCGTGTGAAACGCAGAAGCAAAGCAAAACGGAATCACGAGTTGTGTGGAGCGGTGGACCGGCAACTGTGTCCCGGCCCTGCAGAGGGTCTGGAGTGAAACACGCCCACTTGGGGGGGGTGGGCCTGTCCGACAGGCTGGACTAGGCCTGACTCCTGGAGTCCGTCTTCCACAGAGGAAAGGGGGGCAGGTCTTCCCGAAGGAGGGGAACGGGGCTCCGGAATGGAGGAGGGGCCCGGGAGAAGGCTCGGAGGTGGGGCACGTCGGGAGGTAGTGGAAAGGCCACGCCCACCCAGCCGGCCGAAGCTCACCTCGGCCACCCGAGGCCACTTCGGGTAAGTGGTCCCACGCGGTCCCGCTCGCCTCTCCCCGGACCCAGCGGTCAGCCCCTCGCGCGTTGCCCTGGCGACGCCGCCCTGGCCAATCACACGTCTGCTCCGAAGGCAGCGCCCCCTCCCTTCGGACTACATTTCCCATGAGCCTCAGCAAACAGGGACAGGCGCGGCCTCCGCCAGTAGATGATCATTTTCAGAGGCCTCTCACGACTGAGAGGCGCCCCATCCCTCCGAGAGGAATCTGCAGAGTCGCAGGGTTTGGGGGGCTCCCTCCCCTCCCCGGCAGCCGCTCTTCCTTTGTATCCGCACCCTAGGACTCACCAACGGCGGAGATGGACGGTACCTTCGAATCCTGCGCATGTGCACAACAGGCCCGGCGCCTATTGGCAGGAGGTGACGGATGGGGAGGAGCGTGACCTTTCGGCCAATCAGAGTTCGCGCTCCGCCTAGGCTCCTCCCCCAGCGCCCTACCTGAGGCTTCTTTCTGGTCGCCCGGGGGACGCCTTGGTAACTCCTGGAGCACAATCAACCTGCTCCAGCTGTTTCCAAGACAACGGCCCGAGAGTTGCCCTGCCCTCCCCGGAGGCCGGAAGTCGCGGTCTGGGGGAGTGTTGTTTCGCCGAGACTCGCCTCCCGATGGTCCTAGGAGGAAGCAGGGACCTACCGGGAAGGCTGACCTAACCCATGGGCTTTCTCCGCCATCCCCGGGAATTTCTCCAGCGAGGATGGTGCTGGGGTCCTTCATTCGACCACTGCTGAGCGCCCTGCAGATATGCTGGGACAGCAGGCACCCATCTCCTGATGAAACTGTTCCATGATTTATACCCTCAGAGTCTCAGACATACCTTCAGCTAGATCAGTACTGCAAAGTGAGGGCTGGAGGTTTTTGTCCAAAATTATGGGACGTGTTCAGCCTTTTATTTACTTTGGGGACCAGAACTAGTAAGGGTGACCTTTATTTTTATTTTAAATCAGTAGACGATGTTATTGTTTTTAAAATCTGACTGTGGGTCAGGGTGTTTTGCTTCCACACATCAAATGGCTGAACCATGACTTATTTATTCGACCCTAAGGTGCATCTGCCTGCCTGTTTTGGTTTCTTCTAATACCTAGGAATCCCTGGCTACCAGGGATTTGATTTTTTCTCTGGGACTGTTCGGATTCCCCAGAAAGGACTCTTCCACCATCTACCCTGTGGGGAGAGCTGGAGCTCTGACAGCTTCTCCAGGAGCTCCCACTCAGTCATCTTTGTTTTGGGTCTCCCCTTCCAGGGGTCTGCTGGTTTTCAAGCCTTCTGGAATTCTGCAGCGTAAGCCTGATGGGATCTCCTTCCACTTCCGCCAGCGCCAACTCAGTATTTGGCTTTCCCCAAATCAGTGACAGCTCTCCCACCCCCAACAACTTCTAGCTTCAGAATGCCTTTGCCTCCTCTTTTACCATCCTCATATTTGTAGGTTTGTGTTATAGTTAATTTAATTTATTTATTTATTGGCCGTGCCGCTTGTGGAATCCTAGCTCCCCAACCAGGGATCGAACCCGAGCCCCCGGCAGTGGAAGCACAGATTCCTAACCACTGGACCGCCAGTGAATTCTCAAGGGTTTGCTTTAAATGCTCTCTGTGGTTTCAGTGGGCTTCTGGACCAAGTGAGATGCATGTGTTCAGTCCATCATCTTGACCCAGAAAGCCCACGGATACTTTTTATAGTCATGACCCGTTCACGGTTGAGTGGAAGGGTCAGCCTGGCAGGACGTGGCCCAACATGACCAAAAAGGTTTGGGGGAGGACAACTTAGGGGCCAAGACATGGGGGAAGGCGGGTGCTCATGCTTGCTGTTCCCACAGGAACAGGGCTGGAGCCTCTGACCACCGCTGGTGCTGGGAGGGTGGGCTCGAGAGGGTGGAGGAAAGGAGGGATAGGAAGGGCCAAGCACACAGGCAGGAAAGGCTCAGTGAAGCAGGGAGGAGGCTGGTGGGGAGACAGGATAGAGCACCAGGCCCAGCTTCTGTCCAAGATGCAAAAAAGGTTGCAAGTGACTCTCTGGGCATCCACTTGATGTCAACATTCCTTTGCTCCTGAATCCCATGGGCTCCCTACAATAGCCTTCTGTAAGCTCTGTGGGGTTTGTCTGCATCTCATAGCCATCCACACTGACCCTGAAGTGAGCTGCTCAAGAATCCCTCACGGGGGCCAGCCTGGGGGAAGATGAAATAGGGCAAGGCCAGGGCATGGACCAGGTCAGAGAGAGGATGGGCCCCCAGAGGGCCGGACAGTGGCTCGGGGGACCTGCCCTTGAGGAGGCTTGGGGAGCCTGGCCCTGTGTGACTATTCTCCCCACCCCCATGTCTCCTTTCCTTGCAGGAACTTGTGAGGTTTCAGGGGTGGAACCCTGCTGGCAGGTGGAGAGTTGGGGGTGTCATGTCTCTGCTCTTTGGTAATGGCAGATACCTGCGAGGTGATTGAACTGGAGCACCCACTGGGTTGGGGTCGACCTTTCGGGTCTCCACATGTGCCCCGTGCCTCAGACTCCAGGGCCTGGATCCACAAAGGCTCATGTCCCAGCAGAGCTGCTGCTTGGGGCAGCCCCGCCCTGCCCAGGTCTCCTGGCTGCCAAGGGGACACAGACCTCCGGTGGGCCGCAGACAGGCTGCACCTCTACCCTGAGGCCTCTCAAAGGGACCAGGGTTGAAGCCAAGTCCCTGCAGCTGTGTGATGACACGTTTGCATCGTGCTGGGATGACACCAGTTTCAGGCTGCTACCACTCACATGTTTTTAAAAAGAAACCTTTATTAGAGAGCCTCTCTGGACTCTGTCTTGTTAAAACCTTCTGAACCGTGACCTGGAGGCTGAGGCTGTGGACCTACACAGTGCCGTGCGAGAATTTACAATGTACATCCATTCCAAGCCGTAAGTTCTAGTCTTTTTTTACCCCCAGTGAAAACACCATTAACTTCCCTGCGGGTGAGGCCCAAGGTGGAGATGGGGCTGGTCTGTTGAAGGCCACAAGAAGCCAACCAGGCCCCCACCAAACTTGTCTGCCTCAGTGTCCCCACCCTGTGGGTTATGTCACACTGGGGAGGGGATCTTGGGAGGGCGCCACACACAGCCTTAGGTAATGGCAGGCACGTGGCCACTGGACCCCAGAGAACCAAGCAGCCCCATCTTGTCTCCTCTGCACCTGTTGTTATGGTCACCTCCAGTCAAGGCAGTGGGGATGGAAAGGCTCCTGTATCGCTGACTTTGGTAACGACAGGACACGGCCGAAGCTGAGGCTTGGACCACACTCTGAATGCACCAGCACAGCTGGCGAAGCATCACTCTCAATCTCTGTCCTTCACCCGGGGACTTCCCGCCTCCACCCTCCTCCACCTCCTGAGGGTCTGCCATGAGCAGGGAGCCAGGCAGGCTTCACCCGACCCTCAGAGCTGGCAGGCTAAGTGTGGGCGTAAAGTGGTGAGCTCTCTGGATGCTGGGCCAGTGGCCCTGCTGTTGTGCAACTCACATCCCCTCTCTGTGCCTCAGTCTCCTCATCTGAGAAGTGGGGATACCAGCCACAGCAGCCACCTCACAGAGCTGTCAGGAGAAGCTGTGCAGGGCTCCGAACGGGCGCTGGCGGTTGGCACGTATTGGCCCTTATCAAGATGCTGCCTGTCAGGGTGCTGCAAATGCCCTCTGCAGGGCTGAATCTTTTCTCTCCCCTAGAGGGAGCTGAGGCTCAGAGCCCAGCCACTTGTCCGAAGCCAGTACCTGCCTCCCCCATGACGTCCTGTCTTCTGGGCCTGTTCCCAGGAAGCCCTGGATGAACCGAGGGCTGGGGGAATACGCTGGGGGTGGGGGTGGAGAGGTTCCACACAGACCCTGCAGGCTGGGCGTAAACCTCAGAAAGTTCTCAGGACCACCTCCGCCCCACCGCAGCGCTTCCCGTTCGCGCGCACAGTCAAAATATGGGCGAGCTAGCAGCACCGTGCCGGCCTCCCCCTGACCTTTGTGCAGCGCGACCGCCTGGGGCTGGAGGAGTGAGCTGGGGCTGACAAGAGGCAGATCTTGTCACCACGTGCAGGGGGAACGGCAGCGCACGCACGCGCAGAGCTGCTCCACAGCCTGGCTCTGCAGAGGGCGGGGCTCCGTGCCTATGGAAGGGACTCGCAACAGGCGGGGGAAGGTCGGGGCTGCGACCTCACGGCTCAGCCGTCTTCGGAACCGTGGCTGGGCCCGAGGGGGCAGTGGGCCCGGCTTCCCTCCCCAGTGTGCCTTCGGACGATGCCCCCGAAGGAGGCCTGGCCTGGGGGAGCGGGCCGGCCCGGGGCCGCCGCGCTGGCTTCTCACCGGTGTGGAGCCTCTGGTGGTGGAAGAGGGCCGGGCGCTCGCGGAAGGCGCGGCCGCACTGCGCGCACACGAAGGGCTTCTCGCCCGTGTGGATGCGTCGGTGGCTGAGCAGCACGGCGCCCTTGGCAAAGGCCTTGCCGCAGTCCGAGCAACGGAAAGGCCGCTCTCCCGTGTGCAGCAGCCGGTGCTGCCTGAGGTTGGAGCTATGGCTGAAGGCGCGGCCGCACTGCGCGCAGGCGAAGGGCTTCTCGCCGGTGTGCACGCGCCGGTGCTTGAAGAGCGACGAGCCCTGGCTGAAGGCGGCCCCGCAGAGCGCGCAGGCGAAGGGCTTCTCGCCCGTGTGCGTGCGCTCGTGCTGGATCAGGTGCGAGTTGCGGCAGAAGCTGCGGCCGCAGCGCGTGCACGCGTAGGGCCGGCCGCCGGCGTGGATCTTGCGGTGCTGGCTGAGGTTGGAGCGGTGGCTGAAGGCCTTGCCGCACTCGGCACAGCGGAAGGCCTTCTCGGCCGTGTGGATGCGCTGGTGCCGCACCAGCGAGGAGCTGTGCCGGAAGGCCTGGCCACAGGCCGGGCAGGTGTAGGGCGTCTCTCCGCTGTGGATGCGCTGGTGCTGCGTCAGGTGCGACGTCTGGCTGAAGGCCTTGCCGCATTGCGCGCACTCGTACGGCCGCTCCCCGGTGTGGGTGCGCAGGTGCTTCAGCAGGTCCGAGCTCTTGACGAACACTTTGCTGCACGCCCTGCACTCGAAGGGCTTCTCCCCAGAGAGGAGGCCGGGGCCAGCGTGCAGGGCCTCGCCCAGTTCGGCCCAGGTCGGGGGCTCTGGGACAGTGAGCAGCCTCTGAGGCTCGCGCCAAGCCTCACCCATGCCTCGGGCCCCCTGAGCCTCTGGGGCGCCCGGGAACGCTCTCCCCGGGGCCTCGCGTGCGTACAGCTTCTGCCGCTCCGACGCCCTCGGCTGCTTGCCTGGCGCAGGGTGGTCCGCGAGGGCCTTCCCCCCGGGTGGGGCCCGCAGAGAAGAGGTCAGCCGCAGGCTGACGCTGGCCTCGCCGCTTTCCCAGTAGATCACAGACACCCCTGTGGGTTTCCTCTCCCGAGAGGGGGATACGCCGCGCCGACCCTCCAGGCTCTTCCCACGCTCGGAGGCACCAGCGCTGGGGAGAACCCTAGTCGGTGCCAGAGGGGGGCCGTCCTGGAAGGCCCCTGGCAATGCTGCTTCTCCAGAAACATCTCTGTCCTCTGCCAGATGAGGGGAACCTGAAGGAGGAGAAACGGTGGATGCCTGGGTCCTCCCAGACAGGCCGCGTGGGTAGGCAAGGGGGCCCACAGGACCGGGCGTGGAAGCTGGGGAGAGGAGCAGGGGCCGGACTCCCTTCCTGCACGGAGCCCGTCCCAGGGCACCCCCCAGGCGGCTTTGCCCCTTACACTGATGGCTACCTGATGTAACAGATTTTACTCACCAACTCTGCTTACTGACTGCCTCTCCCCTAGCAGGGTCAACCCCACAAAGGCAGGACCAGGAGCGATCTGGGCAAGGCTGTGTCCCCAATGCCGAGAACGGGACTGGCCACTGCAAGTGCTCAAAGATGAACACGTGAACAAACGGCCCCACAGATGAGGTGGTGAGGGAAGACGGGCAGGGTCTGAGGCCACACAGACTGCCTGAGGGTGGGATTCTGAGCAGGTCTCACCATGGCCTGGGGGTGGCCCTTGGAGCTCCCCTTCAAGGGCAGCCAAAGCCGGAGCCTCCAAAAGAGGCTGATGGTGAAAGGAATCAGTCGGGTGGGAAGCTGGAGAGGAGAGCGTCCAGGAGGGAAGGTGGACGGAAGCTTGGCCATAGGTTGGCCCCAAGCTCACACCCCTGAGCCCCCACTCACCAGGGCTCGGCCTCCTCTGGGCATTCCTGGCCAGGGTCACATCTGTCCCATTGAGAACCCAGGGCTCCTCGCCACACTCAAGCTGGATGACCACACGGGGTCGGGAGACAGAGAGTCCTGTGAGAGAAGACAAGCAAGTGAGGGGTCAACCCTGGCAGATGGCAGGAGTCAGGGCTTCGTGGGCCACGGACGGCATCATCTGTGCAACCAAGGATACCCGAGGTCGCATCACAGGGCAGGGCTCTCGGAGCAGCTCGATGGTTCCTGTGAGGAGAACCGTGTTGGCAGCACCAGAAGGGGACTGAGCACAGAGGCACCACAGCTAACAGGGACACTCAGCCAGAGGACATGTGGCTGCCCACAGGCCGCCGGGTGGTAAGAGGTTAGTGCTGGCAGTCTAGCCTGGCAACAGATGAGCTCCCCATGGAGGACCCAGGGCTTACCCAGCGAGGCCAGGAGGGTGAAGTTCTCCAGCATCACACAGCGGTACAGAGCCCTCTGGGCTGCATCCAGGAGCCCCCACTCCTCCCGGGAGAAGTACACAGCCACGTCTTCAAAGGCCATCAGGCCCTACAAGAGTTGGAAGATGGACATGATCTAAGCTATAGCCGTGTGAACCGAGACCCAGCTCCCTGCCCCAAAGACCACCTCCGCTCACGTCCCTCAGGTGCTCAGCCTCCTCCCCCAAGGCTCTGCAGACGGGACTTCCCTCACCTGTCTGGACCCTCCCCTCCACCTTCCCCATCTAGGCCATAGATGCCTCTTTAATGCCACCTGGCCACTCTACACAGGGCAGCCAGGGGAAGCCCCTGGCCTTCTTTTTTTTTAAGTTTAATTTTTATTTATTTATTTATTTATGGCTGTGTTGGGTCTTCGTTTCTGTGCGAGGGCTTTCTCTAGTTGTGGCGAGCGGGGGCCACTCTTCATCGCGGTGCGCAGGCCTCCCATCACCGCGGCCTCTCCTGTTGCAGAGCACAGGCTCCAGACGCGCAGGCTCAGCAATTGTGGCTCACGGGCCTAGTTGCTCCGTGGCATGTGGGATCTTCCCAGACCAGGGCTCGAACCCGTGTCCCCTGCATTGGCAGGCAGATTCTCAACCACTGCGCCACCAGGGAAGCCCCAAGCCCCTGGCCTTCTGCTGGCTGCCATACCAAGGTCAGCCCCTGGCGTCCACTCATTCTCCAGCCTTTGCACAAGCTGAGCCTCCCCAAAGGTGCCCTCATTGCTCTTGCATACGTAACTGTACAAGTTCCAGCTGCAGAGCCCCCAGGACATGCCCATCCCTGTAGGGATGCCCTCTCCTGCTGAACTTGCCTGACATTTCAAGGCTGCTCTTTGAACTTGAAGGACTGGCTGATCCCCTCCAGTTGCCACAGGGGTGGCCCCAAGGATCTGGTGGGCACACAAGAAGCCATATCCCTCCTCCCTCCATAGCCAGGCCCCCTCTATTTCCTCCTCACTTGGCTGCCACCTTCCCTTCCCTCAGCCGCCTGCCAGAATTCCCCTGAGAGCCCCAGGGACTGCCAGCCATTCCTCATCTCCCTAGAGCCCTAACTGCCCATGCCTACCCCTGGCTGAGTCTGTGAGATGCCCTCTTCCTAAGTTTTATTCCCAGGCTCTACCTCACTCAGAACATCAGGACTCTGTCCTTGGACATCTACAATTCCAGGCCCATGTGACACCTCCACTCTGAGACAGCACAGACTCTTCCCAATTTCCCCCTGAAACCTACTTTCCCTTCAAATTCCTAATTTTGTCTACAGCAGCTCCGTTCTTTTTTTCTCTGTCCCATTGACTGACAGTTGCCACTGGCACAGTCCCAGGGCAAGGATACAATCAAGGGTTTTCAATTTCAGCACCAGCTACCAAATCCTGGCCCCACTGCCCGGGGGAGGACCTGTGAAAGTGCTAGGCAGCTCCATTCTTTTGGGTGCTCCGGCGGAAAACCTTAGAATGGCCCTTCACGCAGGACACTCCCGCACACCCCGCACTTGATGCATCAGCAGATCTATCCAGAATCCAACGGCTTTTCGCACCTGCACTGCCCGGACTGTGGCAGCAGCCTCCTCCCTGCATACCGCCACGCCCCTCTGCTTCTGTTCTCCGCTCAACAATAGGTGGAATACCCTAAAAAATCGTAATTTAAAGCATGTCCAGTCTCCCGGTGCCCTCGGGATAGTCTTAACTCCTCGGCCTGCCCTTTCAGACATACATATATTCTCCCCGCCGAGCAGCTCAGTTCCGGAAGCGCCTACACTCAGGCTTCCCTCCCAGCTTTTGCAGACGGGGGACCCTCCCCTTGGAACTTCCTTCCACACCTCACCCCCTTAGCTGCCAGAAGTGGGGATCCCACGCGTGCACTCCCAACCGACCGGGACAGCAGGGCCTAGGACGAAGCGCGAGGGGAAGACAAGACGTCCAGGTAAAGTGCCTCCCTCGATCGGGGCTCGGGGCCATGGAGGAGGCATCCGGGTGGGTGGGGGCCTGGGGTTCCCGCTACTCACCTGCGCCGGGTCTGTCTGCGCCGCCGCCATCGGAACCTGCAGAAAGGTGCGGGCGCTCAGGCTCCGGGCCTCTCTCCCAGTCCGTCAAGGGCGCCGCGTCGGGACGGCGTGGAGGCCGGAGAGCACGTGGCTCGGGGGGCGCCCACGCCGCACCCCGGGAAACTGAGGCCGGGGACTGGCCGTGGGCCCCCGGGCTCGGCTGCCCGTGCCTCGGATCTCCGCCCGCACGTCCACGCTGCCCGCACCTCGGGTCTCCAGACCCTTCCGCAAAACCTGCCCCGACCCAGCGCTCTCCGGCCGTCACCGGCGTGGCCCGACGCCGGCAGCCAAGTGACAGTCCCGGACGCCGGAGGTCCAATCTCGCGAGCCCTCATTGGCCAGTGGCGCGCTGCGGACGCACGCGCAGAGCCTTCTGGCTGCCGGCGTGGTAGGCGGAGCGCGCCTGGTCTCCACGGCAACGGCCAAGCGCCGCCGCCGGGGCCGCTGGGAAGTGGAGTCTGCAGCAGCGCCAGGCTTCCGGGCTGCGCGTGGGGTGGGGTCCTGGCGGGGCCGTCAGCGCTGCGGGTGAACGATGAATTTCTGAGGCCCCGGGAGGGAGGGGGGGGCCCCCCAGGAGGGCCCCCCCACCTCCCACCCCCGCCCAGCGCAGCACCAGGGACGGAGCACGACGGGGGTCCCATCCCATCCCTGCCTCCTGGGGCCTTGCACCAGGGCTGTGTGTGACCCCCGCGGGTCAGCGTCCCGTTATGGTTGGGAACAGCCCCCACGTCGAGTCGCAAGGCCCTAGCCTAACTTTTTCTAGCGTCTGAAATCATTCTGAGACTTCCTCCACCATCTGTTTCTTGGCTCAACTGGGCCGCGCACAAAGTACTTTCCCAGACGCACTTGTCCCTAGGTCGTCTACGTCTTGCCTTGCCCCGCACGTCATGGTGTTGATTCCCTGTTCCTTTATTTTGGGGGGAGGGGGCAACCTACATGGGTACGACACATAAAGTCAAACGGAAGGGTAGTCTCAATGCAGACTGACTACTGCTGACAGAGAGGAAAAGGTTTTCTCTTTGTTGTTTCACTCTGAGAGTCTTTTTTTCAGGGTTCTTAGTCCTCATACACAAAATGGGACAGTAGTGGTACCCACCGCATAGGGCTATTGTAAGTTAATATGGAACCAATCTGTGTCGATTTCATTCACTCTGTCTCCCTCCCTGCTTACCTCCCTAGGTAAGTTATAAGTGATTGTTATAACATCTATATCAGCTCTGTCTGCAGTATCATTACTCTTTGTAAATACTTGTAATGCAAGAGATAACATCAGTTTTGGAGTATTTGTGTGTAAATTTTGCTCACTTTGAAATAAATGAAGAAAATCTAATGTATTTGTGGGTAGGGAATGTTTCTTGCCATTCCAGTAAACAAAGAATGTTTGAGTCCCTCCCTGGTGGTCCAGTGGTTAAGACTCCGCCCTCCCGATTCAGGGGGCCTGGGTTCATCCCTAGTCAGGGAACTAGGTCCCACATGCTGCAGCTAAGAGCCCACATGCCGCAACTAAAGATCCCGCATGCCGCAATGGAGATCCTGCATGCAGCAATGACTAAGGGCCGGTGCAGACAAATAAATAAATAATTTTTTAAAAAAAAAAGAATGTTCAAGTCCCACGTGAGGTGCACCTTGAACCCACGTGCCGAGACTAGAACCCAGCCTAAACCCAGATTGGGACTTGAACCCACGGTCTCTTTTTTCGTCCGTGCCGCCCGGCATGGGGATCCTAGTTCCCCAACCTGGGATCAAAGCCACACCCCCTGTAGTGAAAGCGTGGAATCTTAACCATTGGACCGCCAGGGAAGTCCCAACCCCCAGTATTTTTTTTAAAATTTATTTCTTGTATTTATTTTTGGCTGTGTTGGGTCTTCGTTGCTGTGCGCGGGCTTTCTCTAGTTGCGGTGAGTGGGGCTACTCTTCGTTGTGGTACGAGGGCTTCTCATTGCGGTGGCTTCTCTTGTTGGGGAGCACGGGCTCTAGGCGCGTGAGCTTCAGTAGTTGTGGCTTGCGGGCTCTAGAGCGGAGGCTCAGTAGTTGTGGCTCATGGGCTTAGTTGCTCTGTGGCATGTGGGATCTTCCCGGACCAGAGCTCGAACTCGTGTTCCCTGCATTGGCGGGCGGATTCTTAACCACTGCACCACCAGGGAAGCCCTAACCCCCCATATTTTAACTGAGATGACACACTTGGTCTCAGGACTTAATGAAGCTCAGGTTCTTTATGTCTCATCGCAGAAAGAATTCAGTGAGATACAAAGTGATAGGTAAGAAATGGATTTATTTAGACACATACATATTCCATAGGTAGAATGCGGTCTGTCTCAAAAGGCAATAACTGCCTTGGGAGAAACACACTCCACAGAGTGTGGGCCATCTCAGAAGCCGAGAGGCCCCGAAATATGGGGTGGTTAGTTTTTATGGTCTGGGTAATTTCATAGACTAATGAGTGGGAGGATTATTCCAAGTATTTTGGGGGAAGGGGTGGAGATTTCCAGGAATTGGGCCGCCACCCACTTTTTGACCTTTTATGGTTGACCTCAGAACTGTCATGGCGTCTGTGGGTGTGTCATTTAGCTAATGTATTACAGCGAACATAAAATGAGTCTCAAGGTCCACTGGAAGTTGAATCTTCTGCCATCTTGGACCTAGTTGGTTCTAAGCAGTTTTTGTCATGTCCTATGTGTGTCATTCTTTTAAAGGTTGTGCCCTGCCCCCTTCCCTCCTGTTTCAGAGGGACCAGCATGTGCAAAGGCTTGGAGGCAAGCCTGCAGGCGGGCATTCAGGAAACCTGAAGTTCTTTACTTCTGGTGGGACCAGAAAGCCTTAGGGGAGAAGGATTCATGCTAGGCCTTTATCCTGGGGGGGTGAGGGGTGGGATCTGGGGAGATGTGTGACTAGAGAAGTGACCTGATCTGATTTGACAAGAATCCCTTTGGCTTCCATGTGGAGAAGGGATGGGGGGCTGGGTGAAGGTGGAGGTGGGTGGGCCCATCTTGGGCCTCCACATCTGACACATTCCCTTTTCCCACTCTTCCGGTCAGGCCCTTTAATTCAGCCTCCCCTTCCTGGTCAGCAGAATAATGCCCCCCACCAAAGATGTCCATGGAATTATTCCTGGGTGTATCACAAGACACACACTTGTGAAGAAGTCCCAACCCCCCAGGGCCACCATGAGGCCCGGAGGGGAGGAGGGGTGCCATCTGGGCAGAGTGTATCCGTACCAGTGCGGTCAGTATCACAGGCCAGGACCACCAGGCAGCCCCTGAAAGCCAGAAAGCCCACCCCAGTGACACCTGTGCACCCACCTTCAAAGACACCTGGCTGCAGTACCTGAGGAAGCTGTGTACCTAGGGACACGGGGGAGAGGCTCCTGGTTCAGCCCAAGCCTCCGCTAACACCAGAAGCAGCTGAAGGTGGGGCTCCATGCAGAGCCCCTCCCCAGTGGGGAGAAGCCCCAGGGGCTCTAATTGTGTGGTAGCCAGGAACTGACCCGCTCTGATCAAGGGCCCCACAAAGTGTCTGCTGGCAGCTCAGGGGAAGCTGCTCTGCTTCATGGACAGGTTAGGTCTGCCCTGGGCACCTGTGATGTCCTGGGGGCAACTCCTCCCCTTACCTCCGACTGCTCCGGACTGTGTGACAATAAAGCCAGGTTGGTTACATCAACTCTGAGCTAGGGCTATGGCCCTGGAGGCAGAGAACAGACATGGGTCACTGCCAGCCTGCACAGGGGTCAGATTCTCAGAGGCGACAGCAATGTCCACCTGCCTCTGAGGATGGGCTGGGAGGGCAGCGGGTGGCACTCTGTCCTCTTGTGGTACAAGGGGTCTTGCTGCTTCAAGTCCTCCAGGGAAAGAACTGTGGCCAGGAGTTCAGAGTTACCTGTGCACGCAGAGCTTACCTGAGGCGGAAGTAGATGATCTCAGGGGTACAGTGGTCTGAGAGAATAAGGAAGCAGGTCCCTCATCCCAGGCACGTCTCAGGGTGGCCACCAGCTGAAGATGAAGCCGTCTTTCTGTGCCTGGCCAGAAAAACCAGACCCCTGGAGTCAGGTTCACCACTACAGACCGACAGGGGCAGGTCAGAACTCTATGTAGATGGGGAATGATGGGGCATAGGTAACGGGGAATGGGGGAGGCCAGAGCCCAGTAGGCAAGGGCACCATCTGTGAGACCTGCAGGGGCCAAACTCGTATCTACAATGGCCGAGGTCACTTTCTGAGCAGATAAAGTTATCCTGTATTCTGCAGACTTCTGAGCCATGTTCTTGAGAGCTGTCACCCCTCCAGCCAAAACCCAGGGAGGCTTCTGTTGCCCAGGCTGGGTTCCCAGTGACTTTAGCAAACGTGACCTTCATGGCTGTCCAGTCTCAGGCCAGAGGCATGGCTGGCCCAACCTAGGGCAGAGAAGGGAAGCAGGAAATTTAAACACGGTGTTGGGATCTTCTGTTGTGTGTGTTTCCTGGAGGAGCTAGAGCTTCAGATTTCTTTGTGGAAACTTCTGCTTTTATAAGTTGGCACCTGTTTTATTGTTTTGGCCGCGCTGTACGGCATGCAGGATCTTACTTCCCTGACCAGGGATCAAAGCCGTGTGCCCTGCAGTGGAAGCGCAAAGTCTTAACCACTGGACTGCCAGGCAAGTCCCAACACCTGTTTTAAAATATCTAATAGCCATGTGAGTTCAATGTGGTAGGCAGAATCATGGTCTTCCAAAGATGTCCACATCCTAATCCTCAGAACCTGTTAATATGTTACCTGACATGGCCCACTTTATGGATTAAGTTAAGGATCTTGAGATGGGAAGAATATCCAGGATTGTCTGGGTGAGTCCAGTATAATCACATGAGCCCTTGAAAGCAGAGAAACATAACACAAATTATTAAAAATTTCTGGATGTCATAAGTCTGACACTTGTGTCAGCTACTCTAAAATCAAGGAATCGGGACTTCCCTGGTGGTCCAGTGGCTAAGACCCTGCACTCCCAATGCAGGGGGCCCGGGTTCGACCCCTGGTCAGGGAACTAAATCCCACATGCCACAACTAAGAGTTCGCATGCCACAACTAAAGATCCCGCATGCGGCAACGAAAATACTGTGTGCCGCAACTAAGACCCGGTGCAGCCAAATAAATAAATATTTAAATATAAAAAAAAACATCAAGGCATCAGCAGGACTGTGTTGCTTCTGGGGACTCTGGGGAAGAATGGGTTCCCTTGCCTGTTCCAGACTCCACAGTCTGCCAGCATTCCTTGGTTTGTGGGTCTTTCCGTCTTCAAAGCCAGCAATGGCAACTTCTTTCTCACATTGCATCACCCTGACTCAATCTCTTTCCATCTCTACCGCTTCCCTCTTCCACTTTTAAGGACGCTTGTGATTACATTGTTTCATCTCACCTTCCCAACCTCAGATAATCCAGAATGATCTCCACATTTCAAGGTCAGCTGATTATCAACCGTAATTCCATCTATCATTTTAATTCCCCCTTTCCCTGTAACATAACATATTTACATGCTCTGGAGATTAGGTCCTGGACATCTTGAGGGGAGGGGGAGGCATTAGTCTGCCTACCATGAGCATACTTAAAAAAAAAAAAAATTAAACATTGCCTACCTGGCTACTCGTTAAGTCAAGAATCAGTGCATTTTATATTCACATATTGAGGGATGGGGAAGTCATTCTGGCTTATACATGATTTGACTTTTTTATGCTAACTAAAACAGCCTGTTTGTGGCCTATCAAAAACACATGGTACATCTGCTGTAATCATTAAAGAAAAGGGTGCATTGACCAGAAGTAAAGAATGTCCATGTTAAAAATAAAGTTTAAATGCCTCCCTTCCTGGGATGCCAATGCTGGTATTCCTTCAATGATAAGACTAGCTTCTTCTCAAGGCCATATTGACTGTGTGCATGCTGACCTGTTTTTGTTTTTCTTTTTAAACCTCGAAGGAATGCATCCTTGACCTGTCTGATGTTCTTTGTTCTGACAAGATATAAAAATGTGCCATGCTTCAGTGGAGCAGTTCCTCAGAATTATCTGAGAGGCTGTCTTCTGGGCTATAGTCCTCAGTTTGGCTCAAATAAAACTGTCTTCTATCCCTAGTAGAGATTGTTTATTGATTACTTCCAGCGACAGTGTCAACAAGTATTCTGTAGACAGGCATCTCTTACTTGCCCTCCCTGGCAGTGTATGTAAGAGCCTTGGGATGATGGTGCTGGTGACAATAAGGACAATAACAATACTAGCTCTCTCATATATGTAGCACCACGTGCCTGGCCCCGTGGTAAGCACTTTTCATGTCACCTCTCATGAGGAAAGTTGTGGTATTTTCCAAATTTTGTCACAGGACTTTGAATTAGAGCTGATTCTTTGAATTTAGAGCATCAGAATCTCCAGAAGGGCTTGTCAGGCTCATCCCTGTGGGGGGCGGGGACAAGAATTTGCATTTCTAGCCAGTTCCCCAGTGATGCAGATTCAGGGACCACAGTTTGGGGACCACTGAATTAGAGAGACATTTAAGGTTACTAAACAAAGTCTCCATGAGGGAGATAGTATTTTCACTTGACACCCTCAAAGGCAACAAGTGGTTCCCCAGGGGCCTCCTCACGGCTGGTTGTCCGAGGCCCAGGACACGGGTCACTTGCTGGACAACTATGTCTGCGGGAGGAAACCTGGGAGCGGCCCCTTTAAGAGGAAGCAAAGACACGCCCCTGCCAGTCTTTTTTCTCAGCTCTCCATTTCCCCGCGCCCCTCCAGAGGTAGCTTGGCGTTGCCATGGAGAATGGAGAATGTGTGGGCGCCGCGCTGGGGGGTGGGGGTGGGGTGGAAATGCAGGACTGAAACTACATTGACCACAAGGCATCGGGGGCGGCGGGTTCTGGACCAATCACAGCCCAGAACAAGGGCTGTTTCCTGCTGCTCGGTCGGCGGGGGCGGAATCTCCGGTGTCGCCATTGTTGGCATTCCTTCTGTTCTTGACAGGTCGTTTTCCACTGCCCTTGGGGACCCGAGTGTTGGGTCGTGGCCGCTTTCCAGGCTTCTCCTCGGGACCCGGCCGAGGTGGACAGTGAGGAGGATGGGACCGGCCTCCGGGCTCCGTACGAGCCGCAGTGTCCTGTAACGCGGTGTTCTGCGTCCCCACGGTCCCTGGAGGCGGCGTTTACACCGTGGGGACAGAGGCCCCGCGTGCAACGGGCGGTGGGAGGCCCCCGGCCTGGGGCGGGGGGTGTAGGGAGCGGCAGGGCCCGCCTGGGTCTGATGGCGGCGGCGCTGAGGGACCCGCTGCGGGTGAGTGGAGGGTCCCCGCAGCCCCCACTCACTCGGACCCCTACCCATGTGGCCCGGGACCCCCGACAGAGGGGAGGGGGTGCTCCCGGACTCTGCCCCTCCATCTTCGCTACTGGGACCCTGGGGTCACTGAAAGCCCAAGGTGCCGAGTCCTGGCCAGGATTTTTGTGGAAAGGTTCTCATTCTGGAATCCAGTGGGACAAGGCGTGCAAAGCAGTTTCAGGCACAGGGGCCAGGATGTGCACGTGCTTGGCGGTGAAGCTCAGTTGGGAGTGTTCGGGGAACTGAAGGTCTCCCTGGTGCCTGGTGGACAAGAGCTTGGCCTGTCACCTGAGGGTGGTGGGAGCCACGGAACGTTTGGAGCAGAAGAGGGAGGTGATCTGACTCACGTGTTCACGGGCTTCCTCGGGCTGCAGAGTGGAAAACAGACAGGAGAGTGAGAGTGAGGGAAGAGAAAAGGAGGCACAGAAGGATGCTACCTTAATACAGCAGTGGCTTGGCCAGAGCGGTGACTGGAGTTGGGGGAAGTGGTTGGAGCTTGGATCTGTCTTTTAAGTTAAGCCAGCCTGATTTTAGGTGGAGAGAGAGAGAGAGAGACAGAGAGAGAGACAGAGACAGAGACAGAGAGAGAGACAGAGACAGAGAGAGAGAGACAGAGAGAGAGAGACAGAGAGAGAGACAGAGAGAGAGAGACAGAGAGAGAGAGAACGAGGAGGTGGGGATGTCCCCGTGGGTTTTGGGCCTCAGCGATTAGAAGGTGGAAGTGCTTCGGCTGAGATGGGGAAGTTGGTGGGTGGAGTGGTTTCAGGGAAGATCAGGAGGTGGATTTTGACCACGTTGAGACTGAGATGTGCCAGAGACTTCTGAGTGCGGGTCTACGTTATGCTGGGGGATTCCACTTGGAGACATCCAGTTGGCAGTAGCCAGCCTGTGAAGCGAGGTGGAACACAGGAGCAGATTTAGGAGGGAGCGTCTTTAGGGCATGGTGATGGACGCCCCAAGGGGGCAGCTGAGGACTCGGTGGCTCTTTGGGTACCTGGACAGGGGTTGTGGGGTCACAAATTCAGGTGAAGGGAGGAGCAGCCACAAAGGAAGGGGTGTGTGGAGAGTAGGGTCCAGAAGGGGCCCCCGGTCTCTGGGGTGGAGGCTGAGGCGTACTGTAGGTGGAGGTAGATGACAGCAGGACCGGGGCTGGTGGCTGTTCACCTCTCTATGGCTCACCAGCCTTTCTTGGCCCCCTCTGCAGGGCCTGTGAGTTTCAGTTAGGATGGCAGGTTAGCTCAGTGGCAGGCAGGCAACTGGGAGTGTCGCAGGCCTGGGGTGGGAGGTGGTGGGCCTGGACTTTGAGTATACATTAGGAGAGAATACAGTGGCTGCGGAGGTGACAGCATGCAGAAGGTCAGAGGCCAGGACATGCCAGAGATCCATGTCTGGCCTTGGTGGCTGAGGGTCAAAGGTAGGAATAGGTCCAGTTGCAGAAACAATGAAGGAAACTCTAGGTGCCACCCCTGGCAGTTGGAATTCTTTGAAGTCTGGGTCAGGATGGGGTACTCGTTGACCTCACCAAGTAGCCAGGCTCTGGATGCCATTTGCACAGTGGCATGTGGGGTGGCTGGGAGATGCCCACTGTGTGGGCCAGGGAACAGTGTGGGGTCTGGAGATGTGCAATACAAAGCCTGATGTGTGCATGCAGAGGAGGTGAGTCAGTGGACTGGAATCTGGTACTGGGGGCCCTTTGGGAGAAAGGGGGCCTCCGGTTTGGTGTTTCAGGGTGGCGGGATCTGGGGACCCAGGGGAATTACCTAGCAGGAGGAAGTGGGGCCCTACATGCCAGGCTCAGAGTTTAGATAGCATCTATCTACCTGCCTGCTCTTTGAAGGACAGTGACCGATGGGACATGAGGAGACAGCAGCACCCATGACATTGCATCTGGGGGAAGTGGGTGACCTGGAGTGTTTGGGGAGGATGGTTTAGGGGTCAGAAACTGCCCACCACAGAGGTGTATGATGCAGGGTGAAAGATCTAGGTCCGTATGGGCTCATCTGTGCACTGTTTGTTTTTTGTTCGTTTTTCTACCACCCTTTGGTCTAGCTGACTTCATTGTCCTCATCATGGCAGGGCTGGGGGACCTTTGAAGACATTGCCGTGTACTTCTCTCAGGAGGAGTGGGGGCTCCTTGACGAGGCTCAGAGGCACCTGTACTGTGATGTGATGCTGGAGAACTTGGCACTTGTGGCCTCACTGGGTAAGGCCCTTCCAGCCTCCTAGGCTCTGCCTTTCCTTTTCTCCCAGAAGCAGCTCTGTCTTCCCGCAGCTGAGCGTGGGCACTGCTTCCTCCCCTGGACCACCTGCCTCGTGTTTGCCTGCTCCTTTCTCTGAGGAGCCCCAACACCTGCTTCCGAAGCCTTCTGGGGAAGGGCTCAGGGCTCGGAGTCTCAATCCGGCTGCCTAAATTTGTCTGGATTGGTGGCACCTGTGTGCCTGGCTGTGCTGTGGACTGCAGACACCGACGTGGTCACTGCTTGTGGAGACCACAGGGCTGTTCCTGGGAGCCGCTCCTCAGGGGCTGATTTTGTAACACTGGGTTTTCTTCCCAGTTGCAAAGATGACACGAGCTCCCTTTGGTCTGTCACCGGATAGGTTGCCCTGAGCTAGGCCACCCCCTTATCCGCTCTTTCAGCCAGGACTTGCATCTTCCATGTCCTGTGTGGTTGCCCAACCACAGGAACAGGGCAAAGGACCATGGGTGCCCATGTCTGCAGCCACAGCAAGAGAGGCTGGGAGGGGGCCTGGCTCTGGTGAGTGGGAGCTGGGGGCAGAGGTGACATTGTGGTGGGCTCACATTATACTGGGTACTTCCCTGTGTCCACTGGAGCTTGTTGCTGGAGCCAGTAGCCCCACCCTACCCCCACCTTCCTTCTTCACTGAGGACAGACCACCTACTTGCCATTTGTCTTTTGTACCTAGGCCCTGATGACGGACAGCCTCACTGCTCTGATCTCCATTTCTCCCCCATTCCCTGCCTTTCCTCCTTCTGCAGGGCTGTCCCAGGTTAGCCTACAGTCCATGTGTCATGACATGTGTGTGTATCTTCATGTAGACTCAGAGCACCAGGTGCCCTGGGTTTTCCTGAGCTCGTGCACATGGCTCTGTGTTGTCTTTTCCTGGCAGAGCTCTCTCCTCTCCTGATGAAAGCTGAGGAATGAGTTGGAATCTCTGCTTCTCCTCCCAGCCTGAACTTCACCCATGTTCTCACAGGTGATGGGCCCTCGCTTTCTGTGGCCTTCCTGGGCCCAGTCCTGCACCACTGGCTCTACCTCACCCTGACTTGATCTACAGACTCACTCCTGAATGTGTCAGACACACATCTGTGAAGGGGCTGCCCTCTCCCAACAAAGCCTACATACGTGTCACCGGCATTTCTCTGCTTTCAGATTATTGGTGCAGAGCGGAGGCTGAGGAGGCATCTTATGAGCAGAGTGTTTATGTAGCAGTGCTCCAGTCCAGGACCCCCAAGGCAGGTCCATCCATCCAGAAGGCCAACACCTGTGACGTGCGTGACCCAGTGTTAAAAGACATATTACACCTGGCTGAGAACCAGGGAATACACCCCAGGCAGAAACCGTACACGTGTGAGGCATGTGGGAGAGGTTTCTGGCTCAGTGCAAACTCTCACCAGCACCAGAAGGAGCACAGTGAAGAGAAACCCTTCACATGCAGAGAGTGTGCTAAGGCTGTCCTGGACAGCCATGGCCTCCAGCCCCAGGCCACCCACGGAGAGGGGACATCACACAGAAGCACCGAGTGTAAGGAGGCCTTCCCACCCAGCTCCATTTGGCAGCAACAGCAGGGAGGCCACGCCTCACAGAAGCCCTTCAAGTGCAGCAACTGCGGACAAGCCTTCCTGAAGGCCTTTGCACTCCTCAACCACCTGATCACTCATGCCAAAGAGAGACCCTTCAGGTGCCCAGCAGGTGGAAATGCCCCCAAGGAGAGCTCAACCCTGGTTCAACACCGAAAAACTCACACTGGAGAAACATCCCATGTGTGTAAGGAATGTGGGAAGGTGTTCAGCCACCTGTTTAGCCTGAGGACGCATCAGAAAGTTCACACTGGAAAAGCGCATCTCAGTTGCAGTGAATGTGGGAAAGTCTTCACCCGCAAACACTCACTCACTCAGCACCAGAGAGTTCACACTGGAGAAAGGCCTTATGAGTGTGACCAGTGTGGGAAAGCCTTCACTCGTAGCTTCCACGTTGTTCGGCACCAGAAAGTTCACAACACAGAGAGGCCTTATGAGTGCAGACAGTGTCGGCGAGTCTTTAGCTGTATCTCCAACTTTGTCGAGCACCAGAAAATACATACCGGAGAAAGGCCTTATGAGTGCAGCGAATGCGGAAAAGCCTTCGTTAACACCTCCCATCTTGTCCGGCACCAGAAAGTTCACAACACAGAAAGGCCTTTTGAGTGCAGTGAATGTGGAAAAGCCTTCCAGCAAACCTCCAAACTTATTCTACATCAAAGGAGTCATACTGGAGAAAGACCTTATAAGTGCAACCAATGTGGGAAAGCCTTCAGTTGCCCCTCCAACCTCGTTCCACACCAGCGAATTCACACTGGAGAAAAGCCTTACGAGTGCTCCGAATGTGGGAAAGCCTTCAGTCAAAGCTCTGCCCTCATTCAGCACCAGAAAGTTCACACCAGAGAAAGGCCTTATGAGTGCACTGAATGCGGGAAAGCCTTCAGCTACAGCTCTAACCTTGTTAAGCACCAGAAAGTTCACACCGGAAAACGGCCTTATGAGTGCAGCCAGTGTGGGAAGGCCTTCAGCGAAAGCTCCATTCTCCATCAGCACCAGAGAGTTCACACTGGAGAAAAGCCTTATGCATGTAACAAATGCGGAAAAGCTTTCCGCTACAGCTCAAACCTCTCTAAGCACCAGAAGGGTCACACTGAAAAAGAGCCATCTGAGTGCAGTGGACATAGGATCGCCTTCAGCCAGAGCTCCAGCCTCCCTCAACCCAGAAAGGTCACATCAAAGAAAGGCCTTAGGAATGTGGCAAGAATGGATAAGCACTAGTGGGGACCTTCTCCTTGTTCCATAAAAGGACTCACTCCTGAGAAACTCCTATGAAAGGAACTTTTGTGAGGAAGCCATCAGCCAAAATTTGAAACTTGCGCATCGCACACCCCTACTGGGAGATTGGCTGTAGTGCCAGTGGTAAGTGGGAAGCTTGCAGGAGCTATGCTGCACTTTCTAACCTGTCCAGGTGCTTTGCCAGATTATGTCACTGCCAGATGCCCTCTCACCTCTACCAGCTGGCAGGTCCCCACACCATGTGCCTGTCATCTCAACATACTCAGGGAATGCAGGCTTGTGTTCTCATTCCCTGGAGGGAGCCATAAACGTTGGGAGCCCATTGGGGTGGCCTCATTTTCCACCTCTCCCCTGTCCCCAGTGGCTCACGTGTTGCCCTGACGTAGTTCTCTCCAGGAGGATCTGAACTGGAGTCTGATGATGTCCAGAGGAAGCTTCCTTCTTCATGGGCATTGTTGAGTCTACAGATTATGCCTGCAGTGAACTGGTCCAGCCTCCAAATCACCCAGCCTTGGAACTGCCTGCCTGCAGAGTGTGATAATAAAGACCTTATTGCTGAAGCCATCTTTAATCCTGAGACTCCGTCCATTGTGTATGGGGAAAGATGGAGAACAGAATTGGGCTCTAATGGTGCCAAGAGAGGGAAGGGCTTTTGTGGGGGCCCAGACTTTGACAGTAGGATGGCAAGGAATAGCGTGCAGTCTAGTTTAACCTAATTTGCCTTGCAGCCCAAGGCCTCCTGGGACACACTTAAGGTCTCTGGGCCAAATCTTATATCCTGGTGCGAAGACTACTTGTTCGGCCCAGAGCTTTGGGGTTTGAGTACTGGTGTGGGAATCTCCAGTAATTCCTGCACAGCATTCCTGGGAATATCCCACATCCCTCAAAAGTGTTGAGGGGCGGATGTCTCCTGGGACCTGCCCATGGGTCCAGTAAGGCCCCTGATGTCCAGAATCTGTAGGTAGGTATCTCTGGATTTAAGATCTACAGGGGCCAGGTAAAAGCACAAGTGGGTGTGGACACACTGGGTTTGAGCTCAGGAAGACTGTGACAAACGGAGGAGATGTGGCCGATGCTGTGCCTGGGCCACGCACATCATACCCACTCACAAGAGCTGAGTGTGTTCAACATCAAGTGGGCGGCTTGAAATAGCCATGGTGGAATTTATACCACAGAAATTAGCAAATAATAGCTCTCAGGGAAAAAATAACAACACACTTGAGAAAACCTGATTTGTAGTGTTTGCCAAACTTGCTGACAGTGACCTTGGCCACAGGAGAGGCTCAGCTGTACAGGGGAGTCCTGCATGCTCTTGCCTTGTCCTCCAGAACAAGTGCGATGCCACTTGAGGGGTGTAACCAGTGGTGAGGTGCTCACTGCCAGACAATAATCTTGAGGTGGTTTGGATTCCTACAGCCTCCCAGAGCTGCTCACTTCAAGGCCAACACTGCAAAGGCAGGAACCCTGGGACTGAGAGAAGGGAGGTCCTGCAGTCCAGGATTTTAGTGGCCCAGTCAGTATTCCAGGCGAGTGTGGTGGCCACTGGCCTTATCATCTCTCGTTTTCTGCTGCCACTGAGGCACAGCTGTCCCCAGGTATAGGGGTCAGAGACGGTGGAATCAACATATGGTTGCCCCATTTTCTGGTTTTCCAAGAGGAGTGAGAGATCCATGTTTTTATGTGGAGCCTTTTGATTTTATAAAGGTTGAAAACTATTTTCCCCAAACTTCAAAGTTTATAGGTATAAATGCAAACTATATATATGTGTTCCATATGTGTTCCTGGACCAACACTTGTGACTCTTAGAAAATAAGCAAACCAGGCTTCAGGGAGCCCAAGGGTCCCTGGGGGTCCCCAGACACGAAGGCTTTTGGCCATGTTTACTGCACAGCATGTAGCAGGGACAGTGGCACTGCTGATACTCCACTCAGGATGACTCTCTGCCCGCCCCCCCCAATCCTCCGCCAGTTCCCTGAAACTGACCATATGAGGGATGGCATTCCTGGCAGGCTTGTGGTCAGCCGAGCACGTGGCAGATGTGCCTGAGCTCTCCCCAGCATCCCAAGGTGTCAGGGAATCCCCTGAACTCAGACCATCTCTTCTGGGTGTAATGATTGTCTTCCACCAACTTGGGAGGCTTGGGATCAGAGTTACATTCAGATGAACCTTGGGGCCTCAGGCTTCCTAGCAAAGGGTGGACACATCATCAATGGCTCAAGTCCTTGAACCCTTGTCGTCAGCTGTGGTTAGACAGGCCTCATAACACTGCCCCCAGTGCATGGGTGAAGCCCTTCACCTACCTTCTACTCTCCCCACCAGGGCTCTGTCACACCAGCCAACTTACTGGAACCTTAATATTTCCCTGGTGATGCCAGAACATACTGAACAAAGGTGTGTTGGTTCTGAGCGTTTGATTCCCCAGAGTACCAATTCATCCCTAGCATCACAAGATATCCAGGGACCCTTGGCCTGCTCAGGCCCACTCTCCTGGGTGTATCAGTTGCCTCCCACCAACATGGAAGAGTGGCTTGGGATCAGAATTAAAGTCCAGCTGAGACATGTGGGACTCAGGCCTCCAAGCAAGGTAGGGCAGACACCTGTCATCAGAGCTGAATCCTTTGTACCCCAAATGGTCTGTGATGTGTAGATCCTATAAAATGAAGACTTCTGGTGAAGAGTCCTTGATTTGGTGAAGTGCCCTTGACCTGAACCTGCCTTGTGGTCTCCCCAACAGGGCTCTGTGCAGGGCAGCTGGCCTGCAGGGGTGTGTGTGTGTGTGTGTGGGGGGGGTTTGTGTGTGCATGCACGTGCGTCTGTGGGTACATGATCATGTGCATGTGCCAGAACATCCAAAATAAAGCCCTTACGGCTCTGAGCATCTATGAACTGGGGCTACTGACATCTGTCTTGACTCTACGGGAAGGTTGATCTGTGAATGAGCCACGGAGGAAGGCAGCGTTAGTTGAGCCCCAGATCCACTTAGTTCCTGAAGCCAGATGCCAAGTGGACTTTTAGGTTCCATGTACCAAAACTGACCAAAGCAATTCACAGAGGAAAAGGTAATTTTTTCAACCAACCATCAACAATTGGACAGCCATATATTACAACAACAAACTTCCACCCATACCTCAAGTCATGTGCAAACGTTAACTCAAACTTGTTCATAGACATACTATAAAAGTTATAACCATAAAAGTTCTAGAAGGAAGCATAGTGACCTTGGATTTGCTGAATTTCTTAAATATATCATAAAAAGCATAACAAGAAAAATACAAATCAACTGGACTTCATCAAAATTTTAAACTTTTGTATTTCAACAGTCACTCTCAAGAAAATGAAAATGTAAGCCACAGACTGGGAAAACTATCTGTAAAACAAACACTAACAAAGGACTTGAATCTAGACTATATAAAGAACTCTTACAACTTTTTTTTTTTTGGCCACACCACAGGACTTGTGGGATCTCAGTTCCCCAACCAGGACTGAACCCAGGCCACGGCAGTGAAAGAGCCAAACCCTAACCACTAGACCACCAGCGAACTCCCACAGCCTAATTTTTAAAAATGGGCAAAAGTGACTTGAACACTCACTTCACTAAAGAAGATATCTGGATGGCAAATAAGCACATGGCTTCCATGTAAAACGTGTTATTTATTTAAAGCTCACGGCACCCCCATAGGTGTTCTAGAGATACAGAGCTGGTAAAGGACACAAAATCTGGAGCTACACATCACAGCTGATAATTAGCTGTGTGCCATTGGACATATTCCAAAGTCTCAGTTCCCCCTATATGTAAGAGATTATTTATTTATTTATTTATTTATTGGTTGCATTGTGTCTTTGTTGCTGTGCGCGGGCTTTCTCCAGTTACGGCGAGCAGGGGCTACTCTTCGTCTCACTGCAGTGGCTTGTCTTGTTGCGGAGCACAGGCTCTAGGTGCGCGGGCTTCAGTAGTTGCAGCACACAAACTCAGTAGTTGTGGCTCGCGGGCTCTAGAGTGCAGGCTCAGTAGTTGTGGTGCACGGGCTTAGTTGCTCTGCAGTATGTGGGATCTTCCCAGACCAGGGCTCGAACCCGTGTCCCCTGCATTGGCAGGAGGATTCCTAACCACTGTGCCACCAGGGAAGCCCTATAATAGATTATTGATAATGACTCCCCTATATTTATTATTTTTATTTTTATTTATTTATTTTTATTTTTGGCTGCGTTGGGTCTTCGTTGCTGCACGTGGGCTTTCTCTAGTTGCGGCGAGCAGAGGCTACTCTTCGTTGTGGTGTGTGGGCTTCTCATTGCAGTGGCTTCTCTTGTTGTGAAGCACGGGCTCTAGGTGCGTGGGCTTCAGTAGCTATGGCACACGGGCTCAGTAGTTGTGGCTCACAGGCTCTAGAGTGCAGGCTCAGTAGTTGTGGTGCATGGGCTTAGTTGCTCCACGGCATGTGGGATCTTCCTGGACCAGGGCTTGAACCCATGTCCCCTGCACTGGCAGGTGGATTCTTAACCACTGCGCCACCAGGGAAGTTCCGATTCCCCTATACTGAATTGATGGCTTTGGCAGAGGTGCAGGTCTGCAGATCCTCAGAAAGTCTGCACACCCTCACTCCACATGGACTCAGTCATCAAAGCAGACTCATGACTGCTCCACAGAAAGGGAAGAGTCACTCCAGGCTGCCAGTCTCCCCCACTCCCTATTTCCTCATACCCAGTGTTCCTTTACCACTTAATATACCCACCTGGCTCTTACAGGAATACAAGAAGGTGACCCTGCCTTTCAGGGTCTGGTGTCCGGAGGACATGACTTTTAGCCCAGGAAAAGAGATTCCTGTCATTGTGGCTTGGTGTGTGATGTGAAATATCCTCTAGAACAAGAAAGCAGCAGCCTCGCCTCCTGGACCACGGGTATGTTTTCAGAGCCCTCTCTCCCTTCCCTGGGTGAGCTCTTAGCAGCCAAATCAAAAGATTTGGAACATAGACTCTTTCAGCCTTTCCCAGGAGAGCAGATATGCAAAGTAGGATACCCACTGGAAAGGAAGAAGTAAAAGTGTCTTTATTTGCAGATGACGTGATCCTGTATGTAAAAAAATCCCAAGGAATCCATTTTAAAAAGAAAACCTCTATAGTAAATAAGTTTAGCAAGGGGCAGGATAAAACCCAAAATATATTAGCAACAATCTGAAAATGAAATTCATGAAACAACTCCATTCACAGTACCTTAAAAAAGATTAAAATGGTAATAAATTTAACAAAAGAAGTGCAATACTTGTACTCTGAAAACTATAAAACAGTGCTGAGAAACTGCTGAGAGACATTCCATGTTCATGCATTAGAAGACTCAATGTGTGGGACTTCGCTGGTGTCACAGTGGTTAAGAATCCGCCTGCCAATGCAGGGGACACGGGTTTGAGCCTTGGTCCAGGAAGATCTCACATGCCGTGGAGCAACTAAGCCTGTGCACCACAACTACTGAGCCCACACACCACAAGTACTGAAGCCCATGATCTACAACAAGAGAAGCCACTGCAATGAGAAGCCTGTGCACCACAATGAAGAATAGCCCCCACTCACCGCAACTAGAGAAAAAAAAGCCCGCATGGAGCAACTAAGACCCAACACAGCCAAAAAACAAAACAAAACAAAAAAAAGACTCAATGTGTTAAAATGACAATACTCCCAAATTGATGCATAGATTCCATGCAATCCTTATCAAAACCACAGCTGACATTTTTGGTAGAAACTAACATGCTGATCCTAAACTCATAGATACGCAGAAGACTTACAACAGCCAAAACAATTTTGACAAGGATCAAAGTTGGATTTACCTTACCTAATTTCAAAAGTTTCTATAAAGCTGGGAATTCCCTGGTGGTCCAGTGGTTAGGACTCCCCACTTCCACTGCAGGGGGCACAGGTTCGATCCCTGGTCAGGCAACTAAGATCCCGCAAGCCGAAACAAGGCCAATTAAAAAATTAAAAAGTTTCTATAAAGCTAAGGTAATCAAGACAATGTGGTACTGGCATAAGGCCAAACATACAGATCAACAGAATAGATTTGAGAGTACCAAAATGCCCTTAATTGATTTCCAACAAAGGTACAATGTGGAAAGATGCCTTTTCAGCAAGTGGTTCTGGGAAAATTAGATATTCACATGCAAAAAGATGAATTTAGATCCTTATCTCATACCATATGTAAACGTTACCACAAAAAAGATCATAAATATAAGAGCTAAAACTATAAAATTTATAGAAGAAAACAGAGAAAATGTCTGACTTTTGGTTAGGCAAAGAATTTTTTAGGTATGACATGATGACAATACATAAAAGGAAAACTAATAAATTATACTTCAAATGTAAAATTTTGCTCTTCAAAAGACACCATTAAGAAAACTAAGGGACTTCCCTGGTGGCGCAGTGGTTAAGACTCCGTGCTCCCAATGCAGGGGGCCCGGGTTTGATCCCTGGTCGGGGAACTAGATCCCACATGCATGCCGCAACTATGAGTTCGCATGCCGCAACTATGAGTTCGCATACCGCAACTAAGGAGCCCACGTGCCATAACTGAGGAGCTGGTGAGCCGCGACTAAGGAGCCCACCTTCCGCAACTAAGACCTGGCGCAACCAAATAAATAATGATTTTTTAAAAAGAAAGAAAATTAAAAGATGAGCCACAGACTGAGAGAAAATACTTGTGTATATATATACGGATTCTGAATATAAAATCTATGAAGAACTTTACGATTCAATGATAAGAAGACAACCCAATTATCATCACAGAAGATAGAGATGGTTAATAAGTACATGAAAAGATGCCCAACATCATTACTCACAAAAAAAATGTGGATTAAAACACCAGTAAGATGACTGCTTAATGGGTAGAGAGTTTCAGTTTAGGATAATGAAAAGCTTCTGGAGATGTGTATGAGTGACAGTTGCACAACTGTGTGAATTTATTTAATGCCATTGTACTGTACAGTTAATGGCACAGTCACTTTGGAAAATGGCTTTGGAGTTTCTAAAGAGTTAAACATAAAATTATCATATGACTCAGCAATTCCATTCCTAGGCATTTACCCAACAGAAGTGAAAACATATGTCTACACAAAGATTTGTAAGCAAATATTCCTAGAAGCATTATTTATAATTGCCAAGAACTGAAAAAAATTCAAAAGTCCATCAACTGGT
Organism: Balaenoptera physalus; assembly: GCF_965194825.1. Classification (NCBI taxonomy): domain Eukaryota; kingdom Metazoa; phylum Chordata; class Mammalia; order Artiodactyla; family Balaenopteridae; genus Balaenoptera; species Balaenoptera physalus. The sequence goes on from NC_138900.1 coordinate 159,235, forward strand.
GATGGACACAATTTGGTATATCTGCACAAGAGAATATCATTCAGCACTAAAATGGAATAAAATACTGATACATGATATAACATGAATGAACCTCAAAAACATTATGCTGAGTGATAGAAGCCAGACACAAAAGGCCACGTACTGTATGATTCCATGAACCTGAAATATCCAGAAAAGGAAACCATAGGGAGACATAAAGTAGATTTAGTGATTGCCAGGTTTTGGGAGGTGGGGTGGGAGGGAGTTTTGACTATAAAAGTGCCCAAAGGAGCTTTTTGGGGCAATGGGAATGGGGTAAGATAATGGCTGCAGAACTCTTTACATTAATTAAAAATCATTAAATTGTATACTTATACTGGGTGTATTGTTGGAGGGAGGTATTCCCTGGAACAGAGACCATCATCTTGCTTCTTCCAGACCAAACACTGTCTTCCCCAAGAGAACTCCAGGTCAGAAGCTTCAGAACAGAGGCTTCCATCCTTACATTTCACAGGGACATGGGGAAGAAATGCAAATTGAGTCACAGCTGGACACAGATGCTCCATGCCTTGCTGCTGTGCCTTTTTTCAGGTGTTATGGGGCCCCAGTGGCTAATTTGGGAGCACCTCTCAATTCAATGTTCTCAATTCACTCCATCCACTAAATAGGACTCCAATATCAAAGGTAAACTGGTGATGTAGTCACCGTCAAACAGTACCAGGGCTGAATGACAGGAATGCACAAAACCATCATGTTATGAGTACTTGAAGCAGCTCCATGAAGGCATCACTGATATCAAATGCAGACTTCACAATGTCCATGAAAAATGGGAACCTTACCCAGAAGGCCCCCAGAAGCCATCCCATCAGGCCCCTTGCTCAGAGCAGGAGTGAAGTCCATGCCCTACTCAGTCATGGGAAAGCAGCATGATGCCATGCCAATGGGTGCAGGGCCATCACCCTCCAGGGCACTGCAAGCAGGGAACAGGGGCTGCTTTATGCTGAGCAATTGTGAGGTGACCATCAAACACAGAAGGGCTTCTTCCCTAAGAGCTAGTGGTGCGACAGCTCTCCCAAAGTCCCCCAACAAGTCACAAACTACAACACTGCCCCTTCAGGCTTCCCCATGCGCAGGGCAGTCCTGGAGTGTCTCCTCTGGTGGCGGTCCTTCTATACAAGGTCCAGCTTCTGCCTGAAGGCTACTCATGTAGGCTCTTTCTTGAGTGTTAATTCTCTTATATTGATAAGGTTAAAAAAAGAGGCTGATTATTTTAAATAAAACATTAAAAAAGGGGGGTGGGGATGGAGAGCTGAAGACTTTACTGTATTCCCTGCCCTCAGGAGGCTTCTCTCCAGAGTGAGGTTTCTGACGTTGGGAAGGAGGAAGTGTGGCTGACACCTCTCCCAGGTCAGCTGTACACACAGGGTCCTTCTCCAGTGTGAAGCGTTCTACGTGGAACAGGCAGGAGCTGCAGCTTTTTGCTCTCCTACTTACCTCACTCACAATGTGGTAACTTGCTGCTGCAAAACAGGATTAACTCTGAGAGGAGGCTTTCCAACACGAGCTGTACTCATTATGCCTTTCTCCGATGGTGACTGCATGAAACAGGTTTCATATTTTCCTGAAAGTTTTCATGTAGTTACTACATTTGCACAACTGTTGCCTGGTGTGAATTTTCTGGTGCTAACAAGAGTGGAGCTCTGAATGGAGATGCCCGTTCTCCACACTTGTGAGTCCTTTATCAGTGTGAATGCTTTGGTACAGGGGGAAGTGCAAAATTTTGCTCCAAATTTTGGGCCACACTCCCTGCCCTCATAGGGCTTTCTTTCTTTTTTTTTTTTTTTTCAGCTAACATTGATTTTGTGTTTCCTTTCGGTGTATTTAGTAAGCCTAAGCAGAGACATTTTTTTTTTAATTTTTATTTATTTATTTATTTATGGCTGTGTTGGGTCTTCGTTTCTGTGCAAGGGCTTTCTCTTGTTGCGGCAAGTGGGGGCCACTCTTCATCGCCGTGCGCGGGCCTCTCACTATCGCGGCCTCTCTTGTTGCGGAGCACAAGCTCCAGACGCGCAGGCTCAGTAACTGTGGCTCACGGGCCTAGTTGCTCCGCGGCATGTGGGATCTTCCCAGACCAGGGCTCGAACCTGTGTCCCCTGCATTGGTAGGCAGATTCTCAACCACTGCGCCACTAGGGAAGCCCTCATAAGGGCTTTCTATGGGGCAAATATTTTGGTGCTCAATGGAAATAGAGGTCTGGCTGGAGGCTTTCTCATGTAACATTCAAAGGTGTGAATGTACTCCTGCTTTCTCAGGATGGAGACAAAGGTGCAGGCCTTCAAAATGCAATTGGGATTTTTTTTCCCATTCTTAAGGTTTTTTTTGGTGGTAGAAAAGGGAACACCTCTCCTTAAACACCTCTCCATTTGCTGTGCATTGATCAGGTGTCTCTTTCAGTGTCAGCTCTCTGTGGATTCTGCAGAATGGGGAGCTGGCAGGGCCTCAGTGTCTGGTGACAGACAGGTGCTGTGCAGTGAGCGGAGTCCAGGCCTGGGACCCCTGACACTGTGCCCACCTTCCTCAGAGGGAACAAGTCAGGCTCATGGAAGAACAGGTTTTCAAGAACTATTTAAGGATATGTGAAGGGGAGGCCAGTGATGGAGGACCTGGCCATAAGAGGGGAGAAAGAGAGAGGCTGAGAGGCAAAGGACCAAGAGGGGTTAGCCAGGGGACAGGAAGTCAGGGGAAGTTAGGAAGGGGTGTCAGAAAGATAGAAAAGGGGCATGGGTGCTCACATTGATGCCAGGGCAACAGAAGACACAGGTCAGGCACCAGGTAAGAGATCAGCCCACTGCCACAGGCCCTTCCACACCTGTCTTGCACTCACCAGGACTGGTCTTCCGTGGGTCTCTGGTCATGAACTGATTCGAGCCACCCTGTCCACCAGTCAGGTCCCCTTTCGATGTTCAAGTTGGGTGACCGCACTGGGGTGGGTGGAGACAGTAATTCTTAAGGGGGATCAAGGCGTTTGTGAGAGGTCAGCCAGCCCCAGGTCAGGGTTGATTCACCCCATGACAGACCAAGGTGGATGGGGATTACTTACGCATCTGGGAGAACTGAACCTCACAAAATGAACACCCCGGGAAGGCCTCACTAGAAATGCTCAGTGGCTCCTGAATCAATGGCCATGTTAGTGCCCATAAAGCCAGTAAAGGCGCTGACAAGGGGCAGCTGGCAGGAAACTTCCACTGGAGGAGGTGTGATAGAGGGACCGAAAAGTCACAGACCCTGACTGGTTCATTGGACCAGAAAATAACCAAGCTGGATGTGATCGGCTACTCGGGTAGTGATATTTTTGACCTTGGACCACAGTTGTCAAGGTCCCAAGGCAAAAGGTGTTGGGGGTTGTTTATACAGTAGTCTGGGAGGAGAGGTAGCAGAACATTGGACAGCACTAGGGCCAGCAGCACCTCTCACAGGGAAACTGGCAGCCTGACCTGGTGAAGACAGCACCATATCACAGCAGAAGCCCCACTGGGCCTCACTAAGGAGACCCACTTCTTCCGAAAAAAAGGCACACGACCTTGTCCTCAAAGGTCACTGGGTCCTGCAACAGCAGGCAAGGAGCACATGAATGTGCTCTAAGCATCGGGCACTGGACCTGACACGCCAGTCTCCGTCCTGCCACACACTTCCCCTTATGTCTCCCAAACCCTGTCCCCTGACACACCTGCCCACCCTTTCGTATCTGAGAGCATGGGCCGTCCTCCTGGGTACGCACTCTCCCCATGTCCATTGGTGTTTGGACAATGCTTCTCTTTTTCTGCACCCACCTCATCTACTCAGCTACTGGTCCTTAGTCTGGACACCCCACACTCACCTCAAGGCCTATCTGTAACAACCTAAGAGTTTCCTTCCAAAATCCCATTCTCAGCATCTTCCCTGGTCCAGGCCACCAGTGCACTGCAGTCTGGAAATCAGGAGGCCAAATCAAAATCCCCTATCTGTTCACGGGCACATGTGTCACCTCCACCTAGAGGCCTCCAGACAACTCAGTCTCTACCCGTACAAAATCCAACTGTTAATCTTCCCCCAAACGTACTCCTCCTGCCAATCTCCGATCTCCATCTCATTCTTTATCTGAACACTTTGGGTGGTCCTTTACCCTCCACTACGTTCACTCTCCACGTGTAACTGGAGGCCCCATCAACTCCACTTTGAAAGACACATCCAGAATCTGAGTATCTCTCCCACCTCTCCTGCTTCTATTCTGCGCAGGTCACCCGACATATACGTGCAGCAGCAACCTCATGAAGCTGCCTGCTTTCAGCCCCACCACAACCCCTCTCCCACAAGGCTGCTCAGTGTGTTTACGCGGGATCCACTGGGATAGTTTCAAAATCCTAACTCAGATCACGGCCATCCATCTTCTAATGAAAAATTTCTGTGGCTCCCAGCATCCTCAGCCCGTCAACAGAGGTAGGACTCCTACCCTCACGCCCTCGGTTACCAACGGAGACTGGAAAACTTTCCTGAATGCTCTCAGGTCAGTCTCACCTCCGAGTCTTCGCACATGCACATTCCTCCGCCTGCACGCTCCACATTTTATCACACTGGATTCTGAAAGGGAGACCCCTTACCTGTGAACGTTCCACTGTCCTGAACACCCAGGCCTGAGGCTGAGTAAGGGACCTGGGGCACTGGGGTTCGGAGTCCAGCCAGGTGGAGGTCAGGAGACTCTACCTCATCCGTGCCTAGTCGATCGGCTCGCTTATCACGCCCGCAGTCCAGCTACATGCTGGGTCAAGACCTCAGAATGACTGGCTTTTGAGCCTGGGTCTTCTTCTCCGTAAAGCGGACACAACGTACAGGGCGACGACTCCGGGGCGGCCACGGACACAGACGGGCCTTGACGGAGAGAACCGCAAGGCACCCCGGCGCCAGGCGGTCCCCCGACAGCCGAGGACACACGAGCTCGGGGAGGCGGGACGTTCGCTGCGGTCATGGGGCGTACAAGGTACAGCGGCTGGACCTCCCAGGCTCTCGTACCTACCCTACTCCCGTTTCCGCGGGCGGGAAGCCTCCTGGATGCTGTCCACAGCCCAGCAACTACGTCCCTCCACGAAGTGCCGACATAAAGGCAGTACAATGAAGCAATGGTCCGACCCCAGAAGTCCCGCCCCCACCGGCGCGGCCGTTCCGGAAACGCCCCTCCCCTAGGTTATCATTGGTCCCTATCCTGGGCTCTCATTGGTCAACACTGGGTGCGGTCGCACGGCGAGGGCGTTTCTGGGTAACGTAGTTCGTGTCTCGTGAGCCGTGACGCAACGTGCGCCCTTCCTGATCACCTAGGCAACGACTAGGCGGCACCGCGATTGGCTCCGGGAAAAGCGCCATAGGAGGCCGCGAGCCTTGAACCAGTGAACGGTCAGGATTTGGGCGTTTTCGCGTTGGCTGCAGGGGGTGGGGCGGGACTTCCGGCGCGGCCATTGCAGTCTTCGTTTTGCGGCGGGTGGGGCTATGCGCAGACCGTCGCTGGGAAGTGCGGCGAAGGGGGCCGGGGTGGGGGGGGGACGTGCTGGAACCGTCATCGCATCTTGGCAGTCACTTTTACCCTCGGCTGACGGCCCTTCCTTCCTGAGCCTCGGTTTTCCCGGAAGTGGAACGGACGCAGAGAGTCTCCGCGCCCCGCTTTCGTCCCACATTCCCGGGAGACAGCTCCTATATCATACTGGGGAAAACAAAGGCCTTGAGTGAGACCGTCAGCCTGCGGTCACTCCACCCAGTGGGTGTGGGGGTTTGGATGAGCCCGCTGGGCTCGTCCCGGTCGCCGCCTGGCAGGGCCCCGCCCAGCCCACAGGTTGTGACCGGGCCTGCAGCGTCGCAGATGGACCCGGCGCAGGTGAGTGGCGGGTGCACAGGTCCTCACCCGCTGGGATCCCCGCCTTCCTGAGCCTGGAGCCCGTTAGAGAATGGTGGTGTCCCAAATTCTTCACCTGCACATGAGTCTGGGGCCCTGAGAGTCACTTTGTCCTAGCATCCGGAACCTAGGTCAGAGGTTATATGGAGCGGATCATGTGGGATAAGGTCTGGAAAGGTGCCCCTAGCACAGGGATCAGTATGTGCCAGTTGCTTGGAGGTGAGTATAAGGTGGAAGTGTTCAGGGAAACCACAGGTCTCCATTTCGTCTGGTGGAAATAACGAGCAGGGGACCTGGAGGCAGGCCTGGAATAGCAGAGTGAGGTGCTGGGGCCTCTCTTCGCAGTGTGATGCGAGTCACAGGAAGTGTAGAGCAGAGGAGGGAGGTGTTCTGACTCAGATCTTAACAAGCTCCCTCTGGATGCTGGGTGGAGAAGCGACTGGGAGGTGGGGTGCGGTTGCAGGCAGGAAGACCATTGAGGAGGAGACTGCGGTAGTCCAGGTGTGTGCTCTTAGAGGTGCCTGTGAGGTAGGACAAGTGGTTGGTTCCTGGATGTGCTTTTTGAGTAGGACGGACTAGATTTCCTGATGTGTGGCAATGAGGTATCTTGGTTGACCCTGACAGGTTTTCCAGATGTGGAAGTTGGTGCAAGTAGATTTCAGAGGGAAGATAAAGAGTTGGGTTTTGGCCTTATTGTATTTGAAATGGCCCAGAGGGACTTCCCTGGTAGTCCAGTGGGTAAGACTCTGTGCTCCCAATGCAGGGGGCCCAGGTTCGATCCCTGGTCGGGAAACTAGATCCCACATGTGTGCCACAACTAAGAGTCCTCATGCCGCAACTAAGAAGTCCACATGCCACAACTAAGAGTCCAAATGCCACAACTAAAGATACTGCGTGCCGCAACTAAGACCCGGCGCAGCCTAAATAAATAATAAATATTAAAAGACAATGTCCCAGAGACTGCCAAATTGAGGTGCCAAGTGTGCTTTCTGCCGGGTCCAGGCTGGAGACATCTAAGGGGTGGAGGCTTGTGCTTAGACACTGTGTGCAGCTGTGAGCTGGGTTCAGGATAATGACCAAGCCTCTGAGTAGAGTGTAGACTTGGGATGAAAAAATGAAGCATGGAAGTAACAGGTAGGATAACAGAGGGGCCCGAGGTTAGATTGTTTTACCTCTCTACAGCTCACCAGGTTTTTGTGGCCATCCTCCTTGGGTCCAGGGGGTTTTGTCAGGCTATTGGAGTAGCAGGGACATAAAGGGTCAGCCCAAGCTAAGAGTACCTAAGCCAAGAGTGGGGGCCATCGGGTCTGGGATTCGTGTATTTAGGAAGGGCAAGGACAGCTATGACTGGTGAAGGGACAGCATGTGCAAGGTCAGAGCTGGAAGAGAATAAGGGTGTTTGAGATCTTACTCATGGTTCTGGGGTGCAAGGTTGAAGCAACAGAGCAAAGAAGGGAGGCATTAAATAGAGGAGTGAGGGCTCTCTCTGTCAGTGGGAAGTTTTGGCAATCAAGGGCAGTGCAAGGTTAGTATTGGATTTTGCTTGCCTTTGTCGACAAGCTATGTACATAGTGGTATATGGGTACACTAGGGAGATGCTTGTGGTGTGGCCAGGGAGAGGGGCGATGGTATTGCGGGGTGTGGGGAGTGGAGATATGAGGAAGGTATGGTCCTATGTGTACAAGGTAAGGGAATGAGCCCTGGTACTAGAGGCTTAAGGAAAAAAAGAGAGCCCAAATTTTCTTATATTTGGGAGGTGTGACCTGGAGGACACAAGGGAAATTGTCCAATGGGGGAAGTGGGCTGTGTGCCAACCTAGAGCTGAAACAGCATCCATCTATCCACCTTCCATTTGTTCCTCTTGTTTGGTTTGGTCTGGATAAAGTGGCCAGTGGGACTATGAGGAGAGAAGGACACCAGTGGTGCCAGCACCTGTTGTCTTCTCTGAGGTGAGGGCCTGAAGAGGGGGGTGAGCTGCAGGTAGATGAGGGGAGGATGGACTGAGGGGGTCATGAGAAGAGGAGATGCCAGTGGTAGATGTGGCAGAACTCTGAGTCACAGGTCAAGGGCCTGGATGTGCCCATTTGACTATTTGTTATTCAGCCTACCTATTGGCCCCCTGGCTTAGCTGTCTCATCATTGCAGAGTCTGGTGACCTTTGAGGATGTGGCCGTGCACTTTTCCAAGGAGGAGTGGGGGCTCCTTGATGCAGCCCAAAGGCAGCTGTACCACAGTGTGATGCTGGAGAACTTGGAGCTCATGACCTCACTTGGTAAGGCCCTTATGCCCTGCCCAGCCTGGTGGCCAGCATCTGCCTTATGCCTTCTCCCCATAGAAAGCTCTGTTCATCCCAAATCTGGACCATGGACACTGCTTCCTTCTCAGGTTTCCTGTTGTAGGTGCTGTGAGTGCTGGGACTGAGCTGTATGCACTCCCCCTGTTTCTCCCTGAGCAGCCTGATGAGCAATCCTAATAGCTGTTATGTCCCACAGAGGCCTTGTGGGAGAAGAGGTTGGGGATCAGGCATTCTGGTCTGCCTAAAGGATCCCACTGAGCTTGACCAGTTCCTGGCGGGGTGACCTAGTGTGGGGCCATGCCTAGGTTCTGCCCCTTCCCCCAGAGACTTTTTTTTTTTAATGGCTTTACTGATACATATCATAACATTCACCTTTTTTTTTTTTTTTTTTTGGTTGTGTCGGGTTTTAGTTGAGGCAAGTGGGATCTTTGATGCAGCATGCAGGCTCGTTGTTTCAGTGCACAGGCTTCTCTCTAGTGGCACGCAGGCTCCAGAGCATGTGGGCTCTGTAGTTTGTGGGACGCAGGCTGTTTTGTTGAGGCTCACAGGTTCAGTAGTTGTGGCACACGGGCTTAGTTGCCCCACAGCATGTGGGATCTTAGTTCCCTGACCAGGGATCGAACCCGTCTCCCCTGCATTGGAAGGTGGATTCGTTACCACTGGACCACCAGAGAAGTCCCACGTTCACCTTTTTAATGTGTACAGTTTAGCGGCTTTTCATATGTTCTCATTGTATAAATATCACCATAGTCCATAAAACTCCTAGAAGAGAACATAGGCAGTATGTTCTCTGACATAAATCGTACCAGTTTTCTTAAGTCAGTCTTCCAAGGCAATAGAAAAAAAAACAAAAATAAACAAATGGGACCTAATGAAACTTACAAGTTTCTGCACAGCAAAGGAAACCATAAACAAAACAAAAAGACAACCTACGGACTGGGAGAAAATATTTGCAAATGATGCAACTGACAAGGGTTTAATTTACAAAGTATACAAACAGCCCATATAATTCAGTAACAACAACAACAAAAAATCCAATTGAAAAATGGGCAGACACCTGCTGGGCCTGTGTGCCACAAATGCTAGAACCCGCATGCCTGGAGCCCGTGCTCCGCAGCTGGAGAGAGGCCACCGCAATGAGAGGCCTGCATACCGCAGCAAGGAGTGGCCCCCCCCTCGCTGCGGCCAGAGAGAAGGCCATGTGCAGTGACAAGGACCCAGCACAGCCAAAAATAAAATACATAAAAATAAAATAAATTAAGAAAAAGAAAACGAAAAATGGGCAGAAGACCTAAATAGACATTTCTCCAAAGAAGACATACAGATGGGCAATAGGCACGTTAAAAGATGCTCATCGTTACTAATTATTAGAGATGTGCAAATGAAAACTACAATGAGGTACCACCTCACACTGGGCAGGATGGCCATCATTAAAAAGTCTACAAATAACAGATGCTGGAGAGGGTGTAGAGAAAAGGGAACCCTCCTACGCTGTTGGTGGGAATGTAAATTGGTGCAGCCACTATGGAAAACAGTATGGCGGTTCCTTAAAAAACTAAAAATAGAGTTGCCATATGATTCAACAGTCCCATTCCTGAGCACATATCCAGAGAAAACTCGAAAAGATACATGCACCCCAATGTTCACAGCCACACTATTTACAATAGCCAAGGCATGGAAACAACCTAAATGTCCCTCAACAGATGGTAAAGAAGATGTGGTGTATATATACAATGGAATATTACTCAGCCTTAGAAAAGAATGAAATAATGCCATTTGCAGCAACGTGGATGGACCTAGAGATTATCATACTAAATGAAGTAAGTCATAAGGAGAAAGACAAGTACCATGTGATATCACTTATATGTGGAATCTAAAATACGACACAAATGAACATATCTATGAAGCAGAAACAGACTCACAGATATAGAGAACAGACTTGTGGTTGCAAAGGGTGGGAGTTGGAGGAGGGATGGATTGGGAGTTTGGGATTAGCAGATGCACACTAGTACATATTGGATGGATAAACAAGGTCCTACTGTATAGAACAGGGAACTGTATTCAATATCCTGTGATAAACCATAATGCAAAAGACTATGAAAAAGAATTGTACATATATGTGTAATTGAATCACTGTGCTGTACAGCATAAATTAACACAACATACTTCAATTAAAATTTTTAAAAATTAGAGGTAATAAATAAATATCACCATACTCTAATTTTAGAACATTTTCATTACCTAAAGTAAAACTTTGTAGCCTTTAGCAGTCACTCTCCATCCCCCCTCATCCCTTCCTCCTGAGTCTTAGGCAACCAGAAATCTACTTTCTGACTATATAGATTTGCTTATTCTGGATATTTTATACAAATGGAATCATACAATATACATTTTTCTGTGACTGGCTTTCACTTAGCATAATGTTTTTGAGGTTCATCCATGTTGCAGCACATATCAGTAATATGTTGTTCATTTTTATGGCTGAATAATATTCCATTGTATCGATATACCAGTTTTTTAATCCATTCATCAGTTGATGGGCATTTGGCTTGTTTCCACTTTTCGACTGTTACAAAAATTATGGTTGTTATGAACGTTCAGGTACAAGTTTTTGTGTAGATATGTTTCGTTGCTCTTGGGTAGATACATAGCAGTGGAATTTGCAAACTGTTTCCCAAATTAGCAGCACCATTTTACATTCCCACTGCAGTGTATGAGTGTTCCAATTTCTCTACTTCCTCATAAACAACTTGTTACTATCTTTTTTCTTATAGCTATCCTAGTGGGGTGGTATCTCATTGTGGTTTGAGTTTGCATTTCTCTAATGACTAATGCTGTTGAGCATTTTTTCACGTACTTATTGGCCATTTGTGTATATTTATCTTTCTTTGAGAAATGTCTTTTCAAGTTCTTTGCCTCTGTGTCCATGCCTCCGGTGAGGCCCCTTTACTCTGTGGCTTGCTGGGCCCTGTCCTGCACAGTGAGCCTTTCACTCTTACTCTGGCCCCCTTGGCCTATCAACAAACCCTTGGGCCCATTTCTGTATGTGTCAATCACATATTTCTAATGAAGTCACCCTTTCCACTAAGTGGAACACTCAGTAACCAGAAATTTCTCGGCTTTCAGGTTGTTGGCATGGAGTGGAAAATGAGGAGGTACATTCCAAGCAGGATGCTTCTGTAGATGTGGTGTCACAGGTCAGGATTTTCAGTGCACATCCTTCCACCCAGAAGGCTGACAGTTGTGACACGTGTGACCCATTCTTGAAAGACATTTTGCACCTGGATGTACATCAAGGAACACACGCTGAGGAGACTCCCTACACACGTGTAGCATGTGGCAGAGAGTTTTGGTTTGGTGCAAACCTTCACCAGCATCAGAAGGAGTACAGTGGAGAAAAGCCCTTCAAATGGGACAAGGACAGGGACTTATTTGTGAAGAGCTCAATAGTCTGTCTATCAGAGGAGCCCTTTATATGTGGGTTAGGTGGTAAGGATGTCTCGGACGGCCATGACCTCCTCCAGCACCCAAACAGAGATGGCAGTGGGAAGCCACACAGCAGCACAAAGTGCAGGGAGGCCTTACCACATCCTTCCAGTCTTGGGCAGCTCCTAGAAGTCCATGCCTCACAGAAGCCCTTCAAGTGCAGTGACTACGGAAAAGCCTTCCAGAAGAGTTCTGTCCTCCTCAACCACCTGAGAACTCACTCTGAAGAGATACAATTTAGATGCCCAAGAGTTGAAAATTCCTTAGAGGAGAAATCAACTCTTGTTAATGACCAAAAGTTTCACACTGGAGAAACATCTCACATATGTAAGGAGTGTGGCAAGGCCTTTAGTCACCCATCTAAGCTGAGGAAGCACCAGAAATTTCATACTGGAGTAAAATACTATGAGTGCAGTGACTGTGGGAAAACCTTTAGCCACAAACTCACACTTGTTCATCACCAGAGAATCCACACAGGAGAAAGGCCTTATGAATGCAGTGAATGTGGGAAAGCCTTCAATAACAGGTCACACCTCACTCGGCATGAGAAAGTTCACACTGGAGAAAGACCTTTTGAGTGCAGCAAATGTGGAAGAGCCTTCAGCCAAAGCTCCAATTTCCTTCGGCACCAGAAAGTGCACACCCAAGTAAGACCTTATGAGTGCAATCAATGTAGCAAAGCCTTCAGCCGCAGCTCTGCTCTCATTCAGCACTGGAGGGTTCACACTGGAGAAAGGCCTTATGAGTGCAATGAGTGTGGGAGAGCTTTTAACAATAACTCCAACCTTGCTCAGCATCAGAAGGTCCACACTGGAGAACGGCCTTTTGAATGCAGTGAATGTGGAAGAGACTTCAACCAAAGCTCTCACCTCCTTCGACATCAGAAAGTTCACACCGGAGAACGGCCTTTTGGATGCAGTGAATGTGGGAAAGCCTTCAGCAATAGCTCCACCCTCATTCAGCACCAGAAAGTACATACTGGTCAAAGGCCTTATGAGTGCAGTGAATGTAGAAAAGCCTTCAGTCGCAACTCCAGCCTGATTCAGCACTGGAGAATTCACACTGGAGAAAGGCCTTACGAGTGCAACGAATGTGGAAAAGCCTTTGCTCACAGTTCCAGTCTCATTGAGCACTGGAGAGTTCACACAAGAGAAAGGCCTTATGAGTGTAGTGAATGTGGGAAATTCTTTAGCCAAAACTCCATTCTTATTAAACATCAGAAAGTTCACACTGGAGAAAGGCCTTATGAGTGCACTGAATGTGGGAAGTTCTTTAGCCGCAAGTCCAGCCTCATTTATCACTGGAGAGTTCACACCGGGGAAAGGCCTTATGAGTGCAGTGAATGCGGGAGAGCCTTCAGCAATAACTCTCACCTGGTTCGTCACCAGAGGGTTCACACACAAGAAAGGCCCTATGAATGCAGCCAATGTGGGAAAGCCTTTAGTGAAAGATCCACACTTGTTCGACACCAGATAGTTCACACCAGAGAAAGGACTTACGAGTGTGGCCACTGTGGGAAAATCTTCAGCCGCCTCTGCAACCTTGCTCAGCATAAGAGGATTCATACCTGAGTGGAGCCTTGTAGAAATGATCTTCGTGAGAAAGTCTTCAGCCACTCAAACTTCATGCAGCAGAATACCCACAGAGAAATTACCTAATGGGTCACTAATGTGGAAGAGCCTTCAGAAGCTACTCTGCCCTTTCTGAGCAGCCCAGGAACCCAGGCAGCACTGTCTCGCCTCTGGAGCATAAACCTCTTTCTAGCTGCCTGGATCCAAATATTTGCAGCAGTCACCTTCATATACATGGAGAGAACACCTCCCTGTGCCTCCCTTCTCCTTTCCTGGAGGGTGTTGGGATTGTCCTAGGCTCACTAGAATGGCTTCATTCCCATTGCCTCTGAGAGGGTTAAGGAATGAACTAACCCCATGCCAGTTGAGAGATTAATTAATCAAGACACATGACAGTCTTAAACGTTAACGTACCTAACAGTGCTTCAAGGTACATGAAGCAAAAACTGATAGAACTGCAAGGAGAAATAGACAAATCCACAATTATAGTTGGAGATGTCCACATCCATCCCAGATAATCAGTAAGGACATAGAAGACGAACAACACTGCCAACCAACTTGACCTAATTGACATTTATAGAACATTCTGTCCAATAAAGGCAGAATACACATTCTTTTCACAGGCACATAGAACATTTACCAAAATGGAGCATCTTCTGGGCCACAAAACAAGGCTTGATAAATGGAAAAGAATTGAAATAATACAAAGTATGGACCCTGACTATGAGAGAATTCAATAAGAAATCAAGGATAGTATGATGTGTGGAAAACCCTCACTTGGAAACTAAATAGCACACTTATAAATAATCCATGGTCAAAGATGAAATCAAAAGAAAAATTAGAAAGTATTTTGAATGAAAATGAAAACAGAGCGTATCACAACATGTGGAATATACCTAAAACAGTACCAAGGGAGAAATATCTGTGTGTGTGTGTGTGTGTGTGTGTGTGTCTCCATGTATACTGGTGAAATATGAATAAGCCCTAGAGTGTAAAAAAGAATCATTAAATGCTCAATTTTTAAAAAGTTACAACAAAAGGATCAGCCATGACGAATACAAGCCATGATAACTTCTTCCCTTCACTAAAAGGTAAAAGCCAATTGCAGAGGTCATCTGAGCCCCCAGGAGACAGAAATGCGGAACATCCGGAGGGGCCTCATCGACACACTTGGGGCCCCTCCACAGCCCTGCTCACAGTTGCCAGTTGTGTGGTTTCTTAAGGGATGTCTGTCTCCCCGTGTCTTAGTCCATTCCAACTGACAGAGCAAAAATACCATAAACTGGGTGGCTAATAAAGAATAGAAATTTCTCACAGTTCTGGAGGCTGGAAAATCCAAGATCACGGTGCCAGCAGATTTGGTGTCTGGTGAGGATCCTGGTTAATAGCTGTCTTCTGTGTCCTCACACAGTGGAAGGAGAGAGGGAGTTCTCAGGGGGGGTCTCTTATGAGGGCACTAATCCCATTCATGAAGGTTCCTCCCCCATGACCTAATCATCTCCCAAAGGCCCGCACCTCCAAATACAAAACATTGAGGGGTAGGTTTTAACTTGTGTATTTTGGGGGGACACAACATTTGGTCTACATCACCTACTAGAATGTCAGTTTTCATGCAGGAGGGCCCCTATGGGTTTTGACCCTGCTGGGTGAGTTCAGTCTCCAGAGCACAGCAGCAGTTTACACAGCCTGGGGTAGGTGTGTAAGCACTCAGGGAGTGCAGGAAGGGGGACGTACTACTATTTCCCTGTGCTGTCCTACCTTCTCCCTCCCCAGAGTCAGCTCTGATGACGGGGCTGTGGTCTGGGCCCAGCACAGTCCTTCAGAGCAGCCAAACATTCCCTGGGGTCCTACTGTGTGCCAGGCTCTTGCCTGAGCTCTGTGGTAGATACATTTCATCTCCATCTGATGTGCAGTACAGAAATTTAACATGCAAACAGACTAAAGCAGCGTCATTGCAGGGTGGCTGGAGCTATGAAGGAAATGAAGCAGAGGTGACAAAGTGGTTGGGAAGAGCTGAGGAGGTGACTCCAGGGGAAGGGTATTCCAGCCAGAGGGAACCGCAGTGCAGAGGCCCCAGGCAGGAATGAACAATGAGGAGACCCAGTGGCCCATGAAGAGGAGAAGAAGGCCAAGAGGTCAGGAAACAGATCATGCCGGCCCTTTTGGCTGGGGTGAGGAGTTTGGTTCAGTCTACCCTACCCCAACTTGTTTGTCATCTGAGCCCTACTCTGCTCAGCTGGACTCTAACTCTGCTCCCACACAGACCGCCACGCCAGGGGCAGACAAGTATTACACACAGGGAAAAGGGCCCGAGCAGGCCTGGGGGTGGGTGTATGCCTTACGGTGTTGGAGAGACATTGAGCAGACTGGCGAGAACTCCATAGGGTCCCACCCCGCGTGGCCACGACCCCTCCTGCCATCAGGGGGTGGCTGAGAGGAATCACTGAAGCTAAAGGAAGCAGCAGTTTCCAACCCCAACCCACAGTACTGGCTGAGCACCATGGCCCAAAGCCCCTCAAGTCTGGGGTTGGTGGCTCTCTCCCCAAACATACCTCTCAGCTAACATTTCCTTCTTGACATGAAGCACGATTTCTAGACCAGGGACACAGCTACAACCACATAACAAGTTTCGCTGAACTGACATTTTATTTACCTTTTGAAAAAAGTTTCCAAAATTTTAAACATAGATCTGGATCCATATGTTGATTCAACCACTTCATTCCCTGGAGCCCTGGGACAGCGGCAGCCAAAGCAGCCAAAGCCATGGTGTGCAGAGACATCAGGAACACTAGCTGGGTCACAAAAGCCACATCCTAGGACTACAGGATCTTCTTTCAGTCCCAGGGTGATGGCCATGAGGTGAACATGCCCGGAAAGGCTCTGAGAATCCAGGAAACCTGTAGGTTATTTGCTGACAGTGACCTTGGACACAGGGAAAAGGTTTGCAATTCCTGAGAAATTCTGCATGCCGCACCCTGTGAAACCATGGTTCCTGGAACATTTGTGGATGCCTCTTTAGAACCAGCTCAAACCCTCTTGTTTACCAGACTCCCCACTCCACATGACCTCACTCAGTGCTTCTGTGTCCACTTACTCTTTCCAACAGGCCCCTGTAGGACTTACGGCCAGTCTAGAACTTACCTCCACGTTCTCGATTTCAGAGGGCATGGCTTCTGAGCTGATTCTGGAAACAGCTTCTTCTGACCAATGCTGGAGATTGCAGAACATTCCCTGGGAACAAGGAACCCAGGTGCTTGTCCCTAGTCACACGGGGATCTTATGCCAACCACCCCATTCTTCAGGTGAGCTCTGGATCCTCAAGTAAACCTGACATCCAGGCTGAAGATTTATCCACAAAGCCCTTCAGTCTTTCCCTGGAGGTCTCAGGCACCAGTGCAAATTAGGCCAACCTTGACTGGAGCTGTCCTCTGCCATCCTGCTGTCCCCACTGAGGCAGACAAAAGTCAGGGACCCCCACAGAAACTGTTCCCTCTATCCATGAGCCCAATTTTGTTCTCAATCCTTCCACACACAGATACCAAAGATTAAGGGTGGTTTAAACAAAAAGGCCTTTATTACCAGACATTCCAGAGCAGTGTGAGCCAGTTCCAGGGTTGGATAAATGCACGACAGGGACCAAATGTAGTGTCAACAGTGTCCATGAAAATGGTTAACCTTCCCTGGAAGCCCCCAGCAGACACTGCTCAGCTACTCTTGGCCAGAACTAGGTCATGTCCACACCTAAATCAGTTGGAGGGGGAGGGAATAAGACCCATTATGGGCTCCACCACTCATGATTCTCTCCTTTATCAAGTGGGGAACACAGAGGTCAGCTTCCCTGAGCACACACAGTGACTGATGCACACCAAGGGGACCTGCCAGGTGGTAGAAGTGGGATGGCTTCTGTCACAGAAACTGGCAGTGACTCAACACTGCCAACAGCCTGGGCAGGTGAGAGTGCAACACAGCTCCTGAACGCTTCCCACATACCTGGCGCCAGCCCAGTGTGGGTGCTGGGGTGTGACATGTTTAGCTTTCAAATGGCTACTCTCCTTAATCTCCTTTCTGGAGTGAGACCTTTCATGTTGAACAAGGTGCCAGCCATGGCTAAAGGTTTTCCCACATCCCCGTCCTCCTATGGCCTTTCTCCAGTGTGGACTTTCTTGTGCTGAAGGAGGGTAGAACTATGTTTAAAGGCTTTCCCACATTCTGTACATTCATAAGCCCTCTCTTCAGTGTGGAACTGCTGGTGCCGATTCCGGTAGGACCTGGTAGTGAAGGTTTTCCCACACAGGCTGCACTCGTAGGGACGTTCTCCAGTGTGGACTTTCCAGTGCTGATACAGCCCAGAGCGGGTCACATAAGTTTTCCCACATTCACTGCACTCATAGGGCCTCTCTCCAGTGTGAACTCTCTGGTGAAGAATGAAGCTATGGTTGTATTTGAAGAATTTCCCACATTCCCTGCACTCATAGGGCCTTTCTCCAATGTGAACTTTCCGGTGCCGAATGAGGGTAGACAGAACGCTGAAGGACTTCCCACACTCGCTGCACTGGTAAGGCCTCTCTCCAGTGTGAATTCTCTGGTGCAGAACAAGTGCATCTTTGCGGTTGAAGGTTTTCCCGCACTCACTACACTTGAAAGGTTTTATGCCAGTATGAACCTTCTGGTGCTTCCTCAGTTTAGATGGGTAACTGAAGGCCTTCCCACACTCACTACACACATGGGATGTTTCTCCAGTGTGAGTTTTTCGGTGATGAACCAGGGTTGAGCTCTCCTTGGGGGCATTTCCACCTGCTGGGCACCTGAAGGGTCTCTCTTTGGCGTGAGTGATCAGATGGTCGAGGAGCGCGAAGGCCTTCAGGAAGGCTTGCCCGCAGTCACTGCACTTGAAGGGCTTCTGTGTGGCATGGGCTCCCTGCTGTTGCTGGCGAGTGGAGCTGGGTGGGAAGGCCTTGCGCTTGGTGCTTCTGTGTGGTGTCGCCTCTCTGTGGGTGGCCTGGGGCTGGAGGAAGCCTAAGGTGGCAGGGATGTCCTTCCCAGACACCCCACACAGAAAGGGGGTCTCTGACAGGCGGACTCTGTGGCTCTTCACCTGCTCGGGAGGGGCTTCCTCATCCCGCAGTCTACACAGAAAACCTGAGACAGAAGAGTCAGTCACTGAGAGCTGGCTTAGAGGGAAGAGGCACCTTCATCACCAGTGCACGTCGGACACATCCATAAAGGAGTCCACAGAATTGCCAGGAGGTTGCCAGGAAAGGTCTGGACGAGGAAGGGCTGGCCCAGCGGAACAGGGCTCTGCCAGAGCCCAGAATAGGGGAGACCTCAACAGGGACCAGGACACAAAGATGGGAGCAGTGCAGGGAAGGGATTCAGGGCCTCCAAGTCACTCCTGTGCAAAGGGTATCGGCAGGGCCTTAGCTGCTGGGGACAGCAAGCACTGTGAAGAGGCTGTGTCTACTCCAACGAAAACATGACTGTGACACAGCAGCTGGTGTTCAAGTATTACTGAGGGATATGTACGCATCTCAAATCACACACACAGGAGGTCACAGTGGACAGCTCTGCACTGGCACAGAGGAGAGGAAACGACAAGACACAGAGGCCAGAGAGGTGGGTCATCCAGAGCCATGGTAGAGATAGCAAGACCACACAGTGAGTCCACAAGAGGGGAGAGGAAAGGTGGGAATAAGGTGTGGTCACACTGGCCCCAGCACCAAAATGCCAGTGTACTCAGATACCCATCACTGAAACCAAGGCACCCCCTAGCCCCATTCACCAAGACCAGGACCCATCCTGGCCTCTGCTCTGCTGACCACAGTCATGTCCACCATGTTGGGCACCCAGGGCTCTTCCTCACCCTTCATTTGGGCCACCTCACCCTTCATAGGGACCTCAAAGATGCAAAGCCTAGGAGGTAGAAAGGTAATAAGATGCCAGCCCAAATCAAGGCTGACCCATCCCTACACGTACCACAGGAATCTCATGTCACCATGGCAACCAGGAAGGAAACCAAGTATTAGAACATGAACCTCTTCTGTACATTTTTTAAAAAAAATTGTCAGAGAAGCAATTGTAATGTTCATTTTGTAAAATTTATTTTTTAAATTGAAATATAGTTGACTTACAATGTTGTATTAGTTTCTGGTGTACAGCAAAGTGATTCAGTTATATAAATATACATATATATTCTTTTCCATTATAGATTATTACAAGATACTGAATATAGTTCCCTGTGCTATACAGTAGATACTTGTTGGAACCTCTTCTGTA
Organism: Balaenoptera physalus; assembly: GCF_965194825.1. Classification (NCBI taxonomy): domain Eukaryota; kingdom Metazoa; phylum Chordata; class Mammalia; order Artiodactyla; family Balaenopteridae; genus Balaenoptera; species Balaenoptera physalus. Next base: position 178,757 of record NC_138900.1, read on the forward strand.
CATTTAAAAATGTGTTAAGAAGGTAGATCTCATGGTTTATTTGCTTTACCACAATTTTTGAAAAAAGACCCTCCTGTGAAGCAAAACTGACGTAACTAAAGAAAGAAATAGACAAACAATAATATTTACAGACTTCAATTTCTAACTTTCATATATGGATAGAACCACTAGGCAGAAAATGAAAAAGGATATAACACATGAATAACACTAAAATCAACTAGACCTCCAAGACATCTATAGAACATGCCACCTAACAACAGCAGAATACATATTCTCCTCCATTCTCACATGCACATGGAACAATCTCCAGAATAGACCATTTGCTAGGATATAAAACAAGACTCAGTAGACTTCAGACAATTGAAATCATAGAGAATGTTCTCTAACTACAAATGAATTAAAACAGAAATCAACAACAGAAAGAAATTTGGGAAACCCACAAATTTTTAAAAATTCATTCCCATTATGGTTTATTACAGGATATTGAATATAGTTCCCTGTGCTATACAATAGGACCTTGTTGTTTATCCATTCTATATGTAATAGTTTGCATCTGCTAGTCACAAACTCCCAATCCATCCCTCCCCTGCCCCCCCCCCTTCCCTTGGCAACCACAAATCTATTCTCTATGTCAGTGAGTCTGGGAAACTCACAAATTTATGGAATTTAAATTAAGTACTCCTAAATAACCACAAGGAAAGTTACAAAACATTTTGAGATGAAAGAAAAAGAGAACACAACATACCAAAAGTTATTGGGAAAAGTATTGCTTAGAGGGAAAATTACAGAAACATCTCTGAGCTGTCTTATTCACAACACTTCTGACACCACATGCATGGGGGCTTTTCCATACCATTTCTCCAGCTCTCTGACACCAACTGGGTGTTCAAGGATTCAATTCAATTCTGACACCAACTACCTGGAATTAGCATCAGATCCTACAGGTTACGGACGCAGTCCCACAAGACTGCCCCCACTTCAGACATCAACGGAAAGTCCCAGGCCTCCTGTACTTTCTGACCAACTGACTATAAATCTGGGATTCTCACAATTATTGATTCTTCCTCAGGTTCAATAATTTGTTAGAACAGATCATAGAACTCAGGAAAAGAGTTTACTTACTATTACCAATTTATTTTAAAGGATACAACTCAGGAACAGCCCAATGGAAGAGATGAAAAGGCCAAGGTATGCCAGGGGTGGGGATTGAGGACATAGGGGGTAAGAAGTGTCCATGCCCTTGATGGCACCATTCTCCCAGGATCTCGCTGTGTCCACTAACCCAGAAACTCTCCGAACTGGTCATTTAGGAGTTTTTATGGATGTTTTATCACATAGGCATGATTGATTAAATCATTGGCCATTGATGACTGGCCCAATCTCCAGCCCCTCTCCCTTCCCCAAAGGTCAGGGTAGGAAAGTGGAGAGGAGGGGTTGGGAGTAGCTGAAAATCCAACCTTACAATCATGCCTTGGTCTTTCTGGTGACCATCCCCCATCCTGAAACCATCTAGGGGTCCCCAGACACCGTCAACCCATTAGCATACAAAAGACTCTCTTATCACTCCAGAGATTCCAAAGGTTTTAGGAGCTGCATGCCAAGGAACTGGGAACAAAGACAAAGTATATATTTCTTATGTCACAACACACATATTAAAAAAAAGATCTCTATATGTGTAACTGAATCACTTTGTTGTACCCCTGAAACATTGTAAATCAACCACACTTCAATTAAAAAATAAATTAAAAATTATTTAAAAAGAATCTTCAACCAATATCCTAACTGTATACTTCAAGGAACAACAACAGAAAAAAAGCAACCCAAAACTAGAAGAAGGAAGGCAATAAAAAAGAGCAGAGATAAACCGACTGAAGAAGAAACAGAACAGCTGAATAGACTTTAAAAAAAAGACAAAACTTCCCTCACAGGAAAAAAAAAAAAAAAAACTAGGCCGAGATGGCGTCACAGATTAATAATAACACAGGAATAAGAATTAACACCAGGGGACTTCCTGGTGGTCCAGTGGTTAAGAATCCACCTTCCAATGCAGGGGACTCAGGTTGGATCCCTCGTCGGGGAACTAAGATGCCACATGCAGGGCATCTAAGCCTGGGCGCCACAACTACAGAGCCCACATGCTGCAACTACTGAGCCCATGTGCCACAACTAGAGAGCAGCTCACGTGCCGCAACGAAAGATCCCGTGTGCCACAACTAAGACCCGATGCACCCCAAAATAAATAAATAAATATATTTTTTTAAAAAAAGAATTAACACCAATATTTCACAAACTGTGCCATAAAAAGAAGAGAAGGGAACACTTCCCAACTCATCCACTGAAGCCAAAATTATCCTCATACTCAATCCAAATAAAGACATAACCAGAAAAGAAAACTACACTATTGATAACTCTTATGAATATAGAAAATCAATTACTGTAATATACCATGTTAACAGAATAAAGGACAAAAATCACATGGTCATTTCAATAGACATGGAAAAGCACTGCACGAAATCTAACGACTTTTCTCTGTAAATGCCCTCAACAAACAAGAGAAGGGAACTTCCTCCCCTGAAAAGGGCATATGCAACAAACCTACAGCTAACATCATACTTATTAGTGAAAGACTGAACGCTTTTCCCATAAGATCTGGAACAAGACAAGGATATCTACTCTTACAACTTATATTCAATAAAGTACTGAGGTTCTAGCCAAGTCAGTTAAGCAAAGGAAGAAGTAAAAATATCTCTACTCACAGATGACATGACATTATATATAGAGAAAATACCAAGGAATCCACCAAAAAGAATAACCATTAGAACTAATAAATGAGTTTAGCAAGGTTGCAGGATACAAGATCAGTATACAAAAATCAATTATATTTCTATACACTAGCAATGTACAATCTAAAATGAAATTAAGAAAGTAATTCCACTTAAAAGAGCATCAAAATGAATAAAATATTTAGAAATAAATTTAGCCTTGTACACTGAAAACACTTTAAAAAATTACAGAGCTAAATAAATAGAAAGACACCCATGTTCATGGATTGAAATACATTAAGGTGGCAATCCTGGGAATTTCCTGGCGGTCCAGTGGTTAGGACTCCACGCTTTCACTGCCGAGGGTGCGGGTTCAACCCCTGGTCAGGTAACTAAGATCCCACAAGCCACTCAGCGCGACAAAAAAAAAGAAAAAAAGACAGCAATCCTGCCCAAATTGATGTACTGATTTAAATTCATGGCTCACACCTGGCCCAGGGAGGCCCCTACAAAACTTCTTTTGGAGGAAGAAGGCAAAAACTAGAGCAGAGAGGGCCCACAGCTTCAGCAAAGTCACGCGGCCAGAAAGAGGAAGAGCTGGATAGGATTTGTTAGGCAAACTGTAGACATCTGAACCCCAAGCCCTACTCCAGGAGCCTGTAGGGCAACAGGTGTTGAGGCTGCCAACAGGGCTCCTCAGAGAGAGGCAGGGGAAGAGCACACAGCCTCTGTGGGCTTTAAGATACACAGAACTTCCCATGGATTAAAGGCAGAGGTGGTCAGTTTGCTGAGGGAAAGTGTGAGAGACTTACCCAGTGAGCCAATGAGTGCAAAGTTCTCCAGCATAACATCACGGTACAGGCTCCTCTGGGTCAAATTAAGGAGCCCCCACTCCTCTCGGGAGAAATACACAGCCACATCCTCAAAGGTCACCGGGGCCTGTAATGATGAATTCAACTGAGCCTTAGGGTCAATAGTGGGCAGAAAGCCAACCAAAATATGAACAGAGAAACACATCCATGCCCTTGACCTGTGTCTCAGGGTCCTGCCACATCTCTCACTGACATCATCTTTCCCTTTGAGCCCGCACCCCTCACATACCCTCATACCTCCCTCCTCCTAACACCCCTATCTCAGAGGATTCCCAGGGCCCCCAGTACCATTGGTGCCTCTTTCTTCATGCTGCTACTAAATTCTGCATCCAGCCCACAACAACAGGCTGGTGACCAGAGAGATGCCATCTACGTACCCCGCCAAGCACTCAGGCCCCACCCTATTTCCTGCCAGCCAATTCCGTCCGTGTCCCAGAGATCACCTTTCATAAGGAAAAACCCCTATGTTCTCCTCTCTCTCTTAGGCCTGAGTACATCATCCAAGGGCCCTCCAGTCTGTCCTCCTGCATGCCAGACACATAACTGTACCGCAGCATGGTACAACTCCACACCCTCACCACAGCCTCGCCAGTCCACCCCACTGGCAACTCCCGCGTTCCACTGTGCACAGTGGTGTGTGTCTCCAGTGCGCTACCACAGAGAGCATCTTCAATCCCATCCTGCCTCGTCCACCCCACACCTCCAATGGCCCACAGCCAAGGACAACCCCCAGCTCTGCACAGAGGACCTCCTCACCCTTCAACCCTCAGCCGCCGGGATCCACACACGGAGCTCCGAGACCCCCGGCCCTCCTCTTCTCTATCTCTGCATAGACTGTCCCTTCACCTGTCATAGCCTTCCTCACCTGTCACGGGCTCATTCAGAGTCCGGACCCGCTGGGTGGGGATCCGGGTGGTGAGAGCCTGGGGCGCACCTCCCACTCACCTGCGCCTCCTCTGCCATTGGAACCTGTGGGCGGAGAGTTTCAGCGGAGGCAGCTGAGATCCGCACCCGCCACCCCGCCCAGCGCGCTGGAGCCTCCGGCCGACCGAGGAAAATGTGCCCGAGGACTGGGAGCAACCTCGGGACGTTCTCAGGGTACGACAGCGAGTCTCAGGAAAAGGGAGTCATGCCCGGGGGTCACGGCGCATGCAAAGGCGCGGCGAGGGTACCTGCGCTTCTCTCAGCCGGGGTGGTCTCTGCGGTGCGAGCGCTGCCCTCAAAAGTGCTCGCATCGACCACCGGCGGCGGCAAAACGGGTACCACAGGGCAACGCCGGAAGTCCCGCTCCGCCCCGCCCCGCCCGTGCGCCTCCGTTAAGTCTGCGCCCGCGTCACCCGCGACCTCGTTCGGGGCGGGCGCGAACTACGTTTCCCATAAGTGACGTCGCAGACTGTGTCCGGGCCGACGTAGCAAATGACAGCCCAGGAGGGGGGGCGTTTCCGGGAGAGCCTCGTGGGCGGGGCAGGGACTTCCAGTGTCGGTTTTAGTTCCTTTGGACCCGCGCCGGGGCGGAGGGAGTGGGTTGCTGCGGCGGGGGATGGCGTACAGGAGGCTCCCCGGGCCCGCGGCCCGCGGAGCGGGCGAGGCGCGAGAGTCGGGGAGGTCCCACCACGCCCTGTACCCGCGGTGACCGAGCCGAGGTGACCCCGGCGGTAGAGAGGTGCAACTGAAATGCACTCATTTCAAGTGCAAAGTTTGAGGAGGTGTCGGGAAGATCAGTAGTTGGACGTGGGCAGAGGGGTGGATGTCCCAGAGCCTGTGCTGCACTGCTCAGTGCGTACCTGTCTCCAGCAGCTGGGACCTCAGCAATCCCTTTTGCAGAACCTCATGAGAACGGACGCTGAAAACTCGCCCTATGCATGCATGGCTTACAGAAAGGCCTTCGAGGAGAAGCAACCCTTCTTTACCACTGAGGTATACATGATGGGGCAAAATCCCGTGTGTGTAAGGCGTGTGGAAAGGCCTTCAGTCATATCTCCCACCTCTAAAGTCTGCAGCAGCAAGTTCAACACCAGAGAGTTCTACTCGGGCAACCACTGCGGAAAGCCTTCAGACAAAAATGCCCTACAGGACTTCCCTGGTGGCGCAGTGGTTAGGGATCCTCCTGCCAACGCAGGGCACACGGGTTCGAGCCCTGGTCCGGGAACATCCCACCTACCTCTTAGCAACGAAGCCCCTGTGCCACAACTACTGAGCCTGCGCTCTAGAACCCAGGAGCCACAACTAACGCAGCCAAATAAATAAATAAATAAATTTATATATTAAAAAAAAAAAATGCCCTGCATACCTTTTCTTGTAGGAGCTCATAAAGCTGTCACCTTGTGAGTGCAGCCAATGTACAAAACTATAATTTTGTATTTTCTAGAATTCATATGTGGGGGTCTTACAGGTTATCATTTTTTTTCGTGGCTTCTTTCACTTACCTTCATGCTTTTAAGATTTTTTCCCCATAGTGTTGCGCATAGATCATTAATTTTTTGCTTCTGATGGGCTTAACGGATTTCATTTTATGGATGCACCACACTGTGTTTATCCACCCTGGTAATGGGATATTGGAGTTGTTTCTACTTTTTATTTATTTTGAATAAAGTGGCTATGAATATTTGCATAAGCCTGTGAACATAGTTTTCATTTCACTTGAGTAAATACCTAGGAGTGGGATGAAATCAGCATGGATACAATTAGTTTCTTAAATCCATAAGCTTTTTTACTCATTCCACCTATAATTATTTAGAAATTTGGATTGCTTAATGTTTTAAAATGCTAATTGTTTGACAAATCCATGTTAGTAAATTGGGCATGAAATAAGAAAAGTAACATCTTCCTCTGCACACACAACAGTCCTGTATCCCCAGGTTCAAACCCCAACCCAAGCATAATTTCACTGGGGACAGGAGGAGTCACCTGGGGCAGGCAGTTGGACCTCTGTGAACTCTGGTGTCCTCACCTATGATATAGAGATAGTAGCAAGTACTGCACATTTTGAGTTCTGCTTGATGTCCTTTACCCATATCAACTTGAGCCTCTCAAACACCAAGAAATCATGTGCCATTATCAGCCCCATTTTTATTTTTTATGTATTTATTTATTTTTGGCCACGCTATGCACGGCTTGCAGGATCTTAGTTCCCAGCCAGGGATCAAACCCGTGCTCCCTGCAATGGAAGCGCAGAGGCCTAACCACTGGACCGCCAGGGAATTCCCTATTGGCCCCATTTTTTAATTAAGGAAGCTGAAGCACAAAAAGCTTATATTATTTGTCCAAGAGCATGGAGCTTATTATTAGCTGGGGTGGGATGTGAACCCACGTAGTTTAGCTCTAGAGTCTATGTCCTTAGCTTCTTCACAACCTCTAGGACTTATCTGTGGAGGTGTTATGAGCTTCAAATAAAAGGTATGACAGGCAAACCATAGTGCTTGGAATTCAGTGAACTCTCAATAAGTGTTATTACTTCATTACCACCATGGTTATTAACACATTATTATTACTGGAAGATGGGTGTTGGTGAAATTTTGCACTGAACTAGAATCCTCTCCCACATGCCCCACATATGTATGGTTCCTACCCAAGGATTATTTCTTAATGCTCAGCTAAGTGTAAGTCTTTTAAGACTGAACCACACGTTTAAAAAAAAGGCACTAAAAGCACACTGAATCAAGATGAATGGGAAACCATCCTAATAAACACATTTTAGATTATAAAAAAGACTGGGCTACATGTGTCACAGGGGTGGTCTTCTGGGTGGAAGGACCTCCCTTGAGGACTTGTGACACTCTTACAGAAACACCCTGCTTGAAAGGTGCCTCCTCATCCCGCACTCCAAGTCAACAACTGGAAAGCCAAGAAATGCTGGCAAAAGTGCATCTTGACTTTGATAGGAGAGGACAGCCCCATCACACATGTGTGTCTGACACCCAGAATATGTCCGTTGAGGAGGCTTGAGTCAGGTTAATGGGCTACTGTGCAAGATCACAGAGTGGAGGATTCCTCATGAAGGGCACGGAGACAGGGATGAGGTACAGAAGATGGAGAGTCCGCTTGGAGGTAGACTCTCAAACACACTCCTCTGTAAATAGGTTTCATCTGTGAACATTGTGTAGCAGGATGTGTTCAGGCCCAGGAAAATCCAACTGTAACTGAGCAGCTGGTGTTCAAGTGCTATTCAAGCATATGTGCACACCTCATGACACACTAAGTGCAGGCAGACTTGGAGAGCACTGCAGAAGGAGCGGTGAAGAGTGAAGGAGCACGGCAGAGAGGAGCAGATAAGAGGCAGAGGACAGAGAACAGAGAGGTGGGAAACAGGCAGGGGAGGAAGTCAGACTAGAAATGGCAATCCTGGGAGTTCCCTGGTGGTCCAGTGGTTATGACTCTGCGCTTCCAATGCCGGGGGCCTGGGTTCGATCCCTGGTCAGGGAACTAAGATCCTGCAAGACGTGTGGCGTGGCCAAAAAAAACAAAAAAAGAAAAAAGAAATGGCAAGAGGGTGGAATGTCCAGAAAGGGAAGGAACAATAGGCGTATTCATTTCCTAGGCTGCCATAACAAAGGACCAGGAACTGGGTGAGTTAAAACAACAGACAGGTCTTCCCTGGTGGCTCAGTGGTTAAGAATCCGCCTGCCAATGCAGGGGACAGGGGTTCGAGCCCTGGTCCGAGAAGATCCCACATGCCACGGAGCAGCTAAGCCCGTGCGCCACAACTACTGAGCCTGTGCTCTAGAGCCCGAGAGCCACAACTACTGAGCCCGTGTGCCACAACTATTGAAGCCCACCCGCGCACCGCAACGAAGATTAGCCCCCGCTCACCGCAACTAGAGAAAGCCCACGTGCAGCCACGAAGACCCAACGCAGCCAATAAATAAATAAATAAACAAAACCAAAAAACCCAGACGTTTATTGTCTGACAGTTGTGGGGGCTAGAAGTCCAGAATCAAGGTGTCAGCAGGATCACGTGCCTTCCGTCGTGTCCAGAGGAGAATCTGTTCCTTGCCCCTTCCACCTCCTGGTGGCTGCCAGCCTTGCTTGGCTTGTGGCCACATTACTCCAATCTCTGCCTCCGTCGTCCCATCTCTTTCTCTGTCTCCTCTCTCTCCCTCTCCAAGGGTACTTGTGATTGCACTGAGGGCCTACCCAAAGAATCCAGGATAATCTCCCCATTTTAAGATCCTCGATCACATCTGCAGTTTCTTCAGCCATATAAGGTAAGTAACATTCACACATTCTAGGGATGAGGACATGGATATCTTTGGGGGCCATTATTCTTCCCACTACAGAGCCCTTCACTCTGCTTGGGGGGGAGTCCAGAACTGCTGGGAGCATCAAGCTCTGGACTGGCCTCTGGGCAAGGGAGGGGCCACCTGTGTTGATGAGCCAAGTCTGTATCCCATGGGGGGGTTGGGGGGACCACCCAGAGCGGGCTGGATCAGAAGAGCCATACTCCAGCCTGGTGCAGACGTGAATGATGCTTCTCAGACCACATGCACACAACCAGTCAGGAAAGGACACTCGCTTCTGGGGATACCTGGAAATCAAAGTCGAGAGTCGTGAGTAATTTAAGCCAGGGCTCAGCAGACTACAGCCTGTGGGCCAAATACAGGCCATTTTCTGTTTTTGTCTCGTCCCCAAAATGAGAACAGTTCTTACTTTTTTTAGTGATTGAAAAAAAAAATCAAAAGAATACTATTTCATGACATGAAAATTACATGAAATTCATATTTCCATGTCCATAAATAGAGTTTTATTGGAACACAGCCACGGCCATGCATTTACATATTGTTTATGGTGCTTTGACTCTATGGTGGCAGAGTTGAGCAGTGACCAGAAACTTCACATCCTGCAAAGGTGAAAATATTTACTATCTGGCTCTTTACAGAAAAAGTTTGCTGACCCCTGATTAGGAAGTCATAGAGCTGAAGAATTTAACCAGAGGAGCGGCATGTAAAACAAAGGTGGCTGGAAGGAATTTGCTGGAGGAGAGGATGGGGATGGCCACACTCAGCAGTTGCAGTGCGACTGACTCCAGCGCTGCCTGCAGGTGAAGATCGAAGATCGCGAGGGCGCCCTCCCATCACAAGTCAGCAGCTGGAAGGAGGCGGCCATGCCAAGCCCTGCAAGACGGCTAGGAGCTACCTCAGAGCCCTCGGTTCCGAAGACTGACTAAAAGGACACATTGAACTCAGAAAATCTTTCAAACTCTTAGTTACAGTTTATTACAATGAAAAGGTTCAAATTAAAATTGGCAAAGGAAAGAGGCATACAGGGCAGGTTCTAGGAGAGACGAGGCACAAGCTTCCAGGTGTCCCCTCCCAGTGCAGTGCCGGATTCTCCCAGCAACAATATATGACAATAGAAAAGGCTGAGGCAGAAACTAATACAGGCAGAAAGATCAATGTCTTCTTCAAGACTGTAGCCTAATTCTTTTTTTTTCTTTAATATATTTATTGGAGTATAATTGCTTTACAATGGTGTTAGTTTCTGCTTTATAGCAAAGTGAATCAGCTATTCGTATACATATATCCCCGTAGACCCTCCCTCTTGCGTCTCCCTCCCACCCTCCTTATCCCACCCCTCTAGGTGGTCACAAAGCACCGAGCTGATCTCCCTGCGCTACATGGCCGCTTCCCACTAGCTATCCATTTTACATTTGGTAATGTATATATGTCCATGCCACTCTCTCACTTTGTTCCAGCTTCCCCTTCCCACCCCCGCAACCGTGTCCTCTACGTCTGTGTCTCTATTCCTGCCCCCCCCCCCTTTTTAAAAATATTTATTTATTTTGGCTGCTCCAGGTCTCATCTGCGGCATGTATGTGGGATCTAGTTTCCTGACCAGGGATTGAACCCGGGCCTCCTGCATTGGGAGCGTTGAGCCTTACCCACTGGATCACCTGGGAGGTCCCAACTGTAGCCTACTTCTTAGCACAAAACACGATGAGGCTTTAAACCCCCTGGAAAACAGGCAGCATCTCTCAAGAATAAGCTGCCTCCTTATCTTGGGGATACCTCAAGTATGAGAACATGAAGCTCATAAAGTACCTAGACTGGCTTCCTAAATAATACCTTAAGAAAGAAAGAGAGAGAGGGCTTCCCTGGTGGTGCAGTGGTTGAGAGTCCGCCTGCCAATGCAGGGGACATGGGTTCGAGCCCTGGTCCGGGAAGATCCCACATGCCGCGGAGCAACGAAGCCCGTGTGCCACAACTACTGAGCCTGCGTGTCTGGAGCCTGTGCTCCGCAACAAGAGAGGCCGCGATAGTGAGAGGCCCGCGCACCGCGATGAAGAGTGGCCCCCGCTTGCCACAACTAGAGAAAGCCCTTGCACAGAAACGAAGACCCAACACAGCCAAAAATAAATAAATAAATAAATAAATAAATAAATAACAAAAAGAAAAAAGAAAGAAAGAGAAACAAAAGAACCCACGTATCACTAAGTGCTCTTTACCAACATCAACCCTCCCACACTCCTGTCCATCTTGGCCAGCCCTCCTCCAATGGCCCTCTGCTCCTCACGGTGGCACCAGTAAGCCTGTCCCTGCATCAGGGCCTTTGCTCTTGCCATTTTCTCAGCCTTGCAGGCTGTTGCCTGGCCTCTGCTTGCCTTGTTTGGGCATCTGTGCTCCTACTCCCTGACCCCACCATCGAAGTTGGGCCCCCGACAGTCTTTGTCACATCATTTTGCTTTGTCTTCCACAGAACACTTAGCTTTGACCTAAAGAATACTATGAATGGTTTGTCTGGCTGTGGACTGTCCAGCTCTGCCCTGGAACGTGACTTCTAAGGAAGAGAGAAATAAGAACATCTGTGACCTTCTTGTTCACTGCTACAACCTCAGCAGCCAGCCCAGAGCCTGGCAAATATCACAGGTGCCCCTTGAGATAAGGAAAGAACTGTGAGATGAAATTTCAGCATGCGACAGAGATTGAGTAGGTCCATGGCTCACTGGGACAAATGCTTGGCCTGAAGCAAGGCTGGCCAGAGGACAAGCCCCCAGGGCCCATCTGCTCCTGTTGTGTCTGGCCTCCTGTGGCTCCTCAAAATCCAGCAGAGACCCTCAGCCCTGTCACAGCCCACCAGTACCTGAGAGCAGGGAGCACGGCCTGAGTGAAGCCAGGAGAGCCCAAGGCCAAGAGTACACCCCACCACTCCCCAAGTGGAGAGTGAGTTTCAGAAGGGCTAAGAACAAGGCCATAATAGGAGTAGGATTTACACCCATATCTCTCTGGCTCCAGAGTCCACACCCATGGCTGAGCTGGCCCCACCGGTTGGGAAGAACAATCCACACACTGCTGTTTTTAAGAGTGGATTTCTACAAACTGTATGATTCTATTGGTACGAAATGTCCAGAATAGGCAAATCCATAGAGACAAAAAGTAGACTAATGGTTGCCAGGGGTTGAGGAAAAGGAGAAATGGGACATGACTCGAAAGGGTATGGGGCTTCTTTTTGTAAATGTTCTGAAATTAGATAGTGGTGATGGTTGCATAAACTGTGTGATCATACTAACAACCCGATGAAGTGTACACTCTAAATGGGCAAATTGTATGGTGTGTGAATTACATTTCAAGAAAGCTATTATTAAAAATAAAAACGAGTAGATTTCTGGAAGATTCCTGGGAGACGTCCCATACCCAATGTGGAGTTTTCCACGGCCATTAGAATGGAAACATCCATGCCCCAGAAAGAGGGACGCAGGTCATAGGTCTCTCCTGGCCCCTCTGGCCCCAAGCCTCTGCAGAGACTGACAGGGCAGAGGAAGCCGCAGCTTAGGAGGACAGTCCCAGCTCTGCCCCGCCAAGGTGTGTGCCCCTAGGGGAGACGCTCCCCATTCGAGCCTGTTTCCCCCTTGGGACGGAGGATCCCAGCACTTCCCAGGTCGGCCTTCGCTTCAGCTTCGGGCCCCTGATTGGTCGGACACACACACACACACACACACACACACACACACACACACACACCCCTCCCCCAATTCCACACACACACACACACGCCTCCCCCAATTCCACACACACACACACACACACACACACACACACCCCTCCCCCAATTCCACACACACACACACACACACACACACACACACGCCTCCCCCAATTCCACACACACACACACACACACACACACACACACACACACACACACACACACGCACCCCTCCCCCAATTCCTCCCACTAGACTGCGGCCTGAACGCGATGCGCGCGACAGGCCGAAGGCGGGCAAAATCGCCATAGCAACGACAGTCTCAAGCTTTTGATTGGCTATCAGTGCTGGCGCGCCTTCTCTGCCCCTCCCACCAGGCTCCGGGAGGGGCAAGATGCGCGCGCAGCTCTACAGAACGGCGGGGCGAAGGCGGGCCAGGTTGCTATGGCAATTAAGGTCACGACCCCAGCCCGGAATGCGGCCTCCGATTGGTCCGCGTAGCTGACAACCTGCTAGCTTTCCCCGCCTCGAACACCGCTTAGGTTTGTGAGCGGGAAAGACTCAGAGGATGAGAGGAGGAGAGGGGCCCGGGGAGGAAGGAAAAGCGAGGCTGCCCTGCCAGGGTGTGGAGTTGAGGGGAGGTGTTTTGCAGAAAGCTCTCTGGTCCCTGTTCGAATCCACGCCCTGCCCCGCCCAGCCTCAGTTTCCCCATCTGTAAGCTGGACACTTCCGCTCTCAGGGTCCAGCGAGGGCCCCCCGTGGGCCTTGTTCCCTTGGCCTGAACACAAGAGGCCCCAATGACAGGAGACGAGTGTGGTGTGGGCAGAGGCCTCCGTGACCCTCGTGAGGAGAGAGGCTGGCTGGATCCCGGTAGAGTGGAGCACTTGGCGCCCCTCGGGGGCAAATGCAGGAGACCTGGCGGAGGGCCTGCAAAAGGTTTGGGGAGTTGAGGGCCCCACGAGCGTGGAGGGGGAGGCAGTGTTGCCAAGATGATGGCTCCTCTCCTCAGCCCTCTGGACATCATCTGCCATGCGAACTCCCTCGTTCGCAAGGTGCCCCGAGTCCCCCCTTGGTACACAGCAGGCGCTCAATAAATACTTGTGGATGAACGAATTCTTCCTGCAAGTAGTTTATTGTCTCCCGTTTTACAGAAGCGAGAACCAAAGTCTGGCCAGTAAAGGCGTCCCTGGGCACCCATGCCAGGCACTGAAGCTAACTCCCACACTTTGGGTGTTCACAGGCATTGGGACCAGTGGAAGGAGGAGCAAGTCTGGGGCAGATGCGTGGGGGGGTGCGTCCGGCAGGGATGGAGTGGGCAGAGGGAGGGCCGGGAGAGCACAGCTCCAGGTGGCCACAGAGGCTGGTAGGCAAGTGTCGGGAGGAGTCCCCTGTGATCCTGGCCCCGGGGTGGTTTCAGGCAGCCCCTTTGTTTGTGGGCAGGCAGTGGGCGGGCAGACATCGAGGTAGGCTACATTTTATGGGAAGAGTGACTGAGGTCTCAGGCTCCCAGCTGGGAGGGTGGAGAAGCAACCCTTCCCCACAGTCCCGAGGAGGAAGCACGTTAGGACAGGGAGGAGCCAGCCCTGCCCACTGCCCTCAGCGACCAGCTCCCTGCTTAGGGCCCCCTGCCTCAATGCCAGCTGGTGTTACCCCTTAGCCCCGAGGCCTCTTCCTCCAGGCAGCCTTCCTTGAACACCCTCAGGCAGAAAGTATCATCTTTCTCTTCTGTGCACCACCAGCCAAGGGCCCCTTCTGACCCCCCTGGCTGGGCCCATCCCTGCCAGTTCTACTCCCTCACCATAATTCTCCCAGCCTGGGGTGGAGGAGGGAAGGGATGAGGAGGGGCATATTGGAGACCCTCTGGTAAGCCTAGTCACGGCCCCCAAAGGTATCCAGATCCTAATCCCTGGAATATGTGAATCTGTTACCTCACATGGCAAAATGGACTTTGCAGATGTGATTAAATTAAGGATATTGAGTTGGAGAGGTTATCCTGGATTATCTGGGTGGGCTCAGTGCAATCCCAGTGTCCTTATAAGTGAAAGAGGGAGGCAGGAGAGTCAGGAAGAGATTGAAAGAGGCTACACTGTTGCCTCTCAAGACAGAGGAGGAAGCCAAGGAATGCAGATAGAAAAGCTAGAAAAGCTAAGGAAATCCTCTCTCAGAGCAGCCAGAAGGAACTCGCCCTGCGGACACCTCCACTTTAGCCTGGTGAAACTGATTTCAACACCCTTGGCCCGCAGAACTGTAAGATAACTAACACGTGCCGTTCTAAGGACCTGATTTGGTGGTAATTTGTTGCAGCAGCCGGGGAAAACCAATACAGACCACCAGTCAATCCTGCTCCTGCCTGACCAGGTCTCCTCCCTGTCAGGCTGGGCTGTGCCTGCCCAGTGACCCAGCACACTGGTCCTGGCCCCTGTACCTGTCATGGGCCCCAAGTGGGACAAGAACTGGTCCAGGAAGACACTCCCTAGGACACCCTGACGTTCCTCCTCCTGCTTCCCACCTGGAAGCAGCGGCTCCCATCAGAAGGAGCTCCGCTGACATGCCTAGGTCAAGGTGGCTGGGAGCCGGGTGAACCTAGGATGCCCGCAGACATTCCTGGGTTGCTTCTTGGTTACCGGCAATGCTGTCACTCCCTACAAAAGTACTTGGCACCCACTGTATGCCAGGTGCTGAGGACACACATGTAAACAAATCAAACAGGAGCCTCTAGCCCCAAAGAAGTCACATTTCTGTCTGGAAAATGCTGGATGCCCACCTGCCACACACAGCATCCCAACCTGGGGTGAAGTGAGGCAGACTCGGGGCTCCAGGGCCTGGGGGGAGACAGAAAGTCCATGTTCAGTTTGTGCAGAAGGTGGCTGCTATCTACCCCACTGTGACTAACCCAGGAAGGCTTCTGAGAGGTGGACCACTCTCCCTGCTGAGGCTTCATTCACCCTGGCGTACAGCAGGGTTGCCACAAAATGCTGATGGAGCCCTGGAGGAAATGAAGTAACCGACGCTGAGTATTTAACGAGTGGAGATGGGGGTGATGAGGGCTCTAGTGGCTAAGGAGAGGGGCCAGGGATGTCCAGGAGCGACCCCTCACCCAAAATCACACGACACTGGCTGACCCAGAGGGCAACTTTGGCCTCTTTGAGCCTCAGTGACCACAGCTGCCCCTCAGCATATTAGGCGAATCCCAGAGGCCATTAGCCATAGGGGAAGTCGAGGCCCCATTGCAAGTTGATACTCAGGACCCAAGTGGGAGCCAGTCTTTGAGGCTCAGGCCCTGTCTGTCTCTCCCCAGTCCTGGCCAGGCCACACCTCCCCCTTCAAGCCCAAGCCCCAGCCAGGTGTGTAAGGCAGCAAATGCAGGACCAGCATGGAGATGGCTGGATCCCACCCTGGCTCAGCCTGTAGGCAGCAACTCCACAGCCTGGGGAGGAGTGGGGTGGTTGGTCCTGCAGTGGGCCACTCACAGGTGTGGCCAGGGAATAGTCTGCCATCCAAAGATGGGGGCCTCCAGCACCTGCAGAAAGCCCAAAGGATGAGTAATCAGAGACTTAAGCTCTGGTGCCAGCCAAGGATAAGCGTTCTCCTGGAGCTCTGATGATTGGGGTGTACTTAGCAGGACCCTTACGAGGATCAGGGATGGGGTATCCCTAGCAGGGCCACTGCACGATGTTGGTCAGGGGGACTCTGCGGCTGGGCTCCCACAAGAGCTGAGGATCGAGGGTACCGCCAGCTGGTTTATGAGTGCCTCCCAGCAGGACCTTTACAGACACGGGGGTCCCACAGCTGGATGCCCACAGGGATTGGTGTCAGGGGCGCTCCTTGAGAGGGTCCCTGCTCCGTGCTAATGATGCCAGGAATGATCCCTCCAGGCCTCTCTAGAGGAATGCGTGCTTGCCATGCGCCCTCTAAGGCCTCCACGGGAATCATGGCGAGCGTCAGGATGACACCGGGGTCCCCAGGCCTGAGGCAGGGCCTGCGGCGCAGACGCGTTTACTGTGCCCCCCACCGCCGCCTCCCGCCGCGTGCCCGCGGGGCCCAGCCAGGGCCAGCCTCCGCCCCCCACCTGCGGTCCAAGGACCCGTCCGGCGTCTCTGTCTCTTCGGGAACACCCTCGGGCTCCAGCGCGTCCTCCGCAGCCCCCGGCGGGGCGGCGTCCAGGTCAGGGCCCACGGGGCGCGGCCTCCAGCCGGAGGTCCAGGGCGCCGCCGGCGTGGGCCGAGGCGGGAACCAGGAGAAGCCGGGCGCCGGGGCGAGCGCCACGAGCTGGGGCCGCGCGGGGCTGGAGGTGGTGGCGCGCGGGATGAGGAAGAAGATGTAGAGGCCCGTGACCACGAGGCCCGCGGCCACCAGCGCGGCCACGGCGACGGCCGCGTGGAAGACCCAGGCCGAGCGGGCCAGCGTCAGGCGGCGCAACAGCGGGCGGCCGAGGCGCAGCGGCGGCGGCGGCGGCGGCGGCGGGGGGCGGGCCTTGCGCGGTCCGGGCGCGGGCGGCGGCTGCCGCAGGTAGAGCAGGCCGCGCCGGCGATCGAAGCGCACGGAGCCCTGGCGCGGCGGAGGGACGCGTGCGGAGCCGGGCAGCAGGCCGAGCTGCGTGGGCAGCGCGGGCAGCTCGCGCCGTGGGGCCAAGCGCGTGGGCGCGCGGCACACGGGACAGGCCACCGCGTCGCCGCCGCCCGCCGTGGCCAGAGACAGACGAGCCAGGCACTCGAGGCAGAAGACGTGGCTGCAGTCCAGGCACTTGGGCAGCTTGAATACGCTGTCGAAGGGCGACACGCAGATGAGGCATTCCACGGGGGACGCGGGCGGCAGGATGGGTCCCCGGCTGCCGTCCCCTTCCTCCTCATCACCCTCGTCTTCGTCCTCCCCCCTGCCGGGGGACCGGGGTGTGGACGGCGACCCCGGGATGCTGGGCTCCGAGCCCAGGGGGACCCGGGGGCGGCGGAGCCAGTGCGGCCGAGGGCAGGGCATCTGGACCCGGCCTGCGGGGAAAGGCGGTCAGGCAGCGAAGGGGCCGGGGGGGAGATGGCAGAGGGGGTCTGGGGAGGGTCAGGGGCTGGGCTCTGGAAGGATCACCCCACACAGGGCAGCGGCGTCCAGAGAAAGGGGAGCAGAGCCCAGTAGGCAAGGAGACTGGGAGTCGGGAGCGAGAAGGGGAGCGTGCAGGTAGAGGATCTGGACACACAGGGAGGTGAGACCCAGAGGGGTTCTGAAGAGCATCAGGGACAGACAGGGAGCGCCGCAGATTCTGAGCTGCACTTGGGGGATGCCCCAGCCAAGAGCCAGGTGGACCTGAGTGACCCCAGGAAGGACCCCAGACAGGCGTGGAGAGGACAGACAGGGACTCCCAGGAGAGCTGGGCAGAGACAGACCCTGGGGAGACCACAGAAGACAGACAGGAAAGGCAGATGAAGGAGAGGACGGAAGCTTCAGGATACGTGGCCAGCAGCCCAGGAGTCGACTCCGCAGTGACAGACCCCAGCGGGCCAGCAGGCTCTTCCCACCCGCTGGTGCTTCCTCCCTCTGGCTGGCGCTTCCTTGCCTGTTCTGACCCCAACCCTAGCCCTACCTGCAGCTGGATACGAAGTGCTCCTCCCCATGGCAGGGTGCCTGTGGTGGGGCCACTCCCTCTGGATGCCAGGTTCCCACCAGACCAGTCACACTGCCCTCCCCGCCCCCAGGACAGGGAACACCAAGCCTGACCTCGGCCGGATGTCCGGGGTGCCAGGAAGGAGGCACAGGCTGACAGGGCAGTGACGGTCCAGGCTCATCAGGAGAGGGGGTCCCCACCGCCCCTCCCAGCCTTCAACACCTCATGAATCCTCCACCTAGAGCCACTGGTGGGGTGAGTGCAACCTGGGGTGTCAGCGGCTCTGGGTGGGGGCAGCGTGTCCAGGAAGAAGAGTGGGACTTCTGGAGTCCTGGGGGTTGAAGGCAGGCTGACCCCACAGTGGACTGGACCGGACCAGCCCTGTCCAGCCAACGACAAGGGGCTAGAAACTGTCTTGGTCCAGAGCCCAGGCCTTGGCTTCCTCCCCCTGGGGCTGCTTCCTGGCAACACACCTCTCAAGGTGGTGGGCTGCAGTCACCAAGCCCCTCCCCAGACCAGTGACATCTCTGCCAGGACAACCCCACCCCCCTCATTTCCAACACCTGCTGGCACAGTCCAGGCAGCCAGGCCTGCAGCCCGAGGTGCCATGGTTCTGAGTCAGTGGCGCTTCCTGAGCCAAGCACTCCCCTGGTGAGTCCAGGTCCCGAGAGACCAGAAGACACACCAGGGACATGGGCAGCTCCCCCAAAACACCAGTCATCCTGCCCCTCAGCCCCTGCTCCCAGATACCCTTCCCCATTGAGCACAGACAGCGGCACAGGTGGGTGGCGCCACCCCAAAGGGCAAGCAGGTTTATTGCAGCTGCGGCCAGGCAATCAGCGGTTGGACTTGGCCACACGTTCCAGCTCATCCTTCTTCTTGATAGCGTAGGAGTTGGAGGAGCCCTGCAAGAAGGGATGGTTAGCTCCAATGTTGGAGGACCCTCCCCTTGAGACGCACCCCCCTAGGTGTCCTCACCCACCTTGGCAGCGTTGATGAGCTCGTCTGCCAGGCACTCGGCAATGGTCTTGATGTTCCGGAAGGCGGCCTCACGGGCACCTGTGCACAGCAGCCAGATGGCCTAGGGAGCACAGGGGTCCCTGTGCTAAGTAGGGGTTGCCCCTACACCACGCAGGGACACGGCTCTCCAGTACCCTGGGACCCAACAAATGCTGCCTACCACGTTGCCATCCGCAGGCCAAGTGAGGCAAGACACAGTGGGAGCCCACAGCGCTGCCCAGGTGCCATGCTGCTAGATCTGGGATCAGACTGAGGGGCACAAAAAAGTGTGCGGACACAAAGGCTGAAGCTGGGTCCCCGATGACAGGTGACTTGAAACTAGCCGTGACAGGGAAATGCAATGTGTTCCTGGCCTGGAACCCTTGACTAAAAACGAACAGCTATAAAGGGTACGCTTGGGGACAGCTCCATAAACTGGAACAGTGATGTAATGTCAAATGTTAGATTGCTGTTAAATTCCTTGGGGGTGACGGTGGGGACAGAACATCTTTATTCTAGGGAGACACCCACTGAAATGTTAACAGGGAAATGGTCAAAACACCTGCAACTGATTCTCAAATGGTCCAAGAAAATAAAAAAAAACAGTGTAAAAACATATAGTCAAATGAAACTGGCCCTTCAATCAAATGCTGCCCAGGAGAGGGCCCAGAGCTAGGACCTGCTCTGCGTGGGGTGGGAATCCAGGAAGCCTTCATTACCTGACCCTCAGGTAAACATGCAGACGGAGATGAACATTCCCACTTGCCAGCCTCTGCTGCCCCAGGCAGGATTCTGCCAGAGCCTGGTGGCCGTTCCTGGCCACCCACGTGTGCCCCAAAGCCCCAAGCCCACCTGATTCACACGGCGCAGCGGGGACACGTCCACGGCCTGCCGCCTCACTGTTCCGGCTCGCCCAATGCGGGTCGAGTCCTCCCGGGGGCCGCTGTTGATGATGGCATTCACCAGGACCTGCAGGGGGTTCTAAGAGAGAGAGGGGCCCTGAGCCAGATACCTGGCAGGCATCCCTCCCCGACCCTCCACCCCATAAACCTGGAGGACCCTGGCGCGCATACGGCGGGGCGGCCGCTGGCTTTAGGGTGTGCAGGGGCACTCTGCCCCGCCTGGCCTCAGGGCCCTACCTCGCCCGTGAGCAGGTGGATGATCTCGAAGGCGTGCTTGACGATGCGCACCGTCATGAGCTTCTTGCCGTTGTTGCGGCCGTGCATCATCATGGAGTTGGTGAGGCGCTCCACGATGGGGCACTGCGCCTTGCGGAAGCGCTTGGCCGCGTAGCGCCCTGCACTGTGGGGCAGGTATTTGGCATACTTCTCCTTCACTGCGATGTAATCCTGGGGCAGCAGGAAGAGGGGGTGAAGGGACCATGGTCAGGAGCAGGATGGATCTCGGCAGGGGACCACAGAGACTGAACACCCACTCAGGGTAGCGCCCACTCACGGGCCTGCCACAGAAAAGTAAAACCGAAGCAAGTGACTTTACCAGGCCACTAAAAAGAGTACTTCCTTTCTAATGGGAGGAAGGGTATGGAAAACTAAGTAGATAACCACCCACGATACCAGTCTTGTTTTAAAAGTGTTCTTCACTCTGCACTGACGTTTTATGTCAAATAACTCTGTTCTGGAGGGGCTGTCCCATGCACTGTAGTATGCCAGTAGCACTCCTCATTGCTGACACCCAAAAATGTACCCTAAAGGGGTAGGGGTGGGGGGAACTAACCCAGAGAACAAACAAACAAACAAAGTGTTTCAAACAATCATTCAACAATCCTGCCTATATATACATACATATCCCAAGACAGTGTCTAGAAACACTAAACCGTTCGGGGGGGCTGAGTCAGAGGAACTGTGCATGTGGGGACTACTTCTGATATTTCCAGTATGAAACCTACACCAAGTCATCCTACCACACACACGAGAACATGTACAGTGAGTTTCTACAAATACAAGGATTAACAGGAAAAGAACACAGAGGACTCTGATGTAGGCACGACAGTCTGGTGTCTAGCCTGGAGAGGACCACTTACACAAACAGGCAAGTAGACAGACGGGTGTCCATGCAGAGACTCACACTGTGCCAGAAAAAAACCTGCGAATACCAAATGCCCCAGCAAGCGTTTGGTTGAGCTGTTGGGCCCCACGGTAGAGCCCAACACAGCTTTCAAGAGAGTGAGAACTCTGATACCATGCTGACTTCTGCTTTCCCAGCCCCTAGGAGAGCACCAGGGGAAAGTGAAGAATAGTTTTTACATTATTAAAGGGTTGTACAAAAAAAAGCAAGAAAAAGAAAACAAGGAAGCAAACACGCATGTGACAGACCACATGTGACCTACAAAGACTTTATAAAACATTTACTAACTGGTCCTTTTAAGTTTACAGACCTCTCCCCCAACAAACCCATGAAGGAAAACAGCTCTGCAAGACATTCAGAGTGAAAAACAGGTTTGAAGTCTCTGTTAGGCTCAGTGCCTAGGTACCATGATATATTTAGAGGCAACAAAAAGTTTTAATTTCTTTTAAAAGAAAGGGAAAAATATGATCAAACCTGAATTTTATTCGTCATTATACCAATGCAGTCACAAAACATAAATTTCTTTTTATGAAGGCCCCACAAAAGTCCTAATGAGGCCAAGTGTAAAACAGTATGGGGGCAACATACAGTGGGAGAACTCCCATTTCCCAATTTCAAAACCTATTACAAAGCTATAGTAATCAAGACAGTGTGGTACTGGCAAAAGGACAGGCATAGAGACCAATGAAATAGAGTTCAGAGTTCAGAAACAAACCCTTACATCCTTGCTCAACTGATTTTCAACAAGGGTGCCAAGACCATTCAACGGGATAAATACTCTCTTCAACAAATGGTGCTGCACATGTGGGATCTTCGTTCCCCAACCAGGGATTGAACCTATGCCCCCTGCATTGAGAGCACAGAGTCTTAACCACTGTACCACCAGGGAAGTCCTTTTACCTTTCTGTTCTTAATTTCACTGATTTCTGTTCTGATCTTTATGATATCCTATCTTCTACTTTGCTTTGCTTATATTTTGCTCTTTTTATTTTTTGAGGGGTGCTGAGATTATTGACTTGAAACTTTTTTTTCTTTTCTAACAAATCATTAAGTATTATAAAGTTCCTTCAGTACTGTTCCAGCTTTATCCCACAAGTTTTCATTACAATTTATTCAGTTCTAAATATCCCTTGATTTCCTTAGAGACTTCCTCTGTCACCCGTGTATTATTTAGAAGTATATTGTTTCATTTCCTACTATTTGGAGCATTTTCTGGTATCTTTTTGTCACTGATTTCTTATTTGTTTCACGTTTGGTTTGATTGTTTAAATTTGCTGATGTTTGTTTTATGACCCAGGGTGTGGTATATCTTGCTGAATGTTCTGTAAGGCTTCTTGAAATGAATGTGTATTCTGCTGTCATTGGGTGAAGTTTCTATAAATGTTTTCACAATCCTCTTGGTTGGGGTTATTACTCAGATTTTTTACATCCTTGCTGACTTTCTGTCTAGTATTTATCTCAGTTGCAGGGAGAGGGATAATGAAGTCCTGAAGTATAATTGAGAAATTGGCTATTCCTCTTACAAGTTCTGTAAGTTTCTGCTTCATGTGTTTCAAAGTTCTGTTGTTTGGTGCATACACATATAGGATTGCTATGTCATCTTGGTGTACTGACCCTTTAATCATAATAAAAGGGTTTTCTTGCAAAAACAAACAAAAAAAACAAATGGTGCTGGGACACATACATATAATGTATAAATGAGACTGAAGTTACGTTTTATTGCCTACATTTAAGGCCCTTACACTTTATGGGACTTGAGCATCTGCAGATTTTGGTAAACTTGGGGGCGCCTAGAAAGAACACCCCTCAGATACTGAGGAACAACGGTAAGGCATTTAGATTTTTAGGCATTTGAATCTTTATAATTTAATTGACTCGTCTCTCCAAGGCACAACTTCTGAACTTGAAGAATACTGCCCATTTTTATTTAATTCTAAAACATATAAATAAAATTTTATAGCCTGAATGAAATATTGTCCTTGTCATCTTCAACACTTGAGTAAAATAAAAACACTCAAAACTTATAGATAACCTTTAAAAAATAAAATATATGAAACTAAAAAGATAAATAAATAAAAGGTACCATGGTGAACTTTATGTGTATTTCACTACAAAACAATTAACTAAACAACTTGTGGGATGTGATACTCCCCCTGAGGAAGGAACCATCTCCTGACAAAAACTGTAGCAACCTCTAACAGGATACAAGGAAAAACAGACAAGATGGAGGTGGTGGTCCAGGGATCCCTCCTTCACCTGTTCCATCTTCAACTCTACTTAGTGGGACAGCTACAAGTTTCAAGTGACCCACCCCCAGCTGGGGAGCACAATCATTACACCCCCCTCACCTGCAGGGAAATGTCATTGATCTGCACATCATCGGTGCTCCACTTTCCAAAGAGCTTGATGTCGGGGGTCTCTGCTACTGCAGGTGCAGCTGTCTCCCACTCCGTCATCCTAGGGACAGAAACTGTCAAAGCCCAGGCATACTCACCACGGACTCCGAGGCTAGCGCACAACCTGAGAATTGGGAAGTTACCAGGAACCGAGAAAGGCTGTGAACATCTGAGGCCACCTTGTGGAACCTTAAGAAAACCACTCATCTGTCAGCAAGAAACACCGGTCTCCCAGGAACTATGAGGCCAACAGCTGGCAGGCACCCCCTCAACGGTTGCAAGGCGGCCCAGAGACGGGCAGGAGATGCCAAATGCCCTGACGCTGCATCCGCTCGAAGTCAAATCCCAACCTTGTTCTTCAAGAGCTCTGCAACCCTAGGAGAGTCTACAAGCCGCTGTGGATTCAGCTTCCTCATCAGTAAAACAGAAGTATCAATGGTATGAATTCTGCGCTTTACCAGTGCAAAGGTCGAGTTTGGTGTCCGACCCCGACGGGGGGATTAGAGGCTGCTATTTAGGAGAAAGCGTGTCCAGACCAAAGTGTGCATCGTGCATGTAAGGATAACGGAAACTTCTTATAATTAATAAAGTACAACTACAGACACCAGACCAACATTCCCCAGTCCGCTGGGGGCAAGGCTACGGCGGCGGCGGGGCATCAGCAACGGGGCGAGAGTAACTTTCCCCGCGCCTCCATCCTTGTCCCCTGCCCGAGGGAAGCCCCTGGTCTCGGGGCCCACCCACGGTTCCCGGAAGACCCTGAATCGGCCTTCGGACTTCCGACTCCGCGGCAGCCTCACCTTAAGTCGCAGCCGAGACGTCTCGGTCGCTCGGCGTGGACCACGCGACGCCCTGGCACAGACAAGAAAAGGCCGCACGCTGCGGGCCGACGCTTTTAAGGGAGGCGAGAACTTCCGGGTCACCGAAGGCGGCGCGTGCGCAGAACAAGGCGTATTTACAGACCAATCCGGAGCGAGCATGTAAAGGCACCCTCTGGGCCAAATGGAAACCGTAAACCCCCGGCGCATGCGTACTTGCAGAAGCGGGCCCAAAGGCTGTGCCTGGCGGATGTCCAATTTCCAGCACTTGCCAGTTCGTGGGGCGGGGGGGGGGGGGGGTGGGGTGGGGGGGGGGTGGGGTGGGGGTGGCGCGCGGGGGTCCTTGCACAGGCGCAGAGGTCTCTATGAGGTCAACGCCGCCATGTCTAATGAGGGCAAAAGTCTGGCCCGCGCTCGTCGCTGCCCATACAAGCAAGCGCTGCAGGACCCGGCGGCTCAGTGAAGCCAGGGCGTCGCGACTGCTGTCCGCTGTGGTCCGGGCCCCGCGCGCGTGGGCGGGCACCACTCGCGGGTCCCCCTCCCCAACACTCGCGCGCTCTGGGCTGCTTGGGGCCTGAGCCTCCGACAGACCATTGTCTCTCTTTGGCTCCCGCCTCTCCTGCCCCGTTACCGCGTGCGGGAGGGGGTCAGGGAGGGGCCCCGGAGGAGGAGCCTGAGGGACAGCCCCCGCCCTTTTTGATCCAGCTGGGGTCTGTGCTGCCGAGGTCACTGATCGAGTGCAGGGTAGGCACGGTGGTGCGTGCCCTGCCCACTCTGCAGCCGCACCCAGTGACCCCGGTGGTCTGCGTGGAGAGCACGTGCCAAGCCTTCACATCCCCCGCCTAGACTCTGGAGCCGAGCTGGGTTGTGGACGCCTCCTCGGCGGGCTTCGCAGAGGCAGCGACCACTGTAGCTGCACACCCATGCTGGCTGCAGATGGCAGGGAGCGGCATCTGGCAGAGCTTGGTCTCCAAGGCGCCTGAGGCTCCTCACCTCCAGGTGCCCACCTCAACCTCCAAGGGTGGGAGTTCCCCTTCTCAGACCCGAAGGGGCCCAGCCACATGACCCAGGCGGTCCTTCATTTGTCCGCACCAACCCCACTTGCCCACCTTCGGGGCATGCACATTACAGCTGCTCAGCAGCCGCGATGTTTGTTCACTGATTGTAAAGGATACTGACTGACTATAAAGGCTCGGCCCTATCCCTATCCCAATTCCAGGAGCGTTTCAGACCAGAAACTCTGGGCGCCCTTGGACTGTCGTCGTCAGTCACGGCTCATGCCACTGCTAAGGGGGACACAGGCCTTGAAGCTGGTCTGGGCAGCGGGTGAGACCTCAGGCTCTGGTGGATTGAAGTCTGGGAGCCGCACCCAGAGAGGCCAAGGGCCCCAGCCACTGCAGCCTGTGGCCTTATCCCTGGCCTCTGCCCTGGTATGTACAGAGCAGCAGCCTCGGGCCTTTTACTGGGGTCTGTGGGGATGGGGAGGAGCTAAGTAGGCTCCTTCCTGGAACTGGAGGGACCCTCTCTGATCATTGGGGGCCCTCCCTGGTCCTGGGGGACACAGCTGGGGAGGTGCTGACTGGGGGAAAACAGGGAGGCTGGGAGTAGGCACCAGGCACCCTCACACTCATTAGGATCCAGAGGGGCCCCCCAACCCTGCCTCTTTCTCCTCAAAAGTGGACAGGGGCCCACCCCCTCTGAACCTCAGTTTCCCCTGTCAGTGTGGAAATGAGAACTAAATCAGACAAGGTGAGTTTGGAGCCTGTGGCCTGACTGTCAGTGGTCACTTGATAATGGGCATCTTTATAGACCTGACAGGAGTGACCCACCATGCATGGGAGGGCAGGAGAGAGGTCCTGCAGTAAAGCCCTATGTGGTGCAGGGTAGGGGGTCACCTTGCATAGCTGACGATCACACACTACTTGCCAGGCCTGAGACAGTCCAGCCTCCCCAGGTCCCCAGGACACAGGCACAAAATCCGGAGTCTGATCCCATAAGTCTAGGGATGTTGGTGCTGTGTTCCTCAGGCTGGAGGGGGAAAGTCTGCAGAAGCCCCTTTGCATTCCTGGTGCATCATGTTCACTCTGGGCTAACCAGCTCTGGCCATCTCCTCTGCCCTGATTTTTTAACTGCTCCATGAGGGTAGAGGCTGTTTGGTTTCTTCCCCACTGTGTCCCCAGCTGGAAGTACTGAGTCTGGCACACAGTATCTGCTCACAAGTAACTGCTGAAAAAACGATGGATGGAAGGATGGATGGGGCAGTTCTCCCTAGTCTTGCTGCTCCCTCTCTGGGCTTCAGGCAGACACCGAACGGCTGGGCCTCCCTCCTCCACCAGACACCAATTCCAGACCCAGAGTCCTGCTGTCTCCTGTTCAGAACACCTCCTTACCTGAGTCTGCCCCTCTTCCTGGCCACAGCCTGGGGAAACCCCTTCCTAATGCCAGGTAGGCATTAGGAGTCTGGGAATCAGACCATTTGCTCTTCAGAACAACTTGATTAGGCAGTCAGGGAGGCCCAGAGAGGTGCAGTAACTTGCCCAGGGTCACACAGCAAAAGGGGGCAGAGCTGGGATTCTAAGGTGGTTGACCCCAGAGCCTGACCTCTCTCTCCCTCCTCCGCTGGCCTCTCCACCATCTCTGCATCATGTCTCCCCCAGTGCCGCCGATCTCTGAACATACAAAGTGCCCAATAAACAAATGAGTT
Organism: Balaenoptera physalus; assembly: GCF_965194825.1. NCBI lineage: Eukaryota > Metazoa > Chordata > Mammalia > Artiodactyla > Balaenopteridae > Balaenoptera > Balaenoptera physalus. Next base: position 205,903 of record NC_138900.1, read on the forward strand.
CAGTCAACTCTGGGCCTTTCCACTGGATCTAGCATGATCCAGAGAGGGGCTCTCCCTGTGCCTTAGGCTTCTCCCTTTTTAAAGAAAAGGCTGCTGAGCCAGTAACCATGTAATTACTGAGGAAAGATGGTCTCTTTGGTTCCAAACCTGCTCAAACAAAGGAACAAGTGAATGCGAACAAACAAGCATATTTATTGTTCCTCTAACTCCTGCAGGACTGTGTCTCCCCCTCCCACAGCTGCCTGGCAGAGAACAAGTTGATCTTTCCCACTGTCCTGGGCCTCTCACTGCCTTGGCCACTGACCATGAGTCTAAACCTGGGCTTACAGGAGTGGTTGGCTTAGCCTGGGTGCGTGCTACAGGAGCAGAAGTTCTAGACCTCAAGGCAAGGGAGGTGCCTGGGCCAGTTCACCTGCTAGGTGGGCCAGCCTAAGCCCCTTCCCCATTCTCAGTTTGCTTAGCTGTAAATTAGGACCACGCATTCATGGTGGCTCTTTGGAATTGGGGGCAGGAGTAAGGCAACAGGGCAGAATGTGCAGGACGGGGGTGGCAACGCTGGATCAAATCCGGACCTGTCTTCTCACTTGCAGCACTTGGGGTAAAGAATAGAGGGGAGGAGGAACTGGGCTGGATTTGGAAACCTTAGGACAGGGTATTAATAGGGGTCTCAGAGGCTTGGGTTAAGGATAAATCCAGAAACACATTTTGAACATCCAAATATCCAGAATTAGTGGGTACAGGATCTCAAATCTTGGAGACCAGATATATGAAATCAGAAGTCTCACAGATACAGATTCTGATGGCTGCGATTTGGAGGTGCGAGGCACAAACTGGGAGAGAAACGGGGACCTGGACTCGAAGGGGAATCTAAGGCCTTACCTGCAAGAGAAACAGAGACCTGGATTTGGAGGGGACTCAGAGGCAGGAATTAGGGGGAGAACCAGGCATCCGGATTGGGCGGAAGTAGAGGCGGGAACTTAAGTTACTGGTCACGGAGCGGGAGGACCCGGCCATGGGGATCTTGCGGGGGTCTAAGGACACGGCCTAAACCTTTGGGGGGACGCTCCGGCCTACCTCAGTCCTGCACTTGGAACCGACTGACAGCTTGGACCTAGGCCGGAAGCCCCGCCCTTCCCTGGGGACGACCAATCACCAGAATCCAAGTGAGTGCCTGCCTGGATGACGTAATGCGTCTCCAAGACGATGGCGAATCGCAGGAAGGCTCCAGCTTCACCCGGAAGCTAGAGTTCCCACCGCCCCCTGCGGAGGCGGGGGCATGAGGGGTCGCCATGGTAACCCTAAGGCCCAGTCAAGCCTGGACAAGATCGCCGGTTCCCCTCTCGCCAGGTTCTCCGCCGCTGAACTACCCGGCAGAGTCTGGGGCGGACCCGGGGCAGAACCTCATTTTCTCAAGCCTCTCCGTACCGGCCTCCTCTGGTCACTTTTGAGAAAAGGGACCCTGACGCCGCGCCGGCCCGGAGAACCACGGAGATGGCAGCCTTCTGGGCGCCAAGAGCCGACCGCTCAGGGCACCCCGAAGGCCGAACGCCAGGACTCCTGCGCTTCCGGTCCGGGCGGGGCCGCGGCGGGGTCGGCTAGTTGGTTCCGGAGCTGAGGCGGTGCGGGCTCTACCTCGGGCTTGTGCGGAAGTCCGCGGCCTAGAGGGGCGACCGGCCTGAGCCTCCTGCCCCGTAGGAGCCTCAGGTCTGAGTAGAGGGCCGGCTAGAGCTCCCGAGGAGCCACCCATTTTCCGTGAAGGTGGGGGCGCCTGGATACCGCCCCCGGGGCCCTCCCTTCCGCCCTTCGGGGATGGAGGCGGGGTCACGATCCTCCCGCGGCTCGCGGGGCTGAGGTGAAGCGTTGGTGCAGGTCGAGCCCTGGACTGTGTCGTGGACGGTGGCTGCGAGTCCGGCTGCATGGGTTCTGCCCGAGATGCGCGGCTTTCCTATCTGGGCCTCAGTTTTCCCATCTGTAAAGTGGGGATGACACGTGCAACCACCTCATGGAGAGGTGTGAGCTCCAGTCTTTCCAGGTGGCCCCAGAACTGCATTTAAAGCCCTGCACTGGGCGCTAAAGTTTGGAGATTCCTGGAGATCTGAAGGCTAAGAATTTGGCCCACGCCTGGCTTCCTCTGTCTGAGCCCCCATTTCCCCATCTGTAAAATGGGTTGGGGTACTGCCACCGCCTTCCTAGACTTGACATGAGGACTAAAGAATCAGTGTGTGTAACACTCTTAGCACAGGGCCAGGTGGTGCCTAGCGGGCAGTCAGAATTGTGGCCGCTTTTAGCTTAGTAATAAATGGTTGATCCAGGGACTTCCCGGGCGGTCTAGTGGTTAGGACTGCGTGCGTTCACTGCTGAGGGGCTGGGTTCGATCCCTGGTCAGGGAACTAAGATCCCTCAAGCCTCGCTGCACGGCCAAAAAATAAATAGAAATGGATTATCCATTCAGCAGACATTTATGAAACTCTGCTGTGCTACAGGCTCCTGATGCTCCAGCTTTTGGAGCTACATCCCCTGAGGATCTGGTTAGAATGGAGTTTTGCCGGAATCTCGATCTCCACACACAGCCTAATAAAGCACAGGTATTCCCCGCTGGCCAAAAGTAGAACGTTTCTATGAAACCTTTCCTAAGTCAAAATGGTGTACAGCGAAGAATCAGTTACCTTAGGACACATCTTGCTAATAGATGCGCAAAATAAATAGAAATAAAGCACAGATGCTCAAAGACACAGTTCGAAGCTATGGCAGCTTGATGCTGAGGTGGTGAGAGTAGTTCTGGGGAAGGAGCTCCTTCGGCGATGCCTCTCCCCCTGACTGGGGTGTGTGCTTCCTCTATCACTCAGCTCACTGCGAAACAAATGCTGAACACTATTTTTGCTGTTTAACTTTTTTCTTCAAAGTGAAAATTTCTTTCACTTAGATAAAATAGGTGCTAATGTAGGTCTTTCGTAACAGCAAAGTGGCATAAAGCAAACTTTTGAAAAGCGGGGGATGCATATATTGGGGTGGTTTGTTACTCAACAGTAGGTAACTCAGCCCAGGTGTCAGGACAAGTGGGCCGCTGAAATGTAACAGCAAAAACGTGATGCCTTCCGATTACATAATACCTACTTACTGGACAAAATACAGGAAAGGTATGATCACAGAGGTGTAAAGAGATGGCCCGCAGTCCCAGACCCCCCCAGAGGCAGCCACCGGGAGTTGAATGCCAGAAATACTTTCCCTGTGAGCTCGCTTTTGCATCCTTTGTTTCCACTTGGCAACTTCAGTGTGGAATCTTAGGTCCCTCAGGTATCTGCAAGGAGGCTGAATGGTGAGGGAAAGATCAGAGGCCCCACCACCAGGTTATTAGTATGAAGACATGGGGCAGACATATAGCAGACCCTGCCAAGTGAGTGGCCCCCTGACTCAGGTTGGGTGGCGCCAGGGGCAAGGCCATCTCCCGGGTTTCCAGGGAAGCGGGGGAATGGGGCTCTGACGTGGGTTGGGACATGTGAGGCTCCCTGTGTCTGGGAGTCAGGCGTAGCCATGGGGTCTCAGACACTCCTCAACCCTGCAGAAAGTTAGAGGTTCGGGCTAGGCCCCAAAGAGGAAAACATCCATTCTCACATGGCAACCAGAGGGAGCCTCTGAAAACCCAAGTCAGGTTTCATCCCTCCCCTGCTCAAAATCCTCCCTGTGTCACTCACGGGAAAAAACAATCCACACAGTGGCCTGCTAGGCCCAGAGGATATGGCCCCTGTCACCCTCCACTCTCTTCTCCCCCTCAGCTCCATCCCAGCCACACAGGCCTCCTCAGGGCCTTTGCACGTGCTGTTCCCTCACTGAACATGCTCTTCCCCAGGGAGCCTCATGGCTCACTCTGCCCCTGCCCCAAGGTCTTGTTTTTATTTTCTTTTTAAAAAAAATTTTTTTTTAAATGACTTTCACATGTCTTTCACTTATTTATTTTTATTTTTTGGCCATGCCATGTGGCATGTGGGATCTTAGTTCCCCGGCCAGGGATTGAACCCATGCCCCCGGCAGTGGAAGCACGGAGTCTTAACAGCTGGACTGCCAGGGAAGTCCCCCCAGGTATTGTTTTGAATCCCACCTTCTCCATGAGGCCTTCACTGACTACTCTACTTACTGTAATTTTTTTGAGATATTAGTCATGTACCACAAAACTATTTCAAAGTGCACAATTGAGTGTTTTTAGTATCTTCACAAAGTCATGCAACCATCACCACTTTTGTAATTCCAGAACATTTTCATAACCCCAAAAAGAAACCCCATACCCACTAGCAGTCACTCCCATTCCCCCCACCCTCCAGCCCCTGGCAGCCACTAGCTTACATTCCGTATGGATCTGCCTATTCTAGACATCGTATAAAAGTGGAATCATGGAATACGTGGCCTTTCATGTCTGGCTTTTTCACTTAGCTCCAAGCCCAGCTCCACTTTGTCCAAGCGACCCTTTCCTCCAGCACGTGCCTCCTGTGCTTCATGGTTTTCTTTACACCAGGGTTTCTTCACCTCAGCACTACTGACGCATTGTCCTGGGGTTGGGGGTGGGGCTGTGCCGAGCGTTACAGGGTCCCTGGCCTCCGCCCAGTGGATGTCACAGCACCCTCACCCCCAGTTGTGACAACCAAAACTGTCTTCAGACATTGCCAAGGGTCCTCCTGGGGGGCAAAACTCTCCCTGGTTGAGAACTGCTGATTTACATCAACTCACTTGTTTTTGCTTAGAAGGAAGTCTGATGGCATCCACCAAAACATAAAAACAGCCAGAAAAAGAAGGGAACTCGAAGTGTAAATTCTTGGACAGACTCCTTTGGTTAAACTGTGCTTGATGATGCTGAAAGCAGAGGCCCCGGGCTTGAGGCCTGCCCTCGCTCTGACAAGAGAGAGAGGGGCCAGAGTGGAAATGTCAAAGACCTCCCACTGCCTCATGGAGGTTTCCTGCTCGCTGCTGCTGCAGCAAATTACCACAAACTTAACACATGTTTATTATCTTAAAGTTCTGGAGGTCAGAAGTCCAAAGTGAGTCTTAGGGGCTAAAATCAAGGTGTGGGCAGGGCTGCATTCCTCCTGAAGGCTCCTTGCCTTTTCCAGCTTCCAGAGGCGGCTCGAATTCCTTATTTCTGTGGCCGCACCGCTCTCACCTCTGTTTCTGTCATCACACCTCCTCCTCCCCTGACTCTGGCTCTCCCTCTTATAAGGAGCATCGTGACCACATTTAGGGCCCACCTGGCTGATCCAGGACACGCTCCCTATCTCCTGGTCTCTCATCACATCCACAAAGTCCCTTTTGCCGTACGAGGTGGCACGTCCGCAGGCTCTGGGGATTGGGATGTGGACCTCTTTGGAGTCTGTTATTCCGTCGAGCACACGTATACATTGCACTTTAATCCCTGGTCAGCAGCAGTTTCCATCGTGGGGCTGGCGCAGACACCAAATGGCCAGCACTGGGTGAGTGCTGTCAGATGGGCAGTCTGGAAGTATGTGCAGAGCAGCTGGTGAAGGGGATGGGTCTGAGGGAAGCAGAGGTCAGCCGGGGGCCAGTGGTCAGACAGGTGAGAGAGGACAGTGGAGGGGCGGGGCAGAGCCAAGCCTGGAGACGCAAAGAGTTACCCCTGACCACCTCACCCACTGAGCTGGCTGCTTAAGCTCCTGCTGAAACGCCTTTCTTTATGTTCTCCCCTTTTTACAGCTTTCAAGACTCTTGAGGAAGTTTGGCCAAGCCATCCGGGATGCCTCAGCCATGGGGCTTTGCTTTCATGGCTCCTGGCACCTTTTCCCCTCTTGGAAACTTCCAGCCTCTCCATTTCTCGGCTCTTCGGGCCAGTACACTGAGCAGGCTGATTCCCAATGAGCTGCCCTGGGATGTCAGGAGAGGCTGAGGTGGAGCCTAGGACTCCGGCTGAGGACTGTGCTGAGAGGCCCCCCGCTCAGGAGGGCGGCCTGCGTGGAGGGGTGGTGGGCAGCAAGACAGCTACCCCAGGGTGCAGGCTCCCCGGGCTGTGGCCTTGGTATGAGCCCCAGTCCAGGACCTGACATTTCAAGGAACCCCGTGTGGGAGCCCCACTTCCTCTCCAGTGTCCTGTGTGACCAGGGGTCTTGCTCCTAATCCCGCCCCCCCCGCACCCCGTGAGTGTACTGAGGTGCTTTTCTGATGCTGCTCCCAGCATAAGCCCTAGGGGGCAGGGGGCTGGGATAGGTGGAGAGCATCTTATGCAACAAGCTTCTGTAAAGGCAGACGCTGCAGCCGGCCCCCGTCCAGACAAGCCCCGCACACTGGCGCCCGCCTTCAGTCGGAGTTCCAACCTCCAGGCCTGCCTGACAGCAAGAAGGCCTTTGGTAGGCGGGCCTGTGGCAGCGCCAGATAATTCACCCGAGAGGGAGTGGCCCTTTCTGTGCACCCAGAGTGCGAGGTCCTTTCACAAGAGCTCCACGCTCTTCCAGCAGCAGTGCGCCCACAGACATGAGAGGTCCCAATTTTGTAAGCCTCTTGAGCCCTGGGAGAGCCAGCAGTGAGAAGCCCCAGGGGGTGCGCAAGGGCCTTCTGCCAGAGGTGGAAGCCGCCCACACACCGGCACACCCGCGCACCCACACTTTTTCCTCTGCAGCAACCCTGGCCAAGCCTCCGTGTTCCATCAGGGTAGTCATGCAGGCGAGCGGCCCTCCGAGTGCCCTTCAGCCACCGCTCCAACCTCACTGAGCGTGGTAAGCCCCACCAACAGCGTCAACCAAGCCCTAACACTGCCCCTGGGCAGGGAGACAGACCTCACCGAGGCAGGGCGTTTGATGTGCAAACACCCATAGGATGGAGAAGGGGACACACAGTGGGAGCAGACCGTTGGGGCCGTCACAGCCGGCTGCTGAGTGCCGTACGGGGGCCGCGTCGGCTAACAACATCAGATGTGTCTGTATGGTTGTGGTGCAGGGGCCACGGGATAGGTGGGCACAAGATGCGGGTTGACATAGGGGGCGGGGGAGGGCCTGACCAGCGCATCCCGCCCAGGAGAGCAAGCAGGCTCAGGTCACCTTTGGGGCCCCGGGGGCCGCGGAATCTGCCCTGAAGCTTTGAAACCCAGATGCTCGAGCCCCACTCCCAGAGATTCTGATTTCAGCTCTGGCGAGCGACCCGCTCACCGGGACGTTTCAGAGCCGCCCAGGTGTTTCCCACCCGCGACCCTCCTACGCCTTTCCCTGTCCAGATCTCCCAGAAGTCTGACTGGGGGCAAGGGCTCTCAACCACCGTCCTGGCCACTCACCCGCTTTTCCCCGGCCGGGTGGGCCGGACTGCCCCGTCCGGGACTCCATCTCCTTGGCGACGACGCAGGCTCACGCCTCGCTGGCCTCGGTTACCACGACAACCGGAGTCCTGGGGCGGACGGAGAGCCGGGGACCCGTGCCGGCAGCCCTCAGCGAGTAAGTGGCATCCTGCGCGTACCCACGACCCCAGCCAGCGAGGCGGGGCCTCGGGGCGCTCGGCGCGGCCGCCACCCCCGCACGCGGGGTCCCCGGCGGAGGCCTGACATGCGCACTTCCGGTCCGCATGCTGTGGGCCCAGGCTGGCCGCCGCACGTGGGTCCTTCAGGTCCGGGCGGGTCTGTCTTCTGTAGATCTGGCTCCCGCGTCCCCCATCCCGATCGTGGAGGCTGAGGCCCACGAGGGGAGGCACCACCGGGAGGACAGGCCTAGAAGGGAGTTTAGCCCGCACTCAGAGGGTACTCCTTTCGCCCTACTGTGTGTCATGCTCTGCCTTCCCATTGGGTGTACGGTGTAGAATAGGACAGACGCGCTAGGATTTGCGTCCTCTGGGGCTGTCAGTGGGGGTGAGCTTGGCTTGTGATTCAGGGTGGTGGAGCCGCCCCAGCCTCGGCACGGAATCTGTGCCCTCCTCACCTCAAAGCTGCCTCTCTTGATTTCCCTGAAAAGCCTCTTATTAGCCTCAGGGGGCCATGTTCAGGTTCTGAGAACGTTCACCCTCACTAACCTCCTTTCCATGGGCTGTTGCCATGCGGTTCTGCAGGACTCGGCCTGGGTCATATTAACCTCTCAGCACCCCGCCGCCCTGCCCAAAGGTGGCTGCCTCGTGCCCTATTCCCATACACCAGCAGCCCCAGGGACAGTTAGAAAAGCTGGGCGAGCACTCAGAGTGGAGGTCATGGTTACCCAGGGCAGACGGGAGGTTACTGGTAGAACACCTGGAGCAGCTGCAGTTCAGGGCCAGGGACAGGCTCCTGGCAGCCCTTGCCGAGCTCAGTCACAGATCCTGGGTCCATGGCGGGAAGGTCATCCAGCTGCAGGTAAGGGAGTTCGATGGTGCAGGCTAGGAGCAGGGCAGGAGAGGCAGAGAGACGCAGCCATGGTCTGCAGCTTCCCCCTGCTGAGTCCAGTGTTGGGAAGCAGTTGGGCAGAGGGGCCACGGTGGGAGCAGGGTGTCTGGGGACAGTTCTGGAGGTGCCCTGTGCAAATGGCTAGTGGGTGCCCTCAGCCCCTGCCTCCTGTGAGTTCAGGGTCCCTTCCTGTAAGATGGGGGCTGCTGCTTCCTGGGACCACCCAGTCTTCCTGACCCTCTGTCTAGGCACTGAGCAGTCATCTGACTCTGCATCACCAGGGATCAGGAGAGCCCCCTGTGCAACCCACCCATCCTGTCGAGGGTGCTGGGCCGGTCTCTGCATTGGTTTCCTGTAGCTACTACAAATTACAACCTACTGGGCATCTTAAAACAACAGAACTTTATTCTCTCAGTTCTATAGGCCAGAAGTCTGAAATCAAGGTGTTGAAAGGGCCATGCCCTCGGCAGGCTCTGAGGCAGAAACCATCCTGTACATCTGTCGTGGCTTCTGGTAGTTCCATGTGTTCCTTGGCTTGTGGCTGCCTCACTCCAATCTTGGTCATCTCTGTCTGCCTTCCTCTTATAAAGATTCTGTCATTGGATTTAGGGACCACCCCAGGAATTCAAGATGATCTCATCTCAAGATCCTTTTTTTTTTTTTTTTTTCTGGTCCCACCCAGCGGCATGTGGAACTTCCCCAACCAAGGATCAAACCCGCACCCCCTGCAGTGGAAGCACAGAGTATTTTTTAAATTTTTTATTTATTTATTTAATTTTTAAATTTAATTTTATTTTTTTTATACAGCAGGTTCTTATTAGTTATCTGTTTTATACATATTAGTGTATATATGTCAATCCCAATCTCCCAATTCATCCCACCACCACCACCACCACCCCGCCACTTTCCCCCCTTGGTGTCCATACGTTTGTTCTCTACATCTGTGTCTCTATTTCTGCCCTGCAAACCGGTTCATCTGTACCATTTTTCTAGGTACCACATATATGCGTTAATATATGATATTTGTTTTTCTCTTTCTGACTTACTTCACTCGGTATGACAGTCTCTAGATCCATCCACGTCTCTGCAAATGACCCAATTTTGTTCCTTTTTATGGCTGAGTAATATTCCATTGTATATATGTACCACATCTTCTTTATCCATTCGTCTGTCGATGGGCATTTAGGTTGCTTCCATGACCTGGCTATCGTAAATAGGGAAGCACAGAGTCTTAACCACTGCACCACCAGGGAAGTCCTCAAGATTCTTAAGTACACCTGCAAATACCCTTTCCCCAAATAAGGTCACATTCACAGGTTCCAGGGATTAGGGTGTGTACGTAACTTTTGGGGGTGGCGGTGCCATTCAATCCACTACAGCCTCCTTCAGTGGAACCTGCTCAGTCCTAGGTGACCTCATGTCCACTGATTCCACGGTGATTGGTTGTCCTGGGTTGGCCAGGTTGCCCTGGCGTCTCCTCTCATCCTGTGGGTCCTTGGCCTCTGGGTCCCTGGGGGTCCAGGAAGTCATACTCGGGGTGGCCTGAGGCCCTGCTCTGGCTGCCAGCTGTTGTGCAAACCGGGATGTGAGGCCAGCAGTCATGACCCCACGGGGGCAGCATTCACTGGAAGCCTTGGGGCAGGTCCCAGTGTCCTTCACACAGGTGACCTGGTGTTGTGTCAGAGGGACCTGGAACCCGGCTGTGGGGCTTCCAGGATGCACATTGTAGAAGTCTGGTCCCTCTCCTGAGCTGATGCACAGACACCTGGGCGCCTGCCCTCCTGCTGCTCAGCACCCATGTGGCATCCCCTCCTCTGTGTGAGGGGCTGGAGCTCCCCCTGGGGTTATAGTTGTACAAGGAGAAGGGGTGGCAGGGTCCCCACATCAGCACTCGTGGCTGGGGAGCCCCCACTCTCTTGTGTGTGGGGACCTCAGATCCTAGCCTGGTAGTGTCCCTGGACTGATCCCCATTAGTAGAGGGTCCTGGTGGCAGCGCCAGCAGCTCTGCAGTTGGTCCCCCTGCAGGGTCAGCCTGGCTTCTCGGAGGCAGACCAAGGAAATCCGCAAAACCTGCAGCACCCAGAGGCAGAGACTCAGGGGTACAGGGGAAGCTGGGGTGATGGCAGCATGGGCCTGCCCTGCACAGCTCTCTGGCTGGCAGACACCTGCCAGAGGGTGGAGCCCACACCTGTGAGAGGCAGATGCTGAAAGCCGTGGATGGTGGTAGGAGCCAGTGGGCCCCCTGGGTGCGGAGACAGGGCTCCAGGGTCAGACAGACTCGGCATGAGCGCACGTGCTCCACGTCCTGCCCAAGTCTCGCTCTCGCTGAATCACAGCTTGCCATCTGTGAATTGGTGACAGCAGTGCCCTGGGGCTGGAGACACCATAAGGCATCACCCTGTGCCCAGCATGCTACCCATTATTCCCAGCAGCTGTGTCCATCTTCCCACAAAGCGTTTTCTTCTTGAAACGAGTGGATTAAGAGACACCCGATTGAAGAAAAGTCTGTGCCCTGTGGGAGAATGCTGTCAACCCGGCATTAAGCTTCTGATGTGAAAACTGCTTGGTGTGCAGTTAGCTTGGCCACGGGCAAGAAGTTGATGTTTTATTTTTACCTAACAGTTTTGAAGACCTTGTTTTTCTTACTACAAGAGTATTGTTTAAACACACACACATGAGACTTCCCTGGTGGCACAGTGGTTAAAAGTCTGCCTGTCAATGCAGGGGACATGGGTTCGATCCCTGGTCCGGGAAGATCTCACATGCCGCGGAGCAACTAAGCCCGTGCGCCACAACTACTGAGCCTGTGAGCCACAACTACTGAAGCCCACGCACCTAGAGCCCGTGCTCCGCTACAAGAGAAGCCACTGCAATGAGAAGCCCACACACCACAACGAAGAGTAGCCCCCACTCACACCAACTAGAGAAAGCCCGCGCGCAGCAACGAAGACCCAACTCAGCCAAAAATAAATAAATATAATAAAAAAAAATTAAAAAATAAAAAAAATAAACACACACACACACCTCCTTTCCATGCAGTATTGTCCCTGTGGCCGGGGCTCAGATGACATCCCGGATGTGGCAGGGTGGGCTGGCCCAGGCGGCCTTGGGCAGACACACCGGCACGCCAAAGGCAGGAACACCTTGTGGCATGAGTGCATTCCATTTTTTTTTTTTTTTTTTGGATACAATTCACATAACATAAATGAACCATTTTAAAGTGTACAATTCATTGGTTTTTGGTATATTTTTTAGTTTATGTATTTTCTGTGTTGTGCAGTCATCATCACTAGTTCCAGCGCCCCAAAGTGAAACTCCATTAAGCAATTACTCCCCATTCTTCCTCCCCTCAGCCCCTGGCAACCATGAATCTACCCTTTGTCTCTGGATTTGCTTTTTCTGGATTTTTCATATAAATGGAATTATACACTATGTGGTCTTTTGGTGTCTGGCTTCTTTCACTGACCATGATATTTTCCGAGGTCCAACCGGGTATCAGTACTTCATCCCTTTTTATTGCTGAGTAATATTCCATTGTATGGATAGACCACAATTTGTTTATCCATTCATCAGGTGATGGACATTTGGGTTGTTTCCACCTTTTGGCTGTTATGAAGAATGCTGCAGTGAACATTAGCATACAAGTTTTTGCTTGAACACCTGTCTTCATTTCTCTCGGCTAGATACATAGGAGTGGAGTTGCAGTGTCATGTTTAACCATCTGGGGCAACTTCCAGGCTGCTGTCCACGGTGGCTGGCCGCGTCCTTTTCCATTGCCACCAGCCGTGTGGGAGTGCGTTCTGCACTTGCCTTTTTCTGCCAGCTCTTCCTGCGCATCTGTCCTTGTTGGGGCAGACGCTGCCTGTGGAGAGTGCTGGATGAGTCTGAGCAGTTTACCTGCAGTGGGTGACGCACAACAGGGCTTGCTGCCAGTAGCTCTGCCAGTCCTGGGGGACAAGTGACGCTTTTTGGGACCTGGACCCTCCAACTTGTCTACTTGCTTTGCACAGCAGGCTCCACATTCTAGAGAAAGCACCTCCCTTGACCTCCCCCAGGCAGGGCCCCTCAGGAGCCACGGCCACTGAGCCCAGCTCCATCAGCCCTGAGCTGGTGTCCGCTGTAGGTTAGATTTGTCCCCACCTGCTGATGATCACGCTGGTGGGCAGGTGGGGCCCACAGCTGCCTGTTCCCCAGTGTGCCCACGTCACCCCCACTCATGTTCTCAGGAAGCTGCACAGTCAGTGTCTCAGGTGGAGAGGCAGGATTGCAGCCAGGCCACTTCCCACCTGGGAAGAATATCCTGGGACTCAAGCCCACAGGTGTTTGGGGAAGAGATGTTCCTCTCTCACATCCTCCCATTTGTTCACGTGGTGATGGCTGGTGACTCTGTCAGGGCCCCGTGGGCAGTTTGGCATGGGGCGAGATGGGCCAGTGTTCATTGCCACCCAGGTGTCCTCACACTTGCTTGGAGAAGGGGCTCCGAGTACCCACCCTTTGGTCTCGACATCCAGCTGGCTAACTTGTCAGGTGGAGAAACCAAGGTACAAAGTGGCAGTTGCCACAGTGCGGGGGAGGTGTTGGATTTCCGAGGAATTAGCCCTGATCAATGCCACCGGTGGGGGAAGGAGAGCCAGCAAGGGGAGGGGGTGGTGTCGGCTTCAACTGCCCTGGGTCAAAGGCCAGTCCCGAACAGGCCCAGAGGGGATGGAAGCGTTGTGCAATTATCACATGTGTGATGAGTGAGGGCTGTTTGAGAAACCTCGGGTCCTGTCCGTCTTGTCATCCTTTTTTTTTTTTTTTTTTTAATTTAATTTTATTTATTTTTTATAACTTAGTTATACAGGTAACTAACTTATTAGTTATCTATTTTATACATATTAGTGTATGTATGTCAATCCCAATCTCCCAATTCATCGCCCCCCACCCCACCTGCCACTTTCCCCCCTTGGTGTCCATACGTTTGCTCTCTACATCTGTCTCTGTTTCTGCCCTGCAAACCAGTTCATCTGTACCATTTTTCTGGGTTCCACATATATGTGTTTATATATGATATTTGTTTTTCTCTTTCTGACTTACTTCACTCTGTATGACAGTCTCCAGATCCATCCACGTCTCTACAAATGACCCAATTTTGTTCCTTTTTATGGCTGAGTAATATTCCATTGTATATATATACACCACATCTTCTTTATCCATTCGTCTGTTGATGGGCATTTAGGTTGCTTCCATGACCTGGCTATTGTAAATAGTGCTGCAATGAACATTGGGGTGCATGTGTCTTTTTGAATTATGGTTTTCTCTGGGTATATGCCCAGTAGTGGGATTGCTGGATCATATGGTAATTCTATTTTTAGTTTTTTAAGGAACCGCCATACTGTTCTCCATAGTGGCTGTATCAATTTACATTCCCACCGACAGTGCAAGAGGGTTCCCTTTTCTCCACACCCTCTCCAGCATTTGTTGTTTGTAGATTTTCTGATGATGCCCATTCTAACTGGTGTGAGGTGATACCTCATTGTAGTTTTGATTTGCATTTCTCTAATAATTAGTGATGTTGAGCAGCTTTTCATGTGCTTCTTGGCCATCTGTATGTCTTCCTTGGAGAAATGTCTATTTAGGTCTTCTGCTCATTTTTTTGATTGGGTTGTTTGTTTTTTTAATATTGAGCTGCATGAGGTGCTTATATATTTTGGAGATTAATCCTTTGTCCGTGGATTCATTTGCAAATATTTTCTCCCATTCTGAGGGTTGTCTTTTTGTCTTGTGTGTAGTTTCCTTTGCTGTGCAAAAGCTTTTAAGTTTCATTAGGTCCCATTTGTTTATTTTTGTTTTTATTTCCATTACTCTAGGAGGTGGATCAAAAAAGATCTTGCTGTGATTTATGTCAAAGAGTGTTCTTCCTATGTTTTCCTCTAAGAGTTTTATAGTGTCCGGTCTTACATTTAGGTCTCTAATCCATTTTGAGTTTATTTTTGTGTATGGTGTTAGGGAGTGTTCTAATTTCATTCTTTTACGTGTAGCTATCCAGTTTTCCCAGCACCACTTATTGAAGAGACTATCTTTTCTCCATTGTATATCCTTGCCTCCTTTGTCATAGATAGTTGATCATAAGTGCGTGGGTTTATCTCTGGGCTTTCTATCCTGTTCCATTGATCTATATTTCTGTTTTTGTGCCAGTACCATATTGTCTTGTTTACTGTAGCTTTGTAGTATAGTCTGAAGTCAGGGAGTCTGATTCCTCCAGCTCCATTTTTTTGCCTCAAGACTGCTTTGGCTATTCGGGGTCTTTTGTGTGTCTCCATACAAATTTTAAGATTTTTTGTTCTAGTTCTGTAAAAAATGCCACTGATAATTTGATAGGGATTGCACTGAATCTGTAGATTGCTTTGGGTAGTATAGTCATCTTCACAATATTGATTCTTCCAATTCAAGAACATGGTATATCTCTCCATCTGTTAGTGTCATCTTTGATTTCTTTCATCAGTGTCTTATAGTTTTCTGAGTACAGGTCTTTTACCTCCTTAGGTAGGTTTATTCCTAGGTATTTTATTCTTTTTGTTGCAATGGTGAATGGGATTGTTTCCTTAATTTCTCTTTCTGATCTTTCATTGTTAGTGTATAGGAATGCAAGAGATTTCTGTGCATTAATTTTGTATCCTGCAACTTTACCAAATTCATTGATAAGCTCTAGTAGTTTTCTGGTGGCATCTTTAGGATTCTCTATGTACAGTATCATGTCATCTGCAAACAGTGACAGTTTTACTGCTTCTTTTCCAATTTGTATTCCTTTTCTTTTTCTTTTCTGATTGCCATGGCTAGGACTTCCAAAACTATGTTGAATAATAGTGGTGAGAGTGGACATCCTTGTCTTGTTCCTGAGCTTAGAGGAAATGCTTTCAGTTTTTCACCTGAGAATGATGTTTGCTGTGGGTTTGTCGTATATGGCTTTGATTATGTTGAGGTAGGTTCCCTCTATGCCCACTTTCTGGAGAGCTTTTTTTTTTTTTATCATAAATGGGTGTTGAGGGCTTCCCTGGTGGCACAGTGGTTGAGAATCTGCCTGCCAATGAAGGGGACACGGGTTCGAGCCCTGGTCTGGGAAGATCCCACATGCCACGGAGCAACTAGGTCTGTGAGCCACAACTACTGAGCCTGCGTGTCTGGAGCCTGTGCTCCGCAACAAGAGAGGCCGCCACAGTGAGAGGCCCGCACACCGCGATGAAGAGTGGCCCCTGCTCGCTGCAACTAGAGAAAGCCCTTGCACAGAAACGAAGACCCAACACAGCCAAAAATAAATAAATAAATAAATAAATTTATTTTAAAAAAATAAAAAATAAAAAAATAAATGGGTGTTGAATTTCATCAAAAGCTTTTTCTGCATCTACTGAGATGATCATATGGTTTTTATTCCTTTATTTGTTAATATGGTATATCACATTGATTGATTTGCGTATATTGAAGAATCCTTGCATCCCTGGGATCAAGTGGGATAAATCCCACTTGATCATGGTGTATGATCCTTTTAATGTGTTGTTGGATTCTGTTTGCTAGTATTTTGTTGAGGATTTTTGCATCTATATTCATCAGTGATATTGGTCTGTAATTTTCTTTTCTTGTAGTATCTTTGTCTGGTTTTGGTATCAGGGTGATCATGGCCTCATAGAATGAGTTTGGGAGTGTTCCTTCCCCTGCAATTTTTTGGAAGAGTTTAAGAATGATGGGTGTTAGTTATTCTCTAAATGTTTGATAGAATTCACCTGTGAAGCCATCTGGTCCTGGACTTTTGTTTGTTGGAAGATTTTAAATCACAGTTTCAATTTCATTACTTGTGATTGGTCTGTTCATATTTTCTATTTCTTCCTGGTTCAGTCTTGGAAGGTTATACCTGTCAAAGAATTTGTCCACTTCTTCCAGGTTGTCCATTTTATTGGCATAGAGTTGCTTGTAGTAGTCTCTTATGATGCTTTGTATTTCTGTGGTGTCCATTGTAACTTCTCCTTTTTCATTTCTAATTTTATTGATTTGAGTCCTCTCCCTCTTTTTCTTGATGAGTCTGGCTAAAGGTTTATCAATTTTGTTTATCTTCTCAAAGAACCAGCTTTTAGTTTCATTGATCTTTGCTATTGTTTTCTTTGTTTCTATTTCATTTATTTCTGCTCTGATCTTTATGATTTCTTTCCTTCTACTAACTCTGGGTTTTGCTTGTTCTTCTTTCTCTAGTTCTTTAGGTGTAAGGTTAGATTGTTTGAGATTTTTCTTGTTTCTTGAGGTAGGCTTGTATTGCTATAAACTTCCCTCTTAGAAATGCTTTTGCTGCATCCCATAGGTCTTGGATCGTTGTGTTTTCATTATAATTTGTCTCTAGGTATTTTTTGATGTCCTCTTTGATTTCTTCAGTGATCTCTTGGTTATTTAGTAACGTATTGTTTAGCCTCCATGTGTTTGTGTTTTTTATGTTTTTTTCCCTGTAATTGATTTCTAATCTCATAGCGCTATGGTTGGAAAAGATGCTTGATATGATTTCAGTTTTCTTAAATTTAACGAGGCTTGATTTGTGACCCAAGATGTGATCTATCCTGGAGAATGTTCCGTGTGCACTTGAGAAGAAAGTGTAATCTGATGTTTTTGGATGGAATGTCCTATAAATATCAATTAAATCTATCTGGTCTTGTGTCATTTAAAGCTTGTGTTTCCTTTTTAATTTTCTGTCTGGATGATCTGTCCATTGGTGTAAGTGAGGTGTTAAAATCCCCCACTATTATTGTGTTACTGTCAATTTCCTCTTTTATAGCTGTTAGCAGTTGCCTTATGTATTGAGGTGCTCCTATGTTGGGTGCATATATATTTATAATTGTTATGTCTTCTTCTTGGATTGATCCGTTGATCATTATGTAGTGTCCTTCCTTGTCTCTTGTAACATTCTTTATTTTAAAGTCTATTATATCTGATATGAGTATTGCTACTCCAGCTTTCTTTTGATTTCCATTTGCATGGAATATATTTTTCCACCCCCTCACTTTCATTCTGTATGTGTCCCTAGGTCTGAAGTGGGTCTCTTGTAGACAGCATATATATGGATCTTGTTTTTGTATCCATTCAGCAAGCCTGTGTCTTGGTTGGAGCATTTAATCCATTCACGTTTAAGGTAATTATCAATATGTGTGTTCCTATTACCATTTTATTAATTGTTATGGGTTTGTTTTTGTAGGTCCTTTTCTTCTCTTGTGTTTCCCACTTAGAGAAGTTCCTTTAGCGTTTGTTGTAGAGCTGGTTTGGTGGTGCTGAATTCTCTTAGCTTTTGCTTGTCTGTAAAGCTTTTGATTTCTCCGTCGAATCTGAATGAGATCCTTGCCTGGTAGAGTAATCTTGGTTGTAGGTTCTTCCCTTTCATCACTTTAATATATCATGCCACTCCCTTCTGGCTTGTAGAGTTTCTGCTGAGAAATCAGCTGTTAACCTTGTGGGAGTTCCCTTGTATGTTATTTGTCATTTTTCCCTTGTTGCTATCAATAATTTTTCTTTGTCTTTAATTTTTGTCAGTTTGATTACTATGTGTCTTGGTGTGTTTCTCCTTGGGCTTATCCTGCCTGGGACTCTCTGCGCTTCCTGGACTTGGGTGGCTATTTCCTTTCCCATGTTAGGGAAGTTTTAGACTATAATCTCTTCAAATATTTTCTCGGGTCCTTTCTCTCTCTCTTCTCCTTCTGGTACCCCTATAATGTGAATGTTCTGGTGTTTAATGTTGTCCCAGAGGTCTTTTAAGCTGTCTTCATTTCTTTTCATTCTTTTTTCTTTAGTCTGTTCCGCAGCCGTGAATTCCACCATTCTGTCTTCCAGGTCACTTATCCGTTCTTCTGCCTCAGTTATTCTGCTATTGATTCCTTCTAGTGTATTTTTCATTTCAGTTATTGTATTGTTCATCTCTGTTTGTTTGTTCTTTAATTCTTCTAGGTGTTTGTTCTTTAATTCTTCTAGGTCTTTGTTAAACATTTATTGCATCTTCTCGGTCTTTGCCTCCATTCTTTTTCCGAGGTCCTGGATCATCTTCACTATCATTATTCTAAGTTTTTTTTCTGGAAGGTTGCCTATCTCCACTTCATTTAGTTGTTTTTCTGGGGTTTTATCTTGTTCCTTCATCTGGTACAAAGTCCTCTGCCTTTTCATTTTGTCTATCTTTCTGTGAATGTCCTTCCTGTCATCCTTGTTTCTTTCCTTTTTTTTTAATTTACTTTTTTATTTTTTTGGCTGCCTTGGGTCTTTGTTGCTGTGTGTGGGCTATCTCTAATTGCGGCTAGTGGGGGCTAGTCTTCGTTGCGGTGTGCGGGCTTCTCATTGTGGTGGGTTCTCTTTGTTGTGGAGCACGGGCTCTAAGCACGCGGGCTTCAGTAATTGTGGCTCGCGGGCTCTAGAGCGCAGGCTTAGTAGTTGTGGCGCACAGCCGTAGTTGCTCCACGGCATGTGGGATCTTCCTGGACCACGGATCGAACCCGTGTCCCCTGCATTGGCAGGCAGATTCTTAACCAGTGCGCCACAAGGGAAGTCCATCCTTGTTTTTTTGAAAAATGCACCAGACCAGTTACTTGCTGAACACAGGACCAGACAAGATACCCCTACCTTGGGCCTTCAGCTTCCCAGGCTCCAGCAAGCAGCCCCCTGACGAGCAGAGCAGTGGCACCGGCTGGTGAGATGGCCCCTCGCCATCTGCGGGACGTGCCTTCCTCTGCATTTTCACCTTTTAAAAAAAATTTTATTTATTTATTTATTTATTTTTGGCTGTGTTGTGTCTTCGTTTCTGTGCGAGGGCTTTCTCTAGTTGCAGCAAGCGGGGGCCACTCTTCATCGCGGTGCGCGGGCCTCTCACTATCGTGGCCTCTCTTGTTGCGGAGCACAGGCTCCAGACGCGCAGGCTCAGTAGTTGTGGCTCACGGGCCTAGTTGCTCCGCGGCATGTGGTATCCTCCCAGACCAGGGCTTGAACCTGTGTCCCTGCATTAGCAGGCAGACTCTCAACTACTGCGCCACCAGGGAAGCCCCTGCGTTTTCACCTTTAACCAATTCAGTGTGTCCAATTTCCACTCAAAAACATTTTCTCCCAGAGCGCAGACCATTGATGCATCTCTGCCGTTGTGGTTGAGATATCCAAGGCAAAATAACCCACCAGTGATGGCTGGCAGCAGAATCCTAAAAAGAACCCACATCCGGCCATTCTGATGTGTCCTTGGCTGAAAATGTGTAGCGTCCTGGTTAAATGCGTCCTGATTGCTTTTAGTTCCTGGGCAACTGCTTGTTATAAATTTGCAAAATTGATGGGAAAGCAACAGTGGGTCGAAGGAGAAGGTTGGAGCAAGCAATTTCCCTAAATACTCGGAGCTCTGGAATGTTTGATGGAGGAATACCTGCCTTCCACACAGCAAAAGGAGGCGAGCTTGAGCCCTGGCACTCAGCGAGGTGGTGATTTACTGTGGTCACACATTCATAACCCAGAGGCTGCACTGGACAGATCTGTCTTTGTTCTGGAAGGAACAAGAACCTAGAGAAAATTCTCATCCTTACCCATGGGCTCTTTAATAGGTCACTTTTCTGGTCATCAGTGACTGTCACTGGCCAGGAACCTGATTGACATGCACGTCCTCTTCTTCCCCTTCTTTCCATCTTCCTCCCCACCGGGTGGGCCTTCTCCTCTGTCCTGCCCCTCCTCGCGGGGTGCAGCTGCATGTTGCAGCCACGCCCCACCGAGCGAGCCCCTCCCCATGATGGGATGGTTCTGAGTATCCGTCAAGATTCCAGGCTAAATATTTATAGTTTTGTTTCACCGAAATGGCATCCTGATGCATTTACTGTTTTTCCCCAGTAAATCATATAAAAAGCTCAGAAAAGGCCACTGTGGTAGGCAGAATAATGCTCCCTGCTTCCCCGAAAGATATGCACGTCCTAGTCCCCAGAACCTGGGAATTTACTCCACGTGGCAAAAAGGACTATGAAGTGTGATTAAGGACCTTGATACGTGAGATTCATGGTGGGCCCAAGGCGTCTTT
The DNA here is from genome assembly GCF_965194825.1 of Balaenoptera physalus. Taxonomy (NCBI): domain Eukaryota; kingdom Metazoa; phylum Chordata; class Mammalia; order Artiodactyla; family Balaenopteridae; genus Balaenoptera; species Balaenoptera physalus. The sequence goes on from NC_138900.1 coordinate 226,266, forward strand.
GCACAAGAAAAGGCAGGAGGGTCAGAGTCCATATGCAGGAGATATGATGACATACACAGAGAGTGATGTTTCACTGCTGGCTTTGAAGATGGAAGACAGGGCCACAAGACAGGGAAGGAGGTGGTGTCTAGAAGCTGGAAAAGGCAAGCAAACCGAGCCTCAGAGCCTCCAAAAGGAAGCCATGTGGCCGAAACCTTGATTGAGGACTTCTGACCTCCAGAACTGAGATAATAAATTTGCATTGCTTTAAGCCACTAAACTTGTGGTAATTTGTTACAGCAGCAGTAGGAAACCAACAATGGCCACAGATGAATTTGGACATAGTAATTGCAGACATCAGTCCCTTTCCGGTGTTGGCCGTCACTGGAATGAGCAGGGCCCCCGTGCTCAGCTGTTTACATTTACAGTTATCACACCCATTTTGTAGATGAGGCTGGCAGTCCTGAGAACCAAACTTGCCTGGTAGAAGTAGGGAGGGGCACACTGGGCCTCCAGCTCTGCTGCCAGGTGAGTCGCATCTCACACCTTACAGAAGAGCTGGCTAATGGCAGGTGGACGGGGCTGGGCCAGGCCGAGGCAGGGAGCCATCAGGGCATGGCTCCGGGGGCCTGGTGGTCAGGAGTGGAGGAGGGATCCTGGGGACTGGGCAGCTGAGCAACTGGGGTGTCCCCGTTGCTTGAGGGAGGGGCCACTGAGGTCCCAAGCCAGGGGTGAAGGTACTCCAGCAGTGGCGAGGAGGAGGGAGGGTGCCGGGGAGCACAGAGAGGCAGGGAAGCAGGTCTCTGGAGTGTCGTGGGTGCTGAGCGTAGGGACAGGAGGCTCCAGTGTTCTCATGGCCGGGTATCATTCCTCCTGCCCCTTTCCCTGGACTGCCGAGGGTGGGGGCCACTCAGTAGGCATCCATCCTGGGGTCAGCATTCCTAGGGAACTGCAAACCTTCATTCTCTTCTGCTCTTCCAGATCCCACAACCTGGACACCGTGTTGCGGGCTGGCCTCGGGACGCAGCCTTGGGCCCAGAGCTCTCGGCAGGAAGGCAGCCCCAAGGTAGACTCACAGGGAGCCCACAGGGGCCAGGCAGAGAGGCACAAGACAGAGCTGAGGCCCCTGGAGGAGGACCCAGCTGAAGGACACGCCTCTCAGGGGGCAGATCTGCATGGAGGGACCGTGGTCAGCAGGACAACGCCCCTGGGTGTGAGCCCCACTGCAGGGACTGTCAGAGTGCAGGAGCTGGACGCCTGGTGCAAGAGCCACGTGGCCCCACCTCCTCTCCGGACCCCGACCTGGTCATCCCCCGGGGCCGCATACCGGGCAGGGCCTCTGCCCGTGCCCAGCGGGTGCCAGGGCATCCAGCCAGAACTCCTTCCTGGTGCAGCATCCCAGGACACCCCCCGGGTAGAAGGCCCCCGCGTGTGACCACCGTGGGGCCCAGGTGCTGCACTGGAGCTGCCCCCATGCTGCGCTGTGCGAGGTCCGCTCGGACTGCCCTCCGCGCACACATCCCTGTCCCAGGACCCTGCCGCCGGCCTCTCCCGCAGAGTCCCTTCGTGGAGCTTCCTGCCGCGGGCCGGCACAGCGAGGCCTGTACCCGAATGTCCCCGCTGGCCCCTCAGGAGCTGATGCAGGCGGCAGAGGAGCCCCTTCTGTGCGCCCGGTGCGGAAAGTGCTTGGGCCCCAATGAGCAGCGGATGGGACGAGGGCCCCCCGATGTGTCCTAGGTGCGACCAGGCCTCGGGTCCTTTCCCCCGTGAGCCCGGCCGCCCGGTCCAGCAGCTGTACGCCTACGTCGAGTGTGGCAAGGCCTTCACGTGCACCTCAAAACTGCTGCAGCCCGAGGGCATCCACACGGGTCAGCGGCCCTACGTGCGCTGACTGCGGCCAGGCCTTCGTGCGCTGCTCCGGCCTCGAGGGTCACCAGAAGACGCACTCGGCCGAGCACTGCAACCGCGTCGCGGCCCTGGCCACGTGGGCCTTCCGGCCGAGGTGCTTGCCGCGCGGGGAGAAGCCCCATGAGTGCACCGATTGTACCAAGGCACTCGGCCTGCTCTCGCACCTAGCGGAGCACGGGCGGCGCGTGCACACCGGCGAGAAGCCCTATGCCTGCTCGGAGTGCGGCAAGGCCTTCAACCAGCGCTCGAACCTGAGCCGGCACTGGCGCACGCACAGCAGCGCCAGGCCCTACGCGTGCCGGCTGTGCCACAAGGCCTTCAAGGGCCGCTCCGGCCTGGTGCAGCACCGTCGCGCGCACACCGGCGAGCGGCCCTACGGCTGTCCCGAGTGCGGCAAGACCTTCCGGGGCTGCTCCGAGCTGCACCAGCACGAGCGCCTGCACTTGGGGGAGAAGCCCTGCATCTGTGCCGACTGCGGCTGGGCCTTCGTGCGCAACTGCAGCCTCGCGCGCCCGGCGCGCGCGCGCACCGGCGAGCGGCCCTACGCGTGCGGCCGCTGCGACCGCGCCTTCAGCCAGCGCTCCAACCTCCACGAGCACCAGCAGCGGCCCGCGGGCGGCGCGTTAAACCTCGCCTCGCGCACACGGCGTCCACAGGTGTCCCCCACCTGAAGCTTCCTAGGGGGCTTCAGTAGCCTTCGGTCGCCTCGGGGGTGTCTGCACACCCTCTGGTGTAGCTGGGCCCCCCCACCTCCCTTAGATCTGGCGAGGCCTCCGCCTCTGACCTCCCTGGCCTCGGGAGTGGGACCCTGCACACCTCGTGCACCTACCCGAGGCCGCTGGCCGGGGGCTTCTGGGTCTGGGACTCTGCCTGCCCACCGCCCGGCGGTTCAGTGGTCGCCGTGGAGAGGGCTCTGCTGGGGGGGATTCCCTGGCAACCTTGGGCTGGTCTGTGATTGGCAGGTGGGGATGTCACGTTACATCAAAGCCGGGTGGTCCTTCCCACCCCGAGCGCTCGTCTCCTCCTGTCGGGACGCCAGGCTGGACTACGTCTCCCAGAAGCCCCTGCGGCGTGGGCGCAATCAAGGAGGGAGACTTGAAGGTGTGGCTACACCTGCCCGAGGCCATCACTTACATGGAGTCCAGCCGAGACCCGGAGCAGCATGTTTCTTTCCTAGCTGTATGTATGGTTATGTTTGTATATGATTCTAATTTACTCCCCACCCCATCCTCCACACTCTTTCCAAAGTGAAACTCCGAGGACTCTCCACTCCAGAAGCCAACGTTTGCGCACACTCATTACAGGCCGGGCACCGTGCTGGGCACTCTGCCCTTAATCACCCCTTTGGATTCTCACCTTAACTGAGGGTGGGGGGCAGGGAAGACTCAACCATATCAGGGTGCCCAGAGAGGCCATGGGCGGGGGGCCCAGCCAGAGCCTCCTGGAGGGAGGGCAGGGCTGGGCTCAGCACCAAGTCCCTCACCGTCTGGGCCTCCGTGCTTCCAAAGGGGTTCCCTGAATGTGGCCATGGACCCTGCAGCAAAGCCCTGGTGAATCACCCTTCACTTTCTGTCTCCTGTCCCGAAATCCTGTCGCCTGGGAAAGGGAGGATGTGTGGGTCCCCTGGGGTAAGGAAGCTGTTGGCTCTCCATTCCCAGGCCTGGCTTGCAGGACACCATCCAGCCCTTTACTGTGTCTTGCTTAATTCAGGACTCACCTCCCGAGGGCTTGAGTTCCCCTGCTCTGCGGCAAGCCGTCCTTCTTGAGGCAAGCCCAGCCCACTGTGTCCTGCCATGTGGTCTCCTTGAAACCTTCCCCTGTCCTGCCCCCATGAGGCAGGACCCAGTCACCCAGTACTCTTTCCAAAGGTTTCTCCCAAGTTGCAGCTATCCTGGCCACGTCACATTCCACCCGGGAGTAGAGGCTAAAATTCGCAAAGCTGGTCTCTTCGCAAGTCCAGCAGAAATGAAAACACATGCCCCTGCCGTTCTGTTCTCAGCATTTTAGGGGCGCATTTACACTTCCTTGTATACTTACTAAACACCAGCAAAGTCGTGCTGGACAGATATCCTGGGTAGTGCAAGAATGTGAGGAAGGCTGCAGTTGCAGCCCACATGGCACACCTGACAGCTCATTCCAGAGAGCAGTGCGGTGGGGCAAGTGGAAGAGGCCATTCAGGAGACCTGGAAGTCTCCCCACCCCTGCGGCCAATGGAGCACCTCAGGCAAAAGTGGAACTTGGGTTTTTTCTTTTTACTGTCCACACAATTCATCCTGAGGAGGAACCCAACTAGAGTGGTACCCCCAAGGACAGCTCAACCTTTTACAGACACCCAGGACATTTATTCTGAAGCGACGTTCTGTTGTTAAGAATGCAATCCTTGGTGGACACGAGGGGGTTGATGAGGGAGGCAGACTCCCAGTGTGGTCAGTGTGTCACGGGTGATGCACACCCATCAGTCGTCGTGATAGACCTAAACATGTTCAAACCAAAGAGGAACCCGGTTGATATGCAAGTGTAGTGACAGTTTCCATCAAGCCTGAACACAAGGGGAGTCTTTCTGGAGAGAGCCTAGGAATGTGACCAGGTGGGCTCAGCTCCACTGCGGTGACAACGCTAATGCCCTACCGACTGAAAACACTAAAACTAACCCCCCACTCCCACCATACATTGTGGGTTGGCAAGGGCAACACTCGCCCCCAGTCACTCACCAGGGCCCCTGACAACGGAGCGGCCACTATGTCAAACATGGCTGGCTGCTAGTGTGGTTGGCAGGTGGTCCCTCTCTATGTGGACCTCTGTGCATGTCTGCTTGAGTGTCCTCATGACACAGCAGTTGACTCTCCCCAGAGCGAGTGAGTTGAGTCCAGGTCACACACTGTCACTCATGCCGTATAATATTCGTGCCACAGACCACCCCGGATTCAATGCAGAGAAGAATATGCAAACAAGGGTGTGGAGGCCAGGAGATGAGGGTCATTAGCAGCTGTCTTGAAGGCTGGTTACTACACTGTCTGAGTGAGAAGCATGTGGAAAAGCTTCTGCTGGTGGTTCAACTTCATCAAGCACCAGACAGTCCATGTGGGCAAGGAAGGCTGTGAGCCCAGTCAAAACCCCTCTCTCTCTAACTTCCTGCTAGGGAGAACCCTTGTGGATGTAGGGGGCATCCTCAGTGAACCCAAAACAGCATAATCCTAAAGAAATCCATGCCCAGACACATCATAAGCAAAGCTGAAAACTAAAATTTAAATTTTTTGAAAGCAGCCTGAGAAAAACTATGCCTCACATAAAGATTGATACAAAAGATCATAGATTTCTTATCAGATATTATGAAGTCCAGAAGGCAGGGAAACAACATTTTTAAAGTGCTGAAGAAAAGAACTGTCAGTCCAAATTCAATATACAATGAAAATCCACTTCAAGAAAGAAAGCAAAATAGGGACTTCCCTGGTGGCGCAGTGGTTAAGACTCTGCGCTCCCAATGCAGGGGACTGGTTTTGATCCCTGGTCAGGGAACTAGATCCCACATGCATGCTGCAACTAAGAGTTCGCATGCCACCACTAAGGAGCCCACGTGCTGCAACTAAGGAGCCAGCGAGCTGCAACTAAGGAGCCTGCGTGCCGCAACTAAGACCCAATGCAACCAAATAAGTAAATAAAAAAATATTTTAAAAAAAAGAATGAAAACAAAATAAAGACATCCTCAAATGAAGCAAAACTAAGACAATTTGTTGCAAGCACGCCTGTTCTAAAAGAAATGCTAAATAGGGAGCTTAGCATTTGTCAGAAGGGAAATGAAAGCAGAAGGAAAATTTGAACCTTGGGAATGAAGGAAGAGTAACAGATTGCATATGTTTGATCCTTAATATATGTATGATTGTTATTTATTTATTTATTTATTTATTTATTTATTTATTTTTGGCTGTGTTGGGTCTTCGTTTCTGTGTGAGGGCTTTCTCTAGTTGCGGCAAGTGGGGGCCACTCTTCATCGCGGTGCGCGGGCCTCTCACTGTCGCGGCGTCTCTTGTTGTGGAGCACAGGCTCCAGACGCGCAGGCTCAGCAATTGTGGCTCACGGGCCCAGCTGCTCCGCGGCATGTGGGATCTTCCCAGACCAGGGCTCGAACCCGTGTCCCCTGCATTGGCAGGCAGATTCTCAACCACTGCGCCACCAGGGAAGCCCTATGTATGACTGTTGAAAGAAAAATTTATAACATTGTCTGGTAGGGTTTTCTTGACAATGAAATGTCATTTATACCACAGGGTTTTAATGTGGTATAAATGACAACTACAGCATAAAGAGAGGAGGGTATCAAAATTCATTCAGTGATATATTTGAGATTTGAACATTTTACTGTTTATAAATATCTCAAAGAAAACCATTAGTGTACCAAATTAAAAAAAAATTTTAAGAGCAGTAGGTAAAGAGACCTATATAGTGCTAAAGTTTCTACATCCACTTTAAGTGGTAAAATATTAATTCTAAGTACACTGTGAAGAGTTATGAATACTCTAATCCCTGGAGAAACCACTTAAAAAGACTATAAAAGGAGATGATCAAAGGCTCAGTAGATGAATAAAAATGGAACCGAGAAAGAAATGACCCAAAAGAAGGCAGGAAAGAGGAAACAGATGGATAACAGAAGGAATAAACAGAAAAGAAAAAGGTGGATGAAAACCCAAGCATATCCATTGTTACATGTAAATGGTCTAAATATACCAATTAAAAGAATGTGCCAGAATGAATATTTTAAAAAGAATATAAGAAACATACCTTAAATATAATATACGTAAGCTTAAAGTAAAAGAGTGGGGAAAGGTATATAATATGAAAACTCCATCAAAGAATGCTGCAGTGACTATATTAATATCGAACCAAGTAGAGTTCAGAACAGGGAAAATTACCAGGAATAAAGAGAGAAATTACACAGTGATAAAGGGCCAATTCACGAAGAAGACATAATTCCAACTGTGTATGAATCTAACAACAAAGCCTTAAAATACAGGAAACAAAAACTGGTAGAGCTGAAAGAAAATAGTAGACAAATTCACAATTATACTTGGAGAATTCAACACCCCTCTCTCTATAATCAACAAAACGAGAAGACAGAAAATCAGTAAGGTTACAAAAGAACTGAACAACATCATCAACCAACTGGATGTAATGGATGAACTTGCCAATAGTCGATTTTTTTTTTTATCCACAAAGAAGTAATTTCCCATGATTTAAAGTAACACAGGGCGTCCCTGGTGGCGCAGTAGTTAGGAATCCGCCTACCAATGCAGGTGACATGGGTTTGAGCCCTGGTCTGGGAGGATCCCATATGCCGCGGAGCAACTAAGCCCTTGAGCCACAACTACTGAGCCTGCGCTCTAGAGCCCGTGAGCCACAACTACTGAGCCCACATGCCACAAATACTGAAGCCCACGCGCCTAGAGCCTGTGCTCCGCAACAAGCGAAGCCACTGCAATGAGAAGCCCGTGCACCGCAACAGAGAGTAGCCCCCACTCGCCGCAACTAGAGAAAGCCCACACGTAGCAACGAAGACCCAACACAGCCAAAAATTTAAAAATAAGAAAAATAAATTTATTTTTAAAAAGTAACACTGTTACTAATGTTTAACCCCAAAAGTCAATGACCTAAGTTTCCACCTGAAGAAAAGGAAAAAGAAGAAATTAATTCAGAAGTAAGTAGAAGGAAGGGACCAGTAACGATACAAGAAGAGATTCACAAAGTAGAAAAGAGACAGTACAAAAATGAGCAAAGCCAAAATGTAGTAAGTTCTTTGAAAAGATTAATGCAGTTGATGAGCCCCTAGCTAAACTGACAGAGAGAGAGGGAGAAGGGACACCACATCAGTCATGAAAGAGGTGACATCACTACAGACCCTGCAGGCACTAAAAGAATGCAGGAGTGTTATGAGCAACTCCATGCCAGTAAATCAGACCTCTCAGAAGAAATAGGCAAACACACAGTTTATCAAGTATTAGTTGATAATGCTAGCCTAATACACAACTGCTGTATGCCAGCACCTCGAGGGCCAAGCTCCAGGCAGGGGTTGGGCAACAGTCCAGGAGGGCGTCGGGTGGGGTAAACGGGGCTCAGGATCGAGGGACAGTGGGGAAGGACAGGACTCCCACTCCTCCCACAGCTCCAAGCTCGGATGTGGGAGACCTGGCCTCTGGTTGGAGACACAGTCTGGCACCACCACATGGTGGCCACTCAGACTGGGAAGACAGAACTACACAATGCAGCCTCTGAACTGCCTCCCAGTTCAGTCAAGGTATGTCTGGAGCCTCAAGCTGCCCACCCACACCTGCTGGGGACTGGGCAGAGGTGACTGGGGAGTAGCTTAATGGAAGAAGGCAGAAGAAGGCAGTCTTGAAAAGTGGGGGCCCGGAAGCCAATCCTCGGCACGCCTACCCTCAGGATCCAACCCGGAGCCCATCCACCTTCAAGACCCAGGATCCCAGCCCGCTTCCCTCGGCTCTGGGACTCCAGCCCCACTACACCGGGGCTGCCTTTGGCCAAAGACACATTTTTAAAGTCTGTCTTCACATTTATTGATTCTGGCATGGTTGAGGGAGAGCCGTCCCTGCCCTCTCCCCCCAGGGCAAGTCCAGCTTCCAGCTGCAGGAAGAGGGATCAGAGCCAGACTGGAGAAAGGACTTCCCAAGGATACCATCAGCAGCCTGGGTCTGCAGCTGGATCAGCTTCCTAGACAAATTTGACAGAAGAGAAATGCTAGGGGGAGGAGGCTCCCTGGTGAGTCAGGGCAGACCTCACTGAGACCCCCCAGGAAGGATGTGGCTTGGTCAGCTGCCAGCTAAGACCCCCCCCCCCCACACACACACACCTGGGCCTCCCTCCAGGTGCTCCAGCTGGCCACGCCACTCTCTGCCTTAGGGCCTTTGCCTATGTGGTTCCCTGCCTGCAATTCCCCCCACGCACCCCAGCAGACTAGGCCAGTGTTCGTGCTGGGAGGAGGTGCGGGGAAGGGCACTCCTGGAGGAGGGTACAATCCGGGCAAAGGCCGGGAGCCTCGACGCGCCCACGGAACCGAGCTCCACCTGCCACTTGGAGCTCCACCGGGTCGCTGAGCTGGGACAGCAGGGAGTGGGGCCAGTTGGAGCGGTAGCCGCAGCTGTAGTTGCCGGCGTGTTGGGGCCCCACGTAGGTCAGCACGAGGTCCGTGGAGGGGTGGGTGGTCCAGACCACCGCCGAGGGCTCCTCTTCGCCGGACCGTAGCAGCAGGAAGGAGACGTCGGGCACGTGGCCCTCGCAGCGTAGGACAGCGTCGCGGCCCGGAGTCACGGCCCCCGTCCACAGGGGCCGGAGCCGCGGCCTGGGCAGGGGTCCTGGGCGAGAAGCGGGTCGGTCAAGTGAAGCCCCTCGCCCCAGGCAGCAGCGGCCCAGCCCCGCTCCGCTGCCAGCCCCCTTCTCCAGCCCAGGTTGCTGGCTTCACACCGTGGTCACTGCGCTGTGACCGTAGTGTCTCCCCTTACACGCCCCCCCCCCCAGACCCGGGCCTTCTCTGAGACTTCCTGGGGTCCCCAGCGAACGGCACTCAGGGCTTCAGGACAGGTGAGGAGAAGGAAGACAGGATCCAGGGGAACGGGTTCCCGCAGAGGGCACAGCGCAGTCAGCGCACCTTCCCCGCTCCCCCACTCCCACCATCCTGGTTTCCTCACTGCTCAAGCTGCCTCACAGCCTTTACGCTGTCTGTCCCCTCTGCCTGATGCTCCTCCCCCAGTGACCCGCAGGGCTCAACCTCCCCAAGAAGCCTTCCCTGACCCTCCAGAGCCACGTGGCCCCTCTGCCCCGGTCTCCACCATGTCCTCGGGATGTGTGTTCTTCCCAGCACCTCTGTCTCCCTGACCAGCCTGGGCTCCACACGGGCAGGGCCTGGGTGGACATTTTCACACTGTCATCTCTGTGTCTGGCACACAGGAGGTGCTCAGTACAAGCTTGTGGGATGCATGGGGGAGGAGGAAGGCGGGTCAGCTGGCAGATGAGAGCTGGGAGGTTTTCACAAGCCTGCGACAAGCTGGAGAGCTGCGGCCTGGACACCCGGGCTGAGGACCAGACCTCCAGGGGTGGGATGACCGGACCCCCTCAGAGGTCCAGAGTGAGAACACACCTCCCACTCTCTCCCACTGGGCTGTGTCTTAGGGGGAGGGGGAGGCCCACTGGGGACAGGTGAGGCCTGGCCTCTCCGCAGTGAGCAACAGCCACAAGAATGACCAAGGGCAGCTCAGAAAACTGTCCACAACCTGAGCACAGGGGCAGGACCAGGGTGGAAGCACAGGTCTGAACTGAATGGCCTGGGTGCGAATGTGTCTCCAAATCCATGGTGGGTCACACATTGCGGAATCAACCAGCGCTGGAGGAGGAATCAGCTCCAGGCAAGAGCCAGGATGCGCCTGCAGGAGGCCCGCAGGACGCCAAGCGTAGAAAACCCAGACACGGGCGAATCCCACCTTGGCTGGCACACCTCCGACACTGCACGTCGGGGGGGCCCACGTGGGGCTTGGGGTTGGCCTGGGCCCTGCCCGCTGCCTTCACCTGCCCCAAGGTGAGTGGGGACCCCAGTACTGCTCAGCTGTTGGGGGAGGAGAGGAGAGGCCTTGCAGAGGGGAACGTGCCAGGAGGACAGGCCCCCACCTGCCTCATTTCCTTCACGACTAACGCAGAACTGACAGTAACACCACCTACTGCCCAAGTCCACGCACAGAATGCTGTGAACCACAACAGTAGGTGCCTCATAATTTTATGACTTATTTTTATTCCATGATTTATTATTTTATTATCAATTATTTATTACTTATAAACAAACCATCAATTTAAATATTCGTTTATTACTTTAATGTATTTCTTATTTATTATACTATCTATTTCTAACATTATTTTATTACTTTTATTAATTTGTTGTCATTTATTGCATTATCTATTTTTAATACTTAGTGTTTTATCCTTTCTCTTATCATTAATTAATTCTTTTCACTTTAATCATCTTATGACTTATTGGTAATTTTATTTGCTAACTATGATTCCATTCTATTATTTAAATGTATTTGTTATTATTTATTACATTACTTGGTTTAGTATTTATTTTATTTTAATGTATTTCTTTTCTCTCTCTCTTTTTTTTTTTTCTTTTGCCACACTGCCTGGCATGTAGGATCTTAGTTCCCTGAACAGGGATCGAACCCTTGCCGCCTGCAGTGGAGTCCTAACCACTGGACCAGCAGGGAATTCATAATTTTATTTTTATTTTAAAAATGTTCTTATTATTTTTCCATTTACTATTTATTATTAATTGTCTTCATTTGTTATTCTTTGCTGTTATTACATCATTTATTCTGTTATCTTTACTCTTTATTATTAATTTAGTTTATTCATTCTGCATAGTTATTGATTGTTGCTATAGCTGAGACTCCTGAGGCCACATCTGCCCTTTGTCCCGACCCCCTGGAGCCCTGCTTTCCTGGAAATACGAATGAGCTGCGAGGTCAGTGCCCCGCGCCCTCCCTCCACCGCCCCACCCTCCCGGCCGCCCTGGCTGGGCCTTATCACCCGGCAGACACTCCTGGGGCTGCAGTGAGGCTGACCATGTCCGCACGGGTGGCCCTCCTGCTGCTCTGGGGTGAGGCGCCCCGCCTGGGGTCCCCGGGGCCGGGATGAGGGGCGGGAAGGAACAGCCATGGGGCCTCACAGGTGGTGGGTCTCCGCAGGTCTCGCCCTGAACCCAGTGACCGAGGAGGCCGTATGTGAGTGGGCCGGGCCTGGGCATGGTGGGCGCTGCGGGGTGAGCCCCTGCCTGGGCACCCAGGTCTGACACCCATCCCCACGCAGTCTTCGACACAAGGCCAACCCTGTGGGCAGAGGCCGAATCGCTGCTGGAACCCTGGGCCAACGTGACGCTGACATGCCAGAGCCCCCTGTGGACCCTGGAGTTCCAGCTCCTCAAGGATGGGGTGGCCCAGGAACTGGTGCACCTGGGTTCACCTGCCACCGAGTACAGGTTCCCGCTGGGAGCAGTGACCGGGGACACCCGGGGCCTCTACCGCTGCCGCTACAGCATGGACAGCGGGAGGACCGGCCTGAGCTACCTCGTGGAGGTGACTGGAGCAGGTGAGTGGGGGGCTCACGGGCCTCGGGGCCGGAGGAGAGGCCTCCCTTCCTCCACTCCTCACTCTCCCTGCTCTCTTCCGGCCCCTCCCCGAGTGGCTGGTGGCCTTGGGCAAGTCAGGTGACATCTCTGAGCCTCAGTTTCCCCACTGGTAAAATGAGGGTGATGTTTGTAGCAACCCTAGAAGGCTGTGAGGAATAAATGACTGAATCCCCAGGAAGCGGTTAGGGCAGGCCTGGCCACAGGTGGGCCCTGAACGCGACTTCCCCTTGTAGTCCCCTGTCGCCGTCTCGGCCTGTCACCCCTCCACCCCTCCACCCCCGCCAATGCCTTCCATCTCCTGGCTCCCTCACATTCCCATGAGTGTGGAGGTCCAGGTCCGGCTGGGGCCCTGTATCTTCCAACTCAGGTAGAACCACCCGTGACCCCTGCGCCCCACCCCCGCCCCCCCCGCAGAGCCCCTGCCCCCACCCTTGCTCTCGACCAAGCCCGTGCCCTGGATCACACGGGGCCTGAACACGACGCTGCTGTGCCTCGGGGGACTTCGCGGTGTGACCTTCCTGCTGAGGCGGGAAGGCGACGACCAGTTTCTGGAGGTGGCTGAGGCCCCAAAGGACACGCAGGCCACCTTCCCAGTCCACCGGGCTGGCAACTACAGCTGCAGCTACCGGACCCACGCATCAGGCGCCCCCTCGGAGCCCAGTGCCACTGTGACCATAGAGGAGCTGGGTGAGTGTGTGGACCATCCCAGAGGGCTTCCTGGGGGCGGAGGCTCCTGGAGACAGAGTAGCTTTTACCCTGACCCCCGGCCCTGAATACCCCTGCCCAGGACTGGGTCTGGGAAACAGTGGCCACGCAGTTGCCCCGCCTTGATAGTGGCGTGGGAATTTGCCACAAGGAAGGCTGTTCCGGGGGCCGAGGTCTGGAGGCTGGGCTCCAAGGAACGCTCCCACAGCGGGGGTGGCTGGGACTCTGGCCGCCCCAGTGACTGTCCCTGCCTTGCAGCCACGCCGCCGCCACCCACGCTGACTCTGAATAGCGGGTTCGCCGGGCTCCTGCGCCCCGGCTCGCGCACGACTCTCACCTGCGTGGCGCCCCTGAGCGGGGTGGACTTCCAGCTGCGGCGGGGCGAGGAGGTGCTGCAGGTACCCATGGCCAGTACCAGCCCAGACCGCGTTTTCTTCCAGCTGAACACGCTGGCCCCGGGAGACGGCGGTGTCTACACGTGCCGCTACCGGCTGCGAGACGAGCTAGCGCCCTGGTCCTTGGACAGCGCGCCCGCCGAGCTGGTGCTGAGCGATGGTGAGCCTGGGGGATGTGGCAGCGGGGAGGGAGGGCGGGGGCGCTCTGCCCTCGGGGCAGCGGGAGGAGAGACCCAGGGAAGGGTCCCGGTAACTGCACGGCTCAATCCCGACTCATCTGCCCGGCCTCAGTTTCCCCAGCTGAGGATAGAAAAATGAGCCCAGCCTCGTGGCCCCGCGAAGAATAATTGGGTCCACGCGCAAGTCTGGCCATGCAGGCGCTACATGCACGGGGGCCCCCAGCCTCCGGGGTCCGGGTGGGCGCTGAGGCCTGTCTGTTGAGGGTGGCCAGTTTGGGGCTGCAGGACCCGCCAAGGACTCGGACCAGGGGCGTAAACCCCAGGAGCGGACGCCGGCGGGCGAGGCCGGCGCGGATGCTCCCCCAACAAAACACGACCCCACACGCCTCTAATTTGGTGGGCACACAAATTAGTTAGGCACAGCGTAGGAGCGTGCGTGAGCGTCCAGGGAGGACGGGGGCCGGGACGTCGGGCGGATGGCGCGGTTTTACGCAGGGCGGTGCGGGCGGGCCTCCCGGGAGGGAGCAGAGGCAGCGGGGCGCACTCTTTCCGGCGGAAAGATGCGGCATTGGGCGTCAGCCTTGCCGCGTCCTCCCCGCAGGGACGCTCCCGGCGCCGGAGCTGTCGGCCGAGCCCGCGACTCTGAGGCCCGAGCCGGGGACGCTGGTGCAGCTGCGGTGCCGGGCCCCCCGCGCCGGCGTGCGCTTCGCCCTGGTGCGCGAGGGCGCGGGCCAGCGCCGGGTGCACGGTCTCTTGAGCCCCGCGGGGACGGAGGCCCACTTTGAGCTGCGCGACGTCTCGGCGGTCGACTCGGCCAACTACAGCTGCGTCTACACGGACACGGCGCCGCCCTTGGCGGGCTCCGCGCCCAGCGCGCCCGTGGAGCTGCGCGTGGACGGTGAGCGGCGGGCACAGCGGCCCGGAGCCTCCTTCTGCCCGTGCGCAACACGAGGGCGCCCGCCTGTCCCAGGACGCCGAAGGGAAGCGCTCTGGGCCTCGGCCCTGCCCGCGGAGTCGGCTCCTTAGGGGAGCGCGAGGTCGGCCGCCAGGGCCCGGGGACACCCAGCCTTTCGGCCTGTTTCCCACCGACGTGAGCACCGGGGCTACGTGTAGCGCCCTGGTGGTGGTCGTGGAGAGAGGCCCCAGAACTTAGGGTTCAGAGTGCTAACGGCTTTGCACTGGCTCACGCCTCAGGTTCCCTGTGCGACACGCCTGTCGGCCGTAGTCAGATTATGACCCCACCGCTGCCTGCGCCCAGGTGCCCACGGTGGAGGGTTGAGCTGTAATTCTCCCCGAGCCCCCGCCGGCCCTGGGGTTTGTGTGTTCCTCTGATTTCCTCATCCGGATCTCCTGGGGTCGGAGGTCAGGCAGAGCCCGCGGCACAGCGTCCACCGCCAGACCACTGACTGCGCTGTGCCCTCTGCGGGAACCCGTTCCCCTGGATCCTGTCTTCCTTCTCCTCACCTGTTCTGAAGCCCTGAGTGCCGTTCGCTGGGGACCCCAGGAAGTCTCAGAGAAGGCCCGGGTCTGGGGGGGGGCGTGTAAGGGGAGACACTACGGTCACAGCGCAGTGCCCACGGTGTGAGGCCAGCAACCTGGGCTGGAGAAGGGGGCTGGCAGCGGAGCGGGGCTGGGCCGCTGCTGCCTGGGGCGAGGGGCTTCACTTGACCGACCCGCTTCTCGCCCAGGACCCCTGCCCAGGCCGCGGCTCCGGCCCCTGTGGACGGGGGCCGTGACTCCGGGCCGCGACGCTGTCCTACGCTGCGAGGGCCACGTGCCCGACGTCTCCTTCCTGCTGCTACGGTCCAGCGAAGAGGAGCCCTCGGCGGTGGTCTGGACCACCCACCCCTCCGCGGACCTCGTGCTGACCTACGTGGGGCCCCAACACGCCGGCAACTACAGCTGCGGCTACCGCTCCAACTGGCCCCACTCCCTGCTGTCCCAGCTCAGCGACCCGGTGGAGCTCCAAGTGGCAGGTGGAGCTCGGTTCCGTGGGCGCGTCGAGGCTCCCGGCCTTTGCCCGGATTGTACCCTCCTCCAGGAGTGCCCTTCCCCGCACCTCCTCCCAGCACTAACACTGGCCTAGTCTGCTGGGGTGCGTGGGGGGAATTGCAGGCAGGGAACCACATAGGCAAAGGCCCTAAGGCAGAGAGTGGCGTGGCCAGCTGGAGCACCTGGAGGGAGGCCCAGGTGTGTGTGTGTGGGGGGGGAGGGTCTTAGCTGGCAGCTGACCAAGCCACATCCTTCCTGGGGGGTCTCAG
Organism: Balaenoptera physalus; assembly: GCF_965194825.1. Lineage (NCBI taxonomy): Eukaryota > Metazoa > Chordata > Mammalia > Artiodactyla > Balaenopteridae > Balaenoptera > Balaenoptera physalus. The sequence continues at coordinate 241,867 of NC_138900.1, forward strand.
TGAGGTCTGCCCTGACTCACCAGGGAGCCTCCTCCCCCTAGCATTTCTCTTCTGTCAAATTTGTCTAGGAAGCTGATCCAGCTGCAGACCCAGGCTGCTGATGGTATACTTGGGAAGTCCTTTCTCCAGTCTGGCTCTGATCCCTCTTCCTGCAGCTGGAAGCTGGACTTGCCCTGGGGGGAGAGGGCAGGGACGGCTCTCCCTCAACCATGCCAGAATCAATAAATGTGAAGACAGACTTTAAAAATGTGTCTTTGGCCAATGGCAGCCCCGGTGTAGTGGGGCTGGAGTCCCAGAGCCGAGGGAAGCGGGCTGGGATCCTGGGTCTTGAAGGTGGATGGGCTCCGGGTTGGATCCTGAGGGTAGGCGTGCCGAGGATTGGCTTCCGGGCCCCCACTTTTCAAGACTGCCTTCTTCTGCCTTCTTCCATTAAGCTACTCCCCAGTCACCTCTGCCCAGTCCCCAGCAGGTGTGGGTGGGCAGCTTGAGGCTCCAGACATACCTTGACTGAACTGGGAGGCAGTTCAGAGGCTGCATTGTGTAGTTCTGTCTTCCCAGTCTGAGTGGCCACCATGTGGTGGTGCCAGACTGTGTCTCCAACCAGAGGCCAGGTCTCCCACATCCGAGCTTGGAGCTGTGGGAGGAGTGGGAGTCCTGTCCTTCCCCACTGTCCCTCGATCCTGAGCCCCGTTTACCCCACCCGACGCCCTCCTGGACTGTTGCCCAACCCCTGCCTGGAGCTTGGCCCTCGAGGTGCTGGCATACAGCAGTTGTGTATTAGGCTAGCATTATCAACTAATACTTGATAAACTGTGTGTTTGCCTATTTCTTCTGAGAGGTCTGATTTACTGGCATGGAGTTGCTCATAACACTCCTGCATTCTTTTAGTGCCTGCAGGGTCTGTAGTGATGTCACCTCTTTCATGACTGATGTGGTGTCCCTTCTCCCTCTCTCTCTGTCAGTTTAGCTAGGGGCTCATCAACTGCATTAATCTTTTCAAAGAACTTACTACATTTTGGCTTTGCTCATTTTTGTACTGTCTCTTTTCTACTTTGTGAATCTCTTCTTGTATCGTTACTGGTCCCTTCCTTCTACTTACTTCTGAATTAATTTCTTCTTTTTCCTTTTCTTCAGGTGGAAACTTAGGTCATTGGCTTCTGGGGTTAAACATTAGTAACAGCCTAATATTAGACTTAAAAATAGGTTTGTGTTACTTTAAATCATGGGAAATTACTTCTTTGTGGATTAAAAAAAAGATCGACTATTGGCAGTTCATCCATTACATCCAGTTGGTTGATATGTTGTTCAGGTCTTTTGTATCCCTATTGATGTTCTGTCTTCTTGTTCTGCTGATTCTAGAGAGAGGGGTGTTGAAGTCTCCAAGTATAATTGTGAATTTGTCTGTTATTTTCTTTCAGCTCTACCAGTTTTTGTTTCCTGTATTTTAAGGCTTTGTTGGTAGATGCATACATATTTGGAATTGTTTTGTGTTCTTGGTGAATTGGCCCTTTATTACTATGTAATTTCTCTCTTTATCCCTGGTAATTTTCCTTTTTCTGAAGTCTACTTGGTTTGATATTAATATAGTGACTGCAGCATTCTTTGATGGAGTTTTCACATTATATACCTTTCCCCACTCTTTTACTTTCAGTTTACCTATATCATTATATTTAAAGTAGGTTTTTTATTTTCTTTTTAAAAAAATTCCTTTTAATTGGTATGTTTAGACTATTTACATGTAACAATGGATATGCTTGGGTTTTGGTCCACCTTTTTCTCTTCTGTTTGTTCCTTCTGTTTTCCGTCTGTTTCCCCTTTCCTGCCCTCTTTTCGGTTATTTTTTCTCAGGTTCCATTTTAATTCATCTACTGAGTTTTTGATCATCTCTTTGTATAGTCTTTTTTAGAGATTTCTCTAAGGATTACAGTATGCATGCTTAACTCTTCATAGTCAACTTAGAATTAATATTTTACCACTTAAAGTGGGATTTAGAAACTTTATATAGGTCTCTTTATCCTCCCCTTTTTAAATTTTTAAAAAAATCTTGTACCCTAATGGTTTTCTTTGAGATATAATTTATAGACAGTAAAATGTACAAATCTCAAATATATCACTGAATGAATTTTGATACCCTCCTCTCTTTGTGCTGCAGTTGTCATATATACCACGTTAACATACACTGAAAACCCTACCAGAAAATGTCATAAATTTTACTTTCGACCATCATACATATCTTAAAGATCAAATGTATGCAATCTAAAGTCCCTTTAGCATTTCTTTTAGAACAGGCCTGCTTGCAACAGATTGTCTTAGTTTTGCTTCACTTGAGGATGTCTTTATTTTGCTTTCTTTCTTTTTTTTTTTAAATTCAATTTATTTATTTATTTTTGGCTGTGTTGGGTCTTTGTTGCTGCGCACAGGCTTTCTCTAGGTGCGGCGAGCGGGGGCTACTCTTCATTGCAGTGCGCGGGCTTCTCCTTGTGGTGGCTTCTCTCGTTGTGGAACACGGACTCTAGGCACGAAGGCTTCAGTAGTTGTGGCACGTGGCCTTAGTAGTTCTGGCTCGCGGGCTTAGTTGCTCCGTGGCATGTGGGATCTTCCCGGACCAGGGCTGCAACCCGTGTCCCCTGAATTGGCAAGCGGATTCTTAACCACTGCGCCACCAGGGAAGCCCCTGCTTTCATTCTTGAAGTGCATTTTCAGTGCGTATAGAATTCAGACTGACAGTTCTTTTTCTCAGCACTTTAAAAATGTTGTTTCCCTGCCTTCTGGCCTTTATGATTTCTGATAAGAAGTCTATGATCTTACGGGACTTCGCTGGTGGTCCAGCGGTTAAGATTCTGCACTCCCAATGCAGGCGGCCTGGGTTCAATCCGTGGTCAGGGAACTAGATCCAGCATGCCACAACTAAAGATCCCGTACGAGGCAACGAAGATCCTGTGAAACTAAGACGTGGCACAGCTAAATAAATAAAAAAGAAATCTATGATCTTTTGTATTAATCTTTATGTGAGGCATAGTTTTTCTCAGGTGGCTTTCAAAAAGTTTAAATGTTTTTAGTTTTCAGCTTTGACTAGGATGTGTCTGGGCATGGATTTCTTTGAGATTCTGCTGTTTCGGGTTCACTGAGCTTTCCGAACCTGTACGTTTATACCTTTTGCCAATTGGGAAAGTTTGCAGCCATTATTTCTTCAAATATTCTTTCCACCATCATCACAAAGAATGTGATTTCATTTCCGACTATACTTATGGTTTCATGAGTCTCTCATTGTGATTCTGTCCTATAACAAGGCTGTTATAACCTTCCTGGTTTCAAACTATTATGTCATCCTAATGCATTGTTCTTTTTATAAAAATACAGTGATCCTTTGATCTTAATAATGTTTTTCTGCATTAACAGCTATTTTGTCTGAAATTAATACAGCTCCATCAGCTGGCTTCAGCTTCATGCATTCCTTGTATATCCTTTTGTGTTCCTTTACCCTCAACTTTCCCACATCCTTGTTTTAGGTGTGTGTCTTCTAAAGAACATATGCCTGGGGAATTCCATGGCGGTCCAGCAGTTAGGACTCCACACTTCCACTGCAGGGGACATGGGTTCGATCCCTGATCGGGGAACTAAATCCTGAAAGCCCCGTGGTGCGGCCAAAAACATAAAAATACAAAAATAGAAAACATATGCCTGGATTTGAAAGAAATCCAGTCTGTTAGCATTTGTCTTATGTGGTGTGTGGAGTATAGTCATGCTTATTGAAATCACTGACATACTTGGATGTGCTCTCAAATCCCAGGGCTTCCATCCCTCCATCCTACATTCTCTGAGCCCTCTCTGCATCTATAAAATGGGGATGCTGGGCTTCCCTGGTGGTGCAGTGGTTAAGAATCCGCCTGCCAATGCAGGGGACACGGATTCCAGTCCTGGTCCGGGACGATCCCACATGCCGCAGAGCAACTAAGCCCGTGCACCACAACTACTGAGCCTGCGCTCTAGAGCCCGCAAGTCACAACTACTGAGCCCGTGTGCCACAACTACTGAGCCCACGTGTCTAGAGCCCGTGCTCCGCAGAAAGAGAAGCCACCGCCATAAGAAGCCCGCGCACCGCAAGGAAGAGTAGCTCCCGCTTGCCGCAACTAGGGAAAGCCCACGCACAGCAACGAAGACCCAATGCAGCCAAAAATAAATAAAAATAAATAAATAAATTTTTAAAAAAATGTGGATGCTTGTCCTGCCCTCAGACTGTTGTGTGAGGATTAAATGAGATGCTGTATATAAATTATTTGGCAGACTGACCAACACAAGCAGGCCATTAATAAAGATTCCTTTCTTCCCCTGACCTCCTTCCCCTTTAGACAAACATGGGCAGACACACTTCTCATGGCAGAGTGGGTGTCAGAGATGCTCAGAGCGCCGAGGGGAAGGAGATTTGGTTCCTCAGAGACAGAGACTGGGAGGGTGGGGGCAGAGAGGCGGAGTCAAATGCCACCGGTCAGCGCAAGTGGCCAGGCCCTGGATCAGGTACTGCACAAAGCACGTCTTGTCATCCCCTCGTTCCAGGCTGAGCAGGTCACTGAGGTTCAGGGAGGTCACTTATCCGACGCCCCCAAAGCAGCCTGACTTCAGGGCCACTCCCTGCAGCCTGTTGGAGGCCTGGGGGCACTGGGAACATGCATCTCTTGCCTCTGAGTTTCCCCCCACATCTGTCAACTTTCTCAGTCCCTCGGCCTCGGCCGCACTCTGTGTGGAAGTCGACCTGTGTCTAGGTGTACCTGGGACTCTCTCGGAGATGCTGACACAAGATCTCCATCTCCCTGGGTCTCAGCCTTCCTGTTCTGAACCACCCACGTCGGTCAGTCTTTGTTTACTCGTGACACAGAAGGAACGAATCCAATATGGAGGGAGAAACACAGGGAGAGACGGTGACGATGACCAGTACACAACAGTATGGGGGGTGGTGTCAGATGGTTCACACGCGATGGGGTCATCAGAGAAACAGAGGAAAGAAGGCCGACGCCCTGGCAGTTAGGAACAGAGGCTGCGACATCCAGTTACAGACCTGGACCCTGCAAGAGGGGCAGGGGTACAGCACTGTGAGAGAAGGCAGAGAGCACAGTGACAGGATGCTGGCTGCCAGAGCCCACGGCACCAGGGGGGCTCTGGGGCCACGGAAAGGGTGCACTCAATACAGGAACATTTTACTGAGGCTGCTGCGTGCCAGGCTGGTCTGAGTGCTGGGGCCCTGGAGAAACTGGATTGTTTTGCCCTGTAGGGCCCACAGCTGGCACGGGGGAGAGAGCCACGTAAACATCTATAAGGACAACGTAGGGCGGAGCGTGGTGACCGCCACCGGGAAGGCATCGGTCATGCATTCAGCAGACATGGGTCAGGGCCTGTTGCCCTGTGTGCTGTGGATGCTGAGAATAAGACATGGCCCGTGCTCTTGGAAGCTCACAGTGTCCTTGGGAAACACCGTCTCCAAGCTCTGTAAGGAGAACTATAATATGATAGGAGGTTTAAGAGGAGTAAGGGGGAGGCACTCTGGAAGCAGAGGGGGCAAGTTGGAGTCTGTTTGAGGTGGCTGGGGAGGGATATTGGAAACATCTTAGAGGGAAGAAGAGAGGCGGGTTCCAGGCACAGGCACAAAGGCACGTTCGCGGGAAAAAGGGTGGCTTCTTCAGGAACCGCACGTTGTTCCGTGTGGCTGGTGTGTGGGAGGTGTGGCCACGGGAGACAAAGGCTGGGGGCCAGTCACGGATGACCGTGAACAGCAGGTGACGGATCTGAGGTTTATCACACAGGGCAGTACTTTGAAACCGTCTTCACTCCACTGCACACACAGAAAAACGACAGTATTCCTATACACATAGGAAGGTAACTGGAGAGACGGCTTGGCACCCAAAGTAACTTATATCTTGGCAAGCTTGTAACCCATTCAAGAAGCTTTGCTGTAGAAGGTGACGTGGTGGAGAGCTTCCCACATGGAGAGATACAATCAGATTCGGGCTGTGGAAAGAGCCTGCTGGAGGCTGGTGTGGAAAAGAAAACGATGGTTTGTGTGTGGTGTGTGTGTGTGCGTGGCCTGGGATGTGTGTGGTATGTGGTATGTGTGTGGTGTGTGTACGTACGTGGTGTGTGTGGTGTATTATGTGTGGTGTGTGTATGTGTGTGGTGTGTGTATGTATGTGGTGTGTGTGAGGGGGTGCATGTGTGTGGTGTGTGTATGTGTGTGATGTATTATGTGTGGTGTGTGTATTATGTGTGTGGTGTGTGTAGATGTGTGGTCTGTGATGTGTGTGGTGTGTGGTGTGTGTGTTATGTGTGGTGTGTGTATGTGTGTTTTGTGTGTATGTACGTGGTGTGTGCATGTGTGTGGTGTGTGGTATATGTATGGTGTATTATGTGTGTGGTGTGTGTATTATGTGTGGTGTGTGTACGTGTGTTGTGTGTGTATGTACGTGGTGTGTGTGGGGGCTGTATGTGTGTGGTGTGTGGTATGTGTGTGGTGTGTGTATGTGTGTGGTGTGTGGTATGTGTGTGGTGTATTATGTGTGGTGTGTGTGTGTGGTGTGTGTATTATGTGTGTGGTGTATTATGTGTGTGGTGTGTGTAGACGTGTGGTCTGTGATGTGTGTGGTGTGTGGTGTGTGTGTTATGTGTGGTGTGTGTATGTGTGTGGTGTGTGTATGTATGTGGTGTGTGTGTGGGGGTGTATGTGTGTGGTGTGTGTTTGTGTGTGGTGTGTGCATGTGTGTGGTGTGTGGTATATGTGTGGTGTATTATGTGTGTGGTGTGTGTATTATGTGTGGTGTGTGTATTATGTGTGTGGTGTGTGTATGTACGTGGTGTGTGTGTGTGGGGTGTATGTGTGTGGTGTGTGGTATGTGTGTGGTGTGTGTATGTGTGTGGTATGTGTATGTATGTGGTGTATGTATGTGTGTGTGTGTGGGTGCATGTGTGTGGTGTGTGTGTGCAGTGTGTATTATGTGTGGTGTGTGTATTATGTGTGTGGTGCATGTAGACATGTGGTCTGTGATGTGTGTGGTGTGTGTATTATGTGTGGTGTATGTGTGTGGTGTGTGTATGTACGTGGTGTGTGCATGTGTGTGGTGTGTGGTATGTGTGTAGTGTATAATGTGTGGTGTATTATGTGTGTGGTGTGTGTATTATGTGTGTGGTGTGTGTATTATGTGTGGTGTATGTGTGTGGTGTGTGTATGTACGTGGTGTGGGGGGGTGCATGTGTGGGGTGTGTGTGGTGTGTGTATTATGTGTGGTGTGCGTATTATGTGTGTGGTGTGTGTATTATGTGTGGTGTGTGTATTATGTGTGTGGTGTATTATGTGTGTGGTGTATTATGTGTGGTGTGGTGTATTATGTGTGTGGTGTGTGTATTATGTGTGGTGTGTGTATTATGTGTGTGGTGTGTGTATGTACGTGGTGTGTGTGTGTGGGGTGTATGTGTGTGGTGTGTGGTATGTGTGTGGTGTGTGTATGTGTGTGGTATGTGTATGTATGTGGTGTATGTATGTGTGTGTGTGTGGGTGCATGTGTGTGGTGTGTGTGTGCAGTGTGTATTATGTGTGGTGTGTGTATTATGTGTGTGGTGCATGTAGACATGTGGTCTGTGATGTGTGTGGTGTGTGTATTATGTGTGGTGTATGTGTGTGGTGTGTGTATGTACGTGGTGTGTGCATGTGTGTGGTGTGTGGTATGTGTGTAGTGTATAATGTGTGGTGTATTATGTGTGTGGTGTGTGTATTATGTGTGTGGTGTGTGTATTATGTGTGGTGTATGTGTGTGGTGTGTGTATGTACGTGGTGTGGGGGGGTGCATGTGTGTGGTGTGTGTGGTGTGTGTATTATGTGTGGTGTGCGTATTATGTGTGTGGTGTGTGTATTATGTGTGGTGTGTGTATTATGTGTGTGGTGTATTATGTGTGTGGTGTATTATGTGTGGTGTGGTGTATTATGTGTGTGGTGTGTGTATTATGTGTGTGGTGTATTATGTGTGGTGTGGTGTATTATGTGTGTGGTGCGTGTATTATGTGTGTGGTGTGTGTAGACGTGTGGTCTGTGATGTGTGTGGTGTGTGTATTATGTGTGGTGTGTGTATTACGTGTGTGGTGCGTGTATTATGTGTGTGGTGCGTGTAGATGTGTGGTCTGTGACGTGTGTGGTGTGTGCATGTGTGTGTGATGAAAGAAGGGAGGGGTCAGGAAGGAGACCCCTGCTGGAATCCAGGTGACAGGTGATGTGGGCTCGCATAAGGAAACAGTGGTGGAGAAGATGGAGCAGAGGTGGCTGTAAGCAAGAGCAACAGGGCTGACTGATGGTGGGATGTGGAAGGAGAGGGGGTAGAAACGGATGCCAGGCAAGTGGCCAGCCGTACCCTCAGGACACGGAAAATGCGATAGAGGCTGAGGGTCTGGAAAACGCAGCCTCACAAGCTGGCCTTGGAGTCAACGTGAACAGGTGGAGGGAAACAGCACGTGCGAAGGCACAGAAGTGGGCACGGGCAGGTGTCCCTCCTGGGCTACGCGGCAGAGGAACGGGCAAGAAGAGACGCCACGTGGGAATGTGAAGCTGGAGCCTCCCTGCCCCAAGCATCCAGGGACCACTGTCCTGAGAGCAACTTGACCCTGACTGCCTTGGCTCCGAGGACCAATCCACATCCTCAGCTCAGCTGTCCTCTCTCTCAGATGGGCTTGAGTGGGGTATGGAGGGCAGCAGGAGCCTTCTGGAAGCTTCGCCAGCTGACCTGAATAGCTTTATGTTCATCAGGGGCCGCCATCTGGGTCCCAGAATGAAGAGTTGCTCCCGGACAGCCCCAGAATTTGCCCTTTAGCACCCGGTCCTTTGGGGGGGATTCATCAGTCACCCGCCCCGTCCCTCCCAGCTCTTTCAGAACTCAGGTTTCTCTTCGATGCTGAGCCGCTGTGGGGAGGCTTCCTCGGCCACTGCAGGACGGTGATGTGGATCTGCAGGTGAACCCTGAGGGCTGAGACGCGGCCGAAGGCCTTCCCACAGTTGCTGCACTTGTAGGGCTTCTCCCCCGAGTGGACCCTCTAGTGCTCGATGAGGGACGAGCTCTGTGCAAAGGCCTTTGGACAAACCTGACACTGATAGGGCTTCTCTCCGGAGTGGATCCTCAGGTGCTGGATCAGAGCCGAGCAGTCGCTGAAGGCTCGGCCGCAGGCGTCGCACCTGTAGGGCTTCTCCCCTGTGCGGATGCGCAGATGCTGGGGCAGGTGGGTGTGCCGGCTGAAGGCCTTGCCGCACTCCTCGCACGCGTAGGGCCGCTCGCCTGTGTGCACACGCTGGTGCTGGCTGAGGTGGGTGCTGCGGCTGAAGGTCTTGCCGCACTCTTCACACGCGTAGGGCTTCTCCCCGGTGTGGATCCTCTGGTGCTGGGTCAGGTGGGTGTGCCGGCTGAAGGCCTTGCCGCACTCCTCGCACGCGTAGGGCCGCTCGCCCGTGTGCACACGCCAGTGCTGGCTGAGGTGGGTGCTGCGGCTGAAGGTCTTGCCGCACTCCTTGCATTCGTGGGGCTTGGCCCCCGTGTGGACCACCTGGTGCTGGGCCAGGTGTGCACTCCGGCTGAAGGCTTTCCCACACTCACTGCAGGTGTGGGGCATCTTCCGAGCACGGCTCTTCTGGTGGGCCTCCAGGGCCAAGGGGCTCCGGAACGTCTTCCAATACTCACCACACTTGGAGGGCTTCCTCCCCAAGTATGTGCCTGGAGGCTCTGTGCCATAACCATCCAGTGGATCCACTTTCTCTCTGGAAGGAGTCTTCTCTTGGGAGGTGAAGTCTGGCCACACGTTGAGACTGTCCCCCAAAGCACCAGCTTCACAGCCGGGCTGGTCTGTGAGGGCGCCCTTGTGAGGCCCTGAAGTTTTCCTGAAATCCATCTCTTGGGTGACAGACTCTGTTCACATCTTCCCTGAGAGTCCGGCCTGCCTCTCTGAGCTGCCCTCAGGTTCGCGGGCATCACCAAAGGTGGGTCCTGGGGAAAGCCCTCCTACCAGGGTTTCAGTGGCCCTGTCTGACGGCTCTGACTCGTCCGAATTGCTCTGCTTACAGCTCGCCTCTGAGAGCTCAGATCCCAGCACCCAGCCTGCGACAATCCGAACCACAGTGTCACCACTTTTTCCATACCAGGCCTCCCCTCTCTGCCGGGCCCTGGCCTCACTCTGAAAGGGGAGATGTGGGCCACTCCTGATATTTGGCCCCATTTCCAAAGGAAAGTTTCTCATTTGGTGTCTTGGATGACAAAAGGGCACAGTGCTGTCCTCCCACACCATCAAAACCGGTGTCACACACACAGATGGCCAATAGGCACATGAAAAGATGCTCGTCATCTCTAATTATTAGAGAAGTGTAAATCCAAATTACAATGAGGTATCACCTCACACCAGTCAGAATGGCCATCATCAAAAAGTCTACAACTAAGAAATGCTGGAGAGGGTGTGGAGAAAAGGGAACCCTCTTATACTGTTGGTGGGAATGTAAATTGGTGCAGCCACTATGGAAAGCAGTGTGGAGGTTCTTCAAAAAACTAAAAATAGTGTTGCCATATGATCCTGTAATCCCACTCCTGGGCATATATCCAGACAAAACTATAATTCAAAAAGATACATGCACCCCTATGTTCATAGCAGCACTATTCATAATAGACAAGACATGGAAGCAACCTAAATGTCCATTAACAGATGAATGGATAAAGAAGATGTGATACATATATACAATGGAATATTACTCAGCCATAAAAAAGAACGAAATAATGCCATTTGCAGCAACACGGATGCACCTAGAGATTATCATACTAAGTGAAGTAAGTCAGAAAGAGAACGACAAATACCATATGATATCACTGGGAGTTTGGCATTAGCAGATGCAAACTATTATATATAGAATGGATAAACAACAAGGTCCTACTGCATAACACAGGGAACTATATTCAATATCCTGGGATAAACCATAATGGAAAAGAATTTTAAAAAGAATGTATGGGACTTCCGTGGTGGCACAGTGGTTAAGAATCCGTCTGCCAATGCAGGGGAATGGGTTTGAGCCCTGGTCCAGGAAGATCCCACATGCTGCGGAGCAACTAGGCCCGTGTGCCACAACTACTGAGCCTGCGCTTTAGAGCCCGCGAGCCACAACTACTGAGCCCACGTGCCACAACTACTGAAGCCCGTGAGCCTAGAGCCTGTGCTCCGCAACAAGAGAAGCCACCACAATGAGAAGCACGCGCACTGCAACGAAGAGTAGCCCCTGCTGTCCACAACTAGAGAAAGCCCGCACGTAGTAACGAAGACCCAATGCAGCCAAAAATAAATAAATAAACAAATAAATAAATTTATATATATAAAAAAAAGAATGTATACATGTGTATAACTGAATCGCTTTGCTGTACAGCAGAAATTAACACAACATTGTAAATCAACTATACTTCAATTAAAAAAAACAAAACCCTGCATCCCATGTTTCCATCCACCCCTCAAACCACCCACCGCAAACTCTCCATTCTTTAAGGCTCCTGATTTTGTCACAAGTGTCAGGAGGAAAACCCTGAGGTTGAATGGATCCGAAAGAGAGAGTGAGGGAGCGAGTGAGAGAGCAAGCACGCCAGGCACCTATGCACCTGCTCCCTTGGGCAGGCTTGAGCTCTGTCCCTGCCACCTGGATCTGGATGCATCTGCAGATGCTCAGTAAATATCGGCTGAATGAGGGAATCAATCCAGGATGCAGTAGACTCTACCCTGAACCCCAAGTAGACACCTGCTGCTGTGGGTGGGTGGGTGATGCCTCTACCTGGCCTCCCTGAGCCCCCGGGAAGCCTGAGGCCTGCTCTTTATAATGCACTGTGAAGGCAGAGCATGGCTGAGCGGCAGCTGGAGATTGGCTTGTGTACGAGGTAGAAGCATTCCTGAACGGACCTGCCCTTGACGGGTACACAGGGCACCTTAGGACGCCTGACTGGACATCGTTTACTGGACAGATTCCAGGAAGTGGTTGGGGGGTGGCCGGAATAACTGCTGGTTAAGTCCACAATGGGGCCCCAGCTCTGCCGCTCGCCAGCTCCAAGGGTTGGGTAGTCTTGCCCTCGTTTGGGCCACAGTTTCCTCATCTGCAAGAGGGGGATGCTATTCTGCTTGCCTCCCAGGGCTGCTGGCCACTGTTAGGCTCTTGTTCTGTGCTCGGCTCCAAGTGCAACGGGTAACTCCCACTGCCTCGTTTCAGCTTCATTCTGCTCTCAGAAAGGGGCACTTTGACAACTGTGTTTCAGGCAAGGAAACTTGAGGCCCAGCTGAGGGGAGGTCTTGAGTAATTGGTACAAGACCACATGATTAATTCAGAGAGGTTGAGTAACTTGTACAAGATCACACACTTAGCTAGTGGCCAAGTCGGGATTTCAGCTCTAGACTCTCCTCCTCCTCTAGACCCACAGGTGTTCCCTAAGTCCCTCAACCTCCCTAGCCACATGCTGGGTCCCGACCACCCTTTTTTCCTCTATTCCAGAAACACGGCACCACCTGCTCTTCCCAGAATGCACCAGTGCATACCATACCCCAGGGGCCTTTGCCTCTCACCATTCCCTCTGCCTGGAGTGTGGTTCTTTCTTGCTGTTTCAGTGCCGTTTTGCATTTTCCCTGAAGACTCTCTTGACCCTACAGAAGGATGGGGCCGCGCCCTCCCTCCTCCCCCATCCTTGTGACGTCCATGTCTTGGCATGGCTGATGGGGCCAAGGGAGCGCATCTGACAAGCTCTTTCAGAAAGGTTCGTTTCTCAAGCAGCAGAACAAATTTTCCGAACAGCTCCAGTTACCACCTGTCTGATTCATGCAGGCACCGTTTCACAGGCCGCAGAGACTGCCTTGTTCACACCTCTCGATGACACTGAGGTAAGTATTAGGACTACAATCCCCATTTTACTGACAGGGAAACTGAGGCACGAAAGAACCACACAGCCAGGAGGCGGCAGAGCAGTGGTTGGACGTACCAAGCCTCGATGATTCTTCTGAGCCCAAACTCCATGGTCTCCCCGCCCACGACCTCCGCCCTTGTTGCTGGCACACCCACCCCACCAAACGCTCCCATCAGGTGGGGCTGGGTCCTCCTGGTGTCCCATCGGATCTCCCTGGGCTGCGACATCTTAGTGGGTCTCTAAGCAATGGTGCCCACTCTGGCCTGGGGCAGGTCTGTCTCACCCAGATGCTGGAGGTCAGCATAGGGAGGGCTCCAAGGGAGTGCATCGGGACACAGGGCGTTTCTGCCCCCTCCCCAGCCCCAGGCATCCAGCCCCCTTATCTGGCAGCAGCAGCCTGGTTTTCCTTTGGGGAACTTCCCTTGCTCACATCTGGCCCTGGGGCTTTGGTCAGTCAAAGACAAGCACAAGACCCCGACCAACTCAGTGAAGCTCAGCTCAGTGAAGCTCAGCTCGGGGATCTTTCGCTGTTCTCCCCATGAGGTTTCTACATTGATAAGACACAAGCATGAGATTGCTGGGCCAACTGTGTCTCCCTTGCGGACAGAAGCTACTTAAAGATGAACCTAACGTAGGAAAACGCAACTGAGAAAGAAAGGAGAACGAGAGAATCCTGATGCCGTCACCTGAGCTCCTGATACACAGCCATGAAGCCTCCCTCCTTGGCTTCCGTCAGTTTGAGCTGGGCTTTGGGTCAATGGCCGTCAAAACAGACCTGCTTACCGCAGCGTGTGAGGGTTTGGGTGAGTGCCCCCAAGTGCAAACCTGCACCCCCAACATTCCGTCCAGGCTTTGCCCCGTGTGCCGTGGGCACCTGCCTGTCACCCCCTCACCTCTCTCGTCCAGTGCCTGGGTCAGGTCCTCCACGAGCGCCACAGCCTCCTCGCCACTCTCGGGGCACTGAGCCCGCACGCGGGCCTGGATCTCGGGGGGCAGCGCGCCCAGGAGCTGCTCCAGCACCAGCAGCTCCAGCACCTGCTCCTTGGAGCGTGCCTCGGGCCGCAGCCACTGGCGGCAGGGCTCCCGGAGCTGGGCCAGGGCCTCACATGGGTTGGATGCCTCCTCAAAGCAGAAGTGTCGGAAGCGCAGACGGGCAGCCTCAGGGTGGGAGGGGTGGCCAAAGTTAGACTCCTGGGCCTGAGAGAAGCTGGCCTCCTCATCCTCGACCTTCACTCGCAGAAAGTCATCCTGTTCCCAGGGCACCGGGCTCACAAGGCTCCTGGGGATGGCCATCGGGCAGCAGACCTCCAGTGAGATATGGGAAGGCTGGAGCCTTGGAACTGGGTCTGCAGGAAGATCAGAACTTGGTCATCCTGTGAACTTGGGGCCCGCCTTGTGGCTGCCGAGTAGGGCAGATGCGGGCTTGGGGCCTGTGAGATGTGACTCACTCTCACAGAGTCACAGATGATCAAAATAATCAGGGCAGCGCCCATTTGGTGCTGAGCACCTTTCTAAATGCTTGCATATAGTAACTCGTTTAAAACTCACAACAAACTCAGGAGGTGGGAGCTTTCTTTCATTATATGGTATAAAAACAGACAGGAGAAAAAGATTTGCCCAAAGTTTCCCAGATAGTGAAAGGAAGGGCGGTTGCTGAGCTACAAACCCCAGTAGCCTGACCCCATGGCCAGTCTGCTTCAGGCCTACGCTCCTCCCACACAGAGTGGGTCTGTCTTCTATCTCACACACACCCCACTCCCCTGGGAGCCACAGGGGCATTCCCTTACTTTATTTGCTAATTATTTTGTAGTTTCTGAGATGAATATTTAGACAACTGACACTCAGCCTTTCTTCTTTTCCAATACATGTATTTCAGGCTATAAATTTCCCTATAAACATAGCTTTAGCTGTACACCCACAAGTTTGGTTTTGCATCTTCATTATCATTTAGTTAAAAATATTTTCTAATTTCTCTTTTGGTTTCTTCCTGAACCATGGGCTGCTTAGAACTCTGCTGCTTCATTTCCAAACAATTCAGAGTTTTCTGATAGTCTTTTTATTACTGATTTCCAGATTAACTCTGTTGTGCTCAGAAAATGTGCTTTGGTCAATTTTAATCCTTTGATATTTGCTGGTTTGAGACTTGGTTTGTGACCCAGTGTATGGTTTTGTGGTCAGTGTTCCACATACACTCAAAAATAATGCAAAGCCATCTTAGGTTAGTGACAAAAGAGGAAATAGATAAACTAGACTTCATCAAAATTAAAAACCTTTGTGATTTGCAGGACACCGTCAAGAAGGTGAAAAGAGGAATTCCCTGGCAGCCCAGTGGTTAGGAGTTGGAACTAAGATCGTGCAAGCTGTGTGACAAGGCAAAAAAAAAAAGGTGAAAAGGCAACCCACAGAATGGGAGAAAATATTTGCAAATCATATATCCGATAAGGGACCTGTATCTAGAACAGCTCCATAATAAAAAGACAATCCCAAATTAAAGAATGGGCAAAGGATTTGACTAGATACTTCTCCAAAGAAGATATACAAATGGCCAACAAGCACATGAAAAGATGATCGACATCATCAGCTACCAGAGAATTACAAATCAAAAGCACAAGGAGATATCACTTTACACCTGTGAGGATGTAATACTCAAAATAACAGATAACAACTGTTGGCACTGGAGCCATGACCTTGGGCACAGGGAGAAGTGAACATGAATAAAACAAGACCTCAATCCTGAAACCTTTCAGTGGCAGCTGGTGATTTCTGGCAAAGCTGTGCTCTAGCCCCTAACTCCACTGTAAAGCTCACTTGGGCCTCTTGCAACCTTGCCTTTGCCATTATCCCAATTCCTGAATTCCTTTGTCCCTGTTACTCTCTCGTCCTAAAATCCCTCTCTGCACCTGAGCAATTCCTCCTAATCCTCCAGGCCCCACTTGAGCTGTCATCTTCTCCAAGAGCCGTCCCAGCACCTGGGAGCAGGCTACGTATCCTTCTGAGTGCCCCGGGTCACTCTCCCCCAGCTCTGTGCTCTAACCCTGTTTCCCCAGAGAGCCTGGGCATGCTGGAGCCGCAGTGCCTATAGCAAGTGCACAGACAACAGGTGCTGAGAAAACGGAGGCACCAGGAGAGGCGGAGTCTGAGGCAGGGAATCATTGTTCAGAGGAGGGGGAACAGGGGTGGCAGGACTGACAATAAGTACAGCGACAGTTTCCAAGCTCCCTTTCGTACCTCTGAAACTGCTGTTCTGGAAAATCCCTGAGGACAGTCTCTGAGACACAGGGGCATGAACCATGCTCAGCTCACCCCCAATGTGCTGACCTCACATCAGGTCGAGGTCCCCTGTCCACAGCTGCTTAACCAGCTTAGGAGAGCAGTTCCTTCATTTCCTGCTCCTTACCGTACCCGACCTGACAGCAGGCCTGGCACACAGCAGACATGCAGTAGATGCCCACTCTGACGACTCCACAGGCCCTGCCAGGCTTAAGCCCACAGAAGGTACGAGTGGACGTCAACCCAGCTGGGTGACTGCAGGTCACATAATTTCAGCCGCAGACAAATTCTCTGTCACATACTTGGTAAACTCCCCGCAAATCATCCAAATATAGTCCCCCTGACAAATCCCAGACAATCACGTAGTTACATGCATACACCCTACCTCGGGCACAGTCTGTCAGTCACATCCCAAAATATACCCCTGCGCCCAAACTTTCCCAGCGTCACTCACAGTCAGCCCAATAAACACAGGAGCTCACAGCACCACCAGTCATTCATAATCATCAGTCACTGTCTCAGCCACTCACATACACAGACTCTCGGTTACGCCTGCAATCACAGTCAGTCACAGACACACCCTCTCACGCACAACAACACACAACCCTCCGACAAAATCTCAACTTCGTTGTCAGTCGCACACTTGATCGGGTCAGTCAGACATCCTATCAGCCGACCACACGCTCCCAGCTTGTCAGAAACACACCAAAACGAGTCAGACACAGAAACACAACCAGACACACACACACACACACAACTGGTCAGTCAGCCGGTCCCTCACTGGAACAGAGTTCCACACTCGGTCTGTCCGTCTGTCGGTCCACGCGCGGCTCGAGGTCAGCCCCTCCCTCGCTCCCCATCCGCGCGTGTCGGTCCCACACATCTCGCTTAGACCACCGCAGGCGTTCGCCGCTTCGGGCTTTCCCGCAGTTTCTCTCCGGCAATCCGGGGGGGGACCCCACGGGGGGGACCGCAATCCGGGGGGGACCCCACGGGGGGGACCCGGGGGGACCCCACGGGACCCCACCCCCCACCCAGACCCACCTCACCCGCTGGCGCGCGGGAGGACGCTTCCGGGAGGCGACGCGGCGGCGCTGGAGTGAGGAGTCCGCGCGCCAGCCGGGACCACAGCTCCCAGAACGCGCCGCGTTCAGGCGCCCCGGCTCGTGCGACTGCCCGCCCGCCTGGACTACAATTCCCAGAAGGCGCCGCGTCGGCCACCCCAGCAGCCTGGGGGGCACGCCGGGAGTTATAGTTCGGCAGGGTGCGTGGGCCGTGGGGACAGCGGCCGTGACTTTGTGGGGCAGTGGTGGCGGTGTGTGGATGATCCGGCTGGAGGGTGTGCGGGAGGCGGAACCGTGCATGGTGCGTGGGGGGTGAGAGGTGTAAGGGGTGTGTGAGGAGGTGAGGGGGGTGTGAGAAGGTGAGGGGTGTGTGTGAGGAGGTGAGGGGGGTGTGAAGTGAGAGGTATGAGGGGTGTGTGAGGAGGTGAGGGGGGTGTGTGAGGAGGTGAGGGGGGTGTGAGGAGTGTGTGATGAGGTGGAGGGTGTGTGAGGAGATGATAGTTGTGTGAGGAGGTGAGAGGTGTGAGGGGTGTGTGAGGAGGTGAGAGGTGTGTGAGGAGGTGAGAGGTATGTGAGGAGGTGAGAAGTATGTGAGGAGGTGAGAGGTGTGTGAGGAGGTGAGAGGTGTGAGGGGTGTGTGAGGAGGTGAGAGGTGTGTGAGGAGGTGAGAGGTGTGTGAGGAGGTGAGAGGTGTGTGAGGAGGTGAGAGGTGTGTGAGGAGGTGAGAGGTGTGAGGGGTGTGTGAGGAGGTGAGAGGTGTGTGAGGAGGTGAGAGGTGTGTGAGGTGAGAGGTGTGAGGGGTGTGTGAGGAGGTGAGAGGTGTGTGAGGAGGTGAGAGGTGTGTGAGGAGGTGTGAGGGGGTTTGAGGAGGTGAGGGGGGTGTGTGAGGAAGTGAGAGCTGTGAGGGGGGTGTGAGGTGAGGGGTGTGTGTGAGGAGGTGAGGGGGGTGTGAGGAGGTGAGGGGAGTGTGTGAGGAGGTGAGAGCTGTGAGGGGGGTGTGAGGAGGTGAGGAGGTGTGAGGAGGTGAGGAGGTGTGAGGAGGTGAGGGGCATGTGAGGAGGTGAGGGGGGTGTGAAGTGAGAGGTGTGAGGGGTGTGTGAGGAAGTGAGGTGTTGAGGGGGTGTGAGGGGTGTGGATGCTGGGGGAAGGTGTGTATCATGTATGTAATGTGTGTGGCCCACTGCAACCATGTGGTCACAGTGCCTCTTTACCTGGTCCTCTTTCCATTTTCTTTCCCCTTTAAAAATTTTTACCATTTTTTTGGAGCTGTAATTCACATACCTTCAGTTCACCCTTCTAAAGTGTACAATTCAGTGGTTTTTAGTATCTTTACAAGGCTGTGCAACCATCACCACTATCTAGTTCCAGAACACTTTTATCACCCGCAGAAGAAACCCCATGCCCGTTAGCAGTCACTCCCTATTCCCCCTGCCCCCAGCCCCTGACACCACCAATCTGCCTCCTGGCTCTGGGGATTTGTCTGTTCTGGATATTTTATGTAAATGGTCCCTTTGCATTTCTTGACCACTGGTAGGCACACCATGGGCACCCTAATCCAAGGAATACTTCACTTTCCCCAACAAAGACCCATCTCGCCCATCAAGTGCTGGGCTTTGGCCTGTGGGTGGCACTGGTGGCCTTCATTTCTTTGGGTCTTCTTGGCCTTCTTTGTGGTCTTCTGCCTTCTGCTGTCCCACTTCTGTTGTCAAAGGCACAGCCCCATGATGCCCACCCCCAATAATCACAACAATAAACCACATCTGCACTGAGCCCCGTTTGCACACCAGGCAATTACTGAGCCTAGTCCATTCATCCAGATTGTCAACTCTGCCCATGACCTTCTCCCTTTTTGCACCACCAAAGGCTTTCTCTCTGGCAGCTCTTGCTTCCCACCCTCCAGCCCTGCCCTCTCCACCAAGCCCAGCTTCACGTCACTGATGTCTTGCGGCACTTGCCTTGATACCTCCCCGCCTCCAAGCCTAACTTGCCTCCCACCAGTGAAGGGAACCCCGGATTTTCCTGGTTCCTATTTCATCACTTCTATGAACCGTCATGTCCTTCTTCCTATTATACACGTCGGTGCAGTTGGCTCTGCTAACTGGTCTGGTTTGTGTCTAAAGAGGCTGTATTAGTTTCCTATCACACTACTGTAACAAATTACCACAAGTGCAGTGGCTCATAACAACAAAAATCTATTATCTTAGGTTTCTGGAGGTCAGAAGCCCAAAATGGGTCTCACAGGGCTAAAATCACCATGTTGGCATTTGTGTTCCTTCTAGAGGCTCTAAGGGAGAAATCCATTTCCTTGCCTCTTCCACCTTCTAGAGGCTGCCCTCATTCCTTGTTCTGTGCACCTGCCTCGCCGTCATTCCATCCCCTTCTCTGACTGACCCTCCTGCATCTCTTTTGCACTTATGAGGACCCTTGTGATTACGCTGGACTCACCTGGTAATCCAGGATACTTTCCCCATCTGCAAATTCCCTTTTGCCATGTAAGGTAACATACTCACAGGTTCTGAGGATTAGGATGTGGACAACTTGGGGGGCAGGGGAGGCATTATTTTGCCTATTACGGATCCTAATTTCATTGGTCTGGGTTTGGCCTGGGCATCCAGACTTTTTTTTTTTTTGGCCACACCATGCGGCATGCAGGATCTTAGTTCCCCGATCAGGGATCGAACCCGTGCCCCCTGCAGTGGAAGCGTGGAGTCTTAACCACTGGACTGCCAGGGAAGCCCCCAATCCAGACTTTTAGAAGTTTCCAGATGATTCTAACGTGCAGGCAAGGCTGAGAGCCACTGGATAAGAAACAGCATGATGCAGTAGGAAGCAAAGGCTATGGAGAGGGACCCAGCTGATTGCAATTCCCAGTTCTGCCTCGTAACTCTTTTATGGGCAAATGACTTCATTTATCTGGCCTTCTACTTCCTTCTCTGTAACACGGAGATAATAAACCATCCCCTCTTCGCGGATGATCATGACGCCCTCTGCTTCTCCATGTCCATGGTGGGAGGCAGAGTTGTACCTGCTCAGACACAGCCACACACCTAGGCTCACAGAGACATGCAGACCCACACAAAGACACACAGACACACAAACACACAACTTGCATCCAGGATATATAAAGAACTCTTACAACTCAAATAACCCAACAACAAAGCCCCTAAATAACCCAGTTTAAAAATGGGCAGGGAATTCCCTGGTGGGCCAGTGGTTAGGACTGCTGGGGGCCCAGGTTCCATCGCTGGTGGGGAAACTAAGATTCTGCAAGCCACACAGTGTGACTACATAAATAAATAAAATAATAATGGGCAAAGACAGTAACATTTACCCAAGGAAAACATGCAAATGGCCAATAAGCACATGAATGGATGCTCAACGTCCTTTGTCATCAGGGAAATGCAAATCGAAGCCACACTGTGATGCCACTTCACACCGGAGAGGATGGCTATGATCAGAAAGACAGGTAACAAGTGTGGGTGAGGATGTGGAGAAAGAGGAACCCTCATACATTGCTGGTGGAAACGTAAAATGATGCAGCCTCTGTGGAAAACAGTTTAGTGGAGAAATGAAAACATAGGTCCACACAAAATCTTGTACAGAAATGTTCGCAGTAACATTGTTCAAAGAGGTAAGGGAGGAGCCAGGATATAGAGAAGGTCTTTTTGCTGGAAAAACAAACAAACAACAAAACATGTAGTCGAACATCAAAAGATCACTGCTAATCGCAAAGAACAGACACCTCAAGTTAATAACGTTAGTGCTTCTCTATGTATGGGAGGATGCAAGAGTCTGGGTTCATTGAAATTATTCCTTAGATATGTATCTTAACTATCCAGGGCCAGTATCCAAAGCACGGAATGGATAACATTCTGTGTTATCCACAGAATGCTTCCTGTTTTTCTCCATCCTGAATTCCCCTAAGGGCTCACCTTCTGGAGGCATGCACTGGCTGATGGAGGGAGAGGAGGAGGCTGGCCCTGCCCCAGGACCCACGCTCCCTGGGGGCTGCAGCTCCAGTTCAGCTCGGAGGTGAAGTGGCACAGAAGCAGGAACGGAAACGGGTGTGCCTGCTGAGAACACTGGCATTTTGGAGACTCACGTGGACGGCATCTGCCAGGAGTGTGGAGTCCTGGGCCTCAGGCTTATGGTCCTCGATCCTCCCCTGAGAGGGAGGAGCTGGGGGAGGGCAGGGCAGGGGCTTGAGGGAGGCCAGATCTGCCCTCAGACCCCAGGGACCGCAGCCTCAAAGTCCCCTCACCCAGAAGCCCTGCCAGCCAGTGGCCCCTTTCCCAGGGACCCTGGCCCTCCCAGTCCAGACCCTCCCACAGGCGTTTGCTCCTGTGCTGCCTGCCCTCGGCCTGCTCCCTCCTGTTCGCCCTCCAGGGCTCACGGAACCACAGCCCCCAACATTTGCTTTGTGCCAGGCGCGCTGTGGGAACCTTCCATCAGCTTGCTTGATCGTCACTCTGCCCCTACGAGTGAGGCAACACTACCTGACCCATTTGACAGGAAGGAAA
Organism: Balaenoptera physalus; assembly: GCF_965194825.1. Lineage (NCBI taxonomy): Eukaryota > Metazoa > Chordata > Mammalia > Artiodactyla > Balaenopteridae > Balaenoptera > Balaenoptera physalus. Next base: position 263,647 of record NC_138900.1, read on the forward strand.
CTGAGGCATCAAGAGGGGAAGACGCCTGAGTTCACATGGACAGATGGGGTGATCTGTGCCCCTGGAATTAGTCTGGGGATGTGGCACACCACCTCGGCTCTGGTGCAGGGGTCTGCACAGCCACCATGGATCCAGGGTGACCCGGGGAAGATGCACGCTTGGACCAGGAAGTCCTGAACCTCTGGGCCTGTTTCCTCTCAGGTACAGCAGGGACAGTCTCCAGGAAGATGGACAGCATTACGCTGTGAAAAGTCTTTGTGAAATGAAACACAACACAGGAACAGCTCACAGGGCCTTTGCTGCCCAAGGCCACACCGCTTTTACACCCTGCATCCCCGCCTGGCTCCTAGGCTGGGCAAGGGGTCATGGGGCTCAGGGCTCCATAGAAAGCAGCCCTCTGATTTGATGCTTGGGGGCTGGGCCTCAGACCTGTCCCTGAGCCTAGGCTGAGTCCCTGAGCTGCAGCCCCATGCCACCCCCAGCCTGTGAGCTTCTCAAAGGCTCTCTGTGCCACACTGGCCCAGTTCCCTAATGTGGGGACAATCAGGTACTGTCACTGCCCTCTGTTATACAGGTGGGGGAAAACGGGGGCACAGAGGGGTTAAATCTAAGGTTGTGAAGCAAATAATGGGTAGGTGGGGATTTGAAACAAGGCAGTCAGACTTGAGTCTGTGCCTTCAAAACAGTAATTTTTAAAAAGAGAGATATGAGGGCTCAGCTCAATGAGTGCTGAGCAATGCACACACCTGTGTAACCACCGTCCAGATCAAGCTCTAGAACTTTCTGTGAGGATGGAATTTGGCAGCCGTCAGCCCCATGTGGCTCCTGAGCAGTAGGAGCGCAGGTGGTGTGACTGAGAAACTAGATTTGTGATTTTTAAGTTTATTTACTTAATTCAGATTTCAATACATACAACGTGGCTCAAAGATACCAGTTGGAAAGTTCAGCCCTGGGGCGTTTCAGCACCATGGACAGACCCCTCCTGGCTCCCCTCCAGGCAATGCCCTCCCCAGCCAGGAGGTGGTTACTGCTGGGATTTCTGACAGTGCATGAGTTGTGCCTATTCTTGAACTTCGTACAAAGTGAATGATGTGCTGTGTAACAGTCTGAAGTCTCAGCTCCAAGCTCTCTCAGGCTCACGGGTGGCAGCGGCAGAAGGCACATTTCAGGATCCCTTGTTACCGGGACGGTTGGGGACGAAGCGGAGCTACCAGGTGGGCAAGTACTCAAAAGGGCTGAAAACCGTAGTCCCAGCTGTCTTGAATTCAGGTCCTGACAGAGACTCCCAGGAGGGAACGGCTGACTGAGGCCTTCTGCCCCTCCCCACAGGGGTGAGAGTGGTGAGCAGATCCCTGGGGCCCAGTGTGCCCTTCCTTCCTCCTGGTGTCATTGCTAAGCTGGGGACAGCGAGAGAGGTGGGTAAGTGGAGTCTGTCAGATCTAGGATCAAACCCACCTTCACCACTCCCTGATGGGTGACCTTGGGCTGATCAATTCCCCTGGGGCCTCAGTTTTCTATCTGTAAAATGGGGTAATAGTACCTTTTGTGGGAGGCTGTTTGTTCATTCATTCATTTAACAAGTACTCCACAGACTGGGCACCACATCATGAAATTTACAGTCTGTGATGAATGGGAACAAGTGTAAAGTGTTCAAACGTGGTAAGAGATAGAAGCGTAATGTGGGTTTGGGTGGCCAGGGAAGGCCTCTGAATGGCTAAGTTTATACCCTATTGAGTGGCCGGTGGGGTGGAGGAGGAGAATGATGGGCAAAGGGAGAGCCATAGGGGAGGCCTGGAAAACAGGTAGAAGTCAGGTCATGCAGGGCCTGGAAGGCATGGAAAGAAGTGTGAATTCGTTTCAAATCAGGGGTCAGCAAACACAGCCCCGTTGCCTGTTTTTGTACGGTCTATGAGCTAAGAATAGTTTTTACATTTTTAAGCAGCTGGGGGGGAAAGGTGAAAAGAAGACAAATGTTACATGAAAGTCAGATTTCAGTGTCCATCAACAAAGTCGTGGATTTCGTCACGAAAAAAGAAAACAGTGTGGATGTGTGTTTTCTCTCTTGTTAGATAAGAACCTATATGACCTCCATGATTTTGCCTCTTGGACTGCAAAGCTCAAAATACTTGCTATCTGGTGCTTTACAGGGAGAGTTTGCTGACCCTGCTCTGATGACTTGGGCAGTGACAGAGGGTTTAAGGGGAGGGGTGGCCTCACCATTCAGGGTTAAAGACCCGTCCAGTCTTATGTGGAGAGAGATGGAAGGGGCAAAGGGTGGCAGAGACCTGTGAGGGGGGGGTGGTCTGGACCAGGCAGAGGAAGGCAAGGAGCAGGACATATCTCGAGGGAGATCTCGTTTCTGAAAAATGTCCAGCCCTGTGACCACCACCCTGCCGTCTGTCTGCCTCACCTGGTGCCTCGGGCTCCATCACCTGCCACTCTGCTCCGTCTCTGGGCTGCTTGGCCTCAGCAGATACAGGACAGTGGTCTTGGTCTCAGGCTGAGGAGCCAGGTTGTAGGTGACACTGGCAGGGATGGATTCCTGTCCCCAGAGTCTACTTCTCACACAGCAGCAGGGCTCCAAGCTTCTGGCTTGAACCTTGGGGCCCAGGGCTGGGATTCTGGTAAATGAAGTACTGCTGGCTGGGCACAGGCAGCAGGGAGTGGGTGTGGCCACAGCCAGACACATGGGCTCCCCTGGGACAGACCAACTGCCTCAGTCCCCCGAATTGAGAACATATGTCCGCACACAAACCTGTGTGTGAATGTTCACAGCAGCGACGCTTGAGTAAACAAACTGGTCTATTTTTCCATACGATGGAATATTATTCAACTACAAAAATTAAGTAAGTACTGATACACAGCACAACATGAACGGACTTGGAAAACATTACTTTCAGTGAGAAAAGCACACACACAAAAGCACATATTGTAGGACCCCATTTATATGAAATGTCCAGAACAGAGACAGAAGGTAGATTAATGGTTGCCAGGGGCTGGGGAGGAGGTGAACGGGGGAGTGGTGGCTACGGGTTCAGGGTATATAGGCACACACCTGAGGTCACACCTGCGTACATAGGCGGTGTCACACATGCGGGGTCGCGCTCGGCTGCATACCTGAGGTCTCAACTGCCAGCACAGGTCGCTCCCCCACCCCCACCCCCACCCCCACCCCCACCCCCACCCCCACCCCCTGGCACGCGCATCACCGCCTCTTCTCTCCCCTCCCCCACAGCCCGGCCGCCCCGGTCCACGCCCCTTGGGCCCCACCGCCTGCACACACGGGCCTCCCCCTTCCTCACACTCGCACCGCCAACCCGCTGGGACCGCGGACTCACCACAGAGTGGGAGGGCGCCCCCACTCTCGCGCATGCCGCCCTGTGCAGGCTCACTAAGGCCCCTTCCGCCCAGCGCCGGTGGTTGGGGACTTCATCTCCCAGCGGCCCCCGCGCGCTCCGTGCCTGGAAACAGCCGGCATAGGGTGAAGGGCCTTCTGGGAAATGAAGTCCAAGTGCACCGCCAAAGAAAGAGCGTGGGGACGTGTCAGTCCGTCTTCCCCGGGGGTGGGGGGGGGGGAGGTTGGAGGACTGGACATACAGTGACAGGCACAGTTTCCTGTGTCCTTTTAGATATGCAACGTATGTACTTTTTTTCCTCTTCCTCCTCACACATATACGTGTATAAGTATTAATGGAAGAAATTTTCATGTATTGAGGTACGGGGAAGTCATTCTGGCTTGCACACGCTTTAACTTTACTTTTTTGCTAACTAAAACTTAAGCCTGTTTGCAGCCTATCACACACATATTGTACATCTGCTTTAATCATCAAAGAAAAGGGTGCACTGACCAGAAGTAAAGAATGTCCATGTTAAAAATAAAGATTAAATGCCTTCCTTCCTGGGACAGCAATGCCGGTCCTCCTTCAATAAGGCTCCCTTCCCAGGTGCCAAGGCCATGCTGACTCACTGTTTTTTGTTTGTTTGTTTAAATTTATGTTTTATTTATTTATTTTTGGCTGCGTTGGGTCTTCGTTGCTGCACCCGGGCTTTCTCTAGTTGCGGCGAGCGGGAGCTACTCTTCGTTGCGGTGCGCAGCCTTCTCATTGCGGTGACTTCTCTTGTTGTGGAGCATGGGCTCTAGGCGCGCAGGCTTCAGTAGTTGTGGCTCACGGGCTCTAGAGCGCGGGCTTCAGTAGTTGTGGCTCATGGGCTTAGTTGCTCCACAGCATGTGCGATCTTCCCGGACCAGGGCTCGAACTCGTGTCCCCTGCATTGGCAGGCGGATTCTTAACCACTGCGCCACCAGGGAAGCCCCCTGACTCGCTGTTGATCTGATTGGTTTTGTTTTTGTTTTTAGAAACCCTGAAGGAAGGTATCCTTGACTTGTCTGACGCTCTTTGTTCTGAGAAGATACAAAACTGCACTGAAAACCCTGCTTCAGTGGAGCAGTTCCTCAGAGTTATCTGAGATGCTGTCTTCCAGGCTATAGTCCTCAGTTTGGCTCAAATAAAACTTTCTTCTATTCCTACTATAGATTGGTTTATTGATGGGAAATGTATGTGCTACAACTAGCTTGCAGGAAACTTTATGGAGTCTAGGCTGTTTTACACTCAGTTGGTCCTGTTAGCTCAACACACACGTGTGCATATATACAGAACAGGTGTGGCCAAGACACACAGTCATGGGGACATTTAACTGGGGGGAGACAGACAGTGAACAATGAAACAAATGAACAAACTTAGTTTAATTTGAAAGAATTAAGGTTTTGTTTAAATTTATTTTTTGAACTGGTAATACTTTTACATGTTTCAAAATTCCAAAAATATCAAAAGATATAGAGTGAAAATGATTCCTCATCCTTTTCCCCTCACTTCTCCTCCCCAAGAGCAAGTAGTATGGTAGTATGTTCACTCTGTACCCTTCAGATATAGTGTGAGTGTGTGTCTGTGCGTTAGCAATGGCTTCTTCTTTACACAAATGGAAACACACCATACAAACTGTTTTACACCTTTTCACTTAACAATCTTGGTGCTCTTTTCCACAGTTCATAAAGACAGCCCCCACTTGAAGGGCTGTGTAAAAGGCAGCCAGTTCACCATACATCACTTAGCCAGTTCCATGTGGCGGACAATGAGGTTGTTTCCAAACTTTCACTTTTGAGATCAATGCCACGGTTAAAACTACATACAAACAGTTTGCACGGGCACAAATATATCTGTGGGATTCATCATCAGCAACTGGCTTGCTGAGACAAAGTGTTTGTTTGTAATTTAGACAGCAACCAACAAAGTGCCCTTCACAGAGGCTGTATCAATTCATGCTCCTTCAGAAATGTGTATGAATCCCTCCTCCCCCTTTTGGCTAAAAGTCAAGGCTGGTAAGATGCTGGGTGGAGGTCACATTGTTACGATCCTCCTGAAAGGTAATTTAAAAAGCTACATGAAATCCATTTTCAGAGGAAAATGTTCAAGATAGAGTAAGAAGCACATGTTACAAGAGAAACAAAAGGGATTCTAATTTTCTAAACACAAGATAACTACACATAAATATTTTTGTTGTGTGTATAAGATTTAGTGTTCACTCTATGTATACACACATGTATATTTCAAGAAAAAATTACAAGGAAAATTAACAAAATCTTAAGGTAATGACCGTCTCTGGATGGTGGAAGTATGAGGAATTAAATTTTAAATAAACCTCCATACTTAAGTGTATTTTACTTTTGTGCATTTTACAGGTTTTGCTACAAAGAATTTGCATTACTTTGACAAACTGATAAAACCATATATTTTCCCTAGTTTATAGTAATTTCCCCTGAGGAGTTTCTTATCTGACTTGGTTTCAAAGCATCTGTAAGGAAATCAGTAGGAATATGATGCCTAGAAAACGGGACCCGAAAAGAGAAATGGAAAATTCCCAAAGATCTGCAGTGCACGGGAGAGGGCGGCAAATGGCAACGGTGACAAGCTTGTTCCAGGCTTACCTGGTGAGGCCACTGTAGCCTCAGCCCACCCAGTGTCCACTCTGAGAACTGTGGAAACATGACCCTTCGGCAGCTGCCATTTTTCGGGCCAAGGCGGAGGGAACGGGGCAAATGCTGGCCTGGATTCCAAGCTGTCCAGAGCTGTGACGTTACCGCGGGGTCTCCCCTCCTCAGAGCACACTGGTGGGGGGAGCATTCCGAGTCTGCACCCCACACCGCTGATGGGGCCGTGAGGAGGGAAAGTCAGAAGTGGGGAGGGCTCTGGTGGCCAGGCCACTTGGTGTCATGTCACTCCCCCTCTCGTGGCCATCCTGCACCAGTGGTGGCAGTGGGAATGGAACGGAATGAAGACGGCTGAGATGTTTAGATGGTAAAACCAACAGGATATCTATCTTCTGGCTTGAGGGGTGGGGTGGCGGGTGGCAACCATCCCCATGCAAGGGCCCAGGGGAGGAGGGACAGGTTTGGCCTGGAAAGTGGCCTTTCCCTCCAGGTAGGCTGTGTTCCGGGACTTCGCAGGACATCTAGGGGAACTGCCCAGCAGCAAGCAGGTGCTGTTCTAGCCTGAAGCTCAGAGACCAAGACGTGGGCGTGAGCAGCACAGAGCCATGGGTGTGGACGAGGACATCTGGGAGTGAGCGGCGCACGCAAGGGGCCTCGGGGACCACACCCCAGGGACCCCAACATTTAAGAGGGGAGGGGAGGGGAGGGCAAGAAGCCCCTCGAGAGGTAGAGGGGATCTGGAAGAGTGGGGTGTTCCAGAATGCCAGGGGACCGAGCATTATAGGGAAGGGGGCCTGGCCGGCAGGCTGAACAATCCAGGGGATGAAGAGGCAGAGCCGCGAGGCGGTGGCGGCATCTGATCAGGAAGTGGGGAGCACGAGCGACTCCTCCAAGAAGAGGCTGGAGGAGGAGGGCTGAGGGCGCTGCCAGCTGCCTATCCACTACCCGCTTCCCGAGACCTTCCTCTGGTGCAGTCTCAGCCACAGAGGTTAGAGAAGCTGAACACCAGCTTTCCAAGCGCCCTCGTCGTTAGGCGGCGCCCTGTGGCCCAGGCTTGGCCAATGAGACATAAGGAGCACCGGCTGGAAGCTTCGGGGAAAGGCTTTTCTTTGAAACCTCACTGGAGAGATGAGCACAGGCCTGCCCTTCCCGCGTCCTGCAGTCCTGACTGTGGACGCAAGCGCTGAGGCTGCAGCAGTCTCCCTGCGATGAGGAGGGATGGGGTGGGAGAGAAGACACTGCCTTTGACGTAGCTGAGGCCCTGAGGACGCAGCATGATCTGTTTAAGCCGCTGTTAACGGGATGCCGACTTCAAGTGCTGGCTCCTAGCTGTGCGAGCTGGCCATGGCTGCTTTGGTCCTGTGCCTTATTTTCCTTGTACGTAAAATGGCACCGCCTCACAGAACTGTGAGGCACTGCCTGTCTGAAAACACAGCTTTTCTGAGCCATGGAAATAGAAGGTTATTTGCTAAGAATGAAGTGGCAGGTGGTGCAGGCTAAGCCATGAGGACAGAGGTGTTGTGACAGGGAGAGCTGACAAGGGAAGTCCGTGAGGACAAGCCCAGAGGACAGGTGAGCGCAGAGAAGCAAACGCGCGGCTTCGAGGGCTCTTGTGGAGCCCTGGAGGCGAGCAGGGAGGCTGGCTCTGAGCGTCCGGGAGGCCAGCTCTGCCGGGGTGCAGACCCCGCTGCTGGGACACCCACAGCACCCAAAGAACAGAAACGGACACGAGCAAGTTCTGACGGGGTCCTGACACTCAGCCATCACGTCTCGGCAGTGAGAGTCCTGGTGCTGTCATTCTGACGGAGGTCTCAGAACTGCCGCTGTATCCTTCCACGATGATACTTCTTCCATTCCGCTTGACGCTCTGCCAATCCAACATGCCTTCTGTGGATATTGTTAGGAACAATTTCCACAAGCTGAGATGTGCCATGACCAATTTTCCTTCCTTCCAATTTCTGATGTTTATGGTTTGTGTTTAACTTCACTAGAACTCAGCTGCAGTGGGAACAGCAAACAAACAAAAAAAGGCAACCGTGCTGTATAACTGGAGCACACGACATAGCGTCCCGGTGGGATGGGCATTTCGCTCTTTCAGTGTAGGTTAGAAAGCAGGCAGGTTTAAATCCTTGGTTTTTACATCCTTTCTGCTATGAGATACCAAGGATCACATCTCGAACACAGTGTTCTTCTTTACGTCAAGAACAGCATAGACAAAGGTCACAAGGCTTTGCTTTCCTGAGGAGTAAAGTTGGAGGAAAGCAAAAAGATGATCCAGATGAAGTTTCCAATTGTGGACATGAAAATGGTCATGTTAGAATGTTCTGCATCGCATACAAATAAACCACTTTCTCAGACGTCTCTCTCTCCTGGGCATTGACAGCTGAAAGGTCTTCCGAAGGTCTTCCAGCAGAGACCCCAGCAAGATGGGGAGCCGTGCTTGAGATGGGGCAGACGAACTTTGAGAACAGAACAGTGAGTCACACCATTCACACAGCCCCTCAGCACAGCCTGGTGACTTGACGCCAAATCAGAAGTCACTCCACCAGGCCAAGGAGGGTCTGATGGGCAGGCTTGGGATGGGGACAAAATTTAGGTTATCCTGTTGTTTGTTTCCCCCAACATATAAAAGACTAAAAAAGAAAAAGAAAGAAGGGACACCTATAGATTAAAAGAGACCTAAGAAAAATATTAAGCAAATGCACTGTGTGATTTTTGTTTAGATCATAATTAGAACAAACCAAATAGAAAACAAAACAAAATTTATGAGGCAACCAGGACCATCTGAACACTAGATATTTAATAATATATTGAGGAATTACTGTTATTTCTGTTTAGATGTGAAAATGGTAATATAGTTTTACTCGAGATTTAATGAAATTAATCATTTTTCCTGCTTCATCACAGACATTCTTAAATGAAACCAACATTTTTTTTTCCCTTTACTGAAATGCCGGGGAAGGAAAAATATGAACAACGACCTTGGGACCACTTCCTTGATTCCCACTCAGGCTCTGGCAATTTTACCCACTGTTGCTTTTGCACTATCAGTGCAAACATCAACTTGGTGAAAAAGGCAAATGATGCCTCAGAATGATTATGAAAATGGTTTCTGTCAGCATGGGCTAACATGATTTTATATACATATTTAAAAGTCCATGCTTTTTAGAGATATCCAGAAAAATGGATGAAATGACAAGATTTCTGGGGCTGATGTAAAAATAATCCCGTGGCAGGCAGGGGTGCCAGTGAAAATGTATTATCCACGTTTTACATGGTATGTCCAAAATAAAATGTTAAAATTTAGATTACTCAGAAAAATAAGTGGATTCTTTTCCTTCATACCAACTATGAATGCTACAAAACAGTGAAAAAAAATTACTAAAAAACATGCTGTGCACATGCTCATGATATCACTTGCTAAAATCAAATGTATAGGATTGTTAATACAGCCCTGATCAATCAATTTACAGAGTCTGGGGGAAATCGGCTCTTGTGCTGGGCATGGTTTCTCCACCTCAGGGCCATGTGATTCTTTGCTGAGGGGCTGTCTGGGGCTTTATAGGATGTTCAGCAGCACCCCTGGCCTCCCCTACTGGATGCCAGGGGCACCCCTCCCTTCCGCCAGTCATGACAACCAAAATTCGTCCAGACATTATCAAGTGTCTCCTGGGGAACAAAAGCACTCTGAGTGAGAACCTCCATCATAGGCCACACTGCTGTTCTAAGGCGATGGTTTCCAGCGAGAGCTGTGACACCCACAGGGAACGCTGTGGAATTTCACGGGGGCTCCCCTGACACTTGATTTGGGCATGAGTGTGGCTGCCACGTATGCTCTAATGACTCTGAAGTGCAGAACTGGCCCCCAGGGACCGTGTATGTATGTGTGAAACCACCTGTCTGTAATGTATGAATTGAGACCCTGGGTCGACTCCACGTACAAACCAATTAACTCCTGAAAGTTCAAATGTTATACATAAACCTTCCAGAAATGCACTGGCATTTTGTTTTGTTCAAACCTTTTCCAAGAGTTAGTCACCACTTTGGGAAATCACACCCACACAGGAATGCCTCTCGTAATGTTTCCATGGTCAACACTACACCCCGTGTACTGGACGGCAACAGGCAATGCCCCAGGTCTCCGGGCACAATGGCCACAAGGTCACAGGGAGAGATACCACCAACTTAGCACACGTTACCCTACTGTAAATTACTTTCGCTTTAATTATCCTTTACAAAATGGGGGCACGTATGGATTTTTCAACATTACACGTGAGTGGGTTACATTACCTGTGAATTCATTTCAGGGTACTGGGCTTGACAGATTGGAGAACCACTGATCTCAGGTGTTTGGGAAGCGTCACTTCCTTAGGAAATCAGAGGGCATTTCTACCCCAGTCCCCCTTCCATAAATACACCTTGTAGGACTTACCACATTTTTGTACCTGTGGTTCAAAAGTCATCCGCAGAGTTTCTCCCCTAGGTGGATTCTCTGAGGTCAAACAACACGGACGTGCCCACAGAAGGCTCTTCCACCCCAATAACGTGCACTGGGTTTTTCTCTTGCATGATTTCGTGGATGTCAAACAGGGCCAGTGCCCTGCCTGCGGGCTGCCCTGCCTTCGTCCCGGCCCCGGGGCTCTCGCCCGTGGGCCCGAGCTGGTGCCGCCCGAGGTGCGGGCTCCGGCCGCAGGGCTGCGGGCGCCGCCGGCCCCGGCCCCGGGGCTCCTCCCTGGTGTGCGTTATCTGGTGTCGGATGAGGTGCGAGCTCTGCGTGAAACACTTGCCACACTGGCCGCACCTGAAGGGCCTGTCGCTGCGGGGAGCCCCCTCCCCAGGGGTCAGGGGCTCCGGCCACGCCGGCGTGGGCTCGAAGGCCAGCCTCTGGCGGCAGTCGTAGGGGCCCTCGCCGGCGTGCTTGCGCTGGTGCTGCGCCAGGGACGAGCTGTGCCGGAAGCCCTTGCCGCAGCGGCTGCACTCGTAGGGTCTCTCGGCCGTGTGCGTCCTCAGATGCAGGAACAGGCACGTGGTACGCGAGAAGGCCTTGCCGCACACGCTGCAGGTGAACGGCTTCTCCCCGGTGTGCGTGCGCCGGTGGCGGCCCAGGGACGAGTTCTGGTTGAAGGCCCGCCCGCAGTCCTGGCACGCGTAGGGCTTCTCCCCGGTGTGGATCCTCCGGTGCACCGTGAGGTGCGTGCTGTGGCAGAACGACTTGCCGCAGTCCGCGCACTTGTAGGGCTTGTGGCCCGTGTGGATGCGCTCGTGCTGCACCAGCGAGGAGTTCTGGCTGAAGGCCTTGCCGCACTCCTTGCACGCGTACGGCCGCTCACCCGTGTGGATCCTCCGGTGCACCGTGAGGTGCGCGTTGTGGTTGAAGGACTTGCCGCAGTCCGCGCACTTGTAGGGTTTGTCCGGCACCTGGCTGCGCGCAGGCTCGGGTTCTGGTTCCAGAACCGCCTGACCAGAAGAGTTGCTGCGGTCACTGTTGTCATGCAGCTGTCCCCCCGAGGAGCCCATCCGCTCACCGACTGGACTCGGGTTCTGCTGCGAGCTTGTAAGCCCTGAGTCGGGAGCACACAAACACTCTGTCCTGGAAGTCTCTGCGAGGGGATTTGGGTTTGGACGCAGGACACAGTTTTCCCCAAGTCTGAGACTTTCGTGGCTTCCATCTTGAACCAGTGCTTCCTTGAGGCTGAATTCCAATTGCCTCAAATTACCCTGGTCCTTCTCGGGCCCCTGTACCCGGCCCTCACGTTCCCAGTCTTCCCCCGGTGTAGCGGGACATGGAGCCTCCCCCAGGAAGCCTTCCCGCCCCTTCTCCTCAGGAAGGCCCTGCTCCTGGGGCGGTGCTCGGCCCTCAGGTCCAGGCTCCCAGCCTGAAAGAAAACCCAAGAGCTGTGAGGGGCTGGTGGACACACCCTGGGCCTGTGACCTAACCTCTTGCCCCACCTCTCAATTCTGCTCTCACATTGACCCCAGTGCCCTGTCTGCAAACACAGCTTCACTCATTCATCCTTTCAACAAAAACTTCTTGAGCACCTGCCATGGGCCAGATCAGGAGATGGCCAACTATAGCCCCCAAGCGACCGATGCTTTTTATGTTTTTAAAGGGCTGTAGGAAAAAAATATGTGACAGAGATGGGCGGGATTCTGAAGCTGTCGGTGGCTGTTCAGGCAGTCATCCAGGTACTGCTATCAAGGGATTTTGCAGGTGACATGAAGTTTACACATCAGCTGACCTTAAACCTCAAAATAGGGGGATGATGCTGGATTAGCTGGCTGGGCCCAAAGCAATCCTCTCAAGCTTTAAAAGCAGAAGGAGGAAAAAAAAAAAAAAAAAAAAGCAGAAGGAGGTAGAAGGGAGAGGCTGGCTGGGCAGGGGGTATGAGCCAGGGAATGCGGGTGCCTCTCAAAGCTGAGAGAAGCTCTCGGCTGAGTCTGCAAGGAAACAGGAACTTCAGTCCTGTGACCGCATGGAACTGGATCCTGCCTGTGTCTAGATGCGGATTCTTCCTGTGCCTCCCAGTAAGTCAGCCCCCCCACCCCCAGCCCGCCGACGCCTTGCCTTTGGCCTCGTGGGCCCCAGAGCAGATAAACCAGTCAGGTCTGACAGAACTGCGAGATAATAAATGTATGTTGTCTTAAGCCGTGTTTGTGGCAATCTGTTTCAGCGGTGACAGAAAACAAACACGGCAACTGCAAGTTGCCCGCAAAGCCTAAAATATCTACCGTCTGGCCCTAGATGCTGGGGACAAGGCAGTGACCCTCCGGAGCTGGGGAGGCAGACACTGAACAAAGCGCAGAAGAAGCAGGCTTGGGTGCGGAACGAGTAGCTCAGTACAGAAAACCCAGGTGTGACAGGCCAGATCCCCAAGCGCAGGTGCCCTCTTGTCTGAGGACACCCTGGAGGAGAGGAACCTGGCCTGCGGATCCTCCAGAATCGCCCCTCACGCAGGCAAGGCGTGAAGTGGCGGTGGAACAACTTACCACACACTCACCCCTACAACAGCACACGCCTACTCTCTGGAAGGCAGAGTCTAGAGCCAGAGTTGGCAGGGCTGTGCCCCCTCTGGAGACTGCAGGAATGGGTTTCCTGGATGTTTCCGGCGTCTAGAGGCGCCCACGTTCCTTGGCCCTTGCCCTCGCCTCCAGAGCCAGCAGCAGAGCGCCTGCCAACCCCTCTCTGACGTCACCTGTCCTCTCCCCGCCTCTCTCACTAGAGGACTGCTGTGACTGCCATGGGCTGGGCCAATAATCCAACGGACGGGCGCTGGGCATCAGGACGTGGACATCCTTGGGGGCCAGGCTCCCTGCTCACCCCAGCCCTCTCCAACCTCCTCACCTGCTGGAATCCTGTCCACAGCACACTCTATGTGTTCATTCACTTAGGGTCCATCTCACCACACCAGAATGTCCACAGCCAGTTCCTAGAGCTGACAGGGAGCAGGTTCTCCAAAATACACGCTTCAGATGCGAGGCAGTGAGGGAGCATTGGCCGGGGGACAGGTGCCGCAGGAGCCGAGCCTGGCCAGGCAGCAGGCGCCTGTCTCGCTCACCTCCAGCCCCCAAACTGGACTCCATGCACAGTACCCAGAGGGTACTTAACAAAAACACCGGCCAGCCCACGAGAAAACTCTACAGGAATGTTTCCAGCAGCACTTTTCACAAGAGCCAAAAAGTGGCAACAACCCAAATATCCGTAAGTGTGGTCCATCCATATAATGGGATATGATTCAGCCATGGAAAGGAATGAAGTACTGACATACGCAACAACATGACTGAACCCTGAAAACAAGATGTTCACTGAAAGAAGCTAGACACATACAAACTATTAGGTATTAAAATAAGCTACAAGGATATATTGTATTGATACAACACAGGGAATTTAGCCAATATTTTATAATAACTGTAAGTGGGGTACAGCCTTTAAAAATTGTGAATCAGTATATTGTACACCTGTAGCTTATATAATATCATACATCAACTATATTTCAATAAAAAAATAAAAAATAAAACAAAACAAACACAAACAGAAAAAAAGAAAAAGCTGGACACCAAAGGCCACATATTGTAAGATTCCATTTAAATGGAATATCCAGAATATGTAAATCCATGGACAGAAAGTGGATTAGTGTTGCCGGGGGCTGGGAGGGATGAGGCGATAGAGTGACTGCCTTTGATATTGTCATTTAATGAGAAATATGTATTTGGTCTTCATCTCTGGTCCCCGGCACACAGCTCCTAAAAGCCTTGGGATTTCCTTAGTGAGAGGGGTCAGGAGTATCTTTTGTTAATTGTAATAAGTCCCCCTCAACTATATGACTTTATGCTAACGAGGTGACTCTTGGTGGGCCCCTGGACAGCTTCAGGATGGGGAGCTTCAGCCCCTCTCCCCTGACATCTGTCTGTTCATTTGTATCCTTTATATTATCATTTACAAAAAACAGTAAATGTAAGTAGTGTTTCCCTGAGGTCTGTGAGTTGTTACAGCACATTACTGAACCTGAGGGGGCCATGGGGAACTCCTGATTTACAGCCAGTCGGTCAGAAGTATGGGAGGCCCTGACTTGTGGCCAGTGTCTGAAGTGGGGGCAGCCTTATGGGACTGAGTCCTTAAGCCGTGGGGTCTGCACCAGCTCCACGGAGACAGTGTCAGAATTGGACTGAATCGCTGGGACACGCGGCTAGTGTCTGGAGGGGTGGAGAATTGGTTGTTGATGTGGAAACCCCACACGTTTGGTGCCAGGAGTGTTCTGTGGGTAAAAACCAACCATGGTACTGCTAATGGGCAACTTCTGGGCAGCGGAAATGTTCTGGAACTAGACGCTGCCGATGGAGGCACAACCTGTGAATACGCTCAAAACCACGGACTCGTACACCTTACATGGATGAACTTTATGGCATGCTTGGGACCTGGCAGCTGGAAGGGGGCTGGCCTGATGGGAGTTAGTTCAGGGCCTGGGGGTGAAGGCCAGCATTCGGGGCTGGAAGACGTCAGACAGGCTCTGTGGCCTCAGAGGAGACAGGGTACTTGTCAGTCCTGCCCCCGGGTGATGGGCCACACCCTATTGTGGAGATACCAGGGCTTCCCTACAGATGGTGTCAGAGGCTTTCAGGTGGGAGGCTGGGCTGCAGGTACAGCTGGTTACGTATCCCGTGGCCAGAGCCCACTTCTTTCAGAAAGCAGTCAGGGTACCAACGCACCAGCCCCAGGGAAGGGATGGATAAGCCAGTGATGACAATCTAGACTCCCTCCTTCCAGCTTCCCTAGCAGCTGGGGTGACCCCCTCCTGACCAAGGAGACCTCAATGGACAACATCTGGAATTCTGATAAAAGGGGACAAATGTGATTGACGCCATTCTTCCCAGCTCCTCCTGCCCCTGTCTGGAGCACAGATGTGACGGCCAAAGCTGCTGCAGCCACGCTGAGCCCCAAGGAAACGCCAAGAGAATCAGAACCATCAACCCTGGCATTCCTGGAATGTCAAGCCAGCACCAGCAATGGCCACCCCTGGGGTCCTGCTTCGTGAGAAAAATGCTGCTCTCTTGCTCTGAGGTGCTCTAGCCCAGTTGTCAGAAATTTACGGCTGAACACAATCCTGTTCCCGAGAGAACAGAAGGGTGTAGGGAAGAGGTTTACAGACTGTGGACGTGCAAGAATGAAACGGAGAGGATGAAGGGCAAGTTCACACATCAGAAATGATCCTGTGGTAAGGGCACGCTGGGAAGGTTGCTGAGAGAGGGAAGAAGTGGTGCGTTCTGACCCCTCGAGGAGAGGCGGGAGGTCTCTGAGCTCAGAGAAAGGGGAGCACGGGTGAGGAGGCCTCAGAGCACCGGGAGCCCTCCAGGCAGGGGACGGGAGGACAGGCCCAGACTGCCCGTGCAGGAAAGAGCTACAGGGCCGGCCCCAGGCTGCCATCCTAAGAGGGACAGCTTTCAAGGCTGGTCTTTGGCTGGGTCTGGGAACTTGGAGTTGGGGAGGGTTGCCACAGACCTAACCGGTCAGAGAGGCTCACTGTGCCCAAACGCTGCGACAACAATACGGTTTAGGGCGAACACCTGCTTCCTCCTGGGAGCCTGGAGTCTCGGTCTGTGCCAGGTGGGGGGTGCCCACGTGACCAGCCCCCAATACACCCCCTGGCACAGAGCCTATACTGAGCCTCCCCGGCAGCCAACACTTCTCCCCTGTTGCCACAACTCACTGCACGTCCAGGGAGGGGTTCTGAAGCTCCCTCTGGACTCGGCCCCACTGGCCTCTTCCCTTTGCTGACTTTCCTCTGTATCCTTTCTCGGGGACCCCGACACACCACCCCTTCCAAGCAGCACAACTGCTCCTGTTAGGGGTTCCCACTTGGCGGGTTCTCACCTGGACAGCAGCCCTGGGCAGTTCCTCTCTCTGCCACCCATAGCTCAGTCCCTCGCTCCAGCTGGGAGATGACTTCGGGTTTGGGAAGCTCAGGCCCTGGAAACAGAGAAAGACAAAGGAGGTGGGAGCCTGCTCCGGAGAAAAAGAACCAGCCCAGGCTCCAGCCCTAGACTCCTGACTGTCAGGACATGGGGGCGCCTCATAAGTTTTTGCAGTGGGACAGAAAAGGGCAGACACCCTCCCACCCGCATGTCCCACAGGAAATGAGAATTCAAGGTCTCTGATCCCTAGCCCAGGTCAAGTCCTCACACCAGAGGCCCTACGACCCATAACCCATGAAGAATAAGTCACCACAGGAATCTGATTGTCAGCTTGGGAAGTGGGCCTCACCCACAGAGAGCAGGTGCCCGAAGGTCTCCAGCATCACGTCACGGTACAGGGTCCTCTGGGCAGGGCCCAGCTGCCCCCACTCCTCCTGGGTGAAGTCCACAGCTACGTCCCGGAAAGTCACCGGCTCCTGAAACATCACACACACTCTCAATCAGCCGGACTGCCCTCATCAACGTGCCCGGGAAAAGGAGGAGGAGAGGGGAAGGTGAAGACAAGCAGGCCAGTGTCCAGAGAGGGCACACTCTGAGTGATGCAAGTCAGGTTTCACTGGGCACCTACTGGGCTGCCTCATGCGGGGGCGGGTTGTATGGCGAGGACATGAGAAAGTATCCAGGCAAGATCAAAGCCAACCACAGCTGACCTACAACTGATCTCAGACAGGTGCCGGTGCCGACAGAGACCAGTGTAAACTGCTGACTTGCAGATTTGTGGGCTGAAGAAATGGCTACTGTTCTAATCCACTAATTTTGGGACAGTCTGTTGTGCAGCAACAACTAACTGACACACTAAGAAATCCTCAGATTTAAAGCAAGGCTTATCATCCTCCCTGAAAAGAGGGATGTGCAGCTGAGGTCAGAAACTCGCTGGCCTTGAGAGACTGGGCAGGCTCACAAGTGACTAAAGTGGGCCCACGTAAGAGCTTACGAGGCTTTTAACCTATAAGAGGTGACACGGGAAGTGATGAGTAATATGTGTGACCTGTCTGAAGGGGTGGCTGGGACTCAGAATCAGTTGACTGTGGGGAAACACAGGCCCCATGTGGTCAGAATTCCCAATCTCTGGTGAGAAGCTGAAAATTCGGTCACATTTTATGAAGTGAAAACTTTAAATTTTGGTAAGTTTATGCAATATGTTTAAAATGTTTCCCACAAATGACACCCTTCTGTGGGCTGGCTGTGGCCACGATTAAAAGCTGGATCAAAGGCTTGGCTCTGCCATTTCCTCGAGAGGCAGAGAGCAGGTACCCACCTTTGCCTCCTTGTTTCCTTGTCTACAAAGAATCACTCCTTGGGAGCTGTGATAGGGATTAAGTGGCTGTAAAACACTTCTTACAGGACAACTGGATAGCCACATGCAAAAGAATAAAGTTGGTCCCCTACCTCACACCATATATAAAATTGAACTCAAAATGGATCAAAGACATAAATGTAAGAGCTAAAACTATTAAATTCTTAGAAGAAGGGAGTTCCCTGGTGGTCCAGTGGGTAAGACTCTGCGCTTCTAATGCAGGGGGCCCAGGTTCAATCCCTGGTCCAGGAACTAGATCCTGCATGCATGCCGCAACTAAGAAGTCCACATGCCGCAACTAAAGATCCCGCACGCTGCAACAAAGATCCCACGTGCTGCAGCTAACACCCGGTGCAGCCAAAATAAATAAATAAATATTTTTTTTTTAAATTCTTAGAGGAAAACATAGTGCTAAATCTTTATAACCTTGTATTTGGCAAAGGATTCTTAGATATAACAGCAAAAGCACCAGCAATAAAATAAAAAAATAAGTAAAATGGACTTCATCAAAATTAAAAACTTTTGTGCTCCAAAGGACATTATGAAGAAAGTGAAAAGACACCCATATGATGGGAGATAACTGCAAATCATATATCTGATAAGTGACTTGTACCCACAAGATATAAAGAACTCTTAAAACTCAATAATAAAGACAATCCAATTGAAATGGGCATAGGATCTATACAGGTATTTCTTCAAGAAGATATAAAAGAATATACAAATAGCTAATAAACACATGAAAAGATGCTCAACATCATTCACCACCAGGGAAATGCAAGTCAAAATCACATACCAAATACTTCAATTTTAAAATTGTATTTTCTTTTAAGGAAAACACAGTCAGATTTTAAAATATTAAAGATATTAAAGAAATATAGTACAGGTGGCATATGGCTCTGACAAAAATTGTGCAGCAAATATGCAGAACCGTTTGGTTGGGAACGGAGGTCTCCGCTCCTGTCCTCATATCCTCACCTCCCACTCAGAAGGTCCTCCAATCCTGACAACATGCTCCCTATGCCTCCTGCCCCCACCCACACCACCTAATCTGCATGGGGTACCAGTGACAGCCCAGCCACCAGGTCTTCAGACCCCCACAAACCTCCTCCTCCTCTGCACTGTTGGGTCCTGGAGGAATGGGCTTTGTCAGACCCCTTCCTCCCCCCTCACCCAGTGCCTTAGTTAGCTCTCAGTGTCTCTCCTACCCCCACCCCCCAGATGCCTGAATGTTTTTTCTCAAACCCATGCCATTCCTGCTTAAAACACTTGAATGGCTCCTTTCCATCTTTGGATACAGGATGACCCCTTTTAGCCTGGCTACGGTTGGTTGAAAAACGGCCCCCAAAGGTATGTGGGTCCTAGTTCTTGGAACATGTGAACATTACCATAAATGGAAAAAGGGACTTTGTGGACGTGATTAAGGATTTTAAAAATAGGGAGATTATCCTGGATTATCCAGGAGGTCCCTAAATTCAATCACAAATGTTCTTCTGAAGGGAAGGCAGAGGGAGATTTAACTACAGAAGGCAGAAGACAACGTGACCACTAAAGCAAATGCTATGCTGCTGGCTTTGAAGATGGACAAAGGGCTACGAGCCAAAAAATGCAAGGTCTACAGCTCTAACAGCTGGAAAGGGCAAGGAAACAGATTCTACCCTAGAGCCTTGACAGGAAGGGCAGATCTGCCCACATGTGGATCACAGCCCAGTGAAGGTGATTTCAGACTTCTAACCTCCAAAACTCTAAGAACAAATGTGTATATTTTAAGCCACCACATTTGTCGTAATGTTATGGCAGCCAGAGGACGCTAATACACTGGACCTCAAAGCCCTCCACTTCTGGTCCTCGCCTCCTGTGGTGGCTGGCCTCCAAGATGGCCCCCAAGGATCCCCAGCCCTTTGTAGCCCCCTCCTATACGAGCAAGTTTGACTTATGTAACCAATAGGATATAGTAGAGTGTGAATTCTGACCCCAGGTCATAAGACACCGTGGCTGCCACACAGCTCCCTCCTGGATCGCTCACTTTGTGGGAAGCTAGGTGCCATGTTGCGAGGCCACCCAGGCAGCTCCGCAGAGAGGCCCACGTGAGAAGAACAGAGGGCTCCTGCCTGTCATGTGACGGAGCCACCCTGGAGGTGGATCCTCCAGACCCAGTCAAGTCTCAGGTGACAGCAGTCCAGGCTGACACCTTGACTGCCATGAGCCCAAGCCAAAACCACCAGCTAAGTCATTCCAGGATTCCTATCATCAGAAACTGAGATAATATTTTGTTGTTTTAGGCCACTACCTTTTTCATTATTTGTTACACAGCAACCGATAATGAACACACTTTCTCTTAAGCCTCTCACTGCTGACAAAGACTCTCTCCTTGACCAAACTTTAGTCTGGCTCCTCACAACCCTCTTCCCAACTAAGCTTTGACTTCTGGGCTTCTGTGTCCGTTTCTGCATCACTCAGTTTTACCAAAAATCCACTGATTTAGCCAGAATCCCACCCTCCATATCTGATCACTCTTGATATCTTTTCAAAGTCCTCATCCCCCACAATCCTCCAGATAACATCCCCTCATTTGGGTGCTTCAGCAATAATCCTGTTTTAGGTCAGTTTAGCAAGAATTACCCCCGCACCCCCCCGCCACTATAAATACCCACTTTTCCCTGTTGTATTCGGAATAGAGCCCACTTCTATACAGAAGTCTCTTTCCCCCTATTGCAACAGTTCCCAAATAAAATCTGTTTTTTACTGCTTTAACTACTGTCCAGCTCTGGTATTCTTTGACACTGCTCACTCCCTGCCATCCACAGCAAAAGCAAACTAAAGCGTCGTTGCATTTCCTGCCAATCTGCAACAACATGTCTCTGAACACATGCACACCTAGGATTGTCAAGAGTCTCACTCTGCATACCAAATGCGAAATAAATGCAAACCCCCGCAGACAACAACAAAAAGACAGAAAGTCTGTAATTTCAAAGACCCGGAGCTTCAGGAATTATGAATTTCTTTTGGTTCCTGCTACGTGGAGTCAGCACTACATGGAGAACAGAGGCCACTTTGTCTAGAAAGGCTGGAGCTTTGAATCAGGCGCCTTCCCAGACGGCCCTGCAAGCAGACTAGCCTGTACTGCAGTCCCCCACAGCCCCGCAGGGGTCAGAGCCGGTGGTCGCTCCCGCCCCATTAACGCGGTGTGTGGTCACCTGTCCTCACCCCAGAGGCTGAACCCGGCCGCGGGCCAGGGGGTTCGGGGAGCGGGGCTCTGGGTGGGTGTCGGTTGACTCCGCATGTTGAAGCATCTCTACTCCAGTTACTATTATCCATCCTCACGGTGGTCGGCCTTCGGGGCGGGGCCAGCCCGGTCCTCGGGAATGACCCCAAGTTCTAGTCCGGGACGGAAAGGCGGGAGGACTTGCGGAGCATGCGCACTCGGGGACTGGAAGGCCTGGGTTCGATTCCCGACGCCACCCCTCACCAGCTGGGCTAGTCGGGGCGCCCGACCTGGGCTTCAGTCTCCCCGTATGACCAGGGGATAACGCCCGACCCTGCGCACCGTGCGCTGCGAAGGGTAAAGGGTCAATATCTGAGGGAGATGCCCGGCCTGGGGCCCGCTGCCGTCGTTGTTATTGTTACTATTATTGTTCCGCCGTACCTGGAGCCGTTCCGCCGGCGGCCCCGTAGCCATCTCCAGTGCCGCCGCTTCCTCCTCGGGGTCCATCCTGGGCCGACAGGTCGAGGACAGGCGCCCGATGTGAACCTGAACCAGAGAGCCGCTCCCGCTACCGGGACCGCGGGACTCGCCGCCCGCCGGACAATGGCGGCCGCGCCGGCGACGCTGCAACTACAGCTCCCAGAAGGCTGTGCAGCGCGCTGCAGCCCCGGCCAATGAAAGCCTTCGTTCATCGAGCCTTCGACCAATGGGGGCTTCCTCTCGCTTGCCCTTCGGCCAATGGGGCCCCTCAGGCCGCCGCGCTGTGGGCCTAGGCGGGCGGGGGTCCAGCGCCAGTCGCTATGGTGTTGCGGACCCCGGTGGTGGGGGAATCGTTCTCCCAGACCAAATGCCAGTCCGCGCCCTGCGGCCCCGCTTCCAAATGCCAGTCTGCACCCTGTGGCCTGGCATCGGAAAGCCAGTCTGCAACCTGGAATGCCACGGCCCGGGTTGAAATCTGGGCCTGCTCTTCCCAGCTGGAAAGGCGCAGGAGGAGGCCTGGGGCTTTCCTTGTTTGTCTGTGGATCGTATACTGCCGTTGTGCTTAAAATATTTCTATGCTTTACAATTACATGAACGTTTAAAGATTTTGTTAATAGAATAGGTTTAGGGGGCTAGTGGCCCAGAGGGGGCACAGGCGGGTTCTGAGAGCTGATCACGTTCTGTTTCTCGATTTGGGGTATTCCCTTTGCGAAGGGTCATATCTGTGGTTCTGTTAGAGTCCATTAAAAAGTTTATTAGAAAAGAAGAAAGGAAAAGCAGATGTTCACCAGGATGCAGTCGAACCAGAACAAATATTTATTTGATCATGTACTGTGTGCTAGGAACCAGGCACAGCAAGGCAGAGAACAGAGATACTCGTCCGCCCCCACGGGGCTGTTGGTATAGTGGGGAGAGACAGACAGTAAACCACAAACATGACAAAGGGGTGAACGACCGTGGTCACGGCGGGGATGGGGCAGCCGGCTTCCAAGGGGCGCGCGGTTCCCGCACTCACTCCCATCCCTGTCAGCCCTTTGCTGCTCCTGCATCTCTCCGCTTCAGTCCAACCACCGCTCTGCAATATGCTGGGCATCTCGCCTGCAACCCCAACCAGGACCCAACCCCACCAGGTCTGCGGTACCAGGAGGAGCATGTGTTCACTCACCACTCGCCGTGGCTGTGGGAACCACGGATCAGGCAGCCTCCAGGAGACCGAATCTGGCTTCTACTGGGAGCCCAACAAAATTTCCTGGTGGTATTCCTTTCTCCGTGGTCAGAGAAGGTCCCAGGAGGGACCCAGGAGGTCCCAGGAGGATCTATTGCCTTCCCCTTAGCAGCAGCCCCCCAGAGGGTGGAGAAGGTGGTGTGGGGTGTTGAGTCTATTATCTTCTCCTTGGGAACAGCTCTTGTATTTATTTATTTTTTTTTAAGTAAAGTTTTTTAAATATATAAATTTATTTATTTTATTTTTGGCTGTGTTGGGTCTTCGTTGCTGCGCGCCGGCTTTCTCCAGTAGCGGCGACTGGGGGCTACTCTTTGTTGTGGTGCACGGGCTTCCTACGGTGGCTTCTCTTGTTGAGGAGCACGGGCTCTAAGTGCGCGGGTTTCAGTAGTTGTGGCACACAGGCTCAGTAGTTGTGGCGCACGGGCTTAGTTGCTCCATGGCATGTGGAATCTTCCCAAACCAGGGCTTGAACCCATGTCCCCTGCATTGGCAGGTGGATTCTTAACCACTGCGCCACCAGGGAAGCCCCGTATCCTTTATTTTTTTTTTTTTTTTTTTTTTTTTTTTTTTTTTTTAACATCTTTATTGAAGTATAATTGCCTTACAATGGTGTGTTAGCTTCTGCTTTATACTTTATTTTTATTCTTAATTTTTTGGCTGTGCCACATGGCATGTGGGATCTCAGTTCCCCTACCAGGGATTGAACCCGTGCCCCCTGCAGTTGAAGCGTGGAGTCTTAACCACTGGACCACCGGGGAAGTCCTACAACTGTGTATCTTTTTTAAAAACATTTATTTATTTATTTAGGCTGCACTGGGTCTTAGTTGAGGCACATGGGATCTTCATTGCAGTATGTGGGATCTTTAGTTGCAGCATACAGGATATTTTTTTTTCCATTTGTGGCATGCAGACTTCTTAGTTGTGGCACATGGAGTCTTAGTTGCAGCATGCATGTGGGATCTAGTTCCCCGACCAGGGATCGAACCTGGTCCCCCTGCATTGGGAGCACAGAGTCTTACCCACTGGACCACCAGGAAAGTCGCAACAACTGTGTATCCTTAATACACCACTGCCGCAAATCTCAGCCGTGAGTACAGTTAGATGCTGAGCCCCATGAATTCTAGAAAAATCTCTAGATGTGGGAGTGGTCTTGTGGGCCACCAATAGATTCACTACTGGTTGTATCAAAAATACATTATGATTATTTTGGTATCTGTGTTTTAAAAAGCGGGGTGGGGGGGTGGGCAGGGAGAATGGATTTCTGTTAAAAGGAGCCCCTGGGTCACATGTAACACAGGTGTGGTATCTGTTTAGGGTCTTCTAAAAATTAAGCCACAAATGTTAAGTGAAACCAACAAAGAGGAAATAGATATATGGATATACAATTTTGAGATTACTCTTTACAACATGTTAAGATGGGTCCAGTAAGCTGTAATTCTAACACTTCCTTTCAGGTGGGTCTTATGCACGTTTTGATTTGGAACCACTGGGTATGAGAATCATTTGGGCGGAAAGGTCTCAGGTTCCTATTTCAAATGAGCCCACTTCTTGGGTCCTTAAGAGCCTCCGGTTTCCGATTTATGAAAGGGTAGAACCCCTCTCAGAGCAGGGCCTGAAGCACTCACTGTGTACACAGCAACTTCCGTCTTCCATTCCCCCCCGCCCCCTACATGCATCCTTCTTGTGTGATTCCCACAGGGTGTGGTCTCCAGGAACCCATAACCCCTATGGTCCTGTGTGGCGTCCCCATCTTGGGAAGAAGGGACTTGAGGGCACTGCGGCATCACACGCATCTTCCGTACTGAGTCCCTAAATAGTGCCTTCACCGAACGAGGCTACTTTTAAGACTTGCTGAATGGAAATGTCTCTCAGGTGTTTGGTCAACAAGAATAGTCAAACAACACTCACTTTGCTAGATCCATTGCGCAAGTCCTTCCTCCCAGGCCCCAGCATCTTCTGAAATCTACACAAGGTTGGTCTCAGCAGCAGGACCAACTGCCTAAACAGGCAGCAAAGTCCCCTCTGTTCTGTCCAGGCCACTGTAGGAAGGCATTCCCTGTCTCAAACTCCGAGTCTCATATGAATCATGCGGGCCGTTACTTATAGGGTCTTATGGAAAGTAAATACCAGGTAACTGCCAGAGTGACCTTGGGGGAGTACATTCAGTATTTGGTGGTTATACAAATTCACACACCTGTCTTGTCCACCCAGGTGTCCCAGGATACCAGCACCTCTCTGGGACCCACTGACTTCCTGGTGATAAGGCTTCTGGAAAATCAAGTCTTAGAGCCTTAAAAGGACTCCAAGGAATTCTAAGAAGCCAAGGAGCCTTCCTGCTCTACTGGAATCAACTCTGATTGGCAAAAACAGAAGAGCCTGACATCTTTTCTTTAAGCTCTTGTTTCTTTAATCTTCAATTTACAGTGACACTGAGTCAAAAGGAAACATGTACATAACCCTCAAATCAACTGCAGGGTGTCTTCATGCACTGTAGTTTTGCTCACCTATAGGTACACATTTGAAATAATTTGTTACCCAAATAAGAAGTGTACCACCAGGGAATAAAACACTACAAAAGGTTTAAAATGGAAAGCAGTTGTCTCCTGCCCCACCTTACCCAACAGCCACAAATCCCATCAACCACTTATAGCCATTTCTATTCTGGTTCTTCCTGAGGCCACCTCTGCCATTCTGATCTTTCAGTCTATAGACTTTACTGGCTTCCTGCTCTGATAAGGAATTTAGATTTGACTCACGTCACTGCTCCTCTATTTGCTTCCAACTTTTTGTCATATTACTGTTTTGAGCTCTAGTTTTGGTCTCCTAAGTAACCTAAAGTATTGTATTTAAAAGCCCGCTTCCTAAGATGATGATACAGGGATACACTCCCTCCTTTCTACTTCTCTTCCCCTTTCTACTTTGTAACAGTCACAGGCTGTGCCATTACTATTGGTGACAGGACTGGGGACAATGGCACTCCACTCTGTTGCCATTATGAAATCTATTCTGTCATAGATCTGGGTTTCTTCCTAAAATTGAAAAATAAAAATAAAAATAAACAGTATCTACTGTTTATATCAGAGCTATGCAAACACTGTTCAGTGAAGGGCCAATCAAAACAACGATTATATTTCCCCCTCTTTTTTTCCAATTTCCTGAGTCCTCTGCCTCTTCCAGGAAGAATTATTAACACAGGGTCAAATGAATACTCCTTTCTAAAGTTTGGTTCAGGGGCTTTCCTGGTGGTGCAGGTGGTTAAAAATCCACCTGCCAATGCAGGGGACATGGGTTCAAGCCCTGGTCTGGGAAGATCCCACATGCTGCAGAACAACTAAGCTCGTGCGCCACAACTACTGAGCCTGTGCTCTAGAGCCCGAGAGCCACAACTACTGAGCCTGAGTGCCAGAACTACTGAAGCCCGTGAGCCTAGAGCCCATGCTCCCCAACAAGAGAAGCCACGGCAATGAGAAGCCCGTGCACCGCACGGCAATGAGAAGCCCGTAGCCCCCACTCGTCGCAACTAGAGAAAGCCCACGTGCAGCATTGAAGACCCAATGCAGCCAAAAGTAAATAAATAAATTTATAAAAAAAAAGTTTGCTTCACATTTGGACTGCAATTGTCTTGTACAATCTGTACATTTTCTCAAACAATTTGCTTACTTTGAAGTCTCTGATTAACTTTTTTTTAATTAGAAGAAACATTCCTTTTTCTTAAAAAAATATTCCTTTTCTACTTTCAAAATTCTTTCCAGAAGTTTCTGTGTGTTTTTTGTGTGTGTGTGTGTGGCTGTCTTTGGTCTTTGTTGCTGCGTGAGCTTTCTCTAGTTGTGGCAAGCAGGGGCTACTCTTTTGTTGTGGTGCGTGGGCTTCTCATGGTGGCTTCTCTTGTTGCAGTGCACAGGCTCTAGGCACGCGGGCTTCAGTAGTTGTGGCTCGCGGGCCCTAGAGCGCAGGCTCAGTAGTTGTGGTGCACGGGCTTAGTTGCTCCGTGGCATGTGGGATCTTCCCGGACCAGGGCTCGAACCTGTGTCGCCTGCATTGGCAGGCGGATTCTTAACCACTGCACCACCTGGGAAGTCCTAGTTTGTGATGTCTTTTTAATTGTGTCCTCAATTTCTCATGCTGCATGGATCTATCCAGGATATGAAGATCCTTCAGCTCTGGAAGTTTCCCTTTTTCTTTCTTTCTTTTCTTTTCTTTTTGGCCCAACAGTCTTACTTTTAATTTCAGGAAGTCTATTCTTTTTAAATTTATTTATTTATTTATTTTATTTTTAGCTGTGTTGGGTCTTCGTTTCTGTGCGAGGGCTTTCTCTAGTTGTGGCGAGTGGGGGCCACTCTTCATTGCGGTGCGCGGGCCTCTCACTATCACGGCCTCTCTTGTTGTGGAGCACAGTCTCCAGACGCGCAGGCTCAGTAGTTGTGGCTCACGGGCCCAGTTGCTCCGCGGCATGTGGGATCTTCGCAGACCAGGGCTTGAACCCATGTCCCCTGCATTGGCAGGCAGATTCTCAACCACTGTGCCACCAGGGAAGCCCAGGAAGTCTATTCTTTTTAAAAGAGCATCTTGGATTTATTTTTCATTTGCAATTATTTCTTGACTCACTCCTAGAATAAAATATTTAAAATATTTATTTCTCTTGAATATCTGTTCTCTTTGGTGGTGTTTTTTTTCCTGTTTTATCTTAGATTTAAAAAAAAATTTTATTAATTTATTTATTTTTGGCTGCGTTGGGTCTTCTTTGCTGTGCGTGGGCTTTCTCTAGTTGTGGTGAGCGGGGGCTCCTCATTGCGGTGGCTTCTCTTGTTGCGGGTCATGGGCTCTAGGCGCGTGGGCTTCAGTAGTTGTGGCTCGCGGGCTCTAGAGTGCAGGCTCAGTAGTTGTGGCACACGGACTTAGCTGCTCTGCGGCATGTGGGATCTTCCCGGACCAGGGCTCAAACCCGTGTCCCCTGCATTGGCAGGCGGATTCTTAACCACAGCACCACCAGGGAAGTCCCAGATATTTTTTCATTCATGTTGGAGGCTTTCTTAATCTTTCACTCCCTAGCTCTCATGATATTGAAGAAGCTATCAGAAAGCAGAGGGTAAGCTCCACAGAGGGGTGGGGCTGGTTTAATGGCACACTTTGCTTTAGGATTAAAAGAGTAAGAACCAGCTGTTAGGATGAAGATCCTTGAAATGCCAAAATAAGGCAGCACTTGTTCTGGAGCATAATACACCAGATTCCCTAGTCCCTCAGACTTTTTTTTATAGCACATAATTCATTCTCTACTGTATTTTTTGCTTACCCATGGCCAGATACTTAATGCAAGAGAAGGGAGAGCAAATTAGGGAGTTTCACGGACAGACCTTCAATGAACCCTGCTTTCCTGCCCCACTTGTCAGTCTACAGCTCTCACAGGGGGGCTGTGACCTCCACTCCAGCAGCTCCCTCTTTGCAAGTTCCTAGCTTCAGCCTTTCCCACTCTGCATCTCCAGGCGATGCTCTCACCTGCTTTCACCTTGCTCAAACCTGCAATAATGGCCTCTCCTACTTGCTTCACCATTGATTTACACTTCAGCCTTTTTTGAACATGCTGCCGAGTTGACCTTCTTAACCAACCATCTGTGCACATGATTTTATATGTTGTAACATTCTGTGTATGTACTGTTTTGAGCCCTGTTTTCACTTCACTTGACATCTTTTGATTAGTCAACCTAACTGAGCAACAACCTTAAGTTAGAGCATGATAGAGTCCCTGAAAAATTCAGAGTCTACTTTTAATTCCAATAAAAATCATTTTAGAAGACTTCCCATCATTAGTTCTCCTTCAATTTGTTTTTTGTTTGTTTATTTTTGCCATGCCACACAGCGGGATCTTATTTCCCTGACCGTTGATAGAACCCAGGCCCCAGCAGTGAAAGGACCAAGTCCTAACCACTGGACCACCAAAAAATTCCCCAATTTGTGTTTTTAATTACTGGTTTACACTGAACATGGCTGGCTTCAAATTTCATTTCCAAACACCAACTTCCTCATGCAATGGTTTCTTCTTAGGTTGAGTGTTTGGGGCTCTGTGTAAAAAGTATCTTTCAGTTCCCCATCATTTCCATGAATGTGGAGACAACGTCTGATTGAGTTTGGGTGGCTGTATGCACTAAAAAGATTATCTGGTGGGTACAGCTCCATTCTGAGTTTTCTAACTTCTGCTGAGAGCTCTGACTGAACGTTTTTCATCAGTGGTCATATTCATGACCTAAATGCAGAAGTATATAAATTTTAGTATACATACAAATCACGTGTGCTCCTTTTGGAAACTGCAGGCTCCTGGGTTTTACTGCTAGATATTCTGATGTAGTAAAATGAGGGTAAGCTTGGTAATATGCAGTTTCAACACACACACTCCAAGCAATTCTGATGTATGTGGTCATTAGATTACACTCTGAGAATCATACCTTGGTCATCTGATGTCTAGTAAAGAAAGTCTGGCAGTGAGCTTTTCCATCTTAATTATTCATAGGGTTTCTCTCCCATGGGTTTTCTCATGTTGAATAAGGGATGTACTATAACTGAAAGCTTTTCCACACTCATTACATTCATAGGGTTTCTCTCCAGTATGGATTCTCTGATGCCTAGTAAGTTGACACCGCTGGCTGAAGGCCTTTTCACAATGATTACATTCATAGGGTTTTTCCCCAGTGTGTGTTCTCTCATGTTTTGTAAGCGTTGATCGATCATTGAAGGCTTTCCCACAGTCAATGCATTCATAGGGCTTTTCTCCAGTATGTGTTCTCTGATGTTCAATAAGGCGTGACCTCTGACTGAAGGCTTTAGCACACATATTACACTGATAGGGCTTCTCTCCAATGTGTATTCTCTGATGCACAATGAGGGGAGACCTCTGGCTGAAAGCTTTTCCACAGTGACTGCATTCATAAGGTTTCTCTCCAGTATGTGTTCGCTGATGCACAACAAGCTGAGATCGCTGCCGAAAAGCTTTCCCACAGTCATTACACTCATACGGTTTCTCTCCAGAATGAATTCTCTGATGTGAAAGAAGGTGAGAGCTCCCAGTGAAGCCTTTCCCACACTGATTACATTCAAACGGTTTCTCTCCAGTATGAGTTCTCTGATGTTCAATAAGGTGAGAGCTCCCAGTGAAGGCTTTGTCACACTGATTGCATTTATATGGCTTCTCTCCAGTGTGAATTCGCAGATGCCTAATAAGCTGAGTGCTTCGAATGAAAGATTTTCCACACTGGTTACATTCATAGGGTTTCTCTCCAGTGTGAGTCCTTTTATGTGCAACAAAGTCAGAGCTTTGACTGAAGGACTTTCCACAATGCACACACTCATAAGGTTTCTCTCCAGTATGAATTCTTTGATGAACAGTAAGGTTAGAGTTCCACCTGAAAGATTTTCCACATTCATGACATTTATATGGTTTTTCTCCAGTGTGAGTTCGTTGATGCCTAATAAGTTTGGAACTCTGGGTGAAGGATTTCCCACACTGGTTGCATTCATAGGGCTTTTCTCCAGTGTGAGTTCTCTGGTGTACAACCAGGTCATAGCTCTGGCTGAAAGACTTCCCACACCGAGTACATTCATATGGCTTTTCTCCCGTGTGTGTTCTCTTGTGTACAACAAGCTTAGAGCAACAGCTGAAAGATTTTGCACACTGATTACATGCATATGACTTCTTTCCAGTCTGAATGATGTCACAGTCAGGAAAAGATGAGGCCACGTGGAAGGCACCACAGTCCTCCTCACATCTGAATGGTGCCTCTCCAGGATCACTTATTTCGGTTTGTACAAGGCATTCATCGCACTCGTACTGACTTTCTCCAAAATTCATCGGCTTGTGTTCATTCAGAGACATGCTATGATTAATGCTGTTTCCATCCTTACTGTCATTGCCATTCTCTGCTGAAAAAATTCTATTAAGAAAACGAAGGGAGGTACCACAGTTGAAAGAGTCACTACTGACAGTATAATCATAAGGTTTTTTATTTCCCGTTTCAACATTTGCAATTTTATTCAAGTAAATGCTCTGACAGAAGGCTCTAGCACTTTGATGATCTTCACAGGACTTCAGATCAGCCCAGTTTTTCTGATGATTAATGAAAACCGAGTTCTGTTTCAACCTTTTAACCTGTGAGTTGAGCTTATGGAAATGTGTTCTTGTGGGTAATGTTGGAGGTAGAAGGCTTAGACTCAGATAACTACCCCCTTGAGCAAAAAGTCTCTCTGAGGTAAGTACTGTTTGACTCAGAGAGTCCTCCTGGTGCTTCCCTAGCTGGTCCCTCCAATGCTGCACTTCTCCTAATGACACCAACCAGGGGCCCTCCTCCTGTACACAGTGTTTCATTTCCATGTGGTGAGATGGCTCTTCCACAGCAATACCCTCTTCAGAAGCTGACTCTTTCTTTTCAAGTGTAGTCTTCCAGTCTGAAAGAAATCCAAATTGCCTGAATTACTGGAGAAGCATTAGAAGGGGAGAGTGGGATGAAGGAGACCACCAAGTATGAGAGGTATCTCTGGGTCTGTTTCTAATCCATGGACTGTAATTTCATGCAGGGTGTGAAAGGAAGGGATGGCTCAGCAAAGAGGAAATCAGTGGTAAAACACAAAAAAGCAAGCAAAGATAATGAAGAGATGACTCAGGAAGACTGGTCCCCAAAGAGGGAGCAGAGGAATAAAATAAGCAGGGAAGGGTGAAGCTTAAAGGAGAAATTCACACAAAAAATTTGGGTCTGAAGGTATAAAGCCCTCAATCACCACAACAGATACCTACATTCTCTTTGCTTGGACCTGTCAATATGAAACCTTATTTGGAAAAAGGATCTTTACAGATGTGTTAAGGATTTGAGATGGGGAGGTTATCTGGATGGGCCCCAAATGTTATCACAAGTGTCCTTATATGAAGGAGGCAGAAGGAGATTTGATACACACAGAGAAAGCATTCTGAACACAGAGCAAAGAGATCTGAAGGTGCTGGCCTTAAAGACTGAAGTGATGTGGGCACAGACCAAGGAATCCCACAGCCACCAGAACCTGGAAGAGACAAGGAATGGATTCCCTATTGGAGCCTCCGGAGGGAGCATGGCCCTGCTGCACCTTGATTTTAACCCAATGATACTGATTTTGGACTTGTAGCCTCCAGAACTGTGGGAGAATCAATTTGTGTTGTTTTAAGCCACCAAGCTGGTAATCTGTAATAGCAGTCACAGGAAACAGGATCTTAACATGGGCCTCAACCTTATGATCCACAATCTTAGTCTATCCATTTCCTGGTGCTGGATCTTGAAACGAGATCCCAAATACCAACACTAATTTAATATTCTTAACGCACCATTTCTACCATCACTTCAGGCTGCCCACAGAGAAAAAAAAGGCTCTTTAACCACTCCAGAATTGATGTCACAGACTCCCCAGAAAAGTGCTGTGGTCCCTGAAGCAGGGTGCTTGGCCAGACTGGGCCACAAGTGGACTCCACCAGCTGGCGACTTCTGAGGCTCGATTTCCTTGGCAGTAAGCCAGGAATACGAATGCTTAGCTAACAAGGGTTACTTCGAGGCGTAAACGAATCAGCATGTGAGCCTCCCACCGTGTCTGGCACACGGTGCACTGCTATACACGGTACTGTTGATGTCATCACCCTTATTATTGTTCTAAAGGGGATTCCTCCGCCTGTTGAAGATACTGGGCCTTTAACAAAGAGTGCCACAGGCTCCCAGCTCAGGATCCTCGCCTGCGTCCTCCAGGATTCCCTTTTTACTTGTCACTTTGCCCACATACTGTCCTTTTCAGTCGGGTAGCCACCCACATCCAGTAATATCAAGGCCTTTGCCCAGGGTCTCATGCTTCTCTCCCTATGGCTGCCAAGGAGATAAGTATCCTCCATTTGGCAAAGTATGACCTACACTCTCCAGCTATCCTTTGACTTCCAGGAGGACGTTTCCCTTCTGCCCAACAAAGACCTTCTTTCCCTCTTGGGGAAGGTCCTTATCTATGCCCAACCCCTCCCACGACCAGCACTGTTCTCCTTCCCAAGACTCTGCTGTGTTCCTTTGCGGTGTTGACTTGGAATCTCTGATGATGAGAACTTTTCAAATGAAACAACAGCCCCACGAAGGGGAGTGAAAGGGTATTTGGGGATAGTGGAGGAAAGGAAAGAAATCTTTGAGTGGCTAAGATATGTCCAAGATGTGCCTGGCTGTTGGAAACTGGGCAAAGGAGGTTAAAATTCTACAGTAGCATCTGCACCAAGATCTTGAAATGAGGAAGACAGATTGTGTGGGTCAGCAAGAAAGTAACATCTTTGACAGAAGAGAAGAAAGACACTGCTGGTAAACTAAATTCAGAATGATGTCATTTGAGAACCACAGGTAAGTAAAAGTAGGTAAGAGTTCAGAAGTAAGAAATAACAGAAGCTGCAGGCAAGAGAGTAACAAGGTAAAAAGGCGCAGGAACACATGAGATAAATTAAACACCTCCAGGCTGGGGCAAGGTGTTATAAAGGACAAACATGTTGCTTACTGCTAAATGAAAGCAGTCACTCAGCAAAGAACACGTACTGCATGATTCCAACTATAGGATATTCTGGAAAAGGTAAAACTACAGAGACAGTAAAATAATCAGTGGTTGCCAGGCGTTAGGGTAGAGGGAGGGTGAATAGGTGGAGCACAGAGGATTTTTAGGGCAGTGGAACTACTCTGTACGATACTATAGTGGTGCATATATAAAATTATATATTTGTCCAAACCCACAGAACATACAACACCACAGCGAACCTAATGTAAACTGTTGATCTCTGTTGATAATAATGTATCAATATAAGTTCATCGACTGTAACAAATGTGCCAAAGAATGCAAGACATTAATAATAGGGGAAACTGTGTGGGGTGGGGTGGTATACGGGAACTCTGTACATTCTGTAAGCATGAAACTGCTCTAAAAAATAAAATCTATCAATGGGGACTTTCCTGGTGGTCCAGTGACTAAGACTCCGTGCTCCCAATGCAGGGGGCCGGGGTTTGATCCCTGGTCAGGGAACTAGATCCCATATGCCGCAACTAAGAGTTCGCATGCCATGACTAAAGATCCCACATGCCGCAACTAAGACCCGGCGCAGCTAAATAAATAAATTAATTAAATAAGAAAATAAAGTCTATGAATTAAAACAAAACAACAAAAGATCAGAAGCAGCCCAATTAGTCAGTATGATGAACATGTTCTAAAATAGATTGTGGTGATGGATACACATGCTGCGAATATACTAAGAGCCTTTGCATACTTTAAATGGGTGAGCTGTATGGTATGTAAACTGTATTTTGATACAGCTCTAAAAGAAAAAAAGAAAAAGAAAAAATAATTCCAATTAGGCTGACACACAGGGTAGGAGGTGGGCCTATGGGATGAGGGGAGGTGGGAAAGCAGGTCCAGGAAGATTTAGTAGGAATCCTTCTGGAAGGCTTGGATGCACAAGTTTTTACCACACCTTGGGATCATCTTGAAGACATGGGAACGTCCAACATGGAGGAGGGCTGATCATCCAAATGGCAGAGCAAAGACCAGCCTGAAGGGGAGGGCTGAGGAGCTTCCACCCTGGGTAGAAGTCAGGATGAGAGGATGGAGGAAAAGAGGGGGCATGAGGACATGGGAATAAGATGCGGCAGCAGAGGGGTGAAGACCAGAGGAAGACGGGGATAGAAATGAACCCATGTGTGAGACAGGTCCTGACGACAGCAACAAGTGTTCTCCATGGGTGGGCTGGGCACAGAGACACGCTGATGTGGATGAGAACATAGCTCCCTTGTTGGACACAACGAGGCAGCAGAGAACAACTGAGCAAACGGCCTCCCTGCTCCTTGGACCTTAACCACTGGGCCGCTGGCCTGTTCTCACCTCGGGGAGGTCCCTGTTCCACCCTCCATGGGTCCTCCCCTTGCTCCAGTCGGGCGATCACATCCGGTTTTGAAAGCAGAAGCCCTGGTCAATGGAGGAAAAACAGAGGGCTTGGTCTTCTGCTTGGTGACAGGCCCAGCCCTCACCCCTGGGGTCAGACGTGAATGGACTAGGAGGGCCCCCGCACCCTCCCGAGATTTCCCACTCCCTGAACCACAAGCCACAGGCCTGCTCTGGAGGTGGAATGAGCGGCAATACCAGGACCCAAATCTCAAAGGGACCCACTTCCAGCACGTTTCGGCCCAGCCTGGGCACACCCTTTAGATGAGCCGCACTCTGGGTCCTGCGATGGGCAGTGCCTGCCTTACCCAGGGAGACCAGGTGACTGCAGGTCTCCAGAGTCACCTCACGGTACAGCATCCTCTGGGCCAGGTCCAGCTGTCCCCACTCCTCCCATGTGAAGGTCACAGCCACGTCCTTGAAGCTCACAGGTGGCTGAAACATCACTGGTGTTACCATGGGACCCTGCTTTCTCGACCAGGAGGTTGGGGGGACAGGACAGTACAGGGGAGGGAGAACCCCTTGCTCAGATCAGACTCAGACTAAGGCCCGTGGCGTTTTCATTTCTGCCTGGGTATCTCATCTACCGCTGGTCACACCAGTGATCCCGATTTTCTGTTTTGGAAAACAACGGGGACCCCTCTTGGAGATCCCTGTCCCCAGCCTCTCTACAGAATCACAGATTGGAAGCCAGTCAAAGAGGATGCTCTAAATCAGGGGTCAGCACACAGTGGCGCATGGGACAAATCAGGGCTGTGGTGTGTTTTTAGAAGGCTAATGCCATGAGCTGAATTGTTCCCCCATGAATCCGCATGCTGAAGTCCTACTCCACAATGTGACTTATCTGGAGACAGGGTCTTTATGGAAGTAATTAATGCTAATGGAGATCATAGGGCAGGGCTCTAATGTGATGGGACTGGTGTCCTTACAAGAGGAGGAGGAGAAACCAGAGGCCTCTCTCTCTCTACTATGTGGAGACATAGAGAAGGCACCATCTGAAAGCCGGAAAAAGTCCTCACCAGAAACCAACCCTGCTAGCACCCTGATCTTGGACTTCCAGCCTCCAGAACTGTGAGAAAACAAATGGCTGTGGTCCAAGCCACCCAGCGGGTGGTACTGTGTTATAGCAGCCCAAGTAGACTAATAGAGCTGAGAAAGGATTTTGTTTTTAAAGGACCACATAAAAAAAAAAAAGAATATGAAGTAGAAGCTGTATGTGGCCTGAAGAACCTAAAATAGTCCCCACCTGGCCCTTTACAGAAAAGGCTGGTCAAGCCTATGCTCAAGGGAGGCCAGGAGGTAAGGGGCCACATGCCCTGGCCTTGGGGGCCAGGCCAAGTTGGCCTCTCTGCTTCATGACTTGCTAGCCGGACACCTGGACGTGTCCCTGAACTTCTCGGCATGAGCTGCCCTGATGCGACTATGAAGACAGCCTCCTGCACGGGGGAGTCTCACAGGACATGAGTGCAACTGACCCCTGGCACCCAGGAAGCACAGGCAAGTGTATGGTGCTGGGACCCTGAAGGAGGTCAGGGACCCACCCCCACCCGCCATGTGCTGCACCGTGAGCCGTCTAAGGGCGACTCTGGCTCTTTACAGGGACACTCTCAGCTGCCCTCCTGAGTGGTCTCAGCGAGGATCAGGGGGCCCAGAGTGCCTGCATGTCTACGGAGGCTCAGCTCTGCCTGCCCTCAAGGGCCCACTGAGCAAAAACCACAAATAAAAACTCTGAGGCAGAGACCTGGCCCAGGGAACCAGGTTTGTGGAGCTCCTGGCTTGTTCACGCAGGGAGCCTGTAGACTTCACCCCAAGGCATTGGGCAGCATTACAGAACTCTCGTGTGTGCTGGCCTGAGGAGTTGGGTGTTATCCTTGGACACATTTTACAGCCGAGGAGACTATGGTAATGAAAGCGAAGGTCCCCAACTCACCTGAGACAGGATCTGCTGAGAATATGCCTCCATTTCCTCCTCATACCTGGAGAAGCTGTCCTGAAGAGGGCAGAGGTCCTCAGAAGGCAGGGCTGGGGTTGGGGGAACAATTAGGGATTCAGCCCCACCTCAGTATCTCCACGCTCCCGAGTCCATGCCCATCCCCAAAGGAGAGGGTGGCCAATGCCAGCTGAGGACCACCCCTTGGGGAGTGAGGGGCAGGGAGGCGGGGCTCTGACCACGTGTTCTCCCTGTTCAAGGCTCTGAGGTCAGCTGAGGTGGTCGAGCCAGCTTTCCAGTTGCGGAGAGGGCCAGTCTGCCTGGGTCCGGGCCTGGGCTACCCCAGACTCAAGGTAAATGCCTTGAGGCACGTGCTGGGGTGTCTGAACCATGAGCCCAAAGATACACAGCAGTCCCTCAACACTCAAATAAAGGAGGGACCAGTTTTTCCTCTTATTTCAAGATGCTAAATAGGGAGAAGTGGAGGCAGTGTCAAAACAATTAATCGTACAATTTAAAAAAATCCCAATGAAACATCAGCTGGTTTCTAAAAATGGAGGTGGGGGATGGGGGCAAGGAGGAAATGAAAATCACCAGGAGGACAGCTAAGGGCACGCTGAGAGGCGGGTATCATCCTTCTGGAGCTGCTGGGTGCTGCCCCACTGCCCGTGGGCCACACCTATTATCCCCTGCTTTACTTAACACTGTCGTTGCTTCCCATACTCTGCTCACCTAGTATCTTGGCTGTAGTCACGTGACAGTCCCACTGAGACTGCCAGGCAAAAATCCTCCTGAATCTTACCCCAAACCCTTCCCTATGTTTGACTCCCTCTCACCCTGCCTGTTCAAAAGCACACCCATGCCATGCACACACACAGATGTTCACCACACCTAAGAAGGCCGCTGAAGACTCTATATGATGCTAGCTTGTTCTGACATTCCCGTCCGTCCACAGGCAATCTCCTACCACCCGTGTCCATTTCCACCCTCTGATCCTCTTCTTCCTAGTCTGGAGACACCCCAGGGTGAGGGCTGGGAACACCTCCCCTCCGCAGCCAGACTGCCTGCTTTCAAAGTCCTAGTTCCACCAGGACTCATCTGTAGACATCGGGGGGAAGAGCAGGCCCTGCCTTGTGGTGCCGCTGTGATGATTATGTGAGCTGCATTTACAATTGCTTAACATTGTGCTGACACACAGTAGGGGCACAGCAGATTTAATTATATTGGTTATAGTTGGACATAAAACTCCCCTTCTTTTCCTCATGCTGGACCCAGGAGGGGGCTGGTCTGGCAGGGGTCCCTCTTTCTAGAGGCCTCTCTTTCTCCTTCCTTTTCTAGTTTCCTCTTTCCCTGCCTGTGAGGGGGTGGGGTTTCAAGGGCTGCCCCAGGCTTTATGTCCAGCCTAGACCTCCCTCCCAGGTTCCCTGCCACTGCCATTCCCTCCTCCACATCCAGCCATGCCTCTAAAGACTTGATGAAATAAAATTCATATTTTATGGCCAGACAAGAAAAATTTAAACATAAACTTTTTCTCTGCTTGTTTGGGTCTCTTCCCTCCCATTTAGTGTGTATCCTGTATCTGCATTAACCCTGTCTCCTTAGAAGACAAACTTCCTTCTTTGTAAGGGGTCACAGTGACCCACTACTGGCTTTGTACTGCAGCTCTGGATTACATAAACTGTCAATTCATCATGTGATATATGACCCTTTGTCTCAAAAAGGTATATAACTGTGCTTTGACCTCTAGAGTGGAACAGTCCTCAGAGCTTTCTGAAAGACTATTTCCTGAGTTATAATCCTCAGGTTTGCTTGAATAAAATGTTCCATTTCTCGGCTTCCCTGGTGGCACAGTGGTTAAGAATCCGCCTGCCACTGCAGGGGACACCGGTTCGAGCCCTGGTCCAGGAAGATCCCACATGCCGCGGAGCAACTAAGCCCGTGCGTGCTCCACAACTACCGAACCTGCGCTCTAGAGCCCACGAACCACAACTACTGAGCCTGCGTGCCACAACTACTGAAGCCCATACACCTAGAGCCTGTGCTCTGCAACAAGAAAAGCCATCCCAGTGAGAAGCCCACGCACCGCAACGAAGAGTGGCCCCCGCTCGCTGCAACTAGAGAAAGCCCGCGCGCAGCAACGAAGACCCAGTGCAGCCAAAAATAAATAAATAAAACAAATAATTTTTTTTTTTAAAGTTCCATTCCTTTCTTAGATCAACCATGGATTAACTCTATCATTGACAAGACTCCTGGACTCAACACAGCTGAGAGTGACCACGGATTCCTCATCTCTTGCACTGCGGCCTCCATCCTGGCTCCTCACTAGACATGGAAAGTCAGAGTCCTCCTCATTCTTTCTACTCCCTTGGCACTATCCCTTGCACTGAGTTATCCACCGCCTGACGCGTCTACTTACTGAGGCTCTGTAATCCAAACCCCAGCCCTCACGCACAAGGGAATTTGTGTCCCTGCTCTCCACACCACTAGTCCTGCTCACCAATACAGCCCCTTCTCACACCGAGCCCTTAACTTGGGGCATCTCCAAACACAACCAACACAGGCCCCCAACATCCTGGTCCGGAGTTTGCCCGATGCCATTTGCTCTGCCAGGACTACCCCTAATTCTTTGTTCATCTGGACAACATACGCTTTCTCTTCAAGTTGAATTCAAAGTCCGCGTACCAGTGGAAGAAAACGTGTCCATGTTCTGGGGCTGGGGTGGCCTCGGGGGTACAGCGGACCCCCCACGCGGGTTCCCGGGCCAGGCTCACCTGCGCGCGCGGGTAATGGCGACACTTCCGGTGGGTGGCGGAAGTGCGCGCGCTCGGCGCAACGAACTACAAGTCCCAGAAGGCCGCGGGCTAGCGGCCGTTTTTCTCGCTTCGGGGGTAGTTTTTCCAGCTGCTGCTGCGGCCGTTGCTCCGGGCGGCGGCGGCAGCGGCAGCGTCGAGACCTTTGGTGTCTGGGCGTCGGCGACCCAACTTTTTATCTCTTACAACAGCTCAGGTTGTGGCTGAGAATGTTGCTCCCCTTTAGCTCTGCCCCTCGGCCCCGAGTTAATGGGCGACTCTGATTCTCCTCGTGGGCGTCTGCGACACAGGTCGAGGGCGCGACGTTCGTGTCTGAACCGTGCACGGCTTCGTGCTTTCCTCGTGGGCCTTTGCAATGGCCGGAAGTGAAGGGAGACCACCTGACGAGGAGCACAGAAGATGTTTTTTCAGAGCCCGCTAGAGCAGGCGAGTCCACCACAGTCTTTGCGGTTGGCAAAGGCTCAAAGGCCGGCACAGGAGAGGGAAAGCTTGACAGCAACAAACAGAAATGGCCTCAGGTGTGTCCTGAGTGTGGCGTATGGAAGTTGGAGGCCGGCTAACTAGTAGTGGGCCATCCTATGTGATTGCTCAGGGGAGCTTATCTGGCTTTCTCCCGTGGGTCGTAAGTGGGACAGGGGCAAAAAATAGGGAAGCTGGCAGTTAGTGACCAAGTCCTGTTTTGGGCCTATTGCTACAGAGATTGTGGGTCAGAGAGTTCTGTTATATGTGGTCTGGCCATTGTTTGTGGGGCTAAGACCCACAGACCTGCTAACCTGCCCTGGCTCTTCAGGGAGGGAGAGACCACAGGAAACCTTCCCAGGCCTGCCTTCTGGTGGGAACCACTCTGGCTGTACTTGAACCTCAGGCATCGTTAAGCTCCTGGATTGTGCTCTTGTGTCTGGGTTGCTCCTGTGACCAGTCTTCCTTGCCTTGACTCTCCTGGAGTTGACCTTCTTGGTTGCTTTATCCAAGGCCATCGCTTCTTATTTGCACACTTCATACTTGCTCACATGACCCTGCAATTTGTATATTCTTCCAGAATGTCTGGAACCTAACTTCCGAAAGGAGAGTCTTGATGGAGTGGTCTCATGCCTCTTGCCCTGCAATTGAATTAGTCAAGGGCATTCTGGCCAAGGAGAAATGACAAGTCTGCTGGGGGCTTCTGGGGCAGTTTCCCTCTCTCTTAAAAATGGACATAAGACACTAGTGTGTCCCCTTATATTGCCTCTGGACAGTGTTGTCTGCATGCAATGTATAGAAAAGTACTGCCATGCCAGCACCATGAGGAAACCAGCCCAAGAGGCAAAGTCAACATGCTGAGAATGGCAGAGCAGAAAGATGGAAAGAACCAGAATAAGTAATGGGATCCTCCCGGAGTCACTGAATCAATATTGCCTATGCCCACCTTGGGACTTTTCATTATGGTAAAATAGACGACCTTGTTTGTTTTTATTACAGAAAATTACAAACATACAAGAGTAAAGAGAATAGTATGATGAAACCCCATGCTTCCTCTATGCACTACTCAGCTGCATTTACTGTCAGCATTCTGCTATTTAAATTTAATCTATCCCTACCTGCTCTCAGCCACTGCTGGATGATTTTGAAGCAAATCCCAGACACATCATCTCACGCATAAATGCCTAAGAACATATCTCTAAAAGATAATGATTTTTTCCAGAATAGACAAATCCATAGAGAAAGTAAATTAGTGGTTACCTAGAGCTGGAGGAGTTTTAGAGGCAATGTGAGTGACTGCTAAATAGATATCTGTGTCTTTTGGGGGTGATGAAAATGTTCTAAAATTGTAAAACTCTTGAGTATACTAAAAACCATTGAATTATACAGTTTAAATGGGTGAATTGTACAGTTTAAGTGGGTGAATTTTATGTGAATGATGTCTCAATAAAGCTGTTAATAATCAGTACATAAGATTACCAATATCTATCAGAAAAAAGATAGTACAGGGCTTCCCTGGTGGCGCAGTGGTTGAGAATCTGCCTGCTAATGCAGGGGACATGGGTTCGAGCCCTGGTCTGGGAAGATCCCACATGCCGCGGAGCAACTAGGCCCGTGAGCCACAATTACTGAGCCTGCGCGTCTGGAGCCTGTGCTCCGCAACAAGAGAGGCCGCGACAGTGAGAGGCCCGCGCACCGCGATGAAGAGTGGCCCCCGCTTGCCACAACTAGAGAAAGCCCTTGCACAGAAACGAAGACCCAACACAGCCAAAAATAAATTAATTAATTAATTAAAAAAAAAAAGATAGTACACCTGAAACTAACACAACATTGTAAATCAACTATACTCCAAAAATTTTTTTAAATAAATAAATAAAAGGTTATAAAAAAGAAAAAAGAGCTAATGATGGCACAACTTCCTGGGATGTCTGAGCAATTGAAAAAAAAAAGATATCATGGGAAAAAATGAGTTTAAATATATAACTACAAAATCATTAACACACCTAAAAATATTAGCAATAATCCCTTAATGTCAAATATCCAGTGTTTAAATTACCCCAAACTGTGTCTTTTTAAAAATTTTTTTGTTTATTCAAATTGAGATCTGAAAAAGGTTCACACCTTGCATTTGGTTAATGTGTGCTTAAATCTTATAGTTTATGGATTTCCTCCACAAATGCTTTTTCCTTTTATTTCCATTTATTTGCTT
Organism: Balaenoptera physalus; assembly: GCF_965194825.1. Taxonomy (NCBI): domain Eukaryota; kingdom Metazoa; phylum Chordata; class Mammalia; order Artiodactyla; family Balaenopteridae; genus Balaenoptera; species Balaenoptera physalus. The sequence goes on from NC_138900.1 coordinate 305,661, forward strand.
TTTTTTAAAATAAATTTATTTATTTATTTTTGGCTGTGTTGGGTCTTCGTTTCTGTGCGAGGGCTTTCTCCAGTTGCGGTGAGCGGGGGCCACTCTTCATCGCGGTGCGCGGGCCTCTCACTGTCGCGGCCTCTCTTGTTGCGGAGCACAGGCTCCAGACGCGCAGGCTCAGTAGTTGTGGCTCACGGGCTTAGTTGCTCCGCGGCATGTGGGATCCTCCCAGACCAGGGCTCGAACCCGTGTCCCCTGCATTGGCAGGCAGATTCTCAACCACTGCGCCACCAAGGAAGCCCCATTTATTTGTTGAAACCAGGTAAATTTTTCCTGTAAATTTTTACTACATTTTGGATTTTGGTAATGGTATCCTTATGGTGTCATTTCTCTTTCCCTTGTTTTTCCTGTAAACTGGTAGTTGGATCTAGAGGCTTAATTAGATTCAAATTTGTATGTATATTTGACAGTCTTTCATAGGTGGTGCACGTTTCCTTTTGCATCATATCAGAAGGCACGTGATATCTGGCGTGCTTCTTTGATGTTTATTTTGATCATTCAGGTTTTGACAGCCTGATCCGTCTATTACAAAGTTCTCCAACATTTTTCACAGAATGGGTTCTAGCAGTCATTGATGATCGTTGCCTTACACCCATTATTTCATTAGGAGTTACAAAATAGTGGTTTTCTAATTATATCATTCTTTCTGTGTCTACTTGCTGGAATTCTTCCATAAGGAAAAATTTTCCCTTACCAACTTTTTTGGTTTCCCTAAGATGTACAGGAGAGAGAGGATGAATGCTTCATTCTTTCGCTTTGCTTTGAAAAAACTGAGATGTGTTAGCATCCTTCAAAGGTGGCCAGTGAGTGTGTTTTATATACATGGATCTTAAAACATATTCTCTGTGTTTTAACCTATTTCAGTGAACAATTTGATGCTTCAATTAACCAAACTTTGGCCAAGGTCAGCTCCTTCAGTCTGGCTCCTGTGTCCTTTTGACATGACCTCAGTAGCCTTTGATAGCTTATTTACTTTCCTGTCTGAGAAGACGTTACAGGATCATTCTGTAAATTTCCAGTCCCAGCCTTGGAATTGGCCATTTTGCTGAGGAACCCTGCTTCTTTTTAATGAGAAATGTGTTTTAGAGACCACAATCTGGGTACTAGTAGTACTCATTGCTACTATGCTAGTTATTGTTAAAAACCTCTTCAGTGGACATTTAAAAATTGGGATATATATATATATATATTTTAAAGAGAAACATTTTAGATTTATCCTGATATTTCTATATCAAATTTAGTGTGACAGGGCTTTAATTATTTATTTTATGCTTTGATCTTTTTTTTTAAAGCTGAAAATCTTGGCTCCCAGTTACATCAGCAGAATTACTTAGTTGCTTTGTGTTTCAAATTACTTCCAATCTTATTACTGACAGTTCAAGAGTTATTTGCAGTTCTTTTTGTCCTTAGGATCTATCTCTACAGTGAAATTGCTGTGTTTTAAAGTTAATGGAAATTATTCATGTGATAAGCTTTTCACTGAACACTTTCAATTTTTAGAGATCACTTAAAACTTAACTAATTTCTAATTATGCAAAGCACTCTCATGGTTCCAAAATGAAAACTACAAAAACAAACTTACACTTAGAGAAGCCTAGCCTCTTTGGTTGCTCCTCCCTCTATCCCTGCCCTCTCCCACTGGTAATCATTTATATTAATTTTGGATTATCCTTCCATTTAAAAAAGTATCTAAGCAAATACATTCTGCATGTGTATCCCACACTCTTCCTGGGGTAAAATATTCCATACCACACATAGTGCTCTGATGTACTTCGTTGCTTATACCTAATGATTTGGTGGGCGATCACTCTCTGCCAGCTGCTAAGGCACCATTGTGTTGCAGGACCACAGTTCCTTCCACCAGCCCCCTACTGATGACATGTAAGCTGTACTGAGTGTTTTACTATTACAAACAGTGCTGCAATGGATACTCCTGTGCCTACGTCATTTTGCATTTTTGGCAGTGTTTATTTGGAATAGATCTCTAGAAGTGGGATTACTGGATCAAAGGTAAATGTGTTTTTAATTTTGCCCAGTTCCTGTCCTTTGGGGTTATACCTTTTGCATCCCACTAACAATGTATGGTAGGACCTGTTCCCCACCGTCTCATCAGCTGGGTATGGCACCAAACTTTTGAATCTTTGCCAATCTGATAGGTAAAAAATGGTATTTCAATACAGTTCTAATTTGTGTTTCTCTAATGAGTGAGAATTTCTCTAGTTATGAGCATCTTTTAATATGTTTAAGAACTATTACATTTCTTGTTCTGTGAACTGTTCATATTTTAGCCATTTTTTTTGTTGTTGTTGGTCTTTAGCTTTGGAAGTTCCTTATTAGCCATATTAACCTTGCAAATTGCAATTTTTCACAGTTTGTAATCTTTTTATGTTGCTAATGGTGTTGTTGTTGGGTTTTTTTTCACGCAAATGGTTATTTTTACACCATCAAATTTATCAGTATTTTCCTTTATTGCTTCGGGATTTTGATTCATGGGTAGGAAATATTCTCAAGTTTTGCAGACATTCACCTATGTTTCTCCTAGTACTTGTATAGCTTCATATTTTACATTTAAATCTTTGATCCACTCAGAATTCATCCTAGTGTAAGGTGTGAGGAATGAATTTCATTTTATCTTTTGCCACAGGTAGACTAAGTAGTTTAGCAAAATTGTCTACTTTTTCCTCACTGTTTGAGGTGCTCCTTTTATCATACACTAACTTCCCATATGTAATTGAGTCTATTTTCTGGATTTTCTTTTCTGTTGAATATGTCTATCTACTCATGTGCCAATACTACAACTTTAAAATTATAGATGCTTCACAATACAGTTTACTGTCGAGGACTGCTGGTCCTCCGTCATTGCCTTTTTTTTTCAGGGTGTTTCTGGTTTTTCTCTATTATTATTTAGTGCTTATAAATTGTCAAGTGTTAAAAGAGGAGCTAGTAATAATAGTAATAACAATAGTAATAGATTAAGGGCTTACTGACTACCAGCCTGGTAAAGCGCACATGTGTATTAACTCAGTTCTCCTTTTAGCAACCCTATAAGATAGACTCTATATGAACTTCCCCTTGGAACAGATAGGAAAGCTGAGGCACAGAGAGGTTAAGTAACTAACGTGAAGGGCACAGCTGGTAAGACGCAAAGCCCAGATTTGAACCGAGGCCATCTTGCTGCAGAGCTTGTGTTTTTTGTTTGTTTGTTTGTTTGTCTGTTTTCAAATATCTGCCAGTTTTAGACCAGACTGACTTGGAAATCCCAGATTCCCTCAACTCCTGGTTTAGTCTAAGCCATGTCTCCTCTTCTCTGGAAGATCAATTTCCTCATTATTACTGGGGGAGCCCTCAAAGTTGGGGTGTAAAAGCTGAGTGTTGGTGCCACTGTCAGGAACCACTCTGCCTCACATGGATGAAGGAATATTGCAGGCGGAAGAGGCCCAGCACCCCACCCAGGACCAGACGGAACACTGCTGACCAGCTCACCTTCCATCAGCTGGGCCCCCGCAGGCTTGGGTGTGCTCCTGGTTCCAGGAACAAAACATTGCCCCATTGGGCAGCCCCTCACAAAACTCCAGGGGGTGCCACTCCCACGCACTGCTCACACATCCCTTTCCTTCCCATTTTGTGGGTGTTTAGCTTTTCAAACCAGCTTTTCTTTCTCTTGGTGTCGTGAAAGGAAAGGAATTGCTGCCTTTGGCTGTTCTCAGCGAGAAGACAGCAGGGATATTCTCTGCCACTAGAGCTGCAGCAGCTACGCTGCTGTATCAGGGGATCACCTTGCAGAGGTAAGGAGACTTGTCAGCCACCTGGACTATAGGAGCTGTTGCTATCCCCTGTGTGAGTAAACATTAACCTCTAAGTAAAGTCTCTGATTCTGATTGATTGTCTTATCACCAGTGGGGCCCCGATGATATACTTCTGAGAACGCTGACCCTGCTACCCAGCCCTGTATTCCAGGGAAACAGCAGCAGTAGAAGAAGCCTCTCTACCTTGTGCTCCTGGAAACTTCTTACTGCAAAGAACCACCCTTCCACACTTGACTTAGGTAAGACTTGCAGATAACCCCCTTGTTCATCTAGGATAAGACCAGACACTTTTCCATTCTTTGTCTCACACTTGATTAACTGAGCTGTTTGTCCCATTGGTCAGTTGGAACTTTTGTTGACCAAGTTTTAGTTAATCTTCTATCCTTCCCACAGGACCGTGAACTTTGACGTCAGCCTGGGCCAGCGTCAGAATGTTGATCAGCCCCTCCCCTCCTTAACAACTCCTCCAGAAAATCAGCTGACAAACAAAACAAAATTTAAAAAAAATTGTTTGATCAACTGCCCAATGCCTGTTCCTTCTAGCATCCCTGTAAAAGCAAAGCCTTTTTCTGCCTGACCTTTGAGACGCAGATCTTGTGGTCAGAGCTATTTTCATTTGACACCTGCAAGATCCTGAGAGTTCCCTTTGTTAAAGCCCCAGAAGACCGTGGTTGCCAGAAGCCCCATGCCTGGGGTGGAATTACAGGCTTCTGCTAGATGTTCTATTTATTTATTTGGCTGCGCCGGGTCTTAGTTGCAGCATGTGGGATCTAGTTCCCCGACCAGGGATCGAATCTGGCCCCCCTGCATTGGGAGTGTGGAGTCTTAACCACAGGACCACCAGGGAAGCCCCTACATGTTTTATTTAAACAGAATTTGAAAGTCAGAGCCTCACACTAACTTAATACCTAAGATGCACCTCGGGGTGGTGCAGAGTGAACCTGGCCGAGGGCTTCTTGTTGCCGAGGGTTTGATTTCAGTGAAAAACAAGATCCTATGGGCTTAGTGTAGGGAAGGCTCTTTTAGACCCCCTACAAAGCCGGGAATGAAAGCCATTCTCTTAAGAAGTTTCATTGCTAGTGTCAGAAGAATGGTTGAGCATGCATTCCCATCTTTGAGGCGCTCTGGTTAATGCGTAATGCAAATGCACACTGCACATTAGGGAGGAAGAGAGGAGGCGCAAACAAACAGAGAATTTTATGTTTAACTTTTTCTCATCCTGCCTTAAAATATAAAATTTCTTTCATTAAGGGAAAGCAGCAAACACTGACCCCCAGGAAAACTACAGCCAGCTTATGGAATGAATCTCACTCTGGTTTCATGTCAGACACTCAAGTGAGATAGACTCAGGAGATGGGCAATGGGTTGAAGCTCTTCCCTCCTGAGACAGGCTGGGACCTGAAACCTGGGACCTAGGATCCTCTGCTGCAGGGCTGGCACCTGGACAAATGTCTCCTCGAGCAACAAAATGCAAAGAAACTATAAGGGACTGAAAATAGCTGCATGCATGTGCAGTGGGGGCAAATTATGGACAAGATACAAAAAGACCAAAAACTCAGCAAAAGCAGGGTGTTGGGAGCAAGAGCAGGGTACCGCACATGCACCCTGCACACACCACCGCCAAGCGGGCGGGCAGACCACCTAAGCCACCCCTCCGGGCCAACCGCTGGACTCACCCCTACGCTCACTCCATGTAAGGAACCAGCTGGCTCCCCGTCATGGAGCGAGAAAGGGCACCTGTTACTTGTTTTTGCTTCCTTGTACTGCAGCATGAGTCCTAATCAAGACTTACCTGAATTTCTTAGCTGGCCTCTTATCAGTTTCTATTGATTAAGGAGGCCAAGAACTCTGGGTGGTAGCACTCCCATTTCTAGGTTTCCTGCATCACTGGTCACTCTCCCCAGGCTGAACACAGAAGGATGTAAGGACGTTCTGGGTAAATGGCACTAGTGAGTACAATGATTTGAGCATACATACCTTCTGTGCTGCCCAGGCACTTTCACTTCTGTGATGAGATTCTCCAATGGATTTCAAGTCACCTCCTGAGAAACTACTGGGTCCTCAATGGTGACTCTCTGGGGAACCCAAGAATGACAGGAGGTGTGGCCATCACACACTTTTCTAGAAATACTTCCCAGAAGCCAGGTAGCACTTAACTTCTTAGTCCCTTGTCCTCCTTCTTCCTGATATCCTCAAAGGAGGTAAATAGTCCACAGGATTCTATTTTTGTTCTGGACTTTTAAAATTTGTTGTTAAGTAATTATCACAGGAACATTTAAATATTTTTAAGTGGGACAAATCAAATCAACTATTTATCCATTCCACTTTTATTCTCGCTCATGTACAAACATATTTTAATAAGACAGCACAATCATGCACATCATGCATTTTTCACTTCACATCATAATTATGTCTTACAGAATCTGCATAAAACAGATTAGAAACTACACAAATGTCCCCAAATGGTAAAATATCTAAGTAAAAAAGAATATTGAGGGACTTCCCTGGCGGTCCAGTGGTTAAGACTTCGCCTTCCAATGCAGGGGGTGCGGGTTCGATCCCTGGTCGGGGAGCTAAGATCCCACATGCCTCATGGCCAAAAAAACCAAAACATAAAACAGAAGCAATATTGTAACAAATTCAATAAAGACTTTAAAAAACAAAACAAAACAAAACATTGATATTACATTTCCATCAACTGTTTCAATCTCTGTACAAATAATGTCATCATCTGAGGAAACAATTTCCCCCCCTCAGTGCTTATATTATTCATTTTCGTGTTCTTGTTCCTTCTCAGATTTAGGCCTCAGTGCTATTAAGAACACTGCCTAGTAGATCAGCTTTTGTAGGACTGTGTCATAAGAGCAGAGATTGACCATATGTCATTACACTAAAAACTGTTGACAGTTTTCTTCAAGAATGAGTTCTCTGATGTCCAACAAGGGGAGAGCACCATCTGAAAGCCTTTCGGCACTGATTACATTCATAAGGTTTCCTTCACTATGAATTCTTTGGTGTTCCATAAGTCAGATGGTCTGCTGAAGGCTTTTTCACAGTACATTCAAGTTTTTTGTTTTTTTAAAAAATTTATTTTATTTATTATTTCTTTTTGGCTGTGTTGGGTCTTCGTTGCTGTGCACGGGCCTTTTCTCTAGTTGCGGCGAGTGGGAGCTACTCTTCGTTGAGGTGTGCAGGCTTCTCATTGCAGTGGCTTCTCTTGTTGTGGAGCACAGGCTCTAGGCATGCAAGCTTCAGTAGTTGCGGCTTGTGGGCTCTAGAGCACAGGCTCAGTAGTTGTGGCGCACGGCCTTAGTTGCTCTGCGGCATGTGGGATATTTCCGGACCAGGGCTCGAACCTGTGTCTCCTGCATTGGCAGGCAGATTCTTAACCACTGTGACACCAGGGAAGCCCCTATTTTTAAAATTTTTAAAATATTTATTTATTTGGCTGTGTTGGGTCTTAGTTGCAGCACTCCAGATCTTTGTTGCCAGGAGTGGGCTTCTCTCTAGTTGTGGCGCTCAAGCTCTAGAAAGCACAGGCTCAGTAGTTGCAGTGTGCAGGCTTAGCTGCCCCAAGGCATGTGGGATCTTAGTTCCCCTACCAGGAACTGAACCTGTGTCCCCTGCATTGGAAGGCGGATTCTTAACCACTGCACCACGAGGGAAGTCCCTCATGTGGTTTTTCACCCTTATGAATTTTCTGATTCACAATAAGATAAAAGCTCCGTCTGATTTCCCACACTGATTACATTTATACGGATTCTCTCCAATATGGATTCTTTGATGTCCAATACGGTGACAATTCCGGTGGAAAGACTTTTTACACTTTCGGCATTCATGAGATTTCTCTCCAGTGTGAGTTCTCTGAAGAGTAACAAAGTGAGAACTCCAACTGAAGCATTTCCTGCACTGATTACACTCATAAGGCTTCTTCTTTTCAATGTGAGTTCTTTGATGTGAAATAAAGCCAGAGCTCTGAAGGAAACACGTCCTATATTAACTACATTCATAAGGCTTCTCTCCATTATTCTTTTTTTAAAAATTTATTTACTTTATTTTTGGCTGCGTTGTGTCTTTGTTGCTGCACGCAGGCTCTCTCTAGTTGCAGTGAGCAAGGGCTACTCTTCGTTGCAGTGCACAGGCTTCTCATTGAGGCGGCTTCTCTTGTTGCAGAGCATGGGCTCTAGGTGCGCGGGCTTCAGTAGTTCTGGCACTCAGGCTCAGTAGTTGTGGCTCGCAGGCTCTAGAGAGCAGGCTCAGTAGTTGTGGCGCACGGGCTTAGTTGCTCCACAGCATGTGGGATCTTCCCGGACCAGGGCTCGAACCCATGTCCCTTGCATTGGCAGGCGAATTCTTAACCACTGCGCCACCAGGGAAGTCCCTCCATTATTCTTTCTTTGATACACATTAAAATCAAGGATGTGACTGAAAAACTTCCCACATCGAATACAACAGAACAGTTTTTCTCCAGTGTGAGTTTTCTGATGCCTAATTAGTTAAGACCTCCTGCTGAAAGCTCTCCCACATTCACGACATTCATGGAGTCTCTCTCTAGTACAAATTATGTAATGTCAACAAGTTGGGAGCTCCAGGTGAAAGACTTCCCACATTGATTTCATTATACAGTTTTTCTTAGGTATGAGTTCTTTAATGTGCAACCAGATGAGAACTCCACTTAATAGATTTACCACAGTGGGCTTCCCTGGTGGTGCAGTGGTTAAGAATCCACTGGTTGGCTTTCATTAAATTCCAGCTCCAAAGGAACCGTAATGGTGGCTGTTTCTGTGTTCTGTGATCTAGGAATCTGAGGCAGCGGAAAGCCACATCTTACCTTGTGAATGGGACCCTTCTCCACTTTCTCCAGCTTCCAGCTGACTCATTGTAATTCTCCCAGTTACTGTCCTCATCCATTTCTACAAGTTCAGCTGCCTCTGCCCCAGAGGATACATGTGCACCCTTTTCCACCAGACGAAAGTCTAAGTCCCAGGCTCACCAAAAAAGTCTGAGCAGCCTACTCTTCCAGACTGTTGGAATTTCCTACACAATCTCCATGTTTCTGTGAGAACAGAGAACCATTCCACACAATTCCAAGCCCCTAGTTCCTTGCGGTTTGCCAACCCTAGGCAGAGTGCCTGCCCCCTCTCCCTTTCCCAGATCCAGTGCTTGCTGGAGGGATACACCATCCCTTTGGGTACAGTATCCATTGGTGGAAACTTTCAAATCATGTACACCCCCTGCTATTACTGCAGAAGCAAATTACCACAAACCCAGCGGCTTGAACAATACAGATTTATTATTTTACCCTCTGGAGATCAGAAGTCTATCACTGGGCTAAAATCAAGGTGTTGCCAGTACTGCATTTCTTCTGCAGGCGCTAGGGAATGAATCCATTTCCCTGCCTTTTCCAGCTTCTAGAGGCCCCTCACATTCCTTTATGGTCCTGCGTCACTCAAATCTCTGCTTGTCACCATATCTTCTCTTACTCAGATCCTCCTGTCTCCCTCCTGTAACAACCCTTGTGACGATACTGGGTCCGCTGGGATGATCCAGGATAATCTCCCTGTTTCAAAATCCTAATGTAACCACATCTGCAAAGTCTCTCTGGCCACGTGACGTACCATATTCACAGGTTCCAGGGAATAGCAGTGAACATCTTTGGGGGCCATCATTCTGCCACTCACAACCCTCCACCCAGGATATTCAAACACATCCTGAGCCCTGATGGCAAATTTATGACTGAAATGCTGGGTGGTACAAGTGTGAATTACCTGGGGCTGGGGAAAGATTAGGAGCCACCAGTTTATTTATTTGGCTGCGCCGGGTCTTAGTTGCAGCACGCAGGATCTTCGTTGTGGCATGCAGGATCTTTAGTTGTGGCATGGGGGATCTTTTAGTTGTGGCATGCAAACTCTTAGTTGCGGCATGCATGTGGGATCTCATTCCCTGACCAGGGATCGAACCCAGGCCCCCTGCATTGGGAGTGTGGAGTTTTAACCACTGGACCACCAGGGAAGTCGCATGTATATTCAAATCCTGCATCATTTCATCTTACGTTAAGGAAAGTGGAAACTCTTCCATTCACTTCAGAGATGAGTTTCTCTGACCTTCTGAAGCAGTCAACTTATGGTATTAAGTTATCCATAGCCTTAAATCTTTCCTAACTCAGCATTTATTACCTTCAGGTTTCTTTTAGTGAGAGTGGTGAGTACAGAGGCTCCTGCCATGAGACTAGGGCACTGCTGGCCCTCCTGGTGGCGTTGTCCACCATTCCCTTGGTTGATCATCCTCCAGCTCATCATCCAGGCTCCTCATGTAATCCTGACAGATGTCCATTCACCTGAAGGAGGTTCGTGCAACCACCTGCCCTGCCACCTGCCAATCATGCTCCCAGAGCATTTCCTTCACCTGCCTCAGCCCCCACTCCCCTTATCTACCCCAGCACAACTTCCCAGGTCTACCCAGGGCCCACCCCTTTTGTTTTAACATTGCTTCTTTTAATCAAGTCATTAGTGAGAAGACGTTTAATCAAATAGGTGGGAAAAAACACAGAGATCCTACCACAGAAATATATAGTTTATTTATCTATGTTCTCTTTCAATCCTTGTCCATATGCATAAATACTTTACCACAAATATAATATCAGTGCACAGACTTTTTGGTACCTGGCTTTTTAAACTTAGATTATAAGCATTTTCAGGTTTCACTAATATCACTTTTAATAACCAACGAACAAACAAATTAAAATGGCAAATCAACTGAGCGAAAAATTAAATGTTTTTCCAACTGATGCATTCATTAGCGATACTCCCCACTGCTTTTCTTACTGACTTATGTGCAGGGCGGTCTCCCTGGTCATCCTTTGGTCTTGAGAACTTCGTCACTCGAGGCCTTCCACGTTCAGTCCCGAATCCCAACCAGGCTCGCTCATGGGGCGCTGCAGGATCAGGCGGCAGAGGCGATGTCTCTTCACCTGGCTTGAGGGCTACGAGGTAGGCTGTTTCTTGCATTTCACCCCGCTGTGCGTTTTCTGATGCCCTATCAGGTGCGAGCTCTGGGTGAAGGCCTTTCCGCACTTGTTACAGGTGTAGGGGCGCTCGCCGGTGTGAGTCCTCTGATGCCTGATAAGATGGGAGCTCTGGCGGAAGGCTTTGCCGCAGTCCTGACACGGGTAGGGCTTGGCCCCGGTGTGAGTCCGCAGGTGTTGGGAGATGGCCGAGCGGTCGTTGAAAGTCCTTCCACACTCGTGACACTCAAAGGGTCTCTCCCCAGTGTGAACCCTCTGATGCTGCGTGAGGGAGGAGCTCTGCACGAACGCCTTCCCGCAGTCCGGACACACGTAGGGCTTCTCTCCCGTGTGGATCTTTTTATGCACGGAGAAGTACCTGGGGTTCCGGAAGGTTTTCCCGCATTCGCTGCATCGGCACACCTGGCTCCCTTTGTGAATTCGCGTAAACGTGATCTGCTGAGCGCTCCGGGGTAAGGTTCTCCCACAGCTCCCGCGCTCCTGGGCCTTTCCCCCGCTGCAGCTCTTCTGATGAAGTTTTACACAGGGGTTGTGTGTCATCTTTTTGACCCTGGGGTCCCGCTTGCGCAAGCGTTTTCTAGGAATGCTCTTCTGAAGGGAGATGTGGCTTGTGTCGGGACCTGTGCTTGCCTGGGGTTTGGGGCTTTCACCGGCTGGCTTCTGAGGGAGGATTTTTTCCTGAGTGTGCACCACTGGTTTCAACGCTGTGTCCAAGACCTCTGGGGCCCCAGCCTGCAAGGTGTCTCCTGAGGCAGAGGGCTGGGCACCATCCCTCGAGAATTCCTCCACTTTCAGGTGGCAGGCTGGCTCTTCCTCGGGCGTGTTGGGGTTTGGAGTTAACTGTTTGCTTTCCAGAGTACTCTCCCACCCTGCAAGAAACACAAAGGTACAGATACTGTAAACAGAAAGTGCTGAAACGGGTGGACAGTATGACATAATTAAATATCCAGAAGCTGTGTCTTCCCCCAAGTACAGTCATGCACCCTGCGGAGGGAGACTGAAGGCAGTGAAGCAGCCACGAGCGGCACACCGAGCTTGGGCAAGGGCTGCGAGCGCTTCCCAGCCCTCAGACACCCTGTTCTCGTTCACCCGCAGGGTGGACAGCAAATCGGTCCTTCACTGGACCTCAGGCTGCCTCTGTTCATATGAGCCCCACCCCTCCAGACCTACAGTGTCAGCTAAAGGCCCTGGACAGTGCAGGGGACTCGAGGGCATGTCCAGGGCCCAGAGAGGGTGTAAGCCCCGACTCAGAGCCCCCATGGCATCCCCGTCCCGGAAGCGTGGAGGGGCCTTACCCACAGAGACCAGGTGTCCAAAGGTCTCCAGCATCACGTCGTGGTACTCGGTCCTCTGTGTCGGGTCCAGCAGCCCCCACTCCTCCCTGCTGAAGTCCACAGCCACGTCCAGGAAGGTCACCGGTTCCTGCAATGTCACACACCTTGTATTTCAGCAGGAGGGTCAGGGAGTCCTTGGTGGGGACAGAAGAGGGGCTGGCGGGGACATTCCGACAGAGCTCACTGTGCTGGGGATGCCCCAGCTTTGGGGGTTTGCTTGGAAACACTGACTGGGGCCTGTAAAAAGTCCAATGGGTCTGTTCTCACAAAATCAGAGTCTGGGGCCCAGGCTGGAGGAAGAGCCCTACTTCACAAGGAACTACAAAGTGCCACAAACAAACTGCCTCTACCCTTTCCCCATGACTTCCCACCGGAGACCACCCCTCGGGCCAGCCTTGCCCCTCCCTGGGCATACCCCATTCTGGAGCAGCCCCCCCCATGGGGACAGGGCTTGCCTGGGGGTGGGGTGGCTGCCTGGGCCGCACAGTGATGAGTTCTTTCCGAGGAGCTGACCAGCACTCCGGGAGGAAGGGGCCTCCCACCGCCCTCTGTCTGGATCTGGGAGGCATTTTGCCCAAAAGGGGCAGAGCCTGCTTGAGAAGGAAGAGGCTGGAGCCCCTGAATACAGCTGTGCCTGAAGCCTGCACCAGACCACTCATTACAAGAGAGTTGATAAATTCACTCCTATGCTCAAGCCAGATGTAAGCCCCGACCAAGGTCACATAGACACCATCACTGGCTGCTCTCTAAGCCTCAACAGTCAGCAAGACAGGGCCAGGCCTATTTCATCTACACCCCAGCTCTGATTATTTTGAAGCAAATCCCAGGCTTTGTTTCAGTTATAAACACCCAGCTCTGCGTTTCTGAAGGATGAAGCCTCTTTTGTTCTAACTGGGATCCAGCCTTGATCTGGACGCCTGGGCCGGAGGCTGCGAACGCCTGGCCCCTCCCCCTCTTCCCTCCAGATTTCCTGACTCCTGGTCACTGTGCCCTGTCTCGGTCTCCACTGACACCACAGTCGCCAGAGGGCAGGCCTGCCCTTCACGCTCAGCAACTCTGAAAGGCCTGCCTGTGGGAGGCCTGAGGGGGATGCTGGGACCAGAGAAGGAGAGGGTGACACTCCCCACTCACCTCAGGCAGTGCCTTCGCCAGCCTGGTGGCCATGTCCTCCTGCTGCTGAGCTGTGGTCTGGAGAGAGCTGGTGGGGCCCTGGGTGGGTGGTGCTGGGAAGAGACGGCAGCGCAGGGTTAGGCGGGGCAAGGACAGCCCACGTCTGTCTCCGGGACCCACAGCTTATTGTGCCCCCCATTCTTCTCTCAAAGCCTGTGCCCAAATTCCCACGTGTGTGACCACAGGGCACCACTGTCCCCACTGCGGGTCCCACCCACTCCCCCTCCAAGGACTGTTCCGGACCCAGTCCCTCCACTGAAGTAGCTGCCTCACCTCCACGCTCACCTCAGCAGCTGGCCTCACACCTTCTCCTCAGAGACAAAGACCCCATTTCTGGCCTCCACGTCCTCCACCCCTTCCTCCTTCCTTCCTGCTGCCCCACGGAGTGGGGAACTTCCCCTGGCCCCCAGGACCAGACTCATTCTGCCAAACCCATCTTGATGCAAATTTTACCAAGTTTCTTCCACCTCAGAAAATAGCTCTGCCTGGCTTTATGGCCCCTCTTGCCCATGGCTCTTTGATGTCTGACTTTCCATATGTGTCCCCACATGGTCCTTGGGCTTCTATAATGATGATGCCACCCCACTATCAAGGGGGACACACGATGTGACCCAGGCTGGCCCACCAGGCCGTTGCTTCCTCCTGGCCAAAATGATTGGATCAGGGATGAACATGGGTCCCCCAGCCAGCCAATCAGAGCCAAAGGGGCATCTGTTGGAACATTTAGGAAAGAGAAATTCCATCCTGGGAGCCCCTACATGGAAACAGTGCCTTTGAGTGAAGCCATCAGAGGCCAGCAGAAGTATGATATAGCAGAGAGGACGAGTCCTGAAGACGAGTGGAGCTGCTGGGTCTAGCCATGCCTGAAGCTGGATCACCCTTGGACTTTTTCAATATATTGTCCTTCTCCCTTGGGCCACTCTGTGTATGGCCTGTGGCAGTCATGCCCAAGAGGTTCAATGGACATGCTGACCACAAACGCAGGACTCATAGGGTTCCCTGGAAGGCCTCATCGTCCCCTGTAACACTAATTGGTTTCATTCGCCCCCAAAGTGTGAAGCGGACTCACTGCCTTTCATCTCAATGAGCTCGACAACTGCCTCCTTGGGACCTATATTAGTTTCCTGGTGCTGCTGTAACAAGCTGCCATGCCAGTGGCTCAAAATAACACAAATTTGCTGTCTTACAATTATGGAGATCAGAAGCCTGACACAAGCCTCACAGGGCTAAAATCAAAGTGTTCACAGGGCTGCATTCCTTCCGGAGGCTTCGGGGAGAACATACTCCTTGCTCCTTCCAGTTTTTAGAGGCTACGTAAAATACACGGCTCGTGACACTTTCCTTGTATCACCCCTGCCTCAGTTTTCACATCTCCTCTTCTGACTCTGACCCTCCTGCCTGCCTCTCATAAGGACCCTCATGACATTGGGCTCATCCAAATAATCCAGGATAATCCGTCCACCTCAAGATCCTTAACTTAATCACACATGCGAAGTGCCTTTTGCCATGTGAGGTTCAAGGGGTTCCAATGTGGATAACTTTGGGGCCCTCACACTGCAGACAACAGCACCCCAGACTCGGTGCCTGTGGAAGAGACCACTCCCACTGCCGCCTGCCCCTCTCCTTCCCCGCACCTGCTTCTCCAGGAAGCCCTCTTCTCTGAATCCCACCATCAAGCCTCAGATTCCCCCCTCCTCCTCAAGCATCAAAATCAATCAGTCAATCATTCATTCACTCAAGAAACATCTTCCAGGTACCCGTCACAGACACAGAAAGCGGTGTCCGTGCTCCACGGAACTCAGCCTAATGGACATCAAGCCTCATGGAGGCTGGCTCCCAAATACATCCCGAACCTGTGCCGTCTCCCTGGCCCACCACCACCGTTACCCTCTCTACCCCACCACCATCAAACACACGTTCATTTGTCAGACTCCTGTCTTTCTTGCTAGATCGGAGGCTTGTTGAGCTCATAAGTCCATGAGTCCTGTCTATCTCGGTCACCACTTAATCCACAGCCTCCACTGAGTGTATGATGTTAGAAGGCACACCAGGGGACTTCCCTGGTGGCGCAGTGGTTAAGACTCTGCGCTCCCAATGCAGGGGGCCCGGGTTCGATCCCTGGTCAGGGAACTAGATCCCACATGCATGCCACAGCTAAGAGTTCGCATGCTGTCACTAAGGAGCCCGCCTGCCGCAACTAAGGAGCCCGCGAACTGCAATTAAGGAGCCAACCTGCCGCAACTAAGCCCCAGTGTAACCAAATAGTAAAATAAATAAATAAATATTAAAAAAAAAAAAGAGAGAAGGCGTACCAGAAATACAAAACCTGTGTGACTGATATTGATATGGCAGGGATCCCAGAGGGATGAAAATGAAGCACCTTATCTGCTGGCTTCCATCAGAAACGTGTGGAGGGCTCATTAAAGAACACAGTGCCAGGCCGCACCCAAGGGTTTCAGCAGCTCTGACGTGGGGCCTGAGACCTTCCATTTCCACAAAAGGGTCCAGAGAGGAGGCCATTCTCAGAGCCTTGGCGCAGGGGTAGTGACAGGTACGTCAGCAAGCAAGTATCTAAAGCTCTGATTCATGAACTGGGGTTGGGGGAGGGGGGAAGCAGATGCCCTTGGCGTAGATGGAGTGGGCACCAGCCTTCCCCTACCCCTCCCAGGAGGCCTGGGGTTCCTTCGCCCCCACCCTCCAAGATGCCTTCCCAGGAACTGCTGCCTCCCCACTCTTCCACTGCACTCACCTTCCTCTTCGGAGATCCAGGTCACATCCTCCACCAGGGCTACTGCCTCCTGGCAGTCCACTGGGTGCTGCGACTCCACCCACATCCGGAGCTTCCCGGGCAGCGCGCCCAGGAACTGCTCCAGCACCAGCAGCTCTAGCACCTGCTCCCTGGAGTGCACCTCGGGCCGCAGCCACTGGCGGCACAGCTCGCGCAGCCGGGCCAGCGCCTCGCGGGGCCCTGCCGCCTCCTCAAAGCGGAACCCCCGGAACCTCTGGCGAGCGGTCTCAGGGTCAGTTAGATGCTTATCCAGATGTTGAGTGGGCTCCCTGAGGATGTCTGGGCTCAGGCCCTCATCTTCAGCATAGAGGGCGCGGATCTGGGCGTTCCGGGGAAGAGCCACCTCCTCGTTCAGTGTGAGGATTTCAACAACCTCGATCTTCATCAGGGGATTCCCAGCAGGAAAAGGATGGAACTGAGGGTCCAACTGAGCCTCAGGACACTCTGTAAGTCAAAAGCAGAGCAAGACAGATGGCCAAAAAATGCATGAAAAGGTGAGCAACGTTGTTAACCACCAGGAAAATGCAAGTCAAAACCACTGTGAAATACCATTTCACACTCTCTAGGATGGCTGTTATCAAAGATGGGTGCTAACAACTGTTGGTGAGGATGTGGAAAAATTGGAACCCTCGTACACTGTTAGTAGGAATACAGAATGCTACACTACTTTGCAAAACAGTCTGGCAGCTCCTCAAAAGGTTAAACACAGAGTTATATCATGATCCAGGAGTTTCAATCGAAGAGAATTGAAACCATGTGTCAACACAAAAACTTGTACAAGAATGTTCACAGCAGCATTACTCATAATTGCCAAAAAGGGAAAACAACTCAAATATCCATCAAACGACAAATGGACAAACAAAATATGGTCTAGCTATACAGCATGGATGAACCTTGACTACATTATGCTAAGTGAAAGAAGCCAGACACAAAAGGCCCCATACTGTATGATTCCATTTATATGAAATGCCCAAAATAGGCAAATATATAGAGACAGAAAGCAGATGAGTGGTTTCCAGGAGATGGGGGAATTGAAGGGCTTTGGGGTGATGGCTAATGGATACAGGATTTCTTCTTTGGGATGTAGAAACTGTTTTGAAGTTAGATCATACTGATGGTTGCACAGCCTTGTGAACATAGTAAAAACCACTGAATTGTATACTTTCAAAGGGTGAACTTTATGGTATTTATGGTATATAAATTATATCTCAACATAGAAAGAAAAAAAGACCAAGAGATAACAAGAATTGTTATGCTGTATATGCCTGCAGCCATGAGGGGAACAGAACCTGATCCCACCTCCATGCGGGCCAAGAACAAGGATGTCCGGGAAAGGCAGGGACGCTGGGTCTTGTCACAGAGTCCACAGAGCATTTGCTGAAAGAACTCCAGGATTGTCCTGAAATGCTAAGGAAAGCTCTCTATAACTCCAAGAAGAAATGCTAATTCTAAATGACTTAGAGGTTTAAAAAAAATTTTTTTTAAAAAGTAAATAACACAGACTATGATTTATCTTTGGTTAGATTTCTGTTTTATAGAGTTTTCTTTTTGACCCCAGGCCAATAATCTCCAATCAGAACCTTCTCCTTTTTTCCACTATGAATCTTCCCACTCCCAGCCTGCCTTAGTCTCTACCAAACATAAGGGACGGTGGCTGACCCCCTTGCTAGGGTGGGCTCTGAGTAAGAAGCCTCTGCATGTCCTCCTCTGAGTGGTCTTTATTTCCACAACACTCACTTCCTAGCAATGTGGTAAATGATGGAATAAAACTGGAAGACACAGGTAGTGTTAAAACACAGGTCAAGAAAATTGTGAAAGATTCCCATGTAAGCATTAAAAAAATTAATACACTGGTTTTAGGGGGATTATGACAACATAGAAATGTTCCTGTCACATGAAATAAAAAGCAGAGCAGGAAATTACTATTGAATGAGTCCCCCTAAAACCGATTCCCCTGCCGAGTTTATGATTAACCTCTGTTATCCAAAACTTTATCCCCTTTCTTGTCCCTGCTGACCTCAGTCCTGTGCTAACTGAACATCAATCAACCAGTGTCAGATGACCAAGACTGCTGTGATTGATAACATCATTAAAGTACAAATTCAAGTTGTCTCCTCACGGTACTATGAGCTAACAGATCCTGGAACCATGGACCACCTGGCCAGAGAATCCTAAACCAGAGACATGATGACTTCTAAAACCACAATTAAGTCATGTCACAAAACGATGATTAATCCTAGACTCAGTTCTTCCTTTAAAACACTCCTAAGTCAAAGACCAAGTTGGAGTGGATCTGAGACTTGCGTCCACGCAATAAACCCTTACTTTGCTGCAAACCCCTGCTGTCAGAATTTGGCTTTCTATGCCTGGAGCACAGGAGCAACTTTGCTCACACTACCGTGGAGTAATTGCAATTGCGTTAAAAAAAAAAAAAAAAAGACTCAGGAAGCGATTAGGAGCAGCGGCTCCCTGCATACGCCGCCTCTGTGCTTTTCCTCGCCGTCTACGGCCTCCCAAGCACCTGCCACATCGGCCACCGGGCGCACTTATCAGACAGCATTGGCTGCTGGGGAGCTGGCTTTGGCAGAGTCGCGGAGCGCGCCCGGCCCCTCCTCCAAAGGGTGAAGCGGGAAAAAGCCCATGCCCCACCCACCCCCACCCCCACCCCCACCCCCACCCCCACCCTGAAGCCTCACTCGCTCCTCTCAGAGCTCCAGGAGCGCGGGGCCGCGACTTCCGGCCTGCACGGAAGCGCGTCAGGCACCCTCCTCACTACAATTCCCAGGAGCCTCCACGCCGCAGACTTCCGGCCCCGCCATGTTGAGGGATTGGGTTCGCCTGAGGCCCTTGGCAGGATGGTGGCCGCTCGGCTAGTGGTGGGGCTCTCGCCTCTGGCCTCCACTCGCGTTCTCTCTCCCGGCCTCCCCGGCGACGGTGGACGCGTCCTGGGGCGACGCCGGCGCAGCCTCCACACACACCTTCCCGAGCTGCAGGTCTTCCCCGTTGGGTGACGCGGGGTGAGGGGAGCGCGGCCGCTTTCCCCGAGAGCAACGAGCACCCGGGTTCCCCACCCACTTTCCTCCCCCGCCTCCACATTCTTCCCCTGTCTCCTTACGGCTCTGTCTTCCCTTCTCGGAATTTCCTGACTACACACTTCGGGTCGGCGGCGGTCTCCACGGACCTCACGGGCGTCGCCCGTTGCTGGCGCGCGATCCGAGGAGTGAGTCAGCTCGGGGTCAGGAGTCGCCCAGTGCCGGGTGGGGCCGCCCCGCCACCCCAGACTGGCCTTGGGCGCTCCAGGGTTGAAAAACAGGTCCTGGGGTATACTATGACATATCGGCCGCTGCCAGTCACTTCTTTCCTACGTTTAAAGTGACTTTTTCCTTGATAAAAATCGTGACAGGCATTTGATCTCCCATTTCTAACTTCTTCCCCCCACTTCCTCCCAAATAAGGTTTTGAGTTAGTTTCATCGGGAGGCTTGCCCGCCCAGTTCATATCTGCGTTATCTTGAGCATTTAGTTCCCTTCCTGTTCCTTAGGATTTCTGGAGGGTTATCTCCACCGCCCCCCCCGACCCCGACCCGGTCATTCTTGATTTGAAAGCTTAGTTCACTTTTCTTTCGCTTACAGCTCCTAACAGCTCTTAAGGCTTGGTTGGAATTTCTCTCTGAGGATAACTTGGGAAGCCGGGGATAGTTTACCAGAATCTCAGCAACACTGGCCTGAGAAGCAGCCCCCACAAGGGGTGGGCGTGGGGCTCCCTAGCGGCTCCGTGCTGGGCCACAGGCACCATTTTGAGCAATAATCATGCATGACACTTAAGAACAAACTTAATTCTCCGTATTGCTTCATAGCTTTTTAACTTATGAAATTTCCGTTTTGTACTCCTTGGTTAATCAAAGGAATATTTAATGCTTTCTCCTTTAAAAAAAACACGTTGGGTTCTTTTTATTCTACTTCATCCCCTCTATCCCCTCCCCTTCTCCTTTAATCTTGATCAAATATTTACTTCCTCCTCTTATCCTCGGGGGCACCAGGGTGTTTTCTTAGAGTCTTGCATTGGATGCTCACTTAAAATGTTAACTGTTTTAAACTGTAGAGCCTGTCTGGCTTTGGATGTCAGGAACTCTGCCGATGTTTTTGGTGCTGGGAGTCCAGTGTATCCGCCCTCTCCCTGCTGTAGCAGCCCTTCAGGCGGACACTGGTTCTGCAGTTGTCATAAAGCACCTACTGGGTGCTCTGCAGTATGTGAGATGGCCACAAGCCTCTAAACCCATGGGTAAATGTCATCCTAGGCACCTCAGTCCTCTAACCGTCTCATCTCTTGGACCACTCCCCAAAACCTCTAAGGTAATCCTCACGGCTGTCCGTTCCAGAAAAGTATTTGCCCCACTTGACAGCTGTGTTTACCAGCTAACAAGGCTGAAACTGGATCCCCACCTCACTGAGGCAGGGCTGACAGAGCCACCCACTTGTCCACCTACCTGCCTGGGGCTGCATAAAATTATCCCTATCAGCTGCAGCTCCAAGTACTGGCTTTCAACCCACCAGCTTAATGACCCTGGGGGGAATTTGGGCAATTTAGTCCCCTCCCCTGCAACTCCCTATCTAGCTAGGGGGCTATTAAACAAATTCACTGAGCCTTTGGGCAAGGGGCTTAATTCTTCTGGGCCTCAGTTTACCCTAAGTCCTAAGTGATTAGGGACCAGTACTGCATGAACAACAGTAAAGGCTGATGGGAGCTGCTGTTTTCTTCTCTCATGTTCTCTCTGCTGCTTCCTCTCCAGGTAAGCTGTCTCCTTCATGGTGCCCACTTCCTAGTGAAGGCGGACTGATGAACCAGGTACACTAGGGCTATCAGTCCACAAATATAATAGTAACTAATTACAGTGATCTTTTACCAGCTTGTTGGGGGGCAGGGGCAGGGGCAGCTCCCCTCACCCCTGTTGCATACTCCCCCATCCCTCTTCCTCCTTGTCCAGGATACCCCCAGCTCTCACCCTTTCTCCTCCTTTCCCCACCACTCTCTTCAGCTCTGCTGGGCACCCTGCTATATCGCCTTCTAAACGTGTCTCCCCCGCTGCACTGCTAAGGCCGCTAACTGGGTCTCGTGCATCGGAAACCCCTAGGCCAGACCCAGAGGAGGATCTGCCAAAGCCACTTACGACGATCTTTATATCAGTCCAAGTCTTTCAGTCGGTAACAGTAGCTACCATTTCATGAAGGCCCCCCAGGACCTGGGCTTTTACACCACCACAGCCCCACTAAGCAATAGCGTCCAACCTTTACACAAAAGAAATCCATGCTGGGAGAGGACAGGAACCTGCCCAAGGCCACACACTGGGGAAGGGAGCAGCTGGGATCCAAACCCTCTTCTTTTATGCCCTTTACACCAAAGAGGGCTTCACACAGCAACTATCTTACTTTTCCTCAAACGTGCCCAAATGTGTCTCATCCAGAAGTCATTGCACTTGCCTGTCTGATAAGTCTCTCCTAGCATCTCCACCTGGTTCTCCTTCCCCATCCAGCTCTCAGCTCAGATGTCATCATCTCAGAGCCATCTTCCCGCCCAGCTCTAAACTGGTATTGCCCACCCGTGCTTCCCCACTCCCCGACAGATACCCTATTGTTTCATTTTTCTTCATAGCACTGATTGCCACCTTAAAGTATCTGGCTCACTAATTTCTCTCTCCACCTTCTCTAGAACAGCACTGCCCAGTGGAACTTTCTTTGGTGAAGGAAATGTTCTAGATCTGCACTGTCCAACATAGTAGCCATTAGCTGCAGGTGACTAGTGAACATTTGAAAGCTGGCCAGTGCGACTAAGGAACTGACTGGTAAGTTCATTTTAGTCGGTTTACATTTAATCAGCCACACGTGCTAGTGGCTACTCTGGAATGAATGTAAGCCCAGTGAGACAGGGGGCCTTTCCACCCTGTTCATCGTGGTGACCCACCCCTGTAACAGTACTTGGCATTTTGGCAGGTGCTCAAGCAGTATTTGTTTACACAACACAGCTACTAAGTGCCTTGGTGAATGGTTCACCAAGACATTTGGGCCTTTTAGCGTTATGTCAGGATTTACCCATATTTCAAATTTCAGGAAGTCTCACTGGCACTGTGAGTGTCCCATCTGAAGTTATCATGGGAGGATGGCTGCTGCTACAAAGTTCCCATCTTTTACTCAGGAGCCTAAGCAGGCCATGGGGTAAGAGGACACTTGGTTTGCACCCCACCTGCTTCTTCCCAGACCAGCCAGGTCAGGGACTTGCATTCATGCTCCCACAGCAGCACTTCTGTAGAGGACTTATAGGACTTAAGGGACTTCACACACTTCTAGCCTTTGTAAGCCCTCAAAAGAAGTCAGTGCTTTTACAGTACTTACTTAAGTCTCCCATGGCATTCGAACATAACTTTCTCCAAAGAGAGCCTGCTCATTAACAATTTATTCTTAGGTTCCCTTTCAAAAAAGTATCACTCACAAAATCTTTCCTCTATCTGTGTTAAATGGGTTATTCCTGGTTTAAGCCAGAGCTATTAGCTTCTGTACTTTGCAATCTGTTGGAACTGCTCAACTCTTATAACTATTTCAGAGGATTAGCTTGTTTTTGAAAGGTGTTAATTGTTACAAGCTACAAATATTTCCTCCTTTTCAATATTTTTCTCATTTTGTGCTTCGGTGAGAACGATGCTATGTATACATTGCAGAAAGAACCTGTTAACATAGCACCCTGTGTTGTCATTGAGTAGCTCATGTTCCATGGAAACAGTCTTTTAACAGGAAGCTGGAAAATATTCACTGCCCAGGTCAATATAGAAACACAACTAACTGGCCACTTTGTTCTAAGAAAAAGTTGGTTTTAACATTTCTCCTGGGACCAATTTTGCCAACTTTACACTTCATCTTATTGTTGGTTCATTCCTGTACTCAACAAATAATTACTGAGCACCTACGCTGTGGCAGGAACTGGTGACATAGCAGGAAGAAGACAGTCGTTTCCATTTTATAAGCATAGTTACTGGCAGCACCTCTAAAAATGGAAAGTCACCCTCCCACCCAGTTTCCTTCTTGGGAGACAGTTACATCCTATCAGTTTCTATATTCTCCCAGTGATAACCAATTGACACATTAATACTTGGTGTGTGTTTGTGTGTATATTTTTAAGGAAAAAAAAAAACCATGTACATCTATATATATGTGAAGATACGTATGTTAAAAGATATATATTTTAGGAAATATATATTTCTTAGAGATTGTTTCATATCAGTACATACAGCTGGCTTATTCTTTATGACAGTTGGGTAAAGGACTATAATGAGAACTACATGTATTGCTGAATATCTGAATAGAGTTTCTTTCCCCTGTATAGGTTTTTAGCTTGCCTTTTATTTATTCTGTCTATCCAGAAAATGGGCTTTTTTTCTTCTTCATTTCTGACTCATTTATTCCTGCTTTTATCTTATTTTCCCTCAGGACTTTTGGAAGTATTTTTGCGCCAAAAAAGGTTTGGGTCAAATGCTTAGTTCATTTATTTTCCTTCTTATTCAATTAACACTTAAAGCACTTCAGGCTTTGAAATTACTCCAGGGACTGTATCTGGACACCAGAGAGAGTGGTCCCCAGATAAAAGGATTAAGATTACATGGTCCTAGAGAACACATAGATGGATGGTAACAGAGAACATAAAGTATTCTTGAATAAAGACTGCACAGTATGTGACCACACCCTGATAGGCTGGATTCCTGCCAAAACGTGTTTGATGGTCACTCAAGATTCTAGACTTTTGCCCCGTCCCCAAGGATGTGACCCTCTAAGTTCTTTGTAGCAGTATCTTAAGATTTCCCTTTATCATCCCTTACCTACTCTCTTGTCTCAGAGCCTGGCCTAGTCTTCAGAGTCTCCTCTTTGAAGATTCCCTCTTGTCTCTTGAAAATTTTCCAACCATTTATTCTCTCAACAGTTTCCTGAGCTAGAAAGTCAGTCATTGTCCTAGCAACTGGGGACTTACAAGGGAAACTGAAATAAGGATGCGTGCTCTCACCCATGCTACTTAACATTTGTTCTAGATGTTCAGTTCAGATAGATAATAGAACCCAAATTGGAAAAACAGAACGTTTTACTATACATTTGTACAGTTGACCCTTCGTGTCTGACTATACTACACCACTTTATTTTCTTTTTAAATATGGAACGCTTCATGAATTGTATGTCATCCTTATGCAGGGGCCATGCTAATCTTCTCTGTATCGTTCCAATTTTAGGATATGTGCTGCCAAAGCGAGCACTGTACTACACCATGTTATATAAGGGACTTGAGCATCTACAGATTTTGATATCCATAGGAGTCTGAAACAATCCCCCATGGATACCAAGGGATGGCTATGCTTACATGATCAAAGTTTTGCAGAGTTTGCCTTCCTTATGACCTATCTGATATAAAAACAGAATGAGACATTTCATTTATATTATTAAGTGTGGTTCTCTTCAGTGTAAGTTTTTCTGTTGTCCTGTCAAATAAGGTGAGAGCTAAGATTAATGATCTGCCTGCGCATATTGCGTTGAGAGTCTACTCTCATATGAGTCCTCTGATGCTGAACACAATGAGGACTCCTACTGAAGGGCTTCTTGCCGGTGGGTTCTGTGACTCCTGAAACCTTCCGGACACTGATTATTTTCTCAGACACTCTCCACTGTGACTTCTATGATGCTGAATAAGAGAGCTATTCATGAAACCCTTCCATAGCAATCATGTTCCCATGATTTCAGAGTTCTCAGATATAATTATTTGGTATAAGAATTTTTCCAAATTGAACAGAACTGGAATTTTTTGTCCAGTATGAATTCTCTCAAATCAGACTGTATCAGGCCAGAAGCCTTTCCTGCTATGATTATATTCCTGAGATTTCTTCCATGTTTGAGTTCTCATGTTGGAAAACTCATGATGAAAAGGACTTCCTCCATTCAGGGTCTCCTGTGAGTCTGCATGTGAGTCTCCTGTGTGAGCTTTCTCTTAAAGGCTGAGCTGAGAATAGGCTTTCTCACACTAGTCTTGTTCTTGAAAGAATTATCCTTTGTATAAAACAATTGATTTTCTACATCCCCCACACGTTGGTTTTATATAGCCCATGTGAGTCCTCTCAGGCTACACAAAAGATGAAATCTGGAGAAGAATTTCCTTCTCTTCCTCCCAACAAAAAAATCTTCTTGTACAAGCTATTTTTTTCTACTGATGTTTGTACTAATTTGAGAGTTGCCACGTTCATATTTGCAGGGCTCTTCTCCTGCTTAAATTCTTAACCAGTCAAAAAAAGTTAAATATCCTGCAGGCTTTCCTACAATCATGACCTTCAAAATAGTGTCTTTATTGCTTTCCTAATGTTTAAATCTAGATTATGTCTCAAGCTTTCCACCCAAACCACACATATAGTAATACTTTCTTGAAGAACACTGAGTGAGAAGGCAGAAGATTTGAGTGCCATCAAATATTTCTCCACATTCCTTATCTTCATAGCCTCTTTTCAAATTAGTGCCTTCTTGAAGATGAATACCTGTCTTCAGCATTTATCCAGTTTCCCTTCTACTTCAACCAATGCCTATGCTGCCATTTTTACTGTCATGGAGAGCTGAAGACACATGCAAAATGAGCTGCATCAGAGAGGCCTAGCTTTCATTCAGTTCCAGTTCTCTGCACTGAGGAGAGGCACAGCTACGTTAGTGCTGGGAGAAGGAGACCACTGCAGGAGATGGTTCTCTTAATAGTAAAGCAGGCCATTCCAAACACCTATGATTCCCATGTTTTTATGCACTGCCTCAGGAGGAGGTCCAGGCAGATACATTCAGCTGGCTTCACAAACCTCTACCTGGGTGTTTCTAAGTCCCGTCATTCATACTTCATTAACGAACGAGTCAAGACATGGGAGAGTTCCAAAAACATTTGAATCTAGGTGAAAGCTATTAGGTAGTTCTTTGTACTAGTCAACTGTTTGCCTAAAATTATTTCAACATAAAAATAAAAACCAAAGAAAACCTCTATTTCCACCCTTCAAAAGTCTCTGCCTTCATCAGACTTACCACGTCACTGACTAATGCCAAAAATTCCAGAGTCATAATATCACTGTTACTGTATTTTTAAAATGAAATACTGATACGTTAAAAAAAAATGTATATAGTAAATACATATGTTACAAAGAATAGTCACAGGAAATCCCTTGAAGCTTTCACCTATAAGCAGTTCTTGGCAGTTTCCTTTCCTTTGCTCTCTTGGGTCAATTGCTCAACTAGCCCCACTGAATCCACCTACGAATGGGGAGGAGCCAGCTTCTCCCCAACCCTGCTGCTACTCTCGCAGGCCAGGCATTGCCACCTCTTCCCTACATGCTACCACAGCCTGCTGCCTGCTTCCGTCTGTGCCCTTCCATCTTCACAGAGTGAGCTGTGAAAAGCACACCACACACGTACTCAATGAAAATCAAACCCCCTTCACAGTGGAAGCCCTGTGTGCTCTGCCAAACTTAACTTGCACGTCAGTACACCTCGGTTACCTCCTCCCAGCCCAGGGGGTGACTTTCCATTCCCAGAATGTGCCAAGCCTGCCCCACTCTCACAGTAACCCCAAGTGGTGTTTGTATCTGGAAGCTCTTCCCCACCACTCTTACATGTCTGCTGACTTTCTTTTCTTCAGGAATCGGCTTAAATCTCACCCCTGCATTGTCACCTGACCAACTCCTCTAGAGTAATTCCCCACTGCTCCCTACTTTACACCATGTTCTTTTTCTTCTCAGTACTTACCACTATTTGTGTTTACACAGTTGTATCTGTGTAGCTTGTTTGTAGAAGGCTGTCATCTATTAGACTAAGGAGTCTACAATGGCAGGAATTATGTTAGGTCTTTGGCTTACTACCTAAGTGTACAGTTTTTTTTTGTTTGTTTTTTATATTGCATAGGACACAAGAGGCCTTCCACAAATATTTGTGAAGTAAAGGGGAGGCAGTGGAGGAAAAAAATCACATAAAGGACTCTTTGTGACACAGCAGAAACGTGTTAAGCACCTATCACCTCAGGCCTAGCCTGCAAATGTCCTGGTAAGCCTCCCTGCACAAGGTCTCTCGTTCTGGGGCACCACCCCTGAATCTCCTGTCACCTGTCAAGCCAGCTCCCCTGAGATGTGCAGAACCATAGGCACCCAATGCCCCCCCCCCCCGACAGCAGCTAGATTTAGGAAACTACTAGACCATCCAGAATTGCATGGCTGGGAGGTTTGCCCACATGGGACTTAAGTTCCAGAGAGGATGAGACACAGACCTAAGCCAGAGCCACAAAGATGGGAGGAGACCTTAGGAGGCTGCATCAACCAGGGGGAACAGAAACCATGTTGGGTGGATACAAAGTGCTTGTGTTGCTGGGGACCTTCCAGGTAAGGTTTGGTTTAGTGACCTGTGCTCATGGTTAGAAGGGAGGTTTTCATTGTAGAGAATGAAAGGAATGACATGAATATGGAAAAGAAAAACAAAATATTAATGTTGAGCCATCAGGCTAACAAAGGAGTCCAGGAAAGGGGGACAAAGAGTCAGTGGAGGCTCTAGTCTATGTTGTGGCAAACAGAACGTCATCACCAAAGATGGGGCCAGGTGCAGGCTTCACATCTGAAGACTGCCAGGTTGCTCTGAAGCCACTTTCACGAGAGCAGAGAACAAAGGCGGGGAGAACACCCAAAGTTCTCCTTACAAAGCCAGTACACTCGGATACAGAAGTGTCCAAAAATAACAAACACAAAGAAGAAAACCACCCACCTCCCCAACCTAATTTATGAATATTGATGCAAAAACCCTAAAAAAATAAGTTAACAGACACCAGCAACACATTACAACAAGGGCACTTCTATGATTATGTCACTGTTAATTGTTCAAATGAGAAAATCCCCATGGTCGCTTTGGAGGGGGGAAATTGGGGCTATTACTAATTTTCATTTATTAGAAAGGGTGAGGTGACTATTTCTTTATCCAGATAAAAACTGATTTGAATCACAGAATCCAGCAGCATGCTTGTCAAAACCCAGAGACTTGCCCTTTTAAGTCTAAGACCAGATACCGAAATCATCACACTCTCAGCCCAGTGTTTTGGAAGTACCAGATATGATGAATGCAATTACATGATCGTGCAAATGAAGTAAAATAATACAACTGCCTCCTCCTTTATACTTGCCAGTAAGATGACTCTGTACTGAGAAAATTAGTGAGACTCTAACAAAACTGTCACAAATAATAAGAGAATTTAGCAGCATGACAGGTTCATCTGCAACAACTACGCAAGACTGCAAGGGATGATTAACCTGAGCAGATTAACAGCAACTACAGTGAACTCCCAACAGCACTTGGAAGGCCTGACTAGCACAGTGAGGTGAGCAGATCCCTCTGGACACCTGTGCCAAAACTCAACTGAGACCAGTTCTGCATCAAGGAATGTCTGAATCCAATCAAATGTAAGACACATTCTAACAAGATTTTCTCAATGAATCCTGACAAGCTGATGAGTGTTCATTTGGTTGAGAACAGATAATAGGTGTGTTGTTTTCTTTTTTTTAAATAATGAGAGGAACTACCATTTATCCAAGTTTGTTGTAAAGTTACAATAAGTACAGCAATATGGTGTTTACTCAGACACTGACAGAGACCAAGGGAGCGTAAGGGGCCAAGAAGGCCTGCACATGGTGATGACTATGGGAATTAAGTCTATGATAAAGATGGCGTTTCCAATAATCAGAAGAACCAAGTCAGAAAACGGTGTTGAAAAAACTTGTGCCCCACATCATATACACAAGGACACCCAGTTACAGGAAACAGCTAAAAACCCCCCACAAAAATACCAGAATTGACAAAAGTATTTGTACAACCTGCCTATGTATGACATGAAACCTAGAATAGGAGTAAAGACAGATTTGAAAGAAAAAATATCTGAAATCATAAAACTTCTTTATGGAGACTAAATGTGAAAGATAAATGTTGGACTGGTATTTGCAGTATTAACATCCATAACATATAGTATATAGAGTCCTTCTGACCACACACACACAAAAGACAAACCAATAGGAAGAAAAAATGGAAAATACATACACTCACAAAAGCAAAAATACAAATGATCTGTAACTTATGAAAATGCGTGCAACTTCATGAGGGAAATATGAACTAAACTGAACATATCTTTTCCCATCAGATCTGCAAATCTTAAAAGAGGACTATAAATCACTGGTATCTTATTATGAAAAGGAAAAGGAGCTCTCATGCTCTTGAGCAGCTATATGTATTTTAAAAGATCTTAGTTTGTTGCTACCAGATTTTTTTCAGTTACATCTTGGTTGATTCTAAGTTCCATTTCTAGAAATCCTTACCTACAAAAATCCAACTTGACTGCAAAAAAAAGTATGCGAGGAAGTTTTTTGCAACAACTTGAATGTCCATCAAGAGTAAAAAAATCAAATGTGGACTACATTGCATTTGTTAAAATGAATGATGCAGACCTGTGTGCACTGAGTATGGAAACACCCCCCAAAACAAACATATATCCACAAATGTAAACGTATCTAAAAAATCTAGCCAGAGACACACACCAGTTACTGGAGATTACAGGATGGAAGGGCAGACAATGAGTGAAGCAGGGTGAGGGAGCCCCTGTTGCCAATGTGGCACCGGCAACAGGTTCATGGTCAACCAAGCAGTACACCCCTGATTCTGAAGCCAGAGGAAAATGCAGGGCTTGATTCAGCATGTCTGCAGCTACTCATCACAACACCCCACTGGGGGTTTTCCCCATCCACCTCCTTTTCTAAGACACTAGTTCCTCACTAACCAGGACTCCCGTGCCAGGACTCCCATGTGCCTGTTTCTCACCTGAAAAGGTGTCTTGAGGAATTCCTCTCTCCACCGACCAGAGCTCTTCCTCCTCCTCTAACTGAGATACCACATCTGGCTTGGAAAGCTGATGTTCTGCCCAAGGGAAAAGAGACAGTGCTTGGGGGGGGGGTCTGTGTTCAGGAGAAAATACTTTCCTGCTGTAGCAATTCTGTCCCTGTGTTCTCCCCTGCTAGGGCATGACTTCTGGTCTAGGGCAGTGTTAATAACCCCACCCATCCCATTTGCCAGCTGCTTGCTTTTCTGGACTCCTTTGCCAGTAAAGGAGGCACTGGGACCTGGTTTTGGCTAGCAAGACTCAAAGGGAAGTTTGTCAGCTGGGGGCCTAAGGCATTTTTCTTTCTTTGTAAGTATGACAGCTGTAGAAAGAGAACTAGCCAGGGTTGCCGTCTCTCCTTCTTTCTGCCTTGAACATGGACGTGATGCTTGGCATCATGGCCATGCATATACTAACCTAAGAATGGAAAACTTCACACTAACCATAGGGAGATGGAAAGGATCAGGGTCTCTGATGATACTCCTGAGCTGTCAAGACAGACACCACGTCCTGAAATTCTTGTTACAAACACAGTAAACATCCACTGCGGCAGCTGGAAACATCCCTGATAGACCCACCTCCCTGGTATTCAACGCCTCTGACGGATGGACTAGGTAAAGCTTCAGAAATTATATGTGAAGTTGCCCTTTTCCAAAGGGTACAAAGTAAAGCCCTCTCCCTCAGGCTCCAGGGCCTTGACACTTGAACTCGGATCCCTGCAGGCTTAGCCGAAGCAGACACACACTTCAGAGGCACCACATTCGTGCTGCAAAGCGCAGATCTTTATTGACACAGAGGCCATCCTTACCCACTGAGACAAGGTTCCTGTAGTTCTCCAGCAACACCTCCCTGTACAGGGACTTCTGTTCGAGATCCAGCATTCCCCACTCATCCGGGGTAAAACCCAGGGTCACATCTTCAAAGGTCACTGGTTCCTAAAACCCACAGGTGCGTGTTCAGCCAAGGCCTGCTGTCACCCATGCTGACAGGAGGGGGAGGCTGACTGAGCACATGTGGGCACAATCAACAAGGTGACCTGAGCATTCCAGGTGTGTCTCATCATGAGTTCCTGCATTTGTCTGAAACAGCAAACCCAAGCTTGACCCTATCAGGTCACAGCAAGGAAGACAACCCATGAGGCTGGAGGAGGTTTTTCATTCTCTGAAAACCTCTCCATTTTTTATTGACCTGGGGATTCCAACATTTGTATCAGTGTGTATACCTCCTGCTAGGAGATTGCGCGAGCTGAATCATCAAACCCCAGCCTTCAGCCCCCACCCACTGCCCATACTGCTTCTACTTCCTTCACCTGTCAAGGATTCATCCTCGGCTGTCTTCTCTCAGGGACTAAGCTCTAATGCCAAAGTACTGTTTAAATATAAGCCTGAGCCCTGCTTAGACCTGACAATGCATACCCCCACCCCACCCCCAGTTTAAACGGTAAATTAGTATCCCCCATACTTGGACCTCTATTCTAACCACTCCCTTGGAAAGTAACTTGCTATCTCTCCACTCACTAGGGTGTCTTCTTCCCATCCACTCCTCCTCCCCTTCCCGAGATGCTACGGGGCCCGGGGGCATCTCAGGGAAGGTGGTGTCCCACCATCACCCCGCCACCCCCGCTCCCAAATCCAGAGGTAGACTCAGAAACTCATAAAGAAGCCTCTACTCACACGGAACCAGGCCGTCGGAAGCCCGGTGGCCATACCTTCCTCTTCCTCAACGTGTCTCGTGGGAGTGGGCAGAGTCCTGAGAAGGTCGAATTTGGGAGGTGGGAGGGGCGTGAGTGCTACGCCAAGGCCCCCCGCCCCCCTCGGCCCAATCAACGGGAAATGACAAGTCCATTCCCCACCTCGAAAGATGCCCTAAAGGAATGTCTCCACCTGCTCTTGAACACGCAGAGGGACGGTTTCCCACCTTCCTCACCGAGAGGGAGTCGCCCCCCCCCACCTGCCCGCAAGCGCCGGGAGGGGGTGGGCCCGCCCGCCCCGCGTCCTCTGGGCCCCCGAGTCCCCGACTCCCACTGCCCCTAAAGGCCACACGGCGGAAGGACGGCAGGCGAGGCTGGCTCTGGGCTTCTACGATTGGTGTGGTAGGCGCCGCGGCTGGGCGCTCCCCGCGGAGCGGCCCTAGAACTGAGCCCCCGACGGGCGCAAGTTTCCCGCCGCACTCACCCCGCGCCCGGCGCACAATGGCGCCCGTCGGCCCGCGCCGAAGTGCGTCAGCACGCCGGCCTGGACTACAACTCCCAGGCATCCCCGCGGCGCGGTGCGCCCCCACCTCGCGGGCGGTGGCCATCTTGGCCGGCCAACTCGGGGCGGCAGGCGAAGCCCAGGCGGCGGAGAGCGCCCTCAGCGGTCCCGCTGGGCAGGAGGAGGCGTTGGGAGGGGCAAGTCAGGCCGCTGGGCCCCAGCACCTGGGTGGGCGGCGACGCAGGCCGGGAGGGATCCACGCCCTGCCACGAGGGCTGCAACGCATGGGGCCGGCCGGAAGTGGAGAAAGGGAAGCTTGGGAGGGGCAGGGCCGGAAGTGCAGAGGGGCGGGGCGAGCTTCTGCTCACACCCAACGTAGGGGGAGGCGGGGCGGGCCGGAAGTGCAGAGGGGCGGGGCTAAAGTCCTGCCAAGTTCCGGGAAGAGGGCGGTGCTAAAGGTGCGTCCACGTCTAATGGAGAGGAAAAAGGGGCGGATTGGGAGGGTGGGAAATGTTCTGGAGGCGGGACTGAAATCAGCCAGAGGTCCTGGGAGGAAAAGAGGGACGGGCCTGCCCCAAAGTGTGCAGAGGGTGAGACTAAATGTTCTCCAGGCCCAGGGAGGGGAGTGGGGCCAGGACTGTCTACTCAAGTTGTGCGAAGGGCAGGGTTAAGTGGACCCAAGGCACAGGGATGGGGAGGTGGCTGTTGTCTACGGTTAACCAGAGCTAGACGGAAGTTAAAGCGGTGAAAGCAGATTTTATTCAATAAACTATTGCAACCGGGGAAGAACTGAGATCAGTTATGAATACAACCAGAATAAGTGGGGATTTATGGCCTAGGATTGGAGGAGTGGAATACTGGTGGATAGAAAATGAAGAAAAGGAGACATCAAGTCTGGGGGGATTCTGGCTGAACCAAGATAATAGGCTTTTTTACTGAAGGCAGGCCCAGGTGATGGGGTATCACCTGGGATAGAGAGTGGGGATGAGGAGTTTGATCAGATATCAAGAGTAAGGAATTCTTGATAAACTGACTTAGGATTCTTGCTAAAATGGGATTCTACGAGGAAGTACACGTATGGGGCTTACTGGGGAGAAGGTTCAGGGTAGCCTGTCTGATGTTTGGTTAAGCAAAGAATCAGGGAGTTGGAGTGGGCTGGACAGAATTCTCTGCCCCGTGTCCTCTTCTATGAGCGAGATGCCCATATCTAGGAAATGGGAGAAGTCTTTCGCTGCCCAGGACCTGGTGTGTGCTCTTCTTCCTTGAACCCAGCCCACTCTCATCTTTCTTGGGAGCCCAGGACAAATTATTTTCATGTCTTCCTCAGAGTCCAGTATCTGGTGTCCTTTCATCTTCCTCAGGTTCCAGGGCCCAGGCTCTGATGTCCTCTCTCCTCCTTGGTGCTTGGGGCTCTCTTATCCTACTCTGACCCAGGGCTCAGTGTACTCTTTCTCCCCTTCCTTGGGGTTTCCTAGCAGGTTTCAGCAGCCCTGTGCCTCTGTTTGGATCATCCTGTCCACTGCATGCTAAACTTGTTCCAGGAGTTGTTCATTTATATGGCCACTGTGGAGAATATCCACGTGCAGGCTGCACATTGTTCATCTTATTTGTTTCAATTAAGACAGTATATCTGTTGACTTTTGCATATTAGTATTTAGAGACTATGCAGATGTCTTTACTTCTAACAGCACTTCCCTGGATTTTACTTGGCTGTTGATAAAACATCCCATTCATTAAATAATTTAGGCCTCTTTTCCATACTTGGACTTTAAAAAAATTGATGTTCTATAGCCCTAGGTAGTGGGACGGGGCAATTAATTAGCCATATTATTGTTTTGTTTTGGATGTGACTAGAGATGCTTCCAATGATTCACCGTCAAGTTTGATGGAGGCCTTAACATCTTAAGAAAGAAAGCCTTCTTGGAAGTTCAATTTTTTCTGTTTGTATGGTATAGAATAAAAACATGATTTTAGGTTAGAAAGTGTTTTTAAATAAGTATATTATTTGAGATTGATTCATGAAACCCACTTGAATACAACTTTTAATAAATTGCATGTTCTTTTTTCATTTAGCAAATTAAGCATACTATTTAATTTACTGTAATTTGATTACATTAAAAAAACATTTCTGAACAAATGTTAACTATTATGCATGTAAAATGTCAAAAATGTTATGCATCCTGTTTGCATACAGGACCCTAATCCTTTGTTCAAAGCCTTCAGGTCCAGAAGTATTTTGGAATTCACAAGCATTTGGATTTTAGCAGTATAGTAAGGTGCATACACTGCGCAATATGTAACATCCCAACAGGTCTGGGGCAGCGTCTGGGTATATCTGTATCAAAATATAAGAGGAGTCCCCCTAAGTTAGAGAAAGAAGCCTTTCATTAGAAAACGTTTTAGAATTTAGAATTGCGGAAAAGGCATTGTGGATCATTTATGAAAATTGCTGGATTAGCAGTAATAATTGTTTCATTCAATTGCAAAGTTTAATTTGCCCTTTTCCTCTTAGTATAGTCTGACAAACATGTTTATTGAGGTACTGAATTGTTGAAATATATTAACATTCTTTCATATGCTTTTTAAAATCAGTAGTCCACTATTGGTTTAATTTAAACAATATATGACTAAGAATAAGAGATATAAAACTATATATTGACCAAATCACTATGGTAGCTGGTGGCATTCAATCGACTGAATCATGGACCTACAATTTGATCTCCATTCACCGTTATTATTTCATCACACATAGCATCTCAAAGTGTTCCATGTGAAGGGGAACACGTGTTTAAAAGTCATTTAAAAAACAAGAAAACGAAGAAAGACGTATATTTTTGTCTTTAAAACATGAGCCTCTAGGACACTTCTCAACTTCTCAGAGCTTAAGAACTTCAGGTTGGAGAAGGAGGAATAAATTAATCAGCATTTTACCTGTAAATTATTAGTATCATAACTATTTCCTGAAAATAGGCTTTGGGGTCTATTTATTACTGCTACACATTTGTCCTTCGCCTGTTCTCCCACACATCAAGAATAAGTTCAAAATCACGATAATCCAGACTGGATGTAGCACATGGGGGAAAGGTGAAGAACCTGAGCTCTGAGCAGAGACAGACCACATACAGCTTCCAGAAAGTGATCTGTTTCAAAAAGGAGTGTAGGAAGTCCACAGAACACTGGACAAACCAGTAAGCTGACTTTGGAATAATCCAGTTCAAAGCTTTGTACCCTGTATCCTATAGGGTGTGTTTAGCTGTAAATAACTGAAAATCCAACTACCATAAATAAACACCATTTCCTCACTGAAATGAATGTCTACAAGTAGGAGGTTCCTGGTACTGGTTAAGCTGCCACCAGTGTCATCCAGGACCAGGCTTCTACTTTCCCTCTTGGTATCATCAAGTGTAGGAGTGTCTCATCCTTTGGCCACTAGGATGTAGACAAGGGATAAGCCAGCAACCTGCTGACTGCTGGTCCTGAATACAACCCATTTCAATATTTCTCTCTGCCTTAGGAAATTGACCTTTTCCTCTCTGATGAAAATTGACGCCCATCTTTCTTCATTCTCTTGTTTATTCACTCCTCTGTTCAATAACCATGGATACACATCCAGAACAGAAGGATATCTGCTTTCAGCAATCTGAAGTTTAAGATTTCTGTATGTCCTTGTTACCACAAAAAAGATAGGAACCAGACGTAAGAGCTGTAACTATTAGAAAAGAAAATATAAAAATGCTTCTATTAATAGATAACATTACAGACTTCCGTGGTGGTCCAGTGGGTAAGACACCCCGCTCCCAGTGCAGGGGGCCCAGGTTCGATCCCTGGTCAGTGAACTAGATCCCGCATGCATGCTGCAACTAAGAGCCCACATGCCGCAACAAAGCTCCCACATGCCACAACTAAGACCCAGTGCAGCCTAAATAAATAAATAAATAAATAAATAAATAAATAAATAAATAAATACTTTAAAAAATAGATAACATTAGAATACTTTAAAAATCCAATTGGAAATTTTTAAAAATCCATAAGATTGTAATAAATCAGACAATAAGAAATAAAGATACATGAATCAACACACAGGTACACACAAAATCTGTATAACCTTAACAAGTATATTGAAAAGGAGATTCAGAGTAGAAGCATAAAGACGTAACTGTCTGGGATTAATTTGTCGGGAAATGCAAGGAACCTACAGGAAGATAAGTTTCTGGAAAGAATTACAAGTAAAATTGCATAAATGAAGATGAGTATTATGTTCCAGGCTGGGAAGGCCAACTATAAATCCCAAATCATCACTAGGCTCAATACAACAACAAATGGGATTACGGGATTACAGTGGGCTCTTTGGGAGCCTGGCCCTTGACTTTGCTCTGTACTTCCTTCCTCTTTAAAATGTGAGGGAAGGAACTGACTGCCATCTTCACAAGAACAATCAAGTTGGATTCAAACTCATCTTAAGGAGAAATGCCCTCAGAAAGTACTAGTTCAAAAAATTATTTTTCTTTCCAATAAATTTAGACTTCAAAGCCATCAATAGCATGCAGTAATAATCATAGAATTGTGTGTGTGTGTGTGTGGTGGCAGGGGATTCATCTTGTTCAGCAAGTTGACACAATTTTTTTTTTAAATGGAGGTATGGTTTTCTTCAAGCACCTTTTTTTTTTTTTTTTTCCTACACAGGACTATGAAGACTGAGGGGGAGAGTGTACCCATGTCTGCATGTGTAATTTGATGAATCCACCATATGCCCTTGGTCCTGTGTGTTTTCACATCATATCCTTGGAACTCTGGAATGTTTCTTTGCCTTCTCTGTAGCCCCTTGGCAGTGCCTCTCAGGCTGCAGCTGGCCCTTCTTGCTGACCACAGTGGGTCTCTGCTCCTTGTGGGGTGTCCACCTCCCGAGGAGTGACTCTAAGTCAGGTAAGCAAG
This sequence comes from Balaenoptera physalus, assembly GCF_965194825.1. Lineage (NCBI taxonomy): Eukaryota > Metazoa > Chordata > Mammalia > Artiodactyla > Balaenopteridae > Balaenoptera > Balaenoptera physalus. The sequence continues at coordinate 342,901 of NC_138900.1, forward strand.
CGTCAGCCTGAGCCTGCAGAACCTTATTAGCTGTGATGGCTGCTCCTAGGAGTCCCTGACTTGTGTCTCAGCATGATTAAACAAGAGACTTGAGAGCAGAAGCTGGCTGGGAGCAAGAAAGGGTTATCATGTGAGTTTTTTTTTTGGGCCACGAGTAACAGAATATGCCACCATTCACTATCTTGTTGCATGAAATCCAGAGCAAGGGCTTCCAGGGATGGTTTCAGGTGCTCTGCATCTTCTGCTCAGCTCTCCTCAGTGTACTGTCTTGCTTATTCCCAAGGCTCGTGTCCTCATGGCCTCAAGGAGGTTGTCACAGTTTCACGCATCACATGAAGCCATACAACATTTGGCTGAAGATATAGCCGTCAGGGAGTGTGTTTGTTTCCTTTGCCACTGTAACAAATTACCACAAACTTTGGCTTAAAACAGCACGAATTTATCATCTCAGCTCTGAAGGTCAGAAGTCCAACATGGGTCTTTCTGGGCGAAAGTCAACATATTGGCAGGGCTGCCTTCCTTCTAGAGGCTCTAGGGGAGAATCAATTTCCTCGCCTTTTCCAGCTTCTGGAGACGTCCTGCAGTCCTTGGATCATGGCCTCTCTCTCCATCACCAGAGCCAGCAGTGTAGCATAATAAGTCTCTCTCTGGCTCTGACCTCTGCTTCCTCATCACATTGCCTTCTCTGACTCTGACTTCTCCTGCCTCTTCTTAAAACAAGGACAATTGTGATTATATTGGGCCCAGGATAATCTCATCTCAAGATCCTTAACTTAATTGCATCTGCGAAGCCCCTTTTGCCCTGTAAGATAACATAGTCACTGGTTCCAGGCATTAGGATGTGGGCAGCTTTGGGGAGCCATTACTCTGCCTACCTCAACAAAGGAATACATTTTCTTCAGAAGCACTCTTTCTTGTAGACTTCCTCAGGCCCTGTTGGCTCAGGTTGACACAAGTGTCCGTGTCCTGGCTGTGACAAAAGCTGGAAAAGAGTGGCTCACATTTTAGCATCTGTAGGTGACCCCTCCACAGTGGCTGGCACAAAAGCCGGCTTGGGTGAAGCTCATCTGCCCCAGAAGCCTCTCTTCAAGTTGAGTTGTAAGGACATATGCCCCATCTGAGAGCAGCTGGTGCTGAAAGTTTCTGGACTTGCTACCAGCAGAGATCTGGAACTGAACAAAGTCTCAACATCCAGGGAGCAGCAAGGAGATGGGGACCTTGGTGGAGGATTTGATGGTAGTGCTGGAAAGGAAAGGTGGTATTCCATGGAGTATAAGGGAAGAGCAGGAGCTCTCCCTTGGGTTTAGGAGGAAAACCAGATTTTCAAAGGATTCTCATAAAGGGAGAGGGAGAGGAAGGTCTTCAGAGTTCATGTGTGGGACATTTCCCTTCATGCCTTCCCCAGAACCATATACCCTTTTGAGCAGCTATGGGTGAGGTTGCTCCCAGTCCCAGTATCACCCTTGGAGTACGGACACTTCACCAGGCTGTGGTATGTCTTTTTAAAAATAAACATTTTATTTTTTTTCCTTCCAGTTTTATTGAGATATAATTGACATCCAGCACTGTATAAGTTTAAGGTGTACAACATAATGATTTAACTTACATGCATCGTGAAATGATTATCACAATAAGTTTAGTGAACATCGATCGTCTCACATTGATACAAAATTAAATAAATAGAAAAAATTGTTTTTACTTGTGATGAGAACTCAGGATTTATTCTCTTAACATCTTATATAGCATACAGCAGCATTAAGTATATTTATCATGTTGTACCATCTGACTGCCTTCATCCGATTCCCCCTCTGGTAACCACAAATCTGATCTTTTTTTCTATAAGTTTATTTGGTTGTTTGTTTTGAAGTATAATTGACCTACGATACAATACTATGTTAGTTCCTGATACACAACATAGTGATTTGATATATCTATATGTTTGAAAACGTTCACCATGGTAAGTCTAGTTACCATCTGTCACTGTACAAAGATTTACATAATTATTGACTATATTCTCCACACTGTACATTTTATACCTATGACTCATTTATTTGGCAACTGGAAGTTTGTACCTCTTAATCCCTCTCACCTATTTCTCTCCTCCTCCCACCCTTCTCCCCTTTGGCAATCACCTGTTCTCTGAATCTGTGACTCTTCCTGTTTTGTTATGTTTGTTCTTTTTTGTTGTTGTTGTTTTTTAGATTCCAAATATAAGTGAAATCATGCTGTATTTGTCTTTCTCTGTCTGACTTAGTTCACTTAGCATAATACCTCTAGGTCCATCCATGTTGTCGCAAATGGCAAGATTTCATTCTTTCACGGCTGAGTAATATTTCATTGTGTATATATAACACATCTTCTTTATCCACTGATCTACTGATGGGCACCAGTTTTTCTTCCATATCTTGTCTATTGTAAATAATGCTTCAGTGAACATAGGGGTGTGTATATCTTTTCAAATTAGTGTTTTTATTTTCTTTGTATAAATACGCAGGAGTAGAATTGCTAGATAATATGGTAGTTCGATTTAATTTTTTTCTTTTTTTTTGGTAGTGCTGCATGGCTTGTGGGATATTAGTTCTCTGACCAGGGATTGAACCTGGGTCACAGCAGTGAAAGTGCGAAGTCCTAACCACTGGACTGCCAGGGAATTCCCTGATTTAATTTTTTGAGGCACCTCCATACTGTTTTCCACAGTGCCTGCATCAATTTACATTCCCATCAACAGTGGATAAGGGTTCCCTTTTCTCCACATCCTTGCCAACACTTGTTATTTGTTGTCTTTTTGATAATAGTCATTCTGACAGGTGTGGGGTGATATCTCATTGTGGTTTTGATTTGCGTTTCCCTGGTGATTAGTGATTTTGAGCATCTTTTCATGTGCCTGTTGACCATCTGTATGTCTCCTTTGAAAAAATGTCTGTTCAGATCCTCTGCCCTTTTAAAAATCGGGTTTTTTTTTTTATGTTGAGCTCTATGAGATCTTTTAATATTTTGAATATTAATCCCTTATCATATATATCACTTATAAATATCTTCTCCCATTCAGTTGGCAGCCTTTTCATTTTGTCGATAGTTTCCTTTGCTGTGCAAAAGCTTTTTAGTTTGACATAGTCCCATTTGTTTATTTTTGCTTTTGTTTCCCTTGCTTGAGGAGACATAGCAAAAAAAAAAAAAAAAAAAAATTACTAAGACCATTGTCAAAATGTGTACTGCTTATGGTTTTTTCTATAAGTTTTATGGTTTCAGGTCTTATGTTTAAGTCTTTAATCCATTATGAATATATTTTTGTGCATAGTGTGAGAAAGTAGTCCAGTTTGATTCTTTTGTATGTAGCTGTCCAGTTTTCCCAACACAATTCATTGAAGAGGCCATCTTTTTCCCCATTGTATATACTTGCCTCCCTTGTTGTAGATTAATTGCCCATATAAGTGTGGGTTCATTTCTGGTCTTTCTATTCGATTCCATTGATCTATATGTCTGTTTTTGTGCCTGTACCATACTGTTTTGATTATTGTAGCTTTGCAGTATAGTTTTAAATTAGGGAGCATGCTACCTCCAGATTTATTTTTCTTTCTCAAGATTGTTTTGGCTATTTGGGGTCTTTTGTGTTTCCATACATATTTTAGAATTATTTGTTCTAGTTCTGTGAAAAATGCCATTGGTATTTTGATAGGGATCACATTGAATCTGTAGATTACCTTGAGTAATATGGTCATTTTAACAAAATAAATTCTTCCAATTCATGAGCACAGTATATCTTTCCATCTGTTTGTGTCATCTTCAGTTTCTTTCATCAGTGTCTTATAGTTTTCGCAGTGCGGCCTTTTACCTCCTTTGTTAGATTTATTCCTAGTTATTCTTTTTGATTCAATTGTAAGTGGGATTATTTTCTTAATTTATCTTTCTGATAGTTCATTGTTAGTGTATAGAAACGCAACAGATTTCTGTATATTAATTTTGTATCCTGCAACTTTACAGAATTCATTGATGAGTTCTCGTAGTTTTGTGTGTGGTATGTCTTTTTAGTTCTGCCTGAACACTGACTATGTCCCTAGAAACATGAAGATGCAGGCAACTCTTTATGATACCTCTCTTAAAGTTAGTAGTGGAATGCCACTTGTGAAACATTTGTGAGTTTTTATAAAAGTCTGTAATTTGTTTGACGTGACAGGACTATGCAAGAAAGAAATGGTTGGCATATTTTTCAGCTCTCTTCTGTGACTACTATAAAATTGTACATATATTGATCCCTATGATACTATAAGATAAATGATCTCTGCATGACACTTCAAATTTGGTGGTTCTCTGATTTTTATATGATGTAAAAAATATGCTGTTGTCATTGAAACATTTACATTTTATTATCTATGGCAGTCATTTCTATGAGACATTGTCCATCAGGCCTAGACCCCGAGTCCCATTAAATGACGTTCTATGGGAAATCAAGGGCGTATGCAGAGCATAACTGCTCATATCTCGTTATCTGTGACTGCAGGGAGTTACAAGTGCAGAGTCTTATTACATTCAGATACCTGTTTATGGGTCAAAAATAACTTGTGGATTCTGCCTCCTTTGTGGTTTATTTCTGATATCAAATCACATGGAATTCCAACCAATAGCTTTTCCATATTATGTTCAATGAGTTTCTCTAATCTATATGAATTTCCTGGTGTCAAATAATGTGAAAGCCATAGTCGAAAGCCTGCCAACATTGCCTCTATTCAAAATGTTCTCCAGTATGAGTCCTCTTGTGTTGGATAAAGTGAGAACACCTCCTGAAGGCTCTTCCACACCATTTACATGTGTAGGGTTTTCCCAGTATGAGTTCTCTTATGTAGCATCATAAGTGCTGAGCTATGTTTAAAGCTTTTCCCACAATGAATATATCCATAGGTTTCTCTGCAGTGTGTGTGCTGTGATGTTGAGTAACTGAGAAAAGCACGAAACTTTTCCCTGAATGATTACATTGTAGGGTTTCTTTCCTTTATAGATCCTTGGATGTAACATAAAGCAATCACACCTTGAAAATAAGCTCCTGAATTCACTGCAAATATGAAGTGTCTCATAAGTATAAATTCTCATACTGAGTAAGGGATAATTTGTGCCTATACATTTATAGAATTTTTCTCCTATATGAGTTCTAAAATGTACTGAAAGACAATCTTTCTCAGTAAAGACTCTCCCACACTCAACACATTTGTAAGATTTGTCTCCTGAGTGAATTTGCTCATGGTTATAAGGGTTGAGCTCTGTTCAGACTTCTGTACACTCAACACATTGGTATGATCTCTCTTGAGTATGACTTCTCTGATGTCATTATATAGTAGAAGAAGGAAGGACTGAGTTCTAATTAACTTTTCCCCAAAATGTATTATTCTTGCCGCCTCTGTCCTGAATCAGTGTTTCCTCAAGGGCCAAGTGTTCCACCCCTCTCTTCTGGTTCTCCTGCTGCTTCTTTAAGTGAGCCTCACATTCCTGGTCTCTGCCAAATGTGGAGGGATGTAGTTCAGCCTTTGTGAATCTTTCTATTTTCAGGACAGCATATGATTCTAAGAGAAATGCCCTGATTTCTGGCTAACTCTTTGTTTTTGAATCCAGTTTCCAAACCTGGAAAAAATATAAATAATTATACAAATATAGACATATGTGTGTGTGTGTGTATACATATACATATATATCACATATATATGCCTCCTTCCCACTTGCACAAGGAGGCTTTGCAAGTCACTAGCAACATGTAAGGATATGTAATCCTTCTTCAAGGAGGGCAGTGAAAAATTGGGACCAGCAATTCAACTGACTGGTTTTCAGTCAATGAATATTCATTAAGTACCTAGTATGTGCCAGGTATGAATAAAGACTTAAAGAGGATAAGGAATGAGCTGGGCAGATATCTGACAGAAACATATTCCAGGCAAGGGGGGAACAGCATGTGCAAAGGCCCTGACGTGGGAGCATATCATGCATGTGAGCACCAGGGAGAGGACGAGTGTGGCTGGAGCTGAGTAAGGCAGAGAGAAAGAAAGCTGTGGACAGTGAGCTCAGGGCTGACCTGGCTGCCTTGCAGGCTGTGGTGTGGACTTTCCCCACTGAGGGAGCTGGGAGCCCTCAAAAATTTTGAGCAAAGGAGGGAGGTGCCATGGGAAGTCTCTGGCTGCTATGGGGAAATTTAGTTGGGGAGAAGGATAGAACCAGGGGGCTGGTGACATGATCACTGTAAGAGATGCTGGCTGTCAGGCAGGCAGTGAGAGTTGGCTGCATTCTGGGTAGGTTTGAGCATGATGCTGGCAGGACCTGCTGTCCAGTCACAGGTAGGATATGAATTAGCAGAGTCCAGACACCAAAGAAGATTTGGCCTGGGACTTCCCTGGTGGCTCAGCGGTTAAGAATCCGCCTGCCAATGCAGGGGACACAGGTTCGAGCCCTGGTCCGGGAAAATCCCACATGCCGCGGAGCAACTAAGCCCGTGTGCCACAACTACTGAGCCTGCGCTCTTGAGCCCGCAAGCCACAACTACTGAGCCCACGTGCCACAACTACTGAAGCCTGCGCACATAGAGCCCGTGCTCTGTAACAAGAGAAGCCACCGCAATGAGAAGCCCGCGCAGCACTACGAAGAGTAGCCCCCGCTCGCCACAACTAGAAAAAGCCCGTGCGCGGCAACGAAGACCCAACGCAGCCAAAAATAAATAAATAAATAAATAAATAAATAAATAAATAAATAAATAAATTTATTACAAAAAAAAAAAAAGATTTGGCCTTTATCGGGGAAAGAATGGAAATGCTGGTGACCAAGACAGGCAACGCTGTGAGAGCAGCTGGGATTGAGGGCAGCACTGGCCTTCGCTTTGGGGCATGTAAGCTGCTCATCAGGCCTTCCAGTGGAGAGTCAAGGAGGCAGGAGACTGTTTTAGTCTGGAGTACAGGGAGGGGCCTGGGCTGGTATGATGTACTTGGGGATCATCAGCAATAGAAAATCTTAAAAAATGAGGCACTGACCAGAAGAGGGAGTACAGAGGAGCGTGCTCTGCAGAGCAGAGGAGTCTGATAATGGAGAACCTGGTGCGAGGAGGGGCAAGGCAGGGGCAGATCCCGACCTTCTTTCTCAAGCCTGAGGCATTTTGGCCTTCGTGGGCTCCTTCCTCCATCAAAAAATAGAAAAAAATACATTTTATGACTACATTGGTATAAAGATGAACATAAGCCAGACTGGATTACATTCATTTTTCTCCTCTAATTTTAAAAGGAATGATACCATTTTGGCAGACCCTTAAGGAATCTTGAGCACTCTGGCTTCTGTTCCTGATGGAGAAGTCTAGGAATTGAAAGAGGATCAGAGGCCACAGAAACCAAGGGGCTAGAACCTGATGGAGCTGGGGGCAGGACTCGACCAGGCAAGGCTTTGTAATCAGAGTGAAGGATCTTTTTCTTTAAGGGCACTATGTGCACCAACAGAGGACAAGGCACCAAGCATAGACTATTGGTTGGCTGCTACCCTGACTTGCCTTCAAAGAGGGACCTGCTGTCAGCTGTGAGCTCCTTCGGAGCCCAGGTCACACTCTTTTCCCAGCAGCCTCTGGCCACCAAGCACGCAAGGCCATGGTCCACAGGCCTGGATGTTTGCACCCCACACAAGACTCCTCTCACCGGCAGTCTGCCCTGAGCTTATTGCTGGGCAGCGTGGTGGTCTCACAGTGCCTCCTGGCCAATCCTGCTTTCTCCCCTTTTCACTTTTTCATTCTTTTACTAGTGTTATTCTCCAATAACCTTTTGTACTTCTGACTCCAACTCAGTGTATGCTGACCCTGACTATGACACCTGGAGAAGCCAGACAGGAACATCAGAGGAAAAGGAGGCAGGGGAGCTGCTACATAGAAGTTCATGCACAGTTGTGAGATAGACTACAGCATAGACATGGATAAACAATATGAAGTGACCAGTCCCGAAAAAGATTGGGTAGCTAATGAACAGACATACAGGAAGTGTGCAGACTTGCTGGTTGTCAAGGGCCTGCAAGTGAAATCAATGCATTTCAACTTCTAGAGTGGACATTGTGGTAAGCAAAATTCTAAGACGGCGCCCATGATTTCCACCTCCTGGTATTACACCCTGATTCGTTTCGGTTGTACAGCAAAGATGAAGGGATTTAGAAGATGTAATTTAGGTTTTAAATCAGTTGACCTTAACCTAATCAAAAGGGAGATTATTGGTGATAGATCAAGATGGTGGAGTAAGAGGGACATGGATCGCACCTCCCTCCACGAACACATGAAAAATACATCTACATGTGGAACAATTCTCACTGAAAACTAACTGGAAGTTGGCAGAAGGACTCCTGTACATCCAAGGCTGTAAGAGAGATCCACAAGTAATCCGGTAGGAAGGGAAGAAAAGCGGCCACGATGGGACCTGTGCCCCTGGGAGGGGACTAAGAGGAAAACCCTAATAACCCAAGTGCCCATCAGCAGACGATTGGTTTAAGAAGGTATGGGGACTTCCCTGGTGGTGCAGTGGTTAAGACTCCATGCTCCCAATGCAGGGGGCCCAGGTTTGATCCCTGATCAGGGAATTAGATCCCACGTGTATGCCGTAACTAAGAGTTTGCATGCCACAACTAAGGAGCCCACCTGCCGCAACTAAAGACCCAGTGCAACCAAATAAATAATAAAATAAATATTAAAAAAAAGAAGATATGGTATGTATATATTACATATATACATGTGGTATGTATATATTATATACGTGCACATTACATATACATATATGTGTATATATATGTAAGGGAATATTACTCAGCCATAAAAAATAATGAAATATTGTCATTTGTAGCAACATGGGTGGACCTAGAGACTATCATACTGAGTGACGTAAGTCATACAGAGAAAGACAAATATTATATCACTTACATGTAGAATCTAAAAAATAATACAAATGAATCTATATACAAAACAGAAACAGACTCACAGAGAAAACAAACTTATGGTTACCAAAGGGGAAAGAGAGAGAAGTAGGGATAAATTAGGAGTATGGGATTAACAGATACAAACTATGATACATAAAATAGATAAGCAACAAGGATTACTGTAAGCACAGGGAACTATACTCAATATCTTATAATAACCTATAGTGGAAAAAGAATCTGAAAAAAAAACTGAATTACTTTGTTGTACACCTGAAACTAACACAATATTGTAAATCAACTATACTTCAATTAAAAAAAAACCTACAATCACCAATACGAAAACAAAAAAGTGTATATATTGGGCGAGATTCTTTGAGAATTGTCTCCTTCACCTTGACTTAGGCTGTGTAGGAACTGTGCCTGGTACCCTAGGCCTCACACATATCCTGCCTGGGCTCCTCTGGGGGTTGCCCCCCCACATTCATGCTGGATAGTGGAAGTGTGGGTATTTATTATTTTTTGTACATATACTAATTATTTCTTTTTGGAATTGTTTTATTTTATACACATACATAAAACTGAGAACATTTATTTCTTTTAAAAGCACATTTTCTAACTGCTTGCTGCTAATTTTTATATACTGATTTTTCCACAACACATACATTGATTTGCATTCCTAATCGTCCATCTAAAATCCTTACCTAACTCCCATTAATTCCAAAAATGTGTAGCTTCTGTTTAGATTTCTAAGGAAATAACTATATTGTCAATGGATAATGAGTTGCCCTTATCTGAATTTTAACATATTTTTCTTAAAAAAAAAATGTGATGATATAGAATTATTTCAGCAAACTATGCAGTACATAAAGATAAGGCTGCAGAATAATGATGTCCTGGGATAAAGCGAAAATAAATGTCAGCGAATCCACATCGATATCAATAAATAACTGAGTAAGTAAATGCGGCGAAGGGACAGCTCTTCCTGACAGCACCGCTCTTAAGTCCCTGGGCTGGAGGCGAAGACTGGGCGCAGGGCGGGCGGTGGGAGCCCGGAACCCTGCGGCCAACCCCCGCCCAGGGCGAGGGGACTGGATCCGGCGCGGTGCCGAGCAGAAGCGAAAGGCAGGCACTCGGGTCTCTACACCGCACGGGTCCAGCGGTGGCCGCGGAGTCTCCTGGGACGCGGACATCCGGGTCCCGGCGCGCGCACGCGCATTTGCACCGAACATGGCCGCGGCAGCCCCCGCCGCTGCTGCAGGTGCCGCTGGCCCGCCTAGGGTGAGTCCGCTGCGCCCCTGGCTCTTTCGGTGCCTCGATTTCCCCCCGAGGGCGGTGTGTGTGTGTCGCGGGAGGCGGTGTCCGCTGGGTCCTGGTGACGCAGGAGCGGAGCGTCTGCCGGCGGGTTTCCCGCGGGCAGTGGGCGCGTCCGACTCGCAGGGCCAGGGGTCCGCCCGAGGCGCGGCGGCCCTAGCGAGTGAGGACGCCCCCGGCCAGTGTAGACGCCCCCCTTCTGCGGTGTGGATGTCCCCCGGCGGGTGTGGACGCCCCCCTTCAGCAGTGTGGACGTCCCATGCAGTTGAGGACGCCCCCCGGCGAGTGTGGACGCCCCGCTGCGGGTGTGGACGTACCTCGGCGGGTGTGGAAGCTCCCTCTTCGGGTGAGGACACCCCAGCGATTTCCTTCGCGTTTCCCGGCGGTTCCGCGCTCGTATTGAGCTTGTCCTTCCATAGGGGCCTTTTTGCCCCTGCCTGCCGGGTGTCCTGGCCCGGCCGCTGGGGCGAGCCCCGGGTCTGCCGCCCTTCTGCTGTCGGGTGGTGGGAGGGCCCGTGTGGGCGTCGGTGGGTCTCGGGCCGAGGTGCACGTTGTACCCGCAGACTGTGCCGTTTCCCACCACTCGGCAGACCGGGAGGTGTCGGATCACCTGTTTTTCCCCACCTAATAGCTGCAAAATCAGATCTTGCTGCAGTTCTCAATGAGGGCTGCGTTTTTCCAACTGTTAGTGGCCACTTCGCTTTCCTCTTCCTTGGTTTAGTGGGTTCGTTTCCTTAGCTCCTCTTCCCCCAATAGTTTATGATAAAAGTTTTTCTACATATAGAAAAGTTGAGACACTTGTGCGTCCTTATACCAACTCATTAACTCTCTGCTATACTTGGTGTATGCCCTATATTTGTTCCCTTTGTCCACCCTTTTAGCCACCCACCAACCTTTTTGGGATACAAAGTAAATGGCAGATATCACTCCACTCCCCCCTCAAACACCTTACTATGCTTAACATCAGAGTTTAATATTGCTTTTTAAATTTTTGAGGGAAAACTGACTTACATTGAAATGCACAGATATTCATTGTATCACTGGATGAATTTTGACAAATGCAGTCCAAACCTTTATCAAAATTACCATCACCCCAGAAAGATCCCTTATCATTTGCCAATTTAAAAAAATTGCTTGTTAGCGACTTGGGCTTGTAAAAATATGTTTTGAACACTAAGACTTTGTTATTTTTTCCACCCACAGCAAGTAACTTTTCTCCCTTCTATTGATTATTTCTCTCCCTTAGCACCCGACTTTTTATTTTGAAGTTTTACACCTACAGAAATGTTGCAGGAATAGTTCAATAAACACTTGTAAAACCATCCAGATTATCAAGTTATTAATACTTTGCCTCATTAGATTTACCCTTCTTTTCTCCCTGCCTCAAACACACATCTTTTTATATCTTACACACCCTCCCACAAGAAGACAAAAGGTTTATTACTCACGTAATGAGACTGTCTTGGAGAGCAGGGCAGACTTCCCATGATGATCCAAAAAAGTGTGAGTGGGACTTCCCTGGCGGTCCAATGGTTAAGTCTTCTCCCTTCCACTGCAGGGGGCGTGGGTTCAATCCCTGGTCGGGGAACTAAGATCCCGAATTCTATGTGGCGCGGCCAAAAACCAAATAAACAAACAAAAATCGTGAGACAGCAGGAAAAGGAGGCTCACTGGGCTTTTATAGTGATTAATGGAGTTGGGATGAGGGTGGCCTTGCACTGGTTGGGGCTTGCATGGTTTGAACGTCCTGCCAACACCGAGGAGAAAACACTCAGGCTTTCTTGTTAGTTTGCCTGGTTTGCAGAAGGAGAAGGGGCAGTAGGTGGTGGTGAGAACGGGGGGGTTGAAAGCTGTCAGCAGTCAGTCATCAAAAATGAAGTCAGGCTGTTAATCACAATTGGTAATGAAGTGGGTAACTTTATTTGGACAGGACTAAAGTTAGTGGCAAACAATTTATTTTTGTTAAAGAATGTATCATTTGAAGAAGTAAACATTATCATGTGTAGTCCACAGAGATGGCAAGAACCATGCAGATGGGGTCAGGCATCTGAGGTCTGGCAACCATTGATGTCAAACATCCGGTCATTGGGCTTAAGTGGATCCCTCTGCAGGGTCATAGAGACTGGGTATAAAGCCCTTCAGAGGTGAGTGCCTGGGAATGGAATTCTCCACAAGCTTTATTTTATTTATTTATCTATTTATTTTTATTTTTGGCTGCGTTGGCTCTTCGTTGCTGCACGCGGGCTTTCTCTAGTTGTGGCAAGCGGGGGCTGCTCTTCATTTTGGTGCACAGATTTCTCATTGTGGTGGCTTCTCTTGTTGCAGAGCATGAGCTCTAGGCACGCGGGCTCAGTAGTTGTGGCTCATGGGCTCAGTGGTTGTGGCACATGGGCTCAGTAGTTGTGGCGCACGGGCTCAGTGGTTGTGGCTTGCAAGCTTTAGAGAGCAGTCTCAGTAGTTGTGGTCCACAGGCTCAGTAGTCATGGCTCGTGGGCTCAGTAGTTGTGGCTCGCGGGCTCTAGAGTGCAGGCTCAGTAGTTGTGGCCTGTGGGCTCTAGAGCACAGGCTCAGTAGTTGTGGCACGCAGGCTCAGTAGTTGTGGCTTGCGGGCTCTAGAGTGCAGGCTCAGTAGTTGTGGCCTGTGGGCTCTAGAGCACAGGCTCAGTAGTTGTGGCACATGGGCTCAGTAGTTGTGGCACGTGGGCTCAGTAGTTGTGGCTCGTGGGCTCAGTAGTGGCACGTGGGCTCAGTAGTTGTGGCCCATGGACTCTAGAGTGCAGGCTCAGTAGTTGTGGCATGCGGGTTCAGTAGTTGTGGCCCGTGGGCTCAGTAGTTGTGGCCCATGGGCTCAGTAGTTGTGGCCCGTGGGCTCTAGAGTGCGGGCTCAGTAGTTGTGGCGCACGGACTTAGTTGCTCCGCGGCATGTGGGATCTTCCCGGGCCAGGGCTGGAACCCGTGTCCCCTGTGTCAGCAGACATGTTCCTAACCACTGCGCCACCAGGGAAGCCCTCTCCGCAAGCTTTAATCCCAAGATACCAGAAACATGCCAAGTGGAGTCTAGACCAGTAGTTCTGACTCTAACAGATTCAACACGTGCTTAATTGTTTAAATAGCTGTATCGAGGTATAATTCATATACCATATAATTCACCCTCTAAGGTATACCATTCAATGCTTTTTCGTATATTCACCAGGTGGTGCATCCATCACCCAGATCAGTTTTAGAATATTTTCATCATCCCCCAAAAGAGAACCCCTGCCCATTAGCACTCACTTCCCATTTCCTCCATCCTTCTTAGCCCCAGGCAATCACTAATCTACTTTCTGTCTCTACATTTGCCTATTGTAGGCATTTCATATAAATGGCCATACAATATGTAGTCCTTTGTTTTGGCTTCTTTCACTTAAAAATGTTTTCAAAGTTCATCCACGTTACAGTGTATCAGTACTTGGTTCATTTTTATGGATGAATAATACTCCCTTGTATGAGTATATTAATTTGTTTATCCATTCATCAGTTGATAGCCATTTCAGTTGCTTCCATTTTGGGAGTATTACGAATAATGCTTCTGTGAACATTCACATACAAGTTTTGTGGGTTTTTTTTTGTGGAAATATGTCTTCATTTCTCTTGGATGACCTAGGAGTGGAACTGATTGTAGCCACCCTAGTGGGTGTGAAATGGTATCTCGATATGTTTTTGATTTGCAGTTCCTTGATGGTTAATGATATTGAGCTTCTTTTCATTGTGCTTATTGGCCTTTTGTATATCTTCTTTGGAGAATTGTCTATTTAGATCCTTTGCCCATTTATGAAATGGCTTATTGGTCTTTTAATTATTGAACTCTAAGAGTTGTTTATTTATTCTGGATACCAGTGCCTTATCAGATATATGATTTGCAAATATTTTATCCTATCCTGTGGATTGTCATTTTACTTTCTTAGTAACATTCTTTGAAGCACAGAGGTTTTAATTTTGATTAGTCCAGTTTATCTACTGTGTCACTTGTGCTTTTGGTATTGTATTAGGTTTCTGAAGAATTATGCCTATGTTTTTCATTTAAGAGTTTTATAGCTTTAGCTTATATATTTAAGCTTGTGATACATTTTGAGTTATTTTTTGTGTAATGCTCAGTCTTTTTTTTTTTTAAAGGTGGATTATCTGAAGCCATTCTGTCTCTGCTCTTTCCACAGGAGGAGTTCTACTTTTTTTAAAAATTTATTTATTTTATTTTATTTATTTTTGTCTGTGTTGGGTCTTTGTTGCTGTGCACGGGCTTTCTCTAGTTGTGGCAAGCAGGGACTACTCTTCGTTGCAGTGCATGGGCTTCTCACCGCGGTGGCTTCTCTTGTTGCAGAGCACAGGCTCTAGGCGCGTGGGTTTCAGTAGTTGTGGCTCACGGGCTCTCGAGCGCAGGCTCAGTAGTTGTTGCTTGCGTGCTTAGTTGCTCTGCGGCATGTAGGATCTTCCCGGACCAGGGCTGGAATCTGTGTCCCTTGCATTGACAGGCAGGTTCTTAACCACTGTGCCAACAGGGACGCCCAATGCTTAGTCTTTATGATCAATAGTTGCAATATGCCTTTTACTGTCCTGAAAAGAATTTTATAGATAATATTAAATATCCATATAACTTTAAAAATTAAATGTAAAGAATCAATAAAAGGAAAGGCATTTGTATTAAAAAAATTATTTCTATATTTAAATGTTTGGCACAGCTACCTTGAAAACATAAGAAGCAGTCTGCTGCTGGAGATTGTAGGTTTGGGTTAAGAGAAATAGGACAGTCAGAATTCATTGTCTTCAGTGAAGTTGAATGAGGTGAGGTATGGCTGGATACTGCTGGAACAGTGAGTGTTGTGGGTGGATCCAGACCAGGTGTATTAAATAGGAACGGAAGAAAGTACCTTGGTGGAAGCAGGTTCTAAGCACTTACTTAGTTAAGGCAACCCAGGCTGTCTGGATGGTCTGGGGTGACAGGTGAAGGGTCAGTCACCCCCTCTGCTATGACCTGGAACAACATCAGGACAATTTATCACAGAAAACAGTTCTCCAAACAGACCTGAAGTCTCATCATGTGCTGGGGCAACATTCAGTGTATAGAAAGCCTTAGAGACCACCTTCTTTGGCGGCCATGGGGTAGAGAAGGACAGGCTGGGGAAAATGAGTCATACTGGGGCTCCAGAGAAGTGGTATTGTGAATATCTGAGGTCAGAGGACGAGTGGGGTGGGGGGGAATAGAGACCCCCCCCCCAAATTTGTGAACAGCATCAAGGTGAATTTTTTACAACATAGTTTTGGTATCATTGTACTGCCAAAAATAGCTACACAGATATGTATGAGGGCAATAATACGAGATTTTTAAAACAACCTTAATTAATGAAATTCAGTGTAGTTCCTGCATTAAATACCCTAATTTAATACTATTTCCCTGGTGTCTGTCCTAATGTCCTCCTGTATGCTTGTGATTGTTTGTTCTTTCTGCAGTAACCGCTATGACACTCAGGCCCTCATTGATTGAGCATAGAGTTGGAATGGCCAGTTTTGGTCAAGGAGAGAGATGCAAAATAGGGAATGAGTTCATGAATTCAGGGCTGTATCTGGACTTCCTTTCAACTTCCTTCCCCTAAATGAAGGCACCTTTTCCCTGATGTCTTGTAACACATGTAGTATTGTTCTGTAGTTCAGTACCCCAGGTTAATACCTGCAGGGACTTTGGTCCACAGGTTGGTCAAACATCACGTGGAGCGGTCCCAAGTGTGTTAGCAAATATGCATCCCTGGTCCAGGCCCATCAGATGCTAGCAGTTCCCCCTGCTTCCATCTTTGTGACAACCTGACACCTCCACAGATTTCTGGATGCCCCCAGGGGAAGTACTGCAAAGGTCAAGCGCTGCAGGTCAGGCTAGGTGAAACTTGTCCCCTTATAGGTGTAAAATTACTTACCACAGCTTTATTGAGATAAATTCATATATCATATGATTCATTCATTCAAAGTGCACAACTCAGTGGTTTTTTAGTATATGCACGAAGCTGTGCAGCCATCACCACTATATATTTCCAAAACGTTTTCATCAATCCAAGAAGAAACCCCATACCAATTAGGAATCACTCCCCATACTGCCTTCTCCCAGCTTCTGGCAGCCACTAATTGACTTTCAGTGTGTATGGAATTGCCTCTTCCGGATGTTTCACTTAAATGTGATCATACAATATGGAGTCTTTTGTGTCTGAGTTCTTTTACTGCGTATAATGTTTTTAGGATTCATCTGTGTTATTGAAGCATTTATCAGTATTTCACTCCTTCTTAAGGCTGAAGAATATTCCATTGTGTGTATTTCCACATTTTGTTTATCCATTCATCGGTTGGTAGACATTTATTTGGGTTGTTTCCGCTTTTGTTTATCATGAATAGTGCTGTTATGTACTCATAATTCATGGAGAAGTTTATGTGTAGACATACGTTTACACTTTTCTTGAGTAGACACCTAGGAGTGGAATTGCAGGGTCATATGATGACTCTGTTTAACTTTTTGAAAAACTGTCAGACTGTTTTCCAAAGCAGCTGCACCATTTTATTTATTTATTTATTTTTTGGCTGCGTTGGGTCTTCGTTGCTGCTCGCGGGCTTTCTCTAGTTGTGGCGAGCAGGGGCTAGAGCACGGGCTCTAGGTGCGTGGGCTTCAGTAGTTGTGGCACATGGGCTTGGTTGCTCCATGGCATGTGGGATCTTCCCAGACCGGGGATCAAACCCGTGTCCCATGCATTGGCAGGTGGATTCTTTTTTTTTTTTTTTTTTAATTTTATTTATTTATTCATTTATTTATGGCTGTGTTGGGTCTTCGTTTCTGTGCGAGGGCTTTCTCTAGTTGCGGCAAGTGGGGGCCACTCTTCATCACGGTGCGTGGGCCACTCATTATCGCAGCCTCTCTTGTTGCGGAGCACAGGCTCCAGATGCGCAGGCTCAGTAATTGTGGCTCACGGGCCTAGTTGCTCCGCGGCATGTGGGATCTTCCCAGACCGGGGCTCCAACCCGTGTCCCCTGCGTTGGCAGGCAGATTCTCAACCACTGCGCCACCAGGGAAGCCCGGCAGGTGGATTCTTAACCACTGCACCACCAGGGAGGTCCCAGCTGTACCATTTTACATTCCCCCCAACAGTGTGTGAGGGTTTCAGTTTCTCCACGTGCTCACAACACTTGTTATTGCCTTTTTTTTTTCTTTTTTTTGCCGTGCTGTGCGGCTTGTGAGATCTTAGTTCCCCGACCACAGATTGAACCCAGGCCCATGGCAGTGAAAGCCTGGGTTTTGATTAGCATTTCCCTAATGACTAATGATGTTGATCATCTCTTCATATGCTTATTGGCCATCTGTATGTCTTCTTTGGAGAAATGTTTATTCAGATCCTTTGCCTATTTTTAAAATTCGGGTTGTCCTGTAATTATTGGGCTATAAGAGTTTTTTATATCTTCTGCAAGTCCTTTATCAGATACATGCTTTGTAAATATTTTCTCCTGTTTGGTAGGTTGTCTTTTCACTCTCTTAGTGGTATGTAAGTCTTATTTCAATAAAGGAAGTATCTATTATAGATGAAATGGACATTCCCTTTGCTCCTCTAGGGCTGTTCCCTTCCACACTCCCAAGACAGTCATGATCACAGCTTTGGTAGATGTGTTGCCAGGGCCTTTTAATATTTTTACTTAGAGAATACTTTGTGTGTCTAAAAATTTTCATTAAGTGGTATCATCCTATATGTGTCTGACTTACCTCATATTTTTTAAGTGCACACATACATCCTGCCCTTACAGACTTGTAGGGAGGTGCTCTCCATCTCTTGTTTCCACAGGACAACTGTAGGCCACCCAGGCCCCAGTCTACTCAGAAGGCTCAGTAGAGGAAACATGCAGCGTGGTAATACGGCAGCCTCAGGAGGTCTGAAAAGTAGGAGCAGCCAGGAGTGACAGCTCGGGATATGGTCCTCCTGGCCAACTGGCCCCTCCGCATCACTGTTGAGTGCTGTGGACCTAGCAGGCATCTGGGGTCTTGGCCTTGGCTTCAGACTGAACAATTCTCATGTTTCCTCACGTGTGATGTTTACCTTAATTCCCTGTGTTCGTAGTTGATAAGAATTTTCATCATGAGTTGGAGCTTTCCTTAAAATACCTTATCAATTTATTGACGTAGGGTAAAGGGGTCTACTACTTTAATCTGAGAGCATTTTGATCAAGAGTCTGGGTGAGATTTGTTCAAATTACTTTCTGAATTTATTGAGATAGGATGTAGGGGGTTGTCTTCTACTTTAATCTGAAAATGTCAGGAATCGTATCAGTAGATGTTCTAATGTTTCATAGGCCTTCTTTTGTAGGATAAATCCAATGTTGCCATTTTGATAACTTTCTTCTGTTTCTTAATTAAATCCCCTTTTTATGACGAATATCACCTATGTATGCCTTCTTGTTCTTTATTTTATGATTACTCTTGCCAAAGGTAATTTCATTAGTCTTTTCAAATAACAGACTTATGGTTTTCTTCATGTTCTTGGCTGTTTCCTTGTTTTCGGTTTCTGTAATTTTTGATCTTACCTTTATTATCACCTTCCTTTCACCTCCTGTTGGTTTTCTCTGTGGCTCTTTCCCTTACTTCTGAAGTCGAACAGTGATCTCACTAACTTTCAGTCTTCTCTTTAAAATACGAGCATTAGGGACTTCCCTGGCAGTCCAGTGGTTAGGACTCTGCGCTTTCACTGCTGAGGGCGCAGGTTCAATCCCTGGTTGGGGAACTAAGGTCCCGCAAGCCGCATGGCATGGCCACAAAAAACAAAAACAAAAACAAAACAAAAACAAAAAACAATAACAAAAAAAACCCAAACCAAAAAAAAAAAAACCCATGCATTAAAGACCAACATTTTTCACCTAGGAACTTCTTTAGCTGCATCCTCCTTTGCTATGTGTTTTGAGATGTGCCATCATCATCAGTTGTTCAGTTCTCCGTGTTTTCTAAGTAGATGCTTTCTAATTTTCATCAAGATTTCTCTGATCTGTGAATTACTGAGAAAAAGATTTTCATTTTTCCAAATAAATAGGGTTTTTTTTTTAAAAAACTTACTATTATTTTTTGTATTTGGCGTTCTTTCCGTTACTGGTTTGTAACTTGACCACATTCTTTGGCCTGGTTTATGACCAGTGTTAGCAAATGTTCCACTTGTGCTTGGAAAGCCTTTGGCTCTAATTATTGGTAGTGGGTCTTCATTCAGCTGTGTGACCAGGCTGGCTAATTACATTCTCTTATGCTTGTCTCTATTCAGTCTTTCTACATTTCCATTCCTGATAGAGGTTCATAAACCCTCCCAGTATGGTTGGATTTGCTGACTTTGCTTTGTGTTTGGAGGCATGCTGTTAATGTAGACATCTTTGCCATTGTTATATTGCCCTGTTATCATCCTTGAAGTTTATTGTTGGTTAGCAAAGCACCATTCAATCTTTGTTTGGTTAGCATTTGTCTGTTCCAAACTTTTGCTTTTGTCTTCTGTGTCCTTTTGCTTTTGGTGTCTGTTACAAACACATTTTTTAATGCAGTCTGACACAGTGTTTATCTTGCCCATCAAAGCCACTTACATTTGTTGTTATTGGTAATGTCCTATTTTATACTTTCTATCTTAACCTGTCCTTTTTGAGCTTTCCCCCTTAGCACCTTCTTCTGGATTGATCTGTTTTTTTTCCTTTTCTTTATTATTCTTTTCTCCTGTAACAGGGTTTTTCAACTTCAGCACTATTTACATTTGAGTTTTGAGGCTGGTCATTCTATGTGTGAGAGGCTGTCTTGTGTTTTAAAGGTATTTCACAGCATCCCTAGATTCCAGTAGCATCTGACCCCAAGTCATGACAGCCAAAAATGTTCCCAGATGTTGTCAAGTGTCTTTTGAGGGTAAAACCGTCTCTGGTTGAGAACCACTGCTCTGTGGGCTTGGAAGTTTTACATGACATTTATTCTTTTATTCCTGACTTGACCAGGTCTAACATGAATCATGAACAAGATAAGAATGTAAGGACACTTAATTTTGCTACCCTGTTTTCATCTCACAGGCCACTGCCATTCAGTATTTTAGTCCATCCCACTGTTAACCCCTGAGTCATTGTTATTGCTTCATTTTATGTGGTCAGCGCTGGATTTTATTTAAATACATGTTCTCTCCATTCCTTCCTTCTGGTTTTTTTTTTCCCCTGAAGAACAGTTTTTTTCTAATTCTTTTGGTAAGTGTCCTTGGATTTAAACCCTGCTTCTGCTTTTCTGAAGCTGCCTTTATCTTACTTTCACTCTTTTTTTAAAAAATTTTATTTATTTCTTTAATTTTGGCTGCGTTGGGTCTTCGTTGCTGCATGTAGACTTTCTCTAGTTGTGGTGAGCGGGGGCTACTCTTTGTTGTGGTGCACGGGCAGTGAGAAGCGGTGGCTTCTCTTGTTGCGGGGCATGGGCTCTAGATGCATGGGCTTCAGTAGTTGTGGCATGAGGGCTCAGTAGTTGTGGCTTGTGGGCTCTAGAGTGCAGGCTTAGTAGTTGTGGCACACAGGCTTAGTTGCTTGCGGCATGTGGGATCTTCCCGGACCAGGGCTTGAACCCGTGTCCCCTGCATTGGCAGGCGGATTCCCAACCACTGTGCCACCAGGGAAGTCCCTTACTTTCACTCTTGAACAATCATGTATCTGACAGTTTTTTCCCTTGGCACTTTGATGGTAATCTTCCATTACTATCAGGTTTCTATTTTTGTTACCAAGTTAATCACAGTACTGTTCATTCCTTCACTGGTGGTCTTTTTCCTGGTGGACTTTAAGACCATTTCCTTAGGTATAGCTTGATGTCCAGTTATGCTTGGGACTCAGGCTTTCTGAATCTAAGACACCACCAAGTGGAATTGCAAGGTGGCAGAATGTGCCTGTTTTATGTTTTGATGGCCACTACCAAGTTACACTGCCAAGTGGACTGACTTCTTTACGTGCCCACCAACTCTCTTCTTGCATGACCTGCTCAAGCATTATATTATCATGCCTTGTTTTACATTTACTCGTGTGAAATGTGCATATTTTGTATTCTTAAAGTTACAGTTTGTAAATGCCTTTAGGTGCGAATGAGCAAGAATTCATGAATTCAGGACATTTCTGTTTTCTCTCCATCAAGTTCCTCCTTGTATCCTTTACCCATTTTTTCCCCTTTTATGTGCTGTTCTGTAAGAATTTTTAAATAGATCTCTGGCACTATTCCTTTGTCTCTTTTATACTTTATAGTATCGTCTCTCCACCTGCCACTTGTATTTTGACTCTTACTGTGTTTTTTGTTGTTTAGAAATTTTTTAAAACTAATTAATTAATTTTATTTTTGGCTGTGCTGGGTCTTTGTTGGTGCGCGCGGGCTTTCTCTAGTTGCGGCGAGCAGGGGCTACTCTTCATTGTGGTGCGCGGGCTTCTCACTGCGGTGGCTTCTTTTGTTGCAGAGCACGGGCTCCAGGTGCACGGGCTTCAGTAGTTGTGGCACGCAGGCTCAGTAGTTGTGGCTTGTGGGCTCTAGAGCGCAGGCTCAGTAGTTGTGGCACACGGGCTTAGTTGCTCCGTGGCATGTGGGATCTTCCCGGACCAGGGCTCAAACCCGTGTCCCCTTCATTGGCAGGCAGATTCTTAACTACTCTGCCACCAGGGAAGCCCGAGAGCCAGTTTTCTTGATATCTTCAAGTCAAAGGGGTGGGAGCATGGTTAGAGAAAGATCCATAACAGTGAAGACGCTGGCAGCCACTTACAGTACTGTCTGTTCCCCAGCTCAGAGCCAGCCTCACACATGACGTAATTCTCATAATAACCCTGCAGGAAGGTCGTTGACAGATCTAGGAATTTCAGAACTTTCAGGTCACCAGGTCTGTGTTGTGTCCCATCCACGAAGGCAGAACTCTGACCACAAAGGTGGGGTGAAAACTGCTCGTTCAATGCTATTGTAAGCCCATTGTGAAGTGGAGGATCCGGAGTGTGTACTGATTGTTGGTAGGGGAAGTGGGTGGTGGAGACAAGCACACAGTGGCCGAGATGTGTTCCTGTGTGATCAGAGTGACACCTGGCCTCTGATCTCCCACGTCTCAGGCTAATCCTTTTGGTGATATTTACCCCCAACACCATTCCCCCTGCCTGTTCTCTAAGAGGGTGGAAATGCCATGTGGCTCTTCTTGAACCTGTTCTTGGCTCCATCCCTCGACTCTCACAGTATCTACCCCTCATATAGATCTGAATTTCAAAGAGAAAACAAGTAAAAAGACACACCCACACACTTGGCCTGTCACCATCTTTCATTCCTCTTCCACACACGGCTTCATGTACTTAAGTCTGTCTTTTTCATTCTTTGCTTTCCAGCCTGGGACAGAAGATTGAAAATGACAGCTGAGAACATTCCTGAGGAAGAACTGTTCTGTGACATGGAGATGGAAGGATTTACACGAGAGGGTCCTCATTTCTCCATTCTAGGTAACAGTTGGGACTGTGAGAACCAGGAGGGACATTTGAGGCAATCAGCCTTAACTCAGGAGGAACCAGGAGCTCAGGAAGCAATTCGTGAATATCCCGGATTTGGGGAGCATTTGAGCGTGAGCCCAGACCTTCCACGACGTCAGAGAGTTTCCACAAGAAACGGTTTCCATGTACGTGGCTCAGGTGTTAAAAGCCTGGATTGTGACCCAGCTTTACACAATTGTCAGAAAAGTTATGTAGCTAAGAGAACGGGTGACAGTGACACCTGTGGGAAAGCCTTCAACCATTCCATGGAAGTTATTCAATTTGGAAGAACTCAAACTAGAGAGAAACCCTATAAATACCCTGAAAGTGTTAAGTCTTTCAACCATTTTACCCCTCTTGGTGAACAAAAAATAATGAAAAGAGGGAAGAAACTGTATGAAGGTAAGGACTTTGGGGACATCTTTACCCTGAGTTCATCTCTTAATGAAAACAGGAGGAACAGCCCTGGAGAAAAACTGTACACATGTACTGAATGTGGCAAGTGCTTCAAACGGAACTCTTCTCTTGTTTTGCATCACCGAACTCACACTGGAGAGAAACCTTATACCTGTAATGAGTGTGGAAAATCCTTCTCCAAGAACTATAACCTAATTGTGCATCAAAGAATCCATACAGGAGAGAAGCCCTATAAATGCAGTAAATGCGCGAAAGCCTTCAGTGATGGGTCAGCTCTGACGCAACACCAGAGAATTCACACTGGGGAGAAACCTTACGAGTGTCTAGAATGTGGGAAAACCTTCAACCGAAATTCATCCCTGATTCTGCATCAAAGAACTCATACAGGGGAAAAACCATATAGATGTAATGAGTGTGGGAAACCTTTCACCGACATCTCCCACCTCACTGTGCATCTCAGAATACACACTGGGGAGAAGCCTTATGAATGTAGCAAATGCGGAAAGGCCTTCCGAGATGGCTCATACCTCACCCAGCACGAGAGGACTCACACTGGAGAGAAGCCCTTTGAATGTGTGGAATGCGGGAAATCCTTCAACCGTAACTCTCACCTCATTGTGCATCAGAAAATCCATTCTGGGGAGAAACCCTATGAGTGTAAAGAATGTGGGAAAACTTTCATTGAGAGTGCTTACCTCATCAGGCACCAGAGGATTCATACTGGTGAGAAGCCCTATGGCTGTGATCAGTGTCAGAAACTTTTCAGGAACATCGCCGGCCTCATACGTCACCAGAGGACTCATACTGGCGAGAAGCCCTATGAGTGTAATCAGTGTGGTAAAGCTTTCAGGGACAGCTCCTGTCTGACCAAACACCAGAGAATTCACACTAAGGAGACCCCGTACCAGTGTCCAGATTGTGGAAAGTCCTTCAAGCAGAACTCTCACCTGGCAGTACATCAGAGGCTCCACAGCAGGGAGGGTCCCAGTCATTGTCCTCAGTGTGGGAAAACTTTCAGAAGGAGCTCTTCCCTCATCCGACACCAAAGATCACACCCTGGAGAACAAGCCGTGGATATTTAATGAACGTGGGCCATGCTCATCTTCCGACTGGCTCTCAAAAACCTATGTGAGGGAGAAGTGTCTTCAGGGGTGGCTCCTCCCTGTCAGTGGAAAAGACTGCTCTGAGCTGTCCAGCAAACTGGTGGATGTGAGACATTCCTTAGCCATCCTGTTAAGTCTATACATTAGGGAACTCCTGCAGAGGATACAGGATAGTAATAAATGTGGCAAAGGCTTCAGGGATGATTCAGCCTGTACCAAACATGATAGGGCATACACTGGAATAAAACCTGAGAAAGTCAGGTAGATACTTCCCTGGAGAATTCACCTATCCGTACATCCAGGTCCTTAAACTGGAAAGAGCCTGTGTAATCGGGAAGAGGAATCCTTTAAGAGGGAGTGTCTGCCTTACTGTACGTAAGCAAACCCTTACTGGAATCCAGCGAGGGAAGCTGTCGGCAGGAGCCCTTGCTGTCTTAGCTGTGTAGCAAAGGCATGCTGGTGAGAAACCCCACACAGTGCTCCAGCTCACAGCAACCACAGAATTACAGCGGATTGACATTTGAATGTATTTCCGCGTTACATTCCTGCCAGGTGCTGAGGACTCGTTTCAGCAGGGGCACCTGGGTGAGGAAGTCGCTTGTGAATGAACAGTGATGTTATCCCTCTTAATGTGGAGAACAAAGCAGGTTCTCCTAAGAAGGAAAGGGCTGCTGCTGATAAATATGCGTTGCTTTAGTTGTTGAGACAAACAAACAGAAAAACACTGAGTTGTTATGTTTACGTTGTCACCCCTCATTGTTCATTTCAGACACTTGTGATTTGTTCCATGCAACCATGCCAAACCATGATGATAAAGGTTTTGTTGCCATATTGAAAACGCTTATAATATGGCCGGCAACCAAAAGCATAAAATAGAAGATTTGCCATGTAAAGTGTGCACACATACGGATGTAGGTTGGGAGTTGATCATGGAGAAATAAACATGGGGTCTCCTAAGTGACTGTTACTTGTGTATGATTTTTCCTCTATCACAAATCATACATTGTTATAATCATTTGATGAGGAATAAAGAGGTGGAGATAAAAAGAGGTGAGTTTGGGTTTTCTTTGGACCTTTTTAAAACCAGAAGTGGCTAAGTCAGGGTCGCAGGGCAGTTGTAAGCATGGATGGGGGCATCTCGGCAGAGACTTCTCTGAATCAGCATCCCACAGCTCAGGGCCTAAGAATAACTTCTTTCTTTGGGACTTGGATAATGAGAGGGTGTTATTGTGAAGAAGAGGGTGGGTCTCCAGGAATGGGGAGTAGGAGGCTACAGAGAGGTCTGGGAGGACCTGGGAGCATCCCTCCTGAGGCCCTGCAGTGCTGGCTGGCTGAGAGCTGCTCACACTGGTTGGCATAGCCTCGGAGCCCCGGGGTGGCTCCCCTTGGAAGTTTGACTTGTTCCTATGGAGGCAGAGTCAGAGGGAAGGTCACTGAGCTAATTAAGGCTATGAGATAATAAATCTGCGTTGTTTTAAGCTATGTTTGTGGTACTTTGTTATGGCAACAATAGAAACTAGCACAAGCATTAAGGAAAACTCATGCCTGCCCTTTCCCTTTCTTCTGGTCCTCCTTGCACTCTTTCAGCCTGCTCCTGGCTGAGACTGCAGCAGGGCCGCTGATAGTCTACACCTCACCTTCATACAAATTAGGAACACCAACCCCACCCCCACCCCCCTCAGGGCAATGCAAGAGGAAAACTCTCTCCTTGGAGCAGCTCTTGCTTTGGAGATGCTGCAACTGGATGTTGGGCTTCTCTACACCAGGGCTAACAGCTGAATCTGAGAGAGACCCAGGGCATAGACTCTTTTTTTTTTTTTAATTAATTAATTAATTTTTGGCTGCGTTGGGTCTTCGTTGCTGTGCGCGGGCTTTCTCTAGTTGCGGCGAGCAGGGGCTACTCTTCGTTGTGGTGCTCAGGCTTCTCATTGCGGTGACTTCTCTTGTTGCGGAGCACGGGCTGTAGGGCGTGCGGGCTTCAGTAGTTGCGGCACATGGGCTTGGTTGCTTCGCGGCATGTGGGATCTTCCCGGACCAGGGCTCGAACCCGTGTCCCCTGCATTGGCAAGTGGATTCTTAACCACTGCACCACCAGGGAAGCCCCAGGGCATAGCCTCTTACAAGGCTATGGTGGCCAGTACGGCCAGTACGGCTAGTTTTAACCATTCCTGTCCAGACCCAGGCCCTCTTCTGTTCTCGCACAGGCTGGGTTGCAATACTTGATTAACACAGCAGTCAGGAGGGTTTGATCCCTGGTTGGGGAACTAAGATCCCACATGCTGCGTGGCGCAGCCAAAAAATAAAAATCAGACACAGCAGTCAGGAACCCTCATTGGTAGGCTGAATAATGGCCTCCCACATAGGTCTACATCCTAATCACTGGAACCTCCTCTGATGGTTTATATGGCCAAGGGACTTGGAAGCAGTAACTAAGTCAAATAACTGAGACGGGGAGATTATCCTGGGTTATCTGGGTGGGCCCAGTGTCATCACAGGGGTTCTTACAAGAGGGAAGCAGGAGGATCAGAGTCAGAAGGGGATATGATGATGGAAGCAGCTTCTAGAAGCTGGAAAAGGCAGGGACACTGGTATCCCCCCTGGAGCCTCCAGAAGGAACCAGCCCTGCTGACACCTTGATTTTAGCCCCATATGACTCATTTCAGATTTCTGGTCTCCAGAATACATTTGTGTAGTTTTTTAATTTAATATATATAAATTTATTTATTTATTTTTGGCTACATTGGGTCTTCCTTGCTGCACGCAGGCTTTCTCTAGTTGCGGTGAGCGGGGGCTACTCTTTGTTGAGGTGCGCGGGCTTCTCATTGTGGTGGCCTCTGTTGTTGCAGAGCACAGGCTCTAGGCACGCAGGCTTCAGTAGTTGTGGCACGTGGGCTCAGTAGTTGCAGCTCACGGGCTCTAGAGCACAGGCTCAGTAGTTGTGGCGCCTGGGCTTAGTTGCTCCGCAGCATGTGGGATCTTCCCAGACCAGGGCTCGAACCCGTGTCCCCTGCATTGGCAGGCAGATTCTTAACCACTGCGCCACCAGGGAAGTCCATTTGTGTAGTTTTAAGCCACAAAGTTTGTGGCAGTTTGTTACAGCAGCCATAGGAAATGAATACATTGCCCTTTCTAGTTCTTTTAGAACTTTAACCTTCCCTGCTCCTACCTGGAGAAGTATTCGGTGTGCATTCCCTTGCCCAGCAAGTTAAAAAACTCAGCTTGAAAAAAAAAAAAAAAGAGGAATTCCCTGGCAGTCCAGTGGTTAGGATTCTGTGCTTCCACTGTTGGGGGCCCGGGTTCAATCCCTGGTCGGAGAACTAAGGTCTCACAGGCCTTACCACGAGGCCAAAAAACAAACCAAAAAAAACCCTCTGGTGGTGTCTGTTTGCTGCTTTGAGAGTAGGCATGGCCTGCTTAGCCAAGTGCCCTTTGGGGAATTCCAGAACTAGTCTTGAAAATTAAGTCCTATTAATGAACAGCCATTAGTGAAAAGAGATCTCAGAAAAGTTAAGGAAGAGATAACCCCGTACCTGTACTCCCAGCTTCCGCCCCCTTTGCTGGCTGAGGGGAAGGCACCTTTCAGCATCCTAATAGAATTCCATCTCCTAAGAATGTGTGGAAGTTCCAGATGTGCTCTTGGTTCATAGATGGCCATCTTCTCGCAGTGTCCTCACATGGTGGAAGGGGCAGGAGAGTTCTCTGGGGTCTTGTTTATGAGGGCACTGATTCCATTCACGAGGACTGCATCCTCAGACCTAATCACCTCCCGAAGACCCCAGCTTCACATAACCAGCATATTAGAGATTAGGAGTTCAACATGAATAGGATGGGTTGGGGGACCACAAACATTCAGTCCATAACAGTACGTAGGTTTTCATTCCTCTTAGTTAAATACCTAGGAGTGGATTATGGGTCATTACAGTAAGTCTATGTTGAGCTTTGTAAGAAACTGCAAAGCTCCTGTCCAAAGCGGTTGTACCATATTGCTTTCCCACCAGCAACAAATGAGATTTTGTGATGCTTTGCATCCTGGCCAGCCTTTGAAATTTCAATTTTTTAATTAATTTATTTTTTATAAATTAATTTATATTTTATTTTTGGCTGCATTGGCTCTTCATTACTGTGCTCGGTCTTTCTCTAGTTGCGACGAGCAGGGTCTACTCTTCGTTGCGGTGCGCGGGCTTCTCACTGCAGTGGCTTCTCTTGTTGCAGAGCACGGGCTCTAGGCGCGCAGGCTTCAATAGTTGTGTCTTGCGGGCTTCAGTAGTTGTGGCTCGCAGGCTCTAGAGCGCAGACTCAGTAGTTGTGGTGCACAGGCTTAGTTGCTCCTTGGCATGTGGGATCTTCCTGGACCAGGGCTGGAACCCATGTACCCTGCATTGGCAGGCGGATTCTTAATCACTGAGCCACCAGGGAAGCCCCATAATGTTTTAATTGATAGCCCCTGTCACCTCCCTGTTCCCTCTTCTCCCATCTCCCCCTTGGTCACTCTGTTCAAGTTTCAGTGGCCTCCCTGCTCTTCCTCATACACGCCAGGCATGTTCTCATGTCAGGACCTCTGCAATCCTTGTTCTCTCCATGGGGATCCTCTTCCCCCAACACCTTCTAGCTCAGGTCCTCACCTCCTGCGATTCATCAGTCACACAGCACCTACTCAGTGAGGCCTTCCCCAAATTCTCTATTTAAAACTGCAACTGCCCCTGCCCAACAGTCACACTCTGTCCTCTTTCCCTGCTTTATGTCTCTCCAAGGCATCAACCCATCCGACTGATACATGATGCATTGTGCTTGTTTACTTTCCCTGCTGGACTGTAAACACCTTGTTCTGCTTTCTGCTTTATCTCTGGCTGCTGGAATACTGCAACAAGTACTCAATAAGTGTTTGTTGAACTAAAAGAGCTAGATGGAGGTACACCAGCACAAGTGAACAGTGGGCAGCCACACCTTGGGTGCATGTCTTTGTTGTTTTCTGATTCTAAAGTAATCCTTGCTCACTGAAAGCCAAGACTTGCAATGTCCGGAAAAATATGAAAATAAGTAATCACATCCAGAGTCTCAGCTGTCACCAGCAATCATGATTCATGTTTTGGAAAACATCTTCCAGTTCATTCAATCCACAAACACTTGATGAGCATCTCCGATGTATGTCAGCACGTTGGTCCCTGTAGAATCTAACTAGGAGCACGACAGACAGTGTGTCCAGCCTTGTGGAACTGGCTAGTTAGCAAGATGGGCATTTATCAAACTATCACAAAAGCATCGACATGAAAAAAAAAAAAAAAGCATCCACGTGAACTTGAATAGGAAAAAGAAACAAAATAACAGCAGAGAGCTGTGAGGAGTGATTAACCAAGGGGTAGAGAAGGAAGACTGCCCCTACAGGGAGTGGTATGTGCTGATGTGGGAGGGGCAGTAGGGGCATCAGGGAGAAAGGGGTGAGGGGAGTGGGCAGGATGAGGTAGGTAGAGCCTTGTAGACCTCAGATTATGTTAGGAGAACACTCAGGGAGGAGACCCAGGAAGCAAGCAACCATGGGAAAAACAGGGAAAGGAGGCAGCCAGATGAAGACGAAATGGCCAAGAAGGGAGGAGGGAAGCTAAGGGTGGGTGATGTTATGGACCAAGAGAGAATGGAATTTAGGGAGGAAAGACCCCCTCCACCGTGGGAGGGGCAAAAGGCCATAGGTGAAATCCCTTCGTGAACAGCAGTTGGCGAAATGGCTTCACTGGAGAAGAGGTGGGTATAGGGTTCAAGGCTGCCTTTGCCAAATTAAAAAAACCCACATTTACAAGGGCAGCACTTAAGACCCCAAGAGATGAATGGGTTGAGAGTGTGTTTAACCCAGAAGAAAATAGCAAATACATAAGTCTAGGATGTCTAGGCTTGGAGTGACCAAAGGAATTCAACTGAATCCTTTCTGGTAAAATAGATTAAACAATTTTTAAGTAGAAAAAAATTGTAGGTGTACAAATCAATGGATTTTAGTATTTTCATGAGGTCATGCAGTCATCACCATTCTTTAATTCCAGTACATTTCATTACCCCCTCCACCCCCCCCAATTAGCAGCCACTCCCCATTCCCTCCTTCCTCCAGCCCCTGGCAACCACGAATATACTTCCTGTCTCTACAGATTTCACTACGTTGGACATTTCATATAAATGGTATCATACGACAGGTGCTGTGACTTCACTCAGCATAAGGTTGTCAGGGTTCATCCGTGTTGTAGCAAGTGTCAGTACTTCATTCCTTTTTATGGCTGAATAATATTTCATCATATGGCTATACCACATTTTGTTTATCAGTTGATGGACCTTTGGGTTGTTTCCGCTTTGGGGCTCTTATGTATAAGGCTACTATAATTGTTCATGTACAAATTTTTTTTGTGAATATATGCTTTCAGTACTCTTGAGTAGATGCCTTGGAGTGGAATTGCTGGGTTACTTGGCAACTCTGTTTAACCTGTCGATGAAAATTCAATGAACAATCAAACTAAGAAGAGAAAGAGGAGGATTTTATTTGAGCCAAACTGAGGATTATAACCCAGGAGACAGACTCTCAAAAAGCTCTGAGGGCTTCCCTGGTGGCGCAGTGGTTGAGAGTCTGCCTGCCAATGCAGGGCACACGGGTTCGAGCCCTGGCCTGGGAAGATCCCACATGCCGCGGAGCAACTAGGCCCATGAGCCACAATTACTGAGCCTGCACGTCTGGAGCCTGTGGTCCGCAACAAGAGAGGCCGCGATAGTGAGAGGCCCGCGCACCGCGATGAAGAGTGGCCCCCACTTGCCGCAACTGGAGAAAGCCCTCGCACAGAAATGAAAGACCCAACACAGCCATAAATAAATAAATAAAATAAGAAAAAATTTTTAAAAAAGAAAAAAAAAGCTCTGAGAACTGTTCCACCTACTAGAAGTCAAAGATACATTCATACACATTTTCGGGACAAAGGAACGTACATCAAAATGATACACTGATATTGTACATAAAATTCATCAAAGACACGTAGTCCAGGTAAGCACAGACAATGTGAGCAGTGAGTCACCACGACCCCCTACAGAGTTGGGAAGGAACCCCGGCCGCTTGGCCCCGCCCCCGGCGCCCGGCCCCGCCCCCGGCGCCCGGCCCCGCCCCCGGCGCCCGGCCCCGCCCCCGGCGCCCGGCGAAGCCGCAGCTCGGAACCTGCGCATGCGCACAGCCAGGTGGCGCGCTGACAGGGACGAGGAAGTCGGCGGTCCGGTGTCCGGCACTGTGAGTTCCTTTCAGGTGGTTCTTGGGCCTCGGTTTTCAACCCCAGGGCGGGGAGAGAGCCCTAGGCCTGGCTGTGGGGAGCGTCAGGGCGTCCAAGGCGACTGGGAGCTGCGCGGCGGCCACCTCCGGGCGGGGCGGGAGCGGGGTGGGCGCGGGTGCCCGGGAGTGGGGGGGGGACACCTTTGCCTGAGTGGCACGGACCCCCTTATCTCCCGTTCTCCCCATGGGGCGCGGACCCCTTATTCCCTCCTCCCATGGCGCGCAGACCCCCCAGTCTTCCCCCATACCCGTGAGGTACGGACCCCCGTTCGCTCCTCCCCGTGATGTGCAGACCCCCATTCGCCTCTTCCCACGGGGCGCGGACCCCTAGATCCCCCTCCTCTCCCTTCGTCCTTTCTCCTCCCGCGTGGGCGGATTCCCCTTCTTTCTCCCTCCCCCTGGGCACGACTCCCTAACCTCCTCCCGGTCCTTGCCTGTCTTCACCCTCTCAGGTGCGCAGCCCTCCGCGCCCCTGCCTAGGTGCAAACGCCTCCACCCCCGCCTCATAAGGTTTGGGCTTGCACAACCTGTTCAGTTTCCTGTGTCGCACTCCCAAGGATGCTTTCCCCTCTTTTCGTCTTCCTCACCCAACAGCCTTGTTCCTGCCCGCCCCCCTTTGCTCTTCCAAAGACCGATTCCCCCCTGCCCACGGGGAACTCTCCCTCACCCCCAAACCCCGGTCGTGGACTGAGTTGCCCTTACCCACAGGCCCCTAATCCCCTGAAGCTGTCATCCACCCTCACCGCCCCCCCCCGGTCCCCCGGGACAGACACCTCAGACTGTGGGGTCCTCAGCAGAACCTCTGGGCCCCAAAGCCAGTCCTTCCACTCTCTGTGAATGGCGTCTCCGCCTTCTGCCCACGTTCCTCACCGTCCGCGTTGATGTTTCCCTTTCACCAACCCCCACATCATCTCTGCCTGAAAGTCCCATGCCTGTACCTCCAATATAGTTCCAGAGTTCAGCCCCTGCACCACCCCTGCTCCCTGTAACGGGACTGCTCCCTGCTCCCCTGCCTCTGCCCTCCCCCCCGTTAGTTCCCCAGCAGGAGCCCGTCAGCTTATGTGTCACATCATGTCCCATCTCTGCTCCAAGTCCCCCATGGCTCCCCTTGCTCGGTAACAGCCGGAATCCTTCAGGGACTGGGGCTGCTGGCCAGGAGCTCTTTGCTCCTGGACTCCGGGTGGTAAGGAGCTTGCATCACAGTGAAAATCAGAGCCCTGCCTGCTTCCTTGGGCAGCGTGTTCCCTGAATCTGGTTGGTTTCTGAGTTGTGGATAGTGCTGGAGGTTGGAGCAGTCAGGGCCACCAGCCGTAACTCCAAAAACTGACCCAGGTCTGTGTGCTTCCTGAGTTTGCAGTGAGTGTTTGATAGCGACAGATTTTGCATTCTGTCCTTTGTCTGCATCTTCCCCACCAGAATGCTAGCTTCACCAGGTGGAGGTCTCTCTCTTTTTTGTCATTTATTTATTTATTATTTATTTATTGTAATTAATTAATTTATGGCTGCGTTGGGTCTTTGTTGCTGCCCGCGGGCTTTCTCTAGTTGCGGTGAGCGGGAGCTACTCTTCGTTGGGGTGTGCGGCCTTCTCACTGCAGTGGCTTCTCTTGTTGCAGAGCACAGACTCTAAGCATGAGGGCTTCAGTAGTTGTGGCACGCGGGATCAGTAGTTGTGGCTCACGGGTTCTAGAGCACAGGCTCAGTAGCTGTGGCGCATGGGGTTAGTTGCTCCGTGGCATGTGGGATCTTCCCAGAGGAGGGCTCGAACCCGTGTCCCCTGCATTGGGAGGTGGATTCTTAACTACCACGCCACCAGGGAAATGTCCCCAGGTGGCGGTCTTCATCTGTCTCATCCATTGATGAATCATCCCTGCCTAAACAGGGCCTGGCACACAGTAGGTGTTCCGTAAACATTTGCTTGAGTGGAAAAGGGCCGTTCCTGTGCGACCATGGGAAGGAGCTAGTCCTTGTCCAAGAGACTTGAGATCATAGAGGGGGTGTGGTATACATCTAGCAAACACTCATCTGTTGTCTCCAGGCTGTCGTTACAGCTTTTCCGTTTATAATATCCGTAGCTTCGAACAATATGGTGTGTGTGTTTGAAATTCATATGTTCAGTGTGTGAAACTCTGCTGCCTGCTTCTCTCACCAACCTATTGTGTACTAAGTGGAGCTTTCTGCACATACTGTTTTCACTGCCGTACAGTATTCCACCTTGTGAGGCTGCCACAATTTATTTGTTCCTTCCCACCACCTGTTGATGGACATCTTGTAAATTTACGGTTTTTCAACATTCCCAAGAGTGCCTTAGGGAGCATCTTGAACATGTGTCCTTGTGAAATGAGTAAGGATTTCTTCAACCTGGTGGTTCTCAAGGTTTTTTAACCCAGGCATTGTAAGAAACACATTTACATCATGACCCCCATACATATGTAACTGGAGGAAAAGTTTGATGAAACAACACTATGTGTGAGGTCCTCTTATGTTAGTTTTGAATTTTAATTTACATCATTTTAAAAAGAAAGCCAGTGTTGATTCACTACATTGCTGTGTGGTTTACTTTTTGAACCTGAGCCACAGCAGTGAAAGCACTGAGTCTTAACCACTGGACCACCAGGGAATTCCCTGCTGTGTGGTTTAAATTTTGATTTAAACTCAAAATTATCATCCAAAGAGGCTGTGTCATTTTTTTATGCTAATAAAGACACATTAATGATATGGACACTACCAATAATATAATGTTAACAGGGAAAAACAAAAAGAAGCCCCAAAATTGTCTGTACAGTTTGACTTTAAGTATGTGTAAAAGATTCTGCAGGAAGAAAACAGGAAGTAAATGCACCCAAGACAATTTTCTTTGTATTTTATGTTTTCCAAGTTTTCCATATTGAGTGTGTATTATATTAATTCATTATATTAATTTTATAGTGACATTTTTAATAGTAAAATATTTAAATGGAATTTGATACAGGTTTTATTTAAATAGGATGCTCCCCTGTTGAATCTAAAATAGAATTGTTTGCCCTACTTCATTTACTTGCAACTTTTCAGAAACATATTTAACTCATAGAACAAAGAGATAAAATAGCTTTCAATTTGGATCAGCTGCCAGCTGTTGCAAGCAGCTGGAGGGCCAGGCGATTCTGGAGCTGGCTGGAGGGAACTGAGTGGTTTGGACAGCTCGACCCCAGTTCTTCGAGGCAGAGTGGAGATGTCCATACCACCCCAGCCTTCCTGTTTTCTCCTGCATCAAAATCTACTGTGTAGAAAGGATTTTACAAGTCAGCATTTTGCTAGGGTGGTAACTCCATGGTTTTCATACAGGTTCCAGCTAGTATCATATTTTCCCCGTTAGAATGCCTGTAACCATCTCTTGAACACCTTTTGGGAAAACTGTTATAAATTTATTCTCACCTGGGTGTTAATGAATGCTGATCCTGAGGTAGTACCTCTCCCTTAGGAGCATTAACGTTTCCCCTATTTTCTATTTTAACAAGTTTCTAAAATATTAACAGAAAAGTTGAAAAAAGAGTATAATGAACACCCATCACCCATCATCTAGATTTATATGTATGCAATATATAACAGTTATATAGTATGTATTTATAATATGTATATATGTGAATGCATATTTTTGCATATTTGTGTATATGTATTTTAATCTGTGTATTTGTGTGCATGTGTGTATATATGTATGTACACGTGTTTATATGTGCATATGTGTATATTGGTATATGTGTATGTATGTATGTTTATGAGTGTGTGTCTATGTATATTTATGTGTGTGCATGTATATTTACTGTGTGTATAATATGTGTATTTCTTTATGTGTGTATGTATAACCATTTGAATGTAAGTGCAGATATGACACTTTACCCTTAAATATGTCAGGACATAAATTCCAAGAATAAGGGCATTCTTCTGCACATCCATAATACTGTTATTGCTAAGAAAACTAGCAATAATTCTCTGTATCATCTGATAATCCATCCATATTCAAAATTTCCCAATTGTCCCTAATGCCTTTTTCTTAAATTTATTTTTTTTGAACTATAGTTGATTTACAATGTTATGTTAATTTCTGCTCTACAGTAAAGTGACTCAGTTATACACATATATACATTGTTTTTTATATTCTTTTCCATTACAGTTTATCCCAGGATATTGAATATAGTTCACTGTGCTATACAGTAGGACCTTGTTGTTTATCCTTTCTATATGTAATAGTTTGCATCTACTAACCCCGAACTCCCAGTGCATCCCTCCCTCACCCCCTCTCCTCCTTGGTACCCCTAAGTCTGTTCTCTGTATCTGAGTCTGTTTCTGTTTCGTAGATAAGTTCATTTGTGTCATATTTTAGATTCCACCTATGAATATGGGAGAATTCATACTGGAGAGAAACCCTGTTAGGTGTACGGATTGTGGAAAATCTTTCACCTGCAATGGTTACCCCATTGTGCATCACAAAATCCATTCTGGGGAGAAACCCTGTGAGTGTAAAGAATGTGGGAAAACTTTCACTGAGAGTGCTTATCTCATCAGGCCCTAGAGAAGCCCTATGGCCGTGACCAGTGTCAGAAACTTTTCAGGAACATCCTTGGCCTCATCCATCACCAGAGGATTCATACTGGTGAGAAACCCTACAAGTGTAATCAGTGTGGCAAAGCTTTCAGGGACAGCTCCTGTCTGACCAAGCATCAGAGGATATAGGGTCAAGAGCCCCTGTACCTGTGTGTCAAACAGGGTTCCAGAGCAGCCATGCTCTTACTGGACATCAGAGTTCACTGGAGAGACACCTGTGGAGAGTCAGCGAATGGGAAGATGGCTCTGGCTGATTCTCTTTACTTATGCCATGTCAGAGACTTCATATTGAACAGCAGTTCTTTGAAAATAGTATAACTCATCCCTTACTCCTCGGAACAGAAATCCTGAGACGTTGTGTTTGTATAATAAGCTGGGAGAATTCTTCTGCCACTTTGCTGAACTTATTGGAAAGAAACTCTAGAAACATAACAAATGTGTTAAAACCTTCAGGGATTGTGCTAAACATACACGAGACTGTGACACCTCATGATGAAACCTTTTGAAGGATGGTGACACAGTTGAGAGAGGGGACCAGGATGGCAGGGGGAAACTTCTCGTGGCGTTTCTCTCTGTTTTTATATGATATGCAAATCAAAATCTAGGAATGGAATTAACGTGGGAAACGTTTAAACTGGAACTCTTGCTTTTATTTGCATTAGAAAGAAGATTTGGTTAATGTGATGAGTTTGAGGTTTCAGTAAGAACCCTTGCCGAGGGACTTCCCTGGTGGCACAGAGGTTAAGACTCTGTGCTCTCAATGCAGGGGGCCTGGGTGTAATCCCTGGTCAGGGAACTAGATCCCACACGCATGCCGCAACTAAGGAGCCTGACTGCTGCAACTAAGGAGCCAACGTGCCTCAACTAAGGAGCCTGCCTGCCACAACTAAGACCTGGCACAACCAAATAAATAAATAAATAAAATATTAAACAAACAAAAAGAACCCTTGCTGAAACTCTTAGGTAAAAGGGAACGTATTTTTGAATTAGCCAATATGGAGTGATAATACAGGAAAGTCCCTTAAGGTGATACTAAGTTTATCGTGAAAGAAAGCTCATACTAGAGATGGACAGAAAACGTACACTTGATGTGGGAAAGCTTCCACCTGGAGATCTGATCTTCCAGGGTAATGCTGTCTGCTGGAAATATAATGTGAGCCACATGTATAATTTCAAATTCTTTAGTGGCCACATGTTTTTAAAAGTAGTAAGAAAGAGGTGAAATTAATGTCAATAACATTTTATTTTACCACCTATATTCCAAATACTAATAATTTAAACATATGACACTCACTCATTTCAGATCCTCTGTAACTGCACATCTAGTTGCTACTTCATCGGACAGCACGACTCTAGTGTATCAGAGAATGAATTCTGGAGAGGAGCCCCCTATAGAGCAATTGTCCCATTACAAACCCACAGTCAGGTTTTTAACACATTTCTAGAAAAAGTGTGTGCCTGGAAGTTAGTCCTGACATAGAACCCTAAGGACTCAACTGTATTCCATTTTTTTCTAATATGCACATTCTTTTCACATTGTAACATCTCAGAAATCAGTTTAATTGGTAGTCTTTTGTCTTCTCGTTTGCATTTTGTCTTCACAAAATGTGCATCTTACCATCAGTTGTGTCTTAGGTCTAATAAAATAACTAATATCAGGAGGAGGAATTAAATGACTAGTGAGATTCATTCATTTGAGGAAACTAGAACTTTCAAGGAAGAGACTGTTGCTGAGATCATGATTAACGACCTACCTGCTGGAACAAAAGATGGTGATGTAGTCCCTGTCGTGTTGCTGCATATTAAGTGTTATTCCTTTCCTGTAGCCTGTATCACCTGTAATTGTTTTATTACAAGATTGAAAATTCTCTTGAGGTGGAGGGAAGCAAAACACAGAAGTATGCATAGGCTCTTAACAAGCTGGTTAAACAGGAAAGAGTTCCTGAGCTCATGGGGCTTCTATTCTAGCTCATATATCAAAATATCTTTATGTTTAGTATTGTGCGTATATATGTGTGTGCACACTTTGGGCCTTTTAGTTATAAAAGAAAACGCTGTGCCTGATGGTCAGTAGATGCTCATTCAAGTGGCAATTCCTTGGCTGCTCAGAAGGCCTATACAGGAAAGTTAATCCCAGTTAAAGAAAAATTGTACGAAATTGCATGAAAACATTGGACTGCACCACGTGAATGTTAGTGTCATGGTTAGGAGTACATCTCTTGACTTCAGTCAGACTTGGGTTTCTCATGGGATTACATCTCAGTACCTGTGTGATCTCAGGTGAATTATTGAATCTCTCTGTGCCTTAGTTCTTCACTTATAAAATGTGGATAAGCCCTACCTCATTAGGAGTAGGAGAAGTGAGGTATGCAGAGTGCTTGGGACGTGACAGTGTTCAGTGTGGATTAGCTGCTCCGGCTCCCACCCCTGTTGCTATTACTGCATCTCCTGCCATTACTGCTGCTCTTGTTATTGATGTTTTTGCTTTGTTTTGGCCGAGCCATGCGGCTTGCAGGATCTCGATTCCCCGATCAGGGATTGAACCTAGGCTACGTCAGTGAAAGCCCGGAGTCCTAACCACTAGGCCGCCAGGGAACTCCCCATGTTTTTGTTGTTGCTGCCGCTGCTGATGTTCATGTTACTCCTCTCTGACTCAGGAGACTGAAAGAGAAGGGACATCAGCAGCCTTCCCAACCTCTGTAGACCCTGGGCCCCTGTCGCCAGTACTTCACAGCTGGCACTGCTTCCCAAACCCTGGTGCACGTGATTGGCTGGAAGCCTCTGAAGGAGCTACGTGGGAGAGGGCTAGAGTCTCCGGGATGTGGATGATGGCAGCTGGGCTGTGTGCAGAGGCCTGAACGGAGTGGAGGTGGGGCTCCAGGCGCTGTGAAGACGAGCTCTCTGGCACGCGTGCCCCAGAGTGATGGCGCATACTGTGCTGAGAAGGAAGATGTTGCCCAGCGCTCATTCCACTGTGGTACACGTCCATCCCACAGCAGTTGCAAGAGCCTGGTCCTGTTTGGGCCTCAAGCTCCTGGACTCAGTATCACAAGGACTTCTGCCCCAAATCACAGCTTCTCGCACTCACCCAAGACTCCTCACAGGCCCTGCCCCAGCGGCTGAACCACAGTCAGATGGTAACTGCCGCTCCCAGGGTAACTGAGCCACACATGTGCCGTCCAGTCTGGAGCAAGACTTCTCATGAGATGGTGCCTCCCTGGGGCTCACGTGAAGACTGAGACCTGCTCCGCTTGAACAAGGTTGGCCTTGTGTGCCTCTTGGCAGTCAGGACCAGGGCCTCAGTTGGATTGCTGTGCTGGAAGAGCAGCAAGTTGGTGTCCTAACTTCCTTCCAGTGGAGCTGGGGTCCCCAGTGTGGGCACTTCCCTTATACCTGTGTGATTGGACTCCAGGATTCTGAGCAGTGAGCTGAGACTGCTGGACTGGTGAGAACAGGCCATCTTGGAGGCTGGGGCTGCCATTCCCTGGTGTGGGCAGGGATAAGAATAGAGCAGACAGTGGGGGCAGAGACAGGAGTGTGAGGCCTCAGAGAGAGGAGTGGCTGAGACAAACGGGGTGGAGGGCTGGCACTTCCCCGCCGGGGGTCAGGCTGCGCTCACATTGTGAGATGCCCTGATAGACAGCCAGTGGATTCTCCTGTATCACTATGCTCATCCAGGTGTGTTCTCACTGCTTGTCATTGGAGAGAGCCTTAACTGTCCCTCAATCTAGCTTTTGTAGTTCTCTGTTTGGGACCAAATATTTTTACTTTAGTTGAAAAAGCAACCCATGCATGTGGTAAAGAATTAAAAAGGAGGGAAGCAGATGAATGAAAAATGAGCCTCTTTCTCACCTGAGGCCCCTCCTTGGAGACCACAGTTGTTGATGTGTTCTTGTGTATCCTTCTAGAGGCATTTAATGGGGGCGGGGGAAAGGGCGATCTCTGGACACCTAGGTTGTAGGTTTTTGTGTTCTACCTTGATTGTTCTCTTCATGGTGTGTTCTGGAGGCCATTCCGTGTGTGCATGTGTGTCTGCCCCAGTCTTTTTAACGACTGAGAGAAAGATTCTGGGCTGTTGAACACATCGTCGTGCTGAGAGGGTGGCATGCCGGGAGGAAGCGTGGGAGCTCTGCACACTGCCCCCTTCCAAACGCTGCTCTATTTTCATTTGGTTGTTCCTGAGTTACATCCTTTATATAAAACTGGTAAACATTAAGTAAAGTGTTTTCCTGAGTTCTAGTGGATTTCAACCTGAGGGGCCTGCGTGTTGTGGGAACCACTGATTTTGAAGTCTGCTGAGCAGAAGTGTGCGTAGCCCGTGGCAGGCATCTGAAGTGGGGACAGTCTTGTGGGACTGAGCCCTTGACCTGTGGAGTCTGCGCTAATTGTAAGCAGTCAGTCTCAGAATTGAATTGTTGGGCACCTTTTGTGTTAGAGAATTGGTTGGTGTTGAAAAAAAACTACACATACGGTGTCGGAATTAGTGTCAGAAAAAAGACGCCCAACATCAATAGGGGGAAAAAACGAACCTCAACATAAACCTCACATCTTATACAAAAATTAACTCAAAATTGATGGTTGACTTACATGTAAAAAGTAAAATGGAAGTCCTCGGGACTTATAAACAAAGAGTTCTAAAACTTGACATAAAAAGCATGATCCATAAAAGAATAATTGATAAATTGGACATCTTCTGAATTAAAATACTTTGTTCTGCTAAAGGCTCTGTTAAGGGAATACAACTACAGACTGGGAGAAAAGGTTCACAAACCATATATCTGACAAAGTACTTATATTTAGAATATAAACAGATCTCTCCAAACTCAACAGTTTTTGAAAACTAGAATATGGGCAAAAGACATGAACAGACATTTCATTGAAGAGGATATACAGATGGCAAATAAACCTGAAAATATGCTCAACATTATTAACTGTTAAGAGAACAGACTTGTGGTTGCCAAGGGGGAGGGGAGTGGGGAGGAAAGGACTGGGAGTTTGGGATTAGCAGATGCAAACTAGCATATATAGAATGGATAAACAGCAAGGTCCTACTGTATAGCACGGGGAACTATATTCAATATCCTGTGATAGACCATAATATGGAAAAGAATATGAAAGGGAAAAAATATATATGTATAACTGAGTCACTTTGCTGTACAGCAGAAATTAACACAACATTGTAAATGAAATATACTTCAATGAAATTTTTTAAAAAGTTATTAACTGTTAGAGAAATGCAAATTAAAAGCACAGCGAAATGTCACTACACATCTATCAGAAAGGCTAAAATAAAAAACAATAACACCAAACACTGGTAAGGATGTGGGGAAACAGGTGCACACATACATTGCTGGTGGAAGTGTAAAATGGTCCAACTACTCTGGAAAAGAGTGGCAGTTTCTTTTAATACTAAACATGTGCTTACCATGTAACACAGCAATTGCACTCTTGGGCATTTATCCCAGAAAAATGAAGACTAACGAAGGTTCACACAAAAACCTGTACACAAATGTTTACAGCAGCCTTATGTGTAATAGCAAAATTTTGGAAACAACCCAAATGTCATTCAGTGATGAATGGTTAAACAAACTGTGGTATATCCTTAGCATCAATGCTACTTAGCAATAAA
The DNA here is from genome assembly GCF_965194825.1 of Balaenoptera physalus. Lineage (NCBI taxonomy): Eukaryota > Metazoa > Chordata > Mammalia > Artiodactyla > Balaenopteridae > Balaenoptera > Balaenoptera physalus. The sequence goes on from NC_138900.1 coordinate 384,647, forward strand.
AAGGAATGAACTGAATGGATCTTAAAAGAACTATGTTTGGTGAAAAAAAGCCAATCTCTAAAGTCCACATACTCTATGATTCTGTTTATATGACATTCTGGAAAATGCAAAACTATACTGGGGAAAACAGATCAGTGGTTGCCAGGGTTATGGGTGGGGGAGAAGGTCACCAGGAAGGAGGTTTTTTTTTAAATTTATTTTTTATTTTTTATTGGCATATAGTTGATTTACAATGTTGTGTGTACAGCTAAGTGATTCAGTTATACATATATCCATTCTTTTTTATTTTTATTTTATTTATTTATTTATTTAAAAATCTTATTTATTTATTTTTGGCTGTGTTGGGTCTTCGTTGCTGTGAGCAGGCTTTCTCTAGTTGTGGTGAGCAGGGGCTACTCTTCGTTGTGGTGCGCGGGCTTCTCATTGCAGTGGCTTCTCTTGTTGCGGAGCACAGGCTCTAGGCACACGGGCTTCAGTAGTTGTGGCGCGTGGGCTCAGTAGTTGTGGCTCATGGACTTAGTTGCTCCACGGCATGTGGGATCTTCCCGGACCAGGGATCAAACCCGTGTCCCCTGCATTGGCAGGTGGATTCTTAACCACTGCGCCACCAGGGAAGTCCTATCCATCCTTTTCCCATATAGGTTATTACAGAATATTGAGTATAGTTCCTTGTGCTATACAGTAGATCCTTGTTGCTTATCTATTTTATATATAGTAGTGTATATATGTTAATCCTCAAACTCCGAATTTATCCCTTCCCCCCAACGTTTCCCCTTTGGTAACCACAAGTTTGTTTCGAACTCTGTGAATCTGTTTGTTTTGTAAATAAGTTCATTTGTATCATTTTATTTATTTATTTATTTTAAAATATTTACTTATTTGGTTTGCCAGGTCTTAGTTGTGGCAGGCGGGCTCCTTAGTTGTGACACGTGGGCTCCTTAGTTGTGGCATGCGAACTCTTAGTTGCGGCATGCATGTGGGGTCTAGTTCCCTGATCAGGGATCAAACCCGGGCCTCCTGCATTGGGAGTGTGGAGTCTTAACCACTGTGCCACCAGGAAAGTCCCTGTATAATTTTTTTTAGATTCCACGTATAAGTGGTATCATATGAAATTTGTCTTTCTCTGACTTACTTCACTTAGTATGATAATCTCCAGGTCCATCCACGTTGCTGCAAATGGCGTTATTTCATTCTTTTTCGTGGCTGACTAATATTCCATTGAATATATGTACCAGATCTTTATCCATTCCTCTGTCGATGTACATTTAGGTTGATTCCATGTCTTGGCTATTGTAAACAGCGCTGCAGTGAACATTGTGGTGCATGTATCCTTTCGAACCATATTTTTCTCTGGATATATGCCCAGGAGTGGGATTGCTGGATCATATGGTAGCACTGTTTTTAGTTTTTTAAGCAACCTCCATATTGTTCTCCATAGTGGCTGTGCCAATGTACATCCCCACCAACCGTGTGGGAGGGTTCCCTTTTCTCCACACCCTCTCCAGCATTTATAGTTTGTAGACTTTTTGATGATGGACATTCTAACTGGTGTGAGGTGATACCTCATTGTAGTTTTGATTTGCATTTCTCTAGTAATTAGTGATGTTGAGCCTCTTTTCATGTGCTTTTTGGCTATCTGTATGTCTTCAGGAAGGAGTTTTTGGTGCAATGGATCTGTTCTTTATTCTGATTGTGTTGGCGGTTATATAATTAAAATTCATGGAACCGAATACTGGAAAATGGGAGTATTGTTGTAAATAAATATGCAAAATAAACTGTTCAGAGAAACATTTTTTAAAAAATCACCTTGCACAAAATGACAGCCTCATAAACTGCCCTCTAGAAAATTCTGGAATGGGAAGCAGCATTCTGACCCTGGCCCTGTCTACCGGAGTGGCGACACCTATTTGGGGTTTTGGAGGACATCACTCACCCCAGTCGCTTCTTTTACGTTTTCCTCCATTTCAGCGGCTCCTGAAGCCCCCAGCATGGCTAGTCTTCAAATTCTGTCAACTCCCTGCATATGCAGAACCCTTTTTTTGACCCCACATTCCTGTCTCTCAGTGTCCCCACCTCTATTTCTTTTTCTTTTTAATAAATTTATTTATTTTTATTTATTTATTTTTAGCAGCATTGGGTCTTCGTTGCTGTGCGCGGGCTTTCTCTAGTTGCGGCTCGCGGGCTTCTCATTGCAGTGGCTTCTCTTGTGGTGGAGCACAGGCTCTAGGCGCACGGGCTTCAGTAGTTGTGGTGCACAGGCTTAGTTGCTCCGTGGCATGTGGGATCTTCCCAGACCAGGGCTCGAACCCGTGTCCCCTGCATTGGCAGGCGGATTCTTAACCACTGCACCACCAGGGAAGTCCCTCACCTCTATTTCTAAGGCTGTGGGTCTCTCTGTCTCTGTTGTCTCCCCGTTTCTGCTTCTCACCTTCTCTGTCTCCATCTCTAGGTCTTCTTATCTCAGGGTCTCTGTTTTCCCCATTCGAGGCCTGCCCATTTCTACCTGTCCCTGTCTTGGGTCTTTCTCTACATCAGAGTCTCCCAAGCTCTGGATCTCCCCTTCTCTGAGTCTGTCTTCCTCTCATTCTCTGTGTCTTCATCTGTTGGTCTCCTTGTGTCTGTGATCCTCAGTATCTCGCTATCTTGGGGACTCTGGGCCTTCTGGTCTCTCCATCTTTGGGTGTGCGCGCCTCTTGTCCTCACCTTTCTCTCCCTCCTCGTCTCTGCGTCCGTGTCTCCTCTTCTATGCCCCGCTCTCTGTCTCTGCGTATGTGTCTCTTCTCTTCCTTTCTCCGTCTGTCTCTCTGGTCTTCTCTTGTTTATGCCGTTGCCATGGCATCAAGGACAGCGCAGGCGCAAGGGAGGTCGGACGCCAGGCTAGGCTAGCTCGGCCTCTGATTGGCTGTCTGGTCTGCCGTCGCGTCTTCGCTCTGCCCACGTCCGCGCCGATGACCTGCTGCCTTCTGGGCGTCGCAGGTTCCGCGCACGCGCAGTCTGGCCCGACGCCATCGCGCCGGGCTCCTGGGGCCGCTGCGCCGAAGGAACGCAGGCTGGCGGCCGCGACGTACCGTTCCTGACAGGCGAGTTGTAGCGGCCCGGCTCGTGTACGCACGCAGCTGTGTTCCGAGGTGACCGGAGGGGGCTTGACGGCTGAGGGTGTCTGTGGTGGGCGCTCAGGTGGGAGCAGGGGACGGTGCCAAGCCGCCCTGGGCTGCGGCCTGGAGCGCGGGGTCGTCTCTGCCGGCCGGTCGCCCTGCGTCTCTACCCCGTCACCCGGACGTGGGTTTGGTTTGAGTGAGGTGCCTGCCTCTGCTCTGGGACCTCTTAGGTGGGCGAGGGAAACCCTATCGGGGAAAGGGCAAGAATGGGTCAGCCGGCAGCGGGCATTGAGGACCACAGAGGATTGCTTTTGGACCTTTTTAAAATAGTGTCAGATAGGACTTCTGCATACCCTTTGTTCAGATTCACCTGTTGGTATTTTATGTTTTGCACACCTCTGTCTCTCTCCCTTACCCCCTCTCTCTCTCTCCATTTTCTCCGCCCCCCTCCCCAATCCCATCATACACAGACCTGCCTCTTAGCTGACTCATCGGAGGCCAAGTTGGACAGTTCCACCATCCTCGACTCCATACCAGGGTCTGGTCCCTGTTCCCCCAGTCACCCCAACAACCTCCTGTAGTCGTGTCTTCTCCTACTCCCCAGCCAGTTCAGGGCCCGGCGTGACACATTGTTGCTTTTCCTCTGCTTGCTCCTTGGGACTGTGACTTCCTTAAATTCCTGGTCTTGAGGCTTTTGGGGCGCCCAGGCCGGTCACGCAGGATGTCTCTTGGTTGTCTGTCTCTCGTGAGCGGGTCCAGTGTGCGCGTTCTAGTCAGGGACTGAGGAAGGCAGCTGAGATACTAAAGACGCTCCTTACTCCACGTGTTTTTCATTCTAAAGGCACTTTTTCCCTCTTTATAATGAGTGAGTAATCTCTGCATGAGGCCAGGAGACGCTGTGAATACCGAGTCATCTGATGTGGAAATGTGGGGAGAAGGCGACATGGGGGCAGGGCTGGGCCTGGAGGTGGGAGCGAAGCTTGAGCTCTGCACAGCCCTGTGTGAAGGGGATTTGCCTCCACCCTTCAGGATCAGCTGGGGATGGGGAGAGGGCTGGCCAGGACCTGAACTCCCACTCACAGGCCCGTGCCTCTCACTGTGTCGGTACCTCTTTGTCCCTCTGCAGGTGTGGAGTCTGGCTAAGATCCCAGAGCATATTGTCATCCCTGGTCTGTCTCCCTCGGAGCCTCAATCCCGTGAACTCACCCTTCACAACAGGCGCCTTGCATGTTTGGAAAGATGCTGCCTTTGGGGAAAGCGTTTGCCACCCCCAGGAACTCCCCAACTCCCCTGGAATTGCCCACACTGGAGTCAACAGCTGGGGACCAGTAGGAGGGGCCCAAGACCAACCCTGGAAGGGCTCCTGCTGACCTCGAGTTCTCCTGCCTCCACTTCTGGAACTTTGTCTACCAGGAGGTGGCTCGGTCCCACCAGGCCCTGGCCCGGCTCCGGGACCTGTGTTGAGAGTGGCTGCAGCCTGAGGTGCACTCCAAGGAACACATGATGGAGCTGCTGGTGATGGAGCAGTTCTTGGGCATCCTACTCCACAAGCTCCAGCCCAGGGTGGTGGCAGAGCAGCCCAAGAGCTGCAAGAAGGCAGCCTCCCTGGTGGAAGACCTCACCAAGGCCCTGGTGGAGCCAGGTGAGGCCACCTCCCCAGAGGAGAGTATGCCTTTGAGGAATGGGAGGGGATCAGCCCTGGAAGGAGTGACATTGACAGCATGGAGTCCAGACCCCAGCCAGCGGGTTACCTGAGAGAGTTCAGTTCCCTCATGTATAAGAGGCACAGAAGCTAAACACTCTGAGCTGGTGGGGCAGCTCCTCAGTCAGCAGGGATCTGGCCCCCACCACCCTGCCCAGGGGCATCACCCTCATGGGCCAGGAAGGCTGCTTGGGTTTCTGCCCTCACATCTGCCTTCCAGATGTAAGGAAGCAGGAGGAAGCAGCCCCTTAAAAACTAAGTAAGTATTCTCGGCACACTTCCGTCTCCTTATTACGGGAAGAAGGGGAGCACTGGGGCTGGGTGGGCAGTCTCCACCACATCTGAGGGCAAGGCCTATGGCCTGGTGGTAATGGGGCCCTGGAGCCTTGGGCTCGGGGTCAGAAGCCTGGGTCCATGTTTGTCCCCCACCCCCAGCCCTGTGAGCTTACTGTGAACCTCTTGGGCTCACTGTACCCTTGGGTGTAAACGGGGATGCCATCAAGATCTCCCTTGGGGTCCACCCACAGCTTTGAGCAAGGCGGTGTGTCACAGGGAAGCACGCTGAGTCTTTCCTGTCTGCCATTTCCAGGTGGGCCGGCGAGAGCCAGCGAAGACCTGGAACCCAGTAAGACCCAGGCACCCCCGAGACCTGTGAGTGACCAACCAGCTCTTGGGTACGTGTGGTGGGCCAGGGTCTGTGGTTGGGAAAGGCCAGGAGAGAGCCATCGTGCTGGTTCTTGAGGGAGCCCAAGGGAAGCCAGGTAGCTGAGGCCTGGAAGCCTGTGCTGTAATTTCACCTTCTCCCCACAGGCTCTGTGAATGTCACGAGTATTATTTTTAATTAAATTCCTCTTGAGATGATTCAAATTGTACATGCTTATCAGAAACAGTGAAAAGCATCGAGTTATAAAGAAGAAAGTAACAATCTCCCCACTCCCTCATACCCTCTGCAAATCAAACCAAGGTGCGCACCCTGGCGTTTGCCCCTTCGTGTTCTTTTGTACATCTCACCTGAGTGCGTACACATCTCACCTGTGTATGCACACATCTCACCCATGGGCCTGTGCAGAGGTTGGCAGCCTGTTTCCCTGGAAATGATGCCTGTAGCACTGGCTGTTTGCATGGAGCAACCCCTCACCCACCCAGGCCCCTCCAGGCAGTGGCTCAATATCCAATGCCATCTCCTCCTCACCTCCATGGCGTTTCACAGGATCCACCGTTCGTTGTCCTAGAGTGGGAATTTTGTTGCCGTTAAGGTTTCTGCCTCTTCCTGTAAATCTGCAGTGAAACGTCCTCAGACACGTGCCTGGGTGTGGGAAGTTAGTTCTGTTTGGGTAGGGTGGGATCCTCAGGACCATTGGACAAAGGGCATTTCCACATGGTTTTCCAAAAGTTCTGTAGCATATATGTACAGTGCCAGCATACAAGGGTGCCTATTTTCCCACATCTGTGCCAGCACTGCATATTGTTGCTTTTTAAGATCTCTACCATCCTGATGGGTAGAAAAGTGTGTTATCTCTTTTTGGCTTTTCTTTGAATATCTAGGGCCACTGCTGAGCTTGAGCTGCTTTTTGCTTTCTTCTTGGCTGTTCTGCTCTGTCAGTTGAGGACACAAGTGGGGTCAGTGGAACCCTGGGACCTTCTGTGATGTGACCATGCTGGGGCCTCCCTGACTGGCTTGGGGGTGCTCAGCTGTGAGATCTAGCCTTCTCAGCTTGGCCTTCCCTTCTCCCCAGTCTCTTCTGCTCCAGACCCCGTGCTTCTGGAACAGGAGAGCATCAGGGAGGAGAAGACCAGAGAGGCCAGGCCCACAAAGGCTGAGCCAGAGGTGGGTGGGTGGGAGCCCACTTGCCCAGCAGCTCACAGGGCCTGTCCCACCCTGTCTTATCAACCTGCCTCCCTCCCTCCCTCATCAGTGTGCTGCCAGCTGCCCTAGGGAGGCCAGAGGACGAGGAGCTAGGGTGGGCTGAGGTTCCAGGCCTGGGCACCCAGGCTGCTGCCTCCCCAGGAAGCTAAGGGACGAGCCTGGCCCTGAGCGGTGGGTGAGGGTGGGGGAGTTCTCTGAGACCAGGGGGAGGGCTCTGACTTGAGCCGTCCCACTGCCTCCTGGGGAGTGCTGGCCAGGTGGCCCCTGACTGCAGGCTCCCCCCCAACCCACTTTGTGGTGACTCCATGGCCTCTTCCCTGTCCCTCTGGCTGTGTCTGGTGCACCCTTAGTCCCCCCGAGGGTGCACTGTGGCTGCCAGCGGCAGCTCCCCTCCTCACCCTTCCTGCTGCGTCTGCTGTCCCCAAGTCCCACCTCCCACCAACCAGGACTCCTGGCCTCGCCCGGCCCCCCACCCAGCAGCCACCTCCCCACCCTCGTGCACCTTGCTCTTCTGCATCGAGACTCAGGTTTTGTTGCCCTTGGGCCTCACAGGTCCCTCAGACCTCCTGGGCTGGGCAGAGTGCAGGGTCCCTGGCCACGTGGGCCATCTCTAGCCATGTGCTGCCCTGCAGTACATGAGCCTGGGGGGTGTCCCAAGGGAAGCCCTAGGTGGGCAGCACTTGCGGGGAGACCTTTGTGTGGATCTCCCGTTCGTGGATCATCTCAAGAGCCACACCAGGAAGCTCTACACGTGCCAGAGCTGTTGGAAAACTTCCACTTCAGCCTGGCCCTGGCTGAGCACCAGAATTCCCATGAGAAGGAGAAAGTCGATGCATTGGAGAGTGCCCCGGGCACCCCTGTGCTGCATGTGGAGCCCATGCCAGTGGAGGATTGGCAAGCTCCTGGAGAACATGGAAGGTGATGTTTTCCCTGTGCACTCTGAGGCACAGAGATGAGCCACTTTGCTGTCAGTGCCCCCAGGGAAGGACAACTACCTGCCTGAAATTTCAGAGTAACACATTGGGCTCCTTCAAAACCCTTGTGTGGCTTCCTGCGGTGTCTGTGTGGATGTAAGTCTGCTTGTTTTCTAAACGAGCTAAGGTGGCTGAAGCACTTAGAACCCAGGAAGGGCGCACATGAAGCCCTCACCTTGCAAACACAGCTGCAAAGATGCTTACCTGTGAGCACAAGCCGCCAGGAGTGAAAGAAGACTGCTTTCTTCTCTGACCGTTTCAGCACCACCCACACATTGGAACATTGGTCTTTGTGCAAAGTGTAGAGTTGCCTTAAGTTGTGTGATTTGCCAGCTCTTTCTTGAAGTCAGCCTTGTCTGTTCCTCTTGTTAGAACTTCCCAGGGCTGCTGTTCAAACAGAAATCTTGCCTGCTGTTTTGTTTTTTTCGTAAATATGTGTTGAGTCCTCAGTAGCGTACCGTTCTCCATTTTAACTCACATGGGTATGGAGTGGCTTACAAAGATCACAAAAACACTCGGAGCCTAGTAATGCAGTGTTTTCAAACCATGTCTCAGCCCATTAGTGAGTTGCAAAATCAAATTAGTGGGTGGCCACCGGCATTACAGAGCAATGAAATAGAATAAAATAGGTCAAAATTCATAATGTAGTAAAGGCAAATATTGTTTTGTGAAACTTTTCAGCCATACATCTAAATATGAGAACTGGTTGCAATGTAAAATATATATCTTACTAGGCAGGGAGTTGGGGGTACTGTGATCAAAACCAGTTGAAAACACCAATAAAGGTTGATGAGATCCGTCTGCGTGGGCAAGGGGAACTTAACTCCTTGGGCTACGTAAGGCGATCTTTTGAGTTTTGCATTTAATCTCAGGTTGCAGCATTGTTTTCATTGCCTGAGCATAAATTTAACTGCTTTCTGTGGATAGAGAAACTGGTGCCTCTTTCTGTCACTGTGTTTGGGCAGGCAGTCTGTTGTAATGGTGCCCGATATCACAGGGGCTTAACATAATAAAGGATTTATTTCCTCACTCACATCACAGTCTTATGGTGGTTGCTGCTGCTTGAGTGTTAGTGGGTTCACACGGAGTGTCAGAGGGTAGCTGTGTTCATAGGGATAGGGGGAAGGTAAACCACATAAATGGAAACCTGGCAAGATGGGAATGAGTTCCAATGGGAAGGAGATGCTTAAATACCTTCTGTAATGGACTGAGTTGCGTGCCACCGCGCCCCCCTTCCCTCCTTCCCCCTGCCCCCAGCTCATATGTGGAAGCCCTAACCCCTAATTTAGAGATAGGGCCTTAGGGAGATAATTAAGGTTAAATGAGGTCATATGGGTGGGGCCTTAATCCCATGGGACTGGTGTCCTTATAAAAAGAAAGAGCAGAGATTGCTCTCTCTTGCCAAGTGTGCACAGAGGAAGCTAGGAAAAAAGGTCTCACCAGAAACCAACCCTGACAGCACCTTGATCTTGGACTTCTAGCCTCCATAACTGTGAGAAAATAAATTTGTGCTGTTTTAAGCCACCTAGCCTGTGTGTTTTGTTTTTTATTTCTTATGGCAGCCTGAGCAGACTAATACATGACCCCCCTTATTATTTGGGTTGATGAGTTTTGTAAATCAGTGTCAACCAGTGCAACGGTCTGGAACACAAACAGCCCAGTTGCTTAAGAACTACTTTGACATTTGTATTCCTTGAACTTTCAATTTCAGGTGTGGTGATTTTTCCTAAAGAATTAGTGGGGAAAAAAAGGAGAAAGCTACATACATTGAGAGGCTGAAATCCTTTCTGGATCTAGGTGGAATACTAAAAGTATAATATATACAAGTGACTAGGATGCCTATTTACATGGAGTTAAATACCCAATTACAGAGGAACGATGACTTAAATTTTGGTAGAGCCGTTCAAAGGAATAATGAAGCATAATGATAATTAAGAAGACTATGTAGCAACATGGAAGAAAAATTTCTAAGTGTGGCTCAAGGAGTAGAATACAAATATTTGTTACATTGTAACTATAAAACATGGTGGAATTTTGGCTGCATTTGTTTTTGGTTTTTGAATTCCCTTGAGAATTCTTTATTTACAGCACTTCTATAATAAAATTCATTTTTCACCATTTTGAAGAAAATTCTCCCAATCATGGAAAACTTAAAAAAAAAAAAAAAAGAAATGAAGGAGAAAAAATTTTTTCTCCTGTTCCCAGCTCATAGGAACTTTTGACATCTCAGTATCCGTCCTTCCAGTCATTTTTCTGTGTACAAGATTTGGTATGTATGTGTTCAGTGCATGTATAAAATTTGTGAGCATCTTCATTATAAATGTGTGTGTGTTTCTTGAGTATCCTGAGTGAGGGATCAGTCCAGATTCACTGGGCCTGTCGCTCACATGACTGAGAAGTCCCTCTTTGGGAGGAAGAATTAAAAATTACTAAGATAAAATGAGGTGTTTGTTAGGCTTTGGAAGGGGTGCAATAGAGTGAAGGACCTTGGAGTTTCAGCTTCATTTACTTCATGGCCACTCCATGAAACCCGATCCTCAAAACATAATGTAACTCAGGCCTCTCTCAACCAGTGAGCACCTGAGTTTATAGAAAGGACAGTTTCCAGAAGTCTCAGTGAAACAACCAGCTCTCCAGCTCCAGCCTCTGGCCGACAAAGACTGTCTCTTGAGAGTTGGGCTCCTGAAAGGCCACACACAAACTGAGGCAGCTCTTAGGGAAACCCTCCCAGGCTTCCCAGAAGTGTGGGGAAAGGAGCGTGGCTTCTGCAGTAGGAGGGTCTAGTTTCCTGTAGTGGAGACTGCTCTGAGAGGGAGACTCTGGGACAGATAAATCTAATCCTGCCCAGGTTCTTACCAAGTTTCTTCTCAATGGTTCATGTCCCTGCACCTTTGGATGGGAGTTAAGACCCTCAGCACAGACCCATTTTCCCTAATGCCTGACCCAACACAGCTTCCCCTGAGGTTAACAAGTGGGGGTATCTGGCGATATTTTTGTCTCTCTGTAGAATAAGTCATCCATTTGTGTGCTTTACCATGTGTTGGGCAGGGTGGTGATAGAAGAAGAACAGCAAAGAAATTCTACATTTCTTTTAGTAGGTTTGTTTTTTGTAGTGGTTTGAGAAAAGCAACTCTGAAACTATTTTACAAGTATTTTAGAATTCAGCAAATTAGTAAGTATGTTTATTTTAGGGGTCTCAGCATTCTCGCTATTGAAGAGGGACATAAAAATACGGGGAGTCACAGATTGGAATGGGAGGTATTTCTGTGTATGTATATGCACCCATATACCTTTTTGTGTGTATCTATATAAGCGTTTTTACGTGCGCCTTTATTTCCTAGCTCAGCAGTAGACAACCTAGTAGCAATGAGCACACCTGGCACTCAGATTTGGTCCTGAATAGCATCCCCTACTAAAATGAACCAGTTCTTTGGACCTGCAGAAATATGACTGATTTCGGGGCTGATTTCAGGGTAGAAACAAGATGAGCTTATAACATCTTATACTGAAAATGATGAAGGCATGTCACAGGGATGGCAGGAACTTCCCTGAAGGGACTATTATTGGCCATATCTGGGACAACATGAGCACCAAAAAACCTAAGGACAGCAGTAAGTCATAAAACAGGTGTTCACCAAGGCATCAGGGCAAGCCCCTCTGAAAAAGCCAACAAACCACAAGTGCAGAGGCTCCTAACGTGAGACCCCTCCCACCTCCCAATCCACCACACAATAATGCAGGTGTTATTATCTCTGGCCAACCTTCACCTTGTCTCCTTCTCTCTATTCTGACTGACTTTGATGCTGCTCTTCCCAGCACATCTAATTTCCTTGAGGACAAGAAGCTACACAAGGATAGAAGCACAGGCAAAGGGAAGAGGATACATGTAATAAAGGGAGGGAGGACAGAACACCTGACCAAAGGACCAAGGCTATTGAGCTGCCCTGTCCTGTACAGCTGCTCACTGGCTACATGTGGCAAATGAGCACTTGAAATGTGGCTACAGCAAATTAAAATGTACTGTAAATGTAAAACACACACTGGATTTCAAAGGCATAGTATAAAAAGAAAGCAAAATATCTCACTTGTGATTTTTTTATATAAACAACATGTCAAGATGGTAACATTTGGGATATATAGGGACAAATAGTAAATTAATTTCACCTGTTTCTTCTTTTTAAATGGGACTATTACAATATATTTAAAATTTACCAATGGGGCTTACGTTGTGTCTATTGGAGAGTGCTGCTATGCACTATTTACTGATTTTCTTGTGGTGTTTTTTTTTTCCACTCTCATAGTTCTTTGTTTATTCACTTATTGTTCCCCCCCCCCCCAACTAGAAGGTAACCTCAGAGAAGGCAGGACCTTGTCTGTCTTGCTGACTGTATCCTCAGAGCCTATGACAGTGCCTGTAGTAGGAGTGTATAGACATTTAATGAGTGAACAATAAGTGACGTCTCTCCATCAGTTTGAGTAATTTAGAGATGATTATGTTGGTATCATTAGTCATGATTATGTATACACCCAAGATGCATTTTTACTATTTACCTTGCAACTTCTGGTTACTGTTTCCATCAATCTAATTTATATTCCTCCCAGTCATCTCCCTCCCTTGCACAAATTTGACTCTCCAGTGTGTGCTTTAAAAAACAATATTGTTTTATTACTACCAGCAGGAGTGGCCTGCATGGGGTGGTGGGTGTGCCTGGCTCAGGGTATTTGTGGGCTGTGAGGGGTAGATGATAATTGGGAGGCTGAAGGAAAGGAAGTGGGGCTGGAGGCCAGGCCCAAAGGCTCCTCTGATTTACTTCTGGGAAGAGGTAGACTTAATAGAGGAGTCATGGCAAGCTACGGCCAGGCCGCCAATAAGATTAAGAAATTCTTGGAAATCTAGCTGCCCATCAGAGTCGAGGTCCAGTTTCTTCATCATGCGGTCAAGGACACTAGGGTCCTTCTGGTTCTTTGTGAAGGCACCCAGCTCTGTATTCATGAAGATAAGGAACTCGGCCTTGGAGAGTTTGCTGTTGTTACCGTCCCTTCCAGCATGCTTTTGGAAAACAGCAATCAGAGACTCAATGCACCGTTCAGTCTCTGTAGGGCTGGATATTTTTGCCATGTTCGGAGAGGAGCAAGGCACGGGGCTGCGAGCGGGGAGCGGCGTGGCAAGCCATGATTTTCTCACGTGGTTTTTAAATGACTGAAATTAAGTCCAAAAAAGAGGGGGCATTCCACAAGCATACTGAGGAACAGTATTGGAAGACTATTTGCAACATGGTTTCCCCAAGGGAGAAATTTCAAGTTACCTGGAAGCTTATATCCTAGCATTGTGATTAGAAAAGTCAAACTGATCATTATAACCCTAACTGATGGTTAGTGACCAAAACCAGCCAATGCAATTTACATATGGGTTCTAGTGAGGGTGACAAGTCACTGTTTAAGGATCACGGTTGTCAGGGTGACTGCTGTTAGTGGATTCAGGATTCAGTGAAATACTATAGACTGCCTTCAAGTTAAATTTTATAAAAACAAAAGCTTATTAAACACCAGGATAAAGAATCAATGAAAAAAAAACAGTTCAAAAGATTAACTTGTACATTTCTCAAGAGATAAATCTTGCAAAACATAAGGTTCCAATGTGAGTGTGCTCTTGCTCATAAGATGTGGCTTAACAAAGAAAAAAATCTTCCTCTTTTTGTGAAACAGCAACATCTGCATTTCTAATGCCTGTGAGTCCTGTAGAAAAATTTATAGCAAGAACAGAGCAGCAAAAGCCATCTCAGAATCTGCAAGACTCCATGGAAGTGGCTTTACCTTTCAAGTCTTCCTATACAAATCTTTTCAATTCCATTGCATATAAAGATTAACTTATTGCAACATAATGCATATAACTACTTTAAAATCTGTTTATAGTACATGGATACTTTGTCATATGGCATTCACATCTGTGAGGCTGGTGGCCATGTGCCTTGACCAAAGAATTACACACAAATCAGAAAATTTTGTACTGAGACAGCTGAATATTCATGGTGATTCCATAAAGTGCCACTCTCATGTCTGGAACACTCTGCCATATTGTTTTTAGGGAATATCAGAGTCAAGTTGCACCATTCATAAGCAACCCCTGCCAAGAAGGTAATGTACAATAATGATAAATTCTGACTGCGTTTGGTTCTTTTATATGAAAGGCATTTGCTGAGTTTGTCACCACTTTGAAAATCTCTGGTTTGGAATATGGTGAATCCTTAGAAGCCACCCCAGATCCACTACATTTTTTTCCATTTCTCTTTTGTAGGTTCTATAATGAAGCATTAGCGGCCACTCACGGCTGAAGGTCCTCAACAGTGATTAACTCCACACTTCCCTACTGTCTGGATGAGCTGATATCCTGGGATGGATGACCCAGAGCTCGGTATTCCCACAATCATTTCCGTAAATGTGAACTCTCTGTGGGGGTGTGAGGAGTTTGCTGAGCATGAAGTCTTGTGTGTAATGTTTGTGTTGTTTCTCAGGAGTATGACTGGGTCAAATCTAGTAAGCGATGCGCTATGGCTTAAGGCTTTGCTGGGTCCCGGAACATGTGTAGTGGGTCTACCCAGCATGAGTTCTCTGGTGCTTGGTAAGGGAGGAGCTGTGTGTGAAGGCTTTCCCACAGTCCCTGCACTCATATGGCTTCTCTCCTGTGTGGATCCTCCGGTGCTGAGTGAGGTGGGTGCTCTGCCTGAAGGATTTTCCGCAATCCTGGCACTCGTAGGGCTTTTCCCCAGTGTGTGTCCTCTCGTGCTGGCTGAGCGATGAGCTGTGGCTGAAGGATTTTCCACATTCATTGCACCCATAGGGTTTCTCCTTGGTGTGAATCCTCTGGTGTTCTATGAGGAGGGAGCTCTGGCTGAAGGCCCTGCCACACTCGTTACACTCGTAGGGCTTCTCTCCCGTGTGGATCCTCTGGTGTTGAATGAGTGGAGCAAGCTGGCTGAAGGCTCTGCCACACTCGTTACACTCGTAGGGCTTCTCCCCGGTGTGGATCCGCTGGTGTTTGGTCAGGGACGAGCTGTGGCTGAAGGCCTTCCCGCACTCGCTACACTCATAGGGCTTCTCCCCGGTGTGGATTCTCTGGTGCTGAGTGAGGTGTGTGCTCTGCCGGAAGGCCTTCCCGCACTGACTGCACGAGTAGGGCTTCTCACCCGTGTGCGTCCGCTCGTGCTGGCTAAGCGACGAGCTGTGACTGAAGGTTTTCCCACACTCGTTGCACCCGTAGGGCTTCTCTCCTGTGTGGATCCTCCGATGCTCGGTCAGGAGCGTGCTCTGGCTGAAGGCCTTCCCGCACTCGCTGCACTCGTAGGGCCGCTCACCTGTGTGTGTCCTCTGATGCTGAATCAGTGGTGTGATCTGGGTGAAGGCTTTTCCACATGCCTGGCACTCGTAGGGCTTCTCCCCCGTGTGGATCCGCTGGTGTTTGGTCAGGGACGAGCTGTGGCTGAAGGCCTTGCCGCATTCTCCACACTGGTAGGGCTTCTCCCCAGTGTGGATTCGTAGGTGCTGGGTGAGGTGGATGCTCTGCCGGAAGGCCTTCCCGCACTGACTGCACGTGTAGGGCTTCTCACCTGTGTGCGTCCGCTCATGTTGGCTGAAGGAGGACCTAAAACTGAAAGATTTTCCACATTCACTGCACTCGTAGGGCTTCTCACCTGTATGAGTTCTCTGGTGCTGGATCAGTGGGGCAATTTGGTTGAAGGTCCTCCCGCACTGAGTGCACTTATAAGGCTTCTCACCAGTGTGGATTCTCTGGTGTTTGGTAAGCGCTGAGCTGTTTCGGAAGCCTTTTCCACATTCGTGACATTCGTAAGGTCTCTCTCCCGTGTGTGTTCGGTGGTGTTCGATGAGTGCTGAGCTGTGACTAAAGGCTTTTCCACATTCCTGACATCTGTAGGGCTTCTCTTTTGCACAGGTTTTCTGTTGAGTATCTGAGTCCGGATTCTCCCTCTTTCCATGTGTTCCCCACATGGGGGGGCCTTGCCTTTTAGGAGTCATTGGTTGAGTTGGGAGATCAGGCCTCAGACTCAAGTTTTCCCCAAACCCATTCCCCTGCTGCTGCTCCTGAGTGGGTGTCTTCACAGGCATGAAGGCAGTCTGCACCACATGGCTGTCTGGCCTCTTGCGACCCTGTTCCCAGTGGCCCTCAGCATTTTCACCCTTGGAGTTCCACAGACTTTCCCACAGGAACCTTTCTACCAGGGCATTATTGGGTATTTCTTCAGTTATGTCTTGCTTCACAGTTGATAGTTTGGTTTGTCTAGTTTCAAAGTCTGAAAGAAACAGAAAAATGGAAATGTCCCTTAATCCCAGTTCTGGGGGAAGAGTTTGTGGTGGCTGGGTGGGTGGATGGAAGAATAAAACTGATGGTTTTGAAAGGTCCAAGGCACAGGTGGCTTTGTCCATTAAAAAAAATAAGAGTTTTGCAAATCGGAGAAGGAACGGGAGAGGGAGGAGAAGCACAGAGAATAACCAGGGTGGGGGACTTGGTGTAGGGGTGTGGATGGGGTTTTCAGGGGGAGCACAGAGAATGAGGGTGGGAGACGGTGCTGAGGAGAGAGCTAGCATCCAGGGAAACTGCTGACAGACGCCCCGGGCCTGGAGTACCCCCAGCCCAGAGCAGAGCTCAATGGGCATGCTGAACAAACAAACAGATACATTTGCTCCTCCTCCTCCTTCATTTTGGCCCTCTCTGCAGAGCCACAGCTTCGGTGTCCCCACGCTGACACCGAACTGGCCTAAAGGTGTGACATGGGCACATTTCCCATTTATGTTACACTCTAGTGAAAAGCTAAAAATAAAAAAGGTCAAGCCAGATGTGGTTGGCAGAACAGTGGCTCCCAAATATATACACATCCTAATCTCTGGAACCTTTGAATCTGTGCTTACCTTACATGTCAAGGAGGAATTAGGCCGCTCATCATTTGACATTAGCAATCATCTGTGATTACCCTCATTGGCTTATCAGGGTGGGCCCAATGTAATCATAAGAGCTCTTCAGTGTGAAAAAGAGAGGCAGGAGGGACATGATGTGAGAAGGCTTGACCAGCTATTGCTGACTTTGAAGATGGATAAGGCCTTGTGTCAAGGAATGTGGGCAGTCTCTAGAAGCTGGACAATGAAAGGAAACGGATTTTCCCCAAACCCTCCAGAAGAAACACTGCCCTGCTGACACTGTACTGTAGCCCAGGGAGACCCATTTTGGACTTCTGACCTCTAGAACTGTAAGGTAATTTGTGTTGCTTTAAGCCACTAAGTTTGTGGTAATTTGTCACAGCACCAATCGGAAGCTGATATACTAAGTAAGGACTGGTTATTATTTGAGGCTAGGGAGACCCTGTTATAAACTCCCCTACACACTGGCCCATCCCTTCTTAGGCCCTGGTGATGGGCCACTGCTTACATAGGGTCAGGGCCTGTCGCCAGAGGGCCGGGACACTCCCACTCCCAACAGACTTGCCTGCTGGTCTCAGGAGCTGGACAAGAGGTATGAAGAGTAGAACTACCCAGCCAACCTACAGGCACATGGAAGGGCCCAGCCTGGATCCACCAGCCCACAGATGCATGAGTCATAAGTGATTCTTTGGTTTAAACCACTGAGGCTGGAGTGTTTGTTACATGGCAAGAGCTGGCTGTTGCATTGCCTTGGTGGCTTTGTGCTTGCTGTTTCCTCTGTCTGGAGTTCTGTCCTCCCAGATTGTTTCATGGTCACATTGTTCTCATGGTTTAGGCTTCAGCTCACACACCACCTCCTTGGAGAGGCTAGCCCTCATCTCTCTGCTCAGTCCTCACCCCAATCCTAGTCTCTACCTCATCCCCTGCTTCCATTTCTCAGCATTCATCATAATCTGTAATCATCTTGTTCACTGTTATTATTATTATTTTAGCTATTTATCGTGTGCCTCTCTCCCTCACCAAAAATGTAAATTCAGTGAAGATGGGAACTTGGTCTCACTCAGCAAAATGGATGCTTGGCGAATGTTCCCTGAAAGACTGAGTAGTTAATTTGCTCTGAAGAATCTGAGTGCAGAAATGGAGAGAGAACCTGGGGGGTGAATGGGTTCCTCCCAGACCTGCAGGGCTTTCATCTCACCTGTGCACACACCTCGGGGGGCTCCCTTGTCCACCACCCACAGCTCCACCTCGTGCTCCAGCAGGGAGATGACGTCCGGCTTTGGGAGCCAGTGTCCTGCTCAGGGAGAAACCCATGGAGTGAGCATCTGTGTCCCAGAACCCTCCCCAGCCCTCTGCCCACTCCACCCTCAGTCTCCCAGGACCCAAGTGGCTGGGGTTCCAGGAGGCCATGGTGTGGTAACAGCCTCTGACATTCCTTAGGGACCTCCTCCCCTCACTCAGTCCCCGACCCCATCCTTGGCCCCGGTGTGGCCAATCAGAGCTCTGCTTCGTCCCGTGCCTGCAACAATGACCGGCCTGGAGGGGACCTGGCTGCCAAACCAAGACAACCCAGGGGCCTTCTATGGGTGCCCGGGACACAGAGCCTGCCTCTTCTGCTGGTCTCAAACCTGGGAGAGGCACCCTCTCAGCTGTCTTGTCACCTTCAGAGGGGCCCGTCTGCGAAAGGAGGCAGAAAGGGGTATGGGGGCGGGCAGCAGAGGGGTCCCGACAGCACCATAGGAAGATCCAGGTCTACCCGGGGTTCTGTGGTCACGGGACCCGGTATGTCCCTCTTACCCCATGACTTTCTGCTTCTGGCATTGTTAGCTAGGGTCTGTCATTCGCAACCAAAACATCCTAATTGACATTCCCTGCACTGAAACAGGTCCCTGAAGGCCAAGTATTTGCTTTTAAGGTATTTGCTTTTATGGCCTAGATCTACTCCCACTTTTATCCCAGGAAAATTAGAATCTGTACTGTAGGCAGACCATCAGGGGCACGGGGGTGGCCTCACCCACAGAGGCAAGGAGCCCAAAGGTCTCCAGCATCACATCTCGGTACAGGGTCCTCTGGGCCGGCTCCAGCTGCCCCCACTCCTCCCAGGTGAACTCCACGACCACGTCCTCAAAAGTCACTTGCTCCTGAAACGTCACACATGAGCGTCCTCAGTGTCCCCGGCGTGGCTGCCAGTGGCAGCATCTGGTGAACGGGGGCCTTGGCCAAGTGGGTGGGAGGGTCTGGGGATTTGGATCAGGTTTTTACTGTGGGGCCTGGGACCCTGCTGGAGAAGAGTCTCTTGAAATGAGAAATGCTGCCGATACGTCATCAATGAAGGGGAGGACGGTCCTGGCGTGTTGGGTTCACAGGAAGTGTGCTTGCGTGAGTGGCCCCTCCGAGAAGCAGCTGGGTCTGGGCAGCGAGGAAGGAGCATCTGAAAACTGTCAGGTTGGCTCCCTGCCTCACCCTTTGGCCAAAATAACATCCTGATGGGTCCAAGATGCATACATAATGAATGAAACAAAGCCCTCTTTAAGAGATGAGAGGGTCCATGCTGCCACGGGCACATTTTACGGAGACTGGGAAAGCTTAAGTGTCTTGCCCAAAGTTATAAAGCTAGTAAGCAGCAAATCCAAGGATTGAATTTGGGTGACTTTATTAAGAATCTGTTCACGTGTAAATTAAATTCAAGTACATGAAGATCCATGTATACGTGGAAAATCAGTGTGGTAGTGGGAGCATTTCAAAGCAATGGACACACCAGGGCAACTGGCCCTCTGTTAGGGGGAAAAATCAGTAGATCCCTACCTCACCATAAATAAAAATAAATTCCAGAAATCTTGAAGAGATGAATATAAAAAAGGAAAAAGTTGGAAAAGTATAGGCCATGAATTTAATAAATGGGTGGTAGAGAAAGTCTTCACAAATAAAATATAAAACACTAAAAGTCAGAAAGAAGAAAAATGAGTGTGGTAGGCAGAATTGTGTCACTACCATCCCTGGATTACATGGCAAGGAGGAATTAAGATGGCAGATGGACGGGACTTCCCTAGCGGTCCAGTGGTTAAGACTCTGTGCTTCCACTGCAGGGGGTATGGGTTTGATCCCTGGTCGGGGAACTAAGATCCCACATGCCATGGTGTGGCCAAAAAAAAAAAAAAAAAGATGGTAGATGGTATTAAGGTTGCTAGTCCACTGATCTTAAAATAAGATTATCCTGGAATATCCTGGTGAGCCCAATATAATCACAAGGGTCTTTCAATGGGGAAGAGGCAGAAAAGTCAGCCTCACAGTAACAGTATGTGAGGAAGACTCAAATGGCCAAAGCTGGCTTTGAAGATAGAAGCAGGTCAGGAGCCAAGGAATGTGGGAGGCCTCTAGAAGCTGGAAAAGGTAAGGAAGTGGATTCTCTCTTAGAGCTGCCAGAAGGAACACAGCCCTGCTGACACATTGATTTTAGCCCAATGAGATGTACTACAGACTTCTGACCTCCAGAACCATAAAATAATAAATTGTGTGGTTTTAAGCCACTAAGTTTGTTAGGATTTGTTACAGAATCGACAGGAAAATAATACATTCAGCAGTCAAAATTCATGACTTCTAGATGACAAAGTCTTTACAAGCCACTTCAAGGACCCATGACAGCAGAATGAATATTTGCAACATAAATGGAAGGAAAAGGATTAGTGGCCAGCACATGCAAAGAGCTGACAAATCAGTAAGTAAAAGGCAGACAAGAGGACAGAGAGTCTGGTCCTTCTGAGAAGAGGATGGCTTAGCTCCCAGGCATGGATTGCTTTCACAATTGGCAGGTTTTTAAAAATATATACACTTGTTACGCCAGCAATTCCACTTCCCCTCCATCTCCCCCTTCCCCCAAGAACCTTGCTCCCCTGCTGCAATGTCATAACAGGCAACTGGTAATGGCCTCGATGCCCATCGTGGCAGAGCAGCCAAAGTCAGGTTCTGGAAAATCTGCAGCCAAGTACAAGACGGGGGGCACTGATACGCACAGCTGGGGAATAACCTTCCAGATGGAAAAATCCTGGATGGTGGGACGTTGCCAGCCCAGTGCTATTTATGTAAAAGGAAACAAAGCTCTAATTCTAATATCTGTCTGAAAATGTGTACATAAACACAGGAAAATGAGGCGCATGGAAGTGACAGCAGCGGCAACTTTAGATGGAAGCCTGGGAGACGGGGCTGAGGTGCAAGGGGGACTTTATAAGTGCTGCTTGACATTTTTATAATGAGACTATCATTATGGGATTGTGTGGCCTTAAAAAAATAAATAAGCCAATTCATCAACCTAGAAATCACTATGAAAGATATCAGGGTTTTGATACATTAAGAACTTTAAAT
This sequence comes from Balaenoptera physalus, assembly GCF_965194825.1. NCBI lineage: Eukaryota > Metazoa > Chordata > Mammalia > Artiodactyla > Balaenopteridae > Balaenoptera > Balaenoptera physalus. The sequence goes on from NC_138900.1 coordinate 405,575, forward strand.
TTGTGAACCTTAAAAAAAAAATTCAGAGCAAACACATAGATGGTGCTGAAAGATGCACGTGGATTGCTCACTTAATAACCCCAGGCCACGGGTGATCACATCCAACCACTGTTCACCCAGGGAGGACGCCAACGAAGTCACCCAAAATCACCCAGGGAGAAAGGGCTGAGCCGGGATTTGAACTTGGGTAGTCTGGGTCCAGCGCGTCCGCCTACTGGCCATGTGGCTGAACCACCTCCCTGAAAGACAAGTGAGAGAAAAACACACCCTGGGGGTCAGAATGGAAGTTCTGGGCCGGCAAGGAACTCGCACCCTCCTATCAGTTCCTCCTTGGACAAACAAGGACCCCTGAAATGTCACAGCAGCAGCAACTGAGAGAGGGGCACGAGGGAGCCCCAGGGAGGCTGGGAACTTCCTGTGCCTCAGCTGCACCATCCACTGGTGTCCATACATGCAGTTGCCAGGCTGCACACTCAGATAAATCTACGCTGTGCATAAATGACGCCTGAATACACAGAAGAGGGGCTGCGGAGACAAAGAGCCAATGGAGAGTGGCCAGGAAAATGAAATGGGTGGGGGTCTCCAGTGGCAGGACCCCTGAGGACTGTTTCCTAGTCTTCAACTTTGGACATTTAGATAATGGGTTAACAGAACTACCAAATGATCCAGCAATCCCACTCCTGGGTATATATCTGAAGAAAACAAAAGCAGTAGTTCCAAAAGACACATGCACCCCAGTGTTCATAGCAGCTAAGTGTCCATCAACAGATGAACGGATAAAGAAGATGTGCCATATATATATATATGTATATATAAGTATATATATATATATATGTACACACACACACACACACACACACACACACACACACATAATGGAATACTACTCAGCCATAAAAAAATGAAATTTTGCCATTTGTGACGGCATGGATGGACCTGCAGGATACTATGTTTAGTGAAATAAGTGAGACAGAGAAAGACAAATACTGAGTATTATCTCTTATATGTGGAATCTAAAAAAATAATGAAATGAATGAATATAATAAAACAAAAGCAGACTCATAGATATAGAGAACAAGGCCAGTTTCTTCCACGATCAAGTGGGGAGTTTATGATTTCCCTTAAGGCCCGTGAGGTTTGGGCAGACATCCTCCACAAAGGGATTTTCATCTCACAGAAGCAAGTGCTATGGATGGCTAGTGGGGGAGATGCAAGGTCTATAGACTTTGGCCATGTGGGCGGGAGTCAGGGACACAAGGTGGCCCACATCCTGGACCCTGGTCTACCAGGCAGAATCCGCCTCTGCTAGAATTTCTGCCACCAGAACTGGGCATCTGGGAGGTGACGCTATGAAGACCCGGCCCTGGATCCACATGATGGAGATTCAGACTCCAGCACCAGCTGTCTTTTAACTGCGCTGGGCCTCCCTGCCCTCATCTGCAAGTTACTGGGAGCTCCCTGAGGGCTGTTGGGAGGAGTGAGGGAATTCACAGGAAGTGTGTACCCTTGGCGCGGTGCATAGTGGGTGGTTTACCTGAGGACCCACCGTTCAAACAGCTGTGCTGGGGGGCCCGGGGAGGTTTTATTTTCTCTCACCAGCCCTCCCTGCTTGCTCCACACCTTCCAGACTCATTAGGTCTCGCTCAGTGGTTATGTGCGGAGTCCTACCGAGTGCAGGTCACCGTTCTAGGCACTGCAGAGGCCGTGGAAACAGGACAAACACAGCCCGCCTCCTGGTGCTTGTATGCTAGCTGCAGGGTTGGGGAGCTGGCAAAAATGAAAACCCCAGGAGAGGCCAGTGCTCTGGAGAAAATGGGGGGACGTTGCTGGGCAACCACACAGGGATCTGGAGGAGGAGCCATGAAGGCAGCAGGATGTGTGCTGGACCCTGGGGACCTCAGGGGGCGCGTGGTCTGAGCCAGGCCAGGGGTCCTGAGCTCACGCCTGCCTCAGCCACTCCCAGTTGCGTGACTTGCCCCTGTGCCTTGATCTCCTCCTCATCCCACCTCGTGGGACTGATGTGGGGGCTGAACAGAGTGACATGTGTCCAGCACTGACCAGAGTTCCGAACATTCATTGTTCACCCATTCACTGTGCACCTACTGTGTGCCGGGCCTTTGCACGTGGCCAAAATGGCCAGAACTGCTTCCCAAGGCCCCAGGCCCCTGCAGCCGGCCTAGGAGCCCTGGTTCTCGGTCCTCCTGCCACACGTGTGCCTGGTCTTCATGTTAGGTGCCTGGCGTGGTCCCACCTCCAGGCCTTTGCTCATGCTGTTCCCTCCACCTGGAACATTCTCCCTGTGGGCCCTGGCCTCACCCTCTCCTTTCCTGCAGGTCTGTTTGGGGGCCACTTCCTCAGAGAGGCCTCCTGGGCTGTACTGGTTAATGCCTGGTCCCCAAGCCCACCCTCTTCTGGGCCTCATTTCCCTGCCCAACACTTGGCATGTTTACATTCCTCATGTGGTCTGTGAGCCCCCGGGGATGGAGATTTCTGCTCATTTTGTCTGTTCCTCTACCTGGAGTACCTGGAACGGTGCCTGGAATGGTGCCTGCTCATTGGCAGTGCTCAGTACAGGTTGGCCAAGTGACTGGATGAAGAGAGTGAGCTGGGAGAACAGACCTAGAGCCCTGTGTTGAGAAAGTGCCAGACACATCAGTGGGATGGATGAACCATGTCTGCCAGGGTGGCACAGGGCGGGGGGGAATCCAGGAGGTCTTCTCGGAGGTGGTGAGGTGAGATGTGGAGGAGGACATGGAGCTGATTAAAGCACATTCCTGGTGAGGGCAGAGGCCCTGAGGGCAGAACGAGCCTGGTGGGGACCACAGGTAGAGCCTGGGAGGCCTGAGAGTGAGGTGGTGGTGTACTCACCGGGTCCCTGGCAGTGAGGAGCCCGGCGGTCATTCCCTCCTCCTCGGGCCTCTTGCAGGAACAGCCAGCTCCTCGGCAGGCAGTTCTAGGGGGAAAGGGGATGTGAGAGACTGGACCAGTAACCCCAGGCCCTGGAAGCCCTGTGTGCAGGTGGAAGGAGCTCAGCACCCAGGCCAAACTCAACAGCAGTGCAACCTCAGCTTGGCATTTCCCGAGCTCCTGCTGTGCACCCCGGTGCTATTCCAGGCACTGTAGAAGTATGAGCTCAAATTTTCCTTACCCATTCCAGACAGGAAAACTGACCGCCAGGTGGGCAAGGAGCACAGTCTGGGTTGCACAGATGATTTCCAGGGTGATGACTTACTGTGACAGAAAGCCAGACAGTACGGGGGTCTTGGGCACTGTATGGTGTGCGGCAGCTTCCCTCTCATAAAATGAGGGTGGTGACCCAGCACAGAGCTTATGGGAATTAAAATGTGAAAACGGCTGCCAATGGAGCCCAGCAGGCAGCAGAATACACAGGAAGGCGACTGTTGCTGGGAGGGAAGTCTCTTGCTTCAGTCAGCATCTGTTTAGCATCTACTACATGCACGGCCCAATTCCCAGTGATTTACAAGCCGTTCCCTGGCTGATTGCCCAAAATGAAAGTCAAGCAAAAGGTAGGACGTGTTTCCCTTCTCTCTGTACTGTCCCTTGACGACCCTGCCTATGCACCCCTGATTCTGCCCCATCCAGCTTGTGCTCCGTTGTCTTCATTGCAGTTTCCTGGATGGGAGTTATCTTGTTTAGTGATGTTTTATGGGCTTATCATCATCTCCCTGACTCTCCTGCGGCATCCAGTGTGGAGACAATATTGGGGGGCTCTAGGATATAAGATGGGCCTCGCACCCAGAACATATAAATACCTGCTTGTTGAATTAATGAAGGAGCCTGGATGGTGCATGGCATGCAGTCGGTGCTCAATAAGATTTTAATACAATGAGTCTGTTTCCTGGGTCCCAGGTGGCTAGGATCAAAATCTGGTGCTTTGGCTCTCCCTCACCTTCATTCTTTAGACAGAAGTCCCTCAGGAAGGTGAAGCTCCAGAGATGACATTGTGGTGGGGCCTTGACCTTACCCACTCTCCAAACCCTGGACGTCCCACCAAAATAGGGAAGGTATGCAGGTCAGGCTGGCTCCAGGCTCTGAAGGGTCCGGCCAGCCAATCTCTTACTATGCTCGCGAAGCCAGAGACCCCAATGCCTTCCACCAAAGCCAGTACCCAACCCCTGCCCCAAGCCCTCCTCTCGGACCCTGAGACCACCCCCAAATCCACTGCCCAAACCGGGCCCCGCCCACTCGGCCCCGCCCATACTACCCCCAGCGACCCGCCCTGGGCCCAAAGCAGCAGAAGAGACGAGACACAGACGCGCGCCGTTAGGTACACACCCGGGCCGGGGCCCCATAGAAGACCTTGGACCCGCTCCCGGCTCGGCCTCCGCCGCCCCGGCCACCCCCAATCTCACTTACCCGCCGGACTGTAGGACAAAGGCCACGGCAGCCACCAACCAACCTGCGCCTGCGCAGGGACGCCTAACTACATCTCCCAGAAGGCAGCACGTGCCCTTCCGGTCGTCTTCTGGCGCGCCCCGCCCCCGCCCAGGGCCTAGGCTGAGGGGTTCGAATACTGAGCTCTGCCTTTTCTCCTACCCTGGGACCCTCCCACGCCGAGCTCCTTCTTGGAATGGAGGACGAAGGCCACGCCCGCCACGGGCCGCTACTGCGCCTGGGTGGGCGGGCGCCGAACTACATCTCCCAGAGGGCGCCGCGTGCACTTCCGGTCATCTCCCTGGTCGCCCCGCTCCCGCCCGGGGCGAGACTGAGCGGCTCGGAGCCCTCCTTTTGCTGCGCTCCATGGAATGGAGGAGGAAGGCTGTACCGCCAAGGGCCGGGACCGCACCTGCGCGGAGGGCGCTGAACTATATCTCCCAGAGGGCCACGCGCGGCCTCCCTGCGCATCTGTCCCCTCCCGTTGGATTCATCTAGGACGGGAGTTCGAGTCCTGACGCCTGTACCTGTGTCACCGTCAAAAGTATTCCCTACCCGCTGATGTGTGAGGAGCCTCATGACCGTGGCGCCGGCGCTCAGCGGGTGATTGGCTGGGGGACTAATTTTGGCAGAGGGTTCAGGAGTGAAAGGGAGCAATTCCTGGATGGGCTCTCTTGGTAACAGACTCCTTTGTGTTCTCTATTTCTTGCTTAAAGAAAAACTTTAGTCCACTGAACCTTACCGGGGTTTCAAAAAGTCTGGCTTGAAGGTTAATGATCAGAGGAGTGAAAGCAAGCAGAGACAAAGAACAGAAGTCCAGCTGGAGAACTTGTAACAATTTAAATAATGAATCAGCCGTATAGCAGAGTCATCGGACCTTTAGTTCCTCCCTGAAGGACATAGATAACAATGTCAGACTTACATTCCTAAGTGGTTTTTACAGAAACCAGACTCCCATCAGATGGAAACTGCTGACCATAAGCACATAGACTCCAGGCCAGTTGGAACCAGAAGGTTGATGATGTTGACTCCAAAAACATCATCCTGTTACCTCGCCACCAACCAATCAGAAGAAAGTCCATGAGCTGCAACCCTTACCCCAATGTTGCCTTTAAAAACCCTTCCCTGAAAGCCAAGGGGGAGTTCAGGTCTTTTGAGCATGAGCTGCCTGTTCTCCTTGCTTGGCGCCCTGCAATAAACACTACACTTTTCTTCACCACACCTGGTGTCATTAGATTGGCACGTAGGGCAAGTAGACACGAGTTCAGTTTGGTAACAATACTGTAAACTTTATTGTTGCAAAACAAACCAGTGTTTAAAAATACGTTAAAAATTGAAATGAGAGACTTCCCTGGCAGTCCAGTGGTTAAGACTCCACGCTTTCATTGCAGGGAGCGTGGGTTTGATCCCTGGTTGGGGAACTAGGATCCCACATGCTGTGTGGCGTGGCCAAAAAGTAAAAAAAAAAAAAAGAAAAGAAAAGAAAAGAAAAAATTCACAAAAACTTCAAACACAAGAGCAGTTTACATTTTGCCACACTGACCCAGGCTTGAACAGTTGCCAGTATTTAGTACATGGTAATAAGAAACATCACAGGCTAGACACTTGAACATTTTAAAACTACTTTACACATTGCTATGTAATTGTCAAAATGGTGCATTTCAACAGCAGCATAATATTCAAAGCTGATGTGCCCTCACATGATTGCATTCGCCATTTGGTGAACACTGACCAAAGCCTACCAGGTGGCAGGCCCAGGGTACAGCAGCCAAGTGTACAAGGTGAGAACATTCACCATTCCCCCACTTGAGCTGGACTTATTTTCACTAATGCAGGTGGAACATCCGTGGAGTAGTGAATGGAAAGAATCTAACCATGGCTGAGCCATGTGCCTTTGCCCTTTTTAAGAAGGGACTGATTGATTCCGATCAGTTGGGGCTTGCATGATGGATCTGAAGCTGAGAAAATGTTTCAAGACAAGGGCATTTCTTTCTTTGACTGAAACAACTATTTCTTTGGAAAAACTCTGACTCTGAAAACAGGAGAGAAGACAATAAGAATTCTCATGTTAGGAAAAAACCTAGCTGGTTACATCTTCTTTACACGTATAGAGACACGTGATAAGATTTGGCTGGTTCACGTGTGAGTGAAAGACTTTAAATCTTGTAAGCTCTATAACAGTGGTTGTTATGAGGAAATATGACAGATGGCTCAAAATTGGAATGCACTGATGTAAACAAAGCAAAGCCAAGCTTAGCAGCTTTTCTTTTTTTTTTTTTTTTTTTTAAATTATTTATTTATTTCTGGCTGTGTTGGGTCTTCGTTTCTGTGCGAGGGCTTTCTCCAGTTGCGGCGAGTGGGGGCCACTCTTCATCGCGGTGCGCGGGCCTCTCACTATCGTGGCCTCTCGTTGCGGAGCACAGGCTCCAGACGCGCAGGCTCAGTAGTTGTGGCGCACGGGCTTAGTTGCTCCGCGGCATGTGGGATCTTCCCAGACCAGGGCTCGAACCCGTGTCCCCTGCATCGGCAGGCAGATTCTCAACCACTGCCCCACCAGGGAAGCCCTTAGCAGCTTTTCTTTAAAGGTGTCCTGTACATTCAGAGACTATAAGCTTTAAAATGTACATAAAACATCAGTTATCACTTCCCTTACCCACAAATCCAAATGCAAAAAAAGACTTAATTTTTTTTTTTCTGTTAACTTTTTCTTCCACAAAATGTGTACCCTTTTCTCCCCAGTTTCCTTTTACCAGATCATGAAGCATGAACACACTTGTCTTGATGAAATCTTTTCCCCAGAGGTCTGGACAGAGTCCTGGTGATGAGCTAGCTGTTGGTGGTGCCGTGCCAGGCTTGCCTGCCCATGAGGATGCACCCCAGTCCTGACGTTGGGCCAGGTCGCCCTGCTCAGCTCCCCTTGGATGTGCCCCTCTGTCCCCTGCCTCTGACCATCTAATTCTTGTTTTTTCCCAACCAACTTTCACAAGCTTAAACGCTTGCAGGGGCTGGGTTTTTTCTAAAGGGGCTGATACTAATGGCTCCAGCCAAGTGGTGTCATGTGGACAGGTAAGTCCAGTGTCCCGGGTCTGGATTTCTCAAAAGAAGCCAAAGGTCTGCATTTGTGTGTGAAATATCTTGATTTTTGAAAGCTGGCAGGGATTCAAAGTTTTTAAAAACATTCTGCCAGTCAAATAACATATACTGAAGGCTACCTCTGAGCTGACCTCACCCTCCAGACCACGATGTCACCACTGGCTGGGGCTTTTTGAGCCCAGTCTTTCTCCAACCACAGGGGGGCGCCTCCATGTATCTGTGACAGGACCCACCATGAGCAGCTGCATTACAAATCAGTGTAACTTTCAAGGAATTCTATAATCATATCCTGGAAAGCACAACTGCATTAGGCTGCATTTTTGTTAATTTGTTTGATATGTACATCTAAAGATACTACAATGTTTACATAGCCCTGTGGATACATTTTTTCCTTTAAAAAAAATATCATTTTGGGAGCCTCAAAACCTAGCAGTGCCCAGCCGTCCTCTGACCCCAGAGGCCCTGGCTGGGGTGGGGAAGGGTCCTCCGGTGCATGAGATGATGAGGGCTAGCAGTGCATTGCAGCACCCAGGACCAGGCTCAGCAGCTGCTGAGCTCAGACCCCGGGGGTTCGGGGTCTGAAGCCGCTAAGGGAAGCTGGGCTCTGGGGGGCTAGGGGAGGAAGGACTGATGGCGGGAGGGATCTGGGATGGGATGGTGCAAGATTATTCCACTTTCAGGTTGGGGATACATGGAATGGTGTGTTTGGCTGGATTCTGGATTTTTTGTTTCTTGCTAAACACTAGGTTTGATTGTAAAACAAACACCGTTGAATTCTGTAATAGTCACCAGAGGACCCGCCATCCACAAGGGGGAAGGCAGGACTCCCTTCGCTCTTCTGTCTTGTATGTGACACCCTGAGACCCTCAGCAGCACTGAGTCCTGCATCCTCCTCTGTGGCTGTGACCGTGACCAAGGATGCAGAGGGACTGCGTGAGTGAGAAGACCAGGACGTGTGTGTGTTGGGGGGTACGTTAGGGCATGTTTAGTACCCCCTCCCCACTTGGAGGCGTGGGCTGCCATCCAGAGGTGTGGGCTGGGCACCGACACCAGGACATTCCCAGGCCCTGTCTGTACCTCCAAATACAGGAAACATCCCGAAAGTCCCGTGGACCTGGGCTTTGATCATTATAGAGACTGCGAAGTGGGAGGACGTGGGCTCCATGTCCTATTTCACCATCTTGATCTCTAGCTCATTAGATCTTTTTTCAAATATAACTTTTTGTTTGTTTGTTTTTGTTTTTTGGCTGCACAGTGTGCCTTGTGGAACCTTAGTTCCCCAGCCAGGGATTGAACCTGCGCCCTCAGCAGTGAAAGCACAGTCTTTTTTTTTTTTTTTTTCTTAAATTAATTAATTAATTAAAAAAAATTTATTTTTGGCTGTGTTGGGTCTTCGTTTCTGTGCGTGGGCTTTCTCTAGTTGCGGCAAGCAGGGGCCACTCTTCATTGCGGTGTGCGGGCCTCTCACTATTGCGGCCTCTCTTGTTGTGGAGCACAGGCTCCAGACGCGCTGGCTCAGTAGTTGTGGCTCACGGGCCTAGTTGCTCCGTGGCATGTGGGATCTTCCCAGACCAGGGCTCGAACCCGTGTCTCCTGCATTGGCAGGCAGATTCTCAACCACTGCGCCACCAGGGAAGCCCCAAAGCACAGAGTCTTAACCACTGGAGAGCCAGGGTATTCCCGTCAAATATAACTTTTAATGTTATTTTGTTGAAACTCGCGAATGTAACTTTTTTTAATAAAAATTTATTTATTTATTTATTTATTTATGGCTGCATTGGGTCTTCGCTGCTGCCCGCGGGCTTTCTCTAGTTGTGGTGAGTGGGGGCTACTCTTGGTTGCTGTGTGTGGGCTTCTCATTGCAGTGGCTTCTCTTATTGCAGAGCATGGGCTCTAGGCACACGGGCTTCAGTTGTTGTGGCTTGCGGGCTCAGTAGTTGTGGCTTGTGGGCTCTAGAGCACAGGCTCAGTATTTGTGGTGTGTGGGCTCAGTAGTTGTGGCTCGTGGGCTCCAGAGTGTAGGCTCAGTGGTTGTGGCGCACAGGCTTAGTTGCTCCGTGGCATGTGGGATCTTCCCGGACCAGGGATCGAACCCGTGTCCCCTGCATTGGCAGACAGATTCTCAACCACTGTGCCACCAGGGAAGTACCACAAATGTTAAGTTTTGATATTATTTTTATGGAGCAAAAACACACAGGGCCCACAAAAGTCCTAATACAACCCTGGGTCCCTGCCTTTGCTCGGTCTGCTTAGGTGTATACAGTGTGTCTGAGCCCCATGCCTGCTGTAACAGGTTACATTCCTCTGGCCTCTCTGCCTTGGTTGGTGTGGTGCGTATGAGCTCCTGCCCGGCCTAGGCAAAGCTTGGTGCACTCAGCGGCTGAAAACACAATTAACTCCCGCAGCAATAGAAGCCACAAGTCCAAAGTCACTTGCCCTGTGCTCGTGCCCAGGTGTCTGCCGGGCTCGTTCCTTCTGGAGGCTCCAGGGAAGAGTCTATTTCCTGGCCTTTTCTCAACTCTTGGTGTCCCCACATTTTTATGCCTTGTGGCCCCTTCCTCCCCACCTTCTCCGCGGTCTTCACGACCTCTGTGCTCACGTCTCTGTCCTCCTTCTCTGCCCCCTTCCCGCTTAACACCCTTCAGGAACTTCCCATCTGAGGAATGAAACCCAGCCTCCTAGGGAGCAGCGTGTGATACACCTGCCGTGTCCCTGGCTCCCAGGACTTGGAGCGGGAGGCGGAGAAGCCATATCAGGCCCAGCCTCCCGCCACCCCCATAACCTCACTGCTCCACAGACCCAGGCACAACATAGAGGAAGGCCCCTTGCTGGAACTTCAGGATGGCAACGGGGAAGCCTTAAAGCCAGCCTGGGCCCTGCAGGCTGCGCGGGTCCCCCAAGCACCATAGCAAATGCTTCTGGGCTCCTCTCCCCGGGGAACGGGGAGGAGGTCCAAGGGCTGCTTTATCTGCCTCGCCGCACGTCGCCACGATGCCACAGGAACCTGGACCCCTCAGCGCCTGCGGATGCGGACTGGGCTCGTGCCTCTGCAAAGCCGCATGTGTCAGGCAGCTTCCCGGGGCAGCGTGCGGAACCGGGAACCCTGTTTTCTGTAAACGGCAAGTCCATTCTGAACCGAGGGTCTGGAGATGCCCTAACCTCAAGCACTCATGCGGGATGGACCTGATCCAGACGTTGTGATGCGGCCTGACCACATGGTGGGCAGCCAGGCACCAATGACCACGTGCACGATGAATAAAAATCCCGCCCGCGACCCCATGGTCTCCTGGAGCTGGCGACAGGAAGGCGCACCCGCGCACAGAATGGCCCTTCTCACCCCTGACTCTTGTTCCTGCTGTGCCCTCCGCCTGGTGTTCCCCTCTTGTTCACCACGAGCTCATTGACACTCCTCCCACAAGCCTTCGCTATTCCACCCTGCGTCGCCTGGCTTTCGCATCCACGTCTGCTTTTGGGGGGCCCCTCAGAGTCCAATTCCTGCACTTTTGTTTACATTCCTAGGAAAGAGCGAGCTCTGTTCCATGCAGCCGGCCCTGGGAGGATGCAAGCTCACGTGGGGTCACAGGGGCAAGACAGCACAAGGAGGGACGAAGTCTCTTCAGGGGAAAGGGGAGCCCAGAGCGGCGTGGGGTCAGGGCCGCCCGAGGGCGAATCCCCTCTGCTGAGCTTTCCCGGACAGACCCGGGCGTCCGTCTGCACAACCAGCCCGCGAGTCTCTGGGACGGGGTCTGCGCCCCACCGACCTGGCGCAGGGGAGGGTTTCCGACAGGGCCCAGGGTCCGAGTCGGGGGCAAGCCTGGTCTGGAGCAGCGCCGGGGAAACCGGTGTCCTTCTGAGGGAGAGAAGACAGACGCAAGCCGCAGACCAGATGGACACGTGGTAAAATGGAGGCTCTCCAGTTACGGACGGAGCGAGAGAAGTGAGGCAGAGGCGTGCGGCACAGTGACATTTATGTAAAAAACAAAAATTAAAAGCACAGGTGCACGGAACTCGACGCATGTTGGGCAGGACGTGTGCAGGGACACGGTTTGCTGGGATGGCCTGGGGCACTGCGGGCGGGGAGGGGGCTGGGACTGGAGCGGGTGGTGGGGTGAGAGCAGGGCTGGGTGGACGCAACACTGTAAGTCCCAGAGGAAAAAGAAGCGATCCGTGGGCACCGGGCCATGGAGACGTGGGCTTGAGCCCAAACTGGGCACCCGCAGGCTCTCGGTGCGGCCGCCCCCTCACCTTCCTGCCGCGGCATCTGGGTGAGGTCCTCTACCAGGCTAGCGGCCAATCGGAAGCCGCCTAGGATGGGTTCGCCACCCCAGTGGAGTCCGGGTGTTACCGGGACCCGGATTCGGTCGCCATGGCAACAGGGTGCCCTGTCCGGAGAGGGGGCGGAGAATGTGCAGTGTCTGCACTGCCTCTGAGCGGTGCTGTGCAAACGTGCTACCTTTGCAATTCAGCTGCCAGACAAGGCCGAAATCCCAGACAAATGAGGAAAGTTTTTTTTTTTGACTATGAGTGTGTCTCATATTTAATATGTTAAAAAAATTTTGTTTTAAAAATATTTATTTGGTTGCGCTAGGTATTAGTTGAGGCAGGTGGGCTCCTTAGTTTCCGCACATGGGCTCCTTAGTTGTGGCATGTGGCCTCTTAGTTGCGGCATGCATGTGGAATGTGGTTCTCTGACCAGGGATGGAACCCGGGCCCCCTGCATTGGGAGCGCAGAGTCTTAACCACTGTGCTACCAGGGAAGTACCAAAAAAAATTTTTTTAAAAATATGTCTTGGTTAGTGTAATATGTCCCAGTATAGGATTTCCAGATTTAGCAACTTAAAAATTAGGAGAGGCCCAGTTAAGAATTGAATTGCAGATAACCGTGAGTGTTTTTTAGGATTAGCATGTTTCACATTGAGTGTATTTTAAGAACTTCAAATAGATAAGCAGCAAGGATCTATTGTACAGCACAGGGAAATATAGCCATTCTTTTGTAATAAATTTAAATGGAGTATATTCTATAAAAATACTGGACACTATGTTGTACACCTGAAACTAATATAATATTAGTTTCTATACTTCAATTTAAAAAAAGCGATCAAAGCCCAAGTATAACAAAGGGATGATACCACATATGAAAAAGGAAAAAGAGGATTGCCTTGTCTGCTATCGGTCCATATAAAACCAATTAGTCAAATAAATATGAAATAGACACAGGAAAAACAAGTTTTGCTGCCTGTTATCAAAAATGCCTGCGGGACTTCACTGGTGGCGCAGTGGTTAAGAATCCGCCTGCCAATGCAGGCGACACGGGTTTGATCCCTGGTCCGGGAAGATCCCACATGCAGTGGAGCAACTAAGCCCATGTGCCACAACTACTGAGCCTGCGCTCTAGAGCCTGTGAGCCACAACTACTGAAGCCCGCGTACCTAGAGCCTGTGCTCCGCAACAAGAGAAGCCACCGCAATGAGAAGCCCGTGCACCCAACTAGAGAAAGCCCGCGCACAGAGGCGAAGACCCAACACAGACAAAAAAAAAAAAAAAAAAAAAAAGCCTGGGACTTCCCTGGCGTTCCAGTGGTTAGGACTTTGTGCTTTCACTGCGGAGGGCACGGGTTTGATCCCTGGTCGGGGAACTAAGATCCCGCGTGGCCACCTAGTGGGAGATATGTGGTCAGCCCTGCACATCCCCATGGCCTGGCTCCTAGGGCTCTATAAATTTCCCCAGGTGAATCACCCCAAAGCCTGTCCCCTTCACAAACTGTGCTTTCGCTACTACCTGCCAGGTTTCCCGCTAATGCTTTATGTGCCAGATACTATTTTTACTCCACGCCATAACCTGGTGGTGAGGGAACCTCAATCCCTGTGACATCAACGAGGAAACTGAGGTTTAGAAACAAATCAATGATGGGTCCAAGCTCACCCAGGCAGGCTTGGAATGCCACCACCTGCTGTTCCCCAAATTTCAGGCCCTGGGCGTCATCCCTACGATGGTGGTCATCTTCTTGTCTTCCTCTAAATTTGGCTCCTACGTTCACAGGTTTGTTGAGATAGAATTCACACACTACGCCATTCACCCACTTAAAGTGGACAGTTCAGTGCTTTTAGTCTACACTCGGAGTTATGCAGACATCACCACAATCGGAGGACATTGTCATCACCCAATAAAGAAACATCAAACCCACGAGCCACCACTTCCCATAATCCTCAGCCCCTGGCAACCACTAATCTGCTTTCCATTTCTATGGATTTGCCTTTTCTGGACATTTCATGTAAATGGAATCATGTCTCCTGTGGTCTTTTGTGTCTGGCTTCTTTCACCCACCATAATGTCTTCAAGGTTCATCAGTGTTGTAGCGTCTATCAGAGCTTCATTCCATTTTATGGCTGAGGGATAGTCCATTGTATGAATGGACCACGACGTGTTTATCTGTTTATCAGCCGAGGGACATCTGAGCTGTCTCCGCTTTTTGGTTTCTGTGAATAATGCTGCTGTGAATAGGGTAGGTTTTGTGTATGTGTGTTTTCAATTCTCTTGGGTATTTGAGTGGAATCGATGGGCCACATGGTAATTCTATATTTAACTATCTGAAGAACTAACAGAGCATTTTCCAAAGTGGCTGCACGGTTTTACATTCCCACCAGCATGGTCTGAGGATTCCAATTTAAATCTATTCATTTTGACTTTGAAACTATATAGTGGAGTGAATTCTCTCCTTGAAGCCTTAAATCTGCTAGGTTCCCAGGCCTGCCGGGAGAGGATTTCCGTCCTACCCGTGAAGCTGGGGCCTTATAAGTCACAGAATAGGTTCCAGGGCATTTCTGGGGGCGGGGGCTTTAGGGGTGTGGGTGCCACAGAGGAAGTCCAACCCTGGTTCCTCCTCGGAGGGCTTGTCATGTGACGGGGTTTATTCTTAAGTGTAACACTCCAGGTATGGGCTTGGCTGTCTGACTGATTCGTCCAGTTCTCTCCTGATAAAAAGGAGTCTTAGAGAACCTCTGCAAGTAACCACACCGCTGTTGCAGGGGAAGAAGCTGGGGGGAGCTATCTGTGGATTCTGACAGGGCTGTGAATGCAAGATGCCATCTAAAGAAGAACGCTTGTGTGGGGGGCAGGATGCTGAGGTGGCCCCTGAGATCCTTGCCTGCGGGTGCACACGCCCCCTATGGTCCCCGACCCTGAGCGGCCAGAGCAACCTGTGAGCGCGCTGGGGCCCTCGCTTTCGTGATTATGTTACATCATACTAGACTCGACAGTGTAGGCTGAAGAGACACTTTTCTCCTCTGACATAAAGGAGAATTAGACGGCCATATTGATATTTTTCCTTTAAGATAATTTATCTTTTTATTAAAAACTTTTTTAGATTTTAACTTATTTATTTTTATTGAAGTAGAGTTGATTTACAGTGTTGTGTTAGTTTCAGGTGTACAGCAAAGTGATCCAGTTATATATATATTTATATATATATTCTTTTTCAGATTTTTTTCCCTTATAGGTTATTACAAAAATTTGAGTATAGTTCCCTGTGCTGTACAGTAGGTCCTTCTTGGAAACGGCCATATTGTGAGAAGGAGGCCATGTGACAAGAATCTGAGGTGGCCTCCAGTAGTGGAGAGGGGCCCTCCACCAAGAGCCAGCAAGAAAACAGGACCTCACTCTTACAACTGCAAGCAACTGAATTCTGCCAACAACCAATGGTCCTGGACGTGGACCCCACACCTCAGATGAGACCCCAGCCCTGGCTGATTCCTTGATGGCCGCCATGGGAGACTCTGAGCAAAGGACCCAGTTAAGTAAGCCATGCTCTCACTCCTGACCCACAGAAGATGTTAGCTAAAAAATCAGTGATTTTTTAAGCTGCTAAGTTGCAGAAACAATTGGTCCTTGCTTAAGACAGACACATAGATGGTTGTAGCTGCATTGCCTCAACTGAAATGATGATCCAGTTTGAAAATAAATTGATCAGGTGGTAACACAATAATAAGACTTCATTCATATCATAAGCAAAAAAAAAAAAAAAAAGAGAGAGAGAGAGCCTTGTGAATTTGTTATTGTCAAATATCATATTAATACAAGTTTGGAATTTGGTTTTCCTTCTGTTAAAATGCCAAACTGGTCTTGGCATATTCAGACCATTCTTAGCAACAGGTAGTAAAAGGGGATTCTTTGCATAATCTGCCCAGAGAGAGGAGATTCAGAAAATTACCAGAATAACCCCTGGGGCTTGGGCTGAATTGTCATGCCCCAGTTAAACAAGCAAACAAACAAACAAAAAAATACAGAATTTTTTTCCCTCACTTCTGAAAGAGCTAATTTTATTTTTTTAATTTTATTGAAGTATAGTTGAGTTACAATATTGTATTAATTTCTGCTGTATAGCAAGGTGACTCAGTTATACATATATATATATATATATATATATATATATATATATTCTTTTTCATATGCTTTTCCATTATGGTTTATCACAGGATACTGAATATTGTTCCCTGTGCTATACAGTTGGACCTTGTTGTTTATCCATCCTTTATATAATAGTTTGCATCTGCTAATCCCAATCTCCCAGTCCATTGGGGGCAGGAGATAGATGGGCTCCAGGCTAGACATTTACAACTGGCCTCCTGTTCACACTTCCTAGGGTGAGAGGAAGATGGGCTCCAGGCTGGACATTCATTACCAGCCCCCTGATTACATTTCCTGAAGCAAGAGACAAACGGCCTCCAGGACTACATATTTATGACCAGACTCCTGTTTATATTTTGAGATCTGCACCTCTATATAAAAACCAGCAACAGAAATAGGGTAAATAATTGGAATTGGACATTCTTATGACAGGGACAGAGTGGGACTAAACCCTGTTAAAAGATCAAGAGGTCATACGTTTCCCATCCTTGGAGCAAGGGAAACATTGCACACTCGCAGAAAGGTTCCTCGGGGGTCAAAAAGGAGGGGGCACCTCCCCATAATAGGTGATGCTAAGGCCGTCCCATAGGCCTCTGGGCTGTAATCCATCTTTGAAAAAAGTTGAGCACGCATGTTGGGGAGGGTCCTAGGGCAGGGCAGGTGTGGAAAAAGAAACCAGATAATTGGCCAGAGGTAAACAGAGACCCGGAAGAACTGCCCGATATGAATGACTTAACTGCCTCTTTACTGCGCTCCTCCTCATTAGGCAGGGTGTCCACACCCTTTCTCTCCGGGTGTGCATCTCTGCCTTGCTTCTGTCTTAACTAAACAAACTGTTTCTCTGTGTGCTCTCCCACTTGTTGTTGTGCTATGTCTCTAATAATAAACTCTGTACCTGTTTTTACAGTTTTTGCCTCCGTGAGAAATGCATTTTTCACTGGGGGCAAAAGCCATGGGGTGTAGTGGCCAGGATTCCTGGTTTTCATCCAGGCTCCCCAGGTTCAATTCCTGGGCAGGGAATTAAGATCTTGCTTCACGCCACCACTCACTGCTGCCTCTCTGAGATCCTTCCCCCACACCCCCTACCCCTTGGTAACCCCAGGTCTGTTCTCTGTGTCTGTGAGTCTGTTTCTGTTTCATAGATATGTTCATTCATGTCATATTTTAGATTCCACCTATAAGTGATATTATATGGTATTTGTCCTGAAAGAGCTAATTTTAACTGTGTTCTGTTTCTTTTAGAATTCAATCAGATATATGACTATTAGTTTCACATAATGTTTAAGATTTTTAAAAAATGTAACCTGGGACTTCCCTGGTAGTCTAGTGGTTAAGGCTCTGAGCTTCCACTGCCAGGGGCACGGGTTCCACCCCTGGTCAGGGAAGTTCAACATACTGCAGCACAGTGCGGCCAAAACAAACAAACAAAAAAACATGTTCGACTAAGTTGAATTATCATTCTGACACATTTTAATATCAATAGTAATTATGATCCATGGGGTATCAACTGAAGGATAATTTCCAAGAACCTAACTTAACATTAAGAGATTGGACTCATGCTAATTTCTTAATTATTTAACGATCTTTGGATACTGGAACAATTTCTAAGTAAGACAGAACACTGAAAGTCTGGTCTCAAAGAATAGATTTGCTGTTTTTGTTTTCGTTTTTGTTTTGCCGCACCGTGCTGTTTGCAGGATCTTAGTTCCCTGAACAGGGATCAAAGCTGGGCCCCCTGCAGTGAAAGTGTGGAGTTCTAACCACTGGACCACCAGGGAATTCCCTAGATTTTGTATTTCTACCTTGACTTCATATCTCTACGCATTGTAGGGTAGCATAGATTTGGGTCGTGTTAATGAGTGTGTTTATTTTTGACACTTTAAAATGTGTAAAGGATGTGTGTGGCTTTAGGGGGTAACATCACGCCTCTCAACATACCCATCCTCGACAGCCTTTGGGTTGTTGGGTCTTTTGACTTGAGGGGTGTGATGCTATCTCATTGTGGTCAGAACAGCAATTTAATCTCCAAAGGAAGGGGTGGCAGAATGGGTGAGAGTTGCTGTACTAGTCGGCAAGGGCTGCCGTAACAAAATACCACAGACGATGTGGCTTAAAGAACAGACGTTAATTTTCTCAGTTCTGGAGGCTGGACATTCAAGATCAAAATGTCGACAGCATTGATTCCTTCTGAGGTCTCTCTCCTTGGCTTGCAGATGACCACCCTCTCCCTGTGTCCTCACATGGTCGTCCCTCTGTGCATATCTGTGTCCCAATCCCCTCTTCTTACATGGCAAGTCCACTGTGGCCGTGGAGTGATGTAGCTGAAAAAAGATGACAAATAACATTTTATGAAAGAACTATCCAACAACCTACGACTGATACTCGCCTTCATTACCCACCTAATAAACAGAAACACCCAGGCACAGGATATAATATTTAAATATTTCTTTGTCAAAATAAATAAACACATCTTTGTCTCTTATTTAAAAAACACAGGGCTTCCCTGGTGGCGCAGTGGTTAAGAATCTGCCTGCCAAGGCAGGGGACACGAGTTCAAGCCCTGGTCTGGGAAGATCCCACATGCTGCGGAGCAACTAAGCCCTTGAGCCACAATTCCTGAGCCTGCACTCTAGAGCCTGCGAGCCACAACTACTGAGCCCACGTGCCACAGGTACTGAAGCCCATGTGCCTAGAGCCCGTGCTCCACAAGAGAAGCCAATGCAATGAGAAGCCTGTGCACTGCAACGAAGAGTAGCTCCCGCTCTCCACAACTAGAGAAAGCCCGCACACAGTAACGAAGACCCAATGCAGCCAAATAAATAAATAAATTTATTAAAAAAAACCCAATAACAACAAACCAAATAAACAAATAAGGTGACATTTATTTTTACTTCATCTCCAGGCAGGTATATTTGTAAAGGTAGCATCTTCCACACCTGGTGTAAAGGGCAGGCTGTCCTCAGAGGCCTCACGAGGCCTGGAGACAATGGACTACAACTTCCAGAATGCCTCGCTCCAAGAGTTCTCAGACTGGAACCGCCCACCGCACCGCGAAGCCCCCTGGGAGATGTAGTATGACGCTCTAGGTGCCCACGCGCGCCGCCTGGCGGACAAGGTTATTGTGATTATGAGTTCCTAGAACGCCCTGAACGCCCGGAACGCTCATCCTCAGGCTCCCCGGACCCTCTGGATGCCCGGCCAACAGTCGCTTCTGTGTGTTACAGCGAGACAAAGTGGTCTCAGTGCGTCCTAGGCCTGGCCCGGGAGCCAGGACTTTAATTCCCGAAGGCCCTAGTCCCAGCCTAGGCCCGGCCCCGCAAACCCATTGGGCGGTCCCCCGCGCCGCCACGCCTTCTGGGAAATGTAGTCTGGCTCCCTGGAGCCCTGGTCCAGAGTCGGCTGCAAGAATACAACTCCCAGAAGCCCCAGCGCAGCGGCGTCTCAACGTCCCGGGCTCCCACGTCGCGTTCTCGCGTTGGTCGGTAGGTCGCGCCACAGGGCCTTCTGGTAAATGTAGTCTGACTCTGTGCGCTCAGGAACAGGGCTCCGGCAGCGGCGCACACGTGTTGGTCGGCAGGCCACGCCGCGGGTCTCCTGGTCGTGGTAGTTTCCCCGGAGGGCGCTCTGGGCCGGGGTCTCCGGAGTTCGCGGTCTGGGGACGGAGTAACCGTCGGGAGAGCTGCGGGGTCCGGCCGGCCGGGGCCTGGGGCGGACGGTGTCGGGAGCTGACGGGGCCCAAGAACCGTGGCCCTGGCCCCTCCCTGTGTGCAGAGACTCCGGGGGTGGGCCCTGCTGGTCGGACCTGACCGCCGTCGAGGTTTGTTACTCGCCTTTCCCGACTCTGACTCGGTCGAGATCTCGGAGTCGGAAGAGATGACGGCCACGGGGCTCTTGGCTGCCTGCCTCCGGGTGAGTGGCCGCTCCTCTCCCTCCTGATGGGCTGGTCCTGGACCCCAGGCTGGGGGGCATAACTCCTCCAACTTGGGACCCTCAGCCCGTCGTTCTGGCCGAGGAGGAATGAACAGAAGAGGCAGAAACCTGCCTGGTCCTGCAGTCCTCAAGTGTATCAATAAAGCCCTAGAACCAGTGAAGATCTAGTCACAAAGCCCCCCAGCAAGAAACTTCCTGACCCGAATGGCTTCAGCTACCACCCGTTTAAGGAACAAACGATTCTGGTCTTTCTATCATCTGGAATGATTTGTCTAAAAGAGGGAGCGTGTCTCTGTTAATTCTTATGAAGCCCGCGTAACCTGTGTTCCAAAACCTGTGCACTTCTCTCAGCTCAGGCTCCTCCTTTGAAAGGACAAAAAAACAGACTCCAGGAAGTGGCAACTACTTTCTCAGACTGTTTCCAGGGTTAAGTGAATTTCCGTTAGAGAAAGTGCTGACTTAGCACTGCGCTCAGACTGGAGAACTCTTGGCAAATGTTAACATTATTATCAGCAGTTAATAACATCATCTTTTTATGCCTGGTATATAAAAAGGAAGAGGAATCCTGAAGGATGACTGTACATTTTGATCTTGTGGAGGATCCCTAGTTTATCAAGAAATGCGTGAGATTCTTAGGGGGTAAACATTTCAGTATTATGGGGGCTCTCCTCTGAAATGGCTGATATAGGCCCCCAGATCCCCCGGGGAGCCTTGAGTATCCCTCAGAAGCCAGAACCCTCTCAGGACATCTCTGTGTACACCTGAGTGCATCCTCACGTTCTCATGTATGCCGCTCCCAGCCCTTGTGGGAGCTTTGCAGAGATCAGGGTCTTAGCTAAGCAGACACGACGGTGACATTTCAGGGGCAAGTAACCTTCGATGATGTGGCTGTGGACTTCACCCAGGAGGAGTAGGGGCTGCTGGGCCCTGGCCAGAAGACCCTGTACCACGACGTGATGCTGGAGACCTTTAGGCACCTGGTCACTGTGGGTGAGGCTGTGCCTTGTGTTGACTTGCATCTGCCTGGGGTCTCGGCAGAGTGGGTGCGACCTGGCTGGGAGTGTGGGGTCAGTGAACCCTAGAAGGGTTTCTCTTCTTCCAAGCCCTCAAGGCCTGATCTCTCACTTGGACAGTGTCTTGGATCTCCAAACCAGCTATTGTGGCCCAGCTAGAACTCAGAGTAGAGCCATGGATAATGGACAGAGGACTCTCCCAAGATTCCTGCCCAGGTGAGAAAGGATCTTTACAGTCAATATTTATATTTTCCTTCATATCTACCCTTTCATATACTCTTCACTCCCTTTGGTATTTCCATAATTCCTCCTAGGATCATTTTCCTTTTGTCTGAAGAGCTCCCTTTATCATTTCTTTTAGAGTGACAGAATTCCCCCACTTTGTGTTTGCCTGAAAATGTCTTTATTTCATCTTCATTTTGGAAAGATACTTTAAGCAGAGAATTTTAAGTTGGCAGTTCATTTTTTTTTTTTTTTCCAGCCCTTTAAAGACACCATGCTATTGTTTTCTGTACTCCATGGTTTCTGTTGAGAAGTCAACTCTCCATCTTATTATTGTTACTTTGTAGACAGTGGGCCTTTTTGTATGTATTTTTGCTAACAGTGCTTTGTTAAATACGCAAATTTTAAGTGTACAATTGAAAAATTTTGACAAATGTATACCTAAATGTAATCATTCAAATTGAGCTTGAGGACATTTTCATTACCTCACAAATTCTTTTTGTTACCTCTTTCCATTTTTTAAAAAAAAATTTATTTATTTATTTATTTATTTTTGGCTGTGTTGGGTATTTGTTGCTGGGCGTGGGCTTTCTCTAGTTGCAGTGAGCGGGAGCTACTCTTCGTTGCGGTGCGCGGGCTTCTCACTGTGGTGGCTTCTCTTGTTGTGGAGCACAGGCCCTAGGCACACGGGCTTCAGTAGTTGTGGCACTTGGGCTCAGTAGTTGTGGCTTGCGGGCTCTAGAGCACTGTCTCAGTAGTTGTGGTGTATGGGCTCAGTAGCTGTGGTGCATGGGCTTAGTTGCTCCGCAGCATGTGGGATCTTCCCGGACCAGGGCTCGAACCCGTGTCCCCTGTGTTGGCAGGCGGATTCTTAACCACTGCGCCACGAGGTTTCCATTTAACAAAGGCAACCATTGTTCAGATTTTTTCCACCATAGAACTTTTGCCTCTTCTAGAACTTCATATAAAGAGAATCATACATTATTTCTTTTGTGTAAGACTTACCCTAAGATTTTTGAGATTCATCCATGACATTGTATGCATTGTTAGGTTGTTTCTTTTTACTGTTGAGTAATATTCCATTTTTTGAATGAACCGCAATTTATTTATCCATTATCTTGTTGATGAATATTTGAGTTGTCTCTCGTTTTGGGCTTTTATGAGTAATGCTACTATGAACATTTTTGTACAGTGCTTTTAGTAGAACCATGTTTTTATTTCTCTTGGGAAAATATCTAGGGGTGGAATTGCTGGGTCATAATTAACAAGGTCTGATTTTATCAATTTTTTCTTTTATGGTTAGGTTTTTTGTGTGAGTTTTTTTTTTTTTAAATGTCCTAAGAACGTTTTGCCAAAACTCCAAACATATTCTCCTGTTTTCTGGTAGTTTTATAGTTTTTGCTTTTATATCAAGACTTAATATCCACCTTGAATTAATTTTTGTGTAAGTGTGAGGTAGTAGACAAGGCACTTATTTTTCTTATGGTTGTCCAGTTGTTTCAGCACCGTTTAATGAAAAAATTTTCTTTCATAGTATTGTTGAAAATCTATTGAATGTATATGTGTGGATCTATTTTGTTGCTCTCTTCTCTTCCATTGATCTATTTTGCTTGCCCTGTGCCAACATGATATGTCCTTTTTTTATATTCATATTTTGACCCACGTCTCAGTAGATCTATTTTATTTTTTATTTATGTACCACCTCAACCTCTGATTAGAATGGTAAGTATGGATAGAGCTAGTATTAGGTTTAGATTGATTGATGGTGAGATTTGATATAGGATTGATAGGGGTGAAGGTTTTTGTCATGTTAGTAGGATTAGGCCTGCTGTTAAAGGGATGCCTTGTGTTACTTCGGGCACTCAAAAGTGAAAAGGGGATAGTCCTAGTTTTATAGCTATGAAATAGAGTGAATTAGCTTTTCCATAGCCATGAAAAAGAATGAATTAGTCTTGTTTTAATGAGACTTTCAGGAAACAATAACCATAAAATATCATCTTGAAAATGAACACACTCTTATCAGTATCGACTGGTAAATTAATTGTGTTATCCAAAAAGGCCAATAAATCCTAGCTAGTATGAACAAGATATTAAATTCATTAACGATTCATACAACTGTTTTGAGCATACAAATAATCTCTGGTTTTATACCCACTACATTTCAGAATTCTGTAAACTGTGAGGCCTTCAATGTGTTTAATGTGGCAGAAAATCATAATAAATGTTTCATTATTTTATTTTGTTCAGTCCTTTTCCCATTAAGCATGCAAACACTGTCGTAACCATCTTGGGTTTCACTTCCACGAGGTCATCAGGTAAGGCATATATCTGGGCACTGATCTTATCGGTGTTATCATTGTTGATGCTGTTGGGTTGAATAGTTTTGCGATGGTTCATTGGCCGGAGTGTAATAGGTTAATGATGACTGCTATTATAAGTAGTAGGGATGCGGTGGCCTGTGTTAGAAAATATTTAGTGGAGGCTTCTATGGCTCGTGGATTAAAGTTTTTTATTGTAATAGGGATGATGGCTATTATATCTATTTTGAATCCAATTCAGGCTAGTAGCCAGTGAGAGCTGGTAATTACTATTATAGGTCCTAAAATGACAGTTGTCAGGATAATGGTAAAGATAATGGGATTTATTAGTACGGGAAGGATATAAACCGACATTTTCGGGGTATGGGCCCGATAGCTTGTTTAGCTGACCTTACTGTAGAATGTAGTGTAATATGGTAGCACGGAGAACTTTGAGTTCTTACGGGTAGGTTCAATTCTTATGATTCTAGAAATAAGAGGGTTTGAACCTCTGTTATTTACTCTATCAAAGTAACTCTTTTGTCAGACATATTTCTTATGTTTGTGGAGGGATGCTTGCTGTTATGACGCACAGTGATACATGTCATATGCATAGGGCTAGTGTTAGAGGTAGGAAGCTTTTTCAGAGTAAGTGTATTAGTTGGTCATACCGAAATCGAGGGTAGGATGCTCGAATCCATAGGAAAGATATTGTTAGTAGTAGTGTTTTAAGGATGAAGTTAATTGTATGTAGTTCTGGGGTGTAGGGGTTGTGGAATGCTCCTAGAAATAGAATTGTTGTGAATATATTTATTGTAATGATGTTGGCATATTCTGCTAGGAAGAACATGGCGAAGGGGCCTGCTGCGTACTCTACATCGAAGCCAGACACGAGTTCGGATTCTCCTTCTGTTAAATCAAAAGGGGCTCGGTTGGTTTCTGCTAAGGTAGAAATAAATCATATTATGGCTAGTGGTCATGATGGGAAGATTAGTCATAGTTGTTCTTGTGTTGTGGTTAGGGTTGATAGGGTGAAGGATCCATTTATTAAGAGTACTGATAAGAGGATTGATTGCTAGTGTTACTTCGTATGAGATTGTTTGTGCTACTGCTCATAGGGCTCCAATTAATGCATATTTTGAGTTGGAGGCCCAGCCAGATCATAGAATAGAGTATACAGCTAGACTTGATATTGCTAGTATGAATAATACTCCTAGGTTTATGTTGATGAAGGGGTATGGCATGGGTAGGGAGATTCGTATTTGAGGGCTAGGGTTAGGGCTAAGATGGGTGCGATGATAAATATGGAGGTGGAGGTTGTAGCTGGTCGTAGGGGTTCCTTAGTGAATAGTTTGATTGCATTGGCAATGGGTTGGAGTAGGCCGTGAGTTCCTACAATGTTTGGTCATTTTCGGAGTTGTATATAGCCTAGGATTTTACGTTCTACTAATGTCAGGAATGCCACGGCTAGGAGAATAGGAATGATGAGCATTAAAATGTTAATTATAAACATTTTGTTAGAGAGAGGATTTGAACCTCTGGGCATAAAGGTTTAAGTTTTACGCAATTACCGGGCTCTGCCACCCTAACAAAACCCTGGTCTTGGGTGGTTAGTTTGTGCTTGCTTATTAAGTTGAGATTAGATCATTAATTGTTTTGAAGGCACTTTTTAAAGTGGGCCTTATTTCTCTTGTCTTTTCATACTGGGAGAAATGCGTAATAGATAGAAACCGACCTGGATTATTCCGGTCTGAACTCAGATCACGTAGGACTTTAATCGTTGAACAAACGAACCCTTAATAGCGGTTACACCATTGGGATGTCCTGATCCAATATCGAGGTCGTAAACCCTATTGTCGATATGAACTCTAGAATAGGATTGTGCTGTTACCCCTAGGGTAACTTGTTCCGTTGATCAATTTTTTGGATCGATAAGTGATATTATGCTTTGGCTAGTGGGTCTAGGCTTTAATCACTCAGAGAGTTTTTTGTGCTCCGAGGTCACCCCAACTGAAATTGTCAACCCATGTGAAATTTTGTTATTCCTTGGCGGTTTGAGATTATGGTTTTTTGGGTTGATTAATTGAAGCTCCATAGGGTCTTCTTGTCTTATTTTGTTATCCCCGCCTCTTCACCGGGAGGTCAATTTCACTGACTAAAAGTAAGAGACAGTAAAACCCTCGTGTGGCCATTCATACAAGTCCTTATTTAGAGAACAAATGATTATGCTACCTTTCCACAGTCAGGATACCGCGGCCATTTAATGGTTGTCACTGAGCAGGTGGTGCCTCTAATGCTGGTGATGCTAGAGGTGATGTTTTTGGTAAACAGGCGGGGTTTGTATTTGCCGAGTTCCTTTTACTTTTTTTAATCTTTCCTTGAGTGCACGCCTGTGTTGGGTTAACAGTGTACTTAATAAATAGATTAGTGTTGGATTGTATTTATTTACTGTTAATTATCAGTATATTATTAGTTGCTGATATAAGCTTGTGCAAGGAGAAATATTTCTTGTTACTCATGCTAACAGTATTATTGCTTCTATAATCTTATAGATTAGTCCAGTAATAAGACTAGAAGTTGATTTACTTAATATTGGAATTGGGATGTGTTTTGTTGTTGAGCTTGAACGCTTTATTAATTGATGGCTGCTTCTAGGCCAACTATGGTGTTGTTTGCTTTTACTCTCTAGTTAAGGTTGTATCCATTTCTAAAAAGCTGTACCTTTTTAGACTAACGTTTAAATATACGTGGAAGCTTATTATGGTTTTTAGTATTATTTAACCTTGAACTGAAATTCTTTTCCTGGACAACCAGCTATCACCAGGCTTGTTAGGCTTGTCACCTCTACTTATAAATCTTCTCACTATTTTGCCACATAGATGAGTTTGTTCTAGTAACTGTTCATAAGTAGCTCGTCTGGTTTCGGGTAGTTTAGCTTAAGTTCTCTTTGTTAAGTTGTTGCTAGTTAAGTCATTATGCAGAAGGTACAAGGGGTAAGCTTTGCTTTTTATTACTTTTAATATTTCTTTCATCATTCCCTTACAGTACTTTTTCTATAGCGCCATCAGTGTCTAAATTTCTATCTCCTATACTTTAGATGTCTGGTGAATGTTTTATTTGACTAGCTTGTGTTCGTATGGTGGGAAAGGTGTGGGCTAGGTTTAGTTCAAGACATACATAGCTTATGAAATCTTCTAGGTGTAAACTAGGTGCTTTATTTAAGCTATGCCTTGTTTTATCCAAGCACACTTTCCAGTATGCTTACCTTGTTACGACTTATCTCCTCTCGTATAATTGTTTAGCATGTGTTAATGAATTGTGGCTTTGTCATGGCACTTGAGGAGGGTGACGGGCCGGTGTGTGCACGCACACACCGCCCGTACTTCTTGGCCTTATTCAATTAAGCGCTCTATTCTTAATTTACTATTAAATCCTCCTTTAGTTTTTAGGTTTCATAAAAACTTTCGTGTGGATAAAGGGTGTTCTTGGTGTAGAAAATGTAGCCTATTTCTTTCCACCCCATAGGTCACACCTTGACCTAACATTTTTAGGTGTTATAATTGTGCTTACATTTGCTTCTTTTTAGGGTTTGCTGAAGATGGCGGCATATAGACTGGAGTAGCCAGGGTTGCTGAGGTTTGTCGGGTTCATCGGTTATAGAGCAGGCTCCTCTAGAGGGCTGTGAAGCACCGCCAAGGCCTTGGAGTTTTAGGCTGTTGCTAGTAGTACTCTGGCGAATAGTCTAGTTCTTATGATTATTTGGGTTTAGGGCTAAGCATAGTGGGGTATCTAATCCCAGTTTGGGTCTTAACTATCGTGTGATCAGAATATGTTAAAGTCACTTTCGTAGTTTATTTTTATTTTAATTATGGCTTTTTACAGCTTAATTAACGTTTACCTTTATCTTGTATGGTTCTTTAACACGCTTTACGCCGTAGTTCTATTAATTTGGGTCAATCGTATGACCGCGGTGGCTGGCACGATATTTACCAAACCTGATTAATATGGCTTAGTCAAACTTTCGTTTATGGCTTAGTTTTTATCACTGCTGTCTCCCGTGGGGGTGTGGTTAAGCAAGGTGTTGTGAGCTGCTGGTGTAGCATGCTTGATACCTGCTCCTTTTAGTCTTAGTGATTTAGAGGGCATTCTCACCGGAGTGCGGATACTTGCATGTGTAATTCTATTAAAAACTAATAGAAAGACTGGGACCAAACCGTTACGTTTATGGGGCTAGTGAGCCCATCTAGACATTTTCAGTGTCTTGCTTTAGGAAATGTTTAAGCTACATTAACTTGTTGCACATAGGTGGTGTTTGTATGGTTGTATTATGTGGCTTATGTCAGATTTAGTATTAAATTTTTGATAAAATGGCTGGTGAATCTAGGGGGATTTCTGTCTATGTGGGTGGTGAATATCTAAGTAGCTCATTGGTATGATAGGGAGGGGGTTGAGGTTGATTTATTGCGATGGATAAATATTTTAAGCCGGGGCGGGGAATAGTAAAGTGCTATGTCCTGTGACCATTAACTGATTGTACAACGCAGGTTGCTCTTGCCAATTAATAAATACATCCAGGTCCAGCTACAATTTGCTTGACTGTGTTAAGACCTTTTAAGGTCATAGCTGAGTCTAAGCACTTCCCCCCCCCCCAAAATAAAAAATACCAAATGTATGAAATCGCAGTTATATGTGCGCATGGGCTGATTAGTCATTAACCCATTGAGATGTCTTATTTAAGGGGAAAGAGTGGGTGATTTTAGGTGAGATGGCCCTGAAGTAAGAACCAGGTGTCTGATAAAGTTCAGTAGAAACCCCCACAAGTTATGGGCCCGGAGCGAGAAGAGGGACACCTGCCGAGCGGGTTGATGGTTTCACGCGGCCTGGTGATTAAGCTCGTGGTTTAATGGACGGGATTCCAAGCATGTTGATTTAAACTGATTTAACTTAATGTACTATGTACGATCAGTAATATATATGTATTATGTAATATCAATGATTACATTACATACTAATATTCCCCATATTAGTTGTGTTTGGTTATACAACGGCTATAGCCACTGAACAATATCCTGAGGTTTGGGTTTCTAATAAGGTTGTATTGGGGGCGTTTCTTTTAGGGTTAATAGTAGAGTTTTTAATGGTGTTTTGTATTTTGAAGGATGAGGATGTGGAAATTGTGTTTAAGTTTAATGGGTTGGGGGATTAGGTTATTTATGATACTGGTGACTCTGGGTTTTTTAGTGAGGAGGCTATGGGGATTGCGGCATTATATAGTTATGGTACTTGGTTGGTGATTGTTACTGGTTGGTCATTATTTATTGGTGTTGTGGTTATTATGGAGATTACTCGGGGTAATTAAATAAGAGTATACTAAGGGTGATGGTGATGAGAAATGATAAAAAGTATGGTTTAATAAGGTCTTTTTGGTTTGAGATTAGTGTGGAGGATTTTAGTTGAATGAAGGCTGTAGTCTTTGGTAAGATAGTTTCTAGTCAGATTAAGTCTAGGAGGGAGGTTGCTAATTTTTGGCTCATTAATAGGTTTAGATGGGGAGGTAGGCCGTGTATGATGGTATCCTAGGAGAGTAGAGAATTTAAAGGAGTTTTAGGGTAAGTATATTTTGAGTTTTGTGTGTTAAGGTTGGTTTCGAATGCTAGTACAAAACCCGAGCTGTTACTATGAGGGCAGTTAGTTTTAAGTGCAAAGGTATGGTTATTAGGGGGATGGTTGTTGGGGGAATGTTGTTGGAGATGATGAATCCAGCAAAGATACTTCCGATTAGTAGGTGTTTGATAGAATTAACTAGGAGGGGATTGTTTTCATTGATAGGAGCTGAGGGAGAGAAGCGTGTTGTCCCAGTAGTGTGAAGAAGATGATGCGAGTGCTATAGATGGCTGTGAGGGAGGTAGCGATTAGAGTTATTAATAGGGCTCAGGCCTTGGTATAAGACGTGGTGGCGGTTTCGATGATTAGGTCTTTAGAGTAAAAACCAGTGAGAAAAGACATTCCTGTCAGTGCCAGACACCCAGTGATAAGGGCTGTTGCAATGAAGGGCAAGGTTTTGAATAGGCCTCCTATTTTTCGAATGTCTTGCTCGTTGTTTAGGTTGTGGATAATGGATCCAGAGCACATGAATAGTATGGCTTTAAAGAAAGCATGTGTGCAAATATGTAAGAATGCTCGATGGGGTTGGTTGATACCGATTGTTACCATCATCAGACCTAATTGGCTTGAGGTAGAGAAAGCGATAATTGTTTTTAATGTTTTGGAAGAGAGCGCATATAGCTGTGAATAGGGTGGTAAGAGCTCCTAGGCATAATGTTATTGTTTGAATGAGTTTGTTGTTTTCTGTTAAAGGATAAAATCCGATAAGTAGGAAAATTCCTGCTATGACCATTGTGCTTGAGTGGAGTAAGGCTGATACTGGGGTAGGACCATCTATTGCTGAAGGGAGTCAGGGGTGAAGTCCAAATTAGGCTGATTTTCCGGCTGCGGCTAGTACGAGTCCTGTGAGGGGGAGGTTTAGAGAGTTTAGGTCGAGTATAAAAATTTGTTGTAGGTCTCATGGATTTGAGTTGGACAGAAATCATGCTATTGATATAATGAATCCGATATCTCTGATGTGGTTATGTAAGATTGCTTGGAGAGCAGTGTGTTTGCGTCTGTTCTTCCATATCATCACCCGATGAGTAGGAAAGATATGATTCCTACCCCCTCTCACCCAATAAAAAGTTGGAAGAGGTTGTTGGCTGTAGCAAGAATTAGTATAGTAATGAGGAAGAGAAGTAGGTATTTGAAGAATTGGTTGATATAAGGATCTGAATGTATGTATCATATTGAGAACTCTATGATGGATCGTGTGATAGACAATGCCACTGGTACGAACATAATTGAGAAATAATCTATTTTGAAGCAGAGTGTCAATTTAAGGGTTTGGACAGTGATTCAGTGTCAGTTTGAAATGATTATTTCTTGGCCTGTATGAAGGAATATTATTGTTGGGATTAGACTGGTAACGAAAGCACATGAGACGGTACTTTTTACATATGGGTATTTATCACTTTTGTAGGAGTTTGTACTAGTTATCATGATTGGAATAATTAGTACTAGTAATGTGATTAGGGCAAAAGAAGGGAACAGGTTTATTACTTTTATTTGAAGTTGCACCAGTTTTTTGGTTCCTAAGACCAATGGATAACTACCATCCTTTAAAAGTTTGAAAAAACCATACTATCAGGCATGGGGGCATGAATTAGCAGTTTTTGCAGTACTTTCTCGGTAAATAAGAAGTTTTAGTCTTCTGTTGCTAGATTCACAATCTAGTGTTTTTTTTAAACTATATTTACAGTATAGGGGGCCCAAGATGATTTTAGGATTTAGTGACAGGAGTAGAAGTGGCAGGATATGGAGAGCTATAAGGGCGTTTTCTCGTGTGAAGGAGGGTGTAATATTACTGATGTGGTGCGTACATTTGCCGCGCTGTGTTTTGATTAGTATATACATAGAGTATAGGGATATAATTACGATATTGGTTCCTATTAGGATAATAGTGAGGTTTGATCATGAGAAAGTTGATATAACTACGAACAGTTCTCCAGTTAGGTTAATAGTAGGGGGTAGGGCCAGGTTTGTCAGGCTTGCTAGTAATCATCAAGTGGCTATTAGTGGGAGAAGAATTTGTAGGCCTCGGACTAGGATTACATTTCGGCTATGGATTCGTTCGTAATTTGAGTTTGCTAGGCAAAATAGTATAGACGATGTGAGGCCGTGGGTGATTATTAGGGCTGTAGCCCCTATGTAGCTTCAAGGGGTTTGAATGAGGATAGCTGCAATAACAAGTGCCATGTGGTTGACTGAGGAGTAGGCAGTGAGTGATTTTAGGTCTGTTTGACATAGACAAATAGAACTGGTTATGATTATTCCCCATAAGGAAAGCATAAGGAAAGGGTATACTATGAACTCTGTTAGGGGGTTGAGTATTGATGTGATTCGTAGCATGTCATAGCCCCTGAGTTTTAGTAGTATGGCTGCAGGACCATAGAGCCTGCGATAGGAGCTTCTACATGTGATTTCGGTAGTCAAAGGTGGAGGCCGTACAGGGGTATTTTTACTATAAAGGCTATCATGCAGTCCAATCATATAAAGACGTTGGATCAGGAGTTGAATAGTGGTTGAGCTCAATATTGAAGTACTAGGAAATTTAGAGAGCCTATGATGTTTTGTATATATGTTAGTGCCACTAGTAACGGGAGTGATCCAACTAGTGTGCAGAATAAAAAATAGAGTCCTGCATTAAGTTGCTCTCTTTGGTTACCTCAACAGGTAATGATAATGAGGGTAGGAGCTAGTGTGGCTTCAAATATAATGTAAAATAGTTCTGTGGCGGTGAATGTTATGATTGGGAATGTTTGTAACATGATTAGTATTGTGATGTATAGCTTTTTTCGGATTAGTGGCTCTTTGAGTAGGTAAGATTGGCTGGCTATTAGTATTAGGGGAAAGAGTCATATTGTTAGGATTAGTAATGGTGGGGAGAGGGAGTCAGAGAAGAATGTTAATGAGAAGTTGAGGCTATTGTCGTTGAATTGGTTAAGAAGAAGTAGGCTTGTGAGACTAATTAGTAGGCTGTGGGTTGTGGAGTTAATTCAGATTATACTACTTTTTGATAGCCAAGTTAGTGGTATTAGTATGATTGTGGGGATGATAAATTTTAGCATTGGAGAAGATTGAGGTTTTGTATGTAATCGGTTCCATATGTGTTTGATACTATTACTAATAAGGCTAATCCGAGGGCTGCTTCTCAGGCCGCGAATACCAGTAAGATGATTGGTATTATGCTGGCTAAGGTGAAATGTGAGTTTAAGGTTGTCAGGGCTGCTAGGATGAATAGTGACAATATTATGCTCTCTAGGCATAGTAGTGAGGATATTAGGTGAGACCGATATATTAGTGACCCTATGAGGGATATAGTGAAAGCTATGATAATGTTTATATGTACTAAGGACACTTGGTAATTATGAGTTTAACCATAATCTAATGAGTCGAAATCACTTGTTTTATTTTAAACTAAATACCATATTCAGCTCATTCCAATCCCCTTTGAGTTCATTCGTAGGCCAGGCTAACTGCTAATAATGAGATAAAAAGTAGGGCTATGGTAAGTATTGTTTTTAGGTTGTCTAGGTCGAAAAGGAGGAAGGTGATCGCTACTAGGAAAAATTTTATGGAAAGGGTAGGCGGGCGGATCCTATAGGGTCAAATCTGCATTCGTAGGGGCTTGTTTTCTCTGTGTGTTTAGTTGAGGAAGTCAGAAGGCGATAAGTACGAGTAATGAGGCTAGTATTGTGTTTGTTAATAGGCTCAGTATTAGGTTTATTGTTCTTTTTCGGGGTGTACCTAAACTAGCTGATTGGAAGTCAGTTGTACTAATTAATGCTAAAAGGACTATGAGCCTCATCAGTAGATAGATACATAAAGAGTCATACAACATCTACAAAACGTCAGTATCAAGCAGCAGCTTCGAAGCCGAAGTGGTGGTTGGATGTGAAGTGGAATTTTAATTGGCGTAGGAAACAAACAATAAAGAAAGTAAGCCCAATAATTACATGTAGTCCGTGGAATCCTGTGGCTATGAAGAAAGTTGATCCGTAGACTCCATCTGAGATCGTAAATGGGCTTCGTAATACTCTGATGCTTGTAGGAGTGTAAAATAAACACCGAGGGCGATTGTAATAAGAAGGGTTTGAAGTATGTGCTTACGATTTCCTTCTATACGGCTGTGATGGGCTCAGGTAATGGATACGCCAGAGGCCAATAGCACAGAAGTGTTGAGGAGTGGTACTTCTAGGGGGTTTAAGGGGTGAATGCCTAAGGGGTGGCCAGCACCCGCCTAATTCAGGGGTAGGGGCAAGGCTTGAGTGGTAGAAGGCTCAAAAAAAGCTGGTAAAAGATAGGACTTCTGATATGATACATAAAATTATTCCGTCTCAAAGTTCCTTTTGGATGGTTGGTGTGTGGTGGCCTTGGAAAGTGCTTTCTCGAATGACGTCTCGTCATCATTGATATATTAGAATATTAGTTAGTAGGCCCAGTATTAGTAGAACTATTGAATTGAAGTGGAATCATATGAGAAGTGCTGAAAGAGCTCCTGTGAGGGGTCAAGGACTAGTATTTACTAAGTGATACGTGTGGGTTTGGTGGGTCACTATGTGTTGTCATACAGGTATAAGCTTACTAAGAGGGTGAATACATAGGCTTGAATTATAGCAACAGCGAATTCGAGGATGGGGAGTAGGGCGAGAATGATAAATGTAATGAGAGCCGTGAATGTGCTGGTGCTTATTAGCACTAGGGTTGTCTCTTCGATTAGATGTATTAGTAAGTGGCCTGCTGTAATATTGGCTGTTAGTCGTACAGCCAGTGCTACTGGTTGGATGAATAGGCTGATAGTTTCGATAATTTCTAGCATAGGGATAAGGAGGGTGGGTGTGCCTTGTGGTAAGAAGTGGGCTAGGGATGCTTTTGTTTTATTACGGAAACCTGTAATGATGGCACCGGCTCATAGAGGGATGGCCATTCCCACATTCATTGAGAGCTATGTGGTGGGGGTAAATGAGTGGGGTAATAGTCCGAGGAGATTGGTTGAGCCAATAACTAGAACGAGTGATATTAGTATTAGTGATCAGGTTTGTCCTTTATGATTATGGATACCTATTATTTGTTTTGATGTGAGTTGAATTAGTCATTGAAGGGAAATTATGCAATTATTAATTAGTCCTTTTGATGTTGGAAATAAAATACTTGGGAATATAATGATTAGAACGACTACAAGGAGGCCTATTATTGGGGTTACGAAAGGGGCAAATAGATTTTCGTTCATACTGTTTCTCAAGGGGCAGGTTGTTTTTGCACTTTAGTGAGTGCTGATTTTGGGTTGGGGTAGTAGATGTGTTTTGAGATTTTTAGTTGAAATATAATAAATAATGTTAGAAATATAGATGAAATAGTAGTAAATCATGTTGATATATCTAGTTGTGTCATGCTATCAAGGAGAACTTTAGCTCTCAGTCTTTAACTTAAAAGGTTAACGCTAATCTACCTTCTTAATGAGTTTATAGCATAGACGTGGATCATTTTTCAAAGTATTTTAGGGGCACTAGCTCAAGGACAGTTGGCATGAAGCTATGGTTTGACCCACAGATCTCTGAACACTGTCCGTAATACAAGCCTGGTTGTGTTGATATTAGGGTTGTTTGGTTTAGGTGCCCTGGGATTGCGTCTGTCTTTAGGCCTAAGGAGGGTACGGCACATGAGTGTAATACATCTTCAGAGGAGATTAGTATTTGGATTGTTATCTCTATAGGTAAAACTACTCAGTTATCTACTTCTAGCAGTTGTAGCTCTTCTGGTTTTAGGTCTGGTGTTGGGTTTATATAGGAATCAAAATTTAGGTTTTCGTAGTCAGTATATTCATAGCTTCAGTATCATTGGTGGCCTATAATTTTTAAAGTAAGAGATGGATTGTTTATTTCATCTATTATATAAAGGATTCGTAATGATGGCAGGGCAATTAAGATTAAGATAATAGCCGCTAGGATAGTCCAGATAGCTTCTACTTCTTGTGTATCTATTGTGCTAGTATGTGTTAGCTTAGTTGTAAGTATTAGCGTAATAATATAGAGAACTAAGGAGCTAATTAGGAAAACAGTTATCAGTGTGTGGTCTTGAAAATGTAGCAATTCTTCTATCATGGGTGATTTTACGTCTTGAAAACCTAGTTGGAAGGGATATGCCGGAGAGTATACAAGATTTTCACTTGTGACTTAACTTCGACAAAGTTATGTAAAATTTTACTAATACCTCGTTCATGAAGAAAGACATAGCGGCTATGATGTTGGCTTGAAACCAATAAAAGAGGGTTCGATTCCTTCCTTTCTTGGCTACTTTAGATTAACGTAGGTTGGCTATTCAAATGTATGGTATGGTGGAGGACATCCATTTAACCACTCTAAATTTGTAGTAGTAAGTTCTACTGTTAATACTTCTCCTTTGGATGTGAATACTTCTCAGATAATGAAGACTATCAGTATGACCACTGTTAATGAGATGAATGAGCCTATTGATGAAATAGTATTTCATGTTGTATAGGCGTCTGGATAGTCGGAGTATCGTCGAGGCATGCCAGATAAGCCTAGAAAATGTTGTGGGAAGAAGGTTATGTTGACACCCACGAATATGATCACGAGGTGAATTTTTGCTCATGTTGAGTGGATATCCTGAGAGTAGTGGAAATCAGTGTACAAATCTTCCTATGATAGCAAAAACAGCTCCCATTGAGAGCACATAGTGAAAGTGTGTGACTACATAGTAGGTATCATGAAAGACAATGTCTAATGATGAATTAGCTAGGACAGTACCTGTTAGTCCGCCGACTGTGAAAAGGAAGATGAAACCTAAGGCTCACCTCATGGCCGGGGACCATTTAATATTGCCTCCATGGAGTGTTGCCAATCAGCTAAATACTTTTACCCCTGTAGGAATAGCAATAATTATAGTGGCTGATGTAGAGTATGCTCGCATATCAACGTCTGTACCTACTGTGAATATTTGATGGGCCCATATGATAAACTCTAAGAACCCGATTGATATTATAGCTCATACCATACTCATATACCCGAAAGGCTCTTTTTTACCTGAGTAGTAGGTTACAATGTGTGAGATCATTCCAAATCCAGGTGGGATTAAAATGTATACTTCAGGGTGTCCAAAGAATCAAAATAGATGTTGATATAAGGTTGGGTCTCCTCCTCCTGCAGGATCGAAGAAAGTTGTGTTCAGGTTCCGATAGCATGGTGATTCTGGCTGCTAGGACAGGTAAGGATAGTAGAAGCAATACTGCTGTGATTAGTACTGATCATACGAATAGTGGTGTTTGGTACTGGGTTATAGCGGGTGGTTTTATGTTGATGATAGTAGTGATAAAATTAATAGCCCCAAGAATTGAGAATACACCAGCTAAATGTAGAGAAAAAATAGTAAGGTCAACTGAAGCTCCTGCGTGTGCTAAGTTTCCAGCTAAGGGTGGATATACAATTCAACCTGTACCCGCACCGGCTTCAACTATTGATGATGCTAGTAATAATAGGAAAGAAGGAAGGAGTAATCAGAAA
Organism: Balaenoptera physalus; assembly: GCF_965194825.1. Taxonomy (NCBI): domain Eukaryota; kingdom Metazoa; phylum Chordata; class Mammalia; order Artiodactyla; family Balaenopteridae; genus Balaenoptera; species Balaenoptera physalus. The sequence goes on from NC_138900.1 coordinate 442,097, forward strand.
ATCATATTGTTTATACGGGGAAAAGCCATATTGGGCGCCCCAATTATTAAGGGTACTAGCCAGTTTCCAAACCCGCCAATTATAATGGGTATAACTATAAAGAAAATTATTACAAATGCGTGGGCCATTACTACCACGTTGTAAATTTGGTTATCTCCGAGCAGTGTTCTGGGTTGGCCTAGTTCAGCGCGAATTAATAAGCTTAGGCCAGTGCCTACCATTCCGGCTCAAGCGTCAAATAGTAAGTATAAAGTACCAATGTCTTTGTGGTTGGTTGAGAATAATCAGCAATTTATGAACATAGGTAAAATGGCCGAGCAGGCATTAGACTGTAAATCTAAATACAGAGGTTAAGTCCTCTTTTTGCTGAGTCCCGTGGTGAATTGATCATTTTGAATTGCAAATTCAAGGAAGAAGCTTCAACCCTGCCGGGACTTCTCCCACCTTTTTTTTTCTCGCGGCTGGAGAAGTAGATTGAAGCCAGTTGATTAGGGTATTTAGCTGTTAACTAAAAGTTCGTGGGAGATGTATCCCTCCCATCTAGTGAGGATTTAGCTTAATTAAAGTGTTTGATTTGCATTCAATTGATGTAAGATATAGTCTTACAATCTTTATTAAGCAGGAATTAAGTAAATTGTACTTGCTTAGGGCTTTGAAGGCTCTTGGTCTGGTTTAACCTAAATTCCTATTCTAGGATTGACAGTATTGGTGTGAGAGGTAGAAGTACTGTGGATACTGCGATTATGGTTGGTAAAAGGATTATTTGTTTTGTAGAGTTGAATTGTCATTTTATCTTCATGTTGTTTGTAGAGGGGAATAAGATCAGTGCTGTGGAGTACGTGAGTTGTATGTAGAAGTACAGGTTGAGCAGTGCTGTGGTAGCTGAGTGTGGGTAGGATAATAGTATTGTTTTTTGTTATTTCTTGAATAGTCATTCATTTAGGCATGAATCCTGATAGTGGTGGGAATCCTCCTATTGAGAGTAGGAGGGTGGTACATCAAAATACTTATATTTTATATAAAGTTCTCCAAAGATAGTCCAGGTAAGCACGTACAAAGCGAGCAACAAGTCACTATGACCCCTACAGAGTTGGGGAAGAATGCTGTTCTTTTTTTTTTTCTTTGCTGCGCTGCGCGGCATGTGAGACCCTAGTTCCCCAACCAGAGATCGAACCTGCGCCTCCTGCATTTGAAGTGTGGAGTCTTAACCACTGGACCGCCAGGGAAGTCCCAAGAATGCTGTTCTTTTAAGAAGTTACGTTGCTAGAGTCAGAAGAAAGGGAAAAAATTTGATCTTTACCGTCGAGCAGGCACTCCCATCTTTGAGGAGCTCTGGTTAATGTGTAATGCAGATTGACGCTGCACATTAGGGAGGGAGGGAAAAGGCCCAAACAAACACAGAGAATTTTATGTTTAATTTTTTCTTGTCCTGCCTTAAAATATAAATTTTATTTCATCACTGTGATCTTGCTAAAATCATTTACATGTTCTAGAAATTTGTTAGTTTCCTTGGATTTCTTACACAATCATGTCATATACAAAAAAATTGCTTTACTTCTTCCTTTCCAGCCTTTATGTTTTCCTTATTTAATGTTAACTATACTGATGAGGATCTCTGGTACTTAACAGTGAGACATGCTGTCCTTAAGAGTACAGTCCAGTAAAGTTTTAGAACTGTATATTTATGTAACCCATACTCTAATCCACACATAGAATATTTTCATCTCCCCATATATTTCCTTTATGTCCCTCTCCAGTTAGTACCCCCAGAGGTGACAACCATTGTTATATGATATCTGCTACTTTAGATTATCCAGTACAATCTTGAATAAAAGTGAGAATGGACATACTTGCCTTGCTCATGATACCAAGAAATAGCATTCCGTATTTCACCATTAAATGTGATCTGATGCCCTTTATCTGATTGAGGGCAGTCTGATTGAGGGCACTCTATTCCTGGTTTGCTGAGTTTTTATCATGAATGGGCATTATATTTTATCAAATACTCTACATGCATGTATTGTCATGATTGTATTTTTTTTACCTTTGTTCTGTTGGTTTCCCCACTTGACTATTTTGTTCCTTTTTCTTGGTTTAATTTGCTTTCCTTTTCCCTGGTTTTTTGAGATAGAAGCTTAGGTCATTAATTTTTTTTTAAGATTTATTTATTATTTATTTATCTATTTTATCTATTTTTGGCTGCATCGGGTCTTAGTTGTGGCACGTGGGATCTATGTTGAGGCATGCGGGATCTTTCCTTGTGGCCCGGGCTCTTCGTTGTGGTACTCGGGCTTCTCTCTAGTTGTGGCGTGAGGGTTTTCTCTTCTCTAGTTGTGGCGCACATGTTCCAGGGCTCTGTAGTTGGCAGCATGTGGGCTCTAGTTGAGGCGCGTGAGTTCAGTAGTTGTGGCATGTGGGCTTAGCAGCCTTGTGGCATGTGGGATCTTAGTTCCCTGAACAGGGATCGAACCTGTGTCCCCTGTATTGCAAGGCATATTCTTTACCACTGGACCAGGAAGTCCCTGGGTCATTAATTTTAATCCTTCCTTTCTGATGCTTGCATTTATAGCTACACATTTTCCTTTAAGTCTATTTTAACTGCATCCTGCACATTTTCATATGTTATATTTTCATTGGCGGTCAGTTCTTTGAATATATGAAACTGATTTCTTCTTTGATCTGGAAAATACACTGTTTAATTTCTAAATATGAGGAGATTTTTATTATTGATGGCCAGATTAATTCCATTGTGGTCAAATAACATATTCTGTATGTATCCAGTCCTTTTAAATTTATTGAGAAATGTCTGTATGAGACAGCATATGATCTATTTTAGTGAATGTGTATTCTTCTTTTTTTTGGCTGTGTTGGGTCTTCGTCTCTGTGCGAGGGCCTTCTCCAGTTGTGGCAAGCAGGGGCCACTCTTCATCGCGATGCGCGGGCCTCTCACTATCACGGCCTCTCTTGTTGCGGAGCACAGGCTCCAGACGCGCAGGCTCAGTAGTTGTGGCTCACGGGCCCAGTTGCTCTGCGGCATGTGGGATCTTCCCAGACCAGGGCTCGAACCCGTGTCCCCTGCATTGGCAGGCAGATTCTCAACCACTGCGCCACCAGGGAAGCCCGTGAATGTGTATTCTGCTCTTGTTAGGCACAGTGCTTGATAAATGTCAATTAAGTTGAGTTGCTTAGTTGTGTTGCACACTTTATTCTCATGGATTTTCTTGTTTGCTTGTTCCATCAGCTACTGACAGAAGAGTGTTAAAATCTCCAACCATTACTGGATTTCTTTATATTTTTTTAATCAATTCTTTTTTCTTTTTCTAGTTTTATTGAGATATAATTGACATGTAAAATTGTATTACATTAAGCTGTACAACATTATGATTTGATCTATGTATATATTTTGAAATATTTACCACAATAAGTTTAGTTAAAATCTATCACTACATAGCTATAATTTTTTATTTCTTGTGATGAAAACTTAAAAAAAGTTTTTATGAAGCTAGCATAACTTTATTTTTTTATTGAAGTATAGTTGACTTACAATGTTATATTAGTTTCAGGTGTACAACATAGTGATTCAGTATTATAGATTATATTCCATTTAAAGTTATTACAAAACAATGACTGTATTTCCCTGTGCTGTGCAATATATCCTGTTGCTTATCTATTTTATACATAGTAGTTTGTATCTCTGAATATTTTTTACCAATTTTTGCTTCATGTATTTTGAAGCTATGTTACTGGGCTTAATGACATGGCAGATTGTTTGGTCTTCCTATTGAACATACACTTTAAAAAAAATTTTTTTTATTTAATTTACTTGGCTGCACCGGGTCTTAGTTGCCACACGCAGGATCTTCATTGCCACATGCGAAGATTGCATGTGGGATCTAGTTCCCTGACCAGGGATCGAACCCAGGCCCCCTGCATTGGGAGCACAGAGCCTTAGCCACTGGACCACTAGGGAAGTCCCACCTGTCTTTTTCTTTATTTTTACTTTCAACTCACCTGTTGAAATGTTAAAGTGAGTCTCTTGTAAACAGCATTTAATTGGGTTTTGTTTGTAATCCATTTTGGCAGTCTTATTTCTTAATTTGTTCAGTAAATTTGTATTTATTATATAATTACTGATATGTTTGGGTTTATGTCTGCCACGTTGTTATTCTGTTTGTCTCATCTGGTCTTTGTACCTTTGTTTTCCATGTTGCCTTCTTTTGGATTAATTGGGTATTTATTCCATTTCATCTCCTTTTATTTCTTCTTAGCTTTATGTCTTTGTAATATTGTATAATCTTATGTTTTATTTGCTCTAGGGTTAACAATACAAATTTTATCTTATAATAATCTACCTGGAATTAATATTATGCCACTTAATGTAAGAACTTATATATTAGTATAATTGCAGTTTTCCCTGTTGTCGTATATATCACTTTTACATATTATATAAGTCCATTATGCATTGTTGTTATTCTTGCATTATACGGTCACCAGCATTTTAAAGGAATTTAAAAGTAATTTTGTACAATATTTTTTTCCTAGTTAATTAGTTTTGGGGTTGCTTTTCATTCCTTTCTGCAGATCCAGGCTTCTATCTTTGATGGTTTCCTTTCAGGCTAAAAAACATGCTGTACTCGGAGGAGATTTCAGATGAGTCTGTCATCATTCTAAAGTCTTGGCTGCTTCTTCTGTCATTCCAGCCTGGATGAGGCTCCCACATGTGTCTCACTTCTCTCTGGGAGGGAGGTGCAGTTCATGAACTGTTTTTAAGGGAGCAGAGAGCATCTACAGGGAAAAAGTTAATGAGATTAGAACTGATGGTTCAGTTCCTGTGTCTCTGAGTTCGGTGCTTTAAAGTTTAAACCCACACTGCCTGTGACCTTTCACTTTTTTGATTCTGTTTTGGTAAGTGTTTAATACGAGCTCAACAAAAAAGTTACATTAAAAAAATGGAAATTAAGTGGGGAGGGGGTAAAATGGAAATCTGGTTTTCATGTATATCTTTCCCCCAGAGACTGTCATTTAGAATGACTTTACTAGCTGTATTTAGCATACATTGAAGTATGTAATGACATGCTAAAATATATGATGTCAAACGTCAGAATCATAAGATTTTCTCTGCAGGTTGTTGCCCTTGAACAGTAAACATCTATTAGGGTAAGGACTACATTATCACCATATCTGGCTTCTTTATTCTCAGTTCAGATTACTTAACTCAGTAAATATTTGTTATATATCAGGTTACATATCTAACAGATGTAACATGCCAGATTTCAGTGCTTTGCAAATACCACCATCCAAGTTACTTCTGTTATTATGATCTTTCTTGTACTGATTTGGTTCTAGCTTTCTTACTTAACATCATGTATCAGTAATTTCTCCCCAAGATCAGACTGCCGTTACCCTGGTTGAGATTGAGGCAGACATTTACAATAATTGACACTTTGCTTATTTATACAGATGATGAGTCTCAGTCATTATTTGTTAATTTTACTAGATTAACTCTCAGAGGGTAACCTTATGCTAGAGTTCTGAGGTTGCTTTACTATCACCATAGAGTATTAGCAACAGAAATAACCTGTAGATAAAAAATTAACATCGATGATAATTGATTTAACAACCAGAAGAATAGTTTTTGAAAGATAATGATAAAATTTAAAAGCTAATGTTATAAATTTCAGACCTTAGGGATAGAACATTTGCCAGGAAATAAATGTACATACCTATACTCCTGCTGTTATGAAGGATAATGGTGGAAGGGGAGAGGCTTCTAGTTAGACATGTAATCTTCTAAAACCCAGATTATGCAGGCAGTTGATAGAAGCCAGTACTATTAAGGAATATTGGCTGAATGCAGTAGTGAAAAGATAGAGGGTCAAGGGTTAAAAGACAACATCAGCTCGTGGCTTTTCCTCCATTTTGTTAAACGATGTTCAGTTTCAGGTACCTGCTTTGTTATTGAGTTTCATCATCAGGATTATGTTAGTTACCTTTCAGTTTTATTGTTATATCATTTCTTATGACTGTAGAGCGATAGGGAATAAACTACTCTATGTAAAAACAACAACAAAACATGCTGTAGTATTTCTTGTGATATGCTCAGATGGTGAAAAATTCTCTCCACTTTGTGTGTGTGTGTGTGTGTGTGTGTGTGTGTGTGCGCGCACGCAAGCCTAAAAATGTCTTTATTAAGCCTTCATTTTGGAAGGATTTTTTCTTGGATATAAAATTTTAGGTTTTTTCTTTCAGCTTTAAAGATGTTTGTCTTTTGTCTCCTTGCTTCCATTGTTTCTTGTGGGAAGTCAGCTGTTTTTCTTCTTGTTGTTCCATGAATATAATCTGTTGTTTTCTTCTGATTACTTTTAAGATTTTTACTTTTTATTTGGTTTTCAACAGATTGTGATGTTTTAGGTGAGGTCTTCTTTGAAATGATTCTGTTTGGAGTTTGCTGAGCTTGTTGGATCTATAGGATGGTGCCTGTAATCAATCTAGGAAAACTCTCTCCCACTTCTCTTCAAATATGCCTTCTGCTGCTTTCTGTCTCTCTGCTGTAACATTACACGTTACACGTTAATCCTGTGTTAGATGCTCTGTTTTTACATTCTTTTCTCTTCCTTTGTATCATCATAAAGTTTCCACTTACCTGCCTTAGTTCACAATCCTTTCTTCTACTGTGTCCAGTCTGCCGTTAAGTGCATTCATGGTTTACGTCAGATATTATATTTTTATTTAGTTCTATAATTTTTTTGGTTCTTTTCTTCTTTTTTTTCCATGAAATTATTTATCATGTTTATAATAGTTATTTTAAAATCTTTTCCTGCTACTTCTAATGTTTGGGATATCTATTTTTGTTGAGTTTTTTTTCTTGATTATGTGTCACATTTTCCTGATTCTTACATTCCCTGATTCTAGTCATTTTTTTGTATACTGGACACTGTGGATGATACATTGTAGGGACTATAGATTGTTATCTTCTACTGAAGAGTGTGAATTTTGTTTTGGTAGGTGGTTAAATAATTACAAATCACCCTAATCCTGATGAGGCTTGGTTTAGGATTGATTAAGGTAGAGTTACTTTGATTTTGCTTAATCCTTGGATGTAGCCCTTATTCTTGGGCATGGTCTTTCCTTCTGGGATGTAGCTTTCTGGGGTTTCAGCTGAATGCCTTGGGTGCTTACTGAAGTTCTTTTGCCCAGGCTGGGTCAGAACTCTAATGCCTCCCAACACTGTGTAACTCCTGAAACCTCTGCTCAGAACCCTAGCAGCTGTTCTTTGCCAGGTCTTTGAGAGCCTTTTCCGATACATTTGCAGTTAGGGTCCAGCTAAGGACTCATGGAGAAACCCACTGCAGGTTTCTGGGTCCCCTCCTTTGCTCTGCTTGACTTTGCAAAGCCCTCCTCACAGTCAGTTCCATAGCCTCCTCCCTGTGGACAGGAATGTAGGGCCTCCCCACCTGGCAGGAGCACAATTGTGTACACTCTGTCCACCTCACAGACATGTCCCAGGCACCCACAGAGCTACCAGTGCTGTGCTGGTGTCTGGGGAAGAGCAGACAATAAAGGACCAAAAGAACAAGGTGATGTTAAATAGCGCTAACCAGTGCTGAGCAGCAGATAAAACAGGACAGTGAGCTGGAAAATGAGGAGGAACCCGTATAGAAGGGGAGGTCAGAGAGGGTCTCTTAGAGGAGGTGACCTGGGAGTTGTGACCTGAATGATGAGAAGAAAGGGAAGGGTTGCTGTCACCTGAGACCTTGGGGATCAAAGGCAGGTCCTCAAACAGACAGGAACTGTGTGTTAATGGGGGAAATGGTCACTTACAGGGAGAACTAAAGAAACCCAGCAGAAAAAGGAACAAGGAGAGCTGTGGTAGTTTGACCCTGATTCTGAGTGCTCGGGAGGACTGGGTCTAAAGAGGTATTCTCTTGACATTGTGAAACTTGTTTGTTAGGAAAGTTAATATGATGTCAGTTACAGGAGGAATGGACCTAACTAGGGAGATGGATCAGAATTTGGAGATATCTAAGCATTAAAGAGGGGTGGCTGTTCAGAATATTTTATGTTTGGGATGTCTGCTTATTCCATGATGTTTCCCCTAATGTGTCTTCTCCCCCTGTTTTGCTGATGACTTTTTTAGCTGATCAGTCTTCCTGTGGATTCCTCTTGTTCTGTGTGTACATTTTGTGGGTTCTCTTCTCAAAGTTCCATCTGTTCCCTTAGTTGATATTTAAAAACATCTACTTGTATTGTGCACATCTTGTTGCTTTTATCTCATCATTCTCACTCTAGGAGTTTTTTCGCAAGCACCTGTTTTTCATTTCCTTCCAGCATGGAAGAACAGACCTAAAAGCCAAGAGTCACCATCAACAGAGGCCATTTCTGGTGACGGATTACCCAGCAGCATGAACCTGGAAAGATACACAATGGGTGATTCCTGGCGTTCTACCGTAGCAGATGACTGGAAATCTGAGAATGAATCAGAAAAGCAGAAGATGTACAGTGTTAGTGTGGGGCCAGTGGAATATGAACAAGGGCAACTAGTGACCCCGGATGGGGATTGGGAAAATGCTGAAGTTGTGGGGAAATGCAGCGTCAATTCCGACTTTGTTTCTTCACAGAGATTTCTTATCAAAGAACATTTTCATCAAACTGACTCAGGAGTTCACAGTTTACAGTATAATTTTGTTTTACAGAATCATCAGGAAATCTTGGTAGAAAAGAAACCTTGTAAAGGCAATCCATGTGGAAAAGTCCTGGAAAAATTGTGTAAGTTGAATGAGCACGGTAAATATACCAACCAGAGCATATACTTTTCTACACATGAGATAATTAATACTGGAGAAAAATGTTACGGCTATAAGGAAAGTGGGGATTTCTTTACCCATAGGTCACACCTCTCTCAGTTCATGAGAACTCATAGTAAGAAGAAATCCTATGAATGTAATGAATGTTGGAAAGCCTTTAAGAAGCTTTCATCTCTTTCTCATCATCTAAGAAATCTCAGTAGAGAAAAAGCCTATGAATGTAATGAATGTGGGAAATCTTTCTGGCAGAGTGTTCACCTCATTTTGCACCAGAGAATTCACACTAGTGAGAAACCTTATAAATGTAATAAATGTGGAAAATCTTCTAGCCAAAATTCTCACCTTAATGTACATCAGAGAACTCATACTAGAGAGAATCCCTATAAATGTGATGAATGTAGAAAATCCTTTATTGGACGGTGTAATCTTAATGTGCACAAGAGAACACATACTGGAGAGAAACCCTACAAATGTAATGAATGTGGGAAAACTTACAGTTTTCATTTATCCTTCACTCAACATAAGAGAACACACACTGGAGAGAAACCGTATGAATGTCATCAGTGTGGGAAAGCTTTCAATCAAGGTTCTAACTTTATTGGGCACCAAAGAACTCATACCAGGGGGAGGAAATTACACATTGCACTTTAATTCACAAAAGCTATACAAGTATATGTAGATTTTGTCTTTTTTAACCATTGCCAGAGAAGGGCTGAGACTGGGTGGTATTTGATACCTGTGTAAATTGCCAATGAAAAATAATTAGTAAAATCAAAACTCCCTTCAATAATACTAGTTAATACAATCAACCAGTGTGGGAAAGGCCGTTGCTGAGAAGTCAGAATAGGTTGATGATATTTGACTCAAAAGACTGAATGTACTATTTCAAAGAGCCAGAGTGCTATTATTTACTTCTTTGTTCTCCAATGCTAGAAAGTTAGGGTACTTCTAATTTGTTTCAGGAAGTCACCATAAACTGTTATTATGAACACTGTGTAGAAATATGGAAAGCACCTGTAATGTGTACTGAGAAGTGCAGAATTGTTGTGGCTGTGTTGTCGTATGTGTGCATCTGGACAAGGGCTTAGAAGAAAACAGAAATGAACATAGCTAATTTAATAAGAGTCTGGGAATACTGTGCCTTTTTATGTGCCTTTAATTGGTACAGTTTTACAACAAATAAAAATACAAGGAGGAGAAAGAAGCTCAAATGTCAGTCTGAATCATTAGAAATGGGTGCACTATAGTAGCAAAAACAAGAAGAAATGGAAATAAATTTAGTGCTAAACACAAGAAATTAGAAAAAAAATATTTCTAATCAGGGCAGAAACAAGGATGTAATAGTGATAAAAGGAGAAAATACATGGTAAAAGATGATTCTGAGAAAAACAAACTATAAATTCCAAACTAACACGGTCAAGAAAAATAACACACAGATTTGCACCATTGGGAATGAAAAGGGAAATAAACATAAAGAAAATTATATCATAAGATTTGTACATTTTTGTGTTAACACACCTGATAAACTTAGATGAAAAAGACAGTTTTCTAGGAAAACATAATATTGACTGAAGAAGACACAGAAAACCTAATACACTAAACATTTCAGAATAAATTGAAAAAGTTCTCAGGGAATTACTCCACAAAATTTCAAGCCCAAGCTATTTTACCACTGAATTATTTCCACCTTCAAGAAATAGAAAACTCTTTGATATACAACTATTCCAGAACATATAGAAAGTTGAATGCTACCTCTTTTGTGATACCAGTCTGTCAAAGCTCAAAGAAAGAAAAAGGCCAATATCTCTCAGGAATATTAATGCAAAAGTTCCAGATCAGACATTACAGTGAGTATACCTGGATTTAAGAACAATCACTGCAGTAAACGGGTACTTTGCATTAGGAAATATACAACTACCATGCTCCATTTTAATCAAGCAGTGGAGGAAAACAAGTCATCTCAATGATTCATGAAAAAAGCTGATAAAATTTAATATTTATTATTTCAGGGGATAAAAACCCTGGTAACAGAAAATGTATTTTTATAATACGATGATATCAGACTTAATGGTGGCACTAGAGCTGAGGTTGGCAAACTAGGGCCCACAGGCCAAATCTGGCCCATGTGTTTTTGTAAGTAAAGTTTTGTTGGAACATAGCATGTACCCACTCATTTCCATGTTGTCGGTAGCTGCTTTATGAGGTAGAGTAGCTGTGAAAGAGGTCGCATGGCCAGAAAAGCTTTGCCAATCCCTGACCTAGAGCCGTTCCTGTTCCATTCAGGAAGGACCAGGGCAAGGTTGCTCACCAGTCCTTATGTATGAGCAGGCAGTTCACAAAAGGAGCACATATGGACAATAAATACATGGAAAAGTGTGTGAGCTCATCAATAATCAAAGAGATATAAATAAAAATGATAAAAGTATATACTTGGGCACCTGTTATGAGGTAGGCAGTATCCCAAGCATTCAGTCTAAGTAACCTCATTTAATACAAAAATCCTAGTAAGGAAGTTCTGTTTAGACTGCAGAAAATTCAGTCCCAGGAGACTAACTGACAGGTAAAGACTGGCAAGGATTTTAAAAGACTGTGTTGGATGTAGGCAAAACTAGTAGGGAAATGGACCCTATTATTCAGCACCCATGGATGGTTATATGGGTGCACCCTCTTTATAGGGTGGTCAGGTTAGTAGTGTCCATATGTAAAGTATGCTCATGAGTTGATTCAGCAGTCTCACCCGTGGAAATAACTGCCCAGTTATGAACGCACACGGGCATAGGACCTTTGTTATAGCACGGTTTGTAACAACAAACTAAGAAATGCTCACCAATAAGAGAATGTTTAAGTAACTATGGTGCAGAAATTAAATGGCATATTGTTGGGAGACAAAATTAGGTTCATAACAACCTGGATGATCCCAATTCTGTGAAACCATAAATCTCAGGGGAACTCTGTGGAAGAATGTCACCCACATGTTGACATTCATTATCTATGGGTGATGGGACTTTTAAGCAATGTTTGCTCTACCTTTTCCTAAGCGATTTTGTTTACAGTGAATGTGTACCATTTGATACACATGCAGCTTACTTATTCAGCACAGTTCCCAGAATAAGTAACTTCTCAGCCTGTGTCTGGTTTCTGCCTGCCTCTGAATGCTCCCACCATAGCACTGTCCCAGGTGTTCACCCTGCTTGGCTTGCACTGGCCCTGTTCTGGTTCCTGGAATCTTGTCAAGGTGCCTGCAAACGTTTTTCCCTCCATCTGGAACCACAGTCCACCCAGCATAACCTTTGGGAAGCTGAGACCCATCCTTCTGGTCTGGGCTTAAACATCACTTTAGAAAGGACATTCATGACCAACCAGACCTAGCTGATCCTTCATCACACCATTTATCAGAGTTTGCAAAGATTTGTTTACCTGTTTCTTCTTCAAACAGCAGGTAGAATTCCTGCTGAAACGTAACTCCTGTCATGCCAGCCTCTGTGGAGAAAGTTCCTGTGTCTTCCCATTTTATCCAGAATTTAAGATTCAGATCCTTAACAGCTTACTGGGGCCCTCACCTGTGATTCTCCCCCTGACTACATTTTAATCACAGAGGTAGCTTTAAAGAAAATGACAACATCGAACTTGTTTCCAATGAACACGTAGGAGTGCATGAACAACCATAGCTCCCAATGTAACAATGAGTAAAACAAAGTTTAAAAATTATACTCTCCTGTGGTACACTACCAAAGAGGGGTTGGGAGCAAGGAAGCCTTGATGCATTTCAAGGAGGTGACCCCTTCACAGGTGAGCACGCTGGGGACAAGCAACTGGTCTGGGTGCAGGTAGCCTCAAAATTGGCTAGAGCAACTCTGAACAAAGAAGGAGAGAGCAGCAGAGCCTTGGACAACAGTGAGCGGGTGGAACAGAGCCCCAAACTTGGGGCAGGAAGAACTCCAAGTACAAAAGTAATTTTCTCATCCTGAGAATCCCCTTGGCCTAGAATTTTGCTGTGTACCCAGAACAGTGAAGTGCTCATATCTTAGATGCACCATTGAATCATTTTTGACAAATGCATATCAAGACACAGAACATTTCCATTACCCTAGCAAGTTCTTTCATGTCCCTTGCCTCAACCTGATAAAAGGCATCTACAAAAACCTACAGGTAATATCGCACTCAATAGAAAAAAACGGAATGCTTTACTCCTAAGATGAGAACAAGACAAGGATGTCTGATCTCACCACTTCTATTCAACATTGTAATGGAGGTTCTAGCTAAGGCAATTGGCAAGAAAATGGAATAAAAGGAATCCGTATTGGAATGGAAGAAGTAAAATCTGTTGTTATTTACAGATTAAATGATCTTCAATGTAAAAAATCTGATGGAATCAAAAAAAAAAAAACTATTAGGACTAGCAAGTGAGTAGAGCAGGATTGCAGGATACAAGATCAATATTCAAAAATCCCTGGTGGTCCAGTGGTTAAGACTCAGCACTCCCAATGCAGGGGGCCCAGGTTCGATCCCTGGTCAGGGAAGTAGATCCCGCATGCTGCAACTAACATAGCCCACATGCCGCAACTAAAGATCTGGCACGTGGCAACGAAGATCCAGCATGCCACAACTAAGACCCAGTGCAGCCAAATAAATAAATATAAAAATAAATATTTTTTAAAAAAATTGCAGGGAGCTCCCTGGTGGTCTAGTGGTTAGGGTTCAGCACTGTCACTGCCATGGCCTGGGTTTTGCTATAAAAAGAGGAACATTTTCAGTGTTATTGGCCACAGTAACTTTTTCTTGTTGTTAATGATGTTCTTCTAGAGATTTTATGTGAGAATAATTTCCTTAGGTAAATATCCAATCATTTTGGAAAGATCTTTTTCCATTTTGTTTTTGTTGTTTTTTAAACAGTTGAAATAACAAAAATCCTAAGTACTCAAAAAAATTAATTGCAGGGAGTTCCCTTGTGGTCTGGTGGTTAGGATTTGGTGTTTTCACTGCCGTGGCCTGGGTTCAATCCCTGGTGGGGGAACTGGGATCCTGCAAGCTGTGCATGCAGTGGAAGCATGGAGTCCTATCTTTTACTTTGTTTATGGTGTCTTTTGAAGAAAAGAAGGATTTAAAAAAATGTCTTTTTTTTTCATTGTTTGTGTTTTATGTCTTCAGTTCAAAATCCCAACTACGTTTGGGTCTTAAAAATAGTATCTTGTATTTTCTCCTAAAAGACTTTCTAATCAGCTTACTGCAGTATAATTGACACATAATAAACTGCACATGGACTTCCCTGGTGGTGCAGTGGTTAAGAATCTACCTGCCAATTCAGGGGACACGGGCTCAATCCCTGGTCCTAGAAGATCCCACATGCTGCGGAGCAACTAAGCCCCTGTGCCACAACTACTGAGCCTGTGCTCGAGAGCCTGTGAGCCACAACTACTAAGCTCATGCGCTCCAGGGCGTGTGTGCCGCAAATACTGAGCCCGTGTGCCACAACTACTGAAGCCCTTGTGCCTAGAGCCTGTGCTTCGCAACAAGAGAAGCCACCACAGTGAGAAACCCGCGCACCTCAATGAAGACTATTCCCCGCTCACCGCAACTAGAGAAAGCCAGAGCGCAGCAACAAAGACCCAACGCAGCCAAAAAAATAAATAAAAATAAACTGCACGTATTTTAAAGTGTACAATTTCATAAATTTTGACCTTTTTAAAAAATATTTATTTTATTTTTGGCTGCATCCTGTCTTAGTTGCGGCACGTGGGATCTTCACTGCGGCATGCAGGATCCTTTGTTGGGGCGCGCGGGCTTCTCTCTCTAGTTGAGGCGCACAGGCTTAGTTGCCCTGCAGCACGTGGGATCTTAGTTCCCCGACCAGGGGTCGATCCTGCGTCCTCTGCATTGGAAGGCGGATTCTTTACCCCTGGACCACCAGGGAAGTCCACTTGACTTTTTTTTTCCCCTTGACCTTTTTTTAAAAAATTATTTTTTATTCTTTTGGCCACGCCATGCGGCTTGTGGGATCTTAGTTCCCCTATCAGGGATTGAACCCGTGCCCCCTGCAGTGGAAGTGCTGAGTCTTAACCACTGGACCTCCAGGGAAGTTCCAATTTTGATGTTTAAATCTGTAAAACCATCACCACAATCAAGAAAATGAATATGACCATCACCCCCGCACGTTTCTTCATGCCCCTTGAAGTCCCTCCTCCTACCTCTCCACACCCTTCCCCATTCCTCTGTTCCCAAATGACCACAGGTCTGCTTTCGGTTACTATAGATTAGCTTGAATTTTCTAGACTTGTATATAAATGGAATGATATGTTGCATACTCTTTTTTTTGGGAGGGGGAACTGGCTTCTTAGCATAATTATTTTGAGATCCATCCATGTTGTTGCATGTATCAATAGGTCATTCCATTTTACTGCTGACTAGTATTCCATTTTATGGATCTACCACAATTTGTTTATCCAGTCATTTGTTGGTGGACATTTGGGTTGTTTCCAGTTTGGGGCTATTACAAATAAAGCTGCTATGAACACTAGTATAGTGTACAAGTCTTTGTATGGACATATATTTCCTTTTGGATAAATAGGATTAAAATATCTGGATCATACAGTAGGTGTAAGTTCAGCATTTTAAGAAACTGTCATTTTGTTTTTCAAAGTGGCTATATCATTTTACATTACCATCAGCAAAGTATGAGAGTTCCAGTTCCTCCACATCCCCATCAATATTTGGTATGGTCATTCTTTTTGATTTTTGCAACTCCAGTAGATGTGTATTGGATTCTCGTTGTGTGTTTTTTTTAAATAAATTTATTTATTTTATTTATTTATTTTTGGCTGTGTTGGGTCTTTGTTGCTGCACGTGGGCTTTCTCTAGTTTTGGTGAGCGGGGGCTACTCTTCATTGTGGTACATGGGCTTCTCATTGCAGTGGCTACTCTTGTGGCAGAGCATGGGCTCTAGGTGCGTGGGCTTCAGTAGTTGGGGCACGTGGGCTCAGTAGTTGTGGCTCGCGGGCTCTAGAGCGCAGGCTCAGTAGCTGTGGTGCATGGGCTTAGTTGCTCCATGGCACGTAGGATTTTCCCAGACCAGGGATTGAACCTGTGTCCCCTGCATTCTTAACCACTGCGCCACCAGGGAAGCCACTCATTGTGGTTTTAATTTATATTTCTCTAATTACTATTGATGTTGAACATCTTTTCAAGTGCTTGTTTGTCATTTGCCTATTTTCTTTCATGAAAATATTTTACCCTTTTTTCAACAATTGGGTTCTTATTGTTGATTCACTTTTATTTAATTTTTGTACATGGTGTGAGTTAAGGATCAAAGTTCTTTTTTTTAAAAAAATATAAAGATAGATATTCTGTTGTTCCAGTACTACTTGTTGCAAAGGCTATCCTTTTCCCACTGTGTTGCCTTCTGTGCCTTTGTAAAAAATCAGTTATCCATAGATGTATGGGCTTATTTCTGAACTATATATTCTGTTTCATTGATGTATCTGTTTATACCAATAGCATGCTGTTTCGATTATGTACTTTATAATAATTTTTGAGATCAGACAGTGCTAACTCTCCAATTTTCTTCATTTCTGAGTTGTTTTTATTATTCTAGGTCTTTGCATTTTCATATGATTCCATGTCTACAAAAACTCCTGCTGGGATTTTGATTGGAAATGCATTGAATCTATAGATCAATTGAAGATAATTGACATCCTAACAATAGAGTCCTCTAACATATAAACAAGTATATTTCTCTATTTGTTTAGGTCTTCTTTAATTTCTGTCAGCAATATTTTGTTTTCAATGTACGAATTCTTCACATCTTTTGTCACATTTATCCCTAAGTATTTCATATTTTTTGATGTTGTGGTAAATGGTATTTTTACTATTTTCAATTTCCAGTTGTTCATTACAAGCATATAAAAAGGCAATTGTTGGGACTTCCCTGGCTGTCAAGTGGTTAAGACTTTGCATTGCAGTGCAGGGGGGTGCAGGTTTGATCCCTGGTTATGGAGCTAAGATCCCACATGCCTCATGGCCAAAAAACCAAAACATAAAACAGAAGCAATATTGTAACTAATTCAATAAAGACTTTTAAAAAATGGTCCATGTCAAAAAAAAAAAAAACTTTAAAAATAATGCAAAATAAATAAATAAATAATGCAGTTTTAAAATAATGCATTAGAACTCCATGCTTCCACTGCAGGGGGTCGGGTTCGATTCCCTAGTTGGGGAACTAAGATCCCACATGCCACATGGAAAAAAAAACAAAAAACACTGAAAGGATAAATCTTTCAATGATAAATATATGGAGCAAAAAATGCAAGTTGCAGATGAAATCTTATGCATTTATATGAATGCAATACATGCTTTGTATTGCTCTGGAATACGGGCATGTAAAGTTTCAGGAAATGTATGGAGTGATCCACATCTCATTCAGGATAGTGGCTGCCTCTGGAGGAAGGGGGGTTTCTATTGGCGAGGGAAACACAGGTGTTTCAGCCTGTGGTTGATGTTCTTTTTTTTTTTTTTTTTTTGCTTAGGAGTGTGTTCACAGGGTTTCATTGAATCTCTTACGAGTTTACTATGTTTTACATATTTTTCTTAAAAGAAAAACGAGCAGACGTCTAACGTTAAATTCCAAGGATGTGAGAAATTGAATGCTGAATGGTGAACTGGTGGCAAAGAAAAGCTGTGGAACGGGGAGCTTCTGCATGGTCACCAGCAGTAGAGAAGCATCTTGACGTCCTTCTGGGGGGACTCAGAATCCCATAGTGTTGACCTTAGTGACTCTTGGACTCTTCGCTGGAGAAGATGAGTTAATCCTAGGATTTGAAAGTATAAGGTAACTTCAAGTCTAGCTGACTTGTGCTAGTTATTATACTATTGGTGACCCTACAACCCAGTTCATAAAATACCCTACTTGTTCCAAGTAATGTATCCTGGACTCCTCCTTCCTTTACCTTTAAAAAAAATTTAATTAATTAATTAATTTTTATTTATTTATTTTTGGCTGCATTGGGTCTTCCTTGCTGCATGCGGGCTTCCTCTAGCTGTGGCCAGTGCGGGCTACTCTTCATTGTGGCGTGGAGACTTCTCATTGCGGTGGCTTCTCTTGTTGCAGAGCATGGGCTCTAGGTGCACGGGCTTCAGTAGTTGTGGCTCACGGGCTCTAGAGTGCAGGCTCAGTAGTTGTGGCACACGGGCTTAGTTGCTCTGTAGCATGTGGGATCTTCCCAGACCAGGGCTCGAACCTGTGTCCCCTGCATTGGCAGGTGGATTCTTAACCACTGAGCCAGGGAAGCCCCTCCCTTTACCTTTCATTCTTATCTGGTTATGAGGAAATGGAACCAGCTGAAGCCCTTCACGTGGCATGGGGTGACCACATTTTGGGCACCTCTCAGAGGAAGGGCATGTCCACAGACAACCTAGATTCTCCTACTGCTCTTGTCTCTCCCCACTCAGAAACCTCAGTAACAGCCCAGACGTAGCCCAGACTTCCATAATGTGGCATCCAAGATGGCTGTTCGCCCCAGCATTGCCACCTCATGACACAGAGAGAACAAGGTACCATCCAACAAGCTGGGGTACCTGAAGTAGGAGAGGTCCTGGGTATGAGGGAAGCAGTATCATCACACACCTGTAACCCACTCCCCACCGGGCCTTGGTGAACAGCTCTGCATTGAGAGGCCTCCTCCATGCCCTTCCTTGTTCTGGGTATTACAGACCGGACTGCAGCCCATGATGCACAACCTTTAACCTACTGCCTGTTGGTGCTACCTTTAGAACACTAACATTTCCACAATCTGACCACGGATCACCACCCACGTTGATTACTGCATTGGTACAAAGGTCACTCTGGTCCTTCCCTCACCCTCTTTAAGTCTGCCCTCCACACAGAAGCCAGAGTGAGTGATCCTTTGAGGAGGCCAGAGCCCATGACTGCTCTGCTCAGAACCATGCCCTGGCTCACAGCCAGAGCCATTACGATGCCCGTAAGGCTCTCTGCAATTGGCCACTCTCTCTCTGACCACCATGCTGTTCCCCCAACTAAACAGTCGAAACTAGGGTGGAGAAATGAACAGGCATGGCGAATAAGGAGAAAGGAGGAAGGGGCTAGGGAGCTCTGGACAAGGGTCACCCCCAATACAGCTGGGAAGGAGGCCTCGGTCCAGCGGACTCAAATTCGTCTCGGTAACAAGGAGTAGGGCTTCGTATGTGAGCGGAAGCTCAAAATTAGGTTCCTTGTCCGAAAAGGGTATCATGACAACCACTTCCTTACAATATTGTAACTACTGAATGAAAAGGAAAGTGCTCCGACTTCAACAAAGTTCCCACCGCTAAGTGCGGCTACCGCGAGCCGCCATTTCACGGACGGGCAAACTGAGGCTCGCTGACCGGCGATTTACCGAGGCCCCCTAACGTCAGGTAGCAGTGGATGGGGAGCGCGGTCCGTGGCTGGGAAAGCACGGCCCGCCTCGCCGAGGCCTCTGGCACAGCGGTCCGGGTAAATCCCTAGAAGGCGGAACTCGGAGGCCGAGCACCTCCAGGAACTTGCCAAGATGGCGCTTCCGGTCCAACCGGAAGCGCTCCGCCTGGAACTACCACTCCCAGCAGTCCGCGCGGCGCGTCCCGGTCGACGCCGGGCCGGGCCGGGGCCGGGGTGGGGGGGCGGTCGCCATTGTCCGCTGCTGAGGTGAGGCGGTCGCCCAGTTGGTGGGGTTGCTACTGCTGCCGCTGCCGCTGCCGCTGCCGCTGCCGCCGGCGCCGGCCGGGAGGGTCGGGAGAACGGGTGGGGAGAGCCGACGCCTACACTCGCGGCGGGCGCGACGCCAGGGCGGGTCCCTCGGCCCGCCTCCGGCCTCGCGGCCGCGCTGGAGCAGCTGGGCGGGCCCGGGTGAGCCCTGCGCGTCGGGCCTTTGTCCCCCGGGCGGGAACCCCAGACGCACGGGCGAGCCGGTCCGAACGTCCCCGGCGAAGCAAACGCGAGCTTGTTAAGTCGCCCGCGAAGAGCGGCGGGCACCGGCCCGCAGGGGTGCGAGGCCGGTGGCTGCGAACCAGGTGAGTCCGGCCGTTCCCGGGACGGGCTTTGAGCATCGCACCCGCGGCAGGGTTGCGGAGGAAATCCGGGGCGGGAGGCCAGGAAGCGGGAGGCGAGGACGCCTCCGAGGCGGTTCCGGGGAGTCCACCTTTCCTTCCCCTGCGGGCGTTTCTCGTACGAGCCCGTTCTCATCTGATGCGGAGGAAAGTCAAAAGGGAGTTGGGAACAGCCCAGGGCTCCTTTAAACGTACAGTGACCGGAGGACTTTGTCAAGTTGCAGGCAAGAGTGCAGAATACTCAGTGTGCCAACTTGGAGTTCGGGTGCAGATCCCGTGCTCCTGGTGCCCAGTGGGCGTCCCAGTGCTTTATGCACGCTCCCAGGAATCCGCAGAGCTCTGCCCGTGGGCGTCGGTGCCCTCAGAGAGGTCGCGGGACATGCATAAATAAGCCTAGAACTTAGGGAGTTGGGGGGGGGGGGGTCTGGGCTCCAAACCCGGCTTTCTGTTGGCCTCTGCACCAGCAGAGACAGACAGACTTGGGACTGGTAGGTCTTCCAGGTGGATTTTTTCTTTTTTTTAAGATAAAATTTACGTAACATAAAATTAACCATTTAATCGTACAAGTCAGTGATTTTGTTGTGCTTTCAGAACGTTGTGCAGTCATCACCACTATATAATTCCAGAACATTTTCATAACCCCCCCAAGTAGAAAACCCCTGAACCCATTAAGTAGTCATTCCCCCGTTACTCCCTCCTCTCTGCTCTAGACAGCCACTTACGTGTGAAGGTTGTAGGTAGATTTTACAGTAATTTTCGTTAAATCAACAGAAAAGCTACCTTGTCATTGTCAGTAGCTGTCTCTTGAGAACTGTTGACAGATTTCTGCTCTCTTATTCTGGAACGTGCCCATTTTTCAGCTAATTCTTGTCACCTTTCATTTCTCTTAAGAAATTCTGTTATGTTTTTGACATGTAAATTGTATTCTTATAATGCTCTGTAGGAGTCTTTTGCTGTTTCTGTGGATGTTTTCTCTTTATTCCCACCGGATCTTCTGTGAGAAAAGACCATTTTTTGTCTTTTTACACTTTTATCACTAGGTGGGTATTGCAGTTGCTTTCAGTAATCACCCAAATCCACTGCTCCTGGGCAAGTTCCTGGTGGATTAATCCTGCAGGATGGCAGCCATCAACCCGTGGGCTTCCTGGGGTGAGTACAAATCTTGTTTCTTCTGGGCCGCCCCAGCAATGATCTGCTGGAGAAGGGCTGAGGGCTTTTGGGATTGGGGGGGGGGGGGTCTCTCTGTCTTGGTACAGAATTAGAACTGAGTGAGATTTCTTTTAAAAATTGGTTGTTTGTATTAAAGACAATGTAGTTTTTGTGTATTTCATAGTCATCTCCTGAGAAGTCTCATTAGTTCTAAGAGATTTTCTAGTGATTTGTGTGACAGTCATACATACAACCAAAATTTCTCTACTAGTCCCGTATTTTTTACTATTATTATTGTTTCTCACTATATAGCACTGGTTTATAATATAAGAACAATGTTAAAATAGTGTCAGTGGTGTGTTTTATCTTTAAGCGAGCTTTCATGTATCTGTCATTAAAGACATCAAAGGAGTAGTATCTTTCTACTAATATTTTAAAAAAATTAAGTAATGTTAAATTTTATCAAATATCTCTCTAGCCCATTTAAGGAGTTCTGTTCTTAATTGTTCTGTTGCTGTATCATATCAATAAAATTCCTGAAAGTGACCCACCTGTGCATTTCTGCTATAAATCTCGCTTATGTTGGGTTTGTTTCACACGTCCTTGGACTCTACTTATGGAATTTTGTTTTGCACATTAGTGAGACAGTTCTCCTTTTCCATTTGTAGCCTTTAGTCACTAGGATTGGTGTCACAGTTCTTTCCTTTCCTTGTCCTAACCGGATCCTCTGAAGCAGGTATCCTTACGGACCAGTCCTGGGGGATGGCTGCTGTTGACCCGTGGGCCTCCTGGGGTGAGTCAAGAACTTTTGTCCCCGGACTTCCCTGGTGGTCCAGCAGTTAAGACTCCACGCTTCCATTGCTGGGGATGCGGGTTCCATCCCTGGTCAGGGAACTGTGATCCGACATGCCTCATGGTGTGGCAAAAAACCCCCAAAAAACAAAAAAAACAACTTGTGTCCCCATCAGGCACATTGGTTAACATGCTGTGGTCTCTCCCAGCAGTAACCTGCCATTGCCAGGGAATTAGAGCTGGGGAGGAGGGGGCTGGGGGTATGGGGTCTGGTCCAGCTCTGTCTCTGGGCAGAACACTCCACTGGGGGATACAGTGTGATGATATCTCCAGGACAGGATGCATGAGAATGAATGTGTGGCCACTTAGGGCTCAGGCCTAGAAAGTCTGTGAAGAGACACTGTGTCTAAGACAGTGCCTCAGAGCAAGGGGGGATGGTTCATGTGTTTAGGCACATTCTTTAACTTCTCGGCCCCACTGCTTTCATCTATAGCATGAGGAGGTAGGGTTTTTCCCTTGTCCAAAGGGGAAGGACAGGGTCAGGAGGTGGGACTCACTTCTGGCAGGGAGAACTGCCTCTGTGACTTCACTTTCCTTCCCCAGCTCTGTGTCCTCAGGACTCTACCTGGTGCGTGGAGAAGACCCCTGAGGAGAGGAGGAGGGCCCCCAGGCTTCTGACAGCCCAGGCCCAGGTGAGATGGGGCTTCTGCTTTTTGCTGGAGGGTTGCCCTGTTCCCTAAGGTGTTCAGGGTGTTCCCGGCCATCCCAGTCGATGTACTTCCTCAGTTTACCACAGTTAGGGTTTGGGTAGAGAAGGAATCAGCTAGAAGTTTATTGATTCCTGAGCACAGGTTGGGAGAATTCTGTTTTCCATGACTTGCAGCCTCACTGTCAACCAGCCTGTTCAGAGTCCCAAGCCCCAGCTGTGCTGTGGGCTCTTTGGTGGATAAGGGGCAACCCCCTTTTGGCTAGCAGCCCCCTCCTCTTTCCCTCCCACCTTCCCTCATGTATTCAGTGCCTGACTCAGATTGATGATGTCTGCTGAGCTCTGTGCTTACTGGGAGGAGAACAAGGTGAAGTGTTAGCCCCCATCCTGAGGAGCTCCCATGCCACTTTCCAGGGTGGTTCAGTCAACTACTGAGACCTCACCATCTGCCTAGTGCTGCACATGTGGTTCAGGACACAAGCCAGAGGTGCTTAGGGAGGCCCTGAGCCCTGGAAGAGCTGAGCACAACTGATGCCTTGGGAGAGTCTGCATAGAGGCCGTGGGGCACAGAGCACCTGGGGTCCTTTTGCTGTGGAGAGGAGGCTGCCTGGGAGATAGGGCACCCCTGAGCCAAGGGGTAAAGGGGACATGTCAGCCGGGTGGGCATAGCCTGGTGAGCAGGAATCTGGCCTCCTGTAGCACCATGGGGACACACTGCATGACCAACGTCTGGGTGAAGGCTGACCTTAATTAGATTTTAGGCCAAAGAGGCCAGGACAAACCCAGCCGCATCCTGAATGCCCGCCGCAGAGCTGGGTCTCCATCCTGGTGGTAATAAGAAGCCTCAGAAGTGTTGGGAGCAGGAGGAACCAGGGTCTAGAATGTGGCTGGAAAGTTGCCCCTAGCAGGGGAGTGGAAAGAAGGGGGGCTGTGGGAAGCAGGCTGGCGTATCAGGCTTCAGTCTGACTGGCACCTGGAAGCAAGATCTGAGAGGTATAAGGGAGTTGAAGCAGGAGGACTTTGTGACTGTAAGGGCACAAGGGTGGCTTCCGAGAGAAATAGGGCAGCACAGTTCATGATGTTGGACAGGTGTCATCTCCCTCCTCCCCTCTTGCTCAACCCCCTTACTTGAGGCAGCCACTTAAAAAAATTTTTTTAATAAAAGCTTTATTAAAATATTCATGTACCGTAAAGTTCAACTTTTTAAAGTATGTAGTTCAGTGGGTTTTAGTATATTCACAGAACTCTGCAACCATCACCAGTATCTAATTCTAGAACATTTTCATCATTCCAAAAAGAAACCCTATACCCATTAGTAGTTACTCCCTGTTTCCCCCAACTCTCAGCTCCTGGCAACCACTAATCTACTTTCTCTGTATTTGCGCATTGTGGGCATTTCATATAAAGGGAATCATATAATATATGGCCTTTTGTGTCTGGCTTCTCTCACTTAGCATATTTTCAAGGGTCCTGTATGTCATATCGTTTATCAGTATTTTATTTCTTTTCATGACTTGGAAGTAGCCATTTTTAACTTACTGTTTCAGTTTCTTAGGGTTTTTTCTAAATGAGAGATTTTTATCCTAGTTCTTCAAATTTACATGTACTCTAATGATTCTCTGCTGTGAAAGACAAAAATAATTTCATTACTATATTTAGGTTTTTCATTTCTAAGTTAAAATAATGAATCAAGCAAGTGTGCGATACTGTGATATAAAAATGTTAATAACATCTCTGCTTAGCTTTATGCTTCCCGCCAAGTTAAAAAAAAATTAACGAAACCTCCCACGGTTTCAAGGCTGACTGGTGAAGCACGTCGTGAGTATGCTGTCCCCACGTCACAGCACTGCCGTCTCAGGTCTGAGCCACGTAATGAGGGCATCACAGCTTGGGTGACTGGTGTTCGCTGCTCTTACAACGTGCGGTCATTTGCAGACAATCGATAGTGAAGCTAGACTAGGCTGAAAGATGGGCCCGGATCAGTTGCTTGGGAACAGAAGTTAGCTGTAGTGAAGTGCTGTGAAGAAGTTCTAATAACCACTGTGCTGCACTCTGCTGTCGATTTATGTGAGGGTTTCTGAGAGTTATTAGAGTTAATGCCGAGAAAATAAAATGGAGAATTAAAATAACACCACCCTCTAATGTCTGAAGAGTTGTGATTTGTGAGCATGTACTCCTGGCCCCTCCCCACACCCACTTTGGATCTTTCCCTGTGGGAAACTCAAGACTTGAATGTGTGAGTTTTGTATTAAGTGAGGTCTTGGGAACACAAACAAGAGCCCCTTATCCCTCTATTGTTCCCTCCAAATTAAATATTTATTGAAATAAAGCATTCACCTGGTGAAAATATCAAATGCTGTCATCCCTTGTTATCTGAATAGTCCGATCTTACAAACATGTTGGTTAGTGAAGTTTCAGCTAGTGGGAGCCCATTATTTTGATGAATAGGGAAAATAATAATAATATCCCAGCCCATATAAAAACCCCAGCCAGCCCCCCCAAATGTGGAAACTCTCAAACCCCCACTATAACAATCCACCAAAGATTTCTACACAGTAAACATTCACATAAAACACCAATTAATGGAATACTCTGCCTCCATCTTTGGTTGTCTCAAGGATGAGCACAGTTTAGTTATATTTTCCTTCTCTGCTAAGAGCTTGCCCTAAAATATTAATAAATAATGAAATTCTGAAGATGCCAGAGAGTATATCTGAACTTCCCCAGGTTCCATGAAGGGGCCAGTTGTCAGAGAATTCAGGTAATGCAGGAGCAATCAGATGAGTTCCTTAGCTGTCAGGCAAACAGCTAAGACCCAGCTCAGCACCCCCTACATCCTCCCTTAAACCCTCCTGTAGTTTAAACGTGAGGTTGGTGTGTTAGATTTCCTAAAGTGCCTTAGAATGTCTAGATAAACGATTATACTTGTGTACAAAGCAACATGTCCAAAAATGTTTACAAGAATTTGGGTGAAACATCTTTGCAAGTCTTCCTGGCAGATGATATTTGGAAAGTAGGAGTTCAGGTAAGGGTTACCTGTGAAATGGAAGGGCTCACTCCTACCTAGGGGGTGGGGCCCTTCTCTGTCCTGCTTCCTTGCTCCTAAGCATTAGGTAACGGTGAGACTTTCGTCTCCCAGCCCCACCTCTTGTCTCCACAGCTGGTGAGACTAGGTGCCTATCTTCTGCTGTCTCTTCTGTTTCATCACCAGCCTCAGTTTTGCATTTTCTTTGCATCCCTAAGGCCTCCACGAGTTGTGGGCCCTGACATTGGGGCGTATTCCTCTGGGGGTCTTTTTTCTTCCTGATTGGCAGTCCGTGGGCCCTTCCAGTTTTGATGACATCACTCAACTCTGAAAATATTTTTTATTTAAATTTTTATTTTGACAAATTCCATAACTGCAGAAAAGTGTAAAAAATGATTAAACAGGGTTCCACTCCAAATTAATCATCGTTAATGTTTTGCCATATTTGCTTTTCGTTCCTTTTAGTCCCCAATCACATTCTTTTCCCACCCTTCCTGACAACAACCACTTAAGATACGTACACAGTTAATCCATTTTCATACTCATATGTAGGTAATAAACTATGTAGACATTATAAGGTAATCTGGTTTTTTTAACAATGCTTTTTCTACATGTAGCTTTTCTACACCTTTCAAGGTCAATTTTGAGGTTCATCCATGTGGTAGATGACGGTCAAGTACATTCCTTTTGCCACATCAGAGAAGCACACTATTCATCTCTTCTGAGAATAGGCTTATAAGTCCTTCCTCCTTCCACCATTTTTCCTATTCCAAACAAAGCCCTGTGGAAGTTCTTACAGTTTTACTTTGTGCGCACATGTAAGTTTATCTAGGCATACCCTGGAGGCAGCATTTTGCTGAGTTTCAGGGTGTTTGTGTTTTTAGTGTGACCAGTGCTGCCACGTGGCTCTGAAAGGGCAAAGCCCCTTCTCAGTCTCCCCACTCAGAAGGTGCCTATTTCCCTGCATCTTTGCTGCCACTTGACAATATTAATATCGGGTCTTTTATTTTTTGTTTACCTCAAGACCACAAAAGTATATTGCATTATTTTAATTTTCATGTCCTTGATTGCTAGTGAGGTTGAATATCTTTAAATGAGTTATTGGCCATCTGTATTTCCTTCTTTCTCTGTGTGTCTCCCATCCCTAGATTTCTGAATCTCAAATTAATATACAGGCATTACATGCTTTCTGGATCCTGAGTCTTTGCCGTATATGGATTATCTTCTCCATATCTGTAGCTTGTCTCTATGGTGTCTTTTATCAGTGAAATGTTTTTTGGTATATTTTTGTCAAATATATCTGTCTTTGTTTATGGCTAGTGTTTTGTGTCTTTTTTAAAGAAGTCCTGTATTTTTTAAAAATTCCCTCCTGTTTTCCTTTATATTATTTTTCTGAGGTTGTCTGTTAGATGGCCCCCTGACTGCTGTGTTTTTTATCTCTTCTTCATATTCTCTGAGCCTCTTGTATTATCCTGTCCTATTTTATACCGAATCTTTCCCATCTGGGAATTAGAAGTATAGGTCATTGGAAGTTGGATGTGACTGCTGACTGGATTCTCTGTCCTCTTAGCTGCTAAGTTCGGTCTTTCCACCTGTGTAGATGTTCCTCATGTGTGCAGGGGCCCTCTGGTCTGTCTTTGTTTACCAGAGAAGAGCTGTGAGGCTGTGTCTGACAAATCTGCTTTGTGCACCTGAGCAGGTCTGATTCCTGATTGACCTGCCTCTAGGTCTCTGTCTCTATCTATCTCTCTCCCTCTCTCTCCCTCCCTCCCCTGACAAGTCTCACTCTAATCTCCATGTGCCTCGGTGGGCCAGGATCACCAGGTCGGTTCTGCTTCCAGTTTCCTGGGTGCACAGCTGGCTGTTAGGCCACAGACCCCTCCCCTCTCCCTGTGTTGGGCTGAAGGGGTCTCAACTCCAGGGTAGTCACTCATCCAGGCAGCCTGAGAACCTCCCACACTCTTGAGTATGAGGAGGGTCCAGGGAGTTTTGCCCACAAGGCAAAGTGGCTGGCAGGGATGTGGGGCAACTAGCAAAGTTGTCCTGAATATAGAGGTCCTGAGTATAGACCTTGCAGCCTGATTCTCATGACTTCAGTGGCACTTAAGCTCAGAGCCCAGAGCCTCTCCTGGGGTCCTGCTTCCCCTGCAGCCCCTTCTAACGTGCAGGCCTGGGGTCTCCTTTGCTCTGTTTCCTCGGTCAGCCACACTCATCTGCTCCCCATCTTGCGGGAATGTGTAGAACACCACATGCCGATGGCCTCTTTGCTGGCCAGTTATGTCGTTTACTTTCTTCAAAAAAACTTTAGGAGATTTTAAAACCCTAAGAGTTTCCTGTTGCCACTATAACAGATTGCCACAAACTTAATGGCTTAGAACAACATGAATTTATTCTCATGTTCTGGAGTCTGAAGTCTAGAATGTGTCTACAGGGTTGTGTTCCTCCTGGAGGCTCAGGGGAGAGGCTGCTTCCTTGCTTTCACTCGCTTCTAGAGGCTACCTGCCATTTCTTGGCTCATGACCCTTTCCTCCATCTTCAGTGTGCATCACTCCGACCTCTGCTTGCATTCTCTCCTTTTCTCCTGCCTCTTTCACTTGTAAGGACCCTTGTGATTTCATTGAGCCCACCAGAAAATCCAAGATAGTCTTCCCATCTCAACATCCTTAACGTAATCATATCTCTGTAACTATGACATCTTTTGTCATATTAAGGTAACAGTCATTAGGACATGGACGTCTTTGGCAGTGCCATTATTCAGCTGACGACAGACACCCACATTCACCAGCCTTAGCAAATGTCACCTTCCAGCTTTCTGCCTTTTCATTTATTCGGACAACCTTTTTAAAAAAAAAAAAACTAGAGTATTTTATAGTGAAGCACAGATACTGTATCATTTCACCCCTAAACACTTCTGTGTATGTATCTGAGACATACATACCTTTTAGAAGATAAACACAATACCTTTATCACACCCAACAAATTAACAACAGTAATTCCTTACTATTACCTAATACCAAGCCCGTATTCACTTTTCCCCACTTGTCCCCAAAATGTCTTTTGCAGTTGGTTTATTCAGATCAGGATCCAAGCAAGGACCACACGTTGCAAGTGCTTCGTGTACTGAAGAAACCAGGTCACCTGTCTTGTTGGGTTGCCTGATTTTGCCCTTGTGATGTCCT
This sequence comes from Balaenoptera physalus, assembly GCF_965194825.1. Taxonomy (NCBI): domain Eukaryota; kingdom Metazoa; phylum Chordata; class Mammalia; order Artiodactyla; family Balaenopteridae; genus Balaenoptera; species Balaenoptera physalus. The sequence goes on from NC_138900.1 coordinate 470,825, forward strand.
TGGATGAGTTCCTCTCTCCCGCTGTCTCCCATAGACTGGTAGTTGAGCTAGAGGCTAGGGCAGATTCAGGCTTTGTATTTTGGACAAGAGTAGTTGATAGGTGGTGCTGGGTCCTTCTTACTGTCCTGCATCAGTGGGCACAGGTTGTCTGGTTGGCCCATTTCCAGGTGATGTGATGGATTAGTGGGTGCAGGTATTGTCAGGCTGACCCCTCCATCGGACATTTCCCTTTCTGCCTTTCACCTGTGGTTTAGCAGTCATTGATGATCATTGCCAATGTCCACTATTTTATTAGGGGTTGCAGAATCTCTCTAGTGATTTCATTCCTTCTGTGTCAATTAGATGTGGTGGTTTTGGTCCTTTTTAAGTATGTGTATGGGGATCTGTTGGGGTCTTGGGAAGGGTGGGAGGTGAACTTGTGGCTCAGTCCACCAGCTTGACAGCTGCCACGGTGTGGGTTTGGACTTTGTTAACTATTGAACTTTGAACCCATCTAAGTAGGTGCCACCCTTCAGGGAGATTAGGGAGCGTGAGATGGGCACACCAGGAGCACCCTGGGCAGGAAGCCTGGCCTCCCAGCTGGTCTCCCAAGTGTGATCACTCTGAAAGTGCATTGAGTTTAGGTATGGTGCACACTTAGGTTTTGTGCACTTCTCTACCCGAATGTTACATTTAAGTAAAAAAAGTTTACCCAAAAAATGTAGAAGCAGCAGCCAGTAAGGAAACTGAGGCCTGGGCATGTCTGTAAGAGGAAAATCAAAAAATTGGAATTGAGGAGTCCAAGGTTAGGGAGGGTTTCACTAAAGGAGGTTGTGATTAGCAGTTGTAAATGCTTTTTGGAGTTAGAGAATCACTGGAGCAGAAGCAGTTCTGTGTTTCAAGCCAGTCATGTGAAGGTGGAGGAGGAGCAGTTCAGACCAGCAGAGTAAAGTCTACACTGAAGACCAGCATGAGGGCTGACCCTGATCGGAGATGACTCGCGGGACAGAAAGGAAGGCTGCATGCGGGTGGAAGGGAAGTGATTAGCAGGCTGTGAGGAAGTGGAAGGATGCTTGGAGTGGAAGTGCGCTGCGCGTGTATCCATGCAGTGGGTGTTTGTCCTGGGGATGATTCTGCACTGACATGGAGGGGAGGACCGTAGTGAACAGACAGGCCAAGAGGGGGCCCTAGGAAGGAGCAGGGGCTGTGGGGTTTGTTGCTCGCTCACCTCCTATGAAGCACAGCTTGCTCCCCAGTCCCCCTGCCCCACCCTGGAAGTGCCCAGATACCTGAGGCTCATGTTGATGGCTTCAAAGGACTGTAAGGGATGCATTCATTGCAAAAATCAGACTTCCCTTTAGCTTTCTAGTGGGTATTCCTGGTTCTCTTTTTCCTAAAAACATCAGTTTGAACTTTTTCAAACTCAAAGTGCTTTGACAGCAACTGTAAGTGATTCTCTTTGGCTTGGGCTGCTCTGCTCAATCCTGTCTCACCCCTACCTCCAATCCTTGGGTCGGAGACAATCTGGGAGTGGAAGTGTCTCTGCTGTGGCCAGGAAGGCGGTCACCCTTCCAGGTCCTAGATCCACACGTGGAGCAGACTTGAGCCCCAGGTTCTCTGGTCTGTGACGAGGGCTCAGAGTCTACATCCACCCTGGTCCTGATCTCGGTCTTATTAAGTGTCTGCAGTTCCAGAGAAGCAGGAGGAATTGCCCAGATGGGAGTCCTGTCCATACTAGCCAGTGTTAACTAGAATTGGGCAAGATCTTAGAAGAGACCTGCTCATCTTTATTGTGGGCCCAGATATCTAACTCCCTAAGAGTACATCCCAAATGCAGGGTCTTGGGTGGCTCCCAGTGAGACCTGACCCACATCAGTGAGAATACTGAACGCATGCAGGACAATTCCTCTATGTACTTTCTCCTCCCCAGGGCTGTCAGCCTCACTCCAGCCCCAGAAAACACTGGAGCGGGGGTGGCTCCGGGCTGAGGAGGAACATGTGTGCTCTTTTAGGAACCAGTGACCTTCAAGGATGTGGCTGTGGACTTCACCCAAGAGGAATGGGGGCAGCTGGACCCTGTTCAGAGGACCCTGTACCGTGATGTGATGCTGGAGACCTATGGGCATCTGCTCTCTGTGGGTAAGGCGGGGACTGCCCAAGTAAACGATGCTGTCCCCCTTGTGATCCCCTATGCTACTCTCTGTTTACAAGCTTACGAGGCCTCAGAAGGGCTGAGATGATCTTGAGCCTTGAGGTTCAAGGACGAAATCCCTATTGCTCATAAAGCATGAAGTGAAGTCATTCATGAAAAATAGGCAAGGGAGGGTTACATGGCTCTACAAGCCTGTGTTTTTCCTCCACATGTAGGGAATCAGATCGCCAAGCCCGAGGTCATCTCCCTGTTGGAGCAAGGAGAAGAGCCGTGGTCAGTGGAGCAGGCATATCCTCCTCAAGGCACTTGTCCAGGTGAGAGCAGACCCCAGGTGGGAACGAGGAACCTTCCTCCAAGCCCTCCTTGTTTGAGAAGTGGGCTGAGGCTGTGAGTTCACTTCCTCAGAGACGGTCACAGTTCCTTCCAAGGAGCTTTATCCCTTATATTGACTTTTTTCTGCTGTTGATTCAGAGCAAAGATGCCCACCTGTTTAACACGGTAACAGTTTTGTATGCTACAGTTTCCCTCCTCACCTCTCATGTTCTCTGCTTTGTCCCTTTGTCTAAGAAGACTTCTCATTCATTTACCTGCTTTTTAATTTTTTATTGCCAAACTTGTGGCCTGTAGTCACTGACTCTTCTTTCAAAAAAACAAAAAAAAATTTTTTTTAATATAGATAATGTATTTACGTGATTCAAAAAACTCAAAGCTATATAAAATGTGTAAGCTGAAAAAAATCTCATTTATACACTCTCCTCTTATCCACATTATTATTATTCTCCAGAGAGACACGCAGGCAGACACACAGACACACAGAGGCACACACAGGTAACCACTTTCCTTTTACTATAAATTTTGGGGTTATTTTATTAGTGGTTGCCCGGGGAATTATAATTAACATCTTAATTTATAACAATTTAGTTTGGGTTACTATCAGTTTAATTTTGATAGTATACAAAAACTTTGCTTCTGTATAGCTCTGTCCTCCCTCTTTTGTGCTATTATTGTCACAAATTACATCTGTACATTGTGTCTCAACATAGATTCATAACAGATTTATTTATTTATAATTATTGCTTTATGTAGTTGTCTTTTAAATCAGATAGGAAACAAACAAAAAATGCATTTGTATGGTCTTCTTGTATTTACCTATGTAGTTACCTTTACTGGTGGTCAGTATTTCGAGTTAGTGTCTTTTCATTTCAACCTAAAGAACTCCTTTTAGCATTTCTTGTAGGGCAGGTTTACTAGCAGCAAACTCTTAGCTTTTGTTTATCGGACAATGTCTTGATTTCTCCATTTTTGAATGATAGTTTTGCCAGGTATAGAATTCATGGTTGACATATTTTTTTTTCTCTCTGGCCTCCATGGTTTCTGATGAGAAATAAGCTGTTTATCTTGTTGAGGATCCCGTGTCTGTGATGACTTGCTTCTCTCTTGTTGCTTTCAGGATTCTCTCTTTGGCTTTGGCTTTTGAAAGTTTAATTACAGTGTGTATGCATGGGCCTTCTAGATTCGCAGGAATATGTTAGAACTTTTCAAATCTATGGACATCTCACTCCTAAGGTTTTCCTTTCATTTTCTGGTTTGTGTATGGTGTACCCCGTCTGTTTTCCATCACCTCAGACAGTAACGCTTTAAAACATTGCCATTAAATGTTTGACAAATACCTACTTCCTAGAAGTTTTTAGCGCTATGCAAGTTCCCACAAGCCTTTCAAGTGGGGTCTTCCTGGGAACCACCAAACAGGTCAGATAATGACTGTTCTTTGGGAATGAGGCTTTGAAAAAGCTCTAGCTTTGTTCTGTTCCTTCTATCACCAGAAATGTGAGCTGTTATTTTCCAAGGCTACTGCTGAGTTGAGGAGTCAGATGGGATTAGGGTAAGTTAAAATGCCACAAAACTCACCGTTATTATTGAAACTCAGCCGTTTTCCTTGAATAAACTCTCCCTGGGTTGCTGCAAGGCTTTGGTTAATTTAGAGAATTCTGAAGAAACTTATTCTGTCAGGTTTTGCCAGTTTTATGGTTGCTTTTATGGAGTGGTGAAATTTCACTGACGTCTTACCGAGGTTAATTACTTGCAATAATTTCTATTGTTTGTTTCCTGAGTTTCTTTATGCAACTATAAGCATATAGGCATATGTAGTTACTTTTCACCTTTCCAAAGGTAGAATACAATACATATCGTTCTGTATCTTGTTGTTTTTAATTTAACGATGTACAATGGCCCCCTCTTGAGTCCTGAAGTTGGACATCTTCCCATCTAGTGAAGTGGACTTTTGTGGAGTCTTACCAGTTGCCCCCTATCTGGATCTGAAACCTTCCATCAAGGAGTCATGAATTCCAGTAGCTTTAATGGTCAATGCTGACCATTCTAAGTAACTGTCCTGAGCCCTGTGGTTCCACCACCTCCATCCTTACACTTCTGCCTTCTTGGAAATCATCTCAGCTGTCTCCTTGATCTTGATAGAACCAGGAATCTCGGCTCTCCCTTCTAGATTGTTTCCCCGTCTTCCTGATCTATATCCCTGATGCCAACCTTCTGTGAGTCTGCTAAGCTGGAAGTGGGGAAGTCATCCTGACTCCCTGCTCTTTCCTCTCTAAGAAGTAATCTCTTGTCTGACTTCTGAGATTTTCTTCCTCTGAAATGTCAGCTGTGTCATTCAGCTTCCACCAACATCACCCTCAGGTAGGCACCCTCATAAAATTCCAGCTCAAGTTGGTGAGTGAATTATTATTTGTTATTAGCCCCCTCAGATGTTATTTCTAGATTTATATCCCTGAAATCTTCCATTATGAGGTCTCTGCCAGTAAACCTACAGTGACTTGAGTTGCCTTTTAAATAACTCTGACCGGATTTCAAGACCTTCCAATTTTTTTCTATTATTTTGCTCATTTCCTGACTAGTTCCTGCAGTTTACTCAGCTGGCATCCTTAAGGCCCTCCTTACATTTCAGTCACATCACGCATGCCTTTGCTCATGCCATACCAGCAGTCTGTCTGTATATGAGCCATGCCCGAAGACTGAGCTCATGTCATTTCTCTTGTGTGAAACCTTCCTTGATTCCTTCTGTCGTGGTCTCCTTTTCTGACCTCCCATCCGCTTAGCATCTACAACCCCACAAACTCTCAATGATGTAATATGTGTATTCATAACTGTTTAGATCGTCATCTCATCACATAGATTATAATTTACAGGGGGAAGAGACACTCAGGCCATAAGTACTGAGTATGAAGCTGGACGGACATTGTTTATCTAATCAGTGACTTGGTCAGCTACCATTTTTTAAAGTTTCTACTGGAAAAATTCAAAAGTTGTTTGAAGATCATTCCCTAACTACTAGGAGCTAAGCTTAAAATTGATAGTAAGTGCCATTTCTTGAGCAGAGTAGGATCTCTCTCTGTTGTAATGGACTTGGGTAGTAAAAGGGGGAAAATGGTGTATAGTGAAGAAAGAAGAAAAACCTGGAGAAAGAGGACAAGGGTCTAGGCCCTGTTGGGCACCTGCAGCAATAGACCCTGTGGTATGCTGAATAATGATACCCACCCCCGCAAAATGTCCACATCTGAAATTTGTGAATATGGTGCTTTATATGGCAAAAGAGACTTTTTCAGATGTGAATTAAACTAGGGATCTTGAGATAGATTATCTTGGATCGTCTGGATGGGCCCATGTTATCGTGAGGTCGTTCTAAGAGTGAGGCAGGAGTGTCAGAGACACAGAGATGTGACTGACAGAAACAAAGGTTGGAATGATATACTTTGAAGATGGAGGGGGGAGCTACAAGCCAAAGAATGCAGGCAGCTTTTAAAGCTGGAAAAGGCAAGGATGTGGATTTTCCCCTAGAGCTTCTGAGGAAAGCTATCTTGATTTTAGCCCAGTGAAAGCCATTTAGAACTTCTGACTTTCAGACTGTGAGACAGTGAGTTTGTTATTTTAAGCCACTACATGTGTGGTAATTTGTTACAGCTGCAATAGGAAACATACAGACTCCTGTTGTTGGAGGACTGATACCTCAGCAGTGATGATAGGTAGCTTCCACATATTGAATTTGCCAGACATTTTGCTGGATTCACAATCTCATTTAATCTTCAGAAAAGTCACGTAAGGATAGTGGCAGAGCCAGTACTTAAATACAGATTATCAGACTATAACTCCTGTATCTGCTTCATTGCAGTGTGCTGTCTTTCAAGTCTATCTCTTTTGTCATTATTCTACACATGTTAGAAGAACTTAAGGAGTATCCTGAAACCATGTGATTTTTGCCATTCGGGCGGATGATTTTGTGTTATTGACTGAACGCTGTGAGATAGGAAATAATGTGATAGCTTGAAGCCTTTGTTGGTGATACTTTCTCTTAACCCCATCCCCTTCTTTTTTTGACAGGTGTCAAAGTAGGGGAACAGAAAGGACATTATAACATAGAAATGAATTAGCACACTTTAATAATTTAAACATTAGTTGCTGAGGGGCTGGTTGTTCATCTGTCTTTTGTTAAGCCAGTTATTATTTTTTCACCTTAATAGTATTAAATGCGTCTGGATCCTCCAGACAACCCCCAGGTTCAGTGATTCACTAGAAGGACTCCCTGGACTCAAAAGGCATTATATTCAGAGTAATGGTTTATTACAGTGCAAGGACACAAAGCAACATCAGCAGAGGGTAAAGGTGCATGGAGCTAGGTCTGGAGGAAACCAAATGCAAGCTTTCAGTAGTTCTTTCCCAGTGGAGTTGCAAAGAACACACTTAATTCCTTCAGCAATGAGTTGTGTGAAGTGTCATCTACTAGGGAAGCTTGCCCAAGCCTGTGAGTCCAGGGTGTTTATTGGGGGTTGGTCATTTAGACACACATGACTGACTGACTAATCATGGAAGCTCCAGAACCCCAGAAGGAAAGCAGGTGTTCACCATACATGTACAAACTATCTAGAGAAGTTGGTACAGTATACTTCAAGGGTTCAAGCATGCAGAACACTCTTATGAGTTAGAACATTCCAGGATCTCAGTCCTTAGGAGTTGGCCGAGGGCCAGTCATGAAACAGGCCTTCTTGGGAATGTGCAAAGTGTGACCAACTCAAGTGTGTAGAGTTAACTCTTTCCTGCACACACGTAATAACTGGTCCTCCTTTTCATGGGAAGATACTCCTAAATGGGTTTTATTCATATTCAGTGCACACTTTGTATTCTGGTTAACTACTTTTGTTCACTTTTTACCATTCTTCTCTTTCCTATTACGATCTTCCTCTGGGTTACAAGTCTATTTGGAAACAAGTTCATGCTTACCTTTTCAATAATATGGACAGTAAATCTTACCTTTTGCACTCTACTCTTAGAAGTTCTTTCCCTATGCTCTCATGGATTTTTTCTGTTTATTTCAGAATGGATGAGAAATCTTGAAAGCAAAGCGTTGATCCCAACACACAGCATTCTTGAGGAGGAACAGTCCCATAGCATGAAGTTGGAGAGATACATATGGGATGATCCTTGGTTCTCCAGGTTAGAAGTTTTGGGATGTAAAGACCAATTAGAAATGTATCACATGAACCAGAGTACAGCTATGAGGCAAATGGTCTTCATGCAAAAGCAAGTACTGTCTCAAAGAGGCTCTGAGTTCTGTGAACTTGGGGCAGGGTGTAGCCAGAGCCTAAGCATTGTTCCATCTCAGAAAGTTTCTCAAATAGAACATTTCTATAAGCCTGATACAAATGCTGAAAGTTGGAGATGTAACTCAGCCATAATGTATGCAGATAAGATTACCTGTGAAAATAATGAGTATGACAAAGCCTTCTACCACTCCATGCAACCTGTTCACCCTGCAAGGGTGCAAACTGGAGATAATCTTTTCAAATGTACTGATGCTGTTAAATCTTTCAATCATATACTGCATTTTGGTGATCATATGGGAATGCATACAGGAGAAAAACTATATGAATATAAGGAATGCCATCAAATCTTTAACCAGAGCCCATCATTTAGTGAACATCCAGGACTTCATATTGGAGGAAACCAGTATGATTACAAAGAATATGAGAATATCTTTTACTTTTCATCCTTTATGGAACATCAAAAAATTGGTACTGTAGAGAAAGCATATAAATACAATGAATGGGAGAAAGTCTTTGGGTATGACTCATTCCTTACACAGCATACAAGCACTTACACTGCAGAGAAACCCTACGAATATAATGAATGTGGGACGTCTTTCATCTGGAGCTCTTACCTTATCCAACATAAGAAAACTCATACTGGAGAGAAACCCTATGAATGTGATAAATGTGGAAAAGTTTTTAGGAATCGTTCAGCCCTTACTAAACATGAACGGACTCACACTGGAATCAAACCCTATGAATGTAATAAATGTGGAAAAGCCTTCAGCTGGAATTCTCATCTTATTGTACACAAGAGAATTCATACAGGAGAGAAACCTTATGTATGTAATGAATGTGGGAAGTCTTTCAACTGGAACTCCCATCTTATTGGACATCAGAGAACTCATACTGGAGAGAAACCTTTTGAATGTACTGAATGTGGGAAATCTTTCAGCTGGAGCTCCCATCTTATTGCCCACATGAGAATGCATACTGGAGAGAAGCCCTTTAAATGTGATGAATGTGAAAAAGCTTTTAGGGATTACTCAGCCCTTAGTAAACATGAAAGAACTCACTCTGGAGCAAAACCATATAAATGTACTGAATGTGGAAAATCCTTCAGCTGGAGCTCCCACCTTATTGCCCATCAGAGAACTCACACAGGAGAGAAACCCTATAACTGTCAGGAGTGTGGCAAAGCATTCAGAGAACGTTCAGCCCTCACTAAACATGAAATAATTCATTCTGGAATTAAGCCCTATGAATGTAATAAATGTGGAAAATCCTGCAGCCAGATGGCTCACCTTGTTAGACATCAAAGGACTCATACTGGAGAGAAGCCCTATGAGTGCAATAAATGTGGAAAATCCTTCAGCCAGAGTTGCCACCTTGTTGCCCATCGGAGAATCCACACTGGTGAGAAACCCTACAAATGTAATCAATGTGAAAGATCCTTTAACTGTAGCTCTCATCTTATTGCACACAGGAGAACTCATACTGGAGAGAAACCATATAGATGTAATGAATGTGGGAAAGCATTTAATGAGAGTTCTTCCCTTATTGTACATCTGAGAAACCATACTGGAGAAAAACCCTACAAATGTAATCATTGTGAGAAAGCTTTCTGTAAGAATTCTTCTCTTATTATTCATCAGAGAATGCATAGTGGAGAGAAACGCTTTATATGCACTGACTGTGGAAAAGCCTTTAGTGGTCACTCAGCCCTACTTCAACACCAGAGAAATCACAGTGAAGAGAAACTCTGTGAATTGAATTGATGAGAGATTTTTCTTTTATTGTACATTTGATAACACATTGAAAAAAACCCTATAAGTATAATCAAGAGGGGAAATTTTTAATACGAGTTCAGTAAGACTTCTCCCCTTATTAATCAGTAGAAATTATCTTCGTAGAAGAAACCTGTGAATGAAAAGAATAGGCAAAAGCCTTCCACAGTTGTGTAGCCTTTATTTAACATCAAATAATTACAGTGAAGAGGACACCAGACTCCCCTCATGGTCCACCAGGAATCCTACTTGAGCAACATGAACGTAGGGAATGAGGCATCTTTTAGTAAGAGATCTCAACTATTTGTGGATCAGAGTGCATTGTTAAAGGAAAAACTTTATCCTAGGAAAAGTGTTTCAACTAGAAATACGCTGTTTTGCATCAAGCTGGAATATTGGATGGAAGCTTTACAATAACATTTTGTGCATCATTACGGAAACACAGATTGTGCTATTATAAGGGGAGGATCTGGGTGCCCTTTAAGGAATAGAATGTGGAATACTAAACCTGAATTTAAGGGAAAAAAAGTGTTGAATGGGATATTTACTGTTGATCGAGATTAACCTTAGAAAAGATTAGTAAATGAGATTACTAATGATGGAAATGTATTGCCCATAAGTATGAGACTGATGTTGTTGGAACAAAAGGTGATACTTAATAACCCAGTGTGTCAGTGACCATGGTTTACTCATTACTGCATTGTTGGACAATTAGTTTGTAATCTGTTTTAGGCAGTCACTGTAAGTTATAATTATGGATACTGAGTCAATATACATAACAAAAAAAGGAATAAAAAGGACACAAAATTGTATATACATATCTACTCTAACATCTAAAAAGTGTATATGCATAACGACTGGAAAGACCCATGGATAGATTAACCCAGTTAAGGTTTTTTTTTTTTAAGTTTTACAAACACATACAGCACTTATCATGTGCTAGACTTTGTTTTAAATACTTTTCAAATATTAACTTGTTCAGTCCCCTTAATTCTATGAGATAGGTACTATTATTATCCCAGTTTTACAAAGGGAGAAACTGAGGCAGAAATCATGAGAAACCTACCTAAGGACACAGTTAGTTAGGAGTAGAAAGATTGTTTGGCTCCAGAGATTGTTTTAACCACTGTATTGCACTGCCTCTGCAGTGATTTTTTTCCCCTAATGTTTTTTTTTTTTTAATTTTGTTCAGTGTTCTTATAGTAGATATTTGATAATAAAAATCAAATTCCTAAACAATGAGAAATAAAGTTACCTGGCTTTCTGCCCTGTGGGATTTTGGGTAGCATGAGAGCAAAGCTCCCTTTGGAATATGAAGTCTGGATTGGACATTCAGAATCAGTGCATTTTCTGGGCTCTGCGTTCCCTAGAATTTCACCACCTATGACCCTGAAGATTACAGCAGAGCAGGGGCTGGAGGACTCACTGGAGGTTTGGGCAAGTCAGAGGAAATGCCCCTTGATGGGTTTAGAATGCCCTTCATGAGGCAGAGGGCAAGAGACACATCTGCACATGAGAGCACCATTTCTCAAGATCTCCCTAGAATTCAGTGTTTATATTTTCTTTATCTTCTCCAGATGAAGAGATTACTTGATAATAGGGAGGATTCAGAAGGGAAGGGAGCTAATCAGTCATAAAATGAGGAAGTTTCTCTGAGTGCTCAGAGTGGAAAGGGGGCAAGATGGATAGCGTTGGGTGGCGTTTCTTCGGTTCACAAATATTTTCTGTATTTCCCTAAGGTAGGGCTATAATTAGGGGCCAGCAGGCCTTCCTGGATGGGTTTCAAAGGCATTGGTTAGAAATCCAGGGTACAGAAGGTTCATCTAGTTCTCGAGGGGTCCGTGACTCTCCAGTGGTTGAGAAAAAGTGGCCTGCTGGTATGGTGGGACTCTGTGCTCACTGTCAGACTCCCGTAGCTGGCGCTTCCATAGGTATGTAACACTGACCCTACCTTAATGTATAGGGGTTGCCCAGTAAAGGTTGCAGGGGTAAATTAATTGGATTTCTTGTGTGATTTGTGCAGAGATCCTTGGAGAGAATAGAGGCAGCACTATTAACCTCTGTAAGAGACAGCAGCCTAATGCATCAAGAGGTGTATTGCCAACATATGGGTATTGTATTCTAACACCAAAAGTAATATACTTTGAACCCAGATTCTCTGATTTAGGGACTACAAAGGATTTTGTAAGTCATACACAAATATTCCACAAGCATCCTGGCAAGTTCTGTAACTGTACCACCAAGCTTAGTATCTTTTAAAAAATATTTCTAAATGGGCCTCCTGGACTTCTAAAGTGTCCTTCTAAAAGGGTCCCAGACTTCTGCTTCCTCCTAGAAGGATTCCCTACCTCCCTACCACCTATTACACAACCTTATGTATGCCCAGGGCTCCCAGGTCCCCTCTTATCTCCCTTATTCTAACCCACATGTAGCTCAGTTCATTGCCCTTTTGATCCCCACGCTCCACTCTTCCCCAACTCTGAAACCTGCTGGGCTCAGTTGGAACTCTCCATTCAGCCATCTTCTGCTGTGACTGAAACTTGGGTCTCCCCTCTGCACAGTACCTTTTCTTATGATCCTTGCAGGGAGTAGCTGCTTCATTTGTTGCTTCTAGATTGTTTTTGCTCCCTTCTCTCTAAAACTGAGTTCTGACTCTTGGGACACCAAACTGTCATATCACTCTTGCTTCCCTCTGTTGCAATCACCTTATGAATGGTTCACTCTTCCCATCCGTAAAGATTTCAGCTCTTGCTGTATTGCATCTAAAACCACCCCCATCATAATACTTCCTGATTTTATTGTCCAGGTAGATGATCTTCCTGTGTCCTGACCTCACAGTTCTTTGACCTGTCTGCTCACGGTTTTGTCACCCACCCTGCAACAGACGGTCACTCCCATAGTCATCCCTAGGAGCATTCCATTACCAGTGACTGGAACCTCCCCACCATCGGTTTCAAATGTCTTTTCCTAAGCTCGTTGGCTTTTCAGTACCAAGATTTCAACAATCCCTTCACCGAATCTTCCCTTACGCTTGCTCCCAGCAGACGACTTTGCTTCTTGTTTCCCTGAGTGAATAGAAGCCAGCAGAGGCCTTGCATGACATCTGTCCACCTTCTCTACCCACTTTCCATAATTTCCGTGCCTTCCCACTGGTGCCTGTATATGAACTGACTGGGTTGGCACCAGAGCCTGTCCCATGTCCACTACTCCAAGACATCACTCCAGCAAGTTTCCCTTATCTCTTGTATCCTCAGGTTTTCTATATATACTGGATTATCCCCATGGACATGTAAACATACTTCAAAAAACAAAACAAAAAAGTCTCTGGCTCCTGAATCATTCTCTGCTTTGTTTCAGAAAGCAAAATATTTCAAAAGTTGTCTGTTCTTGCTGTCTTCACTTCCCTTCCATTCTTTCTTTTTTTTAAAAAAATATGTATTATTTTTGGTTGCGTCGGGTCTTAGTTGGGGCACACGGGATCTTTCGTTGCGGCACATGGGCTTCTCTCTAGTTGTGGCGCGCAGGCTTAGTTGCCTGGCAACATGTGGGATCTTAGTTCCCCGACCAGGGATCGAACCCGCGTCCCCTGCATCGGAAGGCAGATTCTTAACCACTGGACCACCAGGGAAGACCCCTTTCCATTCTTTCTTGGACCCACTCCAAAACCTACCTTGCTGCCAGATGACCTCCACATTGCTAAATCCAGTGGTCAGTTCTGTTTTCTTCCTTGACGTTATCAGCAGCATCTTAGATTCTTAGATAATAGATCATTTCCTCTTTGAAACACGTTCACCTGGCTTTTGGGACTTGCCTCCTGCCTCTCTGGCCTTCATTTCAGGCTCCCTTTGCTGTTCCTTCCCCACCTCCTTCACCTCTTACTGTCAGACTGCCCACTTCCCATCTGCTCACAGTGCCTTGATCTCATCCAGTCTTGAAGCCCTGTAAACACCACTGGTATGCTGATGACTCTCCCTTTAAGGCCACAGTTTGATGAGCTTTGAAAACTGTCAACACCCTTGCAACCACCACTACAATAAAAATAGAGAATATTTGCCCTTCTCCAAAAAGTTCCCTCATGTCTTTTCACAGTTAATCTCCACCCTACCCCAAGACCTGGGCAACCACATGTCTGCTTTGTCAGTACATATTAGAATTGTCTTTTAGAGTTTTATAAAGATAGAATCATACAGTATTCTATTCATATGCTACGTTTGTATCCAGATTCTTTTGCTCAGCATGTTTTGGAGGCTCATCCACGTTGTAGCATTTATCAGTAGTCTACTTTCTTTGCTGAGTAGCTTTCCATTATGCAGATGTGCCACAGGTAGTAGTCATCCTGTTCACCTGTAGATGGACATTGACTTGTTTCCAGTTCTGGGCTAGTGTAAATACAGCCACTATGGACATTCTTCTTCAGGGCTTTTTTGTGTATGCAGGTTTTCATTTACCTTGGGTAAAAACCTAGGAGTGGAATAGCTGAGTTGTACGGTAAGTAAATGTTTAACTTCATAAGACACTTCTATGGACCTTTTAATCTGATGTCTTTATTCTGTTTTACATTCTGGGAAATTTATCTCTTATTTTTTAATATTTCATTTTTGCCATTTAAAAAGTTTCTCTTTTTAGGACTCCTATTATTTAGATGTCAGTGTGTCTGTGTCTGTTGTTCATATCTGTTACCTGCTCTTTTGTGTTCTCTAGTTCCTTCTCCTTTCTTCCTTCTGTCTGGACATTTCCTCAGCTTGCTAATTTGTTTCTCAGCTGTCCATTTTGCTGCTCATTTCCTCTACTGTGTCTTCATTTCAACCACTATTTTACATTTCTAATATTTCTACTTGGTTCTCTTTTATGTGTTCTTATTCTCATTTCCTATTGTTAGTATCATGCCTTATATCTTTAAATGTACTTAATTGACTAAGTTAAAATTTTGGTCCATCTGTTCTAATATACGTGCTTCTGGTGGAATCTGTAATCCAGTGTGTTGTTTTTCTTTTTGAAATAGTTATGCTCAGAAAATTGCTTACTGCCTGGCCAGTGAGCACGTTTATTTCTCTTAGGGAAGCAGCTACTCCATCAGTTTTTATGCATACATGAGACAGGATCAGATCCTGGTCCCTGTAAACCCCACTGAACTCAGGGGTGGGAGGATGGATCCTAGGATGGAGAGGTGAAGGCATCAGAAAGCCAATCACTGACTTCTTACCTCACAAGATAACTGAAATGTGATTCACCAGCCCAGGGCTCTGTGGAGGCAGGGTGGAGAAACATGTGCCTGATGTGATGTAGTCTCTGCCTGTCTCTCAGCTACTCCGAAGCCCTGCCTTGATTCCACTCCTCAGGAAGCCTGAACCAGAGGCTGTGTCACTGCAGCTGTGGATGATGCCGGACCATCCAGTCAACGAATTCTCCTCACTTTCCACCTCACTGCCCTGTCTTTACTTGCTTCATCGCACACGTCTCTACGGAACATCACCTGGTCTATTTTTCTCCTTCCTTATTGTCCACACCATCTCCCGACACCAAACACTAGGCTGTGAGCTCCATGGGGGAGGGCACCTCGTTGGTCCTGGTCGTGCTGTGTCCCTAGTGTCCAGCACAGCACCTGTGGTTCTGTGAGTGCTTGGAACACACCAGCAGGTTGTTGCTTGTGCTTCCCAGCAGCCCGACCTCATCAGGTGGGGTGGCCATGAGTTCTCATCATCCTGGGTCTTCTGACCATGGAGAGGAGACTGGGGGTGACTGTGGGGTGGTGCCCACAGGGAGAAGGGCTTTGTAATCATAGACAGATGGTCAAGAACCCCTGTATGTGGGAGAAGGACTAGTCAGAAGGCTTGACCATAAAATGGGGGGTGGGGGTGGATATCAGAGATGCTACAAATCAGACTCACCTTGTGGGCAGAGAAGTGGCCAGGAATGTGGGCGGTGCTGGGAGCTCCCCAGCAACACAGAGTCTTCGAGTCACGAGGGTCAGGGCTCATCCCAGCCTTCCCTGCAGATGCTGTTCTGTCTGCACAGGCAACACCCTCCCTTGTGTTGTCACAGAGACAAAATCCCCCTGCAGATGGAGTGGGTAGCACTTACGGGCAGCACTGTGCTCAAGGTGGGTCCTTGTGGTGCGAGGAACTGCTGAAGAGTCTAGACAAGTATTTATGCCTTGAGGACGGAGGGTTCCCAGGTGGAGAACTGGGGGCCCGAATCACAGGGAACCTGATCAGATTTTCCAGCAGGAAGTCACTAAGTTTGGCCTTGCTCCCCAAACTCCTGATCCTAAAAGTCACTTGGGGGCTTATTAAAAATATAGACCTCCTGGCCCCAACCCCGATCCGCTAGACCCAGTGCTCTGGAGATTCTTGTCATGCTGGGAGCAGACATCCAGTGGGACCTGACATGGAAGGAAGCCAGCTTGGATCGGGGTCATTATGGGTCCACCTTGGGCAGGACCCACGCAAGGTGTGAGGGACTCTAACCCGGCCCCATGCAATGACGACACCATAGGAAAAGTCTGG
Organism: Balaenoptera physalus; assembly: GCF_965194825.1. Taxonomy (NCBI): domain Eukaryota; kingdom Metazoa; phylum Chordata; class Mammalia; order Artiodactyla; family Balaenopteridae; genus Balaenoptera; species Balaenoptera physalus. The sequence goes on from NC_138900.1 coordinate 486,840, forward strand.
TAGCCCAGGTTTCACGTGGCCTAGAGGGGCAACCCCAAGATCCTCTTCAAAGGGTTCTGGGATAAAGGAGGGGTGAAACCTGGAGGTGAGGGGTGACAATGTTGAACCTTACCTCCAGGCTCCTGGAAAACAGAGATAGTTGAATCCCTCCAACCTTTTGTGTTCCAGGAAACGGCTTACTGCGAAGGACAGATAGGACTCTTGACCCCTCTTTCACATAGGACAAGGCCAGAGCCAGACTCCAAATTTCCATTCACTCTCATAAATGATTAGCTAGACTGTCCGCGCTGATCAATCAGAACAAAAGTCTGTTGACTTGACTTCACCAAACTTTAGTTCAGCTTCTTCCCTCCCCAAAGACCCTTGAACTCTGACTTACTCCTAAGGTTAAATAATGCAGGAAAGTGGCCCCTCTCTAGAACCAGCTGATGGCAAGACATCTCCTGCTGCAGTCTGATCTTCCACTCCCCACACCCGGTTCTTTCTAGCCTTGCTCACTCCTCTCTGTGAAAGAAAGTTCCTTTCTGCGCAACCTTGGAGATGCTTGCAGATCTTACTGTCAGAGTGTTCTCCCTACTGCAACAGTCCCCCTCTCCTTACGGGAATCGTCTTTTTGAATGTAGTCTCTCCTTACCTAAGCTTGATTTTGTTTTCTGTTTGGCAGAAGTTGGCTCCAGGCCCTGCTTCTGGGTCTGGTCAGAACCCACAGCAGGAAGGATGACCTCCCACAAGGCCTTGGTGAGCTGCCCAGACACGCACGAAGGCTGGGTTTCTGTATGGGAACCACTGAGCAACTTTAACCAGGAAGGACAGAAAATGCTTTTGTTTTTAAAGAGGTCCTAGTGGCTGCTGTGTGGATAATGACCTGATGGAGGCAACCGTTACCAAGGAAGGCAAGCGCGGAGGTTACTGTGGTCGTTCCGGCAAGAGATGGAAACTTGGACCAACGTGGTGCAGAAATGTGCAGAGAAGTGATGAAACGCTTCACCGTACAGATTCAAACCGCTCAGTGAACCTCAGAGCAAGATAAACACAAAGAAACCACATTATTAAAAAGTACTGAAGCCCAAGAGAAAAGGTCATGGTCATGGTGGAGAAGCTTGGATCGGATTTACCTTCTTTCCGGTAGTAATTAAAAACTCCTAACCTTGAGCAAAAAACTTAAGGCAAGTGGAGAACAACCGTAGCAGGAAGAGACTGGTGGAGCCCATCCTCAGTTACCTAGGAGACGCGGCTGGGCTGCACAGCCTTCTGGGAGTTGTGGTCCATAGGCCGGGCCCTGGCCTCCTCGGACAGGGTAGCACCTGTGAGGCTCAGACTACAACTCCCAGAAGGCACCGTGGCGTGCCTCCGACCAATGGGAGCACTCAGGCCGCTGGGAGACAGCGGCCTGTGCGGCCTTCTGGGAGTTGTAGTCCATGGGCTTCACGTAAGATCACCCAAATTCAAAGGCTTTTCTCATTTTTTAAAAATAATAGCTTTGACAGGGAGGGACAAGACAGGGGTAGGTGATTAAGAGGTACAAACTACCGTGTATAAAATAAATGAGTTACAAGGATATATTGTACATCACAAGGGATATGCCAATATTTTATAGTAACTTTAAATGGAGTATAATCTATAAAAGTTTTGAATCACTATGTTGTACACCTGAAACTAATATTGTGAATCAACTATACCTTATTTTAAAAAGAGCTTGGAAGCTTTGAAAATAAATGAGTTGCCAAGCCATGAAAAGACATGGAGAAACATACTACTAAAGAATATATTAAATAAGTATTAATAAGTGAAAGGAGCCAATTTGAAAAGGCTACATACTGTATGAGTCCAACATATGACATTCTGGAAAAGGGAAAACTATGGGGATAGTGAAAATATCAGTGGTTGCCAGAGGGTTGGGGGAGGAGAGAGGGATGAATAGGTGGAGCATAGTGGATTTTTACAGCAGGGCAACTGTGCTGTATGACATTTTGTAAGATTGGATACATGTCATGATACCTTTGTCAGAACCCATAGAATTGTAATGCCGGGAGTCAACCTCAACATAAACTAGGGACTTTGATTATGATGTGTCAATGTAGGTTCATCAGCTGTAACAAATGTACTTCTCTGGTGTGGGATGCCATCATGGAGAAGGCTGTGTGTGTGTGTGTGTGTGTGTGTGTGTGTGTGTGTGTGTTTGTGAGGGGGCAGAGGGTACCTGGGAACTCTGTTGTGAACATAAAGCTACTCTAAAAAAGAAAGTCTTTTGAAAAAACAATAGGTTTCTTGAGGTATTCACATACCATAACATTAACCTTTTTAAAGTTGTTTTTAGTATATTCACAGTATTGTTCATTCATCACAATTATCTAAGTCCAGAACATTTCATCACTCCAAAAGGAAACCCCATTAGCAATTACTCTACTCCCTATTCATTCCTCCCCCCAGCCCTTGGCAACCAGTAATCTACATTCTGTCTGTATGGATTTTCCTATTTTGGACCTTTCATATAGATGGAATGATATAACGTGGCCTTTTGTTTCTGGATCCTTTCACTTAGCACAATGTTTTCATAGTTCATCAGTGTTGTAGCATAAATCAGTACTTTGCCCCTTTTCTTGGATGAATAATATTCCATCATGTGGATATACCCTTTTTGTTTATCCATTTGTCAGTTGATGGACATTTGGGTTTATAATAACTTTTTGGTTATTATAAATAATGTTATGAACACTGTTTTATGTTCTTTTAGGTGATGGTCAGTCAGGTGCAGCCATAAGAGGAGACACAGGAGAGTAGCAGGAAGAAACAAAGTTTATTATACTCACAGGTCCTAGAAAGACGGAGTTACGGCATGCCACGAAGGTCCACACATGCTGCAAGCCAGGGAGCGGGCTCAACCAAGCAGGTGGGGAGCAGAGAGTGAAGACTAGCCCACAGGCAAGTGCTTTTATTAGGGGTGGGGGTAGAATACACAGGAATAGGCATGAGGTATGTCATTGGTGCTTTTGAATGTTACTAGGTCATGTTCAGGGGAGAGCAAAGAGGAAGCCCCTTGTAGCAGGGGCCAGCCTTATCACTTGATAAGCCTGGTCACCTGGGAGGGGTGCTCACAGCCTGTTTGCGGGGATGTTGAGGCAGCAGGAAAATACAAAATTTAAAATTTTACAATACAATGAAATAGGTGAAAGGGGTAAAAAGGTACAAACATCCATTTATAAAATAAGTCATGGGGATGTTATGTACAGCGTCGCAACTGTAGTTAATAATGCTGTATTGCATATCTGAAAGTTATTAAGAGAGTAAATGTTTTTATTTTTATTTGTTTTTATTTTTTATTGAAATATAAATAATTTACAATGTTGCATTAATTACTGCTGTACAGCAAGGTGACTCAGTTATACATATATATACATTTTTAAAAAATATATTCTTTTCCATTATGGTTTATCACAGGATATTGAATAGAGTTCCCTGTGCTATACAGTAGGACCTTGTTGTTTATCCAGTCTCTATATAAAAGCTTACATCTGCTAACCCCAACCTCCCATTCCATCCCTCCCCCTTGCAAACCACCAGTCTGTTAAGAGTAGATCTTTTTTTTTTTTTTTTTTTAGTATTTATTTATTTTTGGCTGTGTCGAGTCTTAGTTGCAGCGCGTGGGCTCTTCATTGTGGCGTGCGGGCTCTCTAGTTGTGGCGCGAGGGCTTAGTTGCCCCTCGGCATGTGGGATTTAGTTCCCCAACCAGGGATCGAACCGGCGTCCCATGCATTGCAAGACATTCTTAACCACTGGACCACCGGGGAAGTACCAAGAGAGTAGATCTTAAAAGTCCTAATCACAAGAAAAAATTTTGTAATTATATATGTTGTGATATGTATATGTGACAGATGTTAACTAGACTTATGATCATTTCACAATACATACAAATATCGAATCATTATGTTGCACATCTGAAACTAATATAATGTTAATGTCAGTTACACTTCAATAAAAAAAAACTACAATACAATCCACACTGTAGTGGTCCAACATCATTAACAATATTATTTGGGGTGAATAACACTTTCCACCTGGGTTGTGGAGATGCTAAAGGTGACTGGGACGGCTGGACATGGCCACTGACGGCAAATTTTGGTAAAGGTGACAATGAGGAATAGTCCTATAAGGCATATGACGAAGGTTGGGAACACAGTTTTGCAACCGTACACCCTACTTTGGAAGAAAGCCAAGAGAACAGGTCAGGCACCTCTGGATTTAAGGGAATCTGTTGAAAGGTTTTGGTGACATTATGAAAGATCTTATCTCTTGGCCTAATCCTCATAGCTTGACATGGTATTATTCTCTACACATCTGTCAGCATTATTAACTCACAGTGGTATTCTGATGCTTGTAGGATTCATCCAGCTGGGCTGGGTGCACAGACTGTAAGAACCAAGTCTAGGAAGAGCCAGGTGTTCACAGACCTATCGGAAAGGATTGGGCAAGGCAGTAGTGACCATTGGGCAGTTGATATCCCAGACCAGCCCCAAAGACAGTGGTGTCCATGGGGAGCTTGAGAGACCTAAATCCAGTCTAAAGGTCACAGTACCGATAGGGAGCCCCAAACTAAGTTCAAGGAGACACAGCAGATGAACTCATCCAGACGGGCTTGATTGGGGGCGACTCTGAGACTGCGGGATTTAGAGAGAGAGCATGGGGCGCTTGTTCTTACCTGGCTCAACCCCCGGGCATGGCAGGATGGGAGGAAGGCAGATTGGGCTGTTGCAAGAGCAAAGCAAGAAACTTCATGGCCCACAGCGGGCGTATATCTGGAGGCCTGCCTTGTCATCTCCTCACATTCAGGAAGGAGCTACCCTTTGGGGCACAGCACACGAGGAACCAACTCCTAACCCCAGGGGACTTTACAAGCCTCGAAAGGTCTCTGGTCTGTTCACTTATTCTAATTGGTAGGAGGAATGAAAACCTGTTTTCTGTATTGTGGGAACTACCAGATGGGCAAAGGGCACGTCCAGGGGACAACCTTCTTCCATGCCATCTAGTTTTCTATCCTATTTCCACATTTTCAGATGATTCATTTAGTCTCCTTTAAAGAAACTTCTGGAGATGGCCACTTGGGTCTAGGTTTCTGAACAGCACCCCCAGAGGCTGGAGGAGTATTGAATTGCTTTATTGCAAATATTATACTCTCCCATTTTACAACCAGAACTAACGTTCAGTGCCCACACTCTTTTTGAGCTTTGCGTGGACTCCCTTATTGAGCCATCGCTGTAACCCTGTGAAGTAGGTATTAGTTCCTGTCCTATTCTTCTGATGAGGAAACTGAAGCTCAGAGGGGTAAGTAACTTGATCAAGCTCAAACATCTAGGAAGCCAGAGATGAGGGTTAGAATTCAGGCGTTTGAACACAGAGCCCTGCTGTTTTCTCTGTTGCTTCTTATGATGTGTCACATTGAATTATTATTATTTTTTAAATATTTATTTATTTATTTAGCTGTGTCGGGTCTTAGTTGTGGCGTGCATGCGGGATCTAGCTCCCCCACCAGGGATCGAACCCGGGCCCCCTGCACTGGAAGCACGGAGTCTTAGCCACTGGACTGCCAGGGAAGGCCTCACATGGGATTATAATTGATTTCTTTCTGCCTCCTCACTAATCTGGATGGTCTCTGAGGGCAGGGACCTGGTCTTATTCACACCTGTACCCAAGAGCTTAGCATTCCTCCCAACGCACTCACTCATTCTGTTAGGCTCCCCACTGGCTGACTTGGTTCCATGGAAGAATTCCATGTGGCAACGTGAGCTGACCTCACACTGGTGGTTCCCAGTCAGAACCCAAACATTCTGTAGCGAGAAGAGCTCCTTAGTTGCTCAGAGAAATATAGGACAGATGCTAGCCTACAACTAAATACTTCCTTTCATCCATACGATAACAAACTAGCAGTCTTGGAACGATGGACAAGGTTCAAAGTTCTTTCACCATTTTATTTTTGTTTTTAATGGAATTCCCACTTCATTTGTGCTTGCCTTATGCAGGTGAGTTCAAACCAGTTGGACAGACAACACGCTTAATGGGTCACTTCAAGCATGTTTTCACTTGTTTTAGAGGAAGTAAAAAGGAGTAATTACATTTCACTGCTACAAGTTTTCTTTTCCAGGTTATATACAGTCACAAAGACCCACAAATGTCACCAAAAAGCCCACACTGTACGCTAAGGAATTTCAATTATCTCATGTTCAAGGAGCTTTCTCAAAACACAGAGATGAGTCGTTGTTAGTACTCGTTCAGTGAAATGAGAACTGTATTCTGGGGTCCTCTTATGTGCTATATCAATGTGTCTCTTCTTTTTTTTTTTTTAAGATTTAAAAAAATTTTATTTATTTTTGGCTGCGTGGGTCTTCGTTGCAGTGCACGGGCTTCTCATTGCAGTGGCTTCTCTTGTTGCGGAGCACGGGCTCTAGGCATGCGGGCTTCAGTAGTTGCAGCATGTGGGCTCAGTAGTTGTGGTTTGCGGGCTCTAGAGCACGGGCTCAGTAGCTGTAGCACACGGGCTTAGTTGCTCCACAGTATGTGGGATCTTCCCGGACCAGGGCTTGAACCTGTGTCCCCTGCATTGGCAGGCGGATTCTTAACCACTGCGCCACCAGGGAAGCCCAATGTGTCTCTTCTTGTATATTTGTTAGTAGCATGGTCCATAAAATAATAAAACTAGATAAGCATTGCTTGGAAATTACATCCTATACTCTTCATTCTCTGTAAGCTGGGTGACAGAAGGGCTGTGACTATTGGGCCCTCCCTGGCCCCGGCTCTCTGACCTGATGAGAGCACAGCCCCCTTCAGCTCTGTGCTAAGTTTCTCCAGGTCCTCAGCTTGGGAGGAGGTTTCCCAGCTTGCGTGACTGCAAAAGCAGACCAGGACCCAAATGCATTGTGTTCTTAATGGTCCAGATTCATCAGAGGAAACACTGGATTAAGCCACGCATTTCTATCAATACTAGGCATTGGAATAAACTTATTGAGAACATTTACCAACTTAGCTATTTGGAAACTACGTTTTAGGCCCCCTCATCTAATACCAAGTTACATCCTAATTTTCCTAAATGCATCCTAAACCTGTCTCTTCTTTTTGATCCCCTTCAACGGCTGTGTAGCTCCAGCACGTACTACACCCACGCCATTCCCAGGGCGTACTGGTAAGTCAAGGCATCTGAGAGGGTGGGTGGGATCCATGGACGTTCACAAAGCTGCTGTGCTGTGTGGCTCCAGAGGGCACCCCGTGCTGCTTGTCACTAACCTGTACAGCCCCTTTGTGCAAATTAGAAAAAGGCGCCCCCCGCCCCATGGTTGGATTAGTAATGATGTTGCTTGGGGCAGATTAGAAAATAGCACAGAGGTCAAAGCATCAGGAAATACAGGAAAAAAAAAACCATACCCACAATTAATCCATCCCTCTATCCATCCCAAAGACGTTATTACCCTTCCTAAAGCTCAGCTATAATATTTCACTTCCCAGTTCACCCCCCGCCACCCCCCAGCACCAAAGCCCAGAAAAGGAGTTCGGGCCAAGGTATCAGAAGGCCCACATTCTAGTCCTTACTTTGACACTAACTTGTCTTGTGAGATGGCAATAGAGGTTCGCTGAGACCTCTGCCATGCCTGAGCTTTGGGTCCCAAGTGTAGCTTCTGATACAGAGACAGAGACAGAATTGTTTTTCTAGTCAGATCACTGGAAGACTCCCATTTTCTCCTGTAACCTTCAGCTCTTGGTTATGTGGAAAGATGCCTACCTCACAATAAGGAAAATACACATTGAAAATACACTAGAATTCCAGTTTTCAGCTATCATGTTGAAAATAGGCAAAATATTTCACAACAAACTCTCCTGGCAAAGGAGTAGGGAAAGATAATCTCATATCTTGTTTGTAGGCTAGGAATGAGTACAACTTCTACAGAGGGCAATTGGCAATTCTTATAAAAAGAATGCATTCACTTTTTGACCCAGAGTGTTGAAATATCCCTGGGATTTGTTTTAATCAGGTATGGTAAGACACACAGACACGGAAATGATCGTCATGAAGGAAGACATTTATACACACGGAATCCTAGAAACAGAAGGCATGGCACACCATGCCGGGCCATGTGGGGAAGGACCAGAGTGGGTTAGGAGGCAGGAGGAGGAGAGGGGAGAGGATGACCCAGAGCTTCTATTGGGGTTTTTGAGGGAAGGAATGGGTGAGGTGGGGTAGTTACATGGAGTAAGCTTAGCGTTGCATAGTTTGAATAATTTTGGTGGGCCCTGGGCTATAAGAGTGGTTCTCAGGTGTCCAGTACCAGGCCCTGGGGTGATTCAGGGCAGAGGGAGTATTGGCCTGGTGTGTGAGGGTTTGATGGTTGGTTTGAATATCAAAGACACCACAGGGGAGTCGCTTGCTGTCTCTGGGAAGTAGCCAGCCCTGAGACGTGGAACTTTCCCAGGATGAAGGCCCCAAATGGTAGACCATCAAAGATATAGAAAATAAGAAAATAGAGTCGATATACCCCACAATTCCATTTCTGGGAATTTTATTTAAAATATGCTACTCCAGGGAATTCCCTGGCAGTCCAGTGGTTAGGACTTAGCACTTTCACTGCCAGGGCCCGGGTTCAATCCCTGGTCAGGAATTAAGATCCCACAAGCCACGTGGCATGGCAAAAAAAAAAAAAAAAAAAAAAGAAAGAAAGAAAGAAGGAAAGAAAGAAAGAAAGAAAGCTACTCTATTTCCTTAGTTCACTTACCCTCCCCTTTTGCTTGGTGACTTTCTCGTCTATTTTTCTCATCCCACAAATACTCCCAACATATCTACCCCAGGCTCGCTCTTAGGGGATGACCTTGCTTCCTCCATCACTGACAAAATACAAGCACTTGACAGAGTGTCTGCATCCCCTGATCTAGCGCAGTTGTACCTTCTCATTTTTCCTGCTGTCTAGGCCAAGGCTGACCCCCCACCTGTGCACCAGCTAACATCCCCTCAGGTCAACTGGGGACACCCTGGGCAATTCTCTGTCCCTTTCCAGGAACATCACAGTATTTAAAAGTATCATCCCCGTTTTTATATGAACATGCTGTCGGTTTTCCCATATTAAAAAACAAAACTCGTCTCTTGATCCCTCAGTCCCCTCTGGGAGCTGCCCCCATTTCTCTTCCCTCCATGACAGCAAAACACTTCAGGAAATTTCCAAAACTTGCTCTCTCCAATTCCTTTCCCCCTGTTCTCTCTCGAACCTGTTTCACTCATGCACATCGATAATATCTCCTTTGACTAGGTCTCCAATGACCTTCCCATTGCCAAGTCCAACAACCAATTTTCAGGAGTCATTGTATTGAAACCGACTGTAACCCATACCCCCCCCCCACCTAATATTTCATTAAGAAAATCTGAAAGCACAGAAAAGTTGAGAGAATCATAGAATGAACATCTATGTATGCCACACCTAAAGTCTACAATTAAGCGTTTAATCTGCAAGCATTTTTACAGTCCAGATCCTTTTTGTCATGTCAGGCTGACTTCACATTGAGGTATGAATCTCAAAGTATTTCTCAGCTCAGTCGTTGAACCAGTGAAGGGACAGAAAGTGAGGGAAGGCCACGTTTGCGACAAGGAGTAGGCACTTCAATTTGTCAGATTTTCACAAGTGGTTTTTTTTTTTTTTTTTTTTTAAATATTTATTTATTTATTTTGTCTGTGTCGTGTCTTAGTTGCAGCACATGGGATCTTAGTTGCGGCACATGGGATCTTAGTTGCGGCATGCAAACTCTTTAGCTGCAGCATGCAGGATCTAGTTCCCTGACCAGGGATTGAAGCCGAGCCCCCTGCGAGCGTGGAGTCTTCCCTACTTGACCACCAGGGAAGTTCCTACAAGTGGTTGAGTAATGTACTTAGTCAATTGCTCTTTTGTTCAGTTTGTACCAACAATAGCTCTGTTTATTTATTTTTATTTCAGATAATGGGAGCAGTGATACACCTGAGCCTACAAAAAGCATCCAAGGTTTTGTAGCACATTCAGTGGGCCTAAATACCAACCCCAATACAGGTTTGTGGAATTAGATTCTGAATTGCCCTACAATATTCCTTTTGTAACAGCACTACACAACCTAAGACCATCCAGGCAACACTTGAGTTGTAAAACTAAGGCCACTCTCCTTTCAGCTACATCGATGGCCGGTTCTGCTGTACTAAGTCAGGGATCCAGTCTCATAAGAGAGGGCTTTGACCAAAGACAGGAGGCAGATGGAAAAAGGAATCAGAGATTGGGTGGGAATTCAAATTATATTTGTTCACACAGGCTGTACAATCTAGCCTCTGTGTTTTTTTTTTTTTTTTTTAGTTAAGAATACTATTTTTAAGGTTATTTCTGATTTTCTCTCCCATTCTGCCAAAACAATATGATTAACAAATATATTAACTGATAGTCACACCTAAAATGAGATTTTATGAGAACTTTTTTTCCCCATTTTTAGCGCTGATTCCTCATAGACCTGCTCTTGCTCAAGTAATTACAATTGCGTGTATAGCCTTCAGTATTGCCCTGATATGTGGGATCACTATTTCCTACATGATATAGTAAGTCTATGCTAAATAACTTGTACCATCCTTAAGTAAGACATAAGTTAACTAGGTTATTATTTTGTGATAGTAATGATGATGATGGTGATAATTCTTATAATCCTTAAATTATTATGGTCATTATACATTTTCAGACAGTCTTTTTCAGAATATGGGCTATATTCATGTTGGGTCATGATATAAATGAAAAAATTTAAAAGAAACTGGATAAAAAGAATTTTTTAAGTAAAAATAGAAATTAATTAAAAAAAAAAAGCAAGCAAACAAACAAAAAAGAAACAGAACAGAATACAATTTAGTAGAATAGAAAGTATTAAAGTAAATGTTGGGCTTCCCTGGTGGCTCACTGGTTAAGAATCCGCCTGCCAATGCAGGGGACACGGGTTACAGCCCCGATCCGGGAAGATCCCACATGCCGCAGAGCAACTAAACTCGTGCACCACAACTACTGAGCCTGTGCTCTAGAGCCAGCGAGCCACAACTACTGAGCCCACGCACCACAACTACTGAAGCCTGTGCACCTAGAGCCTGTGCTCTGCAACAAGAAAAGCTACCACAATGAGAAAGCCTACGCACCGCAACAAAGAGTAGCCCCCGCTCACCCCAACTAGAGAAAGCCCGCGTGCAGCAACAAAGAGCCAATGCAGTAAACAACAACAACAACAAAAAGTAAATGCTGATTTTCAACCTTTTCAGACTCAAGATTGTGAGGTAAATCTTATCTCTTACTGTGGATCATGATCAAAAATGTTTGAAAGCCACAGTCAGAGATGCTGTCATCCTCCCAAAATGTGGCTTTCTAGAGTGAACTTGATACTTTGGAGGGAATCTTAATAGTGCAAAGCAGAAAAGAGTGACCACTCTCTCTTTCACTAGAAACTTATTATCAATGCAATAGTAGGGGTAATGGTAGTGTTTAGGGAAGACACTTCATCTTGTTCGCACAAATAAAGCTTGTGGTCAAGCTCAGGTTATGTGATCATTTTGAAATTAGTGTCAGACGAAAGCGAGCCGCACTGTGACATTATGCTACTCTGATCAGGACCAACACATTGATTCTTATTCTAGGATTTAGTTCCAGGACTCCCTTATATCCCATCAGAAACAGCTTGAGGAAGTACTAAATTATTTACTCTATCAGAATTAAGTGTGTACATGGGAAATGTATTGCCATGTATGGGATATTTTTTAAGGTAGCCATTTTAGGACCACTTGGAATATGTCAAATGAAGGCAAAATTAAAGGTAAAATTGAAATTTTGCTAAGGAGAGAGTGTCCCCAGTATGTTTGGTTCTGGGTTATCTATGACTCAATTTATGTAACTGGAATTTCAGTTTATTTCATTAGTCTAGACAAAGATGTTAACATATGAAGATTGCTAAAGTAACTCACTACAACGTATCCTCCTGGAATTTCAGTGCCCAATTAAATAACTGAGCTAATGTCAACATTTACAGCTTTTATATTTGTGTTACCCCCTAGTGACATTTTAGGACCTGAGGCAAAAGGAAAAATATGTGCCCCAAAGTACATGTTTTTACATAATTTTTAGTGGTTAATTTTTTCCAGAAGTAGATTTTTGAAAATATATTGGTGAGTTTGATTTCACTTAAACCAGGAAAGTAAAGTTATAATAAATTTTGTTTCTGGTAAAGATAAAGTATTTAGACTTAAAATAATGCTATGAGTTTTGATACAGCACTTTTCAATTTTTAAAATATATTTCAACTACTTTAATGTTTTGGAAAAGAAGAACTGTAGAATAATACATAAAAACATGTATATAGGGACTCACATTTTCCCTTTTGACTCAGTCTCCCATATGGTTCATCACAGCACTGATGGATCCTGTCTTTAAAATTTTGATATTTGGTTTATCATGGATTTTCCCCATTCATTTCTTTCTTTTTTTTGGCCATACCATGAGGCTTGCAGGATCTTATTTCCCCGACCAGGGATTGAACCTGGGCCCTAGGCAGTGGAAGCACCGAGTCCTAACCACTGGACCGCCAGGGAATCCCCTCATTTTAATTTTTTACAATATTAAGTCAAAATATTTATCTCCATTACTGAGTTTTTTGGCACCCCCTTAAACTGTGCACCTAAAGCACCTCACTCTCCTCACCCAAAATCTGGTCCTGTTCCGGCTTCCTGATTATCTGTAACAGTGTTTACAATCAGGCCATTTCTTCCTGCTACAGAGCATGATTCTGGAATGTTCCCCCTACATCCCTTCCTCCATCACAGCCCCTTAGAACACAAATAAGCTAACCCTAAAATGGATTGTTATTACATGAGTCAAACACAATTAGGAAGGTAAGTATGTTAGGAAAAAGTAGAACACTCTATTACCCATTTTCATTTCACACAGAAATATCTGTTCAATGATCCACTTCCAAGTCTGGGCCTAGGGTGGGGAGAGCGAGGCACTCACCTCAGGTGCAAAATTTAAGGGGGTGCAGTAGTCAAGAAACTCAGTAGTCAAAAAAATAATAATTTATTGCAATATTTTTAAGTCTAAATTAATGCCCTCAAAAATCCATGATGAACAAAATATCAACATTTTAAATACATGATCAGTGACGTTGTCGGGCCAAAGCATATTGGAGACTAAGCGAAAGGAAAAATCAGCGGTACCTATGCTACATTTATTTAAAATGTTGACATTGTGTTCCTCATGGATTTCTTGGCATTAATTTTTCTTTTGTAAAATATTGCATTAAGATGTATTGAACTTGATCATGGAGGTTTGTGCCCAGCCCGAGTGCCCCATTCCCGTCACCTGGTTCCAAATCAGTCGCCCCTTTTCTGCGTGTCAGTCCCAATCTGAGTTCTATAATTATTTGGGTTTAAGTCTATTTCTGCCTCCTCCCCCATGTACTAGTGACCCGTTTTCAGTCAGAAAGTCACAAGATTAAGACAGTATGATTTAGTGGGAAAATTGTGCTTTAAAATTTATCTATTTTGTCCTCCAGTCGACTGGTACAGGCTGAGGAAAAACAACAACTTGCGTCGCTCTATAAAAATGTCAAGATACCATTATTAGGAGATGAAGAGGAGGGCTCTGAGGATGAGGGCCAGGATGAGTCCACGCACCTCCTTCCAGAGAGTGAGAAGGAACTGGAAAAGTTCATTCATTCAGGTAGAGGGTCAACAAACTTATCTTGTCAGATCCAAAATCCAAGGGAAGCTGAGCTGACAATGATGGTTGGGTTTTCAAAGGCAAAGCTAATGAATATTTACAGCCACACATGCAGGAATGAGCCATTCACATCAAATTACACAGAGGGGCAAACAGCTGTGTGGTTGTTTGATTCCTTTTGCAAGGCAATTCCAAGGACTGAAAAGAGAGTTCAGGAAACAAGACTTTTCCTGGACTCAACATTTCCCTTAAACATACTTATCAGTGTCGTGTTGTTGCCGAGTTTTGACCACAGACAGGCAAATGCCCTCCTGCGCTGTCTGCCTCAGTCTGATGTGGAAATGGGATGCAGGCCCACGAAACAGAGGTTACTACCCCCAGGTCAGAGACGCCTCCGTGAGAATTGCCCACTATCCCTGCAAATCCTTGTGAGGAGAGAACAACATATATGCTCATAGAAACCTGATTTTGTAGAAGTTCTGAGATTCTTCAGTACTTGCTTAAAAAAATTCTAGAGCAAAGTGATGTAGATTTCAGTGTCTGATTCAATACTATTAAGCATCCGCTGCATGGATCTGCTCTCTAACCCCCAGAGATAGTCAGAGAGAGGCTGAGAGGCCAAGAGTAGAAGAGATAATTGATGCTTACTGAGGCAGACCGCCCTTGTACTCTTAGAAAATATTTTTTAATGTATTTTCATTGCATTGAATTATAACTTTTCTAAATGTTTAAAAATTGAAGTATAGTTGATTTACAATATTATAAAATTTTAAAACTGGATATTTATAAAGCGTGAATACAGAAAGTGGGAAAATCATTTCGAAATGCAATTTTCACCATCCTTATCAGACAAATAACATTCATGAAAGCCTGAAAATTCCATTGTTTGTTCCTTTATTTTTCCACATATTTCCTCACTTCTTTTGTCTCTAATTCCTGATTTATTAGTATCTAAATAATGTTATATCTACATTTTAGTCATTAGATCAAAAAGAAGAAAACATATGGAAAAGAAGAGATTGAACACAGAGCAAAAGTTGGTAAAGGAAGTAGAAATAAAGGATGCTATACATACTGCAAATCCGGGGCGTCTGTGAAAAGAAATGAAAGAGAGGCAGGACATGCCAGCCAGTGTGGAGGAAACAGTGACAGATGACAGAATGTGAGCATGACTTGCTCCTGGAGAACCTTGTGCAAGAGCACTCTAAAGGAAGAACACCAGACGTAAAAACAGAAATAAATTCATATGAATTTATTCATAGCAATTCATAGCAATCTTGCTTCCTAGTTCTTAGAGTTTATGAATAAATATAACTTAATTGGAAAAGAAAAAAATCCAACTTCGTAAGTGTGAAAGAGAAATTGTCAGGATTTTCTTTTCTCACTCCTAAACAGTAGTTTCTTCGGGTAAGTCTCCCAGACCATGTGAGGAAACCACTTTCATGAAACAAAGCCTCCCCAGTGACATTATCTGTTAATCCCAGAAGCTCGCTTCCATTTTATGTATAACAAGACTGAGAATGTCAAAATGAATATGACAGCAGACAGTAACCTTTATTTTTAGGGATCTGGGACCTGGTTCAGGAAATAGGTCTGCGGGCAAAGAGCTATAAAGCATTGCCAGATGTACTGAGTGCTGTAAGCTGGGAGTCACCGAGAGCTGTGGAAACAAAACAAAAGGGGCAGGATTTAATCTGAGCGGTGCTGTTGGTGTGGAAAACAGTCTGATGGTTCCTTGAAAGGGTAAACATAGAGTCACTACCTGACCCAGCAATTCCACTCCTGGGTATATATCCAAAAGAATTGAAAATATATGTATCTGCACACAAGAGAAACCCTCACACAAACGTTCATAGCAGCATTATTCATAAGAGCAAAAAGGTGGAAACACCGCATATGTCCATCAACCGATAAACAAATTAACAAGATGTGGTCTCTCCATACAGTGGGAGGTTATTAAGCAAGGAAAAAGAAGTACTGACACATGGTACAACATAGATGATCCTGGGCTTCCCTGGTGGCACAGTGGTTGAGAATCTGCCTGCCAATGCAGGGGACACGGGTTCGAGCCCTGGTCTGGGAAGATCCCACATGCCGCGGAGCGACTAAGCCCGTGAGCCACAATTGCTGAGCTTGCGCGTCTGGAGCCTGTGCTCCGCAACGGGAGAGGCCACGATAGTGAGAGGCCTGCGCACCGCGATGAAGAGTGGCCCCCACTTGCCGCAACTAGAGAAAGCCCTCACACAGAAACGAAGACCCAACACAGCCATAAATAAATAAATTAATTAATTAAAAAAACAAAACAAAACAAAAAAAAACATAGATGATCCTTGAAAACATTATGCTAAGTAAAAGCGGTTAGACACAAAAGGTCCACACATCGTATGATTCCATTTATACAAAATACCTAGAATAGGCAAATCCATAGAAGGTCGAAGTAGATAAGTGGTTCTAGGTGCCAGGGGAGGGGAGAAAAGGGAAAGATGGTTGGTGGGTAGGAGGATTCTCTTGGGGGCAATGAAAATGTTGAAAAAAAAGATTAGTGTAACTTGAGGAGGCTGGTACCGAACCCAAGTTCAGCAGCTCACCACTCAAAAGACCAATACTCAAGAGACAAGTGTTATATTTGATTTACAACATTGTTTTAATTCCTGCTGTACAGCAAAGTGACTCAGTTATACATATATATATATACACTCTTTTTCTTTCTTTCTTTTTTGTTTTTGGCCGCACCTTGCAGGATCTTAGTTTGCCGACCAGGGATTGAACCTGGGCTACCTCAGCAAAAGCGCTGAATCCTAACCACTGGACTGCCAGGGAAATCCCTGGACTGCTTTTTATCAAGTATCAAGCAAATGAGAAGAGCATGAATCTTCTCAGGCAGATGTGTCTTAGCAAGAATTACTGAGGCAGGCAGAATTCTAAGATGGCCCCAAGACTCCTGCCCCCGGTGTACACAGCTGTGTAGTTCCCTTCTCTTGAGTGTGGGTCTTTGAATATGACAGATGTCACTCTTGTGATTACGCAAAAGTGATGGGATTGTCGCTCTCTTAATTGTTACATTAAGCCACCTGTCCAAGTCTTTAGGGACTCGCTCCATGCAGGGAAAGACCTTTACTAATCAACCCAGTGTGAAGGCTTCAGGCTTTCTCAGATTTTTTCCAGACATGCATCTTCCCTGGTGTGTGTGTGTGTGTGTGTGTGTGTGTGCGTGTGTGTGTGTGTGTGTTTCACCAGTTCTACCATATACAGTATGTTGCATTTATTTTTATTTTTTAAAAGTAGGATTGAAAGCCTTTTAGTCTTTTTTAAAGTTAATTAATTAATTAATTAATTAATTAATTTTTGGCTGCATTGGGTCTTCACTGCTGCGTGCGGGCCCTCTCCAGTTGAGGCTAGCCTGGGCCTTTCATTGCGGTGGCCTCTCCCTGCTGCGGAGCACGGGCTCCAGGCACATGGGCCCAGCAGTTGTGGCTCACGGGCTCCAGAGCGCAGGCTCAGTAGCCGTGGCGCTTGGGCCCAGCTGCCCCGAGGCATGTGGGATCCTCCCGGACCCGTGTCCCCTGCATTGGCAGGTGGACTCCCAACCCCTGCGCCACCAGGGGAGTCCCTATGCTGCTGCATTTAAATGTCTTAATTTCCCTAATAGTCTCACTCCCCACCCTTGCTCCGATTTTTCTCAGGGCATTAAACATTCTATTGCATTCCTCTGCCTTAGTCTTTTTGTTGCCCGGCACTGCAGGACTGCAGTCTCCCTGCAGCTGCCCCAAGGTTTGGAATCTACCAGTGTCCTTACTGGCAACTAATATTTGTGTATAGTTTGAAGAGGAGGTCTAAA
The DNA here is from genome assembly GCF_965194825.1 of Balaenoptera physalus. Taxonomy (NCBI): domain Eukaryota; kingdom Metazoa; phylum Chordata; class Mammalia; order Artiodactyla; family Balaenopteridae; genus Balaenoptera; species Balaenoptera physalus. The sequence goes on from NC_138900.1 coordinate 504,403, forward strand.
TTCATATTTTACCATTTGTGTACTTCAGTGCTGCAGACCTTATTAATTTATTTATTTGGCCACGCCACTCGGCATGTGGAATCTTAGTTCCCTGACCAGGGATCGAACCCGCACTCCCTGCATTGGAAGCGTGGAGTCTTAACCACTGGACTGCCAGGGAAGTCCCCAGACCATATTTATTTATTTATTTAAATTAATTAATTAATTTATTTATTTTTGGCTGCGCTGGGTCTTTGCTGCACAAGCTTTCTCTAGTTGCGGCGAGCGGGGACTACTCTTCGTTGCGGTGCGTGGGCTTCTCATTGCAGTGGCTTCTCTTGTTGCGGAGCACGGGCTCTAGGTGCGTGGGCTTCAGTAGTTGTGGCACGCAGGCTCAGTAGTTGTGGCTCGCGGGCTCTAGAGCGCAGGCTCAGTAGTTGTGGCGCACGGGCTTAGTTGCTCCGTGGCATGTGGGATCTTCGCGGACCAGGGCTCGAACCCATCTCCCCTGCATTGGCAGGTGGATTCTTAACAGCTGCGGCACCGGGGAAGTCCCTGTGTTTGTTTTTTTACTGTAGATTTACATCTCAATTTGCTTCAGAGCAATTACTTCAAACTTACATAGTTAATTTATTTTTGTCTATGATCATTGCCGTATGATTGTTAAAGATAATTTCTTGAATTTCTAAACATGGTTGAATTTTTATAATTTTGACGCTTGAATTGCATACGATAATTTTTATGAGTTTCCTATACCCGGGGACACAACTTTTGTGACTCTATGGAATGACAGGTTCATTTGTATCTGTAGCCTTTGGGGGCGTCTGAAAGAATTTGTTTAGCCTCTCAGAGCACGCTGAGCTTCCCGGGAGTCCAAACTAATACGTCTCCAAACACCTGCGCGATCAGTTGCAGAAAGGGCTCCCCAGAAATCTGAGTATGGCCTCTTCAAGAAGGAGCGAAGTCCCTCCTCTGCCCGGGAACCCAGACGCACCATTTCCCAGCGCCCCTGGCAGCGGAGCTCTGCCTTCTTTTTTTTTTTTTTTTTTTCTGCCTTCTTTACTAGAGGTCAGCGGGGAGAATCCTCACACGCAGCGAGTGGCTCTGCAGGAACCACATTACCCAGAACGCTCCACGACGGGCGGCAGCGCCATTCAGCCAATCAAAGTCTCATAAAAGGGGCGTTTCCGTATCAGGTGCAATTCATTAGGGAGGGACTTCCGGTTTCCTTCTCGTGGCGGCCATTTTAACTGCTCTGGGTCTGTTCTGGCTCCAGACTGCTGGGTCTGCACCGATGTGACGGCCAAGAAGGTCCGAGAAGAGGCCTTGTTCCCCCAGGACGAAAGCGGGTCTGAGGCTCGGCGACGCCGCCCTGATGCCCAGCTCCAGGCCTGGGAGAGGGACTGCCGATCCGGGTCCCGCTCTGCCCACAGACCCCAGTGGCAGCGGTGGTGCTGAGGGACCCGCCTCAGGTAGATGCCTGTCCTCCGGGCCCTCACCGCCCTCACCCCAGCAGACACTAAAGCCCCCAGTGCGGGGCGCCTGCTGTCGTGCTCGCAGCCCAGGCCCCGGTGTCCAGGACGGTGAGGCGGCCGTGGGTGTGATGCCAAAAGCTTGGCCTCTGTGCACAGGTGCCGAATCGAATCGCGGAGACAGTTTTCGGTGAAGCAGAAAATAATAGCTTTATTGCTTTGCCAGGCAAGGGGGGACACAGTGGGCTCGTGCCCTGAAAACCTGTTGTCCCAACCCCGGGGGAATTTGGTGAGGAGTTTTATAGCAGCAGTTGAAAAGCGGGGTTGTTGTTAAGGATCAGGGTGTGAGCAGGGCTTGCATTCCTTTAATCTGGCCTCAGGTGGTCTCCTGATCTTCTCTGAAGAATGCTTCATCAGGTAGTTAGCGTCTTCTATTTGTTGGGGGGTTTAGTTCTGCAGTAGAGCTCAAGGATATTGTTATGCGTATCCCTTGACCTACAAACAAGAAACGCAAGACACAGAAAGCCTTCTGTACCCAGGAGCCCCTCAGGGTCCTGCTAGGTTTCTGGTGGGGCCCTGTTTCTGACAGTGTGGTGGCAAGTGGGGGAGGGTGGCAGGCACAGGGACACCTTGTAAAAGGCGAACTGATCACTGAGGCTCAGAGATTAAGGAGCTATCCCAGACTTCAGGGCCAGGCAGGGGTACATGGAAACCTGAGCCCATCAAACCCCTCCATAGACTCATCACTTGTTCCACATTTCCATGGCTGCTTATGGAACCAACACAGTCAAGTGGAAGGTGTCCCGTTCCCTCGCTGGGCCTGACACTGAATCACATGTTCTCTGGATTGTGGTGTCTTTGGACTCTTCAGTGCTATTTCCCCAGTCCTTGAGTCCCACCTGGGGTGGTGGAAAAGGAATTGAGGAGGCTCTCAGAGACAGTATTGTTGGCAGGTGGCCAAGGCTCCCAAGAAAAGACTGGACATGAGATGGATGCAGAGTCATAGTAGCAATTGAAGTGAGATGACACTCAAGCCAGAACTGGTGCTTATTTACCACTCTCTGTACACAGCAGGATTTTGGTGGAGCTTGTTTCTCTCTATTTTTTAAAAAATAAATTTATTTATTTATTTATTTATTTATTGGCTGAGTAGGGTCTTTGTTGCTGCGTGCAGGCTTTCTCTAGTTGTGGTGAGCAGGGGCTGAGCGGGGGCTACTGTTTGTTGCAGTGCACGGGCTTCTCATTGCGGTGGCTTCTCTTGTTGCGGAGCACGGGCTCTAGGCGTGCGGGTTTCAGTAGTTGCAGCATGTGGGCTCAGTAGTTGTGGCTCACGGGCTCTAGAGCACAGGCTCAGTAGTTGTGGCGCACGGGCTTAGTTGCTCCGCGGCATGTGGGATCTTCCTGGACCAGGGATCGAACCCGTGTCCCCTGCTTTGGCAGGTGGATTCTTAACCACTGTGCCACCAGGGAAGCCCATGGATCTTGTTTTTCATTCAGCCTGGAGGATAAGGTCAGGAGCAAATGTAGTCATCTGTGAGAGTCACTAGGCCTGGGGTAGGCCACCTGTGGGCTGTTCTTTGAACGAGGGGTAGGTGGACAGAGGAAGGTTGTGAGTGGTAGGGGGACAGCAAGTGAAGCACACAAGTGGAGGAGAGCCATGTGTGTCTGAGATACATGTGTGATTCTGTGTGACTAAGTCAGAGGCAAGGAACTGAGCCAGGCAGGGAGATCTTCATAGAAAGTTTTGGGGCTGTGACTGCTAGTGGAAGTCATGGGATGTCTGGCATCATACTGGATTGTGTTTAACTATGTCAAGCATAATCTGTATGTCATCTGCCAAATTGCAGCATAGGCCCATTATGGGTAGCCTTAACATGGGTGTTAGAAAATGGGCTGGCTTAGATGTCCTCAGTGCAAGTTGCCCTCCCCACTCTGCTCCTACCAGATACCCCCTTTTTAGCAAGGAGACCAGAGCAGTTCCTGTTCATCCCTTTGTAGCAGGTTTCAGTTCCTACCAATCCATGGAATTTTGCACAAAGCCAATCACATCCTCCCATGGGAACCAAGGAACAGTTCTCCCTCTTGATACTACAAAGCTTATGTCCCACAGCCCCCAGTGTACAGCCTCTCTTCTGGAGTACAACTTCCATGTGGCCCTGTATAGTGTGGTGTGTCCTCCTCTCTCAGGCTGTGAGTATATGTGATTTATAAACTGCTGTCTGTCTCATAAGTTCAGTGTCAAATGTCACATGTTTGGCTGTCTCCATAACTACACACTGGGAATTCCACCCTCAACAGTGGGGTGAAGAGGTGTTGATTAAGACACGAGTAATGTGGGGAGACCAAGGACATGCCTATGGTGTGGGCCCTAAGGTGGTGGCAGCCATGGGCATGTGGCTGTGGAATCTAGGGATGTGAGGGATGTTTTTTTGCTGTTGAGCTACATGAGCTGCTTGTATATTTTGGAGATTAATCCTTTTGTCAGTTGCTTCATTTGCAAATATTTTCTCCTATTCTGAGGGTTGTCTTTTCATCTTGTATATGGTTTCCTTTGCTGTGCAAAAGCTTTTAAGTTTCATCGGGTCCCATTTGTTTATTTTTGTTTTTATTTCCATTTCTCTAGGAGGTGGGTCAAAAAGGATCTTGCTGTGATTTATGTCATAGAGTGTTCTGCCTATGTTTTCCTCTAAGAGTTTTATAGTGTCTGGCCTTACATTTAGGTCTTTAATCCATTTTGAGTTTATTTTTGTGTATGGTGTTAGGAAGTGTTCTGATTTTATTCTTTTGCATGTAGCTGTCCAGTTTTCCCAGCACCACTTATTGAAGAGGTTGTCTTTTCTCTATTGTATATTCTTGCCTCCTTTATCAAAATAAGGTGACCATATGTGCGTGGGTTTATCTCTGGGCTTTCTATCCTGTTCCATTGATCTATATTTCTGTTTTTGTGCCAGTACCATACAGTCTTGATTACTGTAGCTTTGTAGTATAGTCTGAAGTCCGGGAGCCTGATTCCTCCAGCTCCATTTTTCTTTCTCAAGATTGCTTTGGCTATTCAGGGTCTTTTGTGTTTCCATACAAATTGTGAAATTTTTTGTTCTAGTTCTGTGAAAAATGCCATTGGTAGTTTCATAGGGATTGCACTGAATCTGTAGATTGCTTTGGGTAGTTCAGTCATTTTCACAATGTTGATTCTTCTAATCCAAGAACATGGTGTATCTCTGCATCTGTTTGTATCATCTTTATTTCATCAGTGTCTTAATAGTTTTCTGCATACAGGTCTTTTGTCTCCTTAGGTAGGTTTATTCCTAAGTATTTTATTCTTTTTGTTGCAATGGTAAATGGGAGTGTTTCCTTAATTTCTCTTTCAGATTTTTCATCATTAGTGTATAGGAATGCAAGAGATTTCTGTGCATTAATTTTGTATCCTGCTACTCTACCAATTTCATTGATTAGCTCTAGTAGTTTTCTGGTAGCATCTTTAGGATTCTCTATGTATAGTATCACGTCATCTGCAAACAGTGACAGCTTTACTTCTTCATTTCCGCTTTGGATTCCTTTTATTTCTTTTTCTTCTCTGATTGCTGTGGCTAAAACTTCCAAAACTATCTTGAATAGTAGTGGTGAGAGTGGGCAACCTTGTCTTGTTCCTGATCTTAGAGGAAATGGTTTCAGTTTTTCACCATTGAGAACGATATTGGCTGTGGGTTTGTCATATATGGCCTTTATTAAGTTGAGGTAGGTTCCCTCTATGCCTACTTTCTGGAGAGTTTTTATCTTAAATGGGTGTTGAAGGTTGTCGAAAGCTTTTTCTGCATCTATTGAGATAATCATATGGTTTTTATTTTTCAGTTTGTTAATATGGTGTATCACATTGATTGACTTGCGTATATTGAAGAATCCTTGCATTCCTGGGATAAACCCCACTTGATCATGGTGTATGATCCTTTTAATGTGCTGTTGGATTCTGTTTGCTAGTATTTTGTTGAGGATTTTTGCATCTATGTTCATCAGTGATATTGGCCTGTAGTTTTCTTTTTTTGTGACATCTTTGTCTGGTTTTGGTATCAGGGTGATGGTGGCCTCATAGAATGAGTTTGGGAGTGTTCCTCCCTCTGCTATATTTTGGAAGAGTTTGAGAAGGATAGGTGTTAGCTCTTCTCTAAATGTTTGATAGAATTTTCCTGTGAAGCCATCTGGTCCTGGGTTCTTGTTTGTTGGAAGATCTTTAATCACAGTTTCAATTTCAGTGCTTGTGATTGGTCTGTTTATATTTTCTATTTCTTCCTGGTTCAGTCTTGGAAGGTTGTGCTTTTCTAAGAGGTTGTCCATTTTTTCCAGGTTGTCCATTTTATTGGCATATAGTTGCTTATAGTAATCTCTCATGATCCTTTGTTTTTCTGCAGTGTCAGTTGTTACTTCTCCTTTTTCATTTCTAATTCTGTTGATTTGAGTTTTCTCCCTTTTTTTCTTGATGAGTCTGGCTAATGGTTTATCAATTTTGTTTATCTTCTCAAAGAACCAGCTTTTAGTTTTATTGGTCTTTGCTATTGTTTCCTTCATTTCTTTTTCATTTATTTCTGATCTGATCTTTATGATTTCTTTCCTTCTGCTAACTTTGTGTTTTTTTGTTCTTCTTTCTCTGTTTGCTTTAGGTGTAAGGTTAGGTTGTTTATTTGAGATTTTTCTCATTTCTGATGTAGGATTTGTATTGCTATAAACTTCCCTCTTAGAACTGCTTTTGCTGCATCACATAGATTTTGGGTCGTTGTGTTTTCATTGTCATTTGTTTCTAAGTATTTTTTGATTTCCTCTTTGATTTCTTCAGTGATCTCTTGGTTATTTAGTAGCGTATTGTTTAGCCTCCATGTGTTTGTATTTTTTACAGTTCTTTTCCTGTAATTGATATCTTGTCTCATAGCATTGTGGTCGGAAAAAAAACTTGATAAGATTTCAATTTTCTTGAATTTACCAAGGCTTGATTTGTGACTGAAGATATGGTCTCTCCTGGAGAATGTTCCATAGGCACTTGAGAAGAAAGTGTATTCTGTTGGTTTTGGATGGAATGTCCTATAAATATCAATTAAATCCATCTTGTTTAATGTGTCATTTAAAGGTTGTGTTTCTTTATTTATTTTCTTTTTGGATGATCTGTCCATTGGTGAAAGTGGGGTGTTAAAGTCCCCTACTATTATTGTGTTAACTTTCGATTTCCCCTTTTATGGCTGTTAGCAGTTGCCTTATGTATTGAGGTGCTTCTGTGTTGGGTGCATAAATATTTACAATTGTTATATCTTCTTCTTGGATTGATCCCTTGATCATTATGTAGTGTCCTTCTTTTGTCTCTTGTAATAGTCTTTACTTTAAAGTCTATTTTGTCTGATATGAGAATTGCTACTCCAGCTTTCTTTTGATTTCCATTTGCATGGAATAGCTTTTTCCATCCCCTCACTTTCAGTCTGTATGTGTCCCTAGGTCTAAAGTGGGTCTCTTGTAGACAGCATATATATGGGTCTTGTTTTTGTATCCATTCAGCCAGTCTATGTCTTTTGGTTGGAGCATTTAATCCATTTACATTTAATGTAATTATCAATATGTATGTTCCTATTACCATTTTCTTAATTGTTTTGGGTTTGTTTTTGTAGGTCTTTTCCTTCTCTTGTGTTTCCTGCCTAGAGAAGTTCCTTTAGCATTTGTTGTAAAGCTGGTTTGCTGGTGCTGAATTCTCTTAAATTTTGCTTTTCTGTAAAGGTTTTAATTTCTCCATCAAATCTGAATGAGATCCTTGCTGGGTAGAGTGGTCTTAGTTGTAGGTTTTTCCCTTTGATCACTTTAAATATGTCCTGCCACTCCCTTCTGGCTTGCAGAGTTTCAGCTGAAAGATCAGCTGTTAACCGTATGGGGATTCCCCTGTAAGTTATTTGTTGCTTTTCCCTTGATGCTTTTAATATTTTTTCTTTGTATTTAATTTTTGATAGTTTGATTAATATGTGTCTCGGCGTGTTTCTCCTGTATGGGACTCTGCGCTTCCTGGACTTGATTGACTATTTCCTTTCCCATGTTAGGGAAGTTTTCAACTATAATCTCCTCAAGTATTTTCTCAGACTCTTTCTTTTTCTCTTCTTCTTCTGAGACCCCTATAATTCAAATGTTGGTGCATTTAATGTTGTCCCAGAGGTCTCTGAGACTGTCCTCAATTCTTTTCATTCTTTTTTCTTTATCCTGCTCTGCGGTAGTTATTTCCACTATTTTATCTTACAGGTCACTTATCTGTTCTTCTGCCTCAGTTATTCTGCTATTGATTCCTTCTAGAGAATTTTAAATTTCAATTATCGTGTTGTTCATCATTGTTTGCTTACTCTTTAGTTCTTCTAGGTCCTTGTTAAACGTTTCTTGTATTTTCTCCATTCTATTTCCAAGATTTTGGATCATCTTTACTATCATTACTCTGAATTCTTTTTCAGGTAGACTGCTTATTTCCTCTTCATTTGTTTGTTCTGGTAGGTTTTTACCTTGCTCCTTCATCTGCTGCATGTTTCTCTGATTTCTCATTTTGTTTAACTTACTATGTTTGGGGTCTCCTTTTTGCAGGCTGCAGGTTTGTAGTTCCCGTTGTTTTTGGTGTCTGCCCCCAGTGGGTGAGGTTGTTTCAGTGGTTTGTGTAGGCTTCCTGGTGGAGGAGACTGGTGCCTGTGATCTGGTGAGTGAGGCTGGATCTTGTCTTTCTGATGGGCAGGACCACGTCTGGTGGTGTTTTTTGGGGTGTCTGTGAACTTAGTATGATTTTAGGCAGCCTCTCTGCTAATGGGTGGGGTTGTGTTCCTGTCTTGCTAGTTGTTTGGCATGGGGCGTCCAGCACTGGAGTTTGCTGGCCACTGGGTGGAGCTGGGTCTTAGTGTTGAGATGGAGATCTCTGGGAGAGCTCTCGCCAATTGATATTACATGGGGCCAGGAAGTCTCTGGTGGTCCAATGTCCTGAACTTGGCTCTCCCACCTCAGAGGCTCAGGCCTGACACCAGCCCAGAGCACCAAGACCCTGTCAGCCACATGGCTTTCCTGGGCCTTGGTTTGCTCATTTTAGTTTTTGGTCGAGCTCCAGTTGACATTTGGTTTGGCACACCATCAAGATTCTGAATGCTTCCAGATTTATTTCTACAATTTCCTTCCTTCTGATGATTTTTCTAAAAGCTTACTCTTCAGGTTTATAGAATTCTCATTTTTTTCTTCTCAGTAATTCTGTGAGGTGGGTCCTGTTGGTCAAATTTTATAAAAGAATTCCTAAAGAGAATAAGTTGCTTGACTAAGATCACACAGCAAATAAGAATGCTAGGATCTCTTGATTCTTCTTAGTAACTTCTCTCTTCCCCCATATTTCTCTTTGTATCCTGGCCCAGCCCCACTTCCACAACCTCTCCAGTCTAAATCTCAGCAAGGGTCTATTCCATCATAGCCTTTGTTCAGCTGGTTAACGGGCTTGGGCTCCTTTTAGCTCTATTGAAGACAGATACCGCATATACCGTTAATTTTCCACAAAGATTTCCAGAAACCTGACTCCCAGCCAGAAACCCAAATCCTGTGGGTGGAAAGGAAAAAAACAAAAGAAAACAAAAACTTACTATGCCACCATTTCCACCTTGCAGGGCCAGCAAACGTGCCCCCAAAATCTTAACTAGTTCTAGCATCAACTCTAAATTCCAAAGTCTCATCTAAATATCATTTATATCAGATATTGGTGAGACTTGAAATACAGTTTACCCTGCAACAGATTTCTCTCCAGCTGAGAACCTATATAACCAAACAAGTTAAGTGCTTCCAAAATATAGTGGTGGAACAGGCATGAGGTAGACATTCCCATCCCAGAATGAAGCAATTCCCATTCTAAAGGGAAGGGAGAAAGGAGTGATAGGTACCGAGTAAGTCCAAAGCTTACTGGGGCAAATGTCTTTGGACCTTAAGCCTCAAGAATAATCCTCTGTGGTTCAGTGTTCTGCCCTCCAGGCCCACTGGGGAGCAGTCCTGCCTCTGCTGCTCTCCTGGATTAGGATCTCATGACAGTGGCTCTCAGACTGGCACTTTTAGTTGGTGGCTCTGTTGGTGTTGGGTCCAGGTGCTATGGCTCTGTGAATCCCTGGCCCCATGTGTCCGCCAAGCACACCACAGCTCTCTGCCGGGGCCCCACCATGAGGCACGGAGCAGGAACATCGTGGTGTGCCTGACCCAGATAGGTGGCCCCACCCATTGGAGTCATGTTGCTCTCCCTTGGCCCTTGCTCTCTGGGCCTGTGGTGGGGGTGGCAGCCGTGAGGGTCCCTGATCACCTTAAGGGTGATCATTTTTGAGATGGCAGATGAGGTTCCTGGGTCATATGGATGCTAATCTTATCAAAGTCTTAGTGTTCTCTTCTGAAAACACCTTCTCATTCTTTTCAAAATGGATAGGCTGAGAGTTTTTCAGATCTTTAAGTTCTGGTTCCTTTTTGCTTAACAATCCCGTCCTCAAGTCACCTCTCTAATTGTATCTTACTCTAAGCAGTCAGGAGGAACCAAGCCACTCTGCAGCACTGTTTACAAATTTTCTCAGCTAAATATCAAATTTCATTGCTCACACATTTTACCTTCTATAAAACACTAGAACATGAACAAAATTCAGCCAAGTTCTTTTCCACTTTATAAAAAGGATCTTCAGTGTTCCTTGTCTAATAACATATTCCTCATTTCTTTCTGAGACTTCTCAGAATAGAATAGCATTTACCATCCATATTTCTATGCACATTTTGTTCATGACTCATTATCATCTAAGAAGATGGAAGCTTTCTCTATAACTCCCCTCTTTTCTTCCTAAGCTCTTACCAGAATTACTTAGCATTCTTGACAATATTGACTTTTGCAAATATGCACCTCAAAACTCTTGGTAACCTCTGACCATTACCCAGATCCAAAGCCACTTCTAATTTTTCAGGTTTTTCTTGCAAGCAGCATCCCACTTCTCAAACCAATTTCTGTTTTAGTCCAGTCAGGCTTCTATAACAAACTACCGTAGGCTGGTACTTACACAACAAACATTTATTTCACAGGTCTGGAGGCTGGGCAGTCCTCGATCAAGGCACTGGCAGTTTCAGTGTCTGGTGAGGCCCACTTCCTTGTTCATAAATGGCCTTCTTGTTGCTGTGTCCTCACATGACAGAAGGAGAATGAGAAGGCTTTCTGGGGTCACTTGTACAAGGGCACTAATCCCATTGGTGAGGGCTTCACCCTCATGATCTAATCACCTGCCAAAGTCCCCCACCTCTTACTACCATCACGTTGAGGGTTAGGATTTCAACATATGGTGTTTGCAGGGACATAAACATTTGAGTTTGTAGCATAAATCCAGCTACAGCAGTATGGATTCCATGGGAGCCTAGCCCTGGGGGAGGCACGATGTCTGAGCTGTGCTCAGATCATACAGAAACCTATTCTGTTTGAGTAGTATTTTGGTGCTGCTGACAAAGGCAGCCTAACGCCTTTCCTTTCCCATTCTTGACACTACCAACTTGTCAGCTCTGCTATTTGTCACTTCTGCTCTTCCAGCTCAGGGCTGTTCACCACATCTGTGGGCTACACATATCACTCGCCATTCTCATTTCTCCACCTGTAGTACTCTCTGACATTGGCCTCTACATGTGCATCGTAACATGCACACATTTTTTTTTTTTTTTAAGATTTTTTTGATGTGGACCATTTTCAGAGTCTTTATTGAATTTGCTACAATATTGCTTCTGTTTTATGTTCTGGCCCTTTGGCCCCAAGGCATGTGGGATCCCAGCTCCCCGACCAGGGATTGAACCCACATCCCCCGCATTGGAATGCAGAGTCCCAACCACTGGACTGCCAGGGAAGTCCCGCACACATATTCTTAAACAGTCATTGAACACCAGCTACTCTGTTGCAGTTGCATTTTCTTGGTCCTGAACACACTCTTCTACATAACACACCCATGTCAGCAGAAGACCAGATCTCCGGAGAGAGTTGTTTCCAAAGGAAGGAGTTGTAGACCCTTTCCTCCCTGTGCTGCACCCAGTGGTGGTGTATTTAACCTCGTGAGTCCTCCCCTGTTCTGTGATCTTTAGAGGCCCGGTTCTGCTAAGCAACCCATTCTCAACCTGTACCCAACTCTTTGGTCCCCAGAACAATCCCACTGATTGTTCCTGGGCTTGTCCCACACACACTTTTCTACAGGTTACCCTTCTCACCGGAATCAACATGCACTTCACCAGCATTTCTTTCTTTCAGGTTGTTGGTGTGGAGTGGAGGATAAGGAGGTATCTTCTGAGCACAGCATTTCTGCCAAGTAATGCCACAGGATAGGACTCTGAAAGCAGGTCTGTCTCCCCAGAAGGCCCACCTCTGTGAGATGTGTGGACCCATGTTGAGAGACAGTTTGCACTTGGTTGAACACCAGGAAACACATCACAGGCAGAAACTGCACATGTGTGGGGCATGTGGAAAACAATTTCCTCTCACTGCAGACCTTTATCAGCTGCACAAGCAGTGTGTTGGAGAGAAATGCTTCAAAAGCAGCATGAGCAGAGCCTTATTCTTGAAGAGCTGCTAATTCCATGTGTTAGGGAAGTCCTTTACCTGTAAGGAGGTTGGGAAGGACTTTCTGGCCAGCTCGGGACATCTTCAGCAACAGGCCACTCACATCAGGGAGAAGTCAAACAGTGGACCGGAGTGTGTGGTGGACTTCCACAGTGTAAACAGCCATTACAACCGGCTAGAGTGCATGAAAGCTTGCAGCCCCAAACACACCCTTGTTCAGCACCAGAGTCCTCAAGAGGGAAAGATCTTACAGGTGCCGTGAGTGTGGGAAATCCTTTAGAAAAAACTGTAGCCTCAGGGAGCATTTGAGAGTTCATAGAGAAAAGCCTTATGAGTGTGGGGAAGGTGGAAAATTATTTAGCAAGAAGTACAACCTTATCATGCATCAAAAAGTTCACCCTGGTGAAAAGCCATATGAGTGCAGTGAACGTGGGGAATCTTTTAGCCAGAGCTCTCGCCTCATTAGACACCAGAGAATTAATGCTGGAGAAAGGCCTTATGAGTGCAGTGAATGGAAAGTCCTTTACCTTCAACCCCAATCTCCTAAAATACCAGAATGTTCACAAGGAATAAAGGCCTTTACATAATATAGGTAAGTCTGTTATGGACTGAATTGTGTCCCTCAAGATTCATATGTTCAAGCCCTAACAGCCAATGTAACTATGTTTTTAGGTATACCCTATAAGAAGATAACTAAGGACAAATGAGGTCATAAGAACGGGGTCCTAATCCAGTGTGACTTGTGTCCATGGAAGAAGACAAGGCACCAGAAGGTGCTCACTTTCTCGCTGTATTCACGAACAGAGGAAAGGCCATTTAATGACACACCAAGAAAGTGGTTGATTAGAAGTCAGAAAGAAAGGCCTCACCAGAAACCATTCCTGATGGCACCTTGGTCTTAGACTCCCAGCCTCTAGAAATAGGAGAATATACATTTCTTTAAGCCACCCAGACTGTGGTATTTTGTTGTGGCAGCCTGAAAAGAGACAAAGATGCAAAGAAGGTACCTCATTGTATTCTGTTTTTGCCCTACTGATAACAGTAGACGCAAATAACCTTGAGAATGTATAGAATAGTGAAGCATAGTGAAATAATTAGGAAGTTACAAATTTTAAGAGTTACCTTTGCTTTTTAAACAGCTTTACTGAAGTACAATCAGTTGTCATTCACGCTAGTCATGTTCTCTAATTCACTGAATCAGTGAATATAGAGCCGTTGTTCCTAGGGGAAATCTGGAATTAGGTTCCTGAGAGCCTCTGGTCACAATGTTTTTGTCAACAGGTCAGTACATAACATGGTTTTCCATGTGTTTCTGTTTAAAGACAACTCATTTACTGTATACTGTTGATTCGTTAACATTGAAATCATGGCCAACAGCATGATGATTCATGCCTGAACAATGCTTACCTAACATGTATTTTCTTTAAGGCCCATTTTTTGGGCTTAGGAACTCTAGGCGGCACATAAGCGCCAGGTTTGGAGGCCATTTTGGACCACAAAACCACCAAGAAGTGTAAAAATGTAAGTATTGATTTGGGGGGTTTCCAGTTTTGGCAGGTAGGCAAATTTACAAATACAGAATCCATGAAAAATGAGGATTGACTAATTGTCTTGCCATAAATTGTGCATACTTAAAGATATACTCAGGCTGAAACTTGTGCTTTTTCACCATTTTATGGACTCACCAAGACTTTGTGAGGACTTTGGTGGAGTCTAGGATGTTTCAGTCAGCCAGGTGCATATGAGCAGGGGCAAATTCAGTCATCTGTGAGTCACCAGACCTGGGGTGGGTTATCAGTGGGCCTGGGCTTTGAATGATGGTTGGATGGACAGAGGAAGGGTGTGATTTCTGAGGGCACAGCAAGTGCAGAAAAAGCAGATAGGACCATGGGTAGCTGAGATCCACACATGGTTCTCTGTGGCTGCGTCTGAGTCAAGGAGTTGGATGAGACCTGCATGGAGTGATTTGGGGCTGTGGTTGCTAACAGGAACCATGGGAAGTCTGTAGTCATACTGGATCCTCTCTGAATTTGTCAAGGATATTCTGGATGCTGTCTGCCAAGTTGTGTTGTAAGTTCTAAAATTAAGGCCAATAGATATGCTGCCTTGGCATCTGGTGAAACAAGGATGCCCTCAAATGGCCGTGGTGCAAGTTTCCCTCCACATGCTTCTCACAGGTAAAGTCTCCTAACCTTACAACCCTTTTTATCAAAGGGAGCAGGCACAGTTCCTGCTTATCCCTTTGTAGTGAGTTTCAGTTCCCTACCAGCCTGCAGAGTCATTTAAACAAGCCAATCATGTCCTCTTGCGGGAAGCAGGGCACCATACCCTCTCGATCCCAAAGAGACTGCATCCCACAGCCCTTGGTTTTCCACTCCGCCAGTGTGTGGCCTTCCCATGGCGTTGTGTGTTGTCTCCCACATGTTAATATGTGGTTAATAAATGGCTGTTGATTACATCTGGCCAGTGTCAGGGGTCATGTGTTTGGCCACACCCTTAGGGTGGGAATTATACCCTCACCAGTGGGGTTATGAGGAGGTGACTGAAATACGAGTAACAAGACGCCTACAGTAGGGGGTACTGATGCTGGTGGCCGTGGGCATGGGGCTGTGAGGGATGTGCGTCGGACAGGGAGCACGTCTGATGGTCTAGAGCACTGCACTGGAAACCACATGACTGTGGCCACACCCGGGCAATAGCCTGTGGAGGTGGTACATCCTTCTGTGCTTGTCCCAGAGCTTAGCTGTTGATTGCCCATGTGCCTCCTGCTGCTGATGGCTTTGCCCAGTGATCAGTGGACCCCTGAGGAGACAGAGGCACCAGTGGTACCAGGGCCTGGTTTCTTCTCTGAGTTGGGGAGGTTGGGAGGAGGATGGGCATATGGTAGATGTGGGGGTGGGTGGGTTGGTGGAGAATGGATTGTGGCTTCTTGGGAGTGGGGCTGTTTGTGGTTTCATCTGTCACCATCATAGCAGGATGGAGTGACCTTTGAAGATGTGGCTGTGACCTTTTCCGGGGAGGAATGGGGTCTCCTTGATGAGTCTCGGAGATGCCTGTACCGTGATGTGAAGCTGGAGAACTTGGCACTTAGAGCCTCCCTGGGTAAGAATCTCAGATCCACCCCTGTGTCCTTCCCCTTTCCCCAGTGGCAGCTCTGTCCTTCTCTCATCAGGACCACGGATACTGCTTCCTTTTCCATTTCCCTGGGTTGGTGCTGTGGTTGGTTGGGATGAGGTGTGAGCACTGCCTTCTGCTCTCCTTGAGCAGCCCCGACACCTGCTTCCTGTGGTGTCACATGGAAGGTGTCAGAGGCAGAGGTTTTGCAGTCACCTTAATGGACACCCCCTTGTTTGGCCTTGCCCTGGCCAGGTAACTGTCCAGATCCAAGGCACCTGTGTACACCAGGTTCTAATTTTTTCCTCTAGCTGACATTTCCTCATGCCTGCCTGTCAGGAATTGTCATCGCTGACATGGTCACTACTCATGTGGACCGTGGTCTGTTCTTGAAAACCCGCCTCTGAAATTCTCTTTTTATTTTAATTAATTAATTAATTAATTAATTAATTAATTTGGCTGCGTTGGGTCTTCGTTGCTGTGCGCAGGCCTCCTCTAGTTGTGTTCTGTTCAAAGTTTTCAAAAGTTTTAAAACACCTCGTCAGAGAGGATCATACCCAAAAGATTAAAAGCAGGGCCTGGGACAGAAATGGGTACACCCACATTCCAAGCAGCATGAATCACAATACCAAGAGGCAGATGCCACCCAAGTGTCCATCGATGGATGAATGGATAAACTACATGTGATATCCACACAAAGGAATGTCATTCAGCCTTAACAACAAAGGAAATTCTGACAACTCCTACAGCATATACGAACCTCAAAGGCATGATGATCAGTGAAATAGCCCTATCACTTTAAAAGGACACACATGATGAGTTACCACATACAGGAGGTATCCAGAGAAGTACAATTCAAAGGCATAAAGTAGAATGTGGGTGCCAGGGACTGAGGGGAATTAGTGTTCAATCAAAGTACAGCGTTTCACTGGTGAAAGTGGAAAAGATCTGGACGTGGATGGTGAGGATATTTGTACAACAACGTGCCTGTGGTTAATGCCATAGGACTGTGTACTGAAAATGGTTCAGATGCTAAATGTGATGCCCATTTAGTCACAACAAACAATGAATGAAGTACTGATCTGTGTTACCATACAGAAAAGGCCACCCAGATCATACTCATGTTGTGTGCTCTTAATCCATCAAGGTTGTGAAAAGGAGGGAAAGGATCTGTTAATGTTTCAGAAAAAGAAACCTGGATCAGAATGGAAAAAGACATTTCCCTAGCGTTGGGGAACCTGGTGAAAGTGGACGTGGGCCTGTGGATTGGATTATAATGTGGAAACCATAAAAATGTCCTCACTTGGAGGTCACGTGCTGCTTCCCTGGAAGAGGATTTCTGCTTTGCATAAAACACAATATAGAATTCAGTGTGAAATGGCAAATGTGAGTCTTTTCTACTGTTAGGGACAATTTTCTAGACTTTGGAAATTATTGCAGAGTCAATTACTTTTCAAAACAACCATGTCAATGAAGGGACAGAAAAGTAGAGAAGATGTCATAGTTTGTTATGGAGGCCAAGCCCTACCCAGATCCTGCTCCCCAAAGTGATGATTCAGTTCACCGCTGTAGGATGGCAGAGGTTGGAGGGGCACGGCGGGAAGATTATGTTAGTAGCCACCATGTCTTGGTGTTCTGGATGACCTGGATGTTGTAGAAACAGTGGTATTTCTACGTAGGTATTTTTTTTTTAATAGTTTTATTTATTTATTTATTTTTTATTTTTGGTTGCGTTGGGTCTTCGTTTCTGTGCGAGGGCTTTCTCTAGTTGCGGCAAGTGGGGGCCACTCTTCATCGCAGTGCGCGGGCCTCGCTATCGCGGCCTCTCTTGTTGCGGAGCACAGGCTCCAGACGCGCAGGCTCAGTAATTGTGGCTCACGGGCCTAGTTGCTCCGCGGCATGTGGGATCTTCCCAAACCAGGGCTTGAACCCGTGTCCCCTGCATTGGCAGGCAGATTCTCAACCACTGCGCCACCAGGGAAGCCCAGTGTTCCTATACACTAATAATGAAACATCAGAGAGAGAAATGAAGAAAACCATCCCATTTACAATAGCATCAGAAGGACATAACCCCTAGGAATAAATGTAACCCAAGAAGTGAAAGACCCGCAAACCTGCCCACAGAGAGGCCAGGCCTCTGCTCCTGGCTCCGGGTGGTCACCTTGCATCAGACGGGAGTGTCTGTGCTCCGTGGTCTTCACACTGGGCTGGTCTGTGCTGACGGCGTGACGCATGGTGGGGCTTCCTGAGCCCCTCACAGGCGCTGGAGTCAAACTCCAGCCTCACGGGGTTCCCCACGTCAACGTGGCGGACCTCAGTGACACCCTGCACCCCAGGACTCAGGTCGCTTCCCTAGGTGGCCACACCTGATGGACCCCCAACTCTCCTCCTGACCTCTGCTCTCAGCTGATGTTATCTGATTTCTTTCACCATAACAAATCCTGAGCCTGAGTATAAAGCTTCAGTGAGTCCTGGGAGCCTCTAAGAAAAAAACCTGGGGTTGTCTAGGGGCTCCCAGTCTTGCAGTTGGGGTCAGAAGTGGGGTGGTCTCAGAGCCCTAGAACTTGCAGGGCCCCTCTACCAGGCACGGTGTAGGAGACCCTTGAGTCTAGTGCCCTCGCCATATGGGGCATCCTAGGCCTGTGGATCAGGAAGAGGCCTTCTCCCTCTCCTCCTTGGCTGAGTCTCTGGCTTTTGTAAAATGCCCTGGGGGCCGAGGGGGTGGGGGAGAGTTGGAAAATCACCCCGCCCTTATCTAAACCTCCCTCCCATTAGGGGCAGCCCCCTGCACCTACACTGTTTGCACAAACCATGTGGTTCCTGCTGAACAAGGCTCCCCTTCTGGGCCCTGGCATTTGGGAGCGTGAGGGTGGAAATCACGTGACCAGCCCCCAGCTGAGTGCCAAGTCTCTAATGAGCTTCCCTGGGGGAAATGTCATGGTTTTATCCTTTGTCACTGGGGTAAGAGACGTTCTCGAGACCCTTGAGGAAAGGAGGGGTCACGAAGAAGCTGGCACGGGGATCCCCCTTTGCATCCCTACTGCATGTCCTGACCCATCTTAGCCTTGAGCACACAGCATGTGCTGAGCCCCGTGACCTCCCAGCAAGTCCCCGAAGGTGAGGGAGGCCCTGCAGACCCCACCCCTTTCCTCCACGTCTAGTAGGTGGAAGACCCACTTCTTGCCATTCTGGGAGCAGTTCTAGAGCTGATATGGGAGCAGTTCTGGGGTTTTGTGGGCTGAGCCCCTGTTGCTATGCCCCCACTTCCCCACAAGAGCCTCCAGAGCAAGCTGTTTGCCCTGTTGCCTGAATGCCCCCCCCTCCACCAATATTCTCAGGAAAGAATCAGGGGTTTCTGTAGCAGCATCTGCAGGCAGCTCTGCATCTCCAGGTGCCCTATCACCCCAGCAGGAAGCATCCCACCACGTTTTCCTCACCTTTCCCTCCCAGGGTGGAACCTCCCGGCAGTTCTTGGGGAAACCGAGCTACCCTTCATGTGGATGCAGGTCTGCATTTTCCGAAGCCAAAGCCCTGGCCGGTCCTGCGGAGACCTAACCCCTGTCAGCTGTGCACAGGGCCAAGCCTGTGTGCAGAAGAGGCAGGTCCCGCGCTGGTGAGAGAGGCCGGCTTGTCGCCCTCCGCTGGCCACCTGGGAAAATGCAAGCAGCACCCACTCCCACTTCAGGGGAGGCTGAGTTCCCTGTGGGCAGCCCCGCTCAATGCACTACACTCTGCAGATTCCAAGGGACAGAGGCCAATATCCCAGGACTTCTGGAACCTAATTACAGGAGAATTAGGAACCACGTGCCACGAAACGAATGTAGGCACAGGCTTTACAACTCGCACCAAAAGTCACTCCAAACTGTCCACAGGCAAATTTAAAATATAAAACTTTAAAAATTATAGAAGATCATATAGAAGAAAATTGACATGGCCATGGTTTTGGTCACATAGATCACGAGCTTTGATGTCTAACACCACGTGAGAAGCCCTCACACAAAAGGGAAAAAATTAATAATGTACTTTATAAAATTGAAAATTGTACTTGGTGAAATACCTTATTCTGAAAGCCAAAAGACAAGCCAGAAACTGGGAGAAAAATATTTGCAAAATGCATATGTGATAAAGAATTTATACTCACATAATATGAAGTGCTATAAAACAAATAGCTACATTCAAAGCGAGTCTGCAGCACAGGAGCCAGTGTCCACCTGCTGACCTCCTTGCTCTACGTGAGCCCACGCAGGGTTTCAGGAGCCCACAGTGTCTCCTGGTTCTCATCTCACCCCAGCACTGCCCAAGGGTGAGGAAGCAACTGTGTGCTGGTGGCAAAGAGGATGCTCGTTCCACAGCCCCTCCCACTGCAAGGGCTCTTTTACACTAGGCCCCTCCCAGGATATGGAGCTCACCTGAGCAGGCACCCAGAAGCCCACGGGGCTAAGGTGGGCAGGCACCTTCCAGAACATGGGACTCACCTGGGCAGCCCATGGGGCTTATCACGTCTCCCTCCACGGGGTCTTCCAGAGACTTCCACTGCAGCCGGGGCATCAGACCTCTGTCTCCACCCACCACCCCTCCTCTCCCTGACTCCTGGGTTCCTCTCATTAGGAGAGGGTCTTCTTGAAGTTGTCTCCCACTCATGGACCGTATAAAATGATTAGAAAACAAGCCAGAGTTGCAGCCCCTTGTCTATCCTGACCCTCAGGACCCCACACCTGTTCCTTGGACCTGGCCGGTGCAGCAAGGCCCATTTTGAGTAACTCTGAGCCCCTGAGGGGCGAGGATTGGCTGACCTGGGCAGCCTGACCCGGACGGCCAGCCCTCCCCAGGTGTGCCTGGGTTGAGGTCAATATAAATACCCCCTCCAGGCAAGAGCCCCTGCAGCTGTGCCTGACGCCATATTCTCTGCCCTGTCAGCAGTCTCGCGGTTGTGCTGGTGGGAGGGAGTAGGGCCCAGGGCTCTGTGGGTGGCCCAGTGTGAGTGGGCCTCTGTTGGACTTTCCGCTGGAGTTGCTGGGCTGCCACCTGCTAAAGAAGAGGATGTGTCACCCATACCTGTCGTTGGAATTTCTCCCCGGGCAGAGGTGAGGAAGGAAAAAAGCAGTGGGGGCCGGGACAGGAGGGGTACCTCAGGCAGGGAAATGGAAAGCTTCCAGAAGAGCGCCCGGGGCCAGGACCGTCCTGGCTGGCCTGCAGGCACCAAGTCGGCCTGCGTGCTGTCGCTGGTGTGACTCCAAGCCCCTTCTTCTAGGCTTTAAAGTCTTTGTACATATTCAGGTGTTTTATCTGGGAAGGGTGGGAAAAGTTCAGGAGCAGCTGGCCTGGGGCTCAGCTCACATTTACTCAGAGACGCCTCCTCATGGTCCCCCAGCTTTGCAATGAGGACGGTCCTGGTGGGGGGGCTGCTGGCTACATGGGAGACGATTCCCCACCTGTGACCAACTTCAGAATTGTTTACCACTGGAGCAAGTGTCCTGATAGGGTTTTCATCTGTATAACTGATGGGTTCTTAATTAGCAATGTGAACGGTGACACCAAAGGTCCTGAGTCAGGATTGAAATACTTATCCCCAACATGCACAGGCGTAAAAACCTGGGGAGGCCGTGTGCAGCCGGCACCCTTAGGGATGGGCTTCCAACTGACCCCTCAACATTCTGGTGTCCAGCCACTGCTTTAGGATTTCTGGGGCCCAATGCTGACTCTAAGGGTTCTGCAATCCAGCCTCTGTCGGCCTTTAATGAGACCCGCACTTCCAGGATCCTACAGAGCAGGGTCTGTGTGACCGTTCTGTGGCTTCTGTAACAAAGGACCACAAGCTGGGTGGGGTGGTTTAAAACAACAGGAATTCATCCTCCCCCAGTCCTGGAGACCAGATGTATGAATCAAGGTGTGGGCCGGGCCATGCTCCCTCTGGAGGCTCCAGGGGAGTGTTCTTTCTGCCTCTCCTGGATTCTGGGGGCTCCAGGCATCCCTGGGTTTGTGGCCGCCTTTCTCCCATCTCTGCCTCCGTCTTCACGTGGCTTCCCCGTGCCTCTCCTCTTCCGTCTCATATAAAGACACTTATTGGATTTAGAGCCACCCTCATCCAGGATGTCCTCATCTCAGATCCTTCACTAATCCTGCAAAGACCTTTATCCCAGACAGGGTCCCTTCACACGTTCTGAGGGACACATCTTTTGGGGCCACCATTCAACCCACTATCTTTGTGTAAAATAACCCTCTCATTTTAGGAGGTGACTGAGGTCCCACATAGACTGGCAGTGGCAGCAGCCATGGGGGTGGGGGTCTGGGGAGAATGAGGACCCTGAAAACACCCTGGATGGGGTAGGGTGAGTGGCCAGGCTACCTCCCAGCTTGCCTTTCGGTTTTTCACTTCGATGTTGGGGCAGCGTTGGCCTCACCACTGGGTTTTGTTTGTTTTGAAGCAGTCAGATAATCAGACTTTCTATGTGGCTCCTCCACTTATGACATACTTGGAAAGACCTTCTCTAGTCTGATAATATAAAAATTATTATTCTTCGAGTTCTTCTACTACTGTTCTTCTGTTTTTTGGTTTCTGGTTTCACATCTTTGGTCCAGCTGGAGTGTGTGTGTATCTGTGTGTGTCTATCAGGTGTGAAATAGGAGGCTTTTTTCCTAAATGACTACCTAATTTTCTCAATACCAGTCAATGAAAGACCCCTCTTTTCCCAAGTATCTGCAATATTTATTTTCTACTAAAGTCACGTATGATTTTGGGTCTATGTCGGGCATTTTTATTGTTTTGTTCATCTGTCTGAGAATCCATGCATCAATGCCATTCCAAGGCAGATATCTTTTCACACTTGTGAGATCTTTGAATCAGGAGGCATCTAACAAGTCATAGCCTAATAGCCAGTGTTTTTCTTAGTTGCACATGAACCAGTGATGCACCTTATAGTACAGTGTCCTAGATTCAACAAGATGGTAATAATTGTGGCTGTAAAATACGTTTTACCTCCTGGTAGGCCTTATCACACCTCATTACTTGGGCCCACCTTTTTCCCCCTCAGGGTTTTCCTAGGTATTCTTGCTCATTTTTCTGTATGAAATTTAGAATCAGATTATTCTGAAAATAAATCTGAATGGCTTTTAATTAGGATTGCATTAGATGATAGACTAATAAGTGACATTTATATGACATTCAGTCTGACCACTAAGAACATTATGTGTCTTCACAATGACCCAAGTACTTGTATGTGTGTATATCCCTCCAGAGAGTGTGGAAGTTTCCTTTACGTTCATTCTGTAAATACTGGGCGTCTACATTGGAGATGCAGCATTAGACATCACAGACACAAATTCCTGCCCTCAGATTTTTGCCTACATGAGATCATGAAGACATTCTCCTACGTCATGTTCTGGTTTTTCTTACCTTTCCCATTTAGATCCACTATTCACTTGGAATTGACTCTTGATGAATTTTATTCCATCTAGATGGTCAGTTGATGAAGCACCATTTACTGAGAATCTGCTTCACTGCTCACCAGTACTCATATCGTAATAAAGCAAGTGCTCATATATGGGTAGGTATAGATGTATTTCAAAATCAGAATCAGCTTTATTTTTCAATTCAGATCTGGAGTTTGTGGAAAAGGAAGGAGCAAAGAATGACCCTGTTGGTTGGGCCTGAGAAACAAGAAGAGGTGTCAAATATGGGGGAGGCACCTGGAGGAACAGAGTGGGGGTGGAAAGTCATAGTTTTGGACGAGGGTGAGGTTGAGGCAGTTCTTAGACATCAAAGTGAAGATGTAGGATAGGCAGGTGGAGATGAAAGTACCAAATTACATCTCTGAGAACGATTACCTTTACAAAATTTAAATCTTAATACTTTTTTTAAAAGATTTTTTTGATGTGGACCATTTTTAAAGTTTTTATTAAATTTGTTACAGTATTGCTTCTGTTTTATGTTTTGTTTTTTTGGCCGTGAGGGATGTGGGTTCTTAGCTCCCTGACCAGGGATCGAACCCGCACCCCCTGCATTGGAAGGCGAAGTCTTAACCATTGGACTGTGAGGGAAGTCCCAATCTTTATGCTTTTTTGCTTTCAGTTCTTTTGCTGAAATTAAAAACTGCCATTACTGTTTCTTTTTATTTCTTTGAGAATTGGTAATTTTAAGTGTATAATTTTACACTTTTTTAAAGTGTATAATTTTTAAGAGTATAATTCTATGGCATTAATTACATTCAGAATGTTTGCAACCATCACCCCATTTCCAAATTTTTTTCATCACCCCAAACAAAACTCTGTACCCAATCATTCCATTTCTTCCCTCCTCCTAGTTCCTTGTAACCACAAATCTTTCTGTCTCTCAGAATTAGTCTTTTCTAGATATTTGTCCTTTTGCATCCAACTTCTTTCAATGAGCATAATGTTTCTAAAGTTTATGCATGTTGTAGCATGTATCGTAACTTCATTACATTTTATGGCTGAAAGACATTCCACTGTATGTACAGTTGACCTTTGAACAATACAGGAGTGAGAAGCGCTAACCCTCCATGCAGTCAGAAATCTGTGTACACTTTCCAGTCAGCCCTCTGTATCCTCAGTTTCACATCCGTGGATGCAACAACCATGGATAGTGTAGTAGTACATATTTATTGGGAAAAATCCGAGTATAAGTGGACCCCTGCTGTTCAAACCCGTGATGTTTGAGGGTCAACTGTCTAACACGATTGTGTATCCATTCATCTGCCGATGAACAGTTGGGCTGTTTCTACCTTTTGGCTGTTGTGGATAATGCTGCTGTGAACATTCATGTACAAGTATCTGTTGGAATCCCTGTTTGCAGTTCTTTTGGGTATAGACCTAGGAGTAGATTTGTCAGGTCATATGGTAATTTTTTTAAAACTTATTTTTGGCTGCGTTGGGTCTTCGTTGCTGCACGTGGGCTTTCTCTAGTTGCAGCGAGCGGGGGCTGCTCTTCGTTGCAGTGTGTGGGCTTCTCATTGCAGTGGCTTCTCTTGTAGGGCAGGGGCTCTAGACACGCGGGCTTCAGTAGTTGTGGCTCGCAGGCTCTAGAGCGCAGGCTCAGTAGTTGTGGCACATGGGCTTAGTTGCACCAGCATGTGGGATCTTCCCGGACCAGGGCTCGAACCCATGTCCCCTACATTGGCAGGTGGATTCTTAACCACTGTGCCACCAGGGAAGTCCCTCCTCTAAGAGTTAAAATTACCATATGAGGGCTTCCCTGGTGGCGCAGTGGTTAAGAATCCACCCGCCAATGCAGGGGACATGGGTTTGAGCCCTGGTCCGGGAAGATCCCACACGCCACGGTGCAACTAAGCCCATGTGCCACAACTACTGAGCCTGCGTTCTAGAGCCCATGAGCCACAACTACTGAGCCCACGTGCCACAACTGAAGCCCGTGCGCCTAGAGGCCATGCTCTGCAACAAGAGAAGCCACTGCAATGAGAAGCCTGTGCACCACAATAAAGAGCAGCCCCTGCTGGCCGCAACTAAAGAAAGCCTGCCCATAGCAACGAAGTCCAAATGCAGCCATAAATAAATACATACATACATACAAAAAACACTTAGAGGAAGGACAAAATCGTTTTCCACAGTGGTTGCATCATTTTACATTCTCGCCAGCCAAGTACAGGGTTCCAATATCTCCACATTCTCCTCCCAACACTTGTTAATTCTCTCCATTCTTGTTATTTTCTGTTGTTGCTGCTTTTTAAATTGTAGCTATCTTAGATGTGAGGTAGTTTCTCATTGTGGGTTTGATGTGCTTTTCTCAAATGACTACTGTTGTGAAGTACCTTTTCATGAGCTTAATATAATCTACATGCAATAAAACTTAAGGGTAGAGCTTCATGACTTCTGACAAATATATACCCATGTAACAACCACCACAATCAAGATACAGAATATTTCCATCACCCCAAAATATTCCCTTGTCCCCTTCCTAACCATTTCCATCAGCACAAGGCAACCAATTATCTACTAGTCTTCAGAGATTAGATCTACTTTTCTAGAATTTCATACATACCGAATCATGTATATTCCTTTGTGTCTGGCTGCTTTTGTTCAGCATAAGGTTTTTGATATTCTTGGGTATTGTGTGTATCAGCAGTTCATTTCTTTATAAAGCTAAGATTACATTGTATACACATGTGTTGTTCAGCTGTTGGATATTTGGATGTTTTCCAAGTTTGGGCTATTTTGACAAAAACTGTTGTAAACATTCACGTGCAAGTCTTTGCGCACGTATTTTTCATTCTCTTTGGCAAAAAATCCTAAAAGTAGAATTACTAGGTCACATTGTATTAACTTTGTTAAGAAACTGCCCAACTGGTTTCCAAAGTGTTGATAACATTCCCATCAGCAGTAGATGAGATTCCCAGTTGCTCCAAGGCCTCACCAACATTTGCTATGTCCATCTTTCTAATTTTATTTATTTATGTGTGTCTTCAGTGGTATCTCATGCTGACTTTAATTTGAATTTCCCTGATGACTAATAATGTTGAACATTATTCCTGTGCTCATTGGTCAACTGTCTATTTTTTGTGAAGTGTCTTCAAGTTTTTTGCTCATGTTGGGGGCTTATTTGTCCTATTGTGATCACAGCTCTGGATACATGAGCTCTTATATTCTGGATATAAGTCCTTTGAGAGATACGTATCTCTCCCCCACACATAGACAGACACGCGTTGGGCATATTTTATCCTGTTTTCTTGGATGTGTTCGATTGTTTTTGCTTCTATGATTTTGATTATGACCTACTTCAAATTTATTTAGTGGGATAGTTTGATCTTTACTTCTCACTAACACACAGGTTCACTTGGAGATAATTCCCTTGGTGGTAATTCTTTGAGCTATACATTCATTCATTTAAGACCTGTGTACTTTTTCTATAAGTATGTAATACTTAAAATAGAAGCTTATATTTTTTTAAAAAACAAACAAGAAAAGGGACCTCTCTGGTGGTCCAGTGTTTAAGACTCCAAACTTCCAATGCAGGGGAATGGTTTCCATCCTTGGTCAGGGAAGTAAGATCCTCCATGCCTCATGGCCAAAACATAAAATAAATAAATCAAAGAAAAAGAAAAGAAAAAAGAAAAAATACTCAGAGACATTTTCAGTATTAGTTTTCTGAATTTTTAGCTAGAAGAGTCAGATTGAAATGAAAGGCATGATTCATGAGTAAGAGTCTTTTTTTTTAAATTGCTGTGAGAACACTTAAGTCTTTCTACAAAAGTAATATGTATTACTGAGATGAAATCAATATTATATTTGCATATTTATTAATAACTGAAGATCACCAGGCTAAGTTAATTAACTCAAGCAAATTTATAAAAATGTCTGGTAATTCCCTGGAGGCCTAGTGGTTAGGAGGCCGTGCTTCCACTGCAGGGGTCGTTTCTGGGTACAATTCAAATTTTTAATTTTGCTTTTGGACATTTTAAAACAAATGTCTGTGACAAACCCACAGCCAACGTCATTCTCAAAGGTGAAAAACTGAAACCATTTCCTTTAAAATCAGGAACAAGACAAGGATGCCCACTCTCACCACTATTATTCAATGTAGTTTTGGAAGTTTTAGCCACAGCAATCAGAGAAGAAAAAGAAATAAAAGGAATCCAAATTGGAAAAGAAGTAAAACTGTCACTGTTTGCAGATGACGTGATACTATACATAGAAAATCCTAAAGATGCTACCAGAAAACTACTAGAGCTAATCAATGAATTTGGTAAAGTAGCAGGATACAAAATTAATGCACAGAAATCTCTGGCATTCCTATACACTAATGATGAAAAATCTGAAAGAGAAGTTAAGGAAACACTCCCATTTACCACTGCAACAAAAACAATAAAATACTTAGGAATAAACCTACTTAAGGAGACAGAGACCTGTATGCAGAAAACTATAAGACACTGATGAAAGAAATTAAAAATGATACAAACAGATGGAGACAGATACCATGTTCTTGGATTGGAAGAATCAACATTGTGAAAATGACTGTACTACCCAAAGCAGTCTACAGATTCAGTGCAATCCCTATCAAACTACCAATGGCATTTTTCACAGAACTAGAACAAAAAATTTCACAATTTGTATGGAAACACAAAAGGTCCCAAATAGCCAAAGCAATCTTGAGAAAGAAAAACGGAGCTGGAGGAATCAGGCTCCCGGACTTCAGACTATACTACAAAGCTACAGTAATCAAGACAGTATGGTACTGGCACAAAAACAGAGATATAGATCGATGGAACAGGATAGAAAGTCCAGAGATAAACCCACACATATATGGTCACCTTATCTTTGATAAAGGAGGCAAGAATATACAATAGAGAAAAGACAGCCCCTTCAATACGTGGTGCTGGGAAAACTGGACAGCTACATGTAAAAGAATGAAATTAGAACACTTCCTAACACCATACACAAAAATAAACTCAAAATGGATTAAAGACCTAAATGTAAGGCCAGACACTCTAAAACTCTTGGAGGAAAACATAGGAAGAACACTCTTTGACATAACTCACAGCAAGATCCTTTTTGACCCACCTCCTAGAGTAAAGGAAATAAAAACAAAAATAAAAAAATGGGACCTAATGAAACTTAAAAGCTTTTGCACAGCAAAGGAAACCATATACAAGATAAAAAGACAACCCTCAGAATGGGAGAAAATATTTGTAAACGAAGCAACTGACAAAGGATTAATCTCCAAAATATACAAGCAGCTCATGCAGCTCAATATCAAAAAAAACAAACAACCCAATCCAAAAGTGGGCACAAGATCTAAATAGACATTTCTCCAAAGAAGATACACAGATTGCCAACAAACAAATGAAAGGATGCTCGACATCACTAATTATTAGAGAAATGCAAATCAAAACTACAATGAGGTATCACCGCACACAGGTCAGAATGGCCATCATCAAAAAATCTACAAACAATAAATGCTGGAGAGGGTGTGGAGAAAAGGGAACCCTCTTGCAGTGTTGGTGGGGATGTAAACTGATACAGCCACTATGGAGAACAGTATGGAGGTTCCTTAAAAAACTAAAAATAGAACTACCATACAACCCAGCAATCCCACTACTGGGCATATACCCTGAGAAAACCATAATTCAAAAAGAGTCATGTACCACAATGTTCATTGCAGCTCTATTTACAACCAGGACGTGGAAGCAACCTAGGTGTCCACTGACAGATGAATGGATAAAGAAGATGTGGCATATATATACAATGGAATATTACTCAGCCATAAAAAGAAACGAAATTGAGTTATTTGTAGTGAGGTGGATGGACCTAGAGTCTGTCATACAGAGTGAAGTCAATCAGAAAGAAGAAAACAAATACCGTATGCTAACACATATATATGGAATCTAAAAAAAACCCAAATGGTTTTGATGAACCTAGGGGAAGGACAGGAATAAAGATGCAGATGTAGAGAATGGACTTAAGGACACGGGGAGTGGGAAGGGTAAGCTGGGACGAAGTGAGAGAATGGCATGGACATATATACACTACCAAATGTAAAACAGATAGCTAGTGGGAAGCAGCCGCATAGCACAGGGAGATCAGCTCGGTGCTTTCTGACCACCTAGAGGGGTGGGATAGGGAGGGTGGGAGGGAGACACCAGATGGTGAGGATATACGTATCCATATAGCTGATTCACTTTGTTATACAGCAGAAACTAACACACCATTGTAAAGCAATTATACTCCAATAAAGATGTTAAAAAAATTTTCATATCAAGCTTCATCTTTGTGATATTATTAAAGGTCCTAATTGAATTGAAAATGCAAAAAATAAAAAATAAAAAAAATGAAACAAATGTCTGTACCTTGTGTATCCCACTGCAAACACTACTTCCACTTTCCCCCCAAGAGGTATGTACTAACATGAGTTTCTAGGTTAGTCTTTTCTGACTTTTCTATATGTTTTCATATGTATGAATCCCTACCTAATATAATTTCTAGCTTGAATATTTTTGAACATGGAATCAATAGTATATTTATTTTAAGTGTATTTATTTATTTTTGGCTGCATTGGGTCTTTGTTGCTGCGCGCAGGCTTTCTTTAGTTGCGGCGAGTGGGGGCTACTCTTCGTTGCAGTGCGTGGGCTTCTCATTGCTGTGGCTTCTCTTCTTGTGTAGCACGGGCTCTAGGCACGCAGGCTTCAGTAGTTTTGGCTTGCAGGCTCTAGGGCACAGGCTCAGTAGTTGTGACTCACGGTCTTAGTTGCCCCACGGGATGTGGGATCTTCCCGGGCCAGGGCTCGTACCCGTGTCCCCTGTATTGGCAGGTGGATTCTTAACCACTGCACCACCAGGGAAGTCCCCAATAGTATCTTACACTATAAATTCTTCTGTTGCTTGTTTTCAGCTCACAATATTGTTTTCAGGATTCATCCATGTTGTTACATGTGGATGGAATTCATTCTTTCTCACCATTGTGTAAAATAACTTTGTATGACTGAACCACAGTTTATTTATCCATTCTACTGTCAATGAACATTTGGGCTTTTCACTGTCTACGCTATTATGACTGTTGCTGTCGTAAGTATTATTTACATGTTTCCAAGTCTATTTTTATATAAAAATTTTTTCTACAGTATAAATCTGGGAGCAGAATTGCTGCTTACTAGATTATATAAATATTCAGGTTTCCTAGAAAATGCCAAAATGTTTACCCAGTGCTTGTTTGAATACATATTCCTAAAAGAAATATATAATTCTTTTTTTCCATATTACTACCAGGAATACATCAGACTGATCTGCCAGTATCATTGTGGTTTAAATTTGTATTCTGATTACTAATAAGGTTGAAAATCTTTTCACATGTTTGTCATTTGTATATATTTATCAAATTCCTTGTATATTTTGTTTTTTTTAAAGATAAAATTAAATGTCTGTAGAGAAGTGTATTGGCCATGCCAATATGATCGTGCCAATAACAATGATAAAAGGAATTAGAAAACAGTCTGCCTCAATATATACCCCCCAAAATTCCAAAGTTCAATATCATTTTCAAATAAATGATACATTTTTAAACCAAAATTTGAGAATTTAAAAAACATTTTTCATAATTTATGCAGCAGTGTATATAAATACATCCAAGTTGTTACTCGATAAAAGTTTACTCTTGTGTATTTAAATCTTACAAAGCACATAAAGTTAAAACCTTGGTGTTATTCAAACTGTGGATGATAATATGTATGTAGTGGCTTTTAAGGAGCATTTTTATTTTACTATTTTTTAAAATAAATTTATTTTTGGCTGTGTTGGGTCTTCGTTGCTGCGCGTGGGCTTTCTTCTTAGTTGTGGTGAGTGGGGGCTACTCTTCATGGTGGTGCGCAGGCCTCTCATTAAGGTGGTTTCCCTTGTTGTGAAGCATAGGACCTACGTGCGTGGGTTTCAGTAGTTGAAGCACGTGGGCTCAGTAGTTGTGGCTCGTGGGTTCTAGAGCACAGGCTCAGCAGTTGTGGTGCACAGGCTTAGTTGCTCTGTGGTATGTGGGATCTTCCTGGACCAGGGCTCGAACCCATATCCCCTGCATTGGCTGACAGGCATTGCCTGTCTCAGAAAGGATAAAGTCTCCAGTCCATGAACCGAGTCTTGCCCTGAGCTTTGTGGGCAACTTGGCAACTTGAGGAAATCATGACTCACGCTGTGTTTAGAGAATAATTTCTCCCCAGGAGTCCTGTGACTGTCCTATTTATAGCCAAGTCTCTAATGATTTAAGAAACAACTGAAGGACTGTTGTTGTATCAATTAGTACTTCAAACACACCAATGAGAGCAGCAGTTTATTGTAAAGCCCAGAGCCTGAATGAACAGCAGGTAGAGTGGTGACAACAATGATGACTGGCTCACTTCAGTATTTGCTATGTTCTTTTCACCCTTTGGGTGTTGTTGGTGTCTCTTTTACATGTGGTCTCTTCTGTCTCCCCCTGCATCAGTCTGTTTCTTTGAACACACCTCATTTTAATCAATCTTCTCCCCCAGATTCCATATTGATTTTTTTTTCAATAGAGGAACGTATGATTTTTTAATTTTTGGTTGCGTTGGGTCTTCATTGGTGCATGCAGGCTTTCTCTAGTTGCAGCAAGCAGGTGCTACTCTTCGTTGCGATGCATGGGCTCTAGGCGTGCAGGCTTCCGTAGTTGTGGCACGTGGGCTCAGTAGTTGTGGCTCACGGGCTCTAGAGCGCAGGCTCAGTAGTTGTGGCGCATGGGCTTAGTTGCTCTGCGGCATGTGGGATCTTCCCGGACCAGGGCTCGAACCCGTGTCCCCTGCATTGGCAGGCGGATTCTTAACCACTCCACCACCAGGGAAGTCCCCATATTGATTTTTTAATAGTGCCTTTGTCATACATTGTGACACCTCTTTTTCTAGCTTCTCTTCGGCATTCTTCCTTTTATATAAGCTTTTAGCTTTTAAATCTAAAACAACATAAGAGGTATGATATAAAGTTGAATTATATGTTATTAGGAGAGAAATGATTTTCGCTTTATGGTATTATGCCTTCCCACCTAGAGAACATGATTATATTTTCTATTTCTGCAGGCTTTATTCTATGCCCATCAGTGAAATTGTGCAGTTTTCTCATTAAGGTCATATACTTTTCTTGTTAAATTTATTACTAAGTATTTTCTAGTTCTTGATCATTACTGTGAATAATTTTCCCCCAGAAACTCATTGTGGATTTATCAATGAAATGTACCAAATCTGTTTTTAAACAAATTGCCTAAATTTTCCAGTTATATAATCACCTACCCAACCAAAAAAAATTCATCTCCTTTCCCAGATTTTTAAAAATTTTTCATTATTTTGTTTTCTACATCTGTCTAAAACACACACAAAAAAATTAAAAAGTATAAGGGCCTATTACCTCTCAATATCAATGTAACTGGTTTTAATAATTCTTAAAGTTTAAGTGGTTTTATAATATTTTATATATTAAATTTGCCTGTGGAGAACTTGGAGTGACTTTTGGTGTGAGTTGTAAAGTCTGTGGCTACACTCATTTTGGGGCATGTGTTTCCTCATTGTCCTGAAACAACTAGCATTCCAGAAGTCTTGGGATATTTGCCCCCATGCGTTTGCGTTTCCACAGTGTTGTGAATTCAGCAGGACTGCCCCCATGGAACTCAGCCTCCACTGAAGTGTGAGTGGGTGCGACCTGTATTTTCCCAGGTGGCCAGCAGAGGGCGACCAGCCTGACTCTCATGCCAGTGCAGGCCCTGTCTTCTGCCCACAGGCTTGGCCCTGTGCACACCTAACAGGCATTAGGTCTACACAGGACCAGCCAGGTCTGGCTTCGGGAATATGTGGACGTGCATCCACACTAGAGGAGCAGTTTTCCTCGAGTTGTTGGGAGGTTCCACCCTTGGAGGGACAGGTGAGGAAGATGTGGGGGGATGCTTCCTGCTGGGGGCTGAGGGATGAGGGTAGGGGGGGTCCATCTTGAGAAGACCCATCAGAGGAAAAGCTTGGGGAAGAATATTTTACTTAGTCATGTGTTTGGTGCAGGAGGAGCCCTGCATCCTTTTAGGGGGTCCTGATCAGTTTTCCAGGTCACTGATTCGGCTGATTGTGCTTTCACTGATGTAGGGTCCGGGCAGCTTCGTCTCACACTAACAAACCACATATGTGTGGGTCTGTTCATAGGCTCCCTCGACTCTTCCTCACAGCCTGATGAGTTTATTTCTGGGATCTCCATTCAATTCCAGTCATTTCATTGTATATCTTCAAGCCAGTATCACAGTGTTTCCCTCATTGTGGCTGTGTAAGTACATGTGCAATTGGGAAGTGTGAGCCTTCAAATTAGATTTTCCTCATGAAAAAAATTTTTTTAGACCTGTGGGGTGTCTGAATATTATATATTTTGTGGGTTCCGTTTCTGTTTCCTCATTACCTGAATGTACCCCTTCCCTCTTTGCTTATGACCTCACGTCCCTATGACCTCCTGATTGTTTTAAGGTGTCAACAGTATGAACAGAGCTTCCATGTAAAAAAGGGTCCTTGCTTTTGTCTGGATAGTTTCTGAAAACAATTCCATGACTCTTTGGAAGCTTGAAAGATGGTCTTCAGTGTTGGATTTGATTGGCTTTGGAACATGTTTCCAAAGGGTGTCTCGAGGGGCCTTCAGTGTGTTCCATCAGCAAGGAAGGAGATTCTAGGTCCATCTACCTCATTACAAATAATTCAATTTCATTCCTTTTTATGGCCGAGTAATATTCCATTGTATTGCCACATCTTCTTTATCCATTCATTTGTTGATGGACATTTAGATTGCTTCCATATCCTGGCTATTGTTAAGTAGTGCTGCAATGAACATTGGAGTGCATGACTCTTTTTGAATTATGGTTTTCTGTGGGTATATGCCCAGTATTGGGATTGCTGGGTCGTATGGTAATTCTATTTTTAGTTTTTCAAGGAACCTCCAAACTGTTTTCCACAGTGGCTGTAACAATTTACATTCCCACCAACAGTACAGGAGGGTTCCCTTTTCTCCACACCCTCTCTAGCATTTATTGTTTGTAGGTTTTTTGATGATGGCCGTTCTGACCGGTGTGAGGTGATATCTCATTGTGGTTTTGATTTGCATTTTTCTAATGATTAGTGATGTTGAGCATCTTTTCATGTATTTGTTGGCCATCTGTATGTCCTCTTTGGAGAAATGTCTTTTTAGGTCTTCCACATTTTTGGATTGGGTTGTTTTTGAGATATTGAGCTGCTTGTATATTTTAGAGATTAATCCTTTGTCAGTTGCTTCATTTGCAAATATTTTCTCCCATTCTGATCGTTGTCTTTTCGTTGTTTATGGTTTCCTTTGTTGTGCAATACCTTTTAAGTTTCATTAGGTCCCATTTGTTTATTTTTGTTATTTCCTTTACTCTAGGAGGTGGGTGAAAAAGGATCTTGCTATGATTTATGTCAGAGTGTTCTTATGTTTTCTTCTAAGAGTTTTAGAGTGTCTGGCCTTACATTTAGGTCTTTAATCCATTTTGAGTTTATTTTTGTATATGGTGTTAGGAAGTGTTCTAATTTCATTCTTTTACATGTAGCTGTCCAGTTTTCCCAGCACCACGTATTGAAGAGGTTGTCTTTATTATATATTCTTGCTTCCTTTGTCAAAGATAAGGTGACCATATGTACGTGGGCTTACCTCTGGGCTTTCTATCCTGTTCCATTGATCTGTATTTCTGTTTTTGTGCCAGTACCATACTGTCTTGATTACTGTAGGTTTGTAGAATCGTCTGAAGTCTGGAAGCCTGATTCCTCCAGCTCCGTTTTTCTTTCTCAAGATTGCTTTGGCTATTCGGGGTCTTCCGTGGTTCCATACAAATTGTGCAATTTTTTGTTCTAGTTCTGTGAAAAATGCCATTGGTAATTTGATAGGAATTGCACTGAACCTGTAGATTGCTTTCGGCAGTACAGTCATTTTCACAATTTTGATTCTTCCAATCCAGGAGCATGGTATATCTCTCCATCTGTTTATGTTATCTTTGATTACTTTCATCAGTGTTTTATAGTTTCCTGAGTACAGGTCTTTTGCCTCCTTAGGTAGATTTATTCTTAGGTATTTTATTTTTTGTTGCCATGGTAAATGGGATTGTTTCCTTAATTTCTCTTTCTCATGTTTCGTTGTTAGTGTATAGGAATGCCAGAGATTTCTGTGCATTAATTTTGTATCCTGCAACCTTACCATATTCAGTGATTAGTTCTAGTAATTTTCTAGTGGCATCTTTAGGATTCTCTATGTATAGTATCATGTCATCTGCAAACAGAGAGAAGTTTTAATTCTTCTTTTCCAATTTGGGTTCCTTTTATTTCTTTTTCTTCTCTGATTGCCGCGGCTAGGACGTTGAATAATAGTGGCGAGAGTGGACATCCATGTCTTGTTCCTGATCTTAGAGAAAATGCTTTCAGTTTTTTACCATTGAGAATGATGTTTGCTATGGGTTTGTCGTATATGGCCTTTATTATGTTGAGGTAGGTTCTCTCTATGCACACTTTCTGGAGAGTTTTTATCATAAATGGGTGTTGAATTTTGTCAAAAGCTTTTCCTACATCTATTGAGATGATCATATGGTTTTTATTCTTTAATTTGTTAATATGGTGTATCACACAGACTGTTTTGCATATACTGAAGAACCCTTGCATCCCTGGGATAAATCCCACTTGATCATGGTGCATGATCCTTTTAATATGTTGTTGGATGCTCTTTGCTAGTATTTTGTTGAGGATTTTTGCATCTATGTTCGATATTGGTCTATAATTTTTTTTCTGATATCTTTGGTTTTGGCATTAGGGTGATGGTGGCCTCATAGAACGAGTTTGGGAGTGTTCCTCCCTCTGCAAGTTTTTGGAAGATTTTGAGAAGGATAGGTGTTAACTCTTCTCTAAGTGTTTTATAGAATTCGCCTGTGAAGCCATCTGATCCTGGACTTTTCTTTGAAACTGTAGTTAAAAATCTTCCATTTCATTATTTGTGAATGGTCTGTTTATATTTTCTAATTCTTCCTGGTTCAATCTTGGAAGGTTGTACTTTTCCAAGAATTTGTCCATTTCTTCCAGGTTGTCCATTTTATTGGCATAGAGTTGCTTGTAGTAGTCTCTTATGATCTTTTGTATTTTTGTGGTGTCAGTTGTAATCTCTCCTTTTTCATTGCTAATTTTATTGATTTGAGCTCTCTCCCTTTTTTCTTGATGAGTCTGGCTAAAGTTTTATCAATTTTGTTTATCTTCTCAAAGAACCAGCTTTTAGTTTTATTGATCTTTGCTATTGTTTTCTGTTTCCATTTCATTTATTTTTGCTCTGATCTTTGATTTCTTTCCTTCTGCTCACTTTGGGTTTCCTTTGTTATTCTTTTTCTAGTTGCTTTAGCTGTAAGGTTAGATTGTTTGAGATTTTTCTTGTTTCTTGAGGTGATCTTGAATTGCTATGAAATTCCCTCTTAGAACTGCTTTTGCTGCATCCCATAGATTTTGGATCATTGCATTTTCATTGTCATTTGTTTCTAGGTACTTTTTAATTTTCTCTTTGATTTCTTCAGTGATCTCTTGATTATTTAGCAGCGCACTGTTTAACCTTCATGTATTTGTGTTTTTTGCTGGGTTTTTTCCTGTGATTTCTAATCTCATAGTGTTGTGGTCAGAAAAGTTACTTAATATGATTTCAATTTTCTTACTTTTTCCAAGATTTGATTTGTGACCCAAGATTTGATCTATTCTGGAGAACGTTCCACGTGCACTTGAGAAGAAAGTGTATTCTTCTGCTTTCGGGTGGAATGTACTGAAAATACCAATTAAGTCTACCTGGTCTACTGTGTCATTTAAAGCTTGTGTTTCCTTATTTATTTTCCGTCTGGATGATCTATTGGTGTAAGTGGGGTGTTAAAGTCCCCCACTACTATTGTGTTACTGTCGATTTCTCCTTTTTTGGCTATTAGCATTTGTCATGTATTGAGGTGCTCCTATGTTGGGTGCAAAAATATTTATAATTGTTATATCTTCTTGGAT
This sequence comes from Balaenoptera physalus, assembly GCF_965194825.1. NCBI lineage: Eukaryota > Metazoa > Chordata > Mammalia > Artiodactyla > Balaenopteridae > Balaenoptera > Balaenoptera physalus. The sequence goes on from NC_138900.1 coordinate 541,044, forward strand.
TGATCCCTTGATCATTATGTAGTGTCCTTCCTTATCTCTTGTAACAGTCTTTACTTTAAAGTCTATTTTATCTTCTATGAGTATTGCTACTCCAGCTTTCTTGTGATTTCCGTTTGCATGGACTATCTTTTTCCGTCCTCTCACTTTCAGTCTGTATGTATCCCTAGGTCTGAAGTGGGTTTCTTATAGACAGCATATATAAGGGTCTTGTTTTTGTATACATACAGCTAGTCTGTGTCTTTTGGTTGGAGCATTTAATCCACTTATATTCAAGGTAATTACTGATATGTATGTTCCTATTACCATTTTAATTGATTTGAGTTTGTTTTTGTGGGTCTTTTTCTCCTCTTGTGTTTCCTGCTTAGAGAAGTTCCTTTAGCATTTGTTGTGAAGCTGGTTTGGTGGTGCTGAATTCTCATGGCTTTTGCTTGTCTGTAAAGCTTTTGATTTCTCCATGGAATCTGAATGAGATCCTTGCTGGGTAGAGTAATCTTGGTTACAGGTTTTTCCCTTTCATCATTTAAAATATGTCCTGCCCCTCCCTTCTGGCTTGCAGAGTTTCTGCTGAAAGATCAGCTGTTAACCTTATTGGGGATTCCCTGGTATGTTATTTGTTGCTTTTCCCTTGCTGCTTTTAATATTTTTTCTTTGTATTTAATTTTTGATAGTTTGATTAATATGTGTCTTGGCATGTTTCTCTTTGGGTTTATCCTGTATGGGACTCTCTGCACTTCCTGGACTTGAATGACTATTTTCTTTTCCATGTTAGGGAAGTTTTCAACTATAATCTCTTCAAATATTTCCTCAGACTTTTTCTCTTCCTCTTCTGGGACCATTATAATTCGAATGTTGGTGAGTTTAATGTTGTCCCAGTGGTCTCTGAGACTGTCCTCAATTCTTTTCATTCTTTTTTCTTTATTCTGCTCTGGGGCAGTTATTTCCACTATCTTATCTTACAGGTCACTTATCCATTCTTGTGCCTCAGTTATTCTACTATTGATTCCTTCTAGAGTATTTTAAATTTCAGTTATTGTGTTATCACTGTTTGTTTGCTCTTTAATTCTTCTAGATCCTTGTTACATGTTTCTTGTATTTTCTCCATTCTGTTTCCGAGATTTTGGATTATCTTTACTGTCAGTACTCTGAATTCTTTTTCAGGTAGGCTGCCTATTCTGTCTTCATTTATTTGGTCTCGTAGGTTTTTACCTTGCTCTTTCGTCTGCCACATATTTTTTTGTTGTTTCTTTTTTTTTTTTTTTGATGGGTGGGGCTGTATTCCTGTCTTACTGGTTGTTTGGCCTGAGGTGTCCAGCACTGGAGTTTGCAGGCAGTTGGATAGAGCCGGGTCTTGGTGCCAAGATGAGGACCTCCAGGAGGCCTCACTCTGATTAATATTCCCTGGGGGCTGACGTTCTCTGCTAGTCCAGTGGTTTGGAGTCGGAGCTCCCACCACAGGAGCTTGGGTCTGACCTCTGGCCTGGGAACAAAAATCCTGCAAGCCACGTGGTGAAGCAAAAAACCAAAAATACAATCACAAAAAATTAAAAACAAAATAAAATTAGAAAGATAAAAAATATATTGGGAAAAGTAATAATATAATCGAAACAACTGCAATAAGGTAAAACAAAACCACAACAGAAAAAAAGCCAAAAGCCGCAGAACAATAACAAAGTATAAAAAATAAAATTAGAAAAATAAAAGATTAGAAAAAAATATATAAAGGAATCAACATCAGTGAATCAACAACAAGGTAAAACAGAACCCCAATCTAAGAGGAAAAAAAAAAAAAACCTTGGCTACGGGGTGGTGGTGGGGGGCAGTGTGGAGTGTAGGCAGAGGTGAAACTCAGGCAGGGGCAGGGTTTAGGGTGGGGCAGGACCTAGGTGGGTGGGTTGGGTGACGTTTGAGTGTGAGGCGGAGCCTAGGCTCAGGACCCAGGCAGCCAGAAAAGGCCTTGGGGACAGAGCTCAAGCAGGGCGACATTCAAGCATGGGGCGGGGCCTCTGCTTAAGACCTGCCCAGAAGTGGAGAGGTAGCACATCCAAAGGGCTGCCTATGGAGTGTGGAGTTCTGGAGTTTGGAGGTAAGGCCCTCAGCGAGGATGTGTGGGTGGGGTTTAGGCGCAGTGTGTTGGAGGGGATCTCCGAGTATAGAGGTAGGGCCCTGGGTGGGTGTGTAGGGGCGGGGCTTCAGTCTGTGGGCAGTAGGGAGGATCCGAGGGCAGAGGATTAGGCCTGGGAGCCCAACAGGCTCCCCAGTGCCTAAGTGGACAGAGAAATCGCTGCCCGTGTTCCCTTCCATTCCTCTGCATCCCCCCATGTCTCCCCCAGGGTCTCCCCCATTCCTGCTGGACCCCAACTGTGGGTGTAGGAACTCCTCCCCTCCCCCAACCACCCCTCAGGGGTGCCAGCTCTGTAGGTCCAGCCTTTACTTTTGCTCCCCCTTCCCTCCCTCCCACTCCCTTAGGACCTGCATGGCTGGAGGGGGCCTCCGTGAGCAGAGGATCAGGATTGGGAACGCAGCAGGCTCCCGGGGGCCCAAGAGGGCAGGGGAAACCTGGCCATGATGCTCCCTTTTGATCCTCTGCCCTCCCAATGGTCCCCCAATTTCCCCCATTGGGCATAGGATCCCTTCTCCCCCAGCCACCCCTCAGGGTCGCCAGTACAGTCCCACCTCCTCTTCTCCTCACCCCTCACTCCCCTGCCATGCCCCACGTCCTACCCCATCACTGGGGGTTCTTCTCATCCCTTTAGGTGTCCGACGTCCCCCACCGGTGCCTGGTAGGTGCCCTGGTTGTGCAGAGATGCGAATTCTGCATCAACCTAGTCTGAAATCTTGACTCCTCTCCCAAGTCATATTTTTGTCTGCACTACTTTATTATCTGTAGATCATCTCAGGCCCAGTGTCTGTTCAGATCTTTACCCATTGTGAATGTAGCTGTTTGGTTTCTCGTTCTTTTCACAAACTGAGTAAAATTTCTTTATCTGATATATGTTTGGGAAATAAATATATATTTCTCTCAGTGTGTGGCTTCTCTTTTTGCTTAGGGAGGAAGGTAATTCACAGGAGAATAACACATGCATCAGGTGTTACTGCTGTTCGTTTCCTCTTGTGTGAGGGCTTTTTGTTCCAAATCCTGCTTCGTGAGCTATGTGACCAGACCCATGGCTGCCCTCATACTATCTACACCTTAAAGGAATCAAGAGATCTTCAATACATGTGTGCCTCAGCAAAGGGGATGTACATCTCAGTGAATGGGAGCAGAAAAGGACACACCAAAATATGGAATTTCAATGACCCCATAGCTCTAACAAATACAATTATTTTTTTTAAAAAACCCTCAAATTTGAAGGCTCACACCTCCCACTTTCAAATGTTCTGAACACAACCCCAGGAAATGAAACACAGTGAAACTGACATGAGGATATATACTGAGATGAATAGAATTGAAAGGAGATCCAAGAAATAAACTCATCAGTCTGTGAGAAAGAGTTGAGAGACCCCAGGAAGAAGACACACATCTCTGGTGTGTTAGCCAAAGACAAAGCTACCAGGGACCTAGAGCAGTGAAAGGACAGTCACCCTAACAACAACAACAAAAAGACCTAGAATACAGAACATCATGACCCTAAAAGAGGACACCAGACTCCTTCCCCACCCCACACAAGACTCCTCCCCCATTTTTCCTCTGCTGGGGCCTCTGAGACAGACCTCCCTGCCCCCAGTAACCCCAACCAGCAGTCCCTGTCAGGAAACATCCTTCCACCCCATTTCCTCACCTTTCTCTACCAGGCCAGCACCTCCCAGCAGGTCCAGAGGAAACCTAGCTACCCTCCATGTGGATGCAGCTCTGCATTTTCCCGAAGCCAAAGCCCTGGCCTGTCCTGGAGAGACCTAACGCCTGTCAGCTGTGCACAGGGCCAAGCCTGTGGGCACAAGAGGCAGGTACCACATTGGTGAGAGGCTGGTTTGTCGCCCTCCACTGGCCAACTGGGAAAATGCAGGGGGCACCCACTCCCACTTCAGTGAGGGCTGAGTTTTCTGCAGGCAGTCCTGCTCAATGCACTACATTCTGCAAATTCCAAGGGATGGAGGCCAATATCCCAGGACTTCTGGAACCCTAATTATAGGACAATTGGGAACCACATGCCATGAAACGAATGCAGGCACAGACTTTACGACTCGCACTAAAATTCACTCCAAATTGTCTGCAGGCAAATTGAAAATATACGAAACCATAAAAAATTACAGAGGATCACAGAGAAGAATATTGACACGGCCATGGGTCTCATCACGTCCATCATGAGCTGTGATTTTCAACACACATCATGAAGAGCCTTCACACAAAAGGAAACAAAATGTAACAACAATTAATTACTTTATTAAATGAAAATTTCTCCATGCTGAAATACCTTATGCCAAAAGCCAGAAGACAAGCCACAAACTGGAAGAAAAAACGTATCTGCCAAACACAGATCGGATAAAGAATTTTTCCTCAGAGTAGACAAAGCACTAGAAAACAGACAGCTCCATTCAAGATAAGTCAAGATCTGAAGAGACACCAGGCCTACGAAGATATACAGATAATACATAAGTGGACAGAAATATGATCCAGATTGGACCTTATGAGGAATGCAAAATTATAACCACAAGATAGCACTACACACCTCTGAGTCCTGCTAACCTCCCAAAATGACGATACCCATCACTGCAGGATGAGGAACAACAGCAACTCTCCTTTCTTGCTGATGAAATGCAGATAATGGTCCCTGGAGACACCATTGGGCACCATGGGCCAAAGCCAAAACAGTCTAACACCTGCAGACCACCTGGCAGGCCTCCAAGCATTCATGCAGTTGGTTTGAAAACCTGTATACAAACAAAAACAAAAACAATGTTTTGCACAGAAGCTCCACTCATACTGTCTACACCTTAAAGGAATCAAGAGGTCTTCAATACATGTGTGCCTCAGCAAAGGGAAGCAGAACAGGACACCCCGAAATATGGAATGTCAACAGATCCCACAGCTTAACATAATTATTTAATAAGGAGAAAACTCAAGATAGAAGGCTCAGACCTCCCACTTTCAAATGTTCTGAACAGAACCCCAAGAAATGAAACATGGTGAAACTGGCATAAGGATGTATATTGAGATGAATGGAAATCAAAGGATCTCCCAGAAATAAACCCATCGGTCTGTAAGGAATAGTTGAGAGACCCCAGCAAGAACACACACATCTCTGGTGTCTTAGCTGAAGACAAAAGCTGCCAGGGACCTAGAGCAGTGAAAGGACAGTCACCCTAACAACAACAACAAAAAGACCTAGAATATGGAACATCATGACCCTAAAAGAGGACACTGGACTCCTTCCCCACCCCACAAAAGACTAGAAGTCACAATATTCCTCCCCATTGTTCCTCTGCTGGGGCCTCTGAGACAGACCTCCCTGCCCCCAGTAACCCCAACCAGCAACCCGTCAGGAAACATCCCCCTGCCCCGCCATTTCCTCACCTTTCCCTACCAGGCCAGACATCCCAGCAGGTCTAGAGAAAACCTAGCTACCCTCCATGTAGATGCAGCGCTGCATTTTCCCGAAGCCAAAGCCCTGGCCTGTCCTGGAGAGACCTAACGCCTGTGAGCTGTGCACAAGGCCAAGCCTGTGGGCAGAAGAGGAAGATCCCGCACTGGTGAGAGAGACTGGTTTGGCACCCTCCGCTAGCCAACTGGGAAAATGCAGGGGGCACCCACTCCCACTACAGTGGAGGCTGAATTTTTTGCGGGTAGCCCCGCTCAATGCAACACACTCTCCAAGTTCCAAGGGACAGAGGCCAATATCCCAGGACTTCTGGAACCCTAATCATAGGTTAGGAACCACGTGCCACGAAACGAATGTAGGCACAGACTTTACGACTTGCACTAAAAGTCACTCCAAATTGTCTGCAGGCAAATTGAAAACATACGAAACCATAAAAAATTACAGAGGATCACAGAGAAGAATATTGACACGGCCATGGGTCTCGTCACGTCCATCACGAGCTGTGATTTTCAACACACATCATGAAGAGCCCTCACACAAGAGGAAACAAAAAGTAACAATAATTACTTTATTAAATGAAAATTTCTCCATGCTGAAATACCTTATGCCGAAAGCCAGAAAACAAGCCACAAACTGGAAGAAAAAACATATTTGCCAAACACAGATCAGATAAAGAATTTTTCCTCAGAGTAGACAAAGAACTTGAAAACAAAAGCTCCATTCAAGGTAAGTCAAGATCTGAAGAGACACTTGGCCTACAAAGATATACAGATAATACATAAGTGGACAGAAATATGATCCAGATCAGAGTTATGAGGAATGCAAAATTACAACCACAAGACAGCACTACACACCTCTGAGTCCTGCTAACCTCCCGAAATGACGATACCCATCACTGGAGGATGAGGAACAACAGCAACTCTCCTTTCTTGCTGATGAAAAGCAGACAATGGTCCCTGGAGACACCATTGGGCACCATGGGCCAAAGCCAAAACAGTCTAACACCTGTAGACCACCTGGCAGGCCTCCAAGCATTCACGCAGTTGGTTTGAAAACCTGTATACAAACAAAAACAAAAACGATGTTTTGCTTGGAAGCTCCACTCATGCTGTCTACACCTTAAAGGAATCAAGAGGTCTTCAATACATGTGTGCCTCAGCAAAGGGGAGGGGAGTGTACATATCAGCATAGGGGAGCAAAAAAGAACACCCTGAAATATGGAATGTCAACAGACTCCACAGCTCTACCTGAGTTATTAAAAAAACAAAAACAAAAACAAAAAACAAGACTGAAGGCTCAGACCTACAACTTTCAAATGTTCTGAACACAGCCCCTGGGAAGTGAAACATGGTGAAACTGGCATGAGGATATATACTGAGATGAATGGAATTGAAAGGTGATCCCAGAAATAAATCCATCGGTCTGTGGGGAAGAGTCAAGAGACCCCAGGAAGAACACACACGTCGTCCCTGGTGTGTTAGCTGAAGACAATGCTGCCAGGGACCTAAAGCAGTGAAAGGACGGTCATGCTAAAAAAATAAAAAGACCTAGAATATGAAACATCATGACCCTAAAAGAGGACACCAGACTCCTTCCCCACCCCACACAAGACTGACTAAAATTCACAATTTTCCTCCCCCATTTATTCCTCTGCTGGGACCTCTGAGATGGACCTCCCTGCCCCCGGTACCCCCAACCAGCAGCCCCCGTCAGGAAACATCTTCTCCTCATTTCCTCACCTTCCCTACCAGGCCAGCACCTCCCAGCAGGTCCAGAGGAAACTTAGCTACCCTCCACGTGGATGCAGCTCCACATTTTCCCGAAGAAAATCGACACGGCCATGTGTCTGGTCACGTCAATCACGAGCTGTGATTTTCAATACACACCCTGAAGAGCCCTCACACAAGAGGAAACAAAAAGCAACAACATGTACTTTATTAAATGAACATTTCTCCTCACTGACATACCTTAATCTGAAAGCCAAAAGTGCAGCCACAAAGAAATGGAGGTAATGAATACAACAACAAAAAAAGAAAACCTTGAAACTGGCAGAGAGAAATATTTGCTGAATACACATGGGATAAAGAATATTTACTCACGTAAGACATAGAACTAGAAAAGCATCAACTACACTCAAAATACATAAACATCTGAATAGACAGGATGGGCAACACCTGCAGATCTGGGGAAAGGGCCAAAGAGTGTCTGCTTTTCGACTGTGTGCTCCTGTGCTGAAGATAGTGACAAAGCTGCCAGACAGGGCCGGAATGTGCGAAAGAGTCTGGGGCATTGATGCCATGGATTGAAATAAATTCAGTGGACTCCCCGATTACGTGGACATCTTTCCAGGACAGTTAAGAGCACAGATGGGCACTTGCTAGGCAGGGATATGTTTCAGTGGTCGGCCATGCAGTGAGTGATTCAATTGGAGGTGGTGAGCCTGGATGTAGAGGGTCCTGTTGGGAAACTCCTGGGACATTCCTGTAAGAAAAAGTTGAGTCCTGTGCCAGGGCAATGGTTGTGAGGCTGGGTCATTGGGAAGAGGCAGTACAGATATTCAAGTGGCAGACTCAAGTACCAGGAGTTAGCTGTAGGAGGGAAGGCAAGGCAGGAGTCCCGTCTATACTCAGATTTCTGGCTCAAACAACTGGACTTAACACTGCACCAACTGGCACATTGGAAGTAGATGGGCCACGAAGCAGGTGCAGACAGACGATGAGCAGTTCAGTGATGGGTGTCAGACACGTTGTGAAAGCCCCGGTGGAATAAAGGTGTGCTCGTCTGAACTCTGACTCCTGGTTCATTCTGCCTGCCCAGTTTTGTACATCACACCTCGTCAGTTTTAAAACACACATCCTTTTTCACTTCTCTGAAATCAGGATTTTTTAAATGACTGTGTGACATGGTTTAGTGGGCAGTGTACTTTTTTAGAGGTACATAAAATAGTGGTTCTTCTTACAATGGACGAAATCTTGGCTTTGGTGAAATACAATAATGTCTATCAAACTCAGAAGAAAATAATACATGAATGTCTCTCCTTATGTCCTAAATTTTACCGTGTTCCAAAAAGATCTGAAGTACCCTTTCAAAATAAAGCTCGTAGGACAGGACAATTTCTGTAAAAAGACAAAATCCACGCCTGGGATCGATTATTGGAAAGAATCCTCAAAAGGCCCTTCTCTCCCACAGGAGGGGTTATCGGTTGACTGTGTTTACAGCTCAAATAAAAACAACAGAATGGGAATTCCCTGATGGTCCAGTGGTTAAGAGTTGGCCTTTTCACACTTTCACTGCTGTGGCCCGGGTTCAATCCGTGGTCGGGGAACCAAGATCCCAGAAGACTTTTGGCACAGCCAAAATAAAAACAAAAACCACAGAAGGACAAACAAGCTTCCAGAAGCTCCCAATCCTAAGAACTAAAACCCAAACCAGGAGACAGAATAATCTAGAAAAAAAAAATAACAGGAATAAATTTACTTTCAGATAGCACAGATGGGTGTGGCTTGGAGGTCTCAGGAATGGCATCTTTTAAAAAGAGTGGATTTGGTGGGGACTTAAGAGCTTCATTGCTGCTCTTCCCAAAAAGAATATGATGAAAGACAAGGCCCATTAATATCTTAGTGATACTATTCAAGGTCTTCATACATCTTCACTGAAGAACTGAACAAACATCTCCTGGGACAAACAAAACATTCTGAAAGAACAGCCTGTATGCTTTGTAGACTGTTCTGTGGCACAGCACACAGCTGGGTCCACACTCATTTTGGGTGAAGCCAGGCTGCTGCCACATGCAGGAAGCAGAGCCTCTGACTCACTGAAAGTAGTGAGTCCTTCCACATTGGGGTTCATAATGCAGACCATGTGGCTGCCTGCCTCCTCCACACAGTAGCAAAACAAGGGCTCCAAGACGTCAGCATCTGAAACCCCAAGGGCTTTACTTCAACTCTCTTCTGAAACTTTGCATCTCCCCACCCATCACTGAATGCCAAGTCACCCCTTTCCTTTCCACAGCTCTGACCTTTTCCAGCTTCTGTTACCAGGCTCTACTTGGGGCTAATAAGAATAGCAATAGGACTTCCCTGGTGGCACAGTGGTTAAGAATCCACCTGCCAATTCAGGGGACATGGGTTCAAGCCCTGGTCCAGGAAGATCCCAAATGCCACGGAGCAACTAAGCCCATGCGCCACAACTACTGAGCCTGCACTCTAGAGCCCGTGAGTCACAACTACTGAGCCAGCGTGCTACAACTACTGAAGCCCACGTGCCTAGAGCCTGTGCTCCACAACAAGAGAAGCCACCACAATGAGAAGCCCACGCACCGCAACAAAGAGTAGCCCCTGCTCGCTGCAACTAGAGAAAGCCTGTGTGCAGCAACGAAGACCAAACACAGCCAAAAATAAATATTAATAAATAAATAAATAAAACAAGAATAGCAATAAGTATGGAAGTGTTCATACTAACAGGTACAATTTTTGAGAACCTGCCATGTGCCATGCTTTGTTTATATGCTCTCATTTAATTCTCACACAAATTCCTGGGAGCATGAATCCCATTTTCTTAATGAAATCCTGGACACTGAAGGCAGAAAAATATGGTTCCTATGTATCAGTTTAAAGAAAAATATCTTAAGTCAGAAGTGGGGGGAGGTGGTATATTACTATTTGTTATATTATTCCTTATACGTCTATGTTTCCACAGCCAATTTCTTTTCATTAATAGAAAAATGAGCCTGAAGTTTACCACTCAGCCTAAAAATAGCACCACTACCAACACCAAGAGAATAGCAGGAAGAGGTGCTGCTGGCCGCTTGTACCCCCACACCCCGAGATGCCTTTACCTGGTTTATTTTGACTACTTAAAGGCTGCACCTGAGGGAGAAACAGAAATAATAAGCAAAAGGACCAGATTCAGGAAACTCTTGTTCTACAAATACATGTGGCCAGAAGTCTTTAAATTGTTAGGCACAGACTCTTACTAAAAATAACGGTGCCGGGCTTCCCTGGTGGTGCAGCGGTTAAGAATCCGCCTGCCAATGCAAGGGACACGGGTTCAAGCCCTGGTCCGGAGGATCCCACGTGCCGCAGAGCAACTAAGCCTGTGTGCCACAACTACTGAGCCTGCACTCTGCACCCCGTGAGCCACAACTACTGAAGCCCACGTGCCTAGAGCCCGTGCTCCGCAGCGAGAGAAGCCACCGCAATGAGCAGCCCGCGCACCGCAACGAAGGGTAGCCCCCGCTCGCCACAACTAGAGAAAGCCCGCGCACAGCAACGGGACCCAACACAGCCAAAAATAAATAAATAAAATAAATAAACTAAAAAAAAAAAAAAAATAACGGTGCCAGAGAAGGACGTCAGCTCACCTCCTCTCACAACAACAACAAAATCACAACTAACTGCTGTGATCACAACACAGCAAATCACAACAAAAAAACAATGGAACCTACCAGAAAAATTATCCTGCATCCAAAGACACAGAAGAAACCACAATGAGATGGTAGGAGGGGCACAACTGTGATAAAATCCAATCCCATACCCACCAGGTGGGCAATGCACAAACTGGAAAATAATAATATCGTAGAGGTTACCCCACAGCAGTGAAAGTTCTGAGCCCCACATCAGGCTCCCCAGCCTGGAGGTGTGGCATCTGGAGGAGGAGCCCCCAGAGTATCTGGCTTTAAAGACCAGTGGGGTTTGATCGCAGGAACTCCACAGGACTTTGGGAAACAGAAACTCCACTCTTGGAGAGAGCATACAAGGTCTTGTGTGCATCAGGACCCGGGGGACAAAGCAGTGACCTCATAGGAGCCCAGGCCAGACTTACCTGGTGGTATTGGAGAGTCTCCTGTAGAGGTGGGGGGTGACTGTGGCTCAATGCAGGGACAAAGACACGGGTGGTGGTAGTTCTGGGGGATTATCATTGGCGTGAGCCCTCCTGGAGGCCACCGTTTTCTCACCAAGACCTGGCCCTACCCAACCTATAGGCTCCAGTGCTGGGACTCCTCAGACCAAACCAACAGGGCAGGAACACATCTGCACCCATCAGCAGACAGGCTGCCTAAAGTCTTCCTGAGCTCACTGCTTCCCACTAAACACACCCCTTGACACAGCCCTGGCCACCAGAGGGACAAGACCCAGATCCATCCACCAGTGGGCACGAACCAGTTCCTCCCACCAGAAAGCCTGCACAAGCTTCTTAGACCAGCCTCATCCTCTAAGGGGTAGACACGAGAAGCAAGAAGAACTACAACCATGCAGCCTGCAGAACGGAAACCGCATTCACAGAAAGTTAGACAAAATGAGATGTCAGAGGAATATATCCCAAACGAAGGAACAAGATAAAGCCCCAGAAGAGCAACTAAGTGAAGTGGAGATAGTCGATCTACCCGAAAAAGTATTCAGAGTAGGGTTTCCCTGGTGGCGCAGTGGTTGAGAGTCTGCCTGCCAATGGAGGGGACACGGGTTCGAGCCCTGGTCCGGGAAGATCCCACATGCCACGGAGCAACTGGGCCCGTGAGCCACAATTACTGAGCCTGCGCGTCTGGAGCCTGTGCTCCGCAACAAGAGAGGCCACGACAGTGAGAGGCCCATGCACCGCGATGAAGAGTGGCCCCCGCTTGCTGCAACTAGAGAAAGCCCTCACACAGAAACGAAGACCCAACACAGCCAAAAATAAATAAAATAAATAAATTTTTAAAAAAAAGTATTCAGAGTAAAGACAGTAAAGATGATCCAAGATCTTACAAAAAGAATGGAGGCACAGACTGAGAAGACAAAAGAAATGATTAACAAAGAGCTAGAAGATCTAAAACAGAGATGAACAATAAGATAACTAAAATGAAAAATACACTAGACAGAATTGACAGCAGAATAAATGAGTCAGAAGAAAGGCTACGTGAGCTGGAAGACAGAATGGTGGAAATCCCTGCCATGGAACAGAATAAAGAAAAAAGAATGAAAAGAAATGAGGACAGTATAAAAGACCTCTGGGACAACATTAAACACACCAACATTCACATTGTAGGGTTCCCAGAAGGAGAAGAGAGAAAGGACCTGAGAAAATATTTGAAAAGATAATAGCTGAAAACTTCCCTAACATGGGAAAGGAAGCAGTCACCCAAGTCCAGGAAGCGCAGAGAGCCCCAGTCAAGATAAACCGAAGGAGGAACATGCTGAGACACATAGCAGTCAAACTGACAAAAATTAAAGACAAAGATAAAAAATTAAAAGCAACAAGGGAAAAGCAACAAATAACATACAATGGAATTCCCATAAGGTATCAGCTAATTTTTCAATGGAAACTCTGCAGGCCAGAAGGTAGTGGAACCATATACTGAAAGTGATGAAAGGGAAGAACCTACAACCAAGAATACTCTACCCAGCAATCTCATTCAGATTCGAAGGAGAATTCAAAAGCTTTACAGACAAGCAAAAGCTAAGAGAATTCAGCAGCACCTGACCAGCTTTGCAACAAATGCTAAAGGAACTTCTCTAGGTGGGGAAAAAAAGAAAAGAAAAGAAAAAGGCCACAACTAGAAACAAGAAAATTATGAATGGAAAAACTCACTGGTAAAGGCAAACATAAAGAAAAAGTAGGAAAGCAACCAAACACAAATATGATATCAAAACCAGCAATCACGAGGAGAGTACAAACGCAGGATACTGGAGATGCATTTGAAATTAAAAGAGCAGCAACAGGGCTTCCCTGGTGGCGTAGCGGTTGAGAATCTGCCTGCCAATGGAGGGGACATGGGTTCGAGCCCTGGTCTGGGAAGATCCCACATGCCGCGGAGCAACTGGGCCCGTGAGCCACAACCACTGAGCCTGTGCGTCTGGAGCTTGTGCTCCGCAACAAAGAGAGGCCGCGACAGTGAGAGGCCTGCGCACCATGATGAAGAGTGGCCCCCGCTTGCCACAACTAGAGAAAGCCCTCGCACAGAAACGAAGACCCAACACAGCCAAAAAATATATATAAATAAAAATAAAAATTAAGAGCTTTGAGATATAATTAAAAAAAAAAAGACATTCTATAAATAATCACAGAAGTAACTATAATAAAAAAAACCCTTGTATCCAGAAGATAGCTAAACTCATTCTAATAACTAATCACTGGGTTCTTTTGGATTTTCTAGGTAAAACTTAAGTTGCCTATGAAAAAAATGAAAATTTATTTTTGGTTTCCCATCTTTATAACTTTTATTTATTTTTCTTTCTTCCTGACCCTAAACAGAGCTTTTAACATTGAAAATAAATGGTGATAGAAGATATCCTTGACTCATTTCTAATTTGCTAAATTTTCAGTTTTTCAATAGTAAGTCTGATATTTGTGCTAGTTTATTTTTAAATACCTATGTGCTAGTTTATTTTTAAATATCCAATTAAAGAAATTCCATACCAATTTTATGACATAAGCTTATAACAAATGGGAGTAAAACTTTATCATTTTTTTTCTACCACATTGAAACAATCTTATGATTCTTCCCTCATTCTGTTAATGCAGTGAATTACATTAATTGACTGTCAACTGTTAAACCAATCTTGCATTCACTGAATAAACACTACTTAATACTGAAAAAAAAAAAAAGCAGCAACAAAACAATCTTGTTTATATATAGACCGCTATATCAAATCTCATGGTAATCACAAACCAAAAATCTACAATAGATACACACACCAAAAAAAAAAAAGGAATCCAAACACAACATTAAAGTTAGTCATCAGATCACAAGAGAAGAGGGAGTTCCCTGGCTATCCAGTGGTTAGGACTCAGCGCTTTCACTGATGTGGGCCCAGGTTCAATCTCTGGTCAGTGAACTAAGATCCTGCAAGCCACACAGGACTGCCAAAAAAAAAGATGTCTCAGTAAATCACAAGAGAAGAGAACAAAAGAGGAAGGGGAGAAAAAAGACCTACAAAAACAAATCCAAGCAATTAACAAAACAGCAATAAGAACATACATATTGATAATTACCTTAAACGTAAATGGATTAAATGCTCCAACCAAAAGACATAGACTGGCTGAATGGATACAAAAACAAGACCAGTATATATGCTGTCTACAAGAGAGCCACTTCAGATCTAGGGACACATACAGACTGAAAGTGAGGAGATTGAAAAAGGTATTCCATGCAAATGGAAATCAAAAGAAAGCTGGAATAGCAATACTCATATCAGACAAAACAGACGTTAAAATAAAGACTGTTATAAGAGTCAAAGAAGGACACCACATAATGATCAAGGGATCAATCAAGAAGAAGATATAACAACTGCAAATATATATGCACTCAACATAGGAGCACCTCGATATATAAGGAAAATACTAACAGCCATAAAAGGAGAAATCAACAGTAACACAATAGTGGGGGACTTTAACACCCCACTTTCATCAATGGACAGATCACCCATAAAGTAAATCAGTAAGGAAACACAGGCCTTAAATGACACATTAGACCAGATGGACTTAATTGATATTTATAAAGCATTCCAACCACAAGCAGCAGAATACACATTCTTTTCAAATGCACATGGAACATTCTCCAGGATTAATAATATGGTGGGCCACAAAGCAAGCCTTGGTAAATTTAAGAAAACTGAAATCATATCAAGCATCTTTTCCAATCACGACATTATGAGATTAGAAATCCACTACAAGAAAATAACTGTAAAAAACACAAACACGTGGAAGCTAAACAATATGCTACTAAACAACCAATGGATCACTGAAGAAATCAAAGAGGAAATCAAAAAATACCTAGAGACAGAGAATTCCCTGGTGGCCCAGTGGTTAGGACTCCATGCTTTCACTGTCAAGGGCCTGGGTTCGATCCCTGGTCAGTGAACTAAGATCCCACAAGCCACACAGTGCAGCAAAGAAAGAAACAAACAAAAAAAAAAACTAGGCAGAAATGAAAAAGAAAGAACGAAAGCACGAAGATCCAAAACATATGGGATGCAGCAAAAGCAATTCTAAGAGGGAAGTTTATAACAATACAATCTTACCTCTGGAAACAAGAAAAATCTCAAATAATCTAACCTTATACCTAATGGAATTAGAGAAAGAACAAAACGAAAAGTTAGTAGAAGGAAAAGAAATCATAAAGATCAGAGCAGAAAGACATGAAATAGAGACAAAAAAATAAAAAATAGAAAAGATCAATGAAACCAAAAGCTGGTTCTTTGAAAAGATAAATAAAATATATAAACCTTTAGCCAAACTCATCAAGAAAAAAGGCGAGAGGGCCCAAATCAATACAATCAGAAATGAAAAAGGAGAAGTTAAACTGACACCATGAAAATACAAAGGATCATAAGAGGCTACTACAAACAACTATATGTCAATAAAATGGACAACATAGAAGAAATGGACAAATTCTTAGAAAGTTACAATCTCCCAAGAACCAGGAAGAAATAGAAAATGTGAACAGAGCAGTTACCAGTAAGGAAATTCAATCACTAGTTTTAAAACACCCAGCAAACCAAAGTCCAAGACCAGATGGCTTCACAGGTGAATTCTACCAAAAATTTAGAGAAGAGTTAACACCTATCCTTCTCAAACTATTCCCAAAAAACTGCAGAGGAAAGAATGCTTCCAAACTCATTCTACCAGGCAAGCATCACCCTGCTAGCAAAACCAAAGGTATTACAAAAAAGGAAAATTACAGGTCACTATCACTGATGAACATAGATGCAAAAATCCTCAACAAAATATTAGCAAGTTGAATCCAACAGTACATCAGAAGGATCATACACCATGATCAAATGGAATTTATCCCAGGGATGGAAGGATTTTTCAATATCCACAAATCAATGTGATACACCACAATAACAATTAAAGAATAAAAACATTTCATTTTAATAGATGCAAAGAAAGCTTTTGACAAAATTTGACATCCATTTATGATAAAAACTCTCCAGAAAATGGGCATAAAGGGAACATACCTCAACATAATAAAGGCCATATATAAGCCCACAGATAACATCATACTCAATGGTGAAAAGCTAAAAGCATTTCCTCTAATATGAAGAACAAGACAAGGATGCCCACTCTTGTCACTTTTGTTTAACATAGTATTGGAAGTTCTTGCCACAGCAATCAGAGAAGAAAACGAAATAAAAGGAATCCAAATGGAAAGGAAGAAGTAAAACTGTCAGTGTTTGCAGATGACATACTATACACTGAAAACAGTTTAAACCACACATACTTAAAATCTACCTTTTGATCTATTGATGCATGCTTACAACCCTGAAACCAAGTTTCCTCCTGCCTTTTAAAATTTATCCTTCTCAGCATATAAAATTACTGATAGAAGGACATATATATTTTTGTTATGAAAAAAACTGTTATAAAAAAAAAGAGACTGTTATGAAACCAGATGAATCCATCCCCATCTTCCATCATTTCATGGCCATTCTTATTTCATCTATCCCTGTTTACACCAGTGCATTAGTTTACCACAGTCTCTCCCTTATTCACAGATTTGCTTTTTGGGGTTTCAGTGACCCAAGGTCAACTAAGGTCTGCAAATATTAAATGGAGAACTCCAGAAATAAACAAGTCTTGAGTTTTAAATTGCGTGTCTTTCTGTATGCTGCAATCTCTCACTGCCCTCTTCGTCCCACCCACAGCATGAATCATCCCTTTGTCCAGTGAATCCACATAGGCACTGTATCATCTCACATCATCACAAAAAGGGCGACTACAGTACAATAAACTATTTTGAGAGAGAGAGAGACCACATTCACTTAACTTTTATTACAGCTATTGTTATAATCTTTATCACAGGTATGTATATTTAGGAAAAAACAGTACATATAGGGTTCAGTACTATCTGTAGTTTCAGACATCTACTTGGAGGTCTTGGAACACATCTGCTGCAGATAAGGGGGAACTACTGTACTAATTCTAGACATGGTATCATTTAATGCATACTCTCTTCAGAATAGATTTTTCATAACACAATAGTTACCAAAAAAATATAAATATTGTATCAATGCTGAATTGTCTCAAAAACGTGTTTGTTTCTTAAGTCAATTTAGTTGCAATCAGAATCCAAAATATATCCTTACAGGGTTCAGTAGCTGTGTCTCACATCTCTTAACATGTGGGGTCCACTTATCTTTTAAAATTCTTATTTGTTTCTCATAATTTGCTGTCATTGGTTCATCAGAATTTGGCACATTCAAGATGGGTCTTAATGAGTCTCTAATACTGTTCAACTGGTCACCCTCCCCCCATATATCCTGTATACTAGATGTTGACGAGATGGGTGATGAGGTTTGATCCCTGCAGACAGGTGCCTGATGATGACTGTTAGGGAAGCAAAAACAAAAATTTCTCCCAACCTGGTAACCCTTTCCACAATGGTAGTAGAGACAGAAAACCACTTTTATTATTGAATAAGCATTAAAGCAAACTACTCGTGCATCACAGGCAATCCACTAGGAAACTGCAAAGACAGAAAAAACCTAACTCCCCTATTTATCCAAACAGATACAACCCACTGCACATGTATATTCAAGATAAACAATAACTAGTCCTCAAGTAAGAGGAGTTGACAGTACCATTTGTCACACAGAGTCGTAATTTTACCTGGTAATTGGGGTGACTATCTGTGTTTGCTTATTGGTTTTAGCCACAGGAAACACAAACTTCTCATCTTTGTAATAGGAGGTAGTTTTTTAAGTTGGAGCACAGCATCCACTAAGATGAGACTCCTATCCTTGCACAAGAACTGATAAATGAGCTAACTCCCTGATGTCTGCAGTTTGAGGAGAAAGCAGGTTCTTGAGAAAGACATTTCTGAGTCCTAAAACTGGAAGAGAAAAAAAGACGAGCTGAAAAAAGGCCTCTCTAGTCTTCAAAGACATGCATTTTAAAAGAGATGAGACAGTTCCTACAAGTTTTCTAAGGTAAATGGTCTGAGGGAGAGGAAGGAAATCTCTTCCCCATTTTCAACAGGGAGAAGTAAATCTTTTGTTTTTTACGTGTGTATTTGTCAAATAAAATAATTTGTATGTGACACACCTAGAAACACAAATAGTGTGACTGTGTTTTGCTACCACACCATAACACAGTCTGGAAACAAACCGTTTCAGGTATTGGATATGACCTGCCTATATATATCTGGGGACACAGTGTAACAAGTGTGGGACACTGTCATCCTGTCATATGTGAATGATGCAGGATTTACAAGACAGGCCAGACTTCATCTAGCCCATTCAGGGAATGGTGGTCAAGTTTAGTTCCCCAGGAGGGAGCAGGAATATTCTTAGGGATTAGCAGTCACTGGTTTGCTTTTTACCTAGAGTGTTCGGGAGGACCAAATTCACCAGCTGGAGGGAGTGAGAGGAAGAACCATGGGGACAGGGACTGGGGAGGGTTACAGTAGACATTCTTAGTCCTTAGCATCTCTTCCAATGTCTACAACAGTAACAGCTGAGTAATGGAGCACTGATTGGAGAAGATGCCCTGAGGTGATGTTAGTAGGAAGACCAACAGCCTTGGGATGACTCACATGTGGCAGCAAGGGCCAGTCATGTGTTTGGGGTGACACCTGGGGAAGGTGCTGCATGCCTGCAGGGGTGGGGAGCCATGTCAGAGGGAAGACCATGTAAAGACAGAGGAAGAGGACAGCTATTACAAGCCTCCGAAGAAACCACTGTTAACCTCTTGATCCCAGACTTCTACCCTCTGGTATTGTGAGGAAATAATTTTCTGTTGTTTAAAGCACCCAGACTATGGTGCCATGTTTTGTCAACCTTAGCAAATTAACACAGGGATCAGCATCTGGGAGAGGACCTGCAGGGCAACAGGGAAGAGGTTGAGAAGGCTCCTAAGAGGAGCCCGAGGGAATAAGGAGAGGTTTCTTGGGGTGGAACCAGGCCAGAGGGAAGGGGGGACACAGTGGGTGAGGCTGCGATTAATTTTTCCATCCCCACCTCTGCTGGGGTTACAGTAAGAGATACCCCCTCCAGTCCCACACATCCTCGGGGCTAATGATGGAGCTGCCTCAGGGGCTCTGGGAGGATGCATAGGGCCGGGCCCATAGCAAGGCCCCCAAGGAGGTAGCTGTTGGAGTCCTGATACCCTGGAGAGTGGTGGCAGTGCCCTTGGGGAGGCTGCAACAAGAGGAGAGAGTTCCAGGGGCTGAGGGGCCCTGGCCCATCAGGGGGCTCTTCCCAGAGAAGCTCTGATCCCTACTTGGGGTCGTACCTGGAGGCTGCACCTGTGTCTTCAGCCAGCAGGGAACTGCTCAGGGCACCTGTATACATAGGAGGCACCCTGAGATACTTCTGCCAAAGGGCTTCAGGTCTCTGATCTGCCTCTTCCTAGCAGCAGGACTGTCCCCTGGTTCTGGAGACTCAGTTTCCCTGCCTGTGGAATGGGTATGCTACAAAACAAAAACAGACTCACAGACATAGAGAATAGACGTGTGGTTGCCAAGGCGGAGGGTGGGTAGTAGAGGGAAGGATTGGGGGTATGGGATTAGCAGAGGCAAACTATTATAAAGGATGGATAAACAACAAGGTCCTATTATATAGCACAGGGAACTATACTCAATATCCTGTGACAAACCACAATAGAAAGGAATATGAATAAGATTATACATATATATATATAACTGAGTCACTTTGCTGCACAGAAGAAATTAACACAACACTGTAAATCAACTATATTTCAATAAAATAAAAAAAACCCAAAAAACAAACAGGGAGCAAAATGCTGGAGGCTACTCAAAACAGGAAACAAAATCCTAGAGGACAGAAGCCAGCAACAGAGGACACCCAAATAAACTAGAACTTCTACCAACATGGGTGGCTTAGGTACAGCAGGACTCACCACCACAATCTGGGATCACCAAGGAGATGATAAAGCATAACAGGCTCTTGCAGGCACCTTAACTGAATCCAAGGCAGCGTTAGATAAGAGTTGGTGAGGGCTTTTGCAGGTCGCTCTGTATCCCACTTCTGACACCATGTAATGCCAACCAAAAAACAATATAGGAGGCTGCAAATAAGAAGAGTTTAGGGACCTCCCTGGTGGCGCAGTGGTTAAGAATCCACCTGCCAATGCAGGGGACGTGGGTTCAAGCCCTGGTCCGGGAAGATCCCAAAAGCCATGAAGCAACTAAGCCCATGCGCCACAACTACTGAGCCTGCACTCTAGAGCCTGCAAGCCACAGCTACTGAAGTCTGCGTGCCTACAGCCCATGCTCTGCAACAAGACAAGCTACTACGAGAAGCCCACACACTGCAGCGAAGAATAGCCCTCACTTGCCACAACCAGAGAAAGCCTGCGCGCAGCAATGAAAACCCAACATGGCCAAAAAAACCCAAACCAAACAAACAAAAAAACCCGTTATTAAAAAAAGAGTTTATTTGGAGTCTGCAATTCAGGAGACACAGATTCAGGTAACCCCAAAAGATGTTCCAGGAGAAGAGAGTAAGGGGCTTACAAAGACAAAGAGCTCTGAGTTTGTTAAAGCTGCCTCTTGAGAATTGTGATTGAGTCGGATGCAATTTAGGAACTATTTGTCCTTAAGCAATCAGGAGTTATTTTAGGGTTTGGGTCTGATAAGTAGACAGGCTGTCATGAGTTATTTTAGGATGAGGGTTTGATAAGAATCTTGACATTCTGGCAGATGTTCTGGATGGCCTCATTAGGACAATAAGTAGTCAAAAGATCAGACTCCATCCAGGCTGAGAGGTGCATAAGTCACACTTCCTTAATAGATTCCCGGCTCCATTTTAGACAGCCCTGAGCAATATCGACTCCATTTTTACTTTCCTTTCACAATAGTCACCCCAATTGCCAGATAAATTTAGAAGAAGAACCATGTGTGACGAGTGGTACTGTCAAATTCTCTTGACTATTTTTTTGTTTGTTTTCTGGGCCTATTTCTTACTTTTAGAGTAGACCTACTTTGATGGTTTTAAGATAAGGAATCAGATGGAAGTTTAAGAATTTGAGAGAGACCTGCCAAAGGATTATTCTGTTGCCTCTTTGCTCTGACCAAACCATATTTAAAATTAATCAAATATTATCCATATAGTTTCAGTTCTGGGCAGCCATGAGAGTACGCTGCTCAGTTCTTCCTTTACAATGTATCCTGCTCTGAGGAGTGTAGCTGGCCAACAGCCCCCAGCTGTGCTGCCTTGGAAGCCACCACAGCATTCCAAAAGCCATTCTCAGCAAGCTGTTCTCAGCCAGTGACTGAGCATGGCACAGGTACTAGAGCTAGGTGACTAGTTATTATTGTCAAAACATGTATGTAATGAGTTGTATCTGCTTAGCTACATAAGGTGGAGTTTTTTTTCAGCCTTTGCAATTTCTTAGCATATGACCTGTGATACACATCAAACTCTGGTTTAATGCTTACTCAAAAATAAAAGTGTTTTCTGTCACTACCACCTTTGAGGAGAGGATTTCTGAGTCCAGAGATTTTATTTTTATTTACCCAATAGTCACCATCACACACTTTGCTGGGACCAAACTTCAATCACCTACCTCATTAATATCTACTGCACAGGATTATGGGGAAAGGGTGATCAGTTAAACAGTATCAGAGATTCAATAAACCAAATCTATAATCTGCCTAATTCTGATCAACAAATAAGAATAAAAATGGCAAGTGAGACTTAAAGGTTAAGAGACTTAGTGCGACACAGCTACCAAAAACCCTAAGAATACATTTTGGATCCTGACCGTAATTAATCTGCCTTAAATACATTTTTGAGACAGTTGAGAAAACTGAGCATACTTCCAAATTCTGAACTGTTTTCATTTTATGTGATAGTTATTAGAGTTATGAAGGAGCACTCAATTTCTAAAAATGCATCCTGAAGAGGTTATGCATCATGTTATGTCTGGGATTAAAAGTAGAATAATCCACTAGCATATACGAAGATGAATGAAACAATGGCCAAGAAATGATAAATAATGGTGGCAGATTGGAAAGGGGTTCATCCAGCTTCCTAATACAATCTTTTCCATTTTTGTGTATATTAGAAATAACAAATGATATGTCACTGTATCAGTAATTTTATATGTGGAGAAGGCTGAGTTAAAATGAGTAGCAGGAAAATTTTGGTTTCAGTTGTAAGCACGTGTCAAACCATTAAAATGTACATTAAAAATATGTGCAGTTTACTTTATGTAATTTTACCACAATTGAACTGTTTAAAAATATATAAAAACTTCTAGAGGATTAACCACGATGGCGGAGTAGAAGGACGTGCTCTCACTCCCTCTTGTGAGAGCACCAGAATCACAACTGGCTGCTGGACAATCATTGACAGGAAGACCCTGGACTTCACCAAAGAGGATACGCCACGTCCAAGGACAGAGGAGAAGCCACAGTGAGACGGTAGGAGGGGCGCAATCAGAGTAAAATCAAATCCCACAACTGCTGGGTGGGTGACTCACAGACTGGCGAACACTTATACCACAAAAGTCCACCCACTGGAGTGAATGTTCTGAGCCTCACGTCAGGCTTCCCAACCTGGGGGTCCGGCAACGGGAGGAGGAATTCCTAGAGAATCAGACTTTGAAGCCTAGTGGGAATTGATTGCAGGACTTTGACAGGACTGGGGGAAACAGAGACCCCACTCTTGGAGGGCACACACAAAGTAGTGTGCGCATCGGGACCCAGGGGAAGGAGCAGTGACCCTGGGGGAGACTGAACCAGACCTACCTGCTGGTGTTGGGGGGTCTCCTGCAGAGGCGGGGTGTGGCTCTGTTTCACCGTGGGGACAAGGACACTGGCAGCCGAGGTTCTGGGAAGTGCTCCTTGGCGTGAGCCTTCCCAGAGTCTGCCATTAACCTCACCAAAGAGCCCAGGTAGGCTCCAGTGTTGGGTTGCCTCAGGCAAAACAACCAACAGGGAAGGAACCCAGCCCTACCCATCAACAGTCAAGTGGATTAAAGTTTTACTGAGCTCTGACCGCCACAGCAACAGTCAGCTCAACCCACCATCAGAGCCTCCCATCAAGCCTCTTAGATAGCCTCAACCACCAGAGGGCAGACAGCAGAAGCAAGAAAAACTACAATCCTGCAGCCTGTGGACCAAAAACCACAGTTACAGATAGATAGACAAGATGAAAAGGCAGAGGGCTATGTACCAGATGAAGGAACAAGAAAAAACCCCAGAAAAACAACTAAATGAAGTGGAGATAGGCAACCTTCCAGAAAAAGAATTCAGAATAATGATAGTGAAGATGATCCAGGACCTCGGAATAAGAATGGAGGCAAAGATTGAGAAGATGCAAGAAATGATTTACAAAGACCTAGAAGAATTAAAGAACAAACAAACAGAGATGACCAATACAATAACTGAAATGAAAACTACACTAGAAGGAATCAATAGCAGAATAACTGAGGCAGAAGAACGGATAAGTGACCTGGAAGACAGAATGGTGGAATTCACTGCTGCGGAACAGACTAAAGAAAAAAGAATGAAAAGAAATGAAGACAGCCTAAGAGACCTCTGGGACAACATTAAACGCAACAACATTCGCATTATAGGGGTCCCAGAAGGAGAAGAGAGAGAGAAAGGACCAGAGAAAATATTCGAAGAGATTATAGTCGAAAACTTCCCTAACATGGGAAAGGAAATAGCCACCCAAATCCAGGAAGCGCAGAGAGTCCCATACAGAATAAACTCAAGGAGAAACACGCCGAGACACATAGTAATCAAAGTGGCAAAAATTAAAGACAAACAAAAATTATTGAAAGCAGCAAGGGAAAAACGACAAATAACATACAAGGGAACTCCCATAAGGTTAACAGCTGATTTCTCAGCAGAAACTCTGCAAGCCAGAAGGGAGTGGCATGATATACTTAAAGTGATGAAAGGGAAGAACCTACAACCAAGATTACTCTACCCGGCAAGGATCTCATTTAGATTTGATGGAGAAATCAAAAGCTTTACAGACAAGCAAAAGCTATGAGAATTCAGCACCACCAAACCAGCTCTACAACAAATGCTAAAGGAACTTCTCTAAGTGGGAAACACAAGAGAAGAAAAGGACCTACAAAAACAAACCCAAAACAATTAAGAAAATGGTCATAGGAACATACATATTGATAATTACCTTAAACGTGAATGGATTAAATGCCCCAACCAAAAGACATAGACTGGCTGAATGGATACAAAAACAAGACCCATATATATGCTGTCTACAAGAGACCCACTTTAGACCTAGGGACACATACAGACTGAAAGTGAGGGGATGGAAAAAGATATTCCATGCAAATGGAAATCAAAAGAAAGCTGGAGTAGCTATACTCATATCAGATAAAATAGACTTTAAAATAAAGAATGTTACAAGAGACAAGGAAGGACACTACATAATGATCCAGGGATCAATCCAAGAAGAAGACATAACAATTATAAATATATATGCACCCAACATAGGAGCACCTCAATACATAAGGCAACTGCTAACAGCTATAAAAGAGGAAATCGACAGTAACACAATAATAGTGGGGGACTTTAACACCTCACTTACACCAATGGACAGATCATCCAAAATGAAAATAAATAAGGAAACAGAAGCTTTAAATGACACAATAGACCAGATAGATTTAATTGATATATATAGGATATTCCATCCAAAAACAGCAGATTACACGTTCTTCTCAAGTGCGCACGGAACATTCTCCAGGATAGATCACATCTTGGGTCACAAATCAAGCCTCAGTAAATTTAAGAAAATTGAAATCATATCAAGCATCTTTTCTGACCACAACGCTATGAGATTAGAAATGAATTACAGGGAAAAAAACGTAAAAAAGACAAACACATGGAGGCTAAACAATACGTTACTAAATAACCAAGAGATCACTGAAGAAATCAGAGAGGAAATCAAAAAATACCTAGAGACAAATGACAATGAAAACACGACGACCCAAAACCTATGGGATGCAGCAAAAGCAGTTCTAAGAGGGAAGTTTATAGCTATACAAGCCTACCTAAAGAAACAAGAAAAATCTCAAGTAAACAATCTAACCTTACACCTAAAGGAACTAGAGAAAGAAGAACAAACAAAACCCAAAGTTAGCAGAAGGAAAGAAATCATAAAGATCAGAGCAGAAATAAATGAAATAGAAACAAAGAAAACAATACCAAAGATCAATAAAACTAAAAGTTGGTTCTTTGAGAAGATAAACAAAATTGATAAGCCATTAGCCAGACTCATCAAGAAAAAGAGGGAGAGGACTCAAATCAATAAAATCAGAAATGAAAAAGGAGAAGTTACAACAGACACCGCAGAAATACAAAGCATCCTAAGAGACTACTACAAGCAACTTTATGCCAATAAAATGGACAACCTGGAAGAAATGGACAAATTCTTAGAAAGGTATAACCTTCCAAGACTGAACCAGGAAGAAACAGAAAATATGAACAGACCAATCACAAGTAATGAAATTGAAACTGTGATTAAAAATCTTCCAACAAACAAAAGTCCAGGACCAGATGGCTTCACTGGTGAATTCTATCAAACATTTAGAGAAGAGCTAACACCCATCCTTCTCAAACTCTTCCAAAAAATTGCAGAGGAAGGAACACTCCCAAACTCATTCTATGAGGCCACCATCACCCTGATACCAAAACCAGACAAAGACACTACAAAGAAAGAAAATTACAGACCAATATCACTGATGAATATAGATGCAAAAATCCTCAACAAAATACTAGCAAACAGAATCCAACAACACATTAAAAGGATCATACACCACGATCAAGTGGGATTTATCCCAGGGATGCAAGGATTCTTCAATATACGCAAATCAATCAATGTGATACACCATATTAACAAATTGAAGAATAAAAACCATATGATCATCTCAATAGATGCAGAAAAAGCTTTTGACAAAATTCAACACCCATTTCTGATAAAAACTCTCCAGAAAGTGGGCATAGAGGGAACCTACCTCAACATAATAAAGGCCATATATGACAAACCCACAGCAAACATCATTCTCAATGGTGAAAAACTGAAAGCATTTCCTCTAAGATCAGGAACGAGACAAGGATGTCCACTCTCACCACTATTATTCAACATAGTTCTGGAAGTCCTAGCCACGGCAATCAGAGAAGAAAAAGAAATAAAAGGAATACAAATTGGAAAAGAAGAAGTAAAACTGTCACTGTTTGCGGATGACATGATACCATACATAGAGAATCCTAAAACTGCCATCAGAAAACTGCTAGAGCTAATTAATGAATATGGTAAAGTTGCAGGATACAAAATTAATGCACAGAAATCTCTTGCATTCCTATACACTAATGATGAAAAGTGTGAAAGAGAAATTATGGAAATACTCCCATTTACCATTGCAACAAAAAGAATAAAATACCTAGGAATAAACCTACCTATGGAGACAAAAGACCTGTATGCAGAAAACTATAAGACACTGATGAAAGAAATTACAGATGATACCAACAGATGGAGAGATATACCATGTTCTTGGATTGGAAGAATCAACATTGTGAAAATGAGTATACTACCCAAAGCAATCTACAGATTCAATGCAATCCCTATCAAATTACCAATGGCATTTTTTACGGAGCTAGAACAAATCATCTTAAAATTTGTATGGAGACACAAAAGACCCCGAATAGCCAAAGCAGTCTTGAGGCAAAAAAATGGAGCTGGAGGAATCAGACTCCCTGACTTCAGACTATACTACAAAGCTACAGTAATCAAGACAATATGGTACTGGCACAAAAACAGAAACACAGATCAATGGAACAAGATAGAAAGCCCAGAGATTAACCCACGCACCTATGGTCAACTAATCTATGACAAAGGAGGCAAAGATATACAATGGAGAAAAGACAGTCTCTTCAATAAGTGGTGCTGGGAAAACTGGACAGCTACATGTAAAAGAATGAAGTTAGAATACTCCCTAACACCATACACAAAAATAAACTCAAAATGGATTAGAGACCTAAATATAAGACTGGACACTATAAAACTCTTAGAGGAAAACATAGGAAGAACACTCTGACATAAATCACAGCAAGATCTTTTTTGATCCACCTCCTAGAGTAATGGAAATAAAAACAAAAATAAACAAGTGGGACCTAATGAAACTTCAAAGCTTTTGCACAGCAAAGGAAACCATAAACAAGACGAAAAGACAACCCTCAGAATGGGAGAAAATATTTGCAAATGAATCAACGGACAAAGGATTAATCTCCAAAATACATAAACAGCTCATTCAGCTCAATATTAAAGAAACAAACACCCCAATCCAAAAATGGGCAGAAGACCTAAATAGACATTTCTCCAAAGAAGACATACAGACGGCCATGAAGCACATGAAAAGATGCTCAACATCACTAATTATTAGAGAAATGCAAATCAAAACTACAATGAGGTATCACCTCACTCCTGTTAGAATGGGCATCATCAGAAAATCTACAAACAACAAATGCTGGAGAGGGTGTGGAGAAAAGGGAACCCTCTTGCACTGTTGGTGGGAATGTAAATTGATACAGCCACTATGGAGAACAATATGGAGGTTCCTTAAAAAACTAAAAATAGAATTACCATATGACCCAGCAATCCCACTACTGGGCATATACCCAGAGAAAACCGTAATTCAAAAAGACACATGCACCCGAATGTTCATTGCAGCACTATCTACAATAGCCAGGTCATGGAAGCAACCTAAATGCCCATCAATAGACGAATGGATAAAGAAGTTGTGGTACATATATACAATGGAATATTACTCAGCCATATAAAGGAACGAAATTGAGTCATTTGTTGAGACGTGGATGGATCTAGAGACTGTCATACAGAGTGAAGTAAGTCAGAAAGAGAACAACAAATATCGTATATTAACGCATGTATGTGGAACCTAGAAAAATGGTATAGATGAGCCAGTTTGCAGGGCAGAAGTTGAGACACAGATGTAGAGAATGGACATATGGACACCAAGGGGGGAAAACTGCGGTGGGGTGGGGATGGTGGTGTGCTGAATTGGGCGATTGGGATTGACATGTATACACTGATGTGTATAAAATTGATGCCTAATAAGAACCTGCAGTATAAAAAAACAAACAAAACAACTAATACTAAACTTTCATTGGGTTATATGTATGGAAATATGTTAATATAAATGTTTCAGACATAACATGAAATTTCTAAAAATCTTATATGTTCTGGTATAATGTTATAAGTAATAATCCTAGTTATTACTTTAAAATGTGTATCTCAGAAATAACTAATTTTCTTGTCAATTGCATTATTATGAACTTTCATCAAATCTTTAACCGTGGTCATTTTTAAGTCTTTTGTCATTTACAGACAGTTCTGGGTGTACTCTGATGATTTTGCAAATATGTTCCTATAAAAGGGTTTCATCTTCAAGAAATTCATGGAAAAGACTCTGACAAGTACAGGTTTCTGGTAACTGACTGTACTGCTGAACTGAATGAATAAGCATTTTCAGAACTCTAATGAAAAACTGATGAACTCATAAAAGTGCTAACAAAAGATCAAGATGAAAAAAAAAATTAATTACATGGGACTGAGTGAACTGATGAGGATGAGTATAATTTTTGTGACTTTCTGTCTGAATTAAAAAAAAAAAATCCCACAAGGACTCAGAGGCAAAGAATATACAAATCAATTTTCACTGCAAAGTAAAGGAGCTGTTACAGTGGAGGATTACTGGACTGAATGTCAATATTATGACATAGTATGAGTGTGTTTCATGTTTGGTAATTGCAATCATTGTTGCTTTTGTTGTGGTCATCCATGTACAATGCTTGGTGTCAGTCTATTTATCTCTTGTAAAAATAAAATACAGTGTGTGTGTGTTAAAAAAAATATATATATATATAAAAACTTCTAACTTCTTGGTCATTTCACTACATTTTTCTTCTATGTTCTTGAAGCTTGTGGCTACTGTATCACTACAGTGG
The DNA here is from genome assembly GCF_965194825.1 of Balaenoptera physalus. Taxonomy (NCBI): domain Eukaryota; kingdom Metazoa; phylum Chordata; class Mammalia; order Artiodactyla; family Balaenopteridae; genus Balaenoptera; species Balaenoptera physalus. The sequence goes on from NC_138900.1 coordinate 570,522, forward strand.
AAATAGAATATATTGGTGTGCTACTGTCAACTTTCAAACTCCATGTTCAGTGATACCACATTGGAAGTTTTAAATCGACGAAAGTGGGAATATTCACACTGGGGAAACTGCAAACAACACAAATCTTGGCTTGATTATGGAGAATATGTTAGTAATGCTGATTAAACTTTAAAAAGTATATGCTGTATGTGGCCACTGCACTGTGTACAGCAGAAAAAAATTTAGGAAATAGTATTTCAGAATTCAAAAATAATTATTTCTTATGGCTAGGAGTCACATCACTAAAGAATGAAGTTTCAAGTCTTCACTGTTTCATTATCTTATTTATTAATGAAGAGAGAAATAGTCAAAATTAATTATTTTAAAATGGACAAAAGCTATGAAAAGACATTTTACCAAAAGAGGACACGCAAGTGGAAAATTTTAAAAATGAAAAAAATCCTCCACGTCATAAAACATCTGATAAATGCAACTAAAACCACAGTGAGATACTGCTACACACTTATTAAAAGGGTCAAAAAGTCCTATTAAAAGACTTGGGACTTCCCTGGCAGTCCAGTGGTTAACAATCTGCCTTCCAATGCAGGGGACATGGGTTCGACCCCTGGTTGGGGAACTAAGATCCCACGTGCTGTGGGGCAACTAAGCCCACACGACACAACTAGAGTGCCAGGGTGCCACCACTGCTGAGCCCACACTCTCTGGAGCCTGTGCACCACAACTAGAGAGAAGCCCACACGCCGCAACGAAGAGCCCACACACCACAACAAAAGATCCCGCATGCCGTAATGAAGATCCCATGTGCCACAAACTAAGACCCGATGCAGCCAAATTAAAAAGAAAAAAAAGTTTAAAAAGACTAAACATATTGGCAATGATATGGAATAACTGGAAGTCCCAAACTCTTCTGGTAGGAATACAAAAGGAAACAACCATTTCAGATCACACTATAGGTAATTCTTTAAAAAGTCATCCATTCACTAACCCTGTAACTCAGGCACTGCACCCCAAAGTATTAATACAGGAAAAGTGAAACATAACCATGTATAGAATTATATCCAAAAGTCTGCAGCAATTTTACTTCCAACAGCCAAAAACTGCAAACAACTCAAATACGGATAAACAGATGAATAAACAAATAGTGGTATATCCTCAGAACATCATACTTCTCATCAATATAAAAAAAATGAACTACTCACTGATGACTCTCAAAATAAATATGTCACATGAGGGCACCTGAGGGGAAAAGAATAAACACTTTATGACTTTAATCATATAAAATTCTCGACAATGCAAACTTATCTACTGTAAAGAATAATAAATCAATGATTGACTAGAAGTAAGAGTAACATCAATAAATGAAACAAGGTAAATATGAAGGTAGATAGGTTTATTATGTATGTGATGGTGGTTCCATGGATTTATATAAATGTCAAAACTTATCAAATTGTATATTTTAACCATGTGCATTTTATTGCATGTATTTATACCTTATTAAAGCTTTAAAATATTATCCAAAATAAAAATCTGGATTTCTTACTCTTTTTGTAAAATCCCCTATATTGACTTCACCACTTTCTGCCTCACGCCTTGGGAGGGTCACCTTGCCTCAGTGGTCAAAAATATAAGTAAGCAATGAAGACTGTTCCCACCTGATTCCACAGGAATACTGTCTGGGTCACAAAGTCCATTACTCAATGAAAAGATATCCCTTCTCTCTATTCTCATTTTTCTGTCTGCACAGAAATGGCCTCGAGGAGGATAGCCCACAGAGGCTACAGAAATCCACAAAACCTTCAGATTATTTTCTCTTGTAATGCCCTCTGCTATACAAGCTTCACAATTCAGGAGATCTGAGAATTTCTGTACATGCTCATCCTTCACAGCCACAGTGACTGGAACACTGTCATTGTGGATGCCCCTTTATTTTTTTATTTTTTAAAATATTTTAATTAATTAATTAATTAATTTATTTATTTTTGGCTGTGTTGGGTCTTCGTTTCTGTGCGAGGGCCTTCTCCAGTTGCGGCAAGCGGGGGCCACTCTTCATCGCGGTGCGCGGGCCTCTCACTATCGTGGCCTCTTTTGTCGCGGAGCACAGGCTCCAGACGCGCAGGCTCAGTAGTTGTGGCTCACGGGCCTAGTTGCTCCGCGGCATGCGGGATCCTCCCAGACCAGGGCCTGAACCCGTGTCCCCTGCATTGGCAGGCAGACTCTCAACCACTGCCCCACCAGGGAAGCCCTGGATGCCCCTTTAAATGAGACACATTCCAACTAGCTTGTAATAGTGTCCTCCTCCCACTATTAATCCAATGTTTTCTGTAACAATTATCATTACCCCTATAATCTTACAATCAGTGATGCTACGCTACAGAATTCTGCACATAAGGGCACATGGCTCTACTTCAGGACCTGGGAGAATATTTTCCTCACTAATGCTGAGCTCAAGGCAATATCCCCTGTGAACAAGACAACAATTTCATGTTACTCTCAGAAGCAAGGACGGTTGTCACAACAATTGCTTCTTCCCCAGGCTGACCTCTGAACCAAGAAAATATGGCATTCAGGCCACAAATTAGAACCAGAAAGCTCTGTAGTCTTTCCTTGGAAGCCTTGGGCAATAATGCAAACAAGGCCAAAATGGAGAGAGGTGTATCTGCTATCATACTGTGCCCTTAAGTTTAAGGCACACAAAGCGTGGGATTCCCAACAAAAGCTGATCACTCCTTTATGTTAGCAGAACCCAAGTGTTTTCAAATCATCCCCTACAGTGAATGGAACCTCAAGATTAAATGTGGCTTAAACAGTGAGACCTTTATAATTGCACAAACCAGAGCAATGGGAGGGAAGCTACTCCTGGATTGGTGACTTGATGGCTAGGAAATCCTATCATAGGAGTTATGTGAGGCCAACAATACCCCTGAATAAGGTCGTCCATTTTTGCAAGTCACAAGCAGAGTCCTTTGGGCCAAAAATGGGTCATGTCAGTGACTTAACTCATCAAAGAAATGAGAAAGGAGTGAGTGCTCAGGCTTCTCACAATCTCTCCTGTGAATGGGAAAAACCAAGGTTTCTTTCCCTGCACACACTGGGGTGGGTGAATGCTGTACACTGTGAGTACCTGCCAGGTGGGAGAGGAGAAATGGCTTTGGCCACAGAAACTGTCAATGACAGAAATCTGGCAAGGGACCTGGGCAGGCTAAAAAGTACAATGCAGCTCCCACATACCTGGGATGTTTGCAGATGTTTGGATGTATGAGGTTCAATTAAGATGGTACCACAAGGAGGGATCTCAAGTGTTGACAGACTGAAAAAGGAAATTGTACATCCCTGCACATGTAAGATGTTTTTTCCTTCTGAAATCTGTGGTTCCAGAGTCAAAACCTTGGGCTAATGGCCTTATCGTATTCATTGCATTAACAAGGTCCAGTGTAAACAGTCTACTGTTTAAGAGACTAGAGCTGTAGGTAAAGAATTCAGCATAATCCCCAAATTGTAAGGCCTTTTCTCACTGTGAACTCTCTGGTGTGTGATGAGGTTAGAGCTTTGGCTAAAGGATTTCCCACATTCACTGCACTCATAAGGCCCTTCTCCAGTGTGAACTCTCTCATGTCTAATGAGATGGGAGCTTTTGCTAAATGATTCCCCACATTCACTGCATGTGTAACATCTTCCTCTAGTGAGGACTCTCTGGTGCTGAACAAGTGTGTTTGCCACTGAAAGTTTCTGGGCAGTCTCCCCATTTATAACGATTTTTTCCCCTTGGAAAGGGAGTCTCACGCTCAGTTCCACTATTTGACTTCTCCCAGGTGCATGTGGCCTGTTGGTGAAGAAATCCTGAGTTGCCCAGGAAGTCCTTCCCAACATCCCCAAAGGTAAAGGGCTTCCTTGATACATAGAATTTGCAGCTGTTCACAAACAATGTTCTCCTCACGTCACTTCTCAATGGTTTCTCTCCAGTGTGCTGCTTTTGGTGATGGAGGTTTGCTCTGAAATAGAATGGTTTCTCACACGCCCCACACGTGTAGTTTCTGCCCACAGCATGCTACCTGGTACTCAGCCAAGTGAAAAATGTCACTCAAGATTGGGCCACACATCTCATAGAGGTTGGCCTTCTGGGGAGACAGACCTGCCTTAACAATTCTGATCTGTGAGCTTCCTTGATCAGAGATACTCTGCTCAGAAAGTGCCTCCTCATCCTCTCCTCCATGCCAACAACCTGAAAGCAGAGAAATGCTGGAGATGTACACGTTGACTCTGTGCAAGGAGAAATCCCCAATACAAATCTGTGTCTCACAACTCCAAGGATGAGTCCATGGGATTGCTTGCAAGACAAGGTGGTTGGGTTCAAGTTGAGGATGCGGCTGCTTAGCAGCACTGGGCCCTTAAAGATTACAGAATGGGGGAGGCCTCACAAGGTGAGGGACAAGACCATGTGGAGTGACACAAAGAGAAGAGGCAGGGTCTACAACTCATTCTGAAAACAACTTTCAGCAAGACCTTGTTTGGTGGTGACACATGAGTACTATGTAGTAGGTTGTATCCAGGCTCAGGAAAATCCAACTGCAACAGAGCAGCTGGTGTTCAAGGATTAAGAATGTGCACACCTCATGACATAAATGGTATAGGCCCATGTTGGACAGAACTGCAGATGGACCATTGTGAAAAAGCATTGAGAGATGGAGTCCAGGGAGGTGAGAATTAGCCCTATGTTGGAAATAAAAAGTGACAAGTAGTAGAGTTGAGAAGGTGGCTAACTGAAGAATGGGGAAGTACAGGCAGAAATGAGGTGTGGCCGCCACTGTGATTGGCACCAAAAGGCTAGTCAGAGAATAGCTTTCTGGCATGATTTGTATACGGCCCTGACATCACGCCCTCCCCCAGGTGCCACTTATCAGGGCCAGACTATGTATGAGTCCTTGCTGTAGCTGGAGTCCTTTCTATTCTGTGAACCTCTCCACATCACCCTCTTGATGAGCAGCTACGCAGAACCTGGATGATTCAAGTACTAAAGTAAAGACAGGACAGATAAGCAGCTAGCACTGGCCAAAAAGATAGAGCACAAGAAATAAAATTAAATCTTACAAAAAGAACTTCAGAGGAATATCTTGCAAGAATAGCCCATGGTCCATATAATAACAGTGACCAGGTCAGTAACAGCAATTTCTGGCACAAGCAAGAATGAGGAAATGTTAGCTAGGTGAAGGAAGTAGAACCTGGGGTACACAGGTGCCTTAGATCTGGAAAATTCACCTGGCTATGGAGAGGGTAAACAAAGTGGGATTCATGCCTACAAGACTCCTGACTCTGGATCCATCCCTGCAAGGCAAGGGGTAGCAGGTGCTGGATCTGTCAAAGAGAAGAGACAGCAGTGCTCACACCTCAGCCCTACCAACCACAACACCTACTCCGGGAACTGGGGAAGAAAGCAGTGCCCAGGGTCCTGATGTGAGAAGGGGAGACTTGCCAATGGATAAAAAGAAAGGGCAGAGACTAGCTCAGGGCACAGGGGTGGGTTTGAGGGCCTTACCCAGGGAGGTTGTAAGTGCCAAGTTCTCCAGCATCACATCATGGTACAGGCATCTCTGAGCTTCATCAGGGAGACCCCATTCCTCCAAGGAAAAGTTCACGGCCACATCTTCAAAAGTCACACTGCCCTGTCTTGATTGGGACAGATGAAATCACAAACAAGCCTCTCTCAAGAGGACCTACAATCAATTCCCCTATTTATCTATTCTATGTCTATCCTCCTCCCAATCTCCCCAGTCAGAGGAGAAACTAGGCCCTGGCGCCATTGGCGCTATTGTCTCCCTATGGGCCCAATGACTACTGGGTCCAGCCGTCAGCAACAAGAGACAGGTGCACAAACAGATATTTAAACTGTGGGCCTGACATAGAGGCATCCAACCCTCCTGCCAGGCAATACCCCTGGTGTGATCAAGGTCATGTAAGTCCCAATACCAGGGACCTGGGACCATCAGACATACTCCCTCTCCATGTACATATCACTCTCGAGACTGCACATCCCTCATATCTAGACATGCCCATGGCCACCATCACCTCACCATCCCACTCTATAAGCATCTCCCTGACCTCCCCACACGTTGAAGTATTTTTATCACCTCCTTTTTTTTATAAAGTTTTTTTTTTTTAATTTTTATTTACTTTTTATTTTTGGCTGTGTTGGATCTTTGTTGCTGCGCGCAGGCTTTTCTCTGATTGAGGCGAGCGGGGGCTACTCTTTGTTGCGGTGCACAGGCTTCTCATTGCAGTGGCTTCTCTTATTGAGCACGGGCTCTAGGCACGCGGGCTTCACTAGTTGTGGCACAAGGGCTCAGTGGTTGTGGCTCGCGGGCTTAGTTGCTCCGCGGCATGTGGGATCTTCCCAGACCAGGGCTTGAACCCATGTCCCCTGCATTGGCAGGCGGATTCTTAACTACTGCGCCACCAGGGAAGCCCTGATCACCTCCTTTTCACTCCACTGGTGAGAGTGGGATTTCTGCCTAGGGTTAGGGCACCTGACACTGGACAGATGTTATCAGCAGCATCTTATTAATCATATATATCCACAGCCTGGAATAGGAGGACACCACATTCCACACAGGGCTACATGGAGTTACACTCTGGAAAACAGTGAACAACCAAGAGCTGTGGTATGCAAGCTTTGTAGTATCAAGAGGGTAAGGTGCTCCTGGTTTCCATGGAAGGATGCAATTTCCTTTTCTGAATAACTCCAAAGGACTGACAGGGAATTGAAACTCACTACAAAGGGATAAGCAGGAATTATACCTGGTCCCCTTTATAAAAAGGGTTGTTTGGTTAGGAGACCTTATCCACTGGAGCAGAGCAAGGTGGGGAACTGCTGCTCAGGCCATTTGAGGTCCTGCCAGTTTCAACACATGTCAAGGAAGCATATAATACTGGGAGTTAATTTTAGGCCTGACACCACAACTTAGCTGACAGCATCCAGAGTATGCTTGGCAAATTCATAAAGGATCCAGTAATTCTCTAGACCTCCATGGCTCCCACTAGCAGTGGCAGTGCCAAAATCTTCTATAATGGCCACCCTGACAGGCTCCATTCCTTACCTCAGACTTAGCCACACAGAATTGACTGTTCATTTCAGACACCCATGGCCCTATTCCACTTCTATGCTGTACTTGCTGTTCCCTTACCAGTCACAACTTTCCTCCGTCCACTTAACCCTCATTCAAAGCCTAGCCCATTGGTGGCCCACCCCAGGCCTACTGATGCTCACATATGACCACATTTCACCCCGATCTTATCCTCCAGGCTGAATGAAACATGTCAGAGCATACCAAAGTCATCAAAAAATCCTGGAGCATCCATAGGGAAGTAAGCACCAGCTCCAGCCTGACTGTCATCTTGCCTCAATTACTTCTAGGCCTCTGCATCCATCTTATTTCCATTGGCCACTTAGAATGTCTAGTCATCCGCCACACTATGTTGTCCCCAACACAACCTCCCTTTATGGCCACTTACCTTCCTCACTTTTGTTTGTGAAGCCCAATACCATGACCCAAGTACTCAAGACAGATATTGAGTCCACAGCCCCACCCTCCCTTTCCTGGGCGCCTAATAGCTTTACACAGTAACCTGAAGACTGCCCCTCCTTAATGTCACCAAAGCTTACTCATCATGGTCTACAGAGTACTGACCACATTTTGGATGTCTCCATCCTGAACCCCTCCGCACATTTCCACACCTATGTGTTCAGCTGTTCCTTTCACGCCTCCACTCAGTGATTTCTGATACACCTCAGACTTTAAACATGGCTAAAACAAAGCTCTTGTTACCCCCAGTGACTATTACTTACTACAGTCTTTCTCATTCCAGATGATGGAGTTTGCATCCCTACAGCTGCTAAGGCTGGAAACCCTGGGGTAATCTCTGACTCCTGTGTTTTACTCCCTCACTGTTCACATTAGAAAAAAATCTAGTTGTCCCTTTTTAAAACATGCATCCAGAATCCAACCACTTTTCCTAAGCCACCATTATGGTCCATTAACCCTCATCTGGACTATGATAGGAGCCTCTACCCTGATTTTCCCCTCCTCCTCCCTCAACTTCAGTCTGTTCTCCACTTTACAGCCCAATGGAGCCTGTTTATAGACACTGGTAAGAACACCTCCCTCCTCTGATCCAAATCTCCCTTCACCTCTAGAATAGACATCCATCTTTTCAGGGAATCATTTCTATACTGACTCCTGTCCCTGCTCTTTGTTCTCACCTAAAAGAAAGGAGACCTGTGGTTTCCTGAACAATCCCTGCTCAGTTTTACCTCTAAACATCTGGAAATCTTGGAACCAGTTCCTGGAAGAACCCTCCACGCCTGTTTACACTGGTTGTCAATCATGAGAATACCTCTATATAAAGCCTCACATGGATTCAGGGCTATGGGTTTGGAGTTTCTCCAGAGTTCCCAGACTCAAGAATTGGAGGGATAGCATTAAGAGTCCCAGGAAACCACAATTCAGAGAACACAGGAGTGGGATTTGTGGCCCTGAGGGACTGGAACACGCTCCACATACCTGTGCGAATTCCACAAGCACTTCTGCAGCCATGGGGACCTGTGCAAAGAGGCAGGCCTCGGAGGAAGGGATCCGTGGTGGGGTCCCATGTGCTGATCGCCTCCCTGTACCCTTCCCTGACCCTGGAGCCAGGTGACCTCAGGCTGATGGTCTAATCTCAATGATCAGTGTCCTTACCAGCTGCGTGAACCTGAACAAAGATTCAACCTCCCAGTACCTCAATGTCCTCAACGCCTCTGTTTTTCCTTTGAATAGCTTTTGGGAAATTTTTAACCTCTGACGTAGATCCTGTATTTTTTTTCTTAAAACTCCCCATGACTTCTAGAGTTCTACCATGAAGAACCCTCATCCTGCTATTCCAGCCTTCGCCTCACGTTGTTTGTTCCCTGCAGACAGAATATGGTTCCCAGGTTTCCCGAATCCTTCCGCCTCAATCCGACCTCCAAGCCTTTGCACCTGCGGTCCCTCCACCTGAAACCTCTCCCACGCGCCATCACCCTGTCTGAAACAGGGCCCCACCCACGGCCGCCTCACCGTCCAGGACACCGAGGCCTGGGCTGCGGGTACGTGAGCAGGCGCCCCGCACTCGGAGCTTTAGTGTCTGGTGGGGTGAGGACGGTGAGGGGCCGGAGGACGAGCGTTTACCTCAGGCGGGTCCCTCAGCGCCGCCGCAGCCATCGGGCTCTGTGGGCGGGGCGGGGCCGGTAGCGGCGGGAGAGGCGGCCGGACGCGGACACGGCGGTCCCTCTGCCGGGCCTAAAGCTGGGCACCCCGAGCGGCGTCGCCGAACCTCAGGCCCGCCTCTATGCCGCAGGGACAGCCCCTCCTCTCGCACCTCCTCAGTTCCGTCACCTCCGTCCCTACCCAGCGTTGCGGAGCTGAAACAGACCAAGGCCAATTAAAATGGCCGCCTGGAGGAGGAGACAGGAAGTCCCGCCCGACCCTTTGTGCCCAAACAGAAACTCCTTTTTTCCTGAGCCTTTATTGGCTCAGGGACTCTGCCTTCAACGCAAAGCATTCTGGGTCATGTAGTTCCCATTTCCAGGAGAAAAGGCCAAGATCCACTGCGGGGATGCTCTGGGAAATTGCGTACAAAACGTCTAAGGGACATTTTGAGAATGGCTAATGAAAGCGAAGGCATCAAGCATTTTCCTAACTTTGCTGTACAGACTGCACTTTAGGGTAAACAAATAGAAAATTAGGAAAGTTTCTTCTTTATATATGCAGAATTCCTGATAAGAATTAGGTAGAATAGGGACTGGTCTACAGCGCATAAAGTAATGAATTTCATCAATGATCACCAACCAATTACTTCAGCCAAATAACTGCAAGGGACAGCTAACACAACAGATAAAAATCCAGTGGGGGAAAAATGACATTGGATGAAAAAACCCTAATAACCTTTGGACCCACTGTGTGAAGTGTCCAAGAAAATTTAATCGGCCTATCTAAGAAAGAAATGGAAAATTTTATTCAAGCCAAGTAGGATTATAATCCGGGAACACCCTCTCAGAAAGCTCCAAGAACTGTTCTGGTCGTTAAAGGTCAAAGCAGTTATATAGGTTTATAATTATATAGACAGAGGGCTGTACTTTAAATGCCATAGATGGTTTGCACAATCAAGATCTGTAAGTACAAAGTGGTGGGTCATCGTGACTGACACCTTACAAGATCAAGAAGGCATGTTATCTTTTAAGGAGTTTTCTTGTTGGTGCTAGGAGAATGTTGCTCTTTATGGTTGAGCAGGAATTTCTGCCAATGGGGAGTTTTGGTGGATGCATAATGCAGATATACAATGCACAGTAGAGGGGAAAGAGGAAGCCAAAGGGCACAGAAAATTTTTTATGTTTAAATTATCCTTGGTTTGCCTCAGAATACAAATTTTTATTGCATCAATCGTTAACTTTGAAAAGCAGAGACACTCAGTCTTCAGAGCATCTGTTGGTGATGCAGTCATAAGTCTCAGCCCTGCCTGTGGAGTACAGTGACCAGAGTGAATTTGATCAATGCCTCTGGCTCTATTTATACATTTGTTGGAAGCAATGCAGAACATGTTAGGCCATCAGAGAAATGCAATTAGAAAATGTGGGAAATTATACCAAATGACCTAGTTACGCCACCATATATATGACAAATATAACACAAGAATGTAAGACAAATCTTTGAAATAAAAGAGAACTAAGATGCATAATTAAACATAAAATAGGAGTATATTGTTTGTGATTTAAACATAATTATTATGAAAAAATAATTTTAGAAAAAGTAGGAAAATTGAATTTTCAGTTATTGGTATTTCTGTTAGTGTGAAAATGTTATTGTAATTGTCATAATGAAAGAGAATTTGTACTTTATAGACATACTGGAAAGATTTATAAGTGAGGTGATGTGTCCGGCATTTTCAATGCTGTAAGTTTAGGAACATATTTATGAATTATATTTAGAGAAAATGAAAAAGTACATATTTATACTGAAAGTTGACCTATATATAGCTAAAAATCCTTTTAAAATCATTTGAAATATTATAATTAACAAGAGATTATGGGTATGCATATATGCAATAAAAATTAAAAATCAATATTAATCTTGTAAGAAGCTTTCTCCTATTTAAAAATTTAAAGCAAATGTTACTGAAATACAAACAAAAATTTGAAAAACATTAAAACAAAGAAATGTGAAAGAATTGAAGAAAATTGAAAACTGTAGAAATTAAACCAGAAATTATAAAAACCACCTCTAAATAAAAAGATATAAAGCAAGTTTCTATATAGAAAGGCTATTATGAATAAAAATACTAAAAGAGGTCATTTACTTGATGTATTTCAAACAAAATGCTAGTGTTTCAGAGCTTATTAGTTAAAGCTTACTTAAAGGGATAACAAAAGTATTTATTAGAAGAAATTATAAATATATCCAACAGCTTATTCTGGCAGAGAAAATCGTAGTGGGGTTAACAGTACATAGTAGTGAGCCTGGAAACACCTTACTGATATGTACATATTGAATAATTTAAGCGGGCATATATATATTAAACTTGATTATCAATTTGGACAGAAAATATATAATGCAATGAAATATTAAAATGGATTAAAAATTGAGATGGAAAAAATATTCTCAAATTGAAAATAATTTAATCAAACCTACACATGAAAAATCATATCTGTATGGATTGGGTAAAAATTTTCTCAGTCATGGGACTTCCCTGGTGCTGCAGTGGTTAAGAATCCACCTGCCAATGCAGGGGACACAGGTTCGAGCCCTGGTCTGGGAAGATCACACATGCTGTGAAGCAACTAAACCCGTGCACTACAACTACTGTGCCTGCACACCTAGAGCCTGTGCGCCACAACAAGAGAAGCCACCACAATGAGAAGTCCGCACACCACGACAAAGAGTAGCCCCCACTCGCCACAACTAGAGAAGCCTGCGCATAGCAGCAAAGACCCAACGCAGCCATAAATAAATTAATTAATTAAATTAAATTTTTTTCTCAGTACTTTAATTTATATAGCATTCTATAAAATTGAACGAAACTAGCAAATTGGTAGTACAATAAAAATACTAAATTAGAGTAAGAGAATTATAAAAAGGAAAAAAATGGAAATAGTTTATATAAAACCTTTGAAATGAATTTAAGTCATATACAAGCAGCATTACTTGTTTTGTATGAGGCGTAACAAAACTTGTTTTAATTAAAGAGACAAGGGCCTGCAAATTCTAAACTTGCTCTCATTATTGTACACATTGCCCATTACAAACTGCAGTTTTCTTGAGATAACAAAGGCTCTTAAATTTCCCCTGATTAGAGAGGTTCTATGTGAGCACAAATAAGGTGTAATCAAGAAAACTTCACTCTCCACAAAGGGATTGAAAGATACCTGTCAGTGTGTGTGATTAGGATATGATTTGTTAGAACAAGCCGTCTCATGACTTCTAGATAACGAACTAGATACCTACTGATTCACCACTGAATCATCAGAGATCTTTCCAGAGAGAGGAGGCAAAATATTAATAATAATGAAGATATTATGTATATATAAAACATGCCGTCATACAAGATAACCTTTAGCTTTGAGATTCTTTATATCCCTGATTATCTTGCTCTTTGTATCTTACAATCTTTTATTCACATGTTTTTTAAGTGTGTCTTGCTTTCACGAAATCTGACAGGAAGTTTAACACTTGCACTCATCAAAGACATCTTAGTAAAACACTCTTACAGATTCGATTTGCAAATCATGCTCCCAAAAGATAAAAAAATGCATATCCAACAATTGACATAAATGTCCACTCAAAAACTGAATAAAACACAGTCTTCTTACTCTTCGTGGGGAGCAAAGCTCTTAGAATGGACATTGTGAGGCTCAATGTGTTTGGTCAACAATAAGAGCAAGTATAATCCAGACAGGTTGTAGAGGAAACAGGGAGAGATACTAGGAAGCCCTAAAGCAAATAGATGAGGTGGCACCATGCCTCTTGGTCCCTCAGAATGCATCCTTTTTGTATCTCTTTGTCAGTATTTGTGTTCCAATCCCAGAAAGTAGATTTTTTTCCCCCATATAACGTTTCTTATTGAATTTTCTGAGATATGGTCTATTCCTTCTAAGAATATGACATGTATCTGGGAATAGTGCTTACTTACCAAATTTACATTTGTTGCCAGGATGGCCAAAATATCGGCATCTGTGTATGGGGTAAAAAGTGGGCATCCAAACAAGAGATAAAGGTTTTTAATTCCACGATCTCATCTCCTTGCTGGGCAGTGATTATTATTTCACCTGTAAATGCAGTGACAGTGTCTGCAAGGGGACTCAAGAATATCTCTGAAAAATAGTTGTAGAGTGAGAAAATTACAGAAAGTTATTAATGTTGATTAATGGAGTCATCCATTAAGCACTGTGGAAATCACTAGAAAAGGACTTGTGAAACCTGAGAACAGGTAAGTCTCAATGGGTGGTAAATGAAGGACACTGAGTCCTAAAATGTGAGAGAATTAAGTTGAGTCCATGGTTATGCTGGAGACTTGGCTACCATGAAATTCTTATTTCCACAAAGTGTGAATCCTTTCCATTCATGACAACCCTGAGAAAACAAACTTGAGAAAAAGAAACAGTAAGGTGAGAGCAGAAAGAGGTAGAAGAATGGAAGGAAAGCTATGGCATCATGTTTTATTCCATCAATAATCATTTACTAAACATCTCATCTGGCTCAGAGGCTCATCTAGATATGAGTTATACATCAGCAACCAAAAAACTGTGTTCTCATGCAGCCTTCAATCTAACTCTTTATTGAAGGAATAGTCAATAAATCACAAAAAAATTCTATATTATAGTAATTATAAGATGACAGGTGCTGTGGAAATATAAAAGAGCAGCAATGAGGAATGCAAGCATGTGGAGTCTGAGGATTTCAGTAGGAAATAGAGGGGTCAGAGATGTTCTCATAGTGCAGATAATATTCAAGCAAGTATTTAATGGAGAGGAGAGAGTGACAAGGATACATCAGAAAGATGTTCCATGGAGAAGAAATAGCCAATACACTTTCCCAAGGGTAGTTGTTTGCCTGGACTGCCAGACCACTCATATGACCATTGTGCCAGTTCCAGGGTGCTAGAAATATTTTCTGGTGTGTGTGTTTTTTCGTTTTGTTTAGTTTAATTTTTATTGGAGTATGGTTGCTTTACAATGTTGTGTTAGCCTCCACTGACAACAAAATGAATCATCCATAGACAGATATCCCCTCCCTTTTGGACGTCCCTCCCATTTAGGTTACCACAGTGCATTAGGTAGAGTTCCCTGTGCTATACAGTATGTTCCCATCAGTTGTCTATTTTATACATAGTATCAATAATGTATATGTGTCAATCCCAGTCTCCCAATTCCTCCCTCCCCACCCCTTTTCCGCTTGGTATCCATACATTTGTTCTCTATGTCTATGTCTCTATTTCCGCTTTGCAAATAAAATCTATACCATCTTTCTAGATTCCACATATATACGTTATTATACGATATTTGCTTTTCTGACTTACTTCACTCTGTATGACACTCTCTAGGTCCATCCATGTCTCTAAAAATGACCCAATTTCATTCATTTTTATGGCTGAGTGGTGTGTTTTAATATACTGTAAAATACAGTAAAAATATGTTGGTCTCTACCACTAGTTCCTGGCACAGAGCTCCTAAAACCCTTCTAATTTCCTAAGTGATAAGAGCACTAAGAGCATCTTTTGGTCTAATATTTGGTCTTTGACCACAGTTCCTGCCACCAAGCTCTGAAATCCCTTGGAATTTCATTTTATTTCTTTTTCTTCTCTGATTGCTGTGGCTAGGACTTCCAAAACTATGTTGAATAAAAGTGGCAAGAGTGGGCATCCTTGTCTTCGATTAAATGCTTTCAGCTTTTCACTGTTCAGTATGATACCAGTTGTGGGCTTATCATATATGGCCTTTATCATGTTGAGGTATGTACCCTCTATGCCCATTTTCTAGAGAGTTTTTTATCATAATCGGTATTGAATTTTGTCAAAAGCTTTTTCTGCATTCTATTGAGATGATCATATGATTTTTATTCTTCAACTTGTTAATGTGGTATATGATTGATTTGTGGATATTCAACCATCCTTGCATCCCTGGAATAAATCCCACTTGATCATGGTGTATGATCCTTTTAATGTATTGTTGGATTTGGTTTGCTAATATTTTGTTAAGGATTTTTGCATATATATTCATCAGTGATATTGGCCTGTAATTTTCTTTTTTTGTGATATCTTTGTCTTGTTTTGGTATTATAGTGAGGCTGGCCTTGTAGAATGAGTTCAAAAATGTTCCTGCTGTAAGTTTTCGGGAATAGTTTGAGAAGCAGAGGTGTTAACTCTTCTCTGAACTTCTGGTAGAATTCACCTGTGAAGCCATCTGGTCCTGAACTTTTGTTTGTTGGTAGTTTTTTAAAATTGCCGATTCAATTTCATTACTGGTTAATTGGTCCGTTCATATTTTCTATTTTTTCCTTGTTCAGTCTTGAGAGAGTGTACATTCTAGGAATTTGTCCATTTCTTCTAGGTTGTCCATTTTATTGGCATATAGTTGTTGATATTAATCTCATGATCCTTTGTATTTCTGTTGTGTCGGTTGAAACTTCTGCTTCTTCATTTCTGATTTTCTGGATTTTGGCCCTCTTTTTTCCTTAATGAGTGTGGCTAAAGATTTATCAATTTTATTTTTCTTTTCAAAGAACCTTCTCTGACCATAACTTTTCCTACTTGTCAAGTATCTTTTTCGACCACAATGCTATGAGACTAGAAATCAACTACAAGAAAGAGAAAAAAAACTGCAAAAAACACAAACACATGGAGACTAAATAATATGCTGCTAACAACCAATGGATCACTGAAGAAATCAAAGAAATAAAAAAAATATCAGGAGTTCCCTAGTGGCCTAGTGGTTAGGATTCCAGGATTTCACTGCTGTGGCCTGGGTTCAATCACTGGTCGGGAAACTGAGATCCCTCAAGCCGCCCAGCATGGCAAAAAAAAAAAAAAAAAAAAAAAATCTGTAGGCAAATGAAAACAAAAACACAACAATCCAAAATCTATGGGATATAGCAAAAGCAGTCCAAAGTGGGAAGTTTATAGTGATACAAGCCTACCTCAGGAAACAAGAAAAATCTCAAACAACCTAAACTTACACCTAAAGGAACTAGAAAAAGAACAAACAAAACCCAAATTTAGTAGAAGAAACAAATAATAAAGATCAGGGCAGAAATAGAGACTAAAAAAAAATTGAAACGGTCAATGAAACTGAAATTTTGTCAGTTTCTTAACAACAAAAAAATTCACCTACCATCTGACTCAGGAATTATACTCACAAATCTTAGTTCAAAATAAATGAAACACATTTCCACATGAAGACTAGCTATAAATGTCTGCAGCAGCTTTATCTTTAACATCCCCAAGCTGGAAACTCAACTATCAATAACAAGTGAATTGAGACAGGTGAATGGCATGTAACTGATATTCAGCTGATCCAATTGGGGACCCAGGTTGGCTGTCTCTGGCATCTGTACTATTGAACTACAACACTTCACAACACTGCTCTAGCAGGTGCCGAGTTCAGGCATGTTGATAATGAGGATAATGATGATGATGATGGTGGTATCAACAGGAGCAGTGATAGCAACAGAGATCATACCTCAGACCTGCACAGTCAGGAAGTAACAGACTGGTCTGTTTTCATACATGAACATTTAGACAAACAATAATACTGTGACATAAATACCATATTACCCCATTCTGTCAAGGAGGACTCTAAGGCAGGGAGAGGTTCAGAAACTTGCCTGGAGCCATACAGCCTGTGAGGAGCAGAGCTGGGATTCTCACCAGGAGCTCTGGCTCCAGGACTCGGCCTCCTGAGTGCTACACTAAGGAGGAAACAGTGCACAGCTCTGTGTGGGGCCAGCATTCTTGGAGAAGGTAGCCATGTGAGGGGGAGGTGATCTGGAGTATTTAATCCTCGAGAAAGGGGAATCTGTGTGAGGGGATGACTTGGTCATTCCCAGATTTTGATATTTCATGGACTTGTAAAATTTTTTTAAAAATCAGAAAATCTACATGGTGATTTGGTGCAGAAAGGACATCAACTATCATCTACACTCACTCACATTTCATTTTTAAAAAGGACTTTTAGGGAATTCCCTAGCAATCCAGTGGTTAGGCCTCTGTGCTCCCACTGAAGGGGGCAGGGGTTCGATCCCTGGTCTGGTCTGGGAACTAAGATCTTGCATGCCGTGCAACGTGGCCACAAAAAGGACTTTTAGCAGCAAAGAAAGCACAGGTTGGCACCTCATAGAGAAGGCACATCTTCTACATTGAATAACTTGAGGTTTCTGAGGAACTCACTCAGTGGCTGTATCTTCTTTACTTTGCTGAGGACAGGATGTTGGAATTCAAGGAATGGAGTCGGAACAGTGCCTGCAACAAACCTGACACCTGGTCTGTGCTTACGGGAACTTGGCTGTGGCCAGTGTTACAATTCTCTTTTAAATGACCTACATTTTATTTTTCTTATATAGATTGCGTCTTAAAAAGAATATTTGTATCTCTCTGCTAATTGGGAAAACCAGTTTGACTTGGGACAAGTGGAAGTTTACCATGAAAATACAATGAAATCAAAATAATGCTCTGAAGTCCCAGGGACCTCATGGGGTATGCTCACGGGTGCCCCCTCTATTAAAAAGGGATATTAGTGTCATGTCCCTGTTCGGGCACCAAAAAGGGGGAGGGGATATTAATAACAGTGGGCAATAGAGTTCTAGCACTATACCAAGAAGACTTTCTCCTGACAGCAGCAAGGGGAAGAGCGGGGAAAAAGAATCACTTTCTCAGGGTGTCCAGACATTCCACTTGATGTCGGATCTCTGCATCCTCTAAAATCATCTCCTGAAGCAGCACGGGAGCATGGTTCAGGCCTTAAGAAACAAGGGACAGAGGGATTAACCACGATGGCGGAAGAGAAGGACGTGCTCTCACTCCCTCTTGCGAGAGCACCAGAATCACAACTGGCTGCTGGACAATCATTGACAGGAAGACCCTGGACTTCACCAAAGAGGATACGCCACGTCCAAGGACAGAGGAGAAGCCACAGTGAGACGGTAGGAGGGGCGCAATCAGAGTAAAATCAAATCCCACAACTGCTGGGTGGGTGACTCACAGACTGGCGAACACTTATACCACAAAAGTCCACCCACTGGAGTGAATGTTCTGAGCCTCACGTCAGGCTTCCCAACCTGGGGGTCCGGCAACGGGAGGAGGAATTCCTAGAGAATCAGACTTTGAAGCCTAGTGGGAATTGATTGCAGGACTTTGACAGGACTGGGGGAAACAGAGACCCCACTCTTGGAGGGCACACACAAAGTAGTGTGCGCATCGGGACCCAGGGGAAGGAGCAGTGACCCTGGGGGAGACTGAACCAGACCTACCTGCTGGTGTTGGGGGGTCTCCTGCAGAGGCGGGGTGTGGCTCTGTTTCACCGTGGGGACAAGGACACTGGCAGCCGAGGTTCTGGGAAGTGCTCCTTGGCGTGAGCCTTCCCAGAGTCTGCCATTAACCTCACCAAAGAGCCCAGGTAGGCTCCAGTGTTGGGTTGCCTCAGGCAAAACAACCAACAGGGAAGGAACCCAGCCCCACCCATCAACAGTCAAGTGGATTAAAGTTTTACTGAGCTCTGACCGCCACAGCAACAGTCAGCTCAACCCACCATCAGAGCCTCCCATCAAGCCTCTTAGATAGCCTCAACCACCAGAGGGCAGACAGCAGAAGCAAGAAAAACTACAATCCTGCAGCCTGTGGACCAAAAACCACAGTTACAGATAGATAGACAAGATGAAAAGGCAGAGGGCTATGTACCAGATGAAGGAACAAGAAAAAACCCCAGAAAAACAACTAAATGAAGTGGAGATAGGCAACCTTCCAGAAAAAGAATTCAGAATAATGATAGTGAAGATGATCCAGGACCTCGGAATAAGAATGGAGGCAAAGATTGAGAAGATGCAAGAAATGATTTACAAAGACCTAGAAGAATTAAAGAACAAACAAACAGAGATGACCAATACAATAACTGAAATGAAAACTACACTAGAAGGAATCAATAGCAGAATAACTGAGGCAGAAGAACGGATAAGTGACCTGGAAGACAGAATGGTGGAATTCACTGCTGCGGAACAGACTAAAGAAAAAAGAATGAAAAGAAATGAAGACAGCCTAAGAGACCTCTGGGACAACATTAAACGCAACAACATTCGCATTATAGGGGTCCCAGAAGGAGAAGAGAGAGAGAAAGGACCAGAGAAAATATTCGAAGAGATTATAGTCGAAAACTTCCCTAACATGGGAAAGGAAATAGCCACCCAAATCCAGGAAGCGCAGAGAGTCCCATACAGAATAAACTCAAGGAGAAACACGCCGAGACACATAGTAATCAAAGTGGCAAAAATTAAAGACAAACAAAAATTATTGAAAGCAGCAAGGGAAAAACGACAAATAACATACAAGGGAACTCCCATAAGGTTAACAGCTGATTTCTCAGCAAAAACTCTACAAGCCAGAAGGGAGTGGCATGATATACTTAAAGTGATGAAAGGGAAGAACCTACAACCAAGATTACTCTACCCGGCAAGGATGTCATTTAGATTTGATGGAGAAATAAAAAGCTTTACAGACAAGCAAAAGCTACGAGAATTCAGCACCACCAAACCAGCTCTACAACAAATGCTAAAGGAACTTCTCTAAGTGGGAAACACAAGAGAAGAAAAGGACCTACAAAAACAAACCCAAAACAATTAAGAAAATGGTCATAGGAACATACATATCGATAATTACCTTAAACGTGAATGGATTAAATGCCCCAACCAAAAGACATAGACTGGCTGAATGGATACAAAAACAAGACCCATATATATGCTGTCTACAAGAGACCCACTTTAGACCTAGGGACACATACAGACTGAAAGTGAGGGGATGGAAAAAGATATTCCATGCAAATGGAAATCAAAAGAAAGCTGGAGTAGCTATACTCATATCAGATAAAATAGACTTTAAAATAAAGAATGTTACAAGAGACAAGGAAGGACACTACATAATGATCCAGGGATCAATCCAAGAAGAAGACATAACAATTATAAATATATATGCACCCAACATAGGAGCACCTCAATACATAAGGCAACTGCTAACAGCTATAAAAGAGGAAATCGACAGTAACACAATAATAGTGGGGGACTTTAACACCTCACTTACACCAATAGACAGATCATCCAAAATGAAAATAAATAAGGAAACAGAAGCTTTAAATGACACAATAGACCAGATAGATTTAATTGATATATATAGGATATTCCATCCAAAAACAGCAGATTACACGTTCTTCTCAAGTGTGCACGGAACATTCTCCAGGATAGATCACATCTTGGGTCACAAATCAAGCCTCAGTAAATTTAAGAAAATTGAAATCATATCAAGCATCTTTTCTGACCACAACGCTATGAGATTAGAAATGAATTACAGGGAAAAAAACGTAAAAAAGACAAACACATGGAGGCTAAACAATACGTTACTAAATAACCAAGAGATCACTGAAGAAATCAAAGAGGAAATCAAAAAATACCTAGAGACAAATGACAATGAAAACACGACGACCCAAAACCTATGGGATGCAGCAAAAGCAGTTCTAAGAGGGAAGTTTATAGCTATACAAGCCTACCTAAAGAAACAAGAAAAATCTCAAGTAAACAATCTAACCTTACACCTAAAGAAACTAGAGAAAGAAGAACAAACAAAACCCAAAGTTAGCAGAAGGAAAGAAATCATAAAGATCAGAGCAGAAATAAATGAAATAGAAACAAAAAAAACAATACCAAAGATCAATAAAACTAAAAGTTGGTTCTTTGAGAAGATAAACAAAATTGATAAGCCATTAGCCAGACTCATCAAGAAAAAGAGGGAGAGGACTCAAATCAATAAAATCAGAAATGAAAAAGGAGAAGTTACAACAGACACCGCAGAAATACAAAGCATCCTAAGAGACTACTACAAGCAACTTTATTCCAATAAAATGGACAACCTGGAAGAAATGGACAAATTCTTAGAAAGGTATAACCTTCCAAGACTGAACCAAGAAGAAACAGAAAATATGAACAGACCAATCACAAGTAATGAAATTGAAACTGTGATTAAAAATCTTCCAACAAACAAAAGTCCAGGACCAGATGGCTTCACTGGTGAATTCTATCAAACATTTAGAGAAGAGCTAACACCCATCCTTCTCAAACTCTTCCAAAAAATTGCAGAGGAAGGAACACTGCCAAACTCATTCTATGAGGCCACCATCACCCTGATACCAAAACCAGACAGACACTACAAAAAAAGAAAATTACAGACCAATATCACTGATGAATATAGATGCAAAAATCCTCAACAAAATACTAGCAAACAGAATCCAACAACACATTAAAAGGCTCATACACCACGATCAAGTGGGATTTATCCCAGGGATGCAAGGATTCTTCAATATACGCAAATCAATCAATGTGATACACCATATTAACAAATTGAAGAATAAAAACCATATGATCATCTCAATAGATGCAGAAAAAGCTTTTGACAAAATTCAACACCCATTTCTGACAAAAACTCTACAGAAAGTGGGCATAGAGGGAACCTACCTCAACATAATGAAGGCCATACATGACAAACCCACAGCAAACATCATTCTCAATGGTGAAAAACTGAAAGCATTTCCTCTAAGATCAGGAACGAGACAAGGATGTCCACTCTCACCACTATTATTCAACATAGTTCTGGAAGTCCTAGCCACGGCAATCAGAGAAGAAAAAGAAATAAAAGGAATACAAATTGGAAAAGAAGTAGTAAAACTGTCACTGTTTGCGGATGACATGATACTATACATAGAGAATCCTAAAACTGCCACCAGAAAACTGCTAGAGCTAATTAATGAATATGGTGAAGTTGCAGGATATAAAATTAATGCACAGAAATCTCTTGCATTCCTATACACTAATGATGAAAAATCTGAAAGAGAAATTATGGAAACACTTCCATTTACCATTGCAACAAAAAGAATAAAATACCTAGGAATAAACCTACCTATGGAGACAAAAGACCGGTATGCAGAAAACTATAAGACACTGATGAAAGAAATTACAGATGATACCAACAGATGGAGAGATATACCATGTTCTTGGATTGGAAGAATCAACATTGTGAAAATGAGTATACTACCCAAAGCAATCTACAGATTCAATGCAATCCCTATCAAATTACCAATGGCATTTTTTACAGAGCTAGAACAAATCATCTTAAAATTTGTATGGAGACACAAAAGACCCCGAATAGCCAAAGCAGTCTTGAGGCAAAAAAATGGAGCTGGAGGAATCAGACTCCCTGACTTCAGACTATACTACAAAGCTACAGTAATGAAGACAATATGGTACTGGCACAAAAACAGAAACACAGATCAATGGAACAAGATAGAAAGCCCAGAGATTAACCCACGCACCTATGGTCAACTAATCTATGACAAAGGAGGCAAAGATATACAATGGAGAAAAGACAGTGTCTTCAATAAGTGGTGCTGGGAAAACTGGACAGCTATATGTAAAAGAATGAAATTAGAATACTCCCTAACACGATACACAAAAATAAACTCAAAATGGATTAGAGACCTAAATATAAGACTGGACAGTATAAAACTCTTAGAGGAAAACATAGGAAGAACACTCTTTGACATAAATCACAGCAAGATCTTTTTTGATCCACCTCCTAGAGTAATGGAAATAAAAACAAAAATAAACAAATGGGACCTAATGAAACTTCAAAGTTTTTGCACAGCAAAGGAAACCATAAACAAGACGAAAAGACAACCCTCAGAATGGGAGAAAATATTTGCAAATGAATCAACGGACAAAGGATTAATCTCCAGAATATATAAACAGCTCATTCAGCTCAATATTAAAGAAACAAACACCCCAATCCAAAAATGGGCAGAAGACCTAAATAGACATTTCTCCAAAGAAGACATACAGACGGCCATGAAGCACATGAAAAGATGCTCAACATCACTAATTATTAGAGAAATGCAAATCAAAACTACAATGAGGTATCACCTCACTCCTGTTAGAATGGGCATCATCAGAAAATCTACAAACAACAAATGCTGGAGAGGGTGTGGAGAAAAGGGAACCCTCTTGCACTGTTGGTGGGAATGTAAATTGATACAGCCACTATGGAGAACAATATGGAGGTTCCTTAAAAAACTAAAAATAGAATTACCATATGACCCAGCAATCCCACTACTGGGCATATACCCAGAGAAAACCGTAATTCAAAAAGACACATGCACCCGAATGTTCATTGCAGCACTATCTACAATAGCCAGGTCATGGAAGCAACCTAAATGCCCATCAGCAGACGAATGGATAAAGAAGTTGTGGTACATATATACAATGGAATATTACTCAGCCATAAAAAGGAACGAAATTGAGTCATTTGTTGAGACGTGGATGGATCTAGAGACTGTCATACAGAGTGAAGTAAGTCAGAACGAGAAAAACAAATATCGTATATTAATGCATATATGTGGAACCTAGAAAAATGGTACAGATGAGCCGGTTTGCAGGGCAGAAGTTGAGACACAGATATAGAGAACGGACATATGGACACCAAGCGGGGAAAACTGCGGTGGGGTGGGGATGGTGGTGTGCTGAATTGGGCGAGTGGGATTGACATGTATACACTGATGTGTATAAAATTGATGCCTAATAAGAACCTGCAGTATAAAAAAACAAACAAACAAAACAACTAATACTAAACTTTCATTGGGTTATTTGTATGGAAATATGTTAATATAAATGTTTCAGACATTACATGAAATTTCTAAAAATCTTATATGTTCTGGTATACTGTTATAATAATCCTAGTTATTACTTTAAAATGTATATCTCAGAAATAACTAATTTTCTTGTCAACTGCATTATTATGAACTTTCATCAAATCTTTAACTGTGATCATTTTTAAGTATTTTGTCATTTACAGACAGTTCTGGGTGTACTCTGATGCTTTTGCAAACATGTTCCTATAAAAGGGTTTCATCTTCAAGAAATTCATGGAAAAGACTGTGACAAGTACAGGTTTCTGGTAACTGACTGTACTGCTGAACTGAATGAATAAGCATTTTCAGAACTCTAATGAAAAACTGATGAACTCATAAAAGTGCTAACAAAAGATCAAGATGAAAAAAAAATTAATTACATGGGACTGAGTGAACTGATGAGGATGAATATAATTTTTGTGACTTTCTGTCTGAATTAAAAAAAAAAATCCCACAAGGACTCAGAGGCAAAGAATATACAAATCAATTTTCACTGCAAAGTAAAGGAGCTGTTACAGTGGAGGATTACTGGACTGAATGTCAATATTATGACATAGTATGAGTGTGTTTCATGTTTGGTAATTGCAATCATTGTTGCTTTTGTTGTGGTCATCCATGTACAATGCTTGGTGTCAGTCTATTTATCTCTTGTAAAAATAAAATACAGTGTGTGTGTGTGTGAAAAAAAATAAAAAACAAAAAAATAAAAACAAATGGATGGCTAAAGAAGATGTGGTACAGATATATACAATGGAATATTACTCAGCCATAGAAAAGAATGAAATTCTGCCATTTGCAGTAATGTGGATGGACCTCAAAGATATGCTCAGTGAAATAAATCAGAGAAAGACAAACACCATATGATATCACTTATACGTGGAATCTAAAAAATAATACAAATGAATGTACAGCAAAACAGAAACAGACTCACCGATAGAGAAAACCAACTAGTGGTTACCAGAGGGGAATGGGAAGGGGGTAGGAACAAGTTGGGGGTATGGGATTAAGAGATACAAAGTACTATGTATAAAATAGATAAGCAAGAAGGATATGTTGTATAGCACAGGGAATTATATATCATTAGCTTGTAATTACTTTTAACATAGTATAATCTGTAAAAGTACTGAATCACTAAGCTATATGCCTGAACCTAGTATAATACTGTAAATCCACTATACTTCAATAAAAATTTTTTAATTAAAAAAAAAAAAAAGAAACAAGGAACAATGGTGTAGCATTCAGGAGAGGAGCTACCCCCACCTTTTGTTTTTTGGCCGTGCTGCGTGGCATGTGGGATCTTACTTCACCGACCAGGGATCGAACCAGTACCCCCTTCATTGGAAGTGTGAAGTCTTAACTACTGGACTACCAGGGAAGTCACCAGAGCCTGTTTTAACTGGGATTGTATGGTTTAAGAAGATACCCTGGATGAACTGATGGCAAATGGTTCTCAAGAAGTACTGCCTGACTCACACTCTTCTCTGAAGCAGCCTATAACCCATGACCCTGCTAACTGGACCGAGGGGACACATGACCCAACCAGGCTTGGCTAGTCAGTTCCCCTTCTGTGGAATCTGGAGCGGGGACCTCAGATGTGGTTAGAGTGTGCTGGGCACTCAGGTGAGGACTTGTGTTTTTTACCAAAAGACCCTTGATGCAGACAGAAAGGTTGGAATAGAGGATGTCGGTCCAGAACATGGTGAGGAGTGCAGGGAAGAAGGACGGTGCGTGCCAGTGGTCTTCTCAACCAGCCAGTCCTGGACAGAGAGAACAGAACCAAATAGGCAGCAGGTCCATGAATGGAGCAGAGGTGAGCTCTTACCCACTGAGACCAGGAGCCCAAAGGTCTCCATTATTACCTCTTGGTACCAGGTCCTCTGGGCTGCGCTGTCTCTACTCCTCCAGGATGAAGGTTACAAACACCTGAAAAAGTCAAACCTCATATTGGGATGTTAGATGGCATCAGAGGCTGTCAATCAGTCGCTGATGAAGGTGGAGAGACCCAGCCCTGAATCACTGATTCTCGAGGGTCAAGCTCTGTGCTGTGCTCAAAGGGGAGGAAGGTGCGGCCTCTGGACATAATGCAATTGCAGCTGAGAGAAAAACCTCCCATGGGGGAAGCCACTGGTGATGACAGACAAGGGCATTCCTGTGAGAACTGTGAGGGCAGGTGCTAAGTGGGGAAATGGTCATGTTGATAATTCCAACAAAGGTAACAGCAGCTGAGACTCCTTGGAACTCTGTGCGTGCCTGCCCAGGGATTAGTGCTTCACGTGCTGAGGTAAAGGGATTAAACATCCTCAGCTCTGGAGCTAGACTTAGGGGTATGAACCCAGCATCTTGAATCAGACACTTGTCCATTGTGTGACCTTGGGGAACCCACAACATCATTCTGACCCTGGATTTCCCCGGCAGTACAATAATAGTTCCCACTTTCTTGGGTTGTTGTGAGAATTAAAGAGAATATGTTCATAAAACAAACCCTGGAATCCTGGCACCGTTAGGTACTCAGTGTTTTGTTACTTTTATTAATCCTCACAGGGACCAAGGTAAGCGCCTCACCACCTCCATGCCAGTCAGCAAACTGAGGCTCAGGGAGCTCTAGCAAGTTGCCCAGAGATTCCCAGGTGGGGAAACCAGACTGAGATGTCAGTGCTCTGCAGCCTCTACCTCCTTGCGGGTGGGTTGGGTGGGTGGGTCAGTGGCTTCTGAGAAGCCCCATTTCTTTCCCAAATGCACCCGGGGACTTTGGGGAAAATGAGGGGTGCCTGGCCAGGGAATGTCACGGCAGGCAAAGGTTAGTGCTGCCTAGGTCCAGTGAGGTTGCGGGTATAGCCATGGCACAGCAAATAGGCATTTCAGCTCTTCACCTCCCACAGCTCACGGGTAGAGCCACACCTTATACCTGTTTTACAAAGGGGGAAACTGAGGCCCAGAGTGGGGGCTTATTTGCCTGTGAGTCACAATATTTTGGGATCAGGATTCAAACCCAGGCTGCCTGACCCAGGGCTTGGGGAGTCTGATTACTACCCTATTTCCAGTCCTGCTAGGCTTTGGGACTCAAAAAACACCCTGTTCATCCTGATGCCATCTCGTCTCCCTCCCCAAGAGTTCGGCTCCAACCCACCAACCCCCATGATGATAGACCAGGCAAATGGGCGAACACTACTAAGCAAGGGTTTGTGGTATTATTAAATGTCTGGACTTTAGAAAGTGATGGAGAATACATTAATAACACAGATTAAAATTAAAAGTATATGGTATATGTATCCATTACATTGCACATAGCATAAAAAATTGAAAAAATTAGAACATATTATTCCAGTATTAAAAACAATTATTCCATAAATTAAAAAGTCACAAAATGAGTGAAATTCCAATACAACTTGGCTGTTTCACTGTTCTCTTGTGAAAGAAAGAAAATAGCCAAAATTCATAGAATAGGCAGAAGATATGAACATTTCACTAAAGATACAGAGGTAGCAAATATGCATATGAAGAAATGCTCATCATGCATCTTTAGGGAAATGCAAATAAAACAACAGTTAGATAGCTGGACAAACTTACAAAAAGTGTTAAAATTAAGAATGATTGACTATAAAAAATACAAGTAATAAAAAAAAGAAATACACATTCCCAATAAAAACACTAATATCCTGGAATGTTATCTTTTATCCCTTTTATGTAGAAAGACACATATGTACAATATAATAAAGTGACAACTTTTGTTAAAAAAAAAAAAAAAGAACGATTGAACAAATGAAGTATTCACCAGGATGTGGAAGAAATGGAGCTCTCATACACTGCTGGTAAGAATGAAAAAAATGGGAATTCCCTGGCAGTCCAGTGGTTAGGACTCTGCACTTTCACTGATGAGGCCTGGTTGGGAAACTAAGATCCCGCAAGCTGTGCAGCACGGCCAGAAAAAAAAAAAAAAATGAAAAATGTATAATTAGTTCAGATCACAATTTGGTAGTTTGTTTTAAGTTAAACATTCACCTACCCTATGACTTAAACTTTGCACTCTGAGTTACTGAAGATAAACATATACCCACATAAAAACTTATACACAAATGTTTGTACCAGCTTTTTTTCCCAATAGTCAAAAATTAGAAAAACCCCAAATGTCCATAAGCAAACGAATGGATAAATAGTGGTATATTCAAAGATAAGAATGTTTCTTAGAAAAAAAAGTATGAGTTGCTTATATATCATTGATGACTCTCCAAGTATTTATGCAACATAAATAAAAGCAGGAAAAAGAGTAAATACTTCGATTCCCATCACATGAATTCTAGAAAATGGAAAATTATATATTATAATGGAAAGTAAATCAATGGTTACTTGAAGGGGTGTGAGGGGCAAGGAGAGAGAGATTACAAAAGGTCATGAGATAAATATACAGTAACAGATACAGTCATTACCATGACTACAATGATGGTTTCAGTTCCATACATACGTCAGAGCTATCTGATAACAAATAGCTTTTGAAATGTTTCAAGATAAAAAAAAAAAACAACTCTATGTCCAACTGTTTTGGGAAAATAGGTTTGGCAATCCTACATTCATTCCACTTTGTCATGCCCTCTCGGGGTTGGTCTTACCTCAAAGACAGCAAATAGAGTGAGCAATGACTTTCCACCAGAGTCAACAGGAATGTGGCCTGGGTCACAAGAGACACATCTGTGGACTACAGATTCTCCTTTTCTCTTTTTTTTAAATCTGCCTGGCTCTTTGTAGGACCTGGGGAAGAGAGTTCCCTCAGCATTGCTGACGTCCCCTGTGAACAAGGGAAAAAATTCATGCTGCTCCCAGAAGCAGTTGAGGTTGTCACACTTGACCCTTCCTCAGGGTGCCCTCTGAGTCTCCTAAAACTCATAGCATCCAGGCCTCAAATGAGGACAAGAAAGTCCTGCAGTCTTTCCTAGGAGGCCACGGGCAGAAATGCAAATTTGGCAAAAACTAGTAAGTTAATTTCTGCCTCTGTAATGTCTCCTCTGAGGCATAGAAAGTTTGATATCCCCATAAAAGTTGCTCACCCCTTCATGCTTGTAGAGCCCAAATCTGTTTATAACCTACCCTACTTGGTAAATAGAATGTCCAAGATTAAAGAGAACTTAACAGTAAGGTCTTTGCTACTGTTCAAACCAAAGCAATGTTCTGGCAGATCTGCCAGCAATGGCTGGCAGTTCTTTAGCTGGTGACTCGGAAGCTAGAAAAATTCATCACAGGTATCTTGAGACCAAAGTGTCCCTAAAAATGGTAATCCTTCTCTGCAAGCTGCCAGATGAACTCATATGATGTTCTCTGGGCCAACAGTAGGTCAGGCCCATGCCCAAGCTGGTCAGAAAGGGAATGAGGACATCCTAAAGGTTCAGGCTATTCCTAATTTCCTCCCACAAATGAGAGAACAGAGTTGGCTTCCCTGAGCACACTACAGTAGTGACTGATGCACACTGTGGGGATGTGCCAGGTTATAGGGGTGAAATGGATCTGGCTACAGAAAGTGGCAGTGACATAAATCTATCAAGAGCCCTGGGTAGGTTAGAGAGTGCAACACAGTCACACATGCTTCCCACATAACTGAAAATTATGAGGAATCTCTCTACTCCTGATGTTTGGATGCATGGGGCAACTAGTGCCTCACAGTTTTGTCCAATGTCATTACACTGAACAAGGAAATTATACATTTCTTACACATTTAAGGCCTTTCTCCAGAGTGAACTCGCTGGTGCTGAGAGAGGTTAGATTTTCGGCTAAAAGACTTCCCACATTCGCTGCAGTCATAAGGCTTTTCTCCTGTGTGAACTCTCTGATGATAATGAAGGGTGGAACGAGAGGTAAAAGATTTCCCACATTCATTGCACTCATAAGGCCTTTCTCCTGTGTGAACTCTCCGGTGAATAATCAGGTGAATTCTTTGGGTAAAGGACTTCCCACAGTCACTACATGCATGAGGCCTTTCTCCTGTGTGAACTCTCCGATGGCGAATCAGTATTGAGCTATTGGTAAAAGATTTCCCACAGTCACTGCACTTATAAGGCCTTTCTCCAGTGTGAACTCTCTGATGATAGCCAAGGGCAGAGACAGAAGTAAAAGATTTCTCACATTCACTGCACTCATAAGGCCTTTCTCCAGTGTGAACTCTCCGGTGTTTAGAGAGGTATGAATTCTGGCTAAAGGATCTCCCACAATCACTACATTCATAAGGCTTTTCTCCAGTGTGAACTCTCTGGTGTTGATTCAATTGGGAACTGTCCCTAAAAGATTTACCACATTCACTGCAGTCAAAAGGCCTTTCTCCTGTGTGAACTCTCTGATGACAACGGAGGGCAGAGCTAGAGGTAAAAGATTTCTCACATTCGCTGCACTCATAAGGCCTTTCTCCAATGTGAATTTTCTGATGATAACGAAGGGCGGAACCAGAGGTAAAAGATTTTCCACATTCACTGCACTCATAAGGTCTTTCTCCCGTGTGAACTCTCTGGTGTATGTTGAGATGATTTCTTTGGGTAAAGGATTTCCCACATTCACTGCACTCATAAGGCCTTTCTCCTGTATGAACTCTACGGTGTCGAATGAGTATCGGTCCATTGGTAAAGGATTTCCCACATTCACTGCACTCATAAGGTTTTTCTCCTGTGTGAACTCTCTGATGATAACAGAGGGCGGAACCAGAGGTAAAAGATTTCCCACATTCACTACATTCATAAGGCCTTTCTCCAGTGTGAACTCTCTGGTGTTGAGACAGGTAAGATTTGTGGCTAAAGGATTTCCCACATTCACTGCACTCATAAGGCCTTTCTCCTGTGTGAACCCTTCGGTGTATAATGAGGTGATTTATTTGGGTAAAAGACTTTCCACAATCAGTACACTCATATGGCCTTTCTCCTGTGTGAATTCTCTGATGATAACGTAGGCCAGAGCTAGAGGTAAAAGACTTCCCACATTCCCCACATTTATAAGGCTTTTCTCCAGTGTGAACTCTCTGATGATAACGGAGGGCGGAGCTAGAAGTAAAGGATTTCCCACATTCACTGCACTCATAAGGCCTTTCTCCTGTGTGAACCCTCCAGTGTTCAATGAGGTCAGATTTTCGTCTAAAGGACTTCCTACATTCAGTGCACCCATAACTCATTTCTCCAGTGTGAACTGTCTGTTGTTGAAAAAAGATGGAGCTATGGCTAAAAGATTGTGCACATTGATGGCAAATGTGGCAATTTTCTCCAGTGTGACTCCTCTGAGGATAAATGAGGACAAATTCTTGGCTAAAGAATTTCCCACATTTGCTGCACTTGTACTGCCTTGCCCCAGTATGAATTCTTCGATGTTGAATGAAGGCTGAGTTTCCCTTAAAAGATTTTCCACAGTCGCCACAGTCATAAAGCCTGTCACCAGTGTGAACTCTCTTGTGCACAACAAATGAGGATTTATACTTGAATATTTTCCCACATTCACTGCACATAAAACACTGTCTTTCAGTGTAGACACTCTGGGCCTGAACAAGTGTGTGTTTGGGGCTGAAGGCTTTCTTGCATTCTCCCCTGGTGCAATGACTTTTTCTGCTTTGTAAAGTTTCCATGCAGTGGGTGACTGTGTTTGGCTTTTCCCCAGTGTGAATGGTCTGTTGATTCAGATGTCCTGAGGTGGCTAGGAAGTCCTCTGCAACTTTCTTGCAGGTAAAAGGCTCCCCTGACACATGGAAATTGCTGCTCTTCACAAATGAGGCCCTGTCCACACCGATTATGAATGGTTTTTCTTGCATGTGTTGCTCCTGGTGCTGCTGAGTGTCTGCACTGAAATAAAATCCTTTTGCACATGCCCTACACTTGAATAATTTCTGGCTGTGTTGTGTTCCCTGCTGCTCAGTCAAATGGAAAATGTCTCTCAAGACCGGACCACACATCTCACAGGGGTGAGTCTTCTGGGAAGATGAAGGTTCCTTGGAAGTCCTGACCTGTGACATTACCACAGAAACACTCTGTTCAAAGGATGCCTCAACATTCTCTTCTCCACTCCAGAAACCTGAATGCAAAGAAACACTGATGAGGTACACATTCAGTTTATTGGAAGGGGCAACCCAACCACAAACGTGCAAATGAAACAAAAAAAGAGTAGGGGTAATTATACTATGTCAGAAAAGACAAACTTTAAGTAAATAGACAAAGGAGGTCATTATATAATGATAAAGCAGTCAATTCATCAAGAGGATATAACAATTACAAGTATATTTGCACCCAATATTGGAACACCTGAATATATTAAGCAAATACAAACAAATCCGAAGGCAGAAAAAGAAAGCAGTGCAGTAATATTAGGGGTTCAATGCCCCACTCTGAATAAGAAAACGTTGGTCTTGAACTGCACCTAAGACCAAATGGACCTAACAGACATGTACAAAAGATGCCATCCAACTATAGCAGAATACACATTCTTCTCAAGTACACAGAGAACA
The DNA here is from genome assembly GCF_965194825.1 of Balaenoptera physalus. Lineage (NCBI taxonomy): Eukaryota > Metazoa > Chordata > Mammalia > Artiodactyla > Balaenopteridae > Balaenoptera > Balaenoptera physalus. The sequence continues at coordinate 602,963 of NC_138900.1, forward strand.
TTCTCTAGGATAGTTCACATATTAGGTCACAAAACAAGTATTAACAAATTTAAGAAGATGGAAAACATATTAAATATCTTTTCCAACCACAATGGTACGAAACTAGAAATCATTAACAGGAGGAAAGCTGGGAAATTCACGAATATGTAGAATTTAAATGACACATTCCTGAACGACCTATGGGTTAAATAAGAAATAATTAAAAAAAAAATATTCAAACAAATGTAAATGGAAACATAACACACCAAAACTTATGGGATGCAGAAAAAGCAACTGTAAGAGGATAGTTTATAGCAATAAATGACTACATTAAGAAAAAAGAATGATCTCTAATAAACAACCTAACTCTATATCTCAAGGTATGAGAAAAAGAACAAACCAAGGTTAAAGTTAGCAGAAATAAAACAAATAATAAAGATCAGAGCAGAAATTAAAGAAATAGAGACTAGAAAAATGACAGAAAATACCAATAAAACTAAGAGGCTTTTTTTTTTTTTAAACGTTTTACTTTGTTTTTTGGCCACTCTGCATGGCTTCTGGGATCTTAGTTCCCTGACCAGGCATCAAACCTGGACCCCCCTGGGGTGGAAGTGCAGAGTCCTAACCACTGATCACCAGGGAAGTCTCAAGAGTTGGTTTTTTTGAAAAGATAAATTGACAAGCCTTTAGCTAGATTATAAAACAAAGAGAGACGACTCAAAATCAGAAATGAAAGAGGAGACATAACAACTGATACTGCAGGAATACAATCAATCAGAAGAAACTAGAATGAACAATTATTTGCCAACAAATTGGATAACTCAGAAGAAATGAATAAAACTCCTATAAACATAAAACCTACCAAAATAAAATCGTGAAGAAATAGAAAATCTGAATTAACCTATAACTGGTAAGCAGATTGAATCACTAATAAAAAAATCTCCCAACAAAGAAAAGCCCAGGACTAGACAAAATCACTGGGAATTCTACTAAATATTTAAAACATTAATATCAATCCTTCCCAAAGATTTCCAAAAAATTGAAGCAGGAACACTCCCAAGCTCATTTTATGAGACCAGCATTACTCTGATATCAAAGCCATTTAAGAAGAATACAGCAGAAGAAAATTACAGGCCAATATCCCTGATGAGGATGTCCCTGGTGGCACAGTGATTAAGAATCCGCCTGCCAATGCACAGGACACAGGTTCGAGACCTGGTCTGGGTAGATCCCACATGCTGCGGAGCAACTAAGCCCTTGCGCTCTAGAGCCTGCGAGCCACAACTACTGAACCTGCGTGCTGCAACTACTGAGGCCTGCGTGCCTTGAGTCCATGCTCTGCAACAAGGGAAGCCACCACAATGAGAAGCACATGCACTACAACGAAGAGGAACCCCCGCTCGTCGCAACTAGAGAAAGCCCACGCACAGCAACGAAGATCCAACAAAGCCAAAAATAAATAAATAAAATAAATTAATTTAAAAAAAAATCCCTGATAAATATAGATGCAAAAATCCTCAACCAAATACTTGCAAACCAAATCCAACAGCACATTTACAGGATCATACATCACAATCAAGTAGAATTTATCCCTGGGATGCAAAGATGGTTCAACATCATGTGCAAATCAATAAATGTGATACACTGCATTATCAGAACAAAGGATAAAAATCATAATCATATGAATAGATGCTGAAAAACCATTTTAAAATTCAATATCCATTCATGATAAAAACTCTCAACAAGTTAGGTATAGAAGAGGGACTTCCCTGGTAGTCCAGTGGTTAAGAATCCGCCTTCCAATGCAGGAGACACAGGTTCGGTCCTGGGTTGGGGAACTAAGCCCACACACCGCAACTACTGAGCCCATGCACTGCAACTACTCAGCCCACGCACTGCAACTACTGAGCCCACACACTCTGCAGCCCGCCCGCCACAACTAGAGAGCCCATGCACCGCAACTACTGAGCCCACGCGCTCTGCAGCCCATGTGCCATAACTAGAGAGCCTGTGCGCCGCAACTAGTGAGCCCATGCGCTCTAACTAGAGGGCCTGCAGGTCACAGCTACTGAGCCCGCACGCCACAACTAGAGAGAAGCCTGTGCACCACAACTAAAAGCTGCTGCGCACCACATCTAAGACTAGACACAGCCGAATTAATTAATTATTTTTTTTAAAAAAAGCTAGGTATAGAAGGAATGTACTTCAACACATCTGACAAGCACACACCTAACATCATATTGAACATTCAAAAGCTAAAAGGTTTTCCTCTACATCAGGAACAAGACAAGGATGCCTACCCTATCCATTTTTATTCAACATAGTACAGGAAGTCCCACCCAGAGTAAGTAGAGAAGAAAAAGAAAGAAAAGGCATTCAAATTGGACTGGAAGAAGGAAAAGTGTTTGTTTGCAGGTAACACACTCTTATATGTAGAAAACCCCAAAATTCAACCCTAACAAATGAATTCAGTAAAGTTGCAGGATAAAAAGGACCAATATACAAATTTCAGTTGCATTTATATACACTAATAAAAAACTGTCTGAACAGAAAATTAAGAAAACAATCTTATTTTAAATAGCATCAAAAGAATAAAATACTCAGGAACAAATTTAACCTAGGGGATGAAAGATTTACATTCTGAAAATCATAAGACAACAATGAAAGAAACTGAAGAAGACACAAATAAATGGAAAGATATCCAGTATTCTTGGATTGGAAAAATTAATATTGTTAATTTTACCAAGAGCAATTTATAGATTGAAAACAATCCATATCAAAATTCCAATGATATTTTCCACAGAAATAGAAAAAACAATCCTAAAATTTGTATGGAACCATGAAAAATCCCAAATGGCCAAAACAATCTTGAAAAAGGACAAAGCTAGAGGCATCACATTTCCTGATTTCAAAATATTACAATGCTATGGTAATTAATACATTATGGTACTGGCATAAAAACAGACCAACTTAACAGAACAAAGAGCCCAGAAATAAACTCACGCATATATGGTCAACTCATCTTTGATAGGCACAACAAGAACACACAATGGAGAAAGGACAGCTTCTTCCAAAAATGGTGATGGAAAAACTGGTTATCTACATGCAAAAAAAATGAAACTAGAGCCTTATTTCACACCACTCACAAAAATTAACTTGAATTGGATTAAAATTTTTAAACATAAACCCTGAAATTGTAAAACTTTTAGAAGAAAATACAGAGAAAAAGCTCCTTGACATTGGTGTTGGCAATGATTTTTTTAGATGACACCAATAGCACAAGCAATGAAAGCAAAAATAAACAAGTGGGACTATATCAAATGGAAAAGGTTCTTTATAGCAAGGGAAACAAAATGAAAACACAACCTAAGGAAAAGGAGAAAATACTTGCAAAGGATTTATCTGATAAGGGGTTAATATCCAGAAAATATCAGAACTCATATAATTCAACAATAAAAAACTAAAGAATCCAATTAAAAATGGGCAAAAGGACCTGAACAGATATTTATCCAAAACATACAAATGATCAACAGGTATATGAAAAGGTGCTCAACATCACTAACATCGGGGAAATGCAAATCCAAACCACAAGGAGATATCACCTCACACCTGTCTGGAAGACTACTATCAAAGAGACAAGAGATACATGTTCGTTAGGATGTGAAGAAAGGGAAAGCCTTCTACATTGTTGGTAGGAATGTAAATCAGTACAGCCATTAGGGAAAACTGTATGGAATTTCCTAAAAATTAAAAATAGAACTACTGCATGGTCCAATAATCCCAATTCTGTGTCTATTTCCAGAGGAAACAAAATCTGTATCTCAAACAGGTGTTTGCATCCCCATGTTCACTGCAGCATGATCCACAATAGCCCAGGTATAGAAACAACCTAAGTACAGGCATACCTTGTTTTATTGTGCTTCACAGATAACGCATTTTTTTTTACACATTAAAGGTATGCAGTAACCCTGTGTCAAGCAAGTCTACTGGCACCATTTTTCTTACAGCATTTGCTCACTTTGTGTCTGTGCGTCAGGTTTTGGTAACTTTTGCAATATTTCAAACTTTTTCATTATTGTTATACTTGTTATGGTGATCTGTGATCAGTGATCTTTGTTTTGGGGTGCCACAAACTGGACCCATAGGACAGCAAACTTAATCAATAAACACTGTATGTGTTCGGCTGCTCTACCGACTGGCAAATCCGTCTCTCTCCTTCTCCTCACGCCTCTGTATTTCTTGAGATACAACAATATTGAAATTAGGCGAATTAATAACCCTACAATGGCCTCTAAGAGCTCAAGTAAAAGGAAGGATCACATGTCTTTCACTTTAAATCAAAAGCTAGAAATGATTAAGCTTAGGGAGGAAGGCAAGTTAAAAGTCAAGAGAGGCTGAAAGCCAGGCCTCTTGGACCAAACAGTATTAACCAAGTTGTGTCAATAAATGCAAAGGAAAAGTTCTTGAAGTAAATTAAAAGTGTTACTCTAGTGAACACACAAATAATAAGAAAGCAAAGGGCTTCCCTGGTGGCGCAGTGGTTGAGAGTCTGCCTGCCAATGCAGGGGACACGGGTTCGAGCCCTGGTCTGGGAAGATCCCACATACCGTGGAGCAGCTAAGCCCGTGTCCCAGAACTACTGAGCTTGCGCGTCTGGAGCCTGTGCTCCGCAACAAGAGAGGCCGCGACAGTGAGAGGCCCGCGCACCGCGATGAAGAGTGGCCCCCGCTCGCAGCAACTAGAGAAAGCCCTCGCACAGAAACGAAGACCCAACACAGCCAAAAATAAATAAATAAATAAATAAATTTATTTAAAAAAAAAAAAAAAGAAAAATAGTCTCATTGCTGATATGGAGAAAATTTTAGTGATCTGTATCCAAGATCAAGCCAGCCACAACATTACCTTAAGCCAAAGCCTAATCCAGAGTCAGGCCCCAACTCTCTCCAACTCTGTGATGGCTGAGAGAGGTCAGAAGCTGCAAAAAAAAAGTATGAAGCTAGCATAGGTTGGTTCATGAGATTTAAGGAAAGAAGCTGTCTCGATAACATAAAAGTACAAGGTGAAAAAAATGCTGATGTAGAAGCTGTACCAAAGTTATCCAGATGATCTAGCTAAGATAATTAATGGACATGGCTACACTAAACAACACATTTTTAATGTAGATGAAACAGTCTTATGTTGGAAGAAAATGGCATCTAGGACTTTCACAGTTAGAGAGGAGAAGTCAAGGCTGGCTTCAAAGCTTCAAAGGACAGGCTGATTCTCTTGTTAGGGGTAATGCAGCTGGTGACTGAAAGTTGAAGCCAACGCACATTTATCATTCTGAAAATCTTAGGCCCTTAACAATTCTGCTAAATCTACTCTGCATATATTCTATAAATGGAACAACAAAGCCTGGATGACAGCACGTCTCCTTATAACATGGTTTACTGAATATTTTAAGACTATTGTTGAGACCTACTGCTCTGAAAAAAAAAATGTTTTCAAAATATTACTACTCACTGACAATGCAGCTGGTCAGCCAAGAGCTCTGATGGAGATGTACAAGATTAATGTTCTTTACATGCCTACTACTAAAACATCTATTCTGTAGCCCATGGATCAAGTAGTTTACACTGTCAAGTCTTAAGAAATACATTTCATAAGGCTATAGCTGCCATAGATAGCAATTCCTCTGATGGATCAGGGCAAATTAAATTGAAAACCTTCTGGAAAGGACTCACCATTCTAGATGCCATTAAGAACATTTATGAATCATGGGAAGAGGTAAAAATATCAACATTAACAGGAGTTGGGAAAAAGCTGATTCCAACTCTCTGGATGACTTTGAGGGGTTCAGCACTTAAGTGGAGGAAGTAACTGCAGATGTAGTGGAAAAACCAAGAGAACTAGAATTAGAAGTGCAGCTGGAAGATGACGGAATTGCTGCAATCTCAAGAGAAAACTTTAACAGATGAGGAGCTGTTTCTTACAGATGAGAAAAGAAAATGGTTTCTTGGATGGAATGTACTCCTGGTGAAGATGCTGTGCAGATTGTTGAAATGATGACAAAGGCTTTATTTTATTTTATTTTTTTAAATTTTTAAAAATGTAATTGGGCTTTTTTAAAAAAAATTTTATTTATTTATTTATTTATGGCTGTGTTGGGTCTTCGTTTCTGTGCGAGGGCTTTCTCTAGCTGCGGCAAGTGGGGGCCACTCTTCATCGCGGTGCACGGGCCTCTCACCATCGCAGCCTCTCTTGTTGCGGAGCACAGGCTCCAGACGCGCAGGCTCAGCAATTGTGGCTCACGGGCCTAGTCGCTCCGCGGCATGTGGGATCCTCCCAGACCAGGGCTTGAACTCGTGTCCCCTGCATTGGCAGGCAGATTCTCAACCACTGCGCCACCAGGGAAGCCCGACAAAGGCTTTAGAATATTACATAAAATCAGTTCATAAAGCAGCAGTAGGGTTTGAGAAGATTGACTCCAATTTTGAAAGAAGTTCTACTGTGTGTTAAATGTTATCAAACAGTATCGCGTGCTACAGAGAAATCATTCCTGAAAGGAAGAGTCCATTGATGTGGCAACCATCATTGTTGTCTTATTTGAAGAAACTGCCAAAGCCACCAAAACCTTCAGCAACCTGATCAGTCAGCACCTTGATCAGTCAAATTAAGGCAAGGGACTTCCCTGGTGGCGCAGTGGTTAAGACTCTGCCTGCCAATGCAGGGGACACGGGTTCGAGCTCTGGTCTGGGAAGATCCCATATGCCGCGGAGCAACTAAGCCCGTGCGCCAAAACTACTGAGCCAGCACTCTAGACCTTGCGCGCCACAACTACTGAAGCCCATGCACCTAGAGCCCGTGCTCCACAACAAAAGAAGCCACCGCAATGAGAAGCCCCTGTACTGCAACAAAGAGTAGCTACACTCACTGTAACTAGAGAAAGCCTGCGCGCAGCAACGAAGACCCAACGCAGCCATAAATTAATTAATTAATTTATGTATTTATTAAAAAAATTTTTTTTAAATAAATTGCTCCAACAGCAAAAAGATACAACTAAGATGATGATTAAAATTTTTTTTAGCAATTAAGTATTTTTTAACTAGGGTATATATATATTTTTTTTTTTTTTTTTTTAAATTTTATTTATTTATTTATTTATGGCTGTGTTGGGTCTTCGTTTCTGTGTGAGGGCTTTCTCTAGTTGCGGCAAGTGGGGGCCACTCTTCATCGCGGTGCGCGGGCCTCTCACTATCGCAGCCTCTCTTGTTGCGGAGCACAGGCTCCAGACGCACAGGCTCAGCAATTGTGGCTCACGGGCTTAGTCGCTCCGTGGCATGTGGGATCTTCCCAGACCAGGGCTTGAACCCGTGTCCCCTGCATTGGCAGGCAGATTCTCAACCACTGCGCCACCAGGGAAGCCCTATATGTTGTTTTTTAAGACATAATGCTATTGCACAGTTACTGGCTACTATACAGTGTAAACATAACATTTATAGGCACTGGAAAACAAAACTTTTTGTGACTTACTTTATTGTGTTACTCACCTTATTGCGGTGGTCTGGAACCTAACCTGCAATATGCCTGTATCTGTCTACGAATGAATGGATTAATAAAGTCCATTTATATGCAATGGAGTATTATTCAGCCATTAAAAAAAGAAATCATGCATTTGGACAACAACGATGAACCTGGAGGGCATAATGCAAAGTGAAATAAGCCAGAGAAAGACAAATACTGTATGTTATCACTTATATATGGAATCTTGAAAAAAAAAAACAGTTGAACCCACAGAAACAAAGAGTAGAATGCCAGGTGCTCAGGTCTGGGGAAATGGGGAGATGTTGGTCAGTTTTATAAAATGAATAAGCTCTGAGGAACTAATACAGCATGAAGCCTATACTGTACTGTAATGTATTGTAATGCTGTATTGTATACTTCAAATGGGCTAACAGAGTAGATCTTAAGTGTTTTCACACACACGAAAAATGTAAATACAATTATGTGAGGTAATGGATGTGTTAATCAACTTGACTGTAGTAATCATTTCATACTGTATGTGTGTATATATAAAATCATGACATTGTACACTTCCTTGTACTTTTTAATTTTTTTTTCATTTTTTGGCCACACCGCGCGGCTTGTGGGATCTCAGTTCTCCAACCACGGATTGAACCCGGGCCACGGCAGTGAAAGCGCTGAATCCTAACCACTAGACCACCAGGGAACTCCCTGTACACTTTAAATATATACAGTATTATTTGTCAATTATACCTCAATAAGCTGGAGAAAAGAAAAAAGAAAAGAGATCTAAACAACACAAGTAGAACCATTAAGGACAGCCTTGGAAAACAGCCCATGGTCCAGGTAAGTAATGGTCATGACAATACCTTCAATTCCTGGCATATGGAGGCAGAAGGAAATGTCAGATGACAAAAAGGAACAAAACCTGGGACACAGAAGTGCCATGGACCTGGATACACCACCTGACCAGGGAAAGGGCAAGTTTAAGATGCAATCCTTTAGCCTCACTCCAAGACTGCTTACTCAAATCCATCCCTATGAGGGTTGAGTACAGACTGTATTGGGGCTACGGGGAGAGAAGGGGGCAGTGCAAACAACCCAGCCCTAACTATCACAGCAACTACCCAGAAAGCTGGGGAAACAAGCAGTGCCCAAGCTCCATATGTGAGAAGGACAGAGCACACCTTGGAGAAAAAAGGGTGAGGCAGGATACAGAGCCTAGCCCAGGTCACTGGGGAGGGTGAGGCTCTTACCCAGTGAAGATACAAGTGCAAAGTTCTCCAGCATCACATCATGGTACAGGCGTCTCTGAGCCTCATCAAGGAGCTTCCATTCCTCCCAGGAGAAGTACAGGGCAATGTCCTCAAAGGTCACACCACCCTGTCATGAATGAGATAGATGAAACATAAACATTCTCTCTCTGAGGACCCACAATTCATCTCCTCACACATGTATTCCACGGTCATCCTCCATCAGAGCTCCCCACGTCAGGCCTGGTGCCAGTGATGCCTGATCTCTCCTCACTGTGTTCAGCCCTCAGCAACAAAAGGCGGTGGCCGGGGAGATAAATGCCATCTAAACTCTGGGCCTGGCCTACAGGGCCCCATCCTTCCCCCCAAGTAATTCCCCTGAGGTCTCCCACATTGTGCCTCCAAGACACAGCCAAACATGGGCTCATCTTTACCCTTAATCCCCAACACCAGGGCCTGTGGGCCCTCAGCTCACACTTCCCCTTGATGTGCACGCCATTCAGTTGTCCAAACCTCTTTCACATCTTCAGACCTCACAGTTGCACTCCCACAGCTCTACCACCTCCCTGCCCCACATCACAGGCACCTCTCTGGACTCACCCAGGTACTTGGAACATGGCATCCACAGAGTGCTTAACAAAATCAAACATGATCTGGTACAATCCCAGTTCTCTGAGGGAGCCCACAGCCAGGGAAAGCCCTGCCTGCCTTGCTCTGACCTCTGTTTCAGTATTAGCCACCCAGAACCAGTGAGGGACTGGGACACCCTCTCCTGCCTTACATAGGTTCCACAAGTGCCTCTTCAACCTTCAGAACCTGGGCAACCGTGGCTGGGCTCCATGTGTGCAGGACTCCCTTGTATCCCCACCCAGCCCTGGAACCTAGTGACCTCAGGCTGACAGACTAACCTCTGCTGCCTCTCATCAGATCCTGCGACCTTGGACGAGGACTCAACTCCCTGTGCCTCTCTTTGTCACCCCCATTCCAATCCGTTCTCTTCTCTGAGCAGCTTTTTGAAAACTTTTAAAGCCCTCACATACACTGTTCCTCGTCCGTTCACAGCCCTCCGTGGCTCCCAGGTCCCTCAGAATAAAGGAACAACCTCTCTCTCTGCCGGTCCAGGCGTGATTCCACCTCACACTCTCTTTACTGCAGCCATAAGATGGACCCCAGGTTTCCCGAATCCTCCTGGCTCAGTCCGACCTCCAAGCCTTTGCACCTGCCGGTCCCTCCGCCTGTCACCCTCGCCCACGCGCCGCCCACGGCCACCTCACCGTCCTGGACACCGCGGCCTGGGCTGCGGGCACGTGAGCAGGCGTCCCGCACTCGGGACTTTGGTGTCTGGTGCAGTGAGGGCGGTGAGGGGCCGGAGGACGAGCGTTTACCTCAGGCGGGTCCCTCAGCGCCGCCGCCGCCATCGGACTCGGTGGATAGAGCGGGGCCGGGAGCTGCGGGAGAGGAGGCGAAACGTGGGCACGGCGGTCACTCTTCCGGGCTTGGCGCGGGATACCCCGGGCGGCGTCGCCGAGCCTCAGACCTGCCCCTGTGTTGCGGGGACAGGCCCTCCTCTCGGATCTTCTCGGTCCCGTCACCTCGATCCTGACACAACGCTCCGGAGCGCGAACAAACCGGAGGGGAGCAAAAATGACCGCCACAACGGGGTCGCCGGAAGTCCCGCCCCGACGCTCACGCGCGGGAACCCCTCATCCTGATTGGCCGTTGCCTCGTAACTGCGGCCTCTCCGCCCGTGCCTTCTGGGTAATGTAGTTCCCAGCGCTCCAGAGGCCGCGGCGAAGCTAGTTCATAATGTTCAACAGGAGCATTGGATTTGCAGCCCCCTGAGGAACGCTGCTGGTGGTGTTCCTACCTCAAAGGAGGGAGGGGCTTTGGTCGTTGTTAAAGGCTGCGAAGAGATATTATTTCAGACTCCACGAAGCCCAGGCAGCTCCTAGAGGATAAAAGTATTATTTGCGATGCTCCCAAATCGACTCATCTAAATGGCCGTATCATTCCAGTCATTCGTACATAAAATGAGTCCACACATAGCTAGAAACATTGTTAATTGCTCTTCAAATGCATGTGGCCGGAAGTGTTATTCAGTTTTTTAAGTTTCAGTTTGTTTGGTCAGGAAGAAGAAAAAAAGACTCCATACAGGTCCATGACAGAAAAGCAAGTAGTGCGATGTTCGGCTGCCCTGAAGAGGATGGACAAGCAGGAGCTCTGCCTCTGGTTCCCACAGAAAACGGTTCCCCTGCCTATGTTATCAGTCATTTTGAGGAGTAGAAGCAAAAATCAACAGGATCATCAGAAGTGGAAGAAAAATAGGAACTGCCAAACTAAATGCCCTAAATTGTATAAAAGCTAATTTTTAATTTTGTGGCCTTTTTAGAATTGTTACAATTGTGTTCCCCCTGTCTCTCTCTCTCTATATATATATTTTGTTACACAAATCAACCCATTTATTAAAGGCTAGCAAGGTTTCAAATGGTGGTGCTTCTACTGGTCCTCCAATTCCTTCAGTTGTCTGATGGCAGACTTTACTGTGACAGCAGAAGTGGTGTTGTAGGCCTAACTATATTTCTTGGGTGTTGAGCTCATTTATTTGGTGATGAGAAAATATTAAATGAGAATTGTGTTAGTTTGCTAGGGCTGCCATAACATTTGAATACTATTGAAACCTAGGGTAGTCATAGGTTATAAACTGTAACCTGCTTTCACTGATCAAGCTCACTTTGCTTTTACAAAAACTTGCAGGTACTCCCAAGCGGCAAATAGCCTAAACAATAAGATCTTTGCCCAAGTTGTTTTAGGAAATTGGGAGTCAGCTGTGTCCAGTTTGAGCTTGAGCTGGTTAAAACTGGTTAAGACCACCGACCCTCCATCTGGGCATGCGCAAATGTCGGCTCAGTGACCTTTTGATGTCAGAGGGCCAACAGCCCACCCTCAGAACATGCTAACGCTGCCATTTTCTGAACAGGTGTCTCATGAAAATGTCTGTAGCTTACTTTTACCTGTGCAGAACAACAATCACCTTTTCTTATCTTCAATTCCCATCCCCCCCACCCAGCTTTATCCCATAAACATTCCTAGCCCCTCCCCTTTAGGGAGGTGAATCTGAGATTTGTCTTTGCTTCTCCTCGCTTGGCTGCCTTATGAATAAACAGTTTCTCTGCTGCAAACCTCAGCGTCTCAGCGTTTGGCTTGCTGTGCATCGGGCAAATGAAACTGGTTTAGTAAGAGTATAGACTGGGTGGCTTAAATAACAGAAATTTATTTTCTTGCAGTTCTGGATGCTAAAAGTCTAACAGGAAGGTGTCAAAAAGTATAGTTTTTCCTGAGGCCTCTGTTTTGGCTTTTGGGTAGCCAACTTCTTGCTCTGTCCTCACATGGCCTTTTCTCCTCGTGTGCATTCTCCTGGTGTCTATCCCTCATCTTATGAGTGATGCAATGAAATTTATATTTCAAGGCAGGACAAGAAAATTTAAACATAAAATTTTCTGCTTTGGCCTCTCTACCTCCTTAATGTGCAGTGTGCATCTGCATGACACACTAACTAGTCTTCCTCAAAGATGGGAATGCTTTCTTGACTGTAAAGATCAATTTTTTTTCCCTTTCTTCTGATGCTAGCAATGTAACTTCTTAAAAGATTAGCATTCTTTCCCAACTCTATTGGGGGTTATGGTGACTCACTGACTGCTTTGTACATGCTTACTTGGCCTATGAACTTTGTATAAAATGTCAGCATGTCATTTTGTTGTATGATCCTTTGTCTCATAAATGTATATCGTTGTGCCTTCAACTTCCAACAGGCAGAACAGATCTCAGACATTCTGAGACTCTGTCCCCCGGGTTATAAACCTCAGTTTAACTGAATAAAATTCACTTTTTTCTTCTTGATTGTTAATTGAGTTTTTGTCAACAGAAGAAAACCAGTCTTAATGGAATACAGCCACACTCTTATAACCTCACTTATCTTTATTTACCTCTATAAATGCCCTATGTCCAAATACAGTCCCTTTGTGAGTTAGTGCTTCAACGTTTGACAGGTATTATGTTAATAAATGTTAGTGGTAATAAAAGGCAAATAACTTATTACAGTTGGGTAATAAAGAGGAAAAGAGCATTCAACTTTTAAAAGTATCCTTCAATTGCCAATAGATCACAATTTCTAAAATTCACTTTCATAAAAGCATAATTTCCAAAATATGCCTATTAAATACTGTAAATGCATCACTTCTAAGAACTACTTCAAACAAACACAAAGTTTTCAATTAAAACAAATATTAAATGATGCTAAAATGTAGAGTTTAATAAAGTAAATTTATTTGAATTGAATACTTACACTTGTTACCATATACAACACTGATTATTATCCCACCTGACTAATCCCCCATAAACTCATCATCTTCCCTACAAAAAGTTCGGATCATTCTCATCACTGAGATATCCTCTGATACCTGGCAAAAAAAGCCTGTTTCCTCTGCTTCTTTTCTCATCACTCTTTCCATCGCACACTATACCACAAACACATCGATCTTCCTTCAGTCTTTGAATTCCATATATGACTTTACAGCTCAAAAGTATTCCCAGGTCTTTTGCTCTCCAAATGAAACATCTATTTTCCCCACTATGCTTTGTAAATTCAAATAAATCTTTTAAGTGTCAACATAAAGTTTAACGTTTAAATTAAAGTGCTGTTATAACCTACACTCCTAAATCTTGAACGTTCTCTATATTATCATAAAATTCCCTGAACCTGTAGTGAATAACATTATATAATTTTAGAAAATTATTTTTGGATAATTATGAGTAGCTTTCGTGTTTTTATACTCTACTTGTAATATGAAGCAGAGTTATTATCACTGTTATCAATTTTGAGTCAAAATCTTCTGGAAGATGAAATGACATAAAACGTGAGCATACAAATATATAAAGTTGATTAAATAAACGGCAGGGTGTTCTAGAGAGAATTTATAGCCCAGGAGCTACACTCAGAATATTTGTTTTCCTTGCCCAACAGGAAAGCTAAACTGAGAGAGCTGAGTGTCACTGCCAAAGAGCACTAAGGGATGAATGTCGGGAAACCTGAAAATACCTTTTCAGAGGCGTTCATTAGACCATGGTGTGGGTTCATAATCAGGGTTATCCAAAAAGATAAAATAAAGAGAGAGGGTAAAAGCAGACAACATATTCACCAGAATGAGAATGGTGAACGTGGCTTTTTTCCTCAGCACGGTAAGAATGGTGCTTTGGTCTCATGGGAAAGTCTAGGGGAGAGGCTGCTGCTATGAACGCACTGGATTCTCTGCTTGTGTCTGTGCGGGAAAAGACCCATGGAGCCGCTGGTAGACCATGAGCCCGTAACACATCAGGTCAATGAAGAACAACATGAATGCATGTAGTGAGGCAATACACCTTTCTGAAATGACTGAAAAACAGTATCTATGAATTTTTTCTGCAGTTGTTTTTCCTCTGTCTTGGTCCAGTTTACTCACAGCAACTAAAGGTATTTATCAAGTGCTACAGTATCCAGCAGAGGAAAAAGCAGAATCCAATGCACTTGGGGGATGTCACTCTGAGTTCCACCCACCTTGAAATACTGGGGCAAAGCTTAATGGCTAAGACAACTCCTCCTGCCCACTCTGTGAAGACAAAGGACAAGTTTATATCCAATATCATCTAGAAAATATTTCCTTCCAAAACTGCCACTGTGTTCAAAGACCCTTTACGGAGACACCCTAAGGAGAAGCTCTTGGCCAAGACAAGCTGTTTTATCAAATCTCTTGAAAGATAATCTCATCAATGCGCTTCAGTCTCTTTGAATCTCTTAAAAATAACTTGATAAATATTGGATACCTTGAAACAATTACACTTCACTCTTGTATCCAGTACATTTTCTGATTCTACCATTTCTCACACCCTTTGCAACGCCACTGTTTTTTTTAAATTTATTTTTTGGCTGCGTTAGGTCTTCATTGCCGCACGCAGGCTTTCCCTCTAGTTGTGGCGAGTGGGGTCTGCTCTTCATTGCAGTGCACCGGCTTCTCATTGCTGTGGCTTCTCTTGTTTTGGAGCATGGGCTCTAGGCTCAGTAGTTTGGGCACGCGGGCCCTAGTGTGCGGACTTCAGCAGTTGCAGCACGTGGGCTCAGTAGTTGTGGCTCGCAGGGTCTAGAGCACAGGCTCAGTAGTTGCGGCACATGGGCTTAGTTATTCCGCAGCACCTGGGATCTTCCTGGACCAGGGGTTGAACCCGTGCCCCCTGCATTGGCAGGCAGATTCTAAACCACTGCACCACTAGGGAAGTCTCTACAACTCCACTTTTTTAGAGCGTTTTCCCTCTCTTATTCTATTATCTCAACTCTTAGGTAATTCTTCACTCATTCTATGTGCAGTTTTATCCTCACAAAACCAATGTCATGAGCAAACTCCTAAACATAACAGTGATACGTAAGATTTTCGTTAAACTTCCTCTCAGTAGCTCTTGACATCATTGATAACTTTTGCATTTTTAACTTAAATTTGCTGATTCTTCATTTTCTCTCATCCACTTAGTAATGGAATTCCTGAGAGTTTAATCAATAGTCATCTCTCCTCACAATCTGCACACATTTTATTAGTGATCTCATTCAATGTCATGGCATAAATACCACTGTAAGCCAAAAATTTCCAAATTCCTATCTTTGCACATGTACACAGGGGTCATTTTACCCGGTAGATAAAGGTTTGGGACAATATCACGTCATGTACTTGCTGGTAAGGAATTTTTATTTCACACGTAAATGCAGTGGCAGTGTGAGCATGGGGACTTGAGATGATCTTAGAGAAACAATTAAAAATGATCAAATTATTGAGAACTATTAGTAGTGATTAAGTAATTTATTGAGGAGGGGGAGAAGCCAGGAACCCAGGCCATAACATATCTGAAATGGCTGGAAAAGATCAGGTAAAATTGATAGGCAAGACACAGTCTAAAAAGTGACAGAAGACAGCTAAGACAAAGGATGGGCTTCATGGGCTGTGTTTCTCACCAACCCAAGTGTTTTACCTAGAAAATATTATTATTTTTCATTTGTGATTTCTGAGCACTACTGCAGCCTGGAAGAAGAAGAAAAGAGAGAAGTAGGAAGAACTTACAGAATCTTAAAAAGGAACATGAACAAAATGGGTATACTTTTATTCACTGCTTCAATAGGCATGTGTTAAGCATCTGATGTGTGTCAAACATTATTCGTGTCTGTAAGAGGTATCAGGAAGAAAAATATCTGGTAAAGGACCTGCCTCTATTAAGCCAATACTAGCAACAAAAAAGATATACATCAGACAAAACAAATAATAAATAAAATATGCAATATATTGTAAGATGACAAGGGTGCAGACAAGGACAGAAGGAATTGTGCCTCCACACTGTGTACACACACACACACACACACACACACACACACACACCCTACTGATTCTGTTTCTCTGAAGAACACCAACTAGTACAGACTTTGGCACCAGGAAGAGGGGTGCTACTATGACAAATACCTACACATACTCAAGTGGCTTTGGAACTGGGTAATGAGCAGAGCTGAAGGAGTTTTGAAGAACATGTTAGAAAAGGCCTAGACTGCCCTGAAGAGACTGTTGATTGAAATATGAAAGCTAAAGGTGATTCTGAAGAGGGCTCAGAGAGAAAAAAAGGAGAGCTCTTCTTCATAAACAGAAGAGTGCTAGAAATATAAATATTAAAGCTGCTTTTGATGAGGGCTGAAACAGAAATGTGGGAACATGTTATTTGAAATGGGAGGAAAGGCAATCATTGTTATAGTGGCAAAGAACTTGGCCAAACTGCATTTTCATGTTTTGTGGAAAGTAGAACCTGTTAGTGATGAACCTGGATACTGACATGAGATTTTTAAGCAAGCTCTTGAAGGCATGGCCTGGTTTCTCCTTGCTGTTCACAGTACATGCAAGAGGAGAGAGAGAAACTGAAGCAGGAATTGTTAAGCAAAAAGGAACAGGAATTTGAAGACTAGGGGAATTCTAAGCCTATCTCTCTTGTAAAAACTGGGGAAGCCTGCTCCTGAGAGAACATCAAGGCTGTGGCTGGATGATTATTTGTTGAAGATATGATGGGCATGTAATGCATGATCCAAGGGGTTAAGACTTTGCGGGCAAGTGGGTTGGAGTCAATGTATTTTTTATGTGAGAACGACATGAATTCAGTGATGCCAGAGTATGAAGTATTATGGGCCGAGTTGTGTCCTCCCATGCCCCCCACCAAATTCATATGTTTAAATCCTAACCCCCAGGACCTATGAATAAGCCTGTATTTGGAGACAGGGTCTTTAAAGAGGTAATTCAGTTACTGTGAGTTCATTAGGGTGGGCCCTAACCCAATATGACTGATGTCCCTATAATAGGAGGAGATTAGAACACAGACACTTACAGAGGGAACTCTGCCTATAAGCTGTCTTCAGACTGCAACATCTGCTATTCCCGGGGTCTCCAGCCTGCCAGCCTTCCCTGCAGGTTTTGGACTTGCCATCCACCACCATTTTGTGAGCCAGTTCCTTAAAATGTCTCTCTCTCACCACTGTTATCGCTGAGAAAAGATAAATAGATAAATAAATAATAAATTAAGTCTCTCTCTCTCCCTGTATATACATCGGTTCTGTTACTACAGAGAACTCTGAATAGTCTCTGTAAACTTTCTGTGATTAGTATAGAACTGAACACCTCCATCTTCTTTCTTAGTGGTTCTGGGGAACAGGATGCACTTTATTTTATCAGTAATTTTATGTCTACAGCAAATTACTGGGATCAGTGAAAAGAAGGTACCTCTCATTCAAAACAATAAACGCTTCATTTGATAAAAGAATGAATGAAAGATTGCCAAGCTTAGAGGGAAGTAATAATGAAGGTGCATAATGGTGTTAAGGTCTAAGTGTTTCCCTGAAAGTCACCACTGGCTCCAGATCTGTGAGGATTTCTAACGATTTCGCCCCACTCATTCTTTGAGCAGTGATAACTTGGTCTGATCTGACTTCCAAAATTCAAGCCACAGAGCTGGGTGGGGGTGGGGGGATTTTCCTGTCACATCCCCTGAAAATAAGATGTGTTTGATTCAGTCCCTAAGTGTCCTTCCACAGAAATCACTCTGAAAAAGACAGGACACAGACTAGATTTTTTTCATGAATGACTGCAGTTTTTAATGGGGATGAGACATGTGACCACAACTGGTCCAGGATTCAAAGATATTTTGTGATCTTTTGTAATTACCCAAACTTTGTGATGCTCACTCCCATTTAAATGATGTATCTAGTTATTATTTAAATTCATTTATGTAATTTCTCTTTATTATAATTCCCAATATTTTTCTATAATTTGCATGTATTGATTAATTTCATACATATCCCCACACACATTTTTGTTTTGGTTTACCAGTGTTTTCCTGATTATTTTTTCAATGTGTACTATAAAACCTAGACTTTTTGTTTAGAAAATTTTGAGTAGATTTAAGTGCATATGCATAAAATGCTATTTCCTCATTCTTCTGTTTACTCCCCCATCCTCTATAATACAGGAGTTAAGTTCTGTTATCAACGACTGTGTATCCTGCCAGAAATATTTTATTTGTTAGCATATAATCACGATAAGTAGTCTGTACTTCATCAAAAGTTATATGTCCCCTAAACTCTAGTTCGAATTAACCATTTGTTATTTAACAATTTATTGACTGGGACTTCCCTGGTAGTCCAGTGGTTAAGAATCAGTCTTGAAATGCAGGCGATGCCAGTTCAATCCCTGGTGAGGGAGCTAAGATCCCACATGCCATGGGGCAACTAAGCCCACATGCCACAACTACTGACCCCATGCTGCAACTACTGAGCCTGCGCACCACAACTAGAGAGCCTGCATGCTTCAACTACAGACCCTATGCACTCTGGAACCCTCATGCCACAACTACAGAGGCCGTGAACTCTGGAGCCCATGCACCAAAACTAGAGAAAAGACCATGCACCGCAATGAAAGATCCCATGTACTGAAACTAAGATCTGATGCAGCCAAAAAATAAAATGAATAAATAAAATAAATAAATATAAAAACAGTTTAATAATTTACTGACCATTAACATAAACAAGTAAAATATGAATCTGAAGGATGTGATGCTATGATGAATCCTAATTTGAATTCTTTGGAAGCATCTAAATTTTAGGTGGTTTAAAAAAATCGCTGTTGGGACTTCCCTGGTGGTCCAGTGCTTAAGACGCCATGCTTCCACTGCAGAGGAACGGGTTCCATCCCTGGTTGGGGAACTAAGATCCTGCATGTGGTGCAGCGCAGCCAAAAAATAAGACAAAAAATTGTTGTTCACGTAAATGTGGTTAATAAACTTGTTTTGCTTCTGTTTTTCTTTATATAACAATAAACAGACACCTCACAAAAAAGGTATATAGATGGCAAACAGCATATGAAAAGATGCTCAATATCATTTGTTATTAGGAATTTCAAATTAAAACAACGAGGTATCACTACATATCTTTTAGAAATAACCAAAATCCAGAACTCTGACAATACCAAATGCTGACAAGGACATGGAGCAACAGAAACTCTCATTCAATGCTGGTGGGAATGCAAAATGGTACAGCCACTTTGGAAGAGTTTGGCAGTTTCCTATAAAACTCATCATACTCTTATCATATAGTTTGGCATGGAGCTCCTTGGTATTTACCCAAAGCAGCTGAAAACTTATGCCCACACAAAATCCTCAGATGAATGTTTACAGCAGCTTTTTTCCCCCAAGTTGGGTCTTCATTGCTGCGTGTGGGCTTTCTGTAGTTGTGGTGAGCAGGGGCTACTCGTTGTTGCAGTGCACAGGCTTCTCACTGCGGTGGCTTCTCTTGTTGCAGAGCACGGGCTCTAGACTCACAGGCTTCAGTAGTTGGGATGCGCACGCCCAGTAGTTGTGGCACACGGGCCTAGCTGCTCCATGGCATGTGGGATCTTCCCAGACCAGGGCTGGAACCCGTGCCCCCTGCACTGCCAGGCAGATTCTTTTTTTTTTTTTTTAATTTATTTATTTATTTATTTTTGGCTGCGTTGGGGTCTGTTGCTGCTGTGCACGGGCTTTCTCTAGTTGCAGTGCGCGGGCTTCTCATTGCGGTGGCCTCTCCTGCTGTGGAGCACGGGCTCTTGGCGCACGGGCTTAGTTGCTCCGCGGCATGCGGGATCCTCCCGGACCAGGTGTTGAACCCGTGTCCCCTGCACCGGCAGGCGAATTCCCAACCACTGTGCCACCAGGGAAGTCCCCAGGCAGATTCTTAATCACTGCACCACCAGGGAACTTCCTATAGCAGCTTTATTCTTAATTGCCCAAAAGTAATCAAGATGTCCTTCAGTAGGTGAATGGATAAATAAACTGTGGTCCATACAAAGAAACAGTATTCAGCACTGAAAAGAAATGAGTTACCAAGTCATGAAAGGACATGGAGGAAACCTAAATGTGACACTCACAGAAAGATACACAAAATGAAAAGGCAGAGCACTATGTACTAGATGAAAAAACAAGATAAAACCCCAGAAAAACAATTAAATGAAGTGGAGATAGGCAACCTTCCAGAAAAAGAATTCTGAATAATGATAGTGAAAATGATCCAGGACCTCGGAATAAAAATGGAGGCAAAATTGAGAAGATGCAAGAAATGTTTAACAAAGACCTAGAAGAATTAAAGAACAAACAAACAGAGATTAACAATACAATAACTGAAATGAAAACTACACTAGAAGGAATCAATAGCAGAATAACTGAGGCAGAAGAACGGATAAAGTGACCTGGAAGACAGAATGGTGGAATTCACGGCCGCCAAACAGAATAAAGAAAAAAGAATGAAAAGAAATGAAGACAGCCTAAGAGACCTCTGGGACAACATTAAACACAACAACATTCGCATTATAGGGGTCCCAGAAGGTGAAGAGAGAGAGAAAGGACCAGAGAAAATATTTGAAGAGATTATAGTCAAAAACTTCCCTAACATGGGAAAGGAAACAGCCACCCAACTCCAGGAAGCGCAGAGTCCAAGGCAGGATAAACCCAAGGAGAAACACGCCAAGACACACAGTAATCAAATTGACAAAAATTAAAGACAAAGAAAAATTATTGAAAGCAACAGGGAAAAACGATACATAACATACAAGGGAACTCCTATAAGGTTAACAGCTGATTTCTCAGCAGAAACTCTACAAGCCAGAAGGGAGTGGCACGATATATTTAAAGTGATGAAAGGGAAGAACCTACAACCAAGATTGCTCTGCCTGGCAAGCATCTCATTCAGATTCGACAGAGAAATCAAAAATTTTACAGACAAGCAAAAGCTAAGAGAATTCAGCACCATCAAACCAGCTCTACAAAAAATGCTAAAGGAACTTCTGTAAGTGGGAAACACAAGAGAAGAAAAGGATCTACAAAAACAAACCCATAACAATTAAGAAAATGGTAATAGGAAAAAACATATGGATAATTGCCTTAAACGTGAATGGATTAAATGCTCCAACCAAAAGACACAGGCTTGCTGAATGGATACAAAAACAATACCCATATATATGCTGTCTACAAAAGACCCACTTTAGACCTAGGGACACATACAGGCTGAAAGTGAGGGGATGGAAAAAGATATTCCATGCAAATTGAAATTAAAAGAAAGCTGGAGTAGCAATACTCATATCAGATATAATAGACTTTAAAATAAAGAATGTACTGAGCCTGCGTGTCTGGAGCCTGTGCTCTGCAATGGGAGAGGCTGCGACAGTGAGAGGCCCGCGCACCGCGATGAAGAGTGGCCCCCGCTCGCCGCAACTAGAGAAAAGCCCTCGCACAGAAACGAAGACCCAACACACCCAAAAATAAATAACTAAATAAATTTTTTAAAAAAATTAAAAAAAAAATAAAGAATGTTACAAGAGACTAGGAAGGACACTACATAATGATCAAGGGATCAATCCAAGAAGAAGATATAACAATTATAAATATATATGCACCCAACATAGGAGCACCTTAATACATAAGGTAACTGCTAACAGCTATAAAAGAGGAAATCAACAGTAACACAGTAATAGCGGGGGACTTTAACACCTCACTTACACCAATGGACAGATCATCCCGACAGAAAATTAATAAGGAAACAGAAGCTTTAAATGACACAATAGACCAGATAGATTTAATTGATATTTATAGGACATTCCATCCAAGAACAGCAGATTACAGTTTCTTCTCAAGTGCACATGGAACATTCTCCAGGATAGATCACATCTTGGGTCACAAATCAAGCCTCAGTAAATTTAAGAAAATTGAAATCATATCAAGCATCTTTTCCAACCACAGCGCTATGAGATTAGAAATCAATTACAGGGAAAAAAACGTAAAAACCACAAACACATGGAGGCTACACAATACGTTACTAAATAACCAAGGGATCACTGAGGAAATCAAACAGGAAATCAAAAAATACCTAGAGACAAATTAAAACAAAAACACGATGACCCAAAACATATGGGATGCAGCAAAAGCATTTCTAAGAGGGAAGTTTATAGCAATACAAGCCTACCTCAAGAAACAAGAAAAATCTCAAACAAACAATCTAACCTTACACTTAAAGGAACTAGAGAAAGAAGAACAAACAAAACCCAAAGTTAGTAGAAGGAAAGAAATAAAGATGAGAGCAGAAATAAATGAAATAGAAACAAAGAAAACAATAGCAAAGATCAATAAAACTAAAAGCTGGTTCTTTGAGAAGGTAAACAAAACTGATAAACCTTTAGCCAGACTCATCAAGAAAAAGAGAGAGAGGACTCAAATCAATAAAATTAGAGGGACTTCCCTGGTGGTGCAGTGGTTAGGAATCCACCTGCCAATGAAAAGGACATGGGGTCGAGCCCTGGTCTGGGAAGATCTCACATGCCGTGGAGCAACTAAGCCCGTGTGCCACAACTACTGAGCCTGTGCTCTAGAGCCCA
The DNA here is from genome assembly GCF_965194825.1 of Balaenoptera physalus. Classification (NCBI taxonomy): domain Eukaryota; kingdom Metazoa; phylum Chordata; class Mammalia; order Artiodactyla; family Balaenopteridae; genus Balaenoptera; species Balaenoptera physalus. Next base: position 625,695 of record NC_138900.1, read on the forward strand.
CAAGCCACAACTATGGAAGCCCGAGTGCCTAGAGGCCATGCTCTGCATCAAGAGAAGCCACTGCAATGAGAAGCCTGCACACCACAACGAAGAGTAGCCCCCACTCGGTGTAACTAGAGAAAGCCCACACGCAGCAATGAAGACCCAATGCAGCCAAAAAGAAAGAAATAAAATAAATAAATTTATTAAATAAATGAATAAAATTAGAAATGAAAAGGGAGAAGTTACAATAGAAACGGCAGAAATACAAAGCATCATAAGAGACAACTTACAAGCAACTCTATGCCAATGAAATGGACAACCTGGAAGAAATGGACAAATTCTTAGAAAGGTATAAAACCTTCCAAGACTGAACCAGGAAGAAATAGAAAATATGAACAGACCAATCACAAGTTATGAAATTGAAACTACTAAAAATCTTCCCGCAGTTGGGCTTCCCTGGTGGCACAGTGGTTGAGAATCTGCCTGCTAATGCAGGGGACACGGGTTAGAGCCCTGGTCTGGGAAGATCCCACATGCCACGGAGCAACTAGGCCCTTGAGCCACAACTACTGAGCCTGTGCATCTGGAGCCTGTGCTCCACAACAAGAGGCCATGATAGTGAGAGGCCCGCGCACCGCGATGAAGAGTGGCCCCGCATGCCGCAACTAGAGAAAGCCCTTGCCCAGAAACGAAGACCCAACACAGGCAAATAAAAAAAAAAAAAAAAAAAAAAATCTTCCAGCAAACAGAAGTCCAGGACCACATGGCTTCACAGGTGAATTCTATCAAACATTTAGAGAAAAGGTAACACCCATCCTTCTCAAACTCTTCCAAAAAATTGCAGAGGAAGGAACACTCCCAAACTCATTCTGTGAGGCCACCATCACCCTGATACCAAATCCAGACAAAGATACTACAAAAAGAGAAAATTACAGACCAATATCACTGATGAATACAGATGCAAAAATCCTCAACAAAATAGTAGCAATCAGAATCCAACAACACATTGAAAGGATCACACACCATGATCAAGTGGGATTTATCCCAGGGAAGCAAGGATTCTTCAATATACAGAAATCAATCAATGTGATACACCATATTAACAAACTGAAGAACAAAAACCATATGATCATTTCAATAGATGTAGAAAAAGCTTTTGACAAAATTCAACACCATTTTATGGGAAAAACTCTCCAGAAAGTGGGCATAGAGGGAACCTACCTCAACATAATAAAGGCCATATATGACAAACCCACAGCAAACATCATTCTCAATGGTGAAAAACTGAAAGCATTTCCTCTAAGATCAGGAACAAGACATGGATGTCCACTCTCGCCACTATTATTCAACGTCCTAGCTGCAGCAATCAGAGAAGAAAAAGAAATAAAAGGAATACAAATCAGAAAGGAAGAAGTAAAACTGTCACTGTTTGCAGATGACATGATACTGTACATAGAGAATCCTAAAGATGCCACCAGAAAACTACCAGAGCTAATCAATGAATTTGGTAAAGTTGCAGGATACAAAATTAATGCACAGAAATCTCTTGCATTCCTATACACTAACAACAAAAGATCAGAAAGAGAAATTAAGGAAACAATCCTATTCACCATTGCAACAAAAAGAATAAAATACCTAGGAATAAACCTACCTAAAGAGACAAAAGACCTGTACTCAGAAAACTATAAGACACTGATGAAAGAAATCAAAGATGACACAAACAGATGGAGAGATATACCATGTTCTTGGATTGGAAGAATCAATATTGTGAAAATGACTATACTACCCAAAGCAATCTGCAGATTCAATGCAATCCCTATCAAATTACCAGTGGCATTTCTTACAAAACTAGAACACAAATTCTTTAAATTTGTATGAAGACACAAAAGACCCTGAATAGCCAAAGCAGTCTTGAGTGAAAAAAACGGATCTGGAGGAATCAGACTCCCTGACTTCAGACTATACTACAAAGCTATAGTAATCAAGACAGTATGGTACTGGCACAAAAACAGAAATAGAGTCAATAGAACAGGATAGAAAGCCCAGAGATAAACCCACGCACCTATGGTCAACTAATCTATGACAAAGGAGGCAAGGCTATACAATGGAGAAAAGACAGTCTCTTCAATAAGTGGTGCTGGGAAAACTGGACAGCTACATGTAAAAGAATGAAATTAGAACACTCCCTAACACCATACACAAAAATAAACTCAAAATGGATTAGAGACCTAAATGTTAAGACTGGACACTATAAAACTCTTAGACGAAAACGTAGGAAGAACACTCTTTGACATAAATCACAGCAAGATCTTTTTTGATCCACCTACTAGAGTAATGGAAATAAAAACAAAAATAAACAAATGAGACCTAATGAAACTTAAAAGCTTTTGCAAAGCACAGGAGTCTACAAACAAGATGAAAAGACAACCCTCAGAATGGGAGAAAATGTTTGCAAACAAATCAATGGACAAAGGATTTATCTCCAAAATATATAAACAACACATGCAGCTCAATATTAAAAAAACAAACAACCCAATCAGAAAATGGGCAGAAGACCTAAACAGACATTTCTCCAAAAAAGACATACAGATGGTCAAGAAGCACATGAAAATCTGCTCAACATCACTAATTATTAGAGAAATGCAAGGGCTTCCCTGGTGGTGCAGTGGTGAAGAATCTGCCTGCCAATGCAGGGAACACGGGTTCGATCCCTGGTCGGGGAAGATCTCACATGTCACGAAGCAACTAAGCCCATGCGCCAGAACTACTGAGCCTGCGCACTGGAGCCCGCAAGCCACAACTACTGAGCCCACATGCCACAACTACTGAAGCCTGCACGCCTACAGCCCATGCTCCGCAACAAGAGAAGCCACCACAATGAGAAGCCCACGTGCCACAACGAAGAGTAGCCCCCGCTCGCCACAACTAGAGAAAGCCCTCGTGCGGCAACAAAGACCCAATGCAGCCAAAAATAAATAAATAAAATTTAAAAAAAAAAAAAAAGAAATGCAAATCAAAACTACAATGAGGTATCACCTCACACCAGTTAGAATGGGCATCATCAGAAAGTCTACAAACAACAAATGCTGGAGAGGATGTGGAAAAAAGGGAGAGGCCACCGCAATGAGAAGCCCGCGCACAACAACAAAGACCTAATGCAGCCAAAAATAAAATAAATTAATTAAAAACAAAACAAAAAGACACATGCACACCAATGTTCACTGTAGCACTATTTACAATAGCCAGGTTATGGAAGCAACCTAAATGCCTATTGACACATGAATGGATAAAGAAAATGTGGTGCATATATACAATGGAATATTAGCCATAAAAAGGAACAAAATTGGGATACTCTGTCATACAGAGTGAAGTAAGTCAGAAAGAGAAAAACAAATATCGTATATTAACACATATATGTGGAATCTAGAAAAATGGTACAGATGAACCGGTTTGCAGGGCAGACATAGAGACACAGATGTAAAGAACAAACCTATGGACACCAAGGGGGGAAAGTGGTGGTGGTTGTGGTGGTGGTGCTGGTGGTGGGATGAATTGGGAGATTGGGGTTGACATATACACACTAATATGCATAAAATAGATAACTAGGGCTTCCCTGGTGGCGCAGTGGTTGAGAGTCTGCCTGCCAATGCAGGGGACACAGGTTCGAGCCCTGGTTTGGGAGGATCCCACATGCCGCGGAGCAACTAGGCCCGTGAGCCACAATTACTGAGCCTGCGCGTCTGGAGCCTGTGCTCCACAACAAGAGAGGCTGTGATAGTGAGAGGCCCGCGCACCGCGATGAAGAGTGGCCCCCGCTTGCCGCAACTAGAGAAAGCCCTCGCACAGAAACAAAGACCCAACACAGCAAAAATAAATAAATTAAAAAAATAGATGACTAATAAGAACCTGCTGTATAAAAAAATAAATTAAATTCAAAACTTCAAAAATAAAACAAAAAAAAAACCTGAATGCATATGACAAAGTGAAAGAAGCCAACCTGAAAAGGGTACGTACTGTATGACTGCAAATATATGACATTCTAGAAAAGACCAAACTGTGGAGAGAGTACAAAGATCAGGGCTTGCCAAAGGTTAAGTGGGAAGGAGACATGAATAGGCAGAGCACAGATTTTTAGGGCAGAAACTACTCTGTATGATACTGTAAAGGTGGATACATGTCATTATACATTTGTCAAAATCCACAGAATTCACAACACCAGGAGTGAACCCTAATGTCAACTGTGGATTTTGGGTGATAATGATGTGTCAGTACAGATTCATTGATTGTAACAAATGTCCCACTCTGGTGTGGGATGCTGACAGTCAGGGAGGCTCTGCTTATGTGGGGGAAGGGGGTACATGGGAACTCTCTTGTACCTTCCACTCGGATTTGCTGGGAACCTAAAACTGTTCTTTTCTTTTATTTTTTTTTTAATATTTATTTATTTATGGCTGCGCAGGGTCTTAGTTGCGGCACACGAGCTTCTTAGTTGCAGCCTGCATGCAGGATCTAGTGCCTCGACCAGGGATTGAACCCGGGTCCCCTGCATTGGGAGCATGGAGTCTTAACCACTGGACCACCAAGGAAGTCCCTTGAAACTGTTCTTAAAAATAAAGTCCAATTTAAAAAAAATCTGGATTTGATGACCTGCTTAACAGAGTGAAAAATTAATCAGAGGTGCGAAACAACAGTACACTTAGTTGTATCTTGTCTTCTCTAGTTTGCAACTCTACCCCTGTGGTTAACTGTACTCCTTTGACTTACATCTCTTGAAGTTGTTGACCATGGTTTGGGTAAAATGATGAGAAACAGAGTCAAAGAGACTTCAATGTAATACTCTCTGAAATTTGAAGGCTAAGCAGTGCAATATAAGGAAGAGTGGTGCCCTAAAAAATAAAAGGATAAAGTTTTAGCAAATAGAGGGAAAATATTTGTTTTCCAATATTTGTTCATTATGGAAATAATGACATTTTAAATATTAACTTCAAATTTCAGACATCTATGAAACAGAAAGGGTTAATATTGATAAAATAAACCAAGTGAACCCATCACAGTTTCACAGGACCCACCCATAGCCAAATTTACTTCATGTATAAACCCACCCAATTTCCCTCCAAATCATGTTAAAGAAAATTCAAGAAGCTATATGATTGTGCCTCTAAACACTTCAATGAATATTCATAAAAGAGAAGGATGGGAGTTGCCTGGCAGTCCAGGGGTTAGGACTCTACATTGCCACTGCAGAGGGCACAGGTACGATCCCGGGTCAAGGAATTAAGATCCTGCAAGTCACATGGTGCGGCTAAAAAAAAAGAGAGAAGGATATTTTACTTAACATATAGTACCTTAATCACACGTAAGTTAAATGGTCATTGCTTAAAATTATCAAATACCAAGTCAGTATTCAAATTCTGATGTGCTGATTAAATATTCAGAGTAGTTTGTTGGAATCAGCATTGATTTTTCTGACCATTGTTTCACACTTATATATTGTCTAGGTTTTATTATATTCCATAGATATCCTGCCTCTTTTATCTTAACATACTTTATTTTATGAAAGTGTTCATTATATCTTACAGAATTTAACATGGACTAATTATGCTTACTGCCTCATGATGTATTGTAATAAACAGGTACTTAATGGGTGGGTTAGAATTAGATTTGCTACTTGGGTAGAATTATTAATATGGGGTCATTGCTACTTTTTTCTAAATATGGTATTCCAAAAACAAGATATCTCCTTACCTCTATTTTTGTCGTTAATATCAATATATTCAGCAGGTCCTTGTACTATCAGCCAATCCACCCATAATGACACTCAACTGAAACATAAAAATAAATTAATTTTCCTTCCATTCTTAGAAAAATAAAGCTATCTGCCCAAAATATTGTAACACTTTCTTCTTCCCCTTCTTCCTGTTCTCCATCTTCTTCTTTTTCACCTAACAGTATTTCCTGGAGCTGCAGCAGTCAAGAAAACTTCCTCTTCACCTCCACAGCAGACTAATGCTCCATCTTGGGATGCACTATGACTTATTCAATCTTCCATGGACAGACATCAGATTAGTTCCAATCTTTGTTATTATAAAAACACTTCACAAAAAATAAATTCATATGTATGAAGGTCCTGATGTTGGAAAAGCAGGTTATGTGAAAAATCACTTATGAGTGTAATGATAATCAGCCAATTTTATTTTAAAGTTTCCTTATTTATGTGATTCAAGAAAAATCAAGCCCCCCAAATCCTTTAAAAGGATAAAAATGGATCTGGGAGTTTTAATACTATGCTGAATAGGAGTGACAAGGGTGGACAACCTTGTCTTGGTCCTGTCTTAATTAAAGGGGTAGTTTTCAGTGTTTCACCATTGAATATGATGTTAACTGTGAGCTTGTCATATATGACCTTTAATATGTTGAGGTATGTTCTCTGTAACCCACTTTGTTGTATGTTTTTACCATGAATGGGCGTCGAATAGTGTTGAATGCTTTTTCTGCATCTATTGAGATGATCAGATGGTTATACTTCATTTTGTTGATGTTGAACCATTCTTCTGTCCCAGGAATAAAACCCACTTAATCATGGTGTATGATCTTTTTGATGAACTGTTGAATTGAGTTTGCTAAAATTTTGTTCAGTATTTTTCCATGTATGTTCATCACAGATATTGGCCTGTAATTTTCTTTTTCAGTGTGTTGTCTTTGGTTTTGGTATCAGGGTGATTTTGGCTTCATAAAATTAGTTCAGAGGTATTTCCTGGAATTCCCTGGCAATCCAGTGGTTAGGACTCCTCACTTTCACTGCCGAGGACCTGGGTTCAATCCCCGGTTGGGGCACTGGGATCCTGCAAGCCGCGTGGAGTGGCCAAAAAAAAAAAAAAAAAGTTTATCCTTCTCAATTTTTTGTAATAGTTTGGGAAGGATAAGTATTAAATCTTCTTTGAACATTTGGTAGAATTCACCTGTGAAGCTGTCTGGTCCTGGATTGGCTTTGGGAGCTTTTTGATTACTGTTTCATTTTCTGTACTAATGACTGCTTTATTTAGATTTTGTTTCCTCCTGATTCAGTCTTGGAAGATTGTATGATTTCAAGAATTTGTCCATTTCTTCTAGGTTGTCCAATTTGTTGGTGTATAGATATTCATATTAGTCTCTTATAATCCTTTGTATTTCTGTGGTATCTGTTATTTTCCCTCTTTTGTTTCTGGTTTTATCAGGGCCTTCCCTCTTTTTTTTTTTTTTTTGTGAGTCTAGCTAACAGTTTGTCAATTTTGTTTATCTTTTCAAAGAACCAGCTCTTAGTTTCTTTGATTTTTTTCTATTGTCTTTACAGTGTCTATTTTATCTATTTCTGCTATGATCTTTATAATTTCTTCCTTCTACTAACTTCGGGTTTCATTTATTTTTTTATTGTCCCTTTAGGTGTAAGGTTAGATTGTTTATTTGGGATTTTTCTTGTTTCTTGAGGTAGGCTGTACCGCCTCACTAGTTGAGGTCAGGTTTGGCTGTCGTGCCCAGTACAGGGTTGGGGGGGGGGGTGCGGGTGGGAGGGGGCACTTCCTGCTGGTTGCATCCTGCCCTGCAGATCCGTTCCTGAAAACGTCTTTACATGCTTGGGAGCTAACATGTGGGCATCAGCCTCTGGAGGGAGAAGTAGGGGCTCAGTCTATGAAGCACCTATGTGCACCTGACCACTGATGTGAGATGGAGGGTCTCCATCTCTGTGGGGAGTGGGACTGACAAAGCCTGGCCTAAAGCTTCAGATTCCCTCCCACCCACCATTGCCCATCCAAGGAGGGATCTCCCTGAGAGGACTCCGCCACAGGATTTCCTGCTGACTGCCTAGCCCTGAGCTCTGTTGTCTCCACCTTCTGCTCTCTGGGCTCTGCTTCCCTGTGCAGGTCTGGAAAATGTCCTGGCAGGAGGATAGGAGGATGTGATCTGACCTGGAGTGCTATCCTGTTCCTTCAGGGTTACAGCCCCGCACTGTTTCTCCAATGCCTGCGGGGAGCCACTCCTCTTATTTTGTAGTTTTACAGTTGATGACAAGAGGAGGGTAAGTCAGACCCTGTTACTCCATGACAGCTGTAACCCACAACACACTGTAGGAAATAAGAATGATTCTGAGTTTAAAAGCCTGATTTTCTCTACTGGTCTTCTTTTCGGACTTTGCAAATTGGAGCTAAGTTCTGGTTTCCAACAGTAGTGGAAACAAACTAGGAAACTCCACATTAAATTCCCTTCCCCTCAAAGCTAATTTATAGTTTTCCACCATTTTTCAAATTATACCAATTTTCTCTCCTGTCTCTTTGAATGTTGAGCCTCATTATTTATTTGGTAAAGAGAACACATTAATGATGTTTGTGTTAATCTGCTAGAACTGCCATAACAAAGTACCATAGATGGGCTGGCTTAAACCATAGAAACTTATTTTCTCACCCTCTGGAGGCTGGAAGTCTGAGAGGAAGGTGTCAACAGGTTTGGTATCTCCTGTGGCCTCTCTCCTTGGCTTGGGATGGCCATCTTCTCGCCGTGTCTTCAAATGGCCTTTTGTCCCTGTGGACATACACCTAGTGTCTACTTCTCCTCCTACGAGGAAACCAGTCCTAATGAATTAGGGCCCCACCCTTATGACCTCATTTAACCTTAATTACCTCTCTAAAGGCCCTGTCTCCAAATACAGTCACTAAGGCGTTAGGACTTCAACATATGAAAATCATTATCTTAATAAATGTTAGTGGTAATAAAATGCAATGAAGTTATGAAAAGCTGTGGGATAAACAGGCAAAGAGAATTCAACTATTTGAAAGTATCCTGCAAGTGCAAATGGCTCACAATAATTTCTAAAAGTGACATTTGTAAAAACATAACTTCCAAAAGCTGCCCACTGAATACGCTAAATTCTGTAAATACGTTACTACTAAGAACTTTAAAAAAAAAAACAGAAAGCTTCCAATTGAAATAAACATTAAAAGGTGTTAAAGTATAGTTTAATAAATGTATTTCAATTCAATACTTAGTACTTTTTACCATAAGCAAGTATAATTATTTGATCTACCTGATTAATTCCTCACAGAGTCATCGTCTCCCTGACAAACTGGGATCATTTTGATCCTCGAGATAACCTCAGATACCTACTTTCTCTGCTTCTTTGCTACCTGCTGTCCCCATCACACAATATCCTCAAAAGACAGTGATCTTCCTTCAGTTCTTTGAATTCCACATGTACCTTTCCAACTCAGAGTATTCCCAAGACTTTTTCTCTCCAATGAAACATATTTTTTTCGCAGATATGGAACTGTATCTATATATCCTACTGCTTCTGTTTTTACAGAGAACGCTAACACAGATAATACAAATTCCCAACTATGTAAGTCCCTGCAATCACAAAATAATCACTTCCCAACATTTGAAAGTGGCTCTTTTGCCCCTTTCCTATTTGCCCATTTCTGTCCCCCCTCACCTTGAAAGAACCTAATTATAGGAATGAGATCACTAAACAATTTAAACTAACTCCTGACTTATACTCTCCTGAATGCACACCACACCTTGTCTAACCTGTTCATTCTTTTCTTAGATTAAAAAAAGAATTGAGACTTCCCTGGCCGTCCAGTGGATAAGACTTCGCCTTCCAATGCCGGGGGTGTGGGTTCAATCCCTGGTCAGGTAGGTAATATCCCACATGCCTTGCGGCCAAGAAACCAAAACATAAAACAGAAGCAATACTGTAACAAATTCAATAAGGACTTTCAAAAATGGTCAACATCAAAAAATCTTTTAAAAAACACAAAGAAGAATGAAGAATAACCCCAAGAGCTCCCTATGCAATCCTGCAGGCAGACCCCACAGGCAAGACATCCGAAGAGTCAGCCAGTCTGAATGCAATGGAGAATGATGCAGAAACCAACTTCCTGCCTTTACGATTCACTGAGATTCTTCCCCACTTTTTCCCTTTAAAAACTGTCATGGCTGGGAATTCCCTGGTGGTCCCGTGATCGAGACTCCACACTTCCACTGCAGGGGGCACGGGTTCGATCCCTGGTTAGGGAACTAAAATCCCACATGCCGTGTGGCCAAAAAAAAAAAAAAAAAAAAACTGTCATGGCTGAATGGCTGACCAGAATTTTCAGAGTTGGTCTCGGGACATGAGTCCACCTTCTCTCCAGATTGCCGGCTTTTCTGATTACAACATCTCTCGTTTCTACTGACACTTCCTTCTCCAGTATTGGTTTTCAGCTGTGAGCAGCCAAACCTGATTTTGGTAACCCAATGAGATAGTTCAAGACTCAGAAGACCATTCTCATACATGCTCCATCTTTAAACAATGCAGTCTTTGTACTATACCAAATTAGCATGTTTTCTTGTTCCCTTTTGAGACTGATGGTGTCAAAGATAAACACAGCCAGATGTTAGTTGAAACAATAAAAACAAAAAGGGAAAAAAACATATTTTATTCAATAAATATTGACAGCAGGAAAAAGAGTTGAACTCAATCGCAATTTCTGCAGAGATGATCAGGTGTTTTAAAGGGAGAATGAGGGGAATTCCCTGGCGGCCCAGTGGTTAGTACTCCACACTTCCACTGCAGGGGGCACAGGTTCAGTCGCTGATCGGGGAACTAAGATCCCACAAGCCACGTGGCGCAGCCAAAAAAAAACCACCTTCAAGATAAAAAAAAATATGTTAAGATAGTTTTTTTAAAATAAAGGGAGAATAAGGAAACAGGGAGGATGGGAACTCAGTATTCATAGAACTGAAACACTACAAAGGATTGGGAAATATAAATGAGATTAGTGCAGCTGTGTTTGACAGCTGGTAATTATGAAAACTAGGATTCTATCTTTCCAAAGAGACTGAGAGACAGAGGCCTAATTGATCCTGATGCTTACATTTCAAAGGATTAGCTCTCAGGTCTTTGAGAAACATATATACAATTATAAGCTCTTCTTAGTAAATGCTCAAAAAAAGAGGCTGGGGGCGGGGTGTCATTCATCAAGTTTACTTAGAAGTAATAGTAAATTCTCCTGGCAGATTAATCTTAGAGTGTATGGTACATGTGTGCATTACATTGTGTGTAACAAAAACACTGAAAAAACTCAAGACATGTTCTTCAAGTACTGAAACCAATTATTCCATAAAGCAGTCACTCAAGAATGAGTAAAATGGGTATCTGTTGTTTCACTGTCCTAGTCGTTAAAGAAAAGGAAAATAGCCAAAACTAATCAAAGTATAGGCTTAAGAGGGAATTCCCCGGCAGTCCAGTGGTTAGGACTCGGAGCTTTCACCGCAAGGGCCCAGGTTCAATCCTTGTTTGATGAACTAAGATCTTGCAAGCTGTGCAGCGCAGCCAAAGGAAAAAAAAAAAGAATAGGCAGAAGATAAAAGGAGACATTTTACCAAAGATAGCAAATATAAATCTGTAAGGACGCTACTCATGAATTCTGCGGGAAATTCAATTCAAACTGTGAGAGAGCACGGCAACCTCATTAAGAGTTAAAATAAAAAACCACTGACCAACTAAGTATTCACTAGGATGTAGAAGAAATGGAACCTTCATACAAGTACTGTTACAAATACAAAAAAAAAAAAAAAAAAACCCAACATGGTAAATCACCTATACTCCAATAAAAATCAAAAAAAAAAAAAGGAAAAAGTACAATGTTTAGATAGCAATTTGTTAGTTTGTTCAAAAGCTAAACGTTCACCTACTTTGTGACTCAAACACTGCAATCTAATTTTTGGACCAAAAGATAAAGGAAACAAATATCCATATTAAGAACTGTACATGGGGTCATGAGGATTAAATGAATCCTCCCCATAAAAAAAAAAAGAACTGTACACAAACGCTTGTACTAGTTTATTTTCAACAGTCAAAACTTGGAATTACCCAAATAGCTATAAACAGGTGAATGGATAAATACTGTTATATCTAATGGTAAGAATATTACTCAAAAAAACAGAAAAAAAAAAGAGCTCCTCATTTAACATCATTGATGAATCTCAAAATAATTACAAAACACAAAACCAGGAGAAAACAAAGGTAAATATTTTAGGATTCCATCATGTAAATTATAGAAATCGTAAAGATATCTATTACAAGGGAAAATAAATCAATGGTTCCTTGGAGGGCTGTGAAGGGCAGGGACAGACAGATTATAAAAGGAAATAAGGCAAATACATGGTGACACATATGGTCATTACCATGACTGTGATGATGTTTTCACAGGTATCATGTGTATGTCAAAACTTATCAAATACTTCACTTTAAAAATGTACAGTTCTCTACACGTATATTACACCTAAATAAAGCTTTAAAAAACACTTCAAGCTAAGAAAGTCTGTACGTCCCACTTTTTTGGAAAACAGTTTTGGCAACCCTATACTTGCTCCACCACCTTTCTAGTCATGCCCTCTGGGGGGTCAGTCTTGCCTCAGTGGCAGCAAATACTGACGAGTAATAAAGGACATTTCCACTTCAGTCAACAGGAATGCTGGCTGGCTCACAAGAGCCACATCCCTGGACTACTTTTCTCTACCTTTTCCTGCCTGTGCAACAATGGCCTTAAGGCGAACACTTCAGGTCAGCTACAAAATTCCACAGAACGTTCCAATTATCTCTTCTGACAATGACCTCAGCTACACAACATAAACCTGCCTGGAGGTCCTGAGATTTGTGTACACGCTGATCCTGCACATCGGTCATTATCACAAAGACATCTGTGGATGCACTTTTAGAAGAGGCACATTCCAATGAGCTGGCTGCTGTCTCCTCTGCTCCCTACTAACCCAGTTTCTGTAGCAGTTTCAGTTTCCCCTGGCCCCTATAGTCTTACAACCAGTGACTGTCACCCATGGAATTGTGGACATCAGGGCACATGCTATTTGCAAGACCACGGGAGGAGATGCCTCTCAACAGTGCTGACACCTCCTGTGATACCCGCTGTGAACAGGGGAAAAAATTCATGCTGCTCTAAGAACTTGAGGTTGTCACATCTTACTCCTCTTCAGGGTGATGTATGAGTCTCCTAAAACTCATAGCATCCAGGCTTCAAATGAGGACCAAAAAGCCCTGCCCTCTCTCCTACGACTTCACTGGCACCAATGCAAATTTGGCCAAAAACGGCAAGCTACTTTTTGCCATCGTACTATCCTCCCTGAGGCCCATGCCGGTGGAGCCCAAATCTCCTTATAAAAAACCTCCTGCAGTACAAAGAACTCCCAAAACAAAACAGGCCTTAAACATTAAGGCACCCGTATTATACAAACCAAAACAATGTGTGGCACACAGTTTGGGTTGGTGACTTGCTAGCTGGAAAAACTGATCATGTGAGAACACGTCCCTGAAAAGGGTTGTCCTTCTCTGCACATGGTCAGCTGAATTCTTATGGTATTCTCTGGGCCAACATTCCTTCAGGCTTTTGTACACGTAGTCAGAGAGCGGGGAACACCAACCCCGAAGGGACTGACCTACTCCTAGTTTGCTCCAACACTTGGAAGAACAGAGGTCAGTTTTCCTGAGCACACTGGGCTGGTGACTGATGCACACCGTGTGGACCTGCCAGGCGATACAGGTAAAATAGCCACAGAAACGGACAGTGACATAAATCTGGGAAAATCTCTGGACAAAGTGCAGTATAGCCACAAATGCTTCCCACATAACTGAAACTTAAGGGGTATCTCCCCCTGTGGATAACTGGATGTATGAGATTGAATTCAGATGGGTGGCTCCTCAGTTTCTTCCAGGGTCGTTACCCTGAACAAGAAAATTACACATTTCCTTGCACATTCAAGGCCTTTCTCCAGTGCAAATTCTACCATGTATAATAAGGTGAATTATTTAGGAAAGAGTTTCTCAAATTCCCTGCACGAATAAGCCTTTGCTTGTGAACTCTTTGAAGATAACAAAGGGTGGAACTAGTGGTAAAGGATTTCCCACATTCACCACACATTTAAGGCCTTTCACCTCTGTGAACATGGATGTTGAAGGAGTGCAGAGCTCTGGGGAAAAGATTTCCCACATTCACTACCCTCATATGGCCCCGATCCTGTGTGAACTCTCTGATGATAATGGAAACCAGACCTAGATGAAAAAGATTTTCCACATTCACTGCATTTATAAGGCTTCTCTCCAGTGTGACCTCTACAGTATTCAAGGAGAGAAGAATTTGCTCTAAAGGACTGCCCACATTCTGTGCGCTCATAAGGCCTTTTGCTTGTGTGAATTCTCTGATGTTCATGAAGGACGGAATTACAGGGAAAACATTTCCCACATTCACTGCACTCATAAGGCCTTTCTGCTGTGTGAACTCTCTGATGATTATTGATGTTGGAACCAGAGAAAAAAGACTTCCCACATTCACGGCACTGATAAGGCCTATCTCCAGTGTGAACTCTCTGATGTTCAGTAATCACAGAGCTCTTGGAAAAAGACTTCCCACACACACTACACTCATATGGCCTCGATCCTGTGTGAACTCTCTGATAATAACAGAGGCCGGACCTAGATGGAAAAGATTTCCCACATTCACTGCACTCAGTATGAACTCCCTGATGATAACGAAGGTTCCTCCTACTGGTAAAAGATTTCCCACACTCCCTACACTTATAAGGCCTTTCTCCTGTGCGATCTAATGATAATAGAGGCCAGGGTGAGAAGTATAAGATTTTCCACATTCACTGCATTCATAAGGCCTTTTTCCACTATGAACCTTCCAGTGTTGAGTGAGGTAAGATTGATGACTAAAGGATTTCCAACACTCACTGCACTCAAAAGGCCTTCCTCCTGTGTGAACTCTCCAGTGTACAATGAGGTAAAATTTTCATCTAAAAGATATCCCACATTGAGTACACTCATAACGTCTTTCTCCAGTGCGAACTGTCCGTTCTCGAACTATGATGGATCTACAGCTAGGAAACTGCACACACTCACTGCACAAGTAACAATTTTCTCCAATGTGTCTTCTCCAGGGATAAATAAGGACAAAGTTTTAGTTAAAGGATTTTCCACATTTGCTGCACTTGTACTTCCTTGATCCAGTATGAATTCTTCGATGCAGATTGAGGGTTGAGGTTCGCCTAAAAGATTTGCCAGACTCACCACACACATGAAGCCTTTCTCCAGTATGCACTCTCTGGTGCACAACAAATGAGGATTTGTACCTGAATGTCTTCCCACATTCACTGCACACAAAACAATGTCTTCCAGGGTGGACACCCTGGTCCTGAACAATTGCATGTTTCGGGCTGAAGGCTTCCTTTCATTCTCTCCGGCTGTAATGACTTTCTCTGCTTTGTAAAGTTGCCTCACGCTGGGCAATCTCATTTGGCTTCTCCCTGGTGTGAGTGGTCTGTGGCTGGAGATGTCCCAAGGTGGCCAGAAAGTCTTTCCCAACTTCCTCACAGGTAAAGGGCTTCCTTGACACATGGCATTTGCAGCTCTTCACAAACAAGGCCCTGACTGCAGCGTTACTGAAGGATTTCTCTTCCATGTGCTGCTTCTGGTGTTTTTGGAGGTATGCACTAAAATGAAATCATTTCAAACATATTCTACACCCGAACACTTTCTGGCAGTGTTGTGTTTCTTCACGCTCAGCCAAGTGAAAAATACTTCTAAAGACTAGACTACACGTCTCACTGGAGTGGTTTTTCTGGGAAAACGAAGGTGCCTTAGGAGTCCTGGCCTGTGACATGCTTATAGAAACGCTTCGTTGAAAGGGTGCCTCTGCTCCACATTAGCAACCTGAATGCAAATAAATGGTGGTGAAATACATGCAAATAAGCATGTTGACTTTATAAAGAGGGAGCAACATCATCATAAAGGTAATGTGTCATATCTAGGAATGAGTCTACAGGATGCTTTTCCAGAAAGGAGATTTGTAATTCCACTGGGGAAGCAGCTACTGGGCATGACTGTGCCTCTAAGGCAAAAGAACGGTACACTTCACTAGGGGAAGGACATTAGGATAGGGTACAGCACCAAGTAGAGAGGCATATTCTAGAACTTGTTCATATGCCAGAGGATTCCTGCAGGACCTATTCTGCTAGTGACGTGACACTGTGTAGAAGCATATGTCCAAACCCAGGAGAAAGCAACTGCAGTAGAATTGCTGCTGTTCAAGGCCAATTTAAGGATGTATGGACACCTCATAGCACATGCAGACCAAAGTTGCAGAGCAAGAGAAGAGGAGGTATGAGAGAAATGGCTGAGATTTGAAGTCCAGAGACATGGTGCTTATCCCTGGGCTGGAAGTCAGAGTAGATATCACAGTGGAGTAAAACTGACTAGTCAGCACAGCATTAACAGTAGGGAAGGGAAAGTAGACATGGGCTGTGTCGCAGGCTACAACCAAAAAAATACTGGGTAAATGAGAAACATTCCTGGTATGATCTGAACACAGTACCGATGTCACACCCTCCAGCTTCACCAGGGCAAGGTACCTGTGAGTTCACCTTGCAGCCTTGGCTACTGAGAATCCCTACAATCTTTGGTGCCCCTGACCTCAGCTGACAGAGCTGCAGAGCCATTACATGGTTGGTCCCTTCTGACAGCCCAAACTGCCACACCCCACCTAGCCAGTGACCTTGTATCCAACCCAAGTTAAGGTCTTTCCCTACCAAAACCAGTCTGAAAATCCGGATGATGTGACTGATCCATCAAATGCAGAAACATGAACAAAAGGCTCTAAGAAACATGGAATTTGAAGGAAACAAGACATCACCAAAGGAGCGTAAGTTTCCAGCAAGGGAACCCAAAGAAATGCATATCTATAAACAATTGGACAAAGATTTCAAAATAAATGTTTTAAGGACGCTCAGCCAGCTCCAGGAGAACACAAACAGAAACTCAATCAAAGTAGGAAAAAAATACACAAACAAATCAACAGGTTCCAAGAATGGGAGTTCCCTGGCAGTCCAGTGGTTAGAGCTTCACACTCCCACTGCAGGGGGCACGGGTTCCATCCCCAGTCAAGGAACTAAGATGCTGCATGCCATATGGTGTGGCCAAAAAACAAAAAACAAGAAGTTCCAAGATACAAAAAAAAAAAAAAAGGAATTAAATTTTGGAGCTGAAGAACACAATGAATGAAATGAAAAATACAACAGAGACCAGCCAACTTGATCAAGCAGGAGAAAAATCTGTGACCTTGAATCAGGTGATTTCAAATCATCCAGCTAGAGGGATAAAAGACTGAAGAAAGCCTATATAAATTATAGGATGCCATCAATGGAAATAATATTCACATTGTAGAAGTGCCACAAGGAGAATTAATGGAGAAAGGAGCAAAAAGCTTATTTAAATAAAAAATGGTGGAAACAATCAACGAAATCAAGAGAGAGAGGTGAGGATATGCAGGTACATGATGCGCATAGGTCTCCATCCAGATTCAATCCAACAAGACCTTCACTGAGACAGTGAAATGAAAGTCTGAAAAGTCAAAGACAAAGAATTTTGAAAGCAGCAAAAGAAAAGAAATTCATCACATACAAGAGAACCCCTGTAAGGCTATAAGCACATTTCTTAGCAGAACCCATGCAGACCAGGAGAGAGTGGGACATTAAATTCAAAATGCAGAAGGAAAAAAACTACCAACTAAGGAATACTTTATCTGGCAAAGCTGTCCTTCAGAAATGAAGGAGTGATAAAAACTCTCCTACATAAACAAAAGCTGAGAGAGTTCATCACCATTCAACCTGCCTTACCAGAAATGCTAAATGGAGCTTTTCAACCTGAAAGGAAAAGACACTAATTAGCAACAGGAAAATATATGAAAATACGAAGCACAGTGGTAAAGGTAAGTATATACTCAAATTCAGAATATGCTAACACTGTAATATGGTGGTGTGGTAATCATTTAATTCTAGTATAAGGGATAAAAGACAAAAGTATTAAAAATTACTACACCAACAATTACTTCTTATGACTACACGTATAAAAACATATAAACTGTCACATCAAAAATATAAATGCAACAGGGGTGAGATACTAAAATGGGACTTTTTTCCCTTTTTTTTTAATCTTTATTGAAGTATAGTTGATTTACAATGTTGTGTTAATTATTGTTGTACAGCAAAGTGATTCAGTTATACATATATATACATTCTTTTTTTAAAATATTCTTTACCATTCTGGTTTATCATAGGATACTGAATATAATTCTCTGTGCTATACAGTAAGACCTTGTTTATCCATCCTATATATAAAAGCTTATACCCACTAACCTCCCACTCAATTCCTTCCCCAAACCATCCCTCTTAGCAACCACTAGTCTGTTCTCTATGTCTGTAATTCTGTTGCTGTTTAATAGATAGGCTCATTTGTGTCATATTCTAGATTCCACATATAAGTGATATCATATGGTATTTGTCTTTCTCTTTCTGATGTATTTCACTTAGTATGATAATTTCTAGATGCATCCATGTTGCTGCAAATGGTATTATTTCATTCTTTTTTATGGGTGAATAGTATTCCATTGTATATATGGACCACACATCTTCTCTATCCATTCATCTGTCGATGGACATTTTGGTTGTTCCCATGTCTTGGCTATTGTGAGTAGTGCTGCTATGAAGATTTGGGTGCGTATATCTTTTTGAATTATAGTTTTGTCTGGACATATGCCCAGGAGTGGGATTGCTTGATCAAATGGTAATTCTAGTTTTAGTTTTCTGAGGAACCTCCATACTATTTTCCAGAGTGGCTATACCAACTTACATTCCCACCAACACTGTAGAAAGATTCTAAAAGGGGACTTTTTGTATAGAACTGACATTGTTATCAGCTTAAAATACTGTTATGTTTTACACAAACCAGACAGTAAACACAAAGCAATAACCTACAGTAGATACACAAAGATGAAAAGAAAGGAATCAAAGCATACCACTACCGAAAACCATCAAACCACAAAGGAAGAAAGTGAGAAAGAACAAAAGGAACAAAGGAACTACAAATCAACCATACAAAAATTAACAAGATTGCAATTACGAAGTCCTTACAAAATTCTCTCCATTCAAAAGACACACAGTGGCTGAGGATAAAGCCTTCAAGAGACTTACTTCAGCTTTAAGGACACAAATAGGCTGAAAGAGAAGGAACTGAAAAAAACTCAATACAAATGGAAACGAAAAAACAGTAGCTTATACTTATAAATAGCCTACATTTAGGCCAGAAAAATAAACTTTAACTCAAAACCTATCACAAGAGACAAAGAAAGTCATTAAATAATGATAAAGGTGTTGACTCATCAAGAGGACAGAACATAAACGATATGAATCTAACATCAGAGCACTTAAATCTGTTAAGGCAAATATTAAGAAACTGGAAGGTGGACTTCCCTGGTGGTCCACTGGGTAAGACTCTACACTCCCAATGCAGGAGGCCTTGGTTCCACCCCTGGTTGGGGACCTAGATCCTGCATGCACGCCGCAACTAAGAGCCTGCATGCTGCAACTAGGAAGTCCGCGTGCAGCAACTAAAAGATCCCATGTGCCACAACGAAGGTCCTGTGTGCTGCAACGAAGACCCGGCACAGCCAAAAGTAAATAAATAAATATTAAGGAAAAAACAAAAGAAACTGGTAGGTAGAAAAGACAACAATGAAATAATGTTAGCAGACTCCAATACCCATCTTCTGAGAATGGGTAGATTAACCAAATAGAAAATCAATAAGGAAATATTTAATGACACTTTAGCTCAAACATTGACCAAATATTGAATGGAACTTTAGACCACCTCAATCTAACAAACATACACAGAACATTCCATTCAACTACAGCACAATACATTCTTCTCAAGTGGACACAGAACACTCTCTAAGAGAGATCACATGTTAGGTCACAACAAGTCTTCACACCTTTAGGAAGACTGAAATCATATCAAGACTCTTATTCAGCCATAAGAGTTGGAAACTAAAAATCAGCAACATAATAATATATTTGTGAATGCTGGAAAGTTCAAAAATATATGGACATTAAGTAACACATTCCTGAACAACAAATGTGTTCAAGAAAAAAAATCAGAAGGAAAAATAAAATTATCTTGAGATGAAGTAAAATGGAATCAAAACATGCCATGAGATGTAGCAAAAGAATTTCTAAAAGTAAAGCTGATAGCAATAAATGCCTACATTAAGGAAAAAGACTCAAATAAACAACGTAACTTTACACCACAAGGAACTAGGAAAAAAATAACTAAGCTCAAATCTAGAAGGAAGGAAATAACAAAGATCAGACGAGAAATAAATAAAATACAGACTAAAAACAACAATAGGAACATCAACAAAGCTAAGAGCTGGTTTTTGAAAAGAACCAAAATTGACAAAACTTTAGCTACACTAAATTAGAAAAGAGAAGATTCAAATAAATGAAATCAAAAATGAAGGAGTTAGTACAACTGATACTACAGATATACAAATATCATAAACAATGAACAATGAAATGCCAACAAACTGGATAAACAAGAAGAAATGGATAAATTCTTTGAAACAGACAAATTACCAACATTAAATCATGAAGAAAAAAATATGAGTAGGTCAGTAACAATTAAGGAAACTGAATCATTAATTAAAAATCTCCCAAAAAGCTAAGCAACAAGAATATATTTTACAGCACAGGGAAATACAGCCACTGTTTTATAATAACTTAAAATTGAGTACAAAAAAAATTTTTTTTTGGTTGTGCTGCACAGCACATGTGATCTTGGTTTGCAGACCAGGGATCGAACCCATCTCCCTGCAGTGGAAGCACAGAGTTCTAACCACTGGACCATCAGGGAATTCCCCAATTTATAAAAATACTGAATCACTATGTCTTACCATGACATAAATATAATACTGTAAATCAACTATACTTCAATTTTTAAAAATTAATTAGTTAATAATAATAATAAACTGTCCCAACAAAGAAAAGTGCAGGACCAGACAGATTCACTGGTGATTTCTTCCAGTGATTTTAAGAATTAATGTCAATCCTTCCTCAACTCTTCCAAAACGCTGAAAGAACACTTCCAAACTCATTTTCTCAGGCTAAGGCTAGAAATATACCTTGATACCAAACCATGTTATGGAAACTATAAGAAAAAAAAAATTACAGGCCAACATCCTTGATGAACATAGAAGGAAAAAATTCCCAACAGAAAACTAGCAAACTAAACTCAACATCATATTCAACAATCTTACATTATCATCAAGTGTGGCTTATCCACAGGAAACAAGGATAATTCCTCATATGCAAATCAATAAACATGATACACCATATTAAGAGAATGAAGGATAAAAATCATATGATCATCTCAATAAATGAAGAAAAACCACTTAACAAAATTGAGCATACTTTCCTATTAAAAATTCTGAACAAATTAAGTGTACAAGGAATATAACTCAATATGATAAACCCATAAACAATAAGCCCATGCTAACATCATACTCAGAATTTAAAACCTAAAAGCTTTTCCTCTAAAACCAAGAACAAGACAAAGATGCCCACTGTCCTCATTTCTATTCAATATTGTTCTGGAAGGCCTACCCAGAACACTTGGTCAAGAGAAAAAAGTATTAATAATAAAATCATAAAAGAAGTAAAACTGCTGCAGAAGGCATGATCTTATATATAGAGGACCCTAAAGACTCCTCCCGAAAACTGTTACAACTATTAAACAAATTCAGTAAAGTTGCAGGATACAAAATCAATATGCAAAAATCAGTTGCACTTCTGTAAACAATGAAATATCAGAATAAGAAATTAGGAAAGCAATCATATTTACAAAATCAAAAACAATAAAATACATATGAATAAATTTAACCAAGGAAGTAAAAGCTCTGGACTCTGAAAACTATAAGACACTGATAAAACAAACTGACACAAATAAATGAAAAGATATCCCATATCCTTGTACTGGAAGAATTAATAATGTTACAATGTCCACACCACCAAATGCAATATACAGATTCAATGCAATTCCTATCAAAATTACAATGAGATTTTTCACAGAAATAGAAAATGAATCCTAAAGTTCATATGGAGCCACAAATGACCTCAAAGAGCCAAAGCAATCTTTTTTTTTTTTTTAATGTATTTATTTTATTTATCTTTTGGACTGTGTTGGGTCTTTGTTGCTGCGTGCGGGCTTTCTCTAGTTGCAGTGCATGGGGCTTCTCATTGTCATGGCTTCTCTTATTGCGAAGCACGGGCTCTAGGCACATGGGATTCAGAGTTGTGGCACGTGGGCTCAGTAGTTGTGGCTTGCGGCCTCTAGAGTGCAGGCTCAGTAGTTGTGGGGCACGGGCTTAGTTGCTTCGCGGCATGTGGGATCTTCCCGGACCAGGGATCGAACCCGTGTCCCTTGCATTGGCAGGCAGATTCTTAACCACTGCGCCACCAGGGAAGACCCCAGGGATGATATTTTAAACACATAACATACTCATAGAAATCAGCAGAAACAGAATAATCTGATTAAAATATGGGCAGAGGATCTGATTAGACATTATTCCAAAGATGATATACAAATGGCTAACAAGTATATGAAAAATTGTTCTTCCTCACTAATCATCACGGAAATGTAAATCCAAACCACAATGAGATATTACTACATAACTGTTAGGATGGCTATCATCAAGAAGACGAGACAAGTGTTGGAAAAGGTACAGAAATAAGGGAACCCTTGTACACTTGTTGGCAAGATAATCTGGTACAGGTGTTATGAATAAATAGTATGGAAGTTCCTCAAAAATTCAAAACAGAACTATCATACAATCCAGCAACCTCACTGCTTGGAATATAGCCAAGAAATGAAATCCAATGGGGAAAAGATAACCTGCACTCTCATGTTCACAGCAGCATTATGAATAATACACAAGACGTGGAAACAACCTAAGTGTCCATCCACGTAGGAATGGATAAACAAGGTGTGATATACTCACACATACACATGCACACCTTGAATGTTATTTAGCCTTAAAAACAAAGGAAGTCCTGCCATATGGGACAACATGGATGAACCAGACGGACATTACGCCAAATAATGTATGATATCACTTATATGTAGAGTTTAAAACAAACAAAAAACGTTGAATTCATAGAAACAGAGAAGGCCAGGGGCTGTGGGATGGGAGAAATGGGAAGTTGTTGCTCGAAATGCACAATCCTTCAGTTACAAGATGGTACAGATCATTAAACGCACTGCAGGACTACAGACCTCAAATTCTTCCCAGTGAGGATCCGGTACAGCAAATATTGGGGTTGCAGGGGAGAGAAGAATGGAGTGCGAACAACCCAGGCATACCTACCACAGCAACTACCCAGAAAGCTGGGGAAACAAGCAGTGCCTGAGGTCCACATGTCACAAGGACAGAGCACCCCCGCAGAAAAGGGGTTGAGCCAGAATACAGAGCTCACTCCAGGTCACTGGGAAGGCTGTGAGAGTCTTACCCAGTGGGGATATGAGTGCAAAGTTTTCCAGCATCACATCGTGGTACAAGTGCCCTGAACCTCATCAAGGAGCCTCCATTCCTCCCACGAGAGGTACAGGGCAATGTCCTCAAAGGTCATACTGTCCTGTCAACATGGGGACAGATGAAACAATGAACACTCTGAGAACCCACAGTCCATCACCACACAATCTACCCCACTATCATCCTCTTCCCAAGCTTCCCACCACAGAGGAGATACCAGAACCTGGTGCCACTCTGCTCACTCTCTCCTCAGGTCCCATTAATCACTGTGTTCAGCCCTCAGCAATAACAGACAGGGGGACATACAGATGCCACGTAAGCTCTGGGCCTGGCGAGCAGAGCCCCATCTCTCCTGCCAATCAATTCCCCTGAGGTCTCCCAGACTGTACATACAAGACACAGTCAAACCTGGGCTCATGCTTCACCATTAAGTCCCCAATACCAGGGCTGTGGGGCCATAAACTCACATTACCTATGTATGTGCACATTATTCTGTAGACTCTCACTCTCTAACATTATCATTCTCCAGGTTGACACTCCCACAGTTCTGCCTACCTTCCTGCTCTACAATACAGGTATCTCCCTGGACTTAACCATATACCTGGCCCATAGTTTCCTTCCAGAGACTGCTTGACACTCAAAAACTATTCAGTACAATCCCAGACCTCTGATGAATCCCAATACCAGGGAAAGCCCCTCATGGTGCTTTGAAGGGCTCTCCACCTGCTTCTGATCCTTGCTTCAATATTAGCCACTCAGAACCACATGTGAATTACAGACACCCATGACATTCTTCTACTTCTGTGATGCACTGTCTGATTGCCTGTCCCCTCAACAGTCACAACCCTCCTCTCTCTACTCAAACTTCCTCACAACCCCAGCCCTTACAATCTCCCTGCCAGGCATAACGACTTTCACAAATGACACCATTTACTCTAGATCTTATCCACCAGCAAGACTAAAACACTCTAGACCCCAAAAAGCCTTACTACACAATTCTGGAGAATCTGGACAGTAGTGAATTAGCAGGAGCCCTGGCCTCAGTGTCAAATTGTCTCAATTATTTCTCTGCCTCCCAAACCACGTATTTTGCACCCATTCATCCCATGGAAGCCTTGACCACCTGCCAGATCATCTTCTCTCCCAGACCATCCAGAGCCATTCTCTCTCTCACCTGTGTTTGTTATAATCAGGAACCTCAACCAGGTGCTAAGCAAGAGAACCACTCCTCGGCATGCACCCTAGTCCTTCTGACCCGCTGATAGCATTACCACTCTAACCTGCATTCCACTTTCGAAATGTCATCCACACCCTCACTCTGGTCCTTACAATAGCCTCCACTTTTGAAAGTCTCCATCCTGATCCCCTCTCCAAATTTCAGAAATGTGCGTCCAGCTGCCCATTTGATGCCTCCACTCACTGTTCTCTGAAACATCTCAGACCCTTATCAGGACCAAAACAAAACTTCTGATATTCCCAAGAAAAATAAACCTACTGACAACTGCCACATCCGATTTGATGAAGGATCCATCCCTTCAGCTGCTAGGACTAAAACTCTTGGAGTCATCTCTAACCACTACCTTACCTAACAACATCTAAAAATCTACTTGGCTCTTCTTTAAAAATGTACCTAGAGGGGCTTCCCTGGTGGCGCAGTGGTTAAGAATCTGCCTGCCAATGCAGGGGACATGGATTTGATCCCAGGTCCGGGAAGAGCAACTAAGCCCATGTGCCACAAATACTGAATCTGTGCTCTAAAGCCCGCGAGCCACGTCTATTGACCCCGTGCACCAAAACTACTGAGCCCGCGCTCTGCAACTACTGAAGCCTGAGCGCCTAGAGCCCGTTCTCCGCAACAAGAGAAGCCACTGCAATGAGAAGCCCATGCACCTCAAAGAAGAGTAGCCCCCGCTTGCCACAACTAGAGAAAGCCCGCGTGCAACAATGAAGACCCAAAACAGCCAAAAATAAATAAATAAATAAATAAATGTACCTAGAATCCAAACTTGTCTCCCACCTTCATGGCCAAAACTCTGGAGCTTCACCACTGGTCTGGATTACAGCAGTAACCTCTTCCTGGGCTCCCTGCCGCCCTCCTTAACTCCAGTCTTTTCTCTCCAGCCAGATGGAGCCTATTAAAACCTGGTTAATACCACTTACTTCCTCTTATCCAAACCCCTCATTACCTCCATAAATGATGTCGAAGTTCTTAGCCAGATTACAGGCCTGATTACTGATCCCCTGCTCTTTGTTCTTTTTTTAAAAATTAAATTTATTTATTTATTTATTTTTGGCTGCGTTGGGTCTTTGTTGCTGGGCTTGGGCTTTCTCTCGTTGCAGCGAGTGGAGGCTACTCTCCGTTGTGGTGCCTGGGCTTCTCATTGCAGTGGCTTCCCTTGTTGCAGAGCACGGGCTCTAGGCGCGCAGGCTTCAGTAGTTGTGGCACGCAGGCTGTAGAGTGCAGGCTCAGTAGTTTTGTCACATGGGCTTAGTTGGGCATGTGGGATCTTCCCGGACCAGGGCTCGAACCCACGTCCCCTGCACTGGCAGGCGGATCCTTAACCACTGCGCCACCAGGGAAGCCCCTGCTCTCTGTTCTTAACTAAAAGAATGAAGACCTGCTGTACCCTGTTTCCAGCTCAGTCACACCTCCAAGTACTTGCACATGCTGGTATCTGTTCCTGGGATAACCTTCCATACCATTTTATACTGGTTGTCAGGAATGGGAACTCCTGTATGTTACCCTTGTCCTGCACTCAGGACCCAGGGCTTGGGGATATCCTCTGGGTCCCCATATCCAAGAGCTGAGACTGTATCTAGGGAAGAGTCTCAAGACACAATACCCAGATAACCTACGGGTGGTGTCAATACCAGTGAGGGACTGGGACACCCTCTCCTGCCTTGTGTAGGATCCTTAAGTGCTTTTTTTAAAAAACATCTTTATTGGAGTATAACTGCTTTACAATGGTGTTAGTTTCTGCTTTATAACAAAGTGAATCACCTATACATATACATATATCCCCGTATCTCCTCCCTCTTGTGTCTCCCTCCCACCGTCCACCTAAGTGCTTTTTTAACCTTCGGAACCTGTGGGAAGAGGAAAGCAACCATGGCTGGGCTCCATGTGAGCAGGACTCCCCTGTATCCACACCTGGCCCTGGAACCTGGACCTGGGGTTAACTTACTAACGCCTGTGTTTCAATCTTAGAGCTGACTCTTACCAGATCTCTGACCTTGGACAAAGGCTCTACTTCTCTTTGCCTCAGTGTCTTCATCAACCACATTCCAGTCTGTTCCCCCTCTGGGCAGCCTCTTGATAACATTTTTTTTCATTTTATTTATTTATTTTTCCTTTTTTTTTGGCCTTGCCCCACAGCATGTGGGATCTTCGTGCCCCGACCAGGAATCAAACCAACGCCCCTGCATTGGAAGCGCACAGTCTTAACCACTGGACCACCAGGTAAGTCCGTGATAACTTTTAAAACCCTAACACATAATATGTCCCTCTTCTATCCACTACCCTCCGTGGCCTCCAGGTCCCTCAGAAAAAGGAACAACCTCTCTGCCGAACCAGGCGTCACTCTACCACACGCTCTGTTCCCTGCAAGCGGAAGGCTCATCCTAGGTTTCCCGAATCCTCCCGCCTCAGTCCGACCTCCAAGCCTTTGCACCTGCCGGTCCCTCCACCTGGCACCCTCTCCCACGCGCCATCACCCAGTCTGTCGGAAACAGAGCCCCACCCACGACCGCCTAACCGTCCTGGACACCGCGGCCTGGCCTGCAGGCACGTGAGCAAGGCGCCCCGCACTCAGGGCTTTAGTGGCTGATGGGCTGAGGGCGGTGAGGGCCCGGAGGACGAGCGTTTACCTGAGGCGGGTTCCTCAGCGCCGGCGCCGCCATCGGACTCTGTGGACGGAGAGGGGCGGGTACAGGCGGGAGGGGGGCACGTCGGACCCTCTCCCGGGCCTGCGCGGGGCACCCCGGGCGGCGTCCCCGAACTTCAGACCCGCCTCTGTGCCGCGGGGACAGCGCCTCCTTTCGCGTTTTCTCACCCCGTCACCCTGGTCCCGACCCAGCGCCCCAGAGCCAAAACAGACCCGGACGATTAAAATGGTTGTCACTAGGAAGAGGCCGGAAGTCCCGCCCCGAGCCGAGGAATTTTCCCGGAAACGCTATTATCCTGAACTATCACTGGCTCAACCTGCCGCAATTTCTTCTGGGTAATATAGTTACTAGAGCCCTAGAGGCCGCAGCGAAGGGTATTCTCATTCTTGACCAACTAGAACCTGTCCCACGCGGATCCAGGAAGGATGCTGTGAGCTGGTCATCCCGCCTAAAGAAAGGCAGGGCTTTGCTCGTTAACTGCAGCAAAAAGACATAATTGTAGACTTCGTGAATCTCAGCTGCCAAAGGATTAAAATGTCATTTAAGGGAATTCCCTGGTTCTCCAGTGGTTAGGACTCAGCGCTAACACTGCAGGGGACGCGGGTTTGATCCCTGATCGGGATATTAAGATTCCGCAAGGCGCGCAACGTGGCAAAAAAAAAAAAAAGAAAAAAAATCATTTGAGATGCTCTCAGATCTACTGTTCTAAATGGCCATTTTACTATAGAGTCATTCAGACATAAAATGATTCAGTGCATAGCTGGATATATTATATACTTGTCATTCAAATGCATGCAGCGTGAAGCTATCCATTGGAAGTGTGTGTGTGCGTTTAGTTGTATTATGATTGGCTATGAGCAAAACAGTCCGTACAGAACCATGACTGGGAAGAAAGAAGACGGATATTCTGAGGGTAGTCACATTCCACTACCCTCCCCAGCTCTGACAACCACTCAATTTGATCTTTTAGTTTACCTGACAGAGTCAGACATTTTATGCAGCTGCTTTATATTTTATCTCAATAAACCCTCAGATTGATTTCTACTCCTTGAGAATGTACAACATTATAGTCATTTGCATGCCAAAATGATGAGATGTAAAAGCTTATTTAACTCCCAACTCTCATATTATTCTTGGAATATGACTTCATATTTATACAATTTCATACACTCTGTAAATATTTACTGGGAATAAGTTCATGTAATAAGCTGTAATGAGGCTGTGTCCTTCCCATGCCTCCATTTACAGAATCTTTATAATCAGGTCAAGGGTGTGTTTCGGTAAACCACAAAGACTTGAATACTTTCCAATTAGCTAAATGGATCACCAACTACATTTGCCCCCAGTAGTCTAATTCAGTCACACCTGAATAATTTTATGATGAAACATCAATATAAAATTATACCTTTGCCCAATGACAGCTAATGAATACTGTTAAACAATGAAGCCACAACAGATAAAACAGTTTAGTTTAACCACACTGATGCCACCACCTCACACACACACAACCTTCACAAAGTGAGCACTCCCCAACTTGCTCTAACTTTGTCTTTCTCAGTTATTTCATTTCTTCGCATGCCTATCCCTCTATTCATTTCTTATTATCCCTGCAACAAATTACTACAAATGTAGAACCTGAAAACAGTACAGATATATTATTGCAGTTTCTGTAGACAACATATAGTTTGGTCTTGCTTTTTGATCCACCCTGAAAATCTTTTAATTAGTGCATTTAGACCATTCCCATCAAAGTGATTATTGATGCAGCTGGATTAATATTTACCATATTTGTTATTTCTTTTTTTTAATTCTTATTTATTTATTTATTTTTAGCTGCATTGGGTCTTCGTTGCTGTGCACGGGCTTAGTTGCTCCACAGCATGTGGGATCTTACTAGACCAGGAATCAAACCCATGTCCCGTGTATTAGCAGGCGGATTCTTAACCACTGTGCCACCAGGGAAGTCCCTTGTTATAAACTTCTATTTGTTACCCTCGTTCTTTGTTCCAAATTTTGTACTCCACTCTCTTCCTGCTTTTTGTGGTTTAAATTGAGCTTTTTATAAGATTATATTTTCTCTTGTTTCTTACCGTATCAGTTACACTTCTTTTTCAACTTTTTTTAGTGCTTGCTCTAGTTTCCAATCAACATTGACAACTAATCCAAGTCCACTTACAAGTAACACTGTATCACTTCACAGATAGTGAGTACCTTACAATAATAAAATATTCTGAATTCTTCCAATACTTCGTATCATTGATGTCATTCATTTCACATATAAATACACACACACACACACACACACACACACACACACACGGGATATGCATCAATTAAGATGGGTATCAATTAAGAAAAGTAACATTTGGGGTTTCCCTGGTGGCGCAGTGGTTAGGAATCCGTGTGCCAATGCAGGGGACACGGGTTAGATCCGTGGTATGGAAAGATCCCACTTGCCACGGAGCAACTAAGCCCATGCACCACAACTACTGAGCCTGCAGGCCACAACTACTGAAGCCCACACACCCTGGAGCCCATGCTTCGCAACGATAAAAGCCACCACAGTGAGATACCTGTGCACCGCAACAAAAAGTAGCCCCCGCTCACCACAACTAGAGAAAGCCCGCGTGCAGCAATGAAGACCCAATGCAGGCAAAAATAAATAAATAAATAAATAATTTAAAAATTCCTTCTGCTTAAAAAAAAAAGTAAACTTTTATTTTACCTTATTACTTCTTTGATGTTCTTCTTTTATGTAGGTCTAATTTTCTGACCTCTATAATTCTCCTTGTCTCTAAAGTTCTTTTAACATTTCCTACAAGGCAAGTGATATGGTCTAAATATTTATGTCCCCTAAACTTCCTATGTTGAAATTCTAACCACCAAAGATGAGAGTATTAGCAGTTAGAGACTTTGAGGGACTTCCCTGGTGGTCCAGTGGTAAAGAATCTGCCTTCCAATGCAGCAGACGCGGGTTCCATCCCTGGTCGGGGAACTAATATCCCACATGCCGCTAGGCAACTAAGCCCACGCGTCACAACTACTGAGCTCGGGTGCCTCAACAAGAGAGCCCGCGTGCCACAAACTACAGAGCCCATGAGCTCTGGAGCACGCTGTGCCACAACTAGAGAGAAGCCCACTGCAACAAAGAGCCTCTGCACCGCAAGGAAAGATTCTGCATATCTCAACAAAGATTCCACGTGCCGCAACTAAGACCCGACGCAGCCAAATAAATAAATAAATAAGGAGTTAGGGACTTTAAGAGGCGTTTCCATCCACATGAATGGTGCCTTTATAAAAGAGGCTACAGAGAGATCCCTAGCTCCTGCTACCATGTGAGCACACAGCAAGGAGGTGCCAGCTATGAACCAGGAAGCAGGACCTCAGCACAGGTCCTGTCACCTTGATCTTGGACTTCCCAAGCCTCCAAAAGTGTGAGAAATAAATGTTTATTTATTTATTTATTTATTTAATAAACTACCCAGTTTGTGGTATTTCATTATAACAACCAGAATGGACTAAGGTTGCAGATTTACTGGCAACAAATTCCCTATTTTTGTTTGAGAAAGGCTTTGTTTACCCTGCACTATCAAAGGATAATTTTGCCAGGAACAAAACTCTAGCTTGATGGTTTTTTTCTTTTTCAATACTTCAATTATTTCACTTCAATCTCTTCTTGCCTGCACAGTTTTCTAAGAAGATGAATCTAATTCTTATCTTTGTTCTGCTATAGGTAAGGGATCTCCCTCCTCCCCCTGCCCTGACTTCTTTCAGGATTTATCTCTGATTTTCTATAATTTGAAAACGATATCACATGTAGAATTTTGGCATTTATCCTCCTTAGTGTTCTCTGAACTTCCTGGTTCTGTGGTTCCTTGTCTGACATTAATTTCTCTCCTAACAATATATCTTGGATAATCCAATCAAGTGTGAGTGTGAGTCCCTAGTTGGCTCCAGAGACCAAATATGAGATTTTTAAATAAATTTATTTATTTATTTATTTACGGCTGCGTTGAGTCTTCATTGCTGCATACGGGCTTTCTCTAGTTGCGGCGAGCGGGGGCTACTCTTCGTTGTCGTGCACGGGCTTCTCATTGCGGTGGCTTCTCACGGAGCATGGGCTCTAGGCGTGCAGGCTTCAGTAGTTGTGGCACGCAGGCTCAGTAGTTGTGGCTTGCAGGCTCTAGAGCGCAGGCTCAGTAGGGCTTAGTTTCTCAACGGGCTTAATTGCTCCGTGGCTGTGATATTTTCCCGGACTAGGGCTCAAACCCGTGTCCCCTGCGTTGGCAGGTGGATTCTTAACCACTGCACCATCAGGGAAGTCCCCAAATATGAGATTTTTTGACTCCAAGACTGAGTCCTGCTTTTCCACCTCAGAGTCAGAATCCTAACTTTTGCGTGCTGTCACCAGGGTGCGCCCAAGCTGTGGACATGGATGGCTGAGTGTCCCTACCAGATGCATGAGCGGTGGACGGTGGGGTGCTCCTGGGCAGGGTGGGGAGCCTGTGGATCCCCATGAACTGTGCTGCATCCCTCAGGGGACTCCAGGGGCAGATCTACCAGAACTCTGGGCAGAACACAGCCTTAGGCGATTAGCTTCTAGAGGGAGAAGCAGGGATTCAGCCCAGTGGGTCCTTCCTGAGTCTCCACATGGGGCAGACAAATGCTAAGTGTCTCCTTCGGTCCCTGCACTGTCCCAGCCTTCCCACCCAGCATTGTGGGTCTGGCTCTCCCTGCTGTGGTCCTCCATCACCACCACACCTGTACTCCTCCTCCCTTTTAGAGATGCAACCTCAGATCACAGGTGTCCCCGCTGAATTGACACATGTGCATCTTGGAGGAAAAGATGTAACCAGGTCCTTCTTAAGGTGTAGAGCAGAGAAAGTGTGCCCCAGACCCCTGCCCTGCACACTCCCAGCCCCAGTACTTATGATACACTGCCTCAACCATGAAGGTAGGCAGTGGCCCTGCATCTAGAATGCGGTCCTGGGGTGCAGGTGTCTGAAATAGTATCCAAGTAGGTGGTGAGACCCATAGAAGGTAAACACAGTTGGAAATAAACAGTCAACAATTACAGAAAGGTAGAGATGAAAAGAACTTTGGAGAGTTCAGAGGGTGAGAATCCCTTGCAAAGTAACCGGTGGGGTCAGAGGAGGCAACTCAGGATAGTGTGACTGCTCTGATACCTTGTCACTAACAAGGTGAGGCCAACTAGGGTTTCCACTGACTCCCCAGGGTGTTCAGGGACATACCTCCCCACTGGCCAGTCAGAATTTTGTCTCTGAGGCGTCTGAGCCTCCAACCAGCCCGCAGCCCCTGCAGCTGTTGTCTGCCTGGCCTTGTAAAGTCTCCTCCTGCACATGCTAAGTTTAGTTTTCCATCAAAAAACCCGGGGGACCTCGAGTAGAATTTTTCAGTTCCTTCTCTGATCACATTCCAAATGAGTGGTGGGAGAATTTACGCTTCAGAAATTGGGAAACACTACAAAGCAGGACTACATTTAGTGTATTACTGAATGCCCGGACTTAAGTGATGGAGATTATGTTAATAATACATACTGATCTTAAACATGTGTGGGATTTGTGGTCATGACATTTTGCACGACATAGAAAATTTGAGGAAAAATCCTACCTTAATACAGGTATATCCTACCTGTATTAAAAACTATTATTCTGGGGCTTCCCTGGTGGTGCAGTGGTTGAGAATCTGCCTGCCAATACAGGAGACACGGGTTCGAGCCCTGGTCTGGGAAGATCCCACATGCCGCAGAGCAACTGGGCCCGTGAGCCACAATTACTGAGCCTGCGCGTCTGGAGCCTGTGCTCCACAACAAGAGAGGCCGCAACAGTGAGAGGTCCGCACACCATGATGAAGAGTGGCCCCCGCTCGCTGCAACTAGAGAAAGCCCTGGCACAGAAACGAAGACCCAACACAGCCAAAAATAAATAAATAAATAAATAAATTAAAAAAAAAAAAAAAAAAAAGTACCCATGACTGAGCCGCAAAAAAAAAAAAAAAAACAAAACTATTATTCTGTATGGCAAATGTTGCTCACTTCATTTAAGAATGAGTAAAATTCCACGTCTTTGTTGTTTTGATGTCTTATTTGTAAATGAAACGGGAAACAGCCATAATGCATATTAAAAAAAAAAAAAGCAAATAACAAGAACAGCACACACACACACACACACACACACACACACACACAAATATATACATACATATATATTTGTAAATATATATATACACATACATACATACAGGTGGCAAACAAAGACCTGCAAAATGCTCAAAATCATGAATCATTAGAAAAATGAAATTAAAACCACACTGAGATAGCACTATACACTTATGAAAAGGGCTGACATAAAAGATTAACCATATCAAGCACTGGCAGGGATGTGAAAGAAATGGAACTCTCTAACATACTGCTGGTTAATATGCAAAAAAAAGTACAGTCATTTTAGATCTACCCTGTGACTCAGACACTCCACTTCAAGTTACTGACACAAGATCAAAGAAACATACATCCATATAAACTGACACAAATGTTTGTAACAGGTTTATTTCCAATAGTCACAACCTAGAAATAACCTAAAGACCCATAAAGAGATGGATAAGTAAATCAACAGTGGTATATCCAAGGATAAGAATATTGCTCAGAAAAAAAAAAAGAGAGAGATGAGCTACCCATATCTCAAAGTAATTACAAAACATGAAGGAAATCAGAAAAAAATAAACAGCTTATTATTCCAAGCATATAAATACAAAAAGATGCAAAGGTTATCTATTGCAAGGGGAAGTAAACCAATGGTTACCTGGAGAAGCGGGAAAGGTAAGAAGAGATTATAAAAAGACATGAAGTTAATGACAGATATGGTCATTATCAGGACTAGGATGATGTTTTCAGAGGTTCATACCTATGTCAAAACTTATCAAACTGTACATTTTAAATATAAGCTGTTGACTACATGTAAATTATATCTTTATAAAGCTTTAAAAATTAGCTCAAGATAAAAAAGAAGAAAAAAAACTATGTCCCACTCTTTATGGAAAATAGGTTGGGCAACCCTGTATTGACTCCAGCATCTCTCTCCTCATGCCCTCTGGAAGGTCAGTCTTGTCTCAGTAGCAGCAAATATAGGGAACAATGAACGTCACCACCCAAGTCAAGAGGAGTGCTGCATGGGTCAAGAGAGCCACATCCTCAGAATATGAATCCCCTTTTCTCTTTTTTCCTCCCTGCACAGTAAGGGCCTTGAGGCGAACATCACTGAGAGGCTACAGCAATCCACAAAACCTGATTAATTTCTCTGACAATGTCCTCAGCTACACAAGATAAGCATGCCTAGAGGTCCCGAGATTTGTGTACACACAGATCCTGCAGAGTCACAGAAACATTTCTGGCTACACTTTTAGAAGAGGAACATTTCATCTAGCTGGCTGCAGTCTCCTCCACTACCTACTAGAGTTTCCGTACCTATTACGGTTTCCCTTGGAACCAACAGTCTTATAACCAGTGAGACTAGCCCAGTGACTTGTGGCCATCAGGGAATGTGGATCTTTGTAGACCTGGGGAAAATATCCCCTCAACAGTGCTGGGATACCCTGTGATATCTACCTTGAGTAAGAGAAAAAAATCATGTGGCTCTCAGAAGCACTCTTAAGATTCTCACACGTCCCCCTCCTTAGAGTCATCCAAGACTCATAGAAAACATAGGATACAGGCCTCAAATGAGGAAGAGAAAGCCCTGCAGTCTTTCCTAGGAGGCTCTACGCAGCAATGCAAATTTGGTCAAAATTGTCAAGTTGTTTTCTGCCATCATGCTGTCCCTCCTCGGGCACAGCGTGTGAGACCGATAAAAACTTCTTCTCCCCTTCATGCCTGTAGAGCACAAATTTGTACTAGTTTATAAACTACCCTACACAGGAATAGAACTCCCCAAATTAATGAGGACTTAAAAGGCCTTAGTTATTATTCAAGCCAAGGCAATGTGTGGCCGACAGTTCTAGAGTCCATGACGTTCAAGCTGGAAAGACACAAGTATCACGTGACACCAACATGTCCCTGAAAATTGTAGTCTTTGTTGGAACGCTGCCAGAAAACTCAAATGATGTTCTATGGAACAACATTGGGTCAGGTCCATGCCCAAGGTAATCAAAGAGGAGGGAAATATCCCCTAGCGCTCAGGCGACTCCTAATTGGGCCAACACAGGGGGGGACAGAGTCAGCTTCCCTGAGCACACTGGGTTGGTGACTGATGCACACTGTGTGGGCCTGCCGGCCGGTGGCCTTCCCACGTAACTGGGGATTCTCCCCACTGTGCATGCTCAGATGTATGACAGTCAATTCAGACAGATGGCTCCTCAGATAGTTTCCTCTAGTGCCCTTATACTGAACACCGAAACTGCACATTTCCTGCACATCTATGCCATTGTGTAGTGTGAACTCTCTGATGTTGAAAGAGGTTACATTTTCCTATACAGTAAGTCCCCTACATACAAACCTTCAAGTTGTGAGCTTTCAAAATGCGAACATGCGTTCGCATGTCCAATCACGAGTTAGTTCATGTGTCTGGCATACATTTTAACATGTGTGTATCCTCTACAAGTGCTTGTGCTTTTGCATACTTACTGTACAGTACTGTATAGAGTAGTACAGTATCTTTATTTCAAGCCCAGGATGTCCAGAAACAAGCATAAAAGCAGAGGTGATGTGAAAGATTTTGGACGATGTGAACCAGCAACAAACTACGAACACTGTAGAAGAGTCCCTGGATCTCATCAGGCTCAGCCTGGATGAGTGAAAATGAGAAACAACACAGAGCTTCGAGGCAGGTTACATTTAAATATGATATTGGGAGATGTGGAAGAAACTGTGACAACTATAGAAATTGATGAAGAAACATAGGAAGAAATATATAAATCAACAAAATGGAATATTCCAATGCTCTTTTTCCGGGGAGATGGTGTTGTCCTAGTTGCCCCGCCATTGAGAGTTGGCTGAAACAAAGAATTTATCCTGTGTGGAAAAAGAGATTTTGTATGATTGCCTCTTTAAATGTAGACGATATTCAAAAGAGAAACTAGTGTACAATTTGATATTAAGAAATAACCAAGAATTCTTCCACTCCTGACATAAGTTGATTTAAAGATAACTCACAAATTCTTAGGCTAAATGGCAGTTTAATTTTCTCCAACCCTTCCAATAAATGTGATCACCAAGATGCAGAACTTTTTCAGGAGTTCATTTGCCCCAATGTTTTTTCAGACAATTTCTGGGTTTCTTTCTTTAAATTGTTTCCTTTTTTGATTAAAAAAAAAAAAGAAGCAATGGTGATGTAGCTGATACTATTGTACTTTTCAAGGTAAAGTGTGATTAAAAATGTTTTATTTTTTGTTTTTTATGTATTATTTGTGTGAAAAGTATTATAAACCTATTACAGTACAGTACTACATAGCCTATTGTGATAGTTGGGTACCTAGGCTAACTCTGTTGGACTTAAGAACAAATTGGACTTACAAACTCACTCTCAGAATGGAACTTGTTAGTTTGTATAAGAC
Organism: Balaenoptera physalus; assembly: GCF_965194825.1. Classification (NCBI taxonomy): domain Eukaryota; kingdom Metazoa; phylum Chordata; class Mammalia; order Artiodactyla; family Balaenopteridae; genus Balaenoptera; species Balaenoptera physalus. The sequence goes on from NC_138900.1 coordinate 662,567, forward strand.
TTACTGTAAAAGGTTTCCCACATTCACTGAACTCTTACGGCCTTTCTCCACTGTGACCTCTCTGATGACAACGCAGTTTGGACGTGGTAATAAAAGATTTCCCGCATGCACTGCACACATAAGGCCTTTCTCCAGTGTGAACCCTCTGATGATAATGGAGAGTGGAACTACAGGTAAAAGATTTACCACATTCTCTGCACTCATAAGGCCTTTCTCCTGTGTGAATTCTCTGGTGTATTATGAGGTTATTTCTTTGGATAAAGGATTTCCCACATTCGCTACACTCATAAGGTCTTTCTCCAGAATGAACTCTCTGATGATAATGGAGGTCAGACCTAGAGATAAAAGATTTCCCACATTCACTGCACTCATAAGGTCTTTCTCCAGTGTGAGCTCTCTGATGGTAACGAAGGCTGGAGCTGAAGGTAAAAGATTTCCCACATTCATTGCACACATAAGGCCTTTCTCCTGTATGAATTCTCTGGTGTAAAATGAGGTTATTTCTCCGATTAAACGATTTCCCACATTCACTGCACTCGAAAGGCCTTTCTCCTGTGTGAACTCTCCAGTGTTGAATGAGTGTCCACCTATTGTTAAAAGATTTCCCGCATTCAGTGCACTTAAAAGGCTTTTCACCAGTGTGACCTTTCTGGTGTTGATTCAATTGGGATCCATATTTAAACAATTTCCCACACTCACTACATTCATAAGGCCTTTCTCCTGTGTGAACTCTCTGGTGTTGAATGAGAACCCACCTATTGTTAAAAGATTTCCCACATTCACTGCACTCATAAGGCCTTTCTCCAGTGTGAACTCTTTGATGATAATGGAGGTTAGAGCTAGTGGTAAAAGACTTCCCACATTCACTGCACTCATAAGGCCTTTCTCCTGTGTGAGATCTCTGATGGTATCTGAGAGCAGGCCTAGAGATAAAAGATTTCCCACAGTCACTACACTCATAAGGCCTTTCTCCTGTGTGAGATCTCTGATGATAAGTGAGGGCTGAGCTAGAGGTAAAAGATTTCGAACATTCACTGCACACGTAACTGTTTTCTCCATTGTGCCATGTGTGGGGAGAAATCAGGACAGATTTGTAGAGTAAGGATTTCCCACACTTGCTGCACTTGTACTGCCTTGCCCCAGTATGAATGCTTTGATGTTGACTGAGGGTTGAGCTTTGCCTAAAGGATTTTCCAGATTCACCACACACATGAAGCCTTTCTCCAGCATGGACTCTCTGGTGTACAACAAATGAGGATTTGTACCTGAATGTTTTCCCACACTCACTGCACACAAAACAAGGTCTTCCAGTGTGGACCCCCTGGTCCTGAACAAGTGTGTGTTTGGGGCTGAGGGCTTTCTTGCATTCTCCCCAGGTGTGATGGCTTTTCCTGCCTTGTGAAGTTGACCCGCACTGGGTGATTGTGCTTGGCTTCTCGACAGTACAAGTGGCCTGTTGCTGCAGATGTCCCACAATAGTCAGGAAGTCCTTTTCAAACTCCTTACAGGTAAATGGCTTCTGTGACACATGGAACCTGCAGCTCTTCACAAACAAGGCCTCATCCACACTGCTTCTGAGAGTTTTCTCTCCCATATGCTGCTCCTGGTGCTGTTTAAAGTTTGCACTAAAATAAAATAGTTTCACGCATGCCCCACACCTCAACAGTTTCTGGCTGTGTTGTGTTTCCTGATCCTCAGCCAAGTGGAAAACATTTCTCAAGACTGGACCACACATCTCACAGGGGTGCGTCTTCTGGGAACACAAAGCTGCCTTGGGAGTCCTAGCCTGTGACACTCCTAGAGAAGCGATTTGTTCAAAAGGTGCCTCTGCATCCTCTGCTCCACAGCAGCAACCTGAACAGAAAGAAATGTTGGTCAAATACATGTCGACTATAGAGAAGGGTCAAGCTCATCACAGATGTGCATCTGTCTCAACTACAAAACAGCCAGAAAACAATTAACAAGACGGCAACAGTAAGTCCTTACAAAATTCTACAATTCAAAAACAGCAGCAAGGGGACTTCCCTGGTGGTGCAGTGGTTAAGAATCCGCCTGCCAATGCAGGGGACACGGGTTCAAGCCCTGGTCCAGGAAGATCGCACATGCAGGAGAGCAACTAAGCCCATGTGCCACAACTACCGAGGCTGCGCTCTAGAGCCCGTGAGCCACAACCACTGAGCCCGTGTGCCACAACTACTGAGCCCGCATGCCACAACTACTGAGCCCACATGCCACAACTACTGAGCCCACATGCCACAACTACTGAGCCCACATGCCACAACTACTGAAGCCCGTGCACCTAGAGCCCATGCTCTGCAATGAGAAGCCACCGCAATGAGAAGCCCGTGCACCGCAACGAAGAGTAGCACCCGCTCACCACAACTAGAGAAAGCCCATGCACAGCAACGAAGACCCAATGCAGCCATAAATTAAATAAATAAATAAATAAATAAATAAATAAATAAATAAATTTAAAAATAAAAATAAAACAGCAGCAAGGAGTTCCCTAGCGGTCCAGTGGTTAACACTCCACACTTCCACTGCAAGAGGCATGGGTTTGATCCCTGGTCGGGGAACTAAGATTCCACATGCCATGTGGTGTGGCCAAAAACAAAAAACAAAAAAACCCCAGCAGCCAAATCGATAAAAGAACAAGACCCAATCATACGTTGCCAAAAAGAGACTCACTTCAGCAATAAGGACACACATAGGCTGAAAGTGAAGGCAACATAAAGACATTTCATGCAAATGGAAAACCAAAAGCCAGCAGGAGTAGCTATACTTGTATCAGACAAAATGAACATTAAGTGAATATCTGCCACAACAGACAAAGAGGTTCATGATATAATGATAAAGGAGTTAATTCATCAAGAGACTATAACAATGGTAAGTGTATATGCATCTAACATTGGAGCACAAAAATATATGAATCAAATATTAACCAATCTGAAGGCAGAAATACACAGGAACACAATAATAAGGGACTTCAATATTCTCCTTTCAACAACAGGTAGATCATCCAGACAGAAATTCAACAAGAAAACTTTGGACTGGAACTATACTTTAGATCAAATGGACATATACAAAACATAGCATCCAAATGCAGCAAAATACACATTCTCCTCAAGTGTATACAGAACATTCCCTAAAAAATAAAAATTAAAAAAACCCAAACAAACAACAACAACAATGAAAGAACATTCCCTAGAGCAGATCCTATGTTATAGGTTATAAAACCAGGTCTAACAAATTTAAGGAGATCAAAATAATACAAGGTATCTTTGCTGACCACAATGGTATGAAACAACAAATCAGTAACACAAGGAAAGTGGGGAAATTCACAAATATGTGTAAATTAAACAACACAATCATGAAAAAACAATGGGTCTCAGAAGAAACCAAAAAACACCTTAAGACAAATGAAAACAGAAACACAAAGTACCAAAACTTATGGGACACAGCAAAAGCAGTTCAAAGAGGGAAATTTAGATAAATAAATGCCTAATGTAGGCATTTATAGAAAAATAAAAATCGTGGCTTCACAGGTGACATCTACCAAACACTCAAAGAAGATTAAATACCTATCCTTTTCAAACTCTTCCAAAATACTGAAGAAAAAGGAATGCTTCCTAACTCATTTTACTAGGCTAACATCGCCCAATACCAAAAACAGACGAAGACAACACAAAAAAAGAAAATTATAGGACAACATCTCTGATGAACACAGATGCAAAAATACTGAACAAAGTATTAGCAAACTAAATAAAACATTAAAAGGATCGTACACCATGATTATTCCATGGATGCAAGGATGGTTCGACATCTACAAAATCTATCAATGTGATACATCACATTAACAAATGTGATACATCACATTAACAAAATGAAGGATTAAAACCATATGATCATCTCAATAGATACAGAGAATGTATCTGACAAGATTCATCACCCATTTATGATAAAAACTCTGAAAGAAGTGGGTAAGGAAGGAACATACCTCAACATAATAAAGGCCATATATGAAAAACCCCTCAGCTGACATCAAACTCAATGGTGAAAAGTCAAAAGCTATCCCTCTAAAATCAGGAACAAAAAAAGGATGTCCACTATCTCCACTCTTCTTCAACACAGTATTGGAAGTCCTAGCCAGAGCAGTAAGGCAAGAAAAACAAAAGGCATCTAAAGTAGAAAGGAAGATGTAAAATTTTCACTGTTTGCAGATAACATGATTTTACACATAGAAAACTCTAAAGACTCCACCAAAAAACTATTAGAAATAATCAACAGGGCTTCCCTGGTGGCGCAGTGGTTGAGAATCTGCCTGCCAATGCAGGGGACACGGGTTTGAGCCCTGGTCTGGGAAGATCCCACATGCCGCGGAGCAGCTAGGCCCGTGAGCCACAATTACTGAGCCTGCGCGTCTGGAGCCTGTGCTCCGCAACAAGAGAGGCCGCGATAATGAGAGGCCCGCGCACGGCGATGAAGAGTGGCCCCCGCTTGCCGCAACTAGAGAAAGCCCTCACACAGAAACGAAGACCCAACACAGCCATAAATAAATAAGTAAATAAATAAATAAATAAACCCAAAGTTTAAAAAAAAAAAAAAACTTTGGAAAAAAAAAAAAAAAGAAATAATCAACAAATAAAGTTGCAGAGTACAAAATCAACATACAAAACTCAGTTGAATGTCTAAACTCGAGCAATGAGCTAGCAAAAAAAAGGAATTAAGAAAACAATCTCATTTAAATGGCAACAAAAAGAATAAAATATATAGGTATAAACTTAACTACGGATAAAGACCCATACAATGAAAACTATAAGACATTATTGAAAGACTGAAAAAGAAATCTTTTCAAACAAATGGAAAGATATTCCACACTCATTGACTGGATGAATTAACACTGTTAAAATGTGCATATTAGGGACTTCCCTGGGGGTCCAGTGGGTAAGACTCTGAGCTCCCAATGCAGGGGGCCTGGGTTCGATCCCTGGTCAGGGAACTAGATCCCACATGCATGCCTCAACTAAGAGTCCGTATGCCACAACTAAGACCTGGTGCAGCCTAAATAAATAAGTAAATAAATCTACTCTTAAAAAAAAAAAAAAGTCCATATTGGGACTTCCCTGGTGGCGCAGTAGTTAAGACTCCACCTGCCAATGCAGGGGACATGGGTTCGAGCCCTGGTCCGGGAAGATCCCACATGCCGTGGAGCAACTAAGCCAGTGTGTCAAAACTACTGAGCCTGTGCTCTAGAGCCTGCGAGCCACAACTACTGAGCCCACGCGCCACAACTACTGAAGCCCACACGCCTAGAGCCTGTGCTCCGCAACAAGAGAAGCCACCACAATAAGAAGCCCGTGCACCGCAATGAAGAGTAGCCCCAATCGCCACAAGTAGAGAAAGCCTGCACGCAGCAAGAAGACCCAATGCAGCCAAAAAAATAATAATAATAATAAATAAAAAATAAATTCATAAAAACTAAATAGGGGCTTCCCTGGTGGCGCAGTGGTTGAGAATCCGCCTGCCAGTGCAGGGAACACAGGTTCGATCTCTGGTCCAGGAAGATCCCACGTGCCGCAGAGCAACTAAGCCCGTGCGCCACAACTACTGAGCCTGTGCTCTAGAGCCTGTGAGCCACAACTACTGAGCCACATGTCGCAACTACTGAAGCCCACATGCCTAGAGCCCGTGCTCTGCAGCAAGAGAAACCACTGCAATGAGAAGCCCGCACACTGAAATGAAGAGTAGCCCCCGCTTGCCGCAACTAGAGAAAGCCCGCGTGCAACGAAGACCCAACACAGCTAAAATAAAAAAAAACAAAAAAAACCACTAAATAAAATAAAATGTCCATATTACCTAAAGCAATTTACAGATTGAATGCAATCCCTATTGAAATCCCATAAAAAATAAATTTATAAAAATAAATAAAATGTCCATATTACCTAAAGAAATCTACAGATTGAATGCAATTCCTATTGAAATCCCAATGACATTTTCCACAGAAATAAAACAAAAAATTCTACTATTTATATAAAACCACAAAAGATCACAAATAGCCAAAGCAACCTGAGATTAAAAAAAAAAAACAAAGCTGGGGAATTCCCTGGCAATCCAGTGGTTAGGACTCAGCGCTTTCACTGCAGTGGCCCGGGTTCAATCCCTGGTCCAGGAACCAAGATCCAACAAGCCACACTACATGGCCCAAACAAAGAAATAAACAAACACCAAAAAACAAACAAAAAACCCCCAAACAACAACAAAAACAAAGCTATAGGTATCACACCCCCTGTTTTCAAACAATATTACAAAGCCATAGTAATCAAAACAGCATGGTATTGGCAGAAAAACATATACATAGATCAAAAGAAGCAGAATTGGGAACCCAAAAATAAACCCACACATACGTGGACAACTAAGATTGATAAAGGAGCAAAAACCATACAATGGAGAAAGGTCTTCAATAAATGGTGTTGGGAAAACTGGATAGTCACATGCAAAAAAATTAAACTAGACCTCTATCTCACATCATACACAAAAGTCAACTCAAAAAGAATTAAAGACTTGAATGTAATATCTGAAACCATAAAACTCCCAGAAGAAAACACAGGCAGCACACTCTTTGACATCAGTCTTACCAATCAATAACTTTCTAGATATGTCTCTTCAGGGAAGGGAAACAAAGGAAAAAAATAAACAAATGGGATTACATCAAACCAAAAAGCTTCTGCACAGCAAAGGAAACCATCAATAAAAAGACATCCTGAGACTTCCCTGGCGGTCCAGTGGTTAAGACTGCCTTTCCACTGCAAGGGGCATGGGTTCGATCCTTGGTTGGGGAACTAAGATCCTGCATGCCATGCAGCAAACCACCCCCCCACCCCCCGCCCAAAAAAAAAAACACCCTATTGAATGGGAGAAGATATCTGCAAGTGGTATATCTAATAATGGGTTACTATCCAAAATATATAAAGAACTCACACAACTCAACAACAATAACAAAACCAAAACAACCCAATTAAAAAATGGGCAGAGGAGCTGAATAGACATCTTTCCAAAAGACATACAGATGGCCAACAGGAACAAAACCAGTATCTCCATGAAATACACGCACGTGCATATATATATATATATATATATATATATAAAATAATGCAACATAATTCAGAAGAACCAAGATATGGAAACATTATAAGGTGTTCATCAGGAGACGAAATGATACAGAAAATATGATATACACATAGACACATGCACCAACTTTCCCATGCACATGTGTGCAGAAATACTCAGCCATGAAAAAGGAAAAACTGCCACTTGCAACAAGGATGAACCTAGAGGACATTATGCTAAGTGAAATAAGCCACAGAGAGAAAGACAAATACTGTATATTACTTATATAGAGAATCTTAAAAAAAGTAAAACTTAGAGAAACATAAAGCAGAATGCCAGATATTGAGGATTAAAGAAATGGGGAGATATTGGTCAAAAACACTTCCAGTTGATGAGTAAGTTCTAAGGATCGAATGTGTAGCATAGTGACTATAGTTATTTTAAATTTTTTTCTAAATTTATTTATTTATCTATTTATTTATTTTGGCTGCGTTGCGTCTTCTTGCTGCGCGTGGGATTTAGCTGCGGCGAGCAGGGGCTACTCTTCATCGCAGTGCGCGGGCTTCTCATTGCAGTGGCTTCTCTTGTTGCGAAGCACAGGCTACAGTAGTTGCAGCACGTGGACTCAGTAGTTGTGGCTTGCGGGCTCTAGAGCACAGGCTCAGTAGTTGTGGCACACAGGCTTAGTTCTCCACAGCATATGGGATCTTCCTGGACCAAGGCTCGAACCCAGGTCCCCTGCATTGTCAGGCGGATTCTTAACCACTGTGCCACCAGGGAAGTCCACTATGGTTATTTGTTAACACTGTATTGTACACTTGAAATTTGCTAAAAGAGTAGATCCTAGGTGTTCTCACACACACACACATAGAAAAGTAATTATGTCAGGTAACAGGTATGTTAATTAACTTCACAATGGTAATTATTTCATAATATATATGTATATCAAATCATCACATTATATATATTAAATACAGAAATTTTGTCAATTATACCTCGATAAAGTTAGGGCAGGATGAAATAGATAGAAGAGGTCTAAATATCACAAAATGAACTATATAGGATAGAGTTCAATAGTAGTCCATGTACGTAGTCACCATGACAATGGCTGCAATTCCATAAACAGGTAGGCACAAGAAATTGTCAGATAAAGGAGTGGCCACAGAAACTGCATGGATCTGGACACACTGACCCATCCACGGAAAGGGCAAGCAAGCTGCATACATTAGCCTTACTGCAAGACTACTGACCTCAAATCCTTCCCTATGAGGGTTTGGTACAGCAGGTATTAGGGCTGTAGGGAAGAAGAGAGGGTAGTGCAAACACCCCAGCCCTAACTACCACAACTACCCAGAACACTGGGGAAGCAAGCAGTGCCTACACACATGCAGGACAGAGCACCTTCTGGGGGCGGTGAGGCAGAATACAGACCCTAGCCCAGGTCACTGGGGAGGGTGAGGGTCTTACCCAGTGAGGATATAAGTGTGTAGTTCTCCAGCATCACATCAAGGTACAGGCGTATCTGAGCCTCATCAAGGAGCCTCCATTCCTCCCAGGAGAAGTACACGGCAATGTCTTCAAAGGTCACACCAACCTGTCACAAAGGGGACAGATGAAAGCTTGAACATTCTCTGAGAAATCACAACACATCCCTCCCCACACCTATGCCATTCCCATCCTCCACTGGAGCTCCCCACCTCAGAGGAGATACCAGGCCCTGGTGCCACTGATGCCTGCTCTCTCTTCATCATCCTGTTTTATCACTGTGTTCAGCCCTCAGCAGTAACTGGCGGGGCGGGGGATGGTGCACCCAGATGCCATCTAAGCTCTGAGCTTGGCCGGTAATATCCCGTCCCTCCAGCCAAGCAATTCCCCTGGGGTCTCTCAAATTGTGGGAATCCAGACACAGCCAAATGTAAGCTCATGCTTCACCGGTAAAGCCTCAACACCAGGGCTTGGGGGCCATCAGCTCACACTTCCTCTCCATGTGCACATCATTCTGTAGATGACATTTCTCTCACAATTTCAGACCCTACAGTTGCGCTTCCACAGCACTGCCACATCCCTGAACCACACCATAGAATTCTCCCTGAACATACCCACACATTTGGCGCTTGGCATCCAGAGAGGGCTTAAGAAATTCAAACAAGATTCGGTACAACCCCAGTCCTCTGATGGATCCAACACCAGAGTAAGCCACAAATGCTGCTTAGAAGATCTCCTCAACTGCCTCTAATCTTTGCTTCAGTATTAGCCACCCAGAACCACATGTGAATTTCATATTCCCTCAACTCTCTTCAACTTTTTTACTGCCAGTTCTGCCCTTTCAGCAGCCAAAACACTCCTCTCTCTCTCCACTCAACCTCTGTAAAAAAAAAAAAAAAAAACAACAACAAAAAAAACCCAGTCCTAAAAACCTCCCTGCCAGGCATAGTGACCCACAAATGATGACATTTGCCGCGGACCATATCCACTAGCAAGCCTCAAAAGTCCCAGACCCCGTCAAAGCTCATCACAAAATTCTGGAGAAGCCACATAGTAGTAATACTAAATAAGCAACAGCCCCAGTCTCACTGCCTTCTTGTCTCAACTACTCCTAAGTCTCCTCAGCCGTCACTTGTTCACTCATCCCATGGAAGCCTCGGCCTCCCGCCAGATCAACCTCTCTCCCATACTGTTCCCACTGCCACTTCTCTACCTCACTTGGGTTTTCAATGCCCAGCAAACCAACCAGGCCCTGAGCCGGAGAACCACTCCTCAGCACACACCAATCTTTCTGACCTACTAATACCATGGCCCCTATAACCTGTACTCCCCTCCTAAACGTGATCCACAGCTCCACCCTGGTCCACACAATGGCCATCACTTTTGAAAGTTTCCATTCTTGAACACCTTCTCCAGTTTTCCAGACCTGCCTGTCCAGCTGCCCACTTGTTGCCTACACTCACTCTTCTCTGAAACATCTCAGACTCTTAACAGAGCCAAAACAAACTTATAACATTCCCAAGAAAAATTAACCTGCTGCTAATGTCCCCATCCAGTTGATGGGCCTTCCATCCCTTCGTCTACTAGGACCAAAACCCCTAGGGTCATCCCTCACGACTTCCTTTCTCTTGGCACCAGCAACACCCACAATTTGGTTTGTCCCTTCTCAAAAAACTGATCCAGAATTCAACCACTTCTCACATATCCAAGACAGTCACTCTGGTCCATCAACACTCACCTAGGCTATTGCTATTAATCCGTCTGTACTTCGTGTCTCCTCCCTTACCCCCCTAAATTGTTCTATTCTTTGCAGCCAGAGGAAGCCTATTTTAGTCTGGGTGAGATCACTTCTCACCTGAAATTCAACCTTATATCACCTGTGTAATAAACGGCTTTTTTTTTTTTTTTTTTTGGCCACACCATGCGGCTTGTGGGATCTTAGTTCCCTGACCGGGGATTGAAACCCGCCCTTGGCAGTGAAAGCGCGGAGTCCTAACCACTGGAACGCCAGGAAAGTCCCATAAACGGCCAACTTTTCATGCAGCAACGCTGCAAGCTTAACTCTGGGCAGCAGCATCTTGTTCCCAGCAGAAACAATCGAGAAGTGCCCCAGTCCCTGATCAGTCAGACCGCCAAACCTCTGCACGTGACGGTGCCGGTCCCTCCGCCTGTGACCCTCTGCCACGTGCCAGCACACTGTCAGAAGAAACAGGGCCCCACCCACGGCCGCCTCATCATCCTGGACACCGGGGCCAGGGCTGTGGGCACGTGAGCAGGCGCCCCGCACTCGGGGCTTTAGTGTCTGGTGGGGTGAGGGCGGTGAGGGTGGTGAGGGCCCGGAGGACGAGCGTTTACCTGACGCGGGTCCCTCGGCGCTGCCGCCGCCATCGGACCCTGTGGGCGGAGCGGGGCCGGGAGCTGTGGGAGAGGAAACGAGACGCGGGCACGGCGGTCACTCTCCCGGGCCTGGTGCGGGGCCCCCGGGGCGTCGCCGAGCCTCAGACCCGCCTCTGTGCAGCGGGTACCTTCTCAGTATCGTCACCTCTTCCCAGCACCGGTAACCGAAGCTTTCGAATTGTGAAAACGCTCAAGCACAGTCAAAATGACGTCCACAACGAGGCAGCCGGAAGTCCCGCCCTGACGCTATTGCGTCCCAGGAAACCCGGCTTCTCTTGCCTTAATTGGCTGATCTTCGCAGCCACCCATCGCACAGCCGTCTGGGTAATGTATTTCCCACAGATCCACAAGCGTAGGTCCAGTATGTTACAACTCTGACATCTTGGAGAAAAGGCGAAGCTACACCGCGAGGACTTACCGCGAGGAAAACCAACCAAAGTCCAGAGACGGAGGACGGGCATTGCCTCTTCTTAAAGAGAGCGCACTCAGATGTTTGAGGAATACTATCTGTAGCTGATCACCCAAATGTTTGGAGACGTTATTTCAGGCTCTGTGAAGCTCAGCGTGTTCCCAGAGTCGAAGAGTATCTTTCGAGATGCTCTCAAATCCATTAATCCAAATGTACATACCATTGCAGAGTCATTTAGACAAATAATGGAGCCACTGGAAACTGAAGCTAATAAACAATAGTGTACTCTCCGTCTGTTTGGTAAAGACAAAATAAACACCCCAGAAAGTGTAGCGGTAAGAAAGATAGAAGAAGGATGTTGCGCCACCTTGAGGAAGGAGTACAAAGATGGGTCTTTGACAGTGATTCCCACAGAGAACATGTCTCCTGCCTGTACAGTTAAATACTGTGTCCACTTCATTGAGCAACACTTTCATCTACTTAATATATCTTACTTCATATCCTCACATGTATTCAATTCCTTTCTGAATCTGACATCAGTCTCAAAAAGAGAAAAACAAAACAAATGCCATTTTGGCATGGGACAATGGCTGCAGTGTTTTGCCATATTCCATCGTTATTTATCATTTCATATTTGGTCTTGTTTCATCTACCCCATGCACCTTAGTATATTATTTCACCTGTAATCCTAGACAGCTTATATTTTAATGTATAAACTCTACACAATGTGTTTTTAAAATGTAAGGGTTCTTTCATAAATCCAATAACTTTAGCACATAAAATCATAATATTTAAAATTATAGGGACTTCCCTGGTCGTCCAATGGTTAACTCCGCGCTCCCAATGCAGAGGGCCCCGGATTCATCCCTGGTCAGGGAACTAGATCCCACATGCATGCCGAAACAAAGTGTTCGCATGCTGCAACTAAGAGTCAGCACGACACAATAAAGATCCCGTGTGCAGCAACTAAGAACGAGCACAGCCAAATAAATATTTAAAAATAAATAAATAAAATTATAAATATGTTAGTGCTGAATTTTCTTGTTGTAGTATTCGTTATTTAGGGAGGATTTATTGCAATCTGGAAACAAAATATATATTTAGCCAATTATTGTGCCTTGTTAGTCTATTAACCTATATGTACCCACTCAGTGTGGGCACACTAGAGCCAAGTAGGTGGAAGGCACTGCAGCCTGTAGACTGTGATGGGCCCACTGCATCTACCAGTCAGTGGAAATTTGTTGTAACCTCCCTAGGGACCCAGGAGGATATGGAGCCCTGAGGCCTGTAGTCCATTTATCCTTCTGCCCCAACCCACTCTTTGCCACTACTGGGGAAGGAAAGGTTTGCATCAGGTAAGAGTCAGCTCTGCTTTCCAACTGCTGAAGCTTATCATATGGGTTTGTCCCCACCAGCTCTGGACCCTGGAAGACTTGTATAATGTCTTTGTACCTCAAGATAAAAGTTAGCCTAAGTTCAATATAGCTGATTTCACAGATGTACAAAACTCATCTTGGCTTAGCACAGGATGAGTTTTTCTCATTTATAGATACGTTCCTATGTATAGGCAGTGAACTCAGCACCACACAGTGATTCAGGGACCAAGATGCCTTCTATTGTAAACATGTGGCTTTAAGGCTTTCCTGGCACCATCCAGCTGACCAAGAGGAAACAAGAGGAAAGGGAGAAGTCACACCCACTATCACATACCTGACTTACAATCACATTCTGTTGACAAGAATTAGTCTTTTTGGCCACCCCTGTGTGCATGGGCAGGAAAATGAGGTTGAGCTGTGTGCCCAAGAGAAGACCAAATGAGTCTGGTGAACATATATGCAGTTGGCTGCACTCCGCATACTCTTGAAAAATGACAGCCGTGATAGATTCTATGCCGTGTAAGCAGATAACGCAGGAAATGATCCACATAGGACCTTGGTCACAGTGTGTGGCTCAACAAAAGTTACTTATTAATATTAGTTATGTAACAATGATAGTCATAATGAATAATATTAATATCTCAAATTTATTTGCAGACTCACTTGAAACGTGACACTTCCTAGTTAAATATACCCATAAGGGACTTCCCTGGTGGTCCAGTGGTTAAGACTCTGCACTCCCAATGCAGGGAGCCCAGATTCGATCCCTGGTCAGGGAACTAGATCCCATATGCCACAACTAAATATCCCGCATGCCTCAACTAAAGATCCCACATGCCGCAACTAAGACCCGGAACAGCCAAAAATATGTGTGTGTGTGTGTGTGTGTGTGTGTGTGTGTGTGTGTGTGTGTATACACCCATGAATACTCTTTATCGCGCACCTTATACCTTCACTATATATGTTGATCCTTCTGTTTATTAGTGAGACACTGAAAAAGTCTTTTCCCCCATGTCTTCCTGTTCTCACTGTCCTGTAAAACATCAAGAGGTAACTTGCTCTTCTTTCATATCTGGGCTGACGCAGGCAGCTGGAGCCATGAGGCATATTGATAGCTATCATGCAGAGTCATGGTCTCTTCCCTCCGGTAGCTTCTCCAGCTGGCCAGATTCTCCACTGTTCCTCAAAGGCTGTTCCCAATCTTCACCACTCTACTCAGTACCATGTTTCCATTTTAATATGACAAGCTAACAGACTCTTTATTCCTAAAAAAGGCCCATAATCTTTCCCAGTCCTGCAAATTCCCCAATTTTAGTGGATGGCCCTGACTTCCAAGAGGTTAAGAAGGCTGGAAACAAACTCAGATCCTTCAGTCCCTCTTCTATGAAACCCAACATGCAGCCATAGCCATCCACATGTCTTATCCATCTGACATTATTTTCATCCCCTGGATTCACCATGCCAACCAACTCAATGAGCTCCGACACTACTATCCTATTCCAAGGTATCGTATCTTGCCTGAGTGTGATTTCCCCACATTTGCGCTGTGCACTGTTCAGCTCGGACTCCTGCACCAGCTCCCAAATCCACACAGACCTTGCTCCAGACCGCCACCACCTCCCACACAGCTGCTCACTCCTCATATAGCCTACTTCATGTTCAAAATGAGGAGTGTGTACTTTTGTCTTTGCTCCTTAACCCTTACACACTCATGTAGAGCTATATTCTCCTTGCCTCTTCCTTTCTCACCTCTGCAGAAGTGGTCCTGACTCTGGCTGAAGCCATTATCTGCATCTGAACCTAAATGTCACCTTCATTTTTTCTCAGGGAACTCACTGCTTCACTTATTTCCTGCCTCTGGTAACTTCATTCTCTCTATGATCAACATTTTAAAATGCTCATGTTGTTGAGAACGGGAAAAATATAACAAACATAAAATATTCTCAAATATATAATGAATGGCCTCTAAATGGTGTTGACTGTATTTCAGCTGCCCAAACACACTTCCTGGAGAAGTTGTCTCATCCTAGGAATGGATCAGGATGGTCGAATATTTTCACACATTCATAAATCAATTTTAAAGAGAAGCTGCTTACAAACATACTGTATAAATAAACTCTTTCCCCAGTGGGGCTTTCTGCAAACGTGAGGGTCACTGGTCAGAAGTGTTCTACCTGTTTTCCATGCTGCCCATCCAACTGCACCAGATACTCACGGTTCTTGTCACACTTGGAGCATTTGAGATACTACTTTATGATTTTTATTCTGTTACTAAACTTTGGGATGAATTGTTTGGATAAATACCCTCCTGTGCTGATATTCATTGATTTTCCATCTTGAACTCCAACCTGAAATATATCAATAAAGCAAATCATTGCCCTTTCCCCTATATTTCTTGAAAATAAACTTCTATGCTGGAAGTTAGAGAATGGGACAGAAATAAAGCCCCCGTCCACTCAGATATTTCAATGATATCTAACATGACACACCAGATGATATCAATGATATCTATCTGACACACCAGAGAGAATAGAGTCCAAACACAGAGGCATAAACAGAGAGTGATAAGGGAATATGTTAAATGTGAAAAATGGTAGACTCAGAAAGAGAGAAAGGCATTCTAGATTCAGAGCCATCATTTTGAGCCTATATTCACATGAAAAGGTCACACTTTGTCTAACTGCCTTGGTTCTCCAAACTACAACTACCATGAATTTACTGCCATTTTAATCGGCTTAAGATGGGCAATTTATAGTGCTGCATTAAGGAAAAACAATAGGAATGCCAACAAAATAATGTAAATGCCCCTAGGGCAAACAAAGATTTAGACATCGGCTTTTACGCAGGGTCTGTGAATACCTTCAGTCATTTATGGGGCACTGGAAGTGCTGTCCCTGGAAACCACTGCGTGTGCTCTTCATTTCCTCTAACACAGATGGTCATATCTGGTCTCTGAAGCTCAGCTTTAGAGGAAAAGTGTTTTTCAACCTAATTGACAGCTTTTCTTAGCCAAAACACAGTAGTATATTTACCTTCAGTGAACTTAAGAAGAATAATTTGCCATTAAAAAAATAAAGTACCGGGCTTCCCTGGTGGTGCAGTGGTTGAGAGTCTGCCTGCCAATGCAGGGGACACGGGTTCGAGCCCTGGTCTGGGAAGATCCCACATGCCGCGGAGCAACTCGGCCCGTGAGCCACAACTACTGAGACTGCACGTCTGGAGCCTGTGTTCCACAACAAGAGAGGCCGAGATAGTGAGAGGCCCGCGCACCGCGATGAAGAGTGGCCCCCACTTGCCGCAACTAGAGAAAGCCCTCGCACAGAAACGAAGACCCAATACAGCCAAAAAAAAAAAAAAAAAAAAATCAATCAATCAATAAATAATTTAAAAGGGGTATATTTATTTAAAAAATACATAAATAAATAAAGTACCTATGTAAATTGTTATGACGGTAAACACCTCCACCTTAGAGAAGACGCCATTGTTCGGGAACCGTTGACCGAAACTGCCCGCCTTGGCCAGGCATGATAGATAATAACCGCTTGCAGGAGTTGTCTTGCTTGCAGGAGTTGTCTCACGGCAGGAGGTCCTGATAACGAACATGGTGCTGCTGCCAAAAATCAGGAGAATTCAGGAGAGGTCAGAAGGAGGGAGGAGGGGACTTCCCTGGCGGTCCAGTGGTTGAGACTCTGCACTTCCAATGCAGGGGGTGCGGGTGGGGAAGTAAGATCCCATATGCCTCCGGGCATGACCAAAAAAAAAAAAAAAAAAAAGAGGGAGAGCGAGGAGACGCCAGCCCAGAATATGTCTTGTAAAACTAACCAGAAAGTTCGGTGCTTTGACCACCTAGAGGGGTGGGATAGGGAGGGTGGGAGGGAGATGCAAGAGGGAAGAGATATGGGGATATACGTATACGTATAGCTGATTCACTTTGTTATACAGCAGAAACTAACACACCATTGTAAAGCAATTATACTCCAATAAAGATGTTAAAAAAAACAAAACAAAACTAAACAGAAGAATTCAGAAGAGGCCTAAAGGAGGGAGGAGATGTCAGTCCATATGTCCTGCCAATTTCCCAGAAACCCTCATGCAGGAATCCATCTTGGCTGAGAGATGCACGTGCCACCAGGAAGGACCCTGAGCCAGACCAAATATGGGCACGAGCAAGATGAACGGTCAGAGACAACCTGGAAAGCTAACCCCATCACCATAAAACCTGAGACTGGGAGCCACATGGCAGAGCAGTTCTCCTGGGATCCCTTACCCTGCTGCTCTCCTCCCGGGCGCCCCTTCCCAATAAAGTCTTTTGCTTTGTCAGTACGTGTGTCTCCTCAGACAATTCATTTCTGGGTGTTAGACAAGACCCCACTCTCAGACCCTGAAAGGGGTCCCCCTTCCGGTGACACCATAACAGATATAGACAGATAATAAATAGATATAGAGAAATGGTCCTTTTGGAGCCTATGCTGAAGATCCCTCAACTTCCTTTTCATCTGGGATCCTAGAATAGAGTATCCCTACAATATCCTAAAACGTCTTCACGCTTCCTACAAGGATCTTTTCTACAAAGACTTACTTGGGCTAATTCACCACAACTTACCCAGAAACATACCTTTTGACAGGTTTTTCTACCAGCAACTAAGCCTCTTTCCCTTCCTCCAGTAAGATGGTCACATCTGCCTTAGTGCTATGAAAAAGCTATAGTCATCAGGGAGGAGAGGCCATCACAAGAAGGATTAGAGGGAAAATTGAAAGATATTGTTGAAATGGGAAGATAAGCTTCAGAAATAGCAAAGTGGAGCTGCCTGTTTCCTTGGGAACATGGACTAGAAAGTCGGGCATTTACCTAGGAAGTTCCCTGGCAATTCAGAGTGGCAGAAAATTAGAAACAACAGGTTCTCATATTACTGCAAGTCACATCCATGTATAAATCTCTGTGAGCAGAATCTGGCCTTTGACATTCTTTATGAAAGAAGTCTATGACCACATCAGTCCAGAGACTGCAGCTCACTTCAGATGCCAATCTCAAGTAGTAGGTCCCCAAGTTGCCCACAACTTCTCTCCAACTTGGCTACAAATTGGAGGTTCCCCATGACCTCCTCCCCTTTGGATCAAATTATTTGCTACAGTGGCTCACAGAACACAGGGAAACATTACTTATGTTTACCACTTTACTGAAGGATAAGATAAAGGATACCAATGAACAGCCAAATGGAAGAAATGTATAGGGCAAGGTACTGAAACCAAGCAGGACCCTTTGTGTCCCCTGTTTCTTATTTGTAGGAGATAGGCTTCCTTCAGCCTCCTAGACATACCCTGAGTTCCAAAGAACAGATTCAAACAATTGCTAATCAGGGAAGTGAGGGGATGCAGAAACAAAGGAAGAGCAGTCAAGAAACAAGAGTGCAGCAATGCAGCAAGATCCTGGTTCCTGCTCAAGGGATATACATAATCCTGCATAATGCTGCAGAACTCAGTATCTTTGAGTTCTTCTGCAGCAACTAAGGCCCTCACCCAGGTGGAAGATGGCAACTTCAGGTTGAGCACAGATTCCCACCCTGTTACCTCACTACCAACCAGTCAGAAGAAAGTCACACACCCTGCAGCTCTCACCCCAAATTTTGCTTATAAAAACTTCTCCCCTGAGAGTTTGGGATCAACATGTACACACTGCTATATTTAAAATGGATAACCAACAAGGACCTACTGTATAGCACAGGGAACTCTGCTCAATGTTATGTGGCAGGCTGCATGGGAGGGGAGTTTGGGGGAGAATGGATGCGTGTATATATATGGCTCAGTCCCTTTGCAGTGCACCTGAATTTATCACAACATTGTTAATCGGCTATACTCCAATATAAAATAAAAAGTTTAAAAGAAAAAAAAAAAAGAAAAAACTTCTCCTCCAAAAACATCAGGGATTTGGGGGTTTTTGAGCACAAGCCACCCATTCTCTTTGCTTGGCCCTGCCATAAACCTTTCTCTGCTCCAAACTTCAATGTTTTGGTTTGCTTGGCCTCACTGTGCGTTGGGCACAGGAACTTGCATTCAGCAACAAGAGAAAAAGAGTGGGAAATAGAAGGAGTCAGGGGCTTATAAAGACAAAAAGCCATGAAGTTGTTAAAAGTTGCCTGGTGAGAATTGTGTCGGACTCTGACCCGAGTCGGGAGATACCTGTCCTGAAAGAATCATGAGTTGTTTTGGGGTAAGGGTCCGGTAAGTAACTTGAGTTTCTGGCAAATGTTCTGGATGCCTTCATTAGGGCAATGAGTGGTCAAAAGGTCAGATTCCATCCAGGCTGAGACATGCGTAAGTCATAATTCCTTAATGGCCTCCTGGCTCCATTTTAGAGAGGTCTCTTAGCAACAGAAACTCCGTTTTGATTTTCCTTTCACAAACCGTAGTCTCTATGAGGACTTCATCCAGATTTTGTTTTTACAATTCTAGGTAAGGGAACTATTTCCCAGCCAGACATAATATCCATTTCCATTAAACACTGAGGTAAAGTCGACAAAACTTTATATCCTGGAAACTTCTCTTTGAAACTGCACACCCCAGATGGGACTTGAACCCACTGTCTTTTCACTGAATTCGCACACTTTGTTTCAGGACTTAATGAAGCTCAGATTCTTTATGCCTCATCGCATAAAGAATTTAGTGAGAGACAAAGTGATATGTAAGAAGCGGATTTATTTAGAGATAACATATTCCATAGACAGAATATGGTCCGTCTCAAAAGTCTTGAGAGTGGCCCCAAAATATCGGGTGGTTAGTTTTCATGGGCTTGGTAATTTCATAGGCTAATGAGTGGGAGGATTATTCGAACTATTTTGAGGAAGGGGAGGATTCCCAGGAATTGGGCCACCACCCACCTTTTGGACTTTTATGGTCGGCCTCAGAACTGTCACGGTGCCTGTGGGTATGTCATTTAGCATGTCAATGTATTACAACGAGTGTATAACGAGGTTCAAGGTCTACTGGAAGTGGAGTCTTCCACCATCTTGGACCTAGTCGGTCCAATATGACAAGTTTTTGTCATATCCTCAATGGTTATGTTATTCGTTTAAAATTGTGCCCTACCCCCTTCCCTCCTGTTTCATCTTTTCCACTCTGACCATTTTACCCACTCTTGTGCTAAAGGCTTTGGGTCCACAGTAAAGGGTGAAGCCAAGGGACCCAGCCCTTTACCTTGACTAATCTGCCTAACCACTGCCCCAAGTGACTGCTGGTCAAGTTACTTATAGAAATCTTGGCTTTCAGATTTTTTAATGTCTCCAAACTGGGGTAAATAGAGCAGACTTGTTTGGGGCCATTTAATGTTGAGTCTCAGCAGGGGTTCCATTTGGCCCACTCAATCTTTGGTAGTGCTGGATTAAAACTTTTGTCTCAACCCCATCAATAGCTACTAGATTTAACCCATTTCTTTTTGGTCGCTTGGCTTGGCTTGTGGGATCTCAGTTCCCTGACCAGGGTTTGAACCAGGGCCCTTGGCAGTGAGAGCACGGAGTCCTAACCAGTGGACCGCCAGGGAATTCCCTAGATTCATCCCATTTCTGAATAGCCATCTGAAGATTTCCAAACTGCTAGGACAAGTCATATTACTCGTTCCTTTATGTTTCCTCTTTGTTTCGGTCATATTAGTATTTCCTTTATTCACCTCATTTCTTAAAAACTTAAAAAAAATTTTCACCTTCTGGGGAAGAGTCCCTTGACGCTGATAAAAACATTGTTAATTAATAAGAGACTGGGAAGAGTCCTAGGGGAGAGTCAAGGGACTCTTCTCAATCTCTTATTAATTAATATGTTTGTATCAGCATTTGTTTTTGTTTTTTTAAAAATATTAATCTATTTTATATCATTTAGGGTTTTATTGGAGAAGAAAAATCAGGTTGGGTGACATGGACTAAGAGGGTTTTAAGGATTTTTTTTAAAAAATATATTTATTTATTTATTTTTGGCTGTGTTGGGTCTTCGTTTCTGTGCGAGGGCCTTCTCCAGTTGCGGCAAGTGGGGGCCACTCTTCATCGCGGTGCACCGGCCTCTCACCGTCGCGGCCTCTCTTGCTGCGGAGCACAGGCTCCAGACGCGCAGGCTCAGTAGTTGTGGCTCACGGGCCCAGTTGCTCTGAGGCATGTGGGATCTTCCCAGACGAGGGCTCGAACCCGTGTCCCCTGCATTGGCAGGCAGACTCTCAACCACTGCGCCACCAGGGAAGCCCTGTATCAGCATTTGTAATACCCATGAAGGGAAACTGAGACAGCAAGCATTTCCATAAGGTTTCCCTGAACTGTTTTTGGTTTTTGCAACAAGGTCATATGGGGTGCCCATGTGAAAGGAGCTCCTTGAACTACAGCATTTACCATGACCTGGGTAATGGGCATATTCAGCTGGTGAGTATCCCTGTCATCATAAAGCCAGTCCCACATGGCTTGCATACAAAGCATAGCATCTGCTTCGCCTGGGATGCTCCACCTGGCATTCACTGGGGGAGATGGACCTTCTCCCTTCTCAGGCTAAACAGACTTTACTGTGGCTTTTATCCAGTCCACCAGGCTGGCTGTTCCCTCAGCAACAACCTCCTGTGTGTCTGGATCACATATAGACATCTGTGATTATTTCACAGTGACCTGTGGGTCCTGCTGTAACCCAAACACGCTCTCCCACTCTGCAGCACTTGAAACCAAACACATAGCCCCCAAATTATTTACTCTCATAATCCATTTTAGCAAAGGTTCCTCAGGAAGCTGATGATGCTGATCCACAAAATGTAACAACTCCTTCACACTGTCAACTGGGGGAAAAAAAAAAAGGATTTCATACAACTTTCTCCATCTAATAGATATTAATGTTTTAATTATGATCTGTATGTTTTTACACTGGATTGAATCCTTCCCTTGCAGACAGGCTACTGCCTCTTCTGTGGCTAATGTCTTTTTGGAAAAGATTATCCCTACCTGGGGAACTCCTCTCGAACTTCATAATGATTGAGGAACAATTTTACTGGTCAGGTGCTTCAACATGTCTGTGCTGTTTGGTCAGTTTTACAATATTTTCACTGTGCTTACTGCTCTCAATCCTCTGATTTAGTCAAATGCACTAACAGCTTTATTAAAACTCAGTTGGCAAGATTTGTAGAGGCCCTGCAAACACCGTGGCCAAAAGCATTACCATTGGTCCTTCTAAATCTCAGATCCCTCACTTTGGGACTCGTAAACTCTCACCCTCTGGGATAGTCACAGGATGCACAATTCACTTGGCTCCTGCTTCTTTTGACCCACAACTGATAAGAGATACTCCAATTTAGCAAAGGCCTGATTGCTTCTATTAAAAATAACCATGTTTTGGTAGAGCAATCTTTTCATAGTGTGCCCTCAGAAGACAAATATCTTAAGCATCACATTTTGCAACCTGGAAATTTCACCTATTGGAAAAGACACCTCCAGAAGAACGATCTTCAACCTGGCTGGGAAGGCACCTATCAAGTACTGCTACCCAGCCCTTGTACCACGAAACTCCAAGGAACAGACTCTTGGATTCACATGACATCTAAAGAAAGTGCTGAATCCTGACTGGATCTGCACATCATTGGTGACCTGAGAGGAAAGATTTCCCAGAATTGAAGCAGAGGACATCTGATGAGACAGCTTTCCCAAGATATCTGGACCAGGCCTGTCAGAAGTTTGTCACCAACCATTTGGTGGTAGGATAATGCTTCATAAGATCTCCAATGTTTATGATCTTGATAACATGGACGTCAGATAAAAAGTGCCTAAGACTTGAATGTGACCTTAATAGGTTCCTAATCTGTGTACTTTTCCTCGGACCTGAGACACTGCACCCAGGAAATGCCTTTCCTGACATAGAGGAACAAAAAGTCACTGAATTTTGGGAATTTCCTGGCGGTCCAGTGGTTAGGACTCAGCACTTTCACAGCCAAGGGCCCAGTTTGGTCTCTGGTCTGGGAACTAGGATCCCACAACCCTCCTGCCTCAGCAACGGGGGTGGGGAGGAAGGGAGGAGAATGTGAAAAATTAATAAACAGAATCTTTGGACTTCCCTCGTGGTGCAGTGGTTAAGAATCCGCCTGCCAATGCAGGGGACACGGGTTCGAGCCCTGGTCCGGGAAGATCCCACATGCCGCGGAGCAACTAAGCCCGTGCGCTGCAATTACTGAGCCTGTGCTCTAAAGCCCAAGAGCCACAACTACTGAGCCCACGTGCTGCAACTACTGAAGCCCTTGAGCCTAGAGCCTGTGCTCCACAACAAGAGAAACCACCGCAATGCGAAACCCGCTCACCGCAACGAAGAGTAGCCCCCGCTCGCCGCAACTAGAGAAAGCCTGCACACAGCAACGAAGACCCAATGCAGCCAAAAATTTTAAAAAATAAAATAAAAACAGAAACTTCAATTAAATAGAGTTGGGAGACCAGAAGGGGGAGCTATCATGACCTGCACTGATAGCAGAACCCAAGAGGAAGAAGAAAGACTGCTCTTCTTTCCTGTCAAGGACTCAGCCAATGAAAAGCCTCAGACTCTGTTTACTACAGCCCTCCCAACTTCCTTTTCTTTACTGTAAAAGCATTCTCTTTCCCTTGCTGGGTAGGGACTTGCAAGTGGCTCAACATGGTTGCAGATTCTCTGCAATTCTCAGCTGATCCCAAATAAACTCATCTTTGCTGGAGAAATATCTGGCAGTCTATTTGTTTCAGGTCAACACTTCACCTGAATAATAAATGAAGTACAAACCTAACTTTAGCTCATCTTTTTACCAATGAACACATCATCTGATCAATTACCTCATCTATTTTTTTAAATAAATAAATAAATATAAAATAAATAAACATATTTGGCTGCGCCAGGTCTTACTTACGGCACGCGGGATCTTCGTTGCCGCATGCAGGATCTTTCTTTTCTTTTTTAATTGCAGCATGCGGGATCTAGTTCCCTGACCAGGGATCAAACCCATGCCCCCTGCATTGGGAGCGCAGAGTCTTAATCACTGGACCACCAGGGAAGTCCCTCAATTACCTCATCTTCCTCTTTTTGCCATAAAAACCCCTCTCCTGTAATTGAGACAATAATTGGGTTTCTACCTAAACCTGTGTGCCCCAAACTGCAATTCTTTGCTCTCAAATAAGCTCTTTGCCTCTTGAAGTGGACTTCTGTTTCCTAGGTTGGCGTAAGAAATAATTTAGGGTTTGGGGTGTTTTTTTTGCGGGGGGGGGGAGCTCAAAGCTATACAGAGGCTCCTAGTCGAAAACTAAGAAAACTTTTAAAATCTGTGATAGAAAGAGGAGCATTGAGAGAGAACAATACTTTTAAGTCTTTTAGTAGCCTCCACACTTTGCTATACTGAAAGGAATTGCAGATTCGGACCCTAAAGGAATGTAAGGTGGGAACTGTCACAAGCAAGGCAGACACTTGAATCTAGTAAGAAAGTGTTTCAGGAAGATTTGGAAAACACTAGCTCAACTGGGAGACAACTTGATAATTTCCAACAGCCAACACGGTCCTGTTTCCAGGCTCCTTCTTTGAGAAGGTCCATGTCCTGAAAAGACAGATCTCTGGCATATAAAAGCAGTAATGAGAAACCAGGATTCCCCTCCACCTGTGTGACAAACCAGAATGAAAAAGCATCCTGGGAATTGCTCTCTGGGGCTCTCATCTTTCCTAGACCTAACAAGGGCCTCCTGGGCACAAGTGAGTACTTCCCTGGTGCTCCATGCATGAAAACCATCAATTCTATACAGAAGAGACAGACTCATAAGACACTAGTATTAAGCATGTTAAACATTAGCTCTTTCAATCTTCACCATTCTGCAGGGTAAGCATTCCTCTATTGTCAAATTCGTGTTTTTCTTTTTTAATGATGAGAAAACTGGAGGTCTGGGTTACTGAAGGCACTCATCCAAAGTTAATACCTTGTAAAGAGTCCGCGCCAAAACTGCCTAACAAAACCAACAGCAGATGCCATTCATGTGAGCACAAACTGGGTACAAAACATGTGATGCGCTCTGGCCCATTGCGTGTCTTAACAGCTTCAGAGGATGAGCATTATCCTTGCTCCCCTTGTGTACAGCTAGAGACAAGGAGACACGGAAAAGTCAGGCCCTGCCTGATGTCATACCACCACCCCAGTGCACTTGACCGAGTCTAAAAGCTCTGGGAAAATCCTCTGAAGATATTTTTTTTTTATTCTTTAGTGACTTACTAACTGTAGAGCGTTGAGAAGAATATTCCAAAGACAGGGAAAAGTACATGTGAAGGACAAGTAGTGGGAAGGGGTGTGAGCATTCAGGAAACTGAGGTAGAGGGTGGAGAGAGAATGAAGGACACTTTGTGTCAAGATGCTGAACTGAGCAGATACAATTTTTTGTGGAGATATTAACTTAGCTGACCCATAAACCCAATGTAGTATATTTGTAAATTTCAAATCTTTAGAAATTAAATTTTAGTCTTCTATAAACTACAATACTGTGATAATTTTTTTCCATGGTAGTAGAAGATGTACTTTCTGTTTTAAAATTGAAATTATGAAATCACTGTTGTTTGTTCAAAAAGTCATCCTGGTAGGGATACTGTAGAAACTTTCAAAAATATAATTTATAAATATCTATATACATAAACCAAATGTTTAAAGACACTTGAAAGTATGCAAAAGCTCTGAGAGTTTCCTGTTTCTTCTTACCTGGTAACCTAGAAGTCAAGGCCATTATTAAAAATTATACTTTTTCAATTTTTCCTTGAGAAAACAGCTTTGAGCAAGATTGTGTTTAGCAATGTAAAGAGCTGACTACATCGAAACCATTAGAAGTCTAATATTTCTTTCCTTTACTAGGTTAGTATAATTTCTTACATTTTCCAGTGTCTTTTTCAAAAACTTTTTTTTTTTTTTGGTTGTATTGTTTTTAACCCTTAAACTCTATAAAGTTTCATTAATCTTCAAATCCTTTTCAGGAAACATCTAAGAGATTTTTCAACCGATATTCCTGTTTTTCTCATCTCAGTCAGAAGTGACTGATCCCTGGACTGTGTGTGCACAGAAGAGAAATGAATGTTCTAATAAACTATCTTTTCGAACCTGGGATTTAGGAAGTCTTTGACAATGCCAGAGATTAGAACACAACCAAATTGAATGTCCATGGAGGAGGGCTTCCTCCATGTGGAAATTGCAAGTTCAAGGGACACTGAGCAGGAATTCCCTGGCAGTCCAGTGGTTAGGACTCCGCACTTCCACTGCAGGGGGCTCAGGTTCGATCCCTGGTTAGGGAACTAAGATCCTGCACGCCGTGCTGCGTGGCCAAAAAAAAAAAAAAAGGACACTGAGCTACTTCAGCCAGCTTAGGAGAATACTGAAGAGGAAAAGAAAAGAAAGGAAAGGTGGTGGGATATAAGAAGAAAAGGGGCAAGGTTTAGGCAGATTCACCAGTGAGGAAGTTTTAACTTATTCGTAAATTATCTAAAGCAAGTCCCCCTAAGTGTTACTAGGAGGGGAGGAGAGGGGAGGGGAAGAGAGGGGAGGGGAGGGGAGGAAATTCTGATTAACCAATGGCCCACTTTCTATACACGGTGTGATGAGGCTTCCAAATGCAATTTAGAATAACAGTGCCTCCTTGAAAGATGTTAGTCAAGGGTATCTTCTTAAGTGGATCCATTAGTTGCTAAAATGTCAATAACCTAAAATAGAAAATGAAATACAAAAAACTAAATGCTGTATGAAATAAAAACTTGAGTAATCACAGTCAAAAACTATTTCAAATCAATTTATAACACAGAATTTTGACTACACGTATTTTGTGGAATGTGTCCTAAGACCTGTGGAAATAAAGGCCAACCACATGAGAACACTCAAAACCTATTTATTCAGAGCTACAAATCATGGCTTGACAGTGCTGAATATCTAGACCTAAGAAGTGATCAAGAATCTTAACGATTAAACTTTAAAAGTAGATGCTGTATGTGGCCACTACGTTGTGTACAGTACACAAAATATTTATGAAATACTCCCGTATTCAAAAACAATAATTTTGATAGCAAAGAAGTCACATTACTGAAGAATGAATAAAGTTCCAACATAAGTTTTTGTTGTTTCACTATCTTCTTAATTGCTAGAAAAAAAGAGAAACTGCTGGGACTTCCCTGGTGGCGCAGTAAATAAGACTACGTGCTCGCAATGTGGGGAGCCCAGGTTCGATCCCTCATCAGCGAACTAGATCCCACGTGCATGCTGCAACTAAGAGTTCACATGCCACAACTAAGGAGCCCACCTGCTGCAACTAAGACTGGGTGCAACCAAATAAAAATGAATAATAAGCCTGTCTCCTTAAAAAAGAGAGAGAGAGAGAGAAACTGCCAAAATTCTTTTTTTGTTTTTAATTCTTTTTATTTATATATTTATTTTTGGCTGCAGATTGCGGGATCTTAGTTCCCTGACCAGAGAACTAACCTGGGCCCTCAGCAGTGAAAGTGCAGAGTCTTAACCACTGGACCACCAGGAAATTCCCCAAAATTCATTTTAAAAAACAAGCAATAGATATGCACAGATATTTTACCAAAACCAACATACAACTGGCAAATACAGGCATACTTTGTTTTATTGCACTCCGCTTTACTGCACTTTGCAGATGTTTGTTTGTTTGTTTGTTTTTAATTGAAGGTTTCTGGCAACTCTATATTGAGCAAGTCTACTGGTGCCATATTTCCAACAGCATTTGCTTGCTTCACGTCTGTGTCACATCTTGGTAATTCTTGTAATACTGCAAACATTATCATCATTATTATATTTCTTATGGTGATCTGTGATCTCTGATGTTACTACTGCAAAAACCTTACAACTAGCTGAAGGCTCAGATGATAGTCAACATTCTAAGCAATAAAGTATTTTAAAATTAAGGTATGTATTTTTTTTAGACATAATGCTATTGCACACCTAACAGACTACAGTATAGCGTAAACATTACTCTTACATGCGCTAGAAAACCAAAAACTTCATGTGACTTGCTTTATTGTGATAATGGCTTTATTGCAGTGGTCTAAAACCCAACTCATCATATTTCTGAGGTATGCCTGTAAACAAATGAAAAAATGCTCAACATCATGCAACATCAGGGAAAGGCAACTAAACCATAGTGGGATACAGTTACATACTTATTAAAAAGGTCAACATTTTAAAAGACTAACCATACCCACTACTGGCAAGGATATGGAAAAACTGTATGTCTCATACACTGCTGGCAGGAATACCAAAGATCACAATTTGCAATTTCTTAAAAAGTTATCTACCCACTTACCCTGTAACTCAGGCATTGCACCCGCCCCCACCCCCCACCCCACCCCACCAAATTAACACAAGATAAATGAAACATATGTATGCGAAGAACTAGATTCAAATACCTTAGCAGGTTTATTTGCAACAATCAGAAACTGGAAAGAACTCAAATATGCATAAAAAGACAAAAGAATAAACAAATAGTGGTGCACCCACAAACTGTCATACTTCTAAGCAATACAAAAAAAAAAACTACTCATTTAAGCACCATTGATGACTATCAAAATGAGTAAGCCACATGAGGCTACTCAAAGGAAAAAAAGTGTAAACACTTTATGAGTAGAATCATACAATTCTAAAATGGAAGCTAACCTATTATAATGGAAAGTAAACCAATGCTTGCCTGGAGAGCAGAGATAGTACAGAAAGAAACATTATTAAAGGGCATGAAGTAACCAGAGGATGATGGAGAGGCTCATTATTATGATTGTGGTGGTGGTTTTATGGATTTACATGAATGTCAAAACTTGTCAAAATGTTAAGTTTAAATATAATCAGTTTGTTGTATGTCACTTATACCTTACTAAAGCTCTGAAAATATGATTCAAAACAGAAAGCTAGATTTCCTACAATTCTGGAAAATTAGTTTGGCAAACCTCTACTGACTCCACCAACTCTTTCCTCATGTCTGGGAGGGATACCTTGCCTTAGTGGTGGCAAATATCAGAAGCAAAAAGGCAATTTCCACCAAATTCAATGGGAATGCAGGCTGGGTTACAAAGGGCACAACTCGTCTTCACTATCCTCATTTTCCTACACAGCAAGAGATTTGAGGTGAACACGCACACATGCTACAGGAATCCACAGAACATTTATAATTTTTTCCTCTCACAACAGCCTCCCTACACAAGATACACAGTTCTGGAGGCCATGAGAATTTCTGCACCTGCTCATCCTTCATAGCTATAGGGACTGGAACATTGTGGAGGTCCCTTCAAAACAGCCACATTCCAACAAGCTTGTGGCAGTCTCTTCCCCTCCCTACAATACCAGTGTTCCTGTAACAAATGATTCCCCTGCCCGTACAATCATATAACCTATGCTGCCACTATCTGGAATTCTGGACATGAGGGTACATGGCTCCAATGCAAGACCTGGGAAAGATTTCCCTTACCACCTGGACACAATGCAATACTCCCCGTGAACAAGACAATTTCTTCCTGCTTTAAGAAGCACCAAAGGTTATCACAACAGCCCCTCTAGAGATTGACCTCTGAACCAACAAAATACCAACACATCCAGGTTACAAATAAGGATCACATCCCTGCAGTCTTTTCTTGGAAGCCTTGGGCAGCAATGCCAACTAGGACAAAACTAGAGAGAAGTATACTCTACATCATATTGTTCCCTCTGAGGTGCACAGAATTTGGGATCCCACAAGAAGGCTCTTTAGCCCTGTTGTCACAACTCAGTTGTTTTCAAATCACCACAGTGTACAGAATCCCAAGATTAAAGGAGCTTAAAGAGTAAGGCCTCCATTTTCACACAAACCAGTACAGTGGGAAGCAGGCTGTTCCTGGGCTGGAGACATGAAGCACAGGAAAATCCCAACACAGCAGTCACGTGAGACCAACAACATCCCTGAAAAAAGTAGTCCTGGTTGTAAGTCACCAGCAGAGTCCTCTAGGCCAAAATTTGGTCTGATCAGTGATGTAACCCATCAAACGAATTAGAAAGGAATGAGTGCTCAGGATTATAAAGGCTCTCACAAACAGGACAACATGAAGGTCTCCTTCCCTGGACTTGCTGGGGTGGTTCAATGATGCACATCATGAACACCTGCCACATGGTAGTAGTGAAATGGCTTTTGCTATGGAACTGGCAATGATGTAAATCTGGTAAGGGCCCTGGGCAGGTTAAGAAATGCACTGAAGCTCCCATAAACCTGGAATTTAAGTGGTTTATTGGGTGTATTGGCAGATAGCACCCTCATAAGGGATCTCCCCAGTGTTATACTGAACAATCCATCCCTGGACAACTACTCTTTTTCTGAAGTGAACTTTGCGGTATCCAATGAAATAAGACTGAAGGCTGTGAACTCTCCAGTATGAAATGAGGCTACAGTTTTGGCTAAATGTTTCCCACACTTATCACATCCATAAGCCCATTAACCAATGTGAACATTATGGTGTTCTATGAGACTGGAGTTTTAGGTAAAGGATTTCCAACATTTCCTACAACATAAGGACTTTCTGCAGTGTGAACACTCCTGTGTTTAATGAACCTGGAGTTTTTAGCAAAGGATTTCCCACATTCACAGCACTCATATGGCTTTGATCTAGTGTGAGTTCTCTGATGTTGAAAAACAGAGCTTGGGCTAACCAACTTCCCAAATTTTCTTTACTTATAAGACTTTTCTCCAGTGAACTCTCTGATGTCGAAGGACTGAAGAACTTTGGGCAAATGCTTTCCCACACTCACTGCACTCATAAGGCCTTTCTCCAGTGTGAATTCTCCTGTGTTTAATAAAGGTTGAATTATCAGCAAAGGATTTCCCACATTCAGTGCACTCATAAGGCCTTGAACCAGTGTGAAGTCTCTGATGTTGATGAAGAGCAGAGCTTTGATTAAAAGTTTTCCCACATTTGCTGCACTCATAAGGCCTTTCTCCAGTGTGAATTCTCTGATGTTGAAGGAGTGCAGAGTTTTGGCTAAATGATTTCCCGCATTCGTTGCATTTATATGGCCTTTCCCTGGTGTGAACTCTCTGATGTATAATGAGGTGGGATTTCTTGCTAAAGAATTTCCTACATTCCCCACACTCATATGGCCTTTCTCCAGTGTGAACTCTCTGGTGTTCAATGAGATGGGACTTGTTGCTAAGTAATTTCCCACATTTCCCACACTTATAAGGTCTTTCTCTAGTATGGACTCTCCAATGTTGAATAAGGTTGGGCTCCTGCCTAAATGATTTTCCACACTCCCCACACTCATAAGGCCTTTCTCCAGTATGAACTCTCCTATGTTTAATGAGTCTGGAGTTTACAGCAAAGGATTTTCCACATTCAGTGCACTCATAAGGCTTTGATCCACTGTGAAGTCTCTGATGCTGAAGGAGCAGAGAGTTTTGCGTAAAAGTTCTACCACATTCATTGCACTCATAAGGCCTTTCCCAAGTGTGAATTCTCCGATGTTGAAGGAGGGTAGAGCTTCGGCTAGACGATTTTGCATATTCATCACATTCATATGGCTTTTGTTTCATGTGAACTCTCTTGTGTGTAAAGAGGTTGGAGCACTGAGTAAATGATTTCCCACATTCTGTACATTCATAAGGCCTAACTCTAGTGTTACTTCTCTGGTGTTCAATGAGGTTGAACTTTCTGTTAAATAATATCCCATGTTCCCCAGGTTCAAAAGTTCTTTCTCCATTGAAAACTTTCTGATGTTGACTGAGGTTACAGCTTCTCTCACACTGATTACACATAAAACATCTTTCTCTAGTGAGGAGTCTCTGGTGCCGAACAAGTGTGTGTTTGGGGCTGAAAGCTTTTGTGCATTCTTCCCAGTTATGATAAGTTTTTCCCCTCTGAAAGGCCACCCCACACTCGGTTCTGCTGTTTGACCTCTCCCAGGTGTGAGTGGCCCATTGCTGGAGAAATTGAGAACTGGCCAAGAAGTCCTTCCCAACCACCCTGAAGACTAATGGCTTCCCTGACACATGGCACTTGCAGTTCTTCACAAAGGAGGCTCTGTCCACATCTCTTCTGAAGGGTTTCTCCCTGATGCACTGCTTCTGATGCTGATGAAGGTTTGTGCTTACATACAATTGTTTCCCACATGTCCCACAACTATGTAATTTCTGCTTTGAATGTGTTCCTTGATATTCATCCAAGTACAAAAAGTCTCTCAATATCTGGACACATATTTCACAAGGGTGGGCCTTTTTGAAGGATGGATTTGCCTTGGGACTCCTGATCTGTGACGCTCTTTGAACAAAAATACGCTGCTCAAAAGAAGCCTTCTCATTCTCCACTTCATGGCAACAACCTAAAAGCAAGAAATGTTGGTGAAGTACATGTTGACTTCAGTGGGAGGGGGGAGCCCACACACCAGTGTGTGTCTGACAAACTCATGAATGGGTTTGTGTGATTATTTACATGAACACGGAGTTGGGTTCAAGTTGATGACATGGTTGTTAGCAATACTGGGCTATAAAGGCCACAGGATGGGGGAAGACCACATGAGAGAAAAGACACAACCATGTGATGTGTCATAGGGAAGAGAGGCAGGATGAAAAATTAGTTAAAGTCGACTGTTAAAAAATTAGTTACAAAAAACTGTCAGCAGGACCTTGTCTGCTGCTAACACATGACTGCAATGTAGATGGGTATTTCCAGGCCCAAGAAAACAGGACTGCAACAGAACAGCTGTTGGTCAGGAACATTTTAAGAATGGGTACATGTTTGATTATAGAAAATATATGGGCCAACGTTAGAGAATGCACAGATAAAGCAGTGAGAAAAGTGGGTGATACAGGGAATTTAGAGATGTGAGGATTAGCCACAGGCTGGAATAAAAGTGGAAGAATCACAGTGCAGAATTGACAAGTCAGCACTGTTAAGAATGGGGAAGAAAAAGCAAAAATAAGGTGTGGCCACTGGAAGTAGCATCAAAACACTAGTCAAACAGAACAAATTTCTGGTATCACTTGAACACAGGACTATCGTACACTCCCATAGTGCTACTGTACAGCAGCCCTTTGAGCCCATTTGGCTGAGTCTGAATTCATATCCATCCTGTGGACAAACAAGGGCTCTCCACTCCACTTCCAAAATGAACAAGTGTATGGGACCTGGATGATGAAAATACCAGGGGAAAGACACCACCTATGAGCAGCTGACCCATACTCATCACATCATAGACCAGAGAAAAACATCTAAATACTATTAAGAGAACTTTGGAAAGGGGTCCTGCAAGAAGTCCATGGTCTACATCAGAGAATTAATTCCCAGCACAGGCAGTCATGAGGAAATGTCAGTGAAAAGAAGGAAGTAGAATCTGAGGCACAAGGATGACGTGCATCTGGACAACATCACCCAGAAGGAAGAGGACAAGTATGGTGGGATACATTAGGCTGAATGGAAGATTCCTGACCCTGGATCCTTCCAGGGGAGGCCGTAGAGAAGCAGATATGGGGCCTCTTCAGGGAGAACAGATGGCAGTGCAAACACCTCAGCCCAACCAACCACAGCAACAACTTAGGGAACTGGGGGAAAAAAGCAGTGACCATGGTCCTGACATGAAAAGGACAGACTTGTCTCTGGGGAAAAGGAAAGGGCAGAGACTAGTTCAGGGCATGGGGAAAGGTTTGAGGTTCTTACCCAGGGAGGTTATAAGTGCCAAGTTCTCCAGCATCACATCACGGTACAGGCATCTTTGAGCCTCATCAAGGAGACCCCATTCCTCCCAGGAAAAGGTCACAGCTACATCTTCAAAGTTCACACTGACCTGCCATGATGGTGACAGATAAAACCACAAACAGTCCACTTCTGAGAAGTCACAATCTATTTCCCCACACATCTACCCTATGACCATCCATCACCCAAGCTTCCCAACTCAGAGGATCAATCAGGCCCTGACACCATGGTGTGGCTGTCTCCCCACAGGCCCACTGATCACTAGGTACAACCACCAGGAACAAGAGGCAGGTGGATGAACATATATCTCAGCTATAGGCCTGGCATAAAGGGATCCACCCCCTCCTGACAAGCAATTCCCCTGGTGTGGCCATCGTCCTGAAATTATCAATGCAGTGTCCTGGAACCATCAGACATGTTGCCTCTTCAAGCACACATCACTTCTTAAACTGCACATCCCTCAGTCTCAGTATCCCACAGCCACACATGACCATGGCCACCAACACCTCACTCTCCCACACCACAGCCATCTCCCTCCCCTCCCCACATTACTTGTACTTAAATCAGTTTCTCCTAACCACACCACAGGGCTATGATGGTGGCCTAACACATGACACCTGAGACTGGACCGATGAGACTGACAGCAGTTTCTTAATCACATAAATTCACACCTCTGAGAATAGGACACCACTCACCACAAAGGCGTACATGGGAAAAAACAACACACACAGGGGCTGTGGGATGGAACCTTAGTAGGATGAAGGGGTTGGGATGTTCCAAGGAGGATGTGATTGTCTTATCTGAATAATCTGAGGGCTGGTAGGGAACTGATACCTGCTACAAAAAAGCTCCTGGTTTGCTTTGTAAAAATCGTTGTTAGGCTAGGAGATGTTATCCGAAGGAACACTGTGGGGAGAGGAACTTGCACTCAGGCCATTTGAGGGCACCCAGGTTTCACCAAGCACGAAGGAAGCACATCATATTGGGTTTAGGCCTTACACCACAACTCGGCAGACAGCATCCACAGTACAACTGGTAAAGTCAAACAGGACCCAGTATGACCACAGACCTCCCAAAATTCCCAATGGCAGCATCAGAAATCATCTATAAAGGCCTTACTGCATGATTCTGATCCTTGCCTCAAATTTAAGGAATAGAACCACGTGTGGATCGCAGATACCCATAGTCCCATGCTACTTCTGTGCTGCCCTTGTTGTCCCTCGGCAATGACAACCTTTCTCTGCTCCCTTACCTTCATTCAAACTCCAGCCCCATTACTCGCCCTCCCCAAGCCTAGTGATTCTCACAGATGACCTTATTTGCTCATGGCCATATACACCAGGTTGAATGAAACACCCCAGGTCCTACCAAAGTCCTCACAAATCTTGGTGAGCCTATATAGTGGTGAATAAGCACCAGCTCTGGCTTGAGGGTCATATGCATGAATTACCCCTTGCTTCTACAGCCATCTCATGTCCACTCTTCTCTTGGAAGCCCTAGCCACCTGCCAGACTATCTTGTCTCATACACCAAACCTTCATGGCCATTTACCTACATTTATGAAGGCTGACACCATCACCCAGGTACACAAGCAAGAGACCCAATCCTCTGCCCCCATCCTCCACACCTCTCCCCTTAAAAGCTTTGCCACCACAACCCGAAGCTTGCCTCTCCTAAATGTGAGCCACAGGTCATTCACCTTGGTCCACACTCTAGTTACATTTTGGATGTCTCTAACCTGAATCACTCCCAAGAATTCCAAACCTGTATGTTAGATGTTCATTTGATGCCTCTACTCAGTGGTGTCTGAAATATCTCAGACTCTTAACATGGTCAAAAAAAAGCTCCTGCTAAACCCAGTGAATATTACATCTACTACCAACTTGCTCATCTCAACTGATGCAGCTTCCAACCCTACAGCTGCAAAGCCAGGGGTCATCACTGATCCCTGAGTTTCACTCCCTCACCACCCATGTTAGAAATCTAGCGGTCCCCTTTAAAAACATGCAGCCAGAATACAACCACATTTCCTAAGGCACACCCCTGCTCCATTAACCCTCACCTGGACTATGATAGTAGCCTCCACAATGATGGTCCTTCTTCCTCTCTCAAGCGCACAGTCTGTTTTCAAATCTAAACCCAAATGAAGCCTGTTAAGGCCTTGGTCACATCATCTCCCTACCGTGAGCCAAACCTCTAGAACACACACCTGACATCTCAGGCAGTTGTTCCCCTTCTGACTCCAAACCACCTACTATTTATTCCTACCTGAAAGAGAGGATACCTGTGGTTCCTGAATATTCCTGAGCTCAATTTTACCTCTAGGCATTTGCACATCCTGGTACCATGTCTTGGGTTAACCATACACA
The DNA here is from genome assembly GCF_965194825.1 of Balaenoptera physalus. Taxonomy (NCBI): domain Eukaryota; kingdom Metazoa; phylum Chordata; class Mammalia; order Artiodactyla; family Balaenopteridae; genus Balaenoptera; species Balaenoptera physalus. The sequence continues at coordinate 698,398 of NC_138900.1, forward strand.
CCTGTTTACAATGGTTGCCAGAAATGGGAACACCTCCATATAATTCTAGCATGGACTTAGGACACTGGGCTTGGAGTTTTTCTGCATCCCCAGACTCAAGGAGGGGGAAAAATGGCATCAAGCATCTCAGGACACCACAATTCCAGGGAACATAGGGGTGAGAGCAGGGCCGGTGAGGCAATGGGACACTCTCTACTTCCCTGTGCAGGTTCCATAGGCACTTCTCTAACCGTGAGAACCTGAGTGAAGAGGCAGGCCCTAAAGGAATGCGTCCATGGTGGGATTTGAGGGGCTCACTATATGTACTCCTGCCTGGCCTTGGAGCCAGGTGACCTCAGGCTGGCTGACTAACTTCTGGGCCTCAATGCTCAGTGTTTCCTCTTACCAGCTGTGGGACCCTGAACAAAGATTTAACCTCCTAGGACCTCAATGTCCTCATCAACCCTCTCCACCCTGTTCTTCCTTTAAACGGCTCTTGGGAATGCTGTAACCTCTGACGGAGATAATATCTTCCTTTATTCGAAACTCCCCATGGCCTTTAGAATCCTCGCAATAAAGTACAATCCTGAGTCGGTTACATAAGGCCTAATTCCGCTAACACTGTTCCCTATAAGCAAAAGGCTGACCCTAGGTTTCCCGAATCCTCCCGCCTCAGGCCAACTTCCGAGCCTTCGCATCTGCGGGTCCCTCCGCCTGTGACCTCTCCCACGCGCCATCACACTGTCATAAACAGGGCCCCACCCACGACCGCTTCACTGTCCTGGGCACCGTGGCCTGGGCTGCGGGCACGTGAGCAGCCGCCCCGCACTTGGGGCTTTAGTGTCTGGTGGAGTGAGGTGGGTGAGGGCCCGGGGAACGAGCGTTTACCTGAGGCGGGTCCCTCAACGCCGCCGCCGCCGCCGCCGCCATCGGACTCTGGGCGGAGCGGGGCCGGGAGCGGCGGGAGAGTCTGGGGGACGCGGGCATGGCGGTCCGTCTCCCGGGCGCCGTCACCGAACTTCAGATCCACCTCTGTGCCTCGGGGACAGCGCCTCCTCCGGGACCTCCCGTTCCAGTCACTCCGGTCCTGACACAGCGATCCGGAGCTGAACAGAACCAGAGCAGTTAAAATGGCCCCGTCGGGGAGGAGGCCAGAAGTCCCGTCCCCTACGAGTTGTGCCCAAACGGAAATCCCTTTTTTCTGCGCCTTCATTGGCTCAGCGACGCAGCCTTCAACGCAGGTCACTCTGGATCCTGTAGTTCCCAGTTTCCAGGAAAAAAGGCCAGGGTCCACCTCAAAGGGTGCCAGGAAATGACTCCTCCCTGTCCACGGCCAGAGCAGTGACTCGACCCTCTTAAAAGGGGCCAAACGTAAGGATGGTAGGGATGCGTTCTGCAGCTGATCGCCATAGGCATCCAGGCCATGAATTAGGATGACAAATCTTTCCCAGGATGCCAGGGGCAGCAATGCAAATTCTGTAACGAAACATTTTGTTCATTTTATCCTGAATATTTGTAAATTTTTCTTGGTTATAAGGCAAATATTTTTTTAAATTTCCTTCATGCCGTTATGATTCTCATTTGTAGAACTGTAATTTATTTCTGGATACTAATCTTAAATATGGCAAACTTGAGGAAGTGTCGTAAATATGCCAGATATTCATGACGTTATTTTTTGAAATTCTTCTATGTAGATAATCGTACATTTTGATATAAATTAAAGGTCTGTAAATCGGTTTCCAGTTATTTTAATTCTTTATTGTCTGTGTCATAGCACCAGCTAGAATGTCCAGTATATTTAATATAAGCACTAATAATGAGAGCCTTGTTTGCTTGCTAATTTTAAACCTAAATTTCTGATTTTATTACTAAAATGCTGGTTTATTGTAGTGTTTTCTTCGATACATTTTGACTAAGTAATGATATATATATTTTTCTGCATAGTTGTGGTGTTGTTTTCTAATGTGAATGGATCTATTTTTTTCTGCATTTATTAAGATAAACGTTTTATAATTCGTTAGTATGTTGAATGCTATTAACGTATTTTCTAATACTAAACCATTCTTGAATTACTGAGATGCTTTTAACTTGTTCTACATTCTGGAAGGGCAGCTTTAATATTAATAAGTTTAATTTAATAAGTTTTATGAGAATGCTATTCTAGTACCATAAAATGAGTTGGGGAATACAAATCTCTGAAAGATTTGGAATAAGTTTGGATTCCTCATTTTAGTGAATAATTCATATAACTCCCTTTCTACAAATCAGGGTTTTCCTACAAATCTGTCAGATAATTTAAAAGTAGGAAGTATCAAATAGATTTGATATTTGTTAGTTTGATCAGGAAAGACATGTCTGGGGACTTCCCTGGCAGTCTAGTGGTTAAGACTCCGCACTTCCAATGCAGGGGGTGCAGGTTCAATTCCTGGTCTGGCAACTGAGATCCTCCCCCATGCTGCACGGCCAAAAGATTAAAAAGAAAGAAAAGAAAAGACATGTCTGGCGGGTTGACTTATTTATGATTTCATTTTGTTATTTTATTTTTTAATCAGATTTACTGAGTTATAATATAAAACTATAAGATACCAATGTGTACATCGTGCTGATTTGACATATGTATACATTGTGAAACCATTCCCCCCATCTATTTAATTAACACATCATCTCCTCATATATTCATCTTGTGTGTGTGTGAGAGAGAAAACATTTAAGTAATACTCTCTCAGCATATATCAATTATAAAATACAGTGTTATCCACTATACTCATCGTGTTTTACATTAGATGCTCAGACGTTATTCATTTTATACCTGAAAGTTTGTTCCCTTTCACCAACCTCTCCCTATTTCTTCCACCGCCCCCCTTAACCCCAGTAATATTTATACTCCCTATTTCTATGAGTTTGACTTTTTAAGGTTCTGCATAAAAGTGATACTATACAGTATTTGTCTTTCTCTGTTTCACTTATTTCATGTAGCACAATGCATTAAAGGTCCATTGATGTTGTCACAAATGGCAAGAGTTCGTCCTTTCTCATGGCTAGGTAGTATTCATATATATATATGGGCTCCTTATATATATCACATCTTCTTTATCCATTCGTCCACTGATGGACACTTAGGTTGTCTCCATATCTTGGGTATTGTGAAAAATGCTGTAATGAACATGGGAGAGCACATATCATTTCAATATCCTGTTTTCATTTCCTTTAGAATTATACCCATATGTGGAATTGCTGGATAGTAGGGTAGTTCTATTTTTAATTTTTTGAGGAAACTCTCTACTCTTTTCCACAGTAGTTGCACTAATTTACATTCCCAGAATCGGTGGACAAGGGTTCACATTTCTCAGCATCCTAACACTGTTATCCCTTGTTTTTTGATGACTGCCATTCTAACATGTGTGAGGTGATATCTCATTATGGCCTTGCTTTGCATATTTAGTAATTTTGAACACATTTCCATGTACTTGTTGCCCATTTTTATGTATTCTTTGGAAAATATGTCTATACAGTTCCATTGCTCATTTTTTAATTATTTACTTTGCTATTAAGTTGTATGAGTTCTTTATATATTTTAGATATTAACCCCTTATCAGATGTATGATTTGCAAATATTTCCTGCCATTCTGTATATTCCCATTTCATTTTGTTGATGGTTTCCTTTGCTATGCAGAAGCTTTTTCGATTGATGTAATCCCACTTGTTTATTTTTGCTTTTATTATCTTTGCTTTTGGTGTCAAACCCAAAAAAATCAATGCCAAGGCAAATGACAAGGAGCTTTCACCCTATGTTTTCTTCTAGAAGTTTTATAGTTCCAGATGATGTGTTCAAATCTTTCGTCCATTTTGAGTTGATTTTTTGTATGGTGTAAGATAGGGTTACAGTTTCGTTCTTTTGCGTCTCTCTCTGTTCCCCAACGCCATTTATTGAATAGACAATCCAGTCCTCATTGTGTATTCTTGACACCTTTGGTGTAAGCAAATTCACCATATGTGCACATGTTTATTTCTGGGCTCTATATTCTGTTCCATTAATCTATAGCTGTCTCTATGCCAATGGTGGGATTTAAAAGCTTAATTCCAATCCCTCATACTATACTGGGAGTATGATTGCATATTTCTAAAATTAAATACACTCTGTAAATATTTATTGCGATTAAGTTCATGCAATAATCTGTAATGAGACTGTGTCCTTCCCATACCTCCATTCACAGAATCTTTACAATAGCGTCAAGGGTATGTTTCAGTAAATGACAGACTTGAATGATTTCCAGTTATCTAAGTAGCTCACCAACTAACTTTTGCTCCCAGTAGTCATAAGGTCATTTCTAACCCAGTCATAAATGGATAATTTTATGATGAAACGTTAATATGTCATTATTCTTTTGTCTGATGACAAATAGCTAATGGACACTGTTAAGCAATGAAGCCACAGTAAATAAAGCATTTTATTTACCACGCTGACATGACCCCACCATGTCACACAGTCAGAACCTTCAAAGTGAGCACTCTCTGACTTGGTTCACTAAATTTGACTTTCTCAATTACCTCATTTCTTTGCATTTCTGCCCCCTATTCATTTTCCTTTTTTTTTGTTTTTTGGCCATGCCATGGGCTTGCGGATCTTAGTTCCCTGACCAGGAACTGAACCCAGGCCCCCAGCCGTGGAAGTGCAGAGTCCTAACCACTGGACCAGTCCTAACCCTGACCAGGAATTCCCCCTCTATTAATTTTCTATTGCCCCTGCAACAAATTATTACAAACTTAGAAGCTTAAGACAGTTTCTATAGACAACATATGGTAGGATCTTGGTTTTCTACCTACTCTGAAAATCTCTTGTAATTGGTCTTTTGCTGTTCAAAGTGATTACTGATAGAGTTGGATTAACATATACCACATCTGTTACTAATTTGTGTTTGTTGCCCTTGCTCTTTGTTTGAATTTTTGTCTCACTCTTTACCTGCTTTATGTGGTTTTCACTGAGTGTTTTATGATTCTATTTTATCTTGTTAGCATATCAGTTATATTTTTAGCTGTTGCTATAGAGTTTGTAGTAAACATCGACAACTAATCCAAGTCCACTTTCAAGTAACGCTTTTTCCACTTCACGTAGTGTACCTCATAATAATAAAATAATCCCAATTCTTCCCTCTAATCCCTTGTATTATTGATGTCATTCATTTCACTTATATAAAAGCATAAGCATACACACAGACACACACAAGACATGCATATAGATAAGCATACATAATAGAATATGTTGTTGGTATTACTACTTCAAACAAGTTGTTATCTGTTAGATCAATTAAGAACAAGAAAAATAATACTTTTTTTATTTTTCCTTCATTTATTCCTTCTTCAATGCTCTTCTTTATGTAGATTGGACTTTTTGACCTATATCATTTTTCTCATCTCTAAAGTTTTTAAAACATTTCTTGCAAGGCAGGTGCTATGGTCTGAATGTTTGTGTTGTCCCTCCAAAATCTGTGTTGAAAGAATAACCCCCAAAGATGATAGTATTAGGAGGTGGGGACTTTGAGAGATGCTTCAGTCATAAGGTGATAGAGCCCTCATGAGTGGAATTAGTCCCTTTATAAAAGACGCTCCAGAGAGACCCCTAGTTCCTTCTATCACATGAGGACACAGCAAGAAAGCATCTGCTATGAACCAGGAAGAGGGTTCCCACCAGAGAACTCGACCATGCTGGAACCTTGATTTAGTACTGTACTACACAGCCACCAAACCTATGAGTAAAAAATGTTTATTTTTTTATAAACTAACAAGTCTGTGGTTTTTTGTTATAGTATCCCAAATGGACTAAGACAGTAGGTTTACTGGGAACAAATTCCCTCAGTTTTAGTCTTTGAAAGGCTTTGTTTTCCCTGCATTATTGAAGGATAATTTTGATGGTACAGAATTCAAGGTTGACTTATTTTTCATCTCAGCACTTTAAATATTTCACACCTCTCCTTGCTTGCATGGTTTCTGAGGAGATATTGGATATAATTCTTAACTTCATTCCTCAATGAGTATTTTCCCCCTCTGGCTTCTTTCAGGATTTTTAAAATATTTGATTTTCTGTAATTTCAAAATGATGTCTACATGTAGTTTTTTGACATTTATCCTGCTTAGTACTAAGGTTCCTGGATCTGTGCTTCCTTGTCTGACATTAATTTCTCCCTTAACAAAGTACCTTGGACAACCTAATTGCTACTGAGATTGAGTCTCTACTTTGCTCCAAAGACTTAATCTCTGGGCTTCCCTGGTGGTGCAGTGGTTAAGAACCTGCCTGCCAACGCAGGGGACGGGTTCGAACCCTTGTCCGGGAAGATCCCACATGCCGCAGAGCAACTAAGCTCCTGCTCCACAACTACTGACCCTGCACTCTAGAGCCCGCGTGTCACAACTACTGAAGCCTGCGCACCTAGAGCCCGTGCTCCACAAGAGAAGCCACTGCAATGAGAAGGCCGTGCACCGCAACCAAGAGTAGCCCCCACTCGCCGCAACTAGAGAAAGCCCACACGCAGCAACGAAGACCCAATGCAGCCAAAAATAAATTAAGTAAATAAATTTATTTTTTAAAAGAAGACTTAATCTCTGATTCTTGCCTCAGAGGTTGAGCCTTGATTTTTCCACTTCATTGAGGAAATCCCTGGCCTTTACACCAGGCAGGTGGGGCAGAAGGTGGGGAGTTGCCAGCAGGTCAACAAGCCTGCATCCTGCCTGCACTGTCCTGCATTGCTCAGGGACCTCCAATGGCAAAAGAGATCCAGAACTCTGGGCAGGGCATCGTCTTAGGGATGAGCAATGGAAACTTTAGGGTCCTTCCTAAATCTCCCTGCCAGACGCCAACACCTTTAGGTGTCTCCTGGGTCCCCAGGCCACCACTGCCCTCCTGCCACCCCCACTCTGTGCCGTACTTGGCTCACCCCTTCCCCGCTGTCCGGAAATGCCACCTCAGATCAAACATGGCCAGTGGCATGGAGCATGTGGGCCTGAGGAAAAGGCCTCACCAGGTTCCCTTGGGAACCTTCCCCCATGGTCACTGGGAGGACCTTCCACCTGGTGTTCCTGGGTACCAGTCCTTCTGAGAAGCCTCACCAGGGATGGAGAGACCCACAGTGACCCCACAAACCAATTGGGATGTCTGGAAAAGCAGCCCCAAGTGATGATGAACTCCATGGAGGGTAAATACCTATTGGAGACCATCAGTCAATAATTACGGAAAGGGAAAGATGAAAAGAACTTTGAAGAGAGTGTTCAGAGAGTGAAAACCCCTTATAATGAACCAGATGCTAAGTTGAGTTTTCCACCAAACACCCAGGGGACCCAAGTAGAATTTTTCAGCTCCTTCTCTGAGCACATCCCACTTTCATAGTGGGAGAATTTATACCTTGGAAATTGGCAAAAGCTACAAAGCAGGGCTAGATTTATTGTTTTACACAATGCCTGGACTTAAGTGATGGAAACAGGGATAATTCATATAAAAAAATTAGGCAAATGATATGATCAGGAATTGTACAAAAGAAGATATACAGGGACCCTCCTGGCGGCACAGTGGTTAAGAATCCGCCTGCCAATGCAGGGGACACCAGTTCGATGCCTGGTCTGGGAAGATCCCACATGCCACGGAGCAGCTAAGCCTGTGTGCCACAACTACTGAGCCTGTGCTCTAGAGCCTGCGAGCCACAACTACTGGAGCCTGCGTGCCTAGATCCTGAGCTCCGCAATGAGAAGCCACCTCAATGAGAAGCCCATGCACCACAACGAAGAGTAGCCCTTGCTTGCCACAACTAGAGAAAGCCTGCACGCAGCAACAAAGACCCACGCAGCCAAAAATAAATAAATAAATAAATAAGATATACAGCATTAAAAAATGCTCAAAATCACATGTCTCTAGGGAAATGCAATTAAAACCAATTAAAACCTCACTGAGATAGCACTACTCACTTATTAAAAGGGCTGACATTTACGATTGGCATGGATGTTGAGAAACTGGAACTCTCCTACAGTTTTGATGGGAATGAAAATGGGAAGTCATTTTAGACCAGTTTCTTAATTTCATCAGGAGTTACACGTTCATCTACCCAGTGATTCAGACACTGCACTCAGTTATCAATAAAAAAGAAACATAATCCACATAAAGAACTGATGCAAATGTTTGTAGCAGCTTTATTTTCAAGAGTGAAAACCTAGAAATAACCTAAATGCCCATAAAAAGATGAATGGGTAAACTAACAGTGGTACATCCAGATAAGAATGCTACTCATCAAAAAATAAAGAGATGAGCTATTCGTTTATATCACTGATGAATCTCAAATAATTATGAAACAAAGGAATTCAGAAGAAAAACCCAGTAAACAGTTGATTCCAATCAGATAAATTCAAAAAAATGCAAAGGTATCTATTCTAAGGGAAAGTACATCAATGATTACCTGGAGAGGTGGGAAGGGCAAGGAGAGATAATAATAGGACATGAGGCAAATATGGGCATTATCAGAACTCTGGTGATGGTTTCGAGGTTCATACCTAGGTGAAAACTTATTAACTTGTAATACTTCAAACATATGCAGTTTAGTACATGTGAATTATACTTTAATATAGCTTTAAAAATTGTCTCAAGATGAAAAAATCTGTATTTCTCACTCTTTTTGGAAAATAGTTTTGGCAACCGTATACTGAATCCACCAACTCTCTCCTTGTGCCCTCTGGGGATCATTCTTCCCTCAGTGGTAGCAAATATGGAAAGCAATGAAGTACATTTCTACCTGAGTCAACAGGCATGCTGCCTAGATCACAAGAGCCACATCCCCTTTTCTCTTTCTTTCCTGCCTCTGCAGTAAGGACCTTGAAGTAAAATTCACTAGAATCAGTGTAAAAACTGATCCTGCACAGTCAATGTCACAGAATTTGGACAGAATCTCACTTTTAGAAGAGGCACATTCCATCCAGTTGGCTGCAATGTCCTCCACCCCCTATTAAACCAGAGTTTCTGCACCAATTATGGTTTCCCCCAGACCCAATGGTCGGAAATATAGTTCTCTGTAGACTTGGGGAATACACACCCTTCAACAGTGCCTCAATACCCTATAATCTCTAATTTGAATAAGGGAAAAAAATTCATGCCCTCAGAAGCACTTGAGGTGAGATTCAATTCAGACCAATGGCCCCTCAGTTTTCTCCACTGCCCCTATACTGAACAAGGAAATTGCACATTCCCTGTACTTCTATGCCTTTCTCTCATGTAAACTCTCCAATCATCAGAAGGATTTGCTCATAAAAGATTTCCCACATTTAGTGCACTCTTAAGGCCTTTCTCCAGTGTGACCTCTCTCATGACAACGCAGTTTGGAGGGGTTAATAAAAGATTTCCCACATTCACTGCACTTAAAAGGCCTTTCTCCACTGTGAACTCTCTGATGATAATAGAGGTTGGAGCTACGAGTAAAAGATTTACCACATTCAGTGCACTTATAAGGCCTTTCTCCAGTGTGAGCTCTCTGGTGTATAATGAGGATATTTCTTTGGACAAATGATTTCCCACAATCACTGCACTCATAAGGCCTTTCTCCACTGTGAGCACTCTGATGATAACGAAGGCTAGAGTTGCTGGCAAAGGATTTCCAACATTCACTGCACTGATAAGGCTTCTCTCCAGTGTGACTTCTCAGATGTGCACGGAGGAGGTAATTAGTGGTATAAGATTTCCCACATTTGGTGCATTTGTAAGGCCTTTCTCCAGTATGAATTCTACGATGATAACGGAGGGTGGAGCTAGTGGTATAAGATTTCCCACATTCACTGCACTCATAAGGCTTCTCTCCAGTGTGACTTCTCTGATGAACACGGAAGAGGTAATTAGTAATAAAAGATTTCCCACATTTGGTGCATTTGTAAGGCCTTTCTCCAGTATGAATTCTATGATGATAACGAAGGCTAGAGTTGCTGGCAAAGGATTTCCAACATTCACTGCACTGATAAGGCTTCTCTCCAGTGTGACTTCTCAGATGTGCACGGAGGACGTAATTAGTGGTATAAGATTTCCCACATTTGGTGCATTTGTAAGGCCTTTCTCCAGTATGATTTCTACGATGATAACGAAGGCTAGAGTTGCTGGTAAAGGATTTCCAACATTCACTGCACTGATAAGGCTTCTCTCCAGTGTGACTTCTCAGATGTGCACGGAGGAGGTAATTAGTGGTATAAGATTTCCCACATTTGGTGCATTTGTAAGGCCTTTCTCCAGTATGAATTCTACGATGATAACGGAGGGTGGAGCTAGCAGTATAAGATTTCCCACATTCACTGCACTCATAAGGCTTCTCTCCAGTGTGATTTCTCTGATGAACACGGAAGAGGTAATTAGTGGTATAAGATTTCCCACATTTGGTGCATTTGTAAGGCCTTTCTCCTGTGTGAATACTCTGGTGTTCAATAAGCCTACACTTACTCTGAAAAGATTTCCCACACTCACTACATCCATAAAGACTTTCTCCTGTGTGAACTCTCTGGTGTTGAATGAAGCTATTCCTAAGGATAAAGGATTTCCCACATTTGCTACACTTATAAGGCTTTTCTCCAGAATGAAATCTATAATGATTACACAGATCATTGATAGAGGTAAAGGATTTCCCACATTCACTGCACTCATAAGGCCTTTCTCCTGTGTGAACTCTCTGATGATAATGGAGGTTGGAGCTAGTTTTAAAAGCCTTCCCACATTCACTGCACTTATAAGGCCTTTCTCCTGTGTGTGATCTCTGATGACATCTGAGGGCAGACCTAGACATAAAAGATTTCCCACAGTCACTGCACTCATGAGGCCTCTCTCCAGAATGAACTCTCTGATGATAACGGAGGGCACTGATACTGGTAAAGGATTTCATGCATTTGCTGCACCTCATATAAGGCCTTTTTCCAGAATGAACTCCCTGATGATAACAAAAGTTGGATTTAGAGGTAAAAGATTTCCCACATTCACTGCACGTATAAGGCCATTCACTAGAATGAATTCTCTGATGGTAACGAAGAATAGCAGGAGTAATAAAAGATTTCCCACATTCACTGCACTCATAAGGCCTTTCTCCAGTGTGAGTGCTTTGATGATAATGGAGGTTAGAGGTACTGGTAAAAGATTTCCCACATTCACTGCACTCATAAGGCCTTTCTCCAGTGTGAACTCTTTGATGATAGTGGAAGTTAGAATTAGTGGGAAAAGATCTCCCACATTCGTTGCACTCATAAGGTCTTTCTCCTGTGTGAGATTTCTGATGATATCTGAGGGCAGGCCTAGAGAAAAAAGATTTCTCACATTCATTGCACTCATAAGGCCTTTCTCCTGTGTGATATCTATGATGAGAAATGAATGCAGACCTAGACATAAAAGATTTGCCACATTCACTGCACTCATAAGGCCTTTCTCCAGAATGAACTCTCTGATGATATTGGAAAGCACCGGTAGATGTAAAAGACTTCCCACATTCACTGCATTTATAAGGCCTTTCTCCTGTGTGAGATCTCTGATGAGAACGGAGGGTGCCATTAGTGGTAAAGGACTTCCCACATTCACTGCACTCATAAGGCCTTTCTCCTGTGTGAGATCTCTGATGATAAATGAGGGCAGACCTACAGGTAAAAGATTTCACACAGTCACTACACTTATAAAACCTTTCTCCAGAAAAAACTCTCTTATGTCGAATGAACACAGAGCTATGGGAAAAAGACTTTGCACAGTCACTGCACACAGAACTGTTTTCTCCACTGTGCAATCTCTGGGGATAAATGACGACACACTTGTGAGTTAAGGATTTCCCACATTTGCTGCACTTGTCCTGTCCTGAGCCAGTATAAATTTTTTGATGTTGACTGATGGTTGAGCTTTGTCTAAAGGATTTGTCACTTCTGCTAAACACATGAAGCCTTTCTCTAGTGTGGACTCTCAGGTGCATAACAAATGTGGATTTGTACCTGAATGTTTTCCCACATTCACTGCACACAAAACACTGTCTTTCAGTGTAGACACACCGGTCCTGAACAAGTGTGTGTTTGGGGCTGAGGGCTTTCTTGCATTCTCTCCAGGTGTGATGATTTTTCCTGCCTTGTGAAGTTGACCCACACTGGGTGATTTTGCTTGGCTTCTCCACAGTATGAGTGGCCTGTTGCGGCAGATGTCCCACGCTGGCCAGGATTTTCCTAGAAGTAAGAGGCTTCTGTGACACTTGGAATCTGTGGCTCCTGAAAAATGAAGCCTTGTGTACAATGTTATTCAAAGGCATATAAAATTTTGTTGCACATGCCCCACATCTCAACAGTTTATGGCTGTGTTGTGTTCCCTGATGCTCGGCCAACTGGAAAATATCTCTTAAGACTGGACCACACATCTCACAGGGGTGTGTCTTCTGGGAAAATGGAGCTGCCTTAGGAGACCCAGCCTGTGACACTCCTACAGGAATAGTTTCTTCACAGGGTGTCTCCTCGCCTTCTGCTCCACAGCAGCAACCTGAATGCAAAGAAACACTTGTGAAGTACACATTGACTCCATAGAGAGGGGGTTAACTCACCACAAATGTGCAGCTGTCTCATCTAAGAATGAATCTTTTCAAGCAAATGGGATACTTTTCAAGACAGGGAGTTGGAAATCAGTTTAAGCAGCAGCTGCTGTGCATTCCTGGGTCCTTACAATATGAAAATGGTAGAGACCTCAACAGGGGAAGGATACAAAAATAGGGTGTGACGTAAGGAAGAGAAGCAGGGTCTAGTGCTTGTTTCTCTGACCACAGCTTCCTGCAGGACCTTTTCTACTGCTGATGTGAAGCACAGTAGAAGGGTGTGATCAAGGCTGTGAAACCACAATCACAAGAGATTATGTGCTTTTCGAGGTCAATTTAAGCATTTGTTCACACCTCACAGCAGAACATATGAAAAGCAAGGTCACAGAGTAATAGAGAAAGGGTGGTGAGAGAAATGGGTGAGATGTGGAATCCAGAGAGGTAGAGATTATCACTGGGCTGGAAATCACAGTAGAAATGACAAAGTAGTTGAACTGACAGGTTGGCAAAAGGTCAAAAGTGGAGGAATAAAGGTAGAAATGTGGTGTGGCCACTGGCAATGGCACCAAAATTCTCATTGAACAAGGACAGTTTCCTGGTATAGTCTTTTTTTTTTTTTAAAGAATATATATATATATATATATATATATATATATATATATATATATATATATTGATTGATTGGCTGCGTTAGGTCTTCATTGCTGCACACAGGCTTTTTCTCTAGTTGCGGTGAGTGGAGGCTGCTCTTCGTTGTGGTGCGCAGGCTTCTCATTGTGGTGGCTTCTCTTGTTGTGGAGCACAGGCTCTAGGCACATGTGCTTCAGTAGTTGTGGCGCACAGGCTCACTAATTGTGGCTCGTGGGCTCTAGACTGCAGACTCAGTAGTTGTGACGCACGGGCTTAGCTGCTCTGTGGCATGTGGGATCTTCCTGGACCAGGGCTGAAACCTGCGTCCCCTGCATTGACAGGCGGATTTTTAACCACTGCACCACCAGGGAAGTCCCTAGGTTCCTGGTATATTCTTAACACGGCCCTTATGTCACACTCTGCCCAGCTGTAATTCACCAGAATCAGGCCCACTCTGAGCCCACCTTGCCATGGCTAGAGCCATGTCCATCCCATGATTCACAAAGGACTCTTCTAAGAGTCCTTTACCTTACTTTGCCCTAAGCCCTAACTGTGCAACTACCTGGGACCAAGCACTGATGGAAAAAGGACAAGTGAATGGCCAGCACTGTCCCAGAGCAACTCAGCACACAGCAGACCCAAGAAAGAGTACAAGGTGAGTGACATCAACAAAACAGTAGAATAGGAGACACCTCCCTTCACCACCAATGAGAAATAACTAATCAGCTATCCATGAAGGAATTAATTAGCCCTGGAAGGCTCAAGAGTCCAATTAAGAACCCACTACAGCAGAGTGGAGCATAAAAAAAAGGAGTATGCACACAGAAAGGATCGCTGGAGAGACTGTCTTAGCAGAGACATCTGGAGATGACTAGGAAATGGAGGCCGGGCTATCACTGGGCTACCTCTATCAGCCACAGGTTGGGTGCCACTGCAGTCCCAAGTGGCCTGCGCTGCAGAAGACCCAGTTGCCTGCTCTACAGCGGACACTGGAGCTTTCACCACTGAGTTATCCAACAACCATGGCCATAGTGGATGCTCTGGTGAGTATGAAGCTACTGGGCCAGCCCTCAGTTGGACCTGCTGTGCCGATCCAGGATCAGGGCTGCCACACCCTCCAACCCTGTACATGTCCTGGAACCAGAGGTGCTGCGCCTGCTGTGTGTGTCCGCATTCCAGACCCTGACTCCACAACTACACCATGTACTCTGGTGTCTCAGGCACTGGAGACAACTTCACTATAGAGAAGCCAGATCCACAGACCCACAGCCACTGTCTACATGTACAGCCAGACACAGACTCCATGGCTGCTCCCTGCATAGCCACACATCACAAACCAAAGCCAAGGGCTTCCCTGGTGGCACAGTGGTTAAGAATCTGCCTACCAATGCAGGAGACACGGGTTCAAGCCCTGATCTAGGAAGATCCCACATGCCATGGGGCAACTAAGCCCATGTGCCACAACTACTGAGCTTGCGCTCTAGAGCCCACAAGCCACAACTACAGAGCCTGTGTACCACAACTACTGAAGCCTGTGCACCTAGAGCCCGTGCTCCACAACAAGAGAAGCCACCACAATGAGAAACCTGCTCACTGCAACGAAGAGTAGCCCCTTCTCACCGCAACTAGAGAAAGCCCGCCCACAGCAACGAAGACCGAAGGCAGCCAAAAATAATAAATAAAATAAAATAATAATAATTTTAAAAACCCAAAGCCAAGGCTGCTGAAGGCTATCCAATGACCCAGACCCCAGTACCACTGTCACTCCACAAGTGCCTGTACACAACACCCCAGTTCTGTGGATGCTCAACAGGTACCCACATATTAGACACCAGTGCCACTACAACCAATAGGGTGCCCAAGAGCCGACTGGGCACCAAGAGGGATCCCCTTGCCCACAAAGTACTCCATAGGAGAAAAAGAGATCAGGAATTCCTCAGCAGCCTTCTCCACCACTTTGGACACCCTCAGCCTGGTTGATTGAGGACTCCTGATATCTTTGCTGAC
Organism: Balaenoptera physalus; assembly: GCF_965194825.1. Taxonomy (NCBI): domain Eukaryota; kingdom Metazoa; phylum Chordata; class Mammalia; order Artiodactyla; family Balaenopteridae; genus Balaenoptera; species Balaenoptera physalus. The sequence goes on from NC_138900.1 coordinate 713,562, forward strand.
ACTGACTTCAGGTGAAGAAGCTGCACAGAGACCAACACAGCTGGGTCTTCCCCAGAGCCTGAATGACCACAGCCCAACCTTGCACCCACCACCAGTGGAGGTCTTTCCCCACCAACACTGTAATGCGAAGGGAAAAAATTACTACACCATCAAATCAGCAGACATAAATGCAAGCCTAGAGGAAACACAAAAAAATCAAGGCAACATGAAACCAATACAGAAATACCATAATTTATCAGAAACCACACCCAAGGAAATGGAGATCTACAAATGGTCAAAGAATTCAAAATTATTGTTTGAACAAAGTTCAGTGAAGCAACAACAAAACACAGATAGACAATTCGACAAAGTAAGGTAAACAATACACAAACAAAACAAGTTGCTCAACAAAGAGACAGAAATGAAAAAGAACAAAATTGGCTGGCCGAGGATGCACTGAGGGACAGTCCCTGGCTGCCAAACCTAAGAGCTGCAGGGGACAGGTGCACCTTCATCCAGTTGCCTATAGGTACCAGTACCCACTGGGCTCATGAACGTTGGCTGAGAGGAACAACAGGATGGAGAAATCACCCCACACTTTCAACCAATGATACTGGAGTTTCTAGCATGCCCACTCTCCGAAAAGGCACTCAGATGTGAAGAATCAACAGATGAATTGATAAATGAATATGTGGGAAATGCCTATCAAATCACTGATGGGATTTCTTTTACTTTTTTTATTGGAGTATAATTGCTTTACAATGTTGTATTAGTTTCTGCTGTACAATAAAGTGAATCAGCTATATGTATACCTATATACCCTCCCTCTTGGACCTCCCTCCCACCCCCTCCATCCCACCCACCTAGGTCATCATAGAGCACTGAGCTGAGCTTCCTGTGTTTTATAGCATGTTCCCACTAGCTATCTATTTTATGCATGTATTCTATATATGTCAATCCTAATCTCCCAATTCATCCCACCCTCCCCTTCCCCTCAGTGTCCACATGTCCATTCTCTACGTCTACCTCTCTATTCCTGCCCTGCAAATAGGTTCATCTGTACCCATTTATGGGATTCTTAATGTGATACGACAGGCAGCTAAGAAGACACATCAAAATAAGAAGAAATGGAGCAATACCAGATCATTATATATGTGATCACACACATACATATACATACAGACACACAACAAATAAATCCTCTTAATACCAGTAGGGTGTCAACTAACATGTGGGAAAGAAGACTGTCTCTACACTGACTGTCCTTACTGCAGTGGTTTTTCAGCAGTCGGTCTCTGAAAGAAAACCTCCTACAGGAATGAAATAGCACAACCACCTTGTGCTTTAACAGTCTGCTCTTACCCATTACCAGAATAATTTATGTGTTCTTACACCTTTAGACTTGTATGGGTATTAAAATCTTCAAGAATAATGAAAGCAACCAGAACCAAAATGGTATATATATGAAGTATATGCCTTAGGCATCTATTTTTCGACTAGATGGAAACTAGATGGAAATACTGAAGACACTTTTTTTTTAAAATTTTTATACAGCATGTTCTTATTAATCTATTTTATACATATTAGTGTATATATGTCAATCCCAATCTCCTAATTCATCCCACCCCCCCCACTTTCCTCCCTTTGTGACCATACAAATATCATATATTAACTCATATATGTGGAATCCAGAAAAATGGTACAGATGAACAAGTCTGCAAGGCACAAATAGAGATACAGATGAAGAGAACAAAAGTATGAAGACCCATTTAAATTGCAGGAAAGATGCTTTGCTTCTGTCAAAGAATTATGACTATAGGCTTAAGCTGCAGAAGTTTCTTTTATTGTACTTTTGTTCTACCTTTGTGTTCTGAATGTTCAAACATAAAATTTTTGTATTAGAAGAGGCATTTCAACAAATACCTGTTGAAAAAGAGTAGTCCCAATAATCTGATGACTTTATTTCTTGTTTACCTAAAAGTTAGTCATTTGAAAGTTTGTTTACTTTCAAGATCCTTGGTACACTCACATGTTAGGACTGATGAAAATCATTCCAAAAGAGCTATACTGGAATACATGTAGGAAATGCTTTGACTAGTTTAATATAAAACCGTACAATAAAATGGAAATTTCATATACATGCAAAAATTCTGAGTTGGTAAAATAACTTTCATCTATTGGGCATGAAGCCTGTTGGTAAAATTACTTCATTTGTTGGGCATGAAGTGTAATAAAATGATGACACTCTCCCATTTAAAACAAACAAACAAACAAATGAGCCCACAGAAATTTTGGTGCTGAAAAATACAATGAAACAAACAACAAAGCACAATGGAGAGAGTATCAACAGCCAATTTTATCAAGCAAAAGTAAAAATCTAGGAACATGAAAACAGGTGTTTCAATTATCCAGTGATGGGGAGAAAAAAGAAAAAGAATGAAGTAAAGAAAGCCTATGCGGATTATGAAATATAAAGCAAAACATTATTTGTATTTTCAGAGCCCTTGAAAGATAAGACAGAAAGTGGTAGTAAGCACATTTAAAGAACCAATGGTTGAAAACTTTCTAAATCCAGGGAGAAGAGTAGATGTCCTGATGCTCACAGGTTCGATCAAAGGGAACTTCACTGAAGCACATAAAAAAACTTTCAAGGGCTTCCCTGGTGGTGCAGTGGTTGAGAATCTGCCTGCTAATGCAGGGGACACGGGTTCGAGCCCTGGTCTGGGAAGATCCCACATGCCACAGAGCAACTAAGCCCGTGCGCCACAACTACTGAGCCTGCACGTCTGGAGCCTGTGCTCCGCAACAAGAGAGGCCGCGATAGTGAGAGGCCCGTGCACCGCAATGAAGAGTGGCCCCCGCTTGCTACAACTAGAGAAAGCCCTCGCACAGAAACGAAGACCCAACACAGCCAAAAATAAATAAATAAATTTATATATATATAAAAAAAACTGTCAAAAAGCAACTACAGGGACTTCTCTTGTGGCACAGTGGTTAACACTCCACGCTCCCAATGCAGGGGGCCCAGATTGAATTTCTGGTCAGGGAACTAGATCCCACATGCATGCTCCAACCAAGAGTTCACATGCCACAACTAAGGAGCCCACGTGCAGCAACTCAGAATGCAGTGAGCCACAACTAAGGAGCCCGCCTGCTGCAACTAAGACCCAGCACAACCAAATCAATAAATAAATGTTAAAAAAAAAAGCAATTACAGAGAATTCCCTGGTGGTCCAGTGGTTAGGACTCAGCACTTTCACTGCTTAGGCCTGGGTTCAATCCCTGGTCAGGGAACTAAGATCCCACAAGCCTTGCAGTGCAGGAAAAAAAAAAAAAAAAAAGGCAATTACATATTATTCAGTCATTAAAAAAGAAAGAAATAATGCCATTTGCAGCAACATGGATGAACCTAGAGATTATCATACTAAGTCAGGTAAATCAGAGAAAAAAACAAATATGTGATATCACTTACATGTGGAATCTAAAAAAATAGTACAAATGAACTTTACATACAAAACAGACATAGACTTACAGATAAAACTTATGGTTACCAAAGGGGGAAGTGGGGGAAGGATAAATCAGGAGTATGGGATTAACAGATGGACACTACCATATATAAAATAAACAACAAGGATTTACTGTATAGTACAGGGAACCATATTCAATACCTTGTAATCAACTATAATGGAAAAGAATCGAAAAAAAATATATAGATATATACATATATATCTATAACCGAATCACTTTGCTATACACCTAAAAAAAAGCAATCACAAATGGAAAATTTTGAAAGCAAGCCATGCGGTGCAGCCAAAAAAATAAATAAATAAATAAAATAGGTCTCAAGATATATATATATTTTTAAAGTGAAACATTTAGAGCAATAAATGCTCACATTTAGAAAAAGAAAGACCTCAAACAACTTTATGTCTCAAGGAACTAAAGAAAGAACAAATTACACCCAACATTACCTGAAGAAAGGAAATAAGAAATATCAGAGCAGCAATAAATGAAACCAGAAACTAGAAAAAAGAGAAGATAAAGAATACAAGGAGTTCATTTTTGAAAAGATAAATAATTGACAAGCCATTAGGTACACAAAGAAAAAAGAGAAAAGACTAAAAAATACCAACACCCATTTATGATAAAAACTCTCCAGAAAGTGGGCATAGAGGGAACCTACCTCAACATAATAAAGGCCATATACAACAAACCCATAGCAAACATCATTCTCAATGGTGAAAAACTGAAAGCATTTCCTCTAAGATCAGGAACAAGACAAGGATGTCCACTCTCGCCACTGTTATTCAACATAGTTTTGGAAGTCCTAGCCACAGCAGTCAGAGAAGAAAAAGAAATAAAAGGAATACAAATTGGAAAAGAAGAAGTAAAGCTGTCATTGTTTGCAGATGACATGATACTATACAAAGAGAATCCTAAAGAAGCTACCAGAAAACTACTAGAGCTAATCCATGAATTTGGTAGAGTAGCAGGATACAAAATTAATGCACAGAAATCTCTTGCATTCCTATACACTAATGATGAAAAATCTGAAAGAGAAATTAAGGAAACACTTCCAGTTACCAATGCAACAAAAAGAATAAAATACCTAGGAATAAACCTACCTAAGGAGACAAAAGACCTGTATGCAGAAAACTATAAGACACTGATGAAAGAAATTAAAGATGATACAAACAGATGGATAGATATATCATGTTCTTGGATTGGAAGAATCAACATTGTGAAAATGACTATACTACCCAAAGCAATCTACAGATTCAATGCAATCCCTGTCAAACTACCAATGGCATTTCTCACACAACTAGAACAAAAAATTTCACAATTTGTATGGAAACACAAAAGACCCCGAATAGCCAAAGCAAACTTGAGAAAGAAAAATGGAACCGGAGGAATCAGGCGCTGGGATTTCAGACTATAATACAAAGCTACAGTAATCAAGACAGCATGGTACTGGCACAAAAACAGAAATATAGATCAATGGAACAGGAAAGAAAGCCCAGAGATAAACGCACGCCCATATGGTCACCTTATTTTTGATAAAGGAGGCAAGAATATACAATGTAGAAAAGACAGCCTCTTCAATAAGTGGTGCTGGGAAAACAGGACAGCTACATGTAAAAGAATGAAATTAGAACACTCCCTAACACCATACACAAAAATAAACTCAAAATGGATTAAAGTCCGAAATGTAAGGCCAGATACAACTCTTAGAGGAAAACATAGGCAGAACACTCTATGACATAAATCATAGCAAGATCCTTTTTGACCCACCTCCTAGAGAAATGGAAATAAAAACAAAAATAAACAAATGGGACCTAATGAAACTTAAAAGCTTTTGAACAGCAAAGGAAAACATAAACAAGACAAAAAGACAACCCTCAGAATGGGAGAAAGTATTTGCAAATGAAGCAACTGACAAAGGATTAATCTACAAAATTTACAAGCAGCTCATTCAGCTCAATATCAAAAAAACAAACAACCCAATCCAAAAGTGGGCAGAAGATCTAAACAGACATTTCTCCAAAAAAGATATACAGATTGCCAACAAACACAAGAAAGGATGTTCAACGTCACTAATCATTAGAGAAATGCAAATCAAAACTACAATGAGGGGACTTCCCTGGTGGTGCAGTGGTTAAGAATCTGCCTGCCAATGCAGGGGACACGGGTTCGAGCCCTGGTGTGGGAAGATCCCACATGTCGCTGAGCAACTAAGCCTGTGTGCCACAACTACTGAGCCTGCGCTCTAGAGCCCGTGAGCCACAAATACTGAAGCCCGTGCACCTAGAGACTGTGCTCTACAACAAGAGAAACCACCGCAATGAGAAGCCCGCACACCACAACGAAGAGTAGCCCCCACTCGCCGCAACTAGAGAAAGCCCACATGCAGCAACGAAGACCCAATGCAGTCATAAATAAATAATTAATTAATTAATAATTAAAAAAAAAAAAACTACACTGAGGTATCACCTCACACCAGTCAGAATGGCCATCATCAAAAAATCTACAAACAATAAATGCTGGAGAGGGTGTGGAGAAAAGGGAACCCTCTTGCACTGTTGGTGGGAATGTAAATTGATACAGCCATTATGGAGAACAGTATGGAGCCTCCTTAAAAAACTAAAAATAGAACTACCATACGAACCAGCAATCCCACTATTGGGCATATACCTTGAGAAAACCATAATTCAAAAAAAGTCATGTATCACAATGTTCATTGCAGCTCTATTTACAATAGCCAGGACGTGGAAGCAACCTCAGTATCCATCGACAGATGAATGGATAAAGATGTGACACATATATACAATGGAATATTACTCAGCCATAAAAAGAAACGAAACTGAGTTATTTGTAGTGAGGTGGATGGACCTAGAGTCTCTCATACAGAGTAAAGTAAGTCAGAAAGAGAAAAACAAATACTGTACGCTAACACATATATATGGAATCTAAAAAAAAAAAAAAAAAGATTTTGAAGAACCCAGGGGCAGGACAGGAAATAAAGACAGATGTAGAGAATGGACTTAAGGACACGGGGAGTGGGAAGGGTAAGCTGGGACGAAGTTAGAGAATGGCATGGACATATATAGACTACCAAATGTAAAATAGATAGCTAGTGGGAAGCAGCCACATAGCACAGGGAGATCAGCTCGGTACTTTGTGACCAGCTAGAGGGGTGGGATAGGGATGGTGGGAGGGAGATGCAAGAGGGAGGAGATATGGGGATATATGTATTTGTATAGCTGACTCACTTTGTTATAAAGCAGAAACTAACACACTATTGTAAAGCAATTATACTCCAATAAAGATGTAAAAAAATAATAAAATTAATTTTGCAAAAAAAATCAGAAATTAAAGACACATTACAACTGATAACACAGAAACGCAAACAATCATTAGAGACTACTATGATGAGTTAAATGCCAACAAACTGAATAACCTAGAAGAAATGAATACAGTCCTATGAACAAACAACCAAGACTGAATCATGAGGGAATTCCCTGTTGGTCAAGTGATGGCACGAAAAAAAAAAAAAAAAAAGAAATGAATGGGATGAAAATCCCAGGACCAGATACATTCACTGGTGAATTCTAGAAAACATTTAAAAAGAATTAGCATCAATCCTCCACAAACTTCCAAAAATTGAATAGGATCAACAACCTCCGAACTCATTTTATGAGGCCAGCATTACCCTGCTACCCAAGGACACTACATGAAAAATGCAGACCATTCATGATGAACACATAAGCAGAAATCCTCAATAAAATACTACCAAACCAAATTCAACAGCACAAGAAAAAGATAATATACCCTGATTAAGTCTGAGTTACCCTTGGGATGCAAGGATGCCTCAAGGTACACAAATCAACGTATGCAATACCCCACCACCCTAGCAAGTGGAGTATAAAAATCATATGATCTTTTCATGATATAAACTCTCAACAAATTCGGTACAGAAGGAACGGACTTCACCATGATACACTCCATATAATATGACAACTCACAGCCTACTTCATATTCATGGTAGAAGCTAAAAGCTTGTTCTCTGTAAATCAGGAACAAGACAAGGACGGTCACTTTCTCATCACTTTTATTCCACAGTGTACTAAAGTCTACACAGAACAATTAGGCAACAACAAGAAATAACAGACATTTAAATCTGAAAAGAAGCAGCAAAGTCTTCTCTGCAGATGACATGACGTTATGTATAGAAGACCTTAAAGACTCTCCCACCAAACTGTTAGAATGAATAAGCAAAATCAGAAAGCTGCAGGATACAAAATCAACATACAAAAATCACTCGCATTTCAGCACAATAACAATGGACTATCTCGAAAGAAACGAAGAAAGCAATCACAGTAATAGCATCAAGACCAATAAATACTTAGGAAGAAAGTTAACCTAGGAGTAGAAAAATGTGTACAATGAAAATCATAAAACACTAATAAAGGAAATTAGAGATGGAAACAAATGAAAATACATCCCATATTCATGGATTGGAAGAATTAGTATTGTTAAAATGGCCATAAGGGAATTCCCTGGCAGTCCAGCGGTTAGGACTCCGTGCACTCACTCACTTCTGAGGGCCCAGATTCAATCCCAGGTCGGGGAACTAAGATCCCAAAAGTCTGACTTTACTGGTGACGCAGTGGTTAGGAATCCGCTTGCCAATGCAGGGGACACGAGTTCGAGCACTGGTCCAGGAAGATCCCACATCCTGTGGAACAACTAAGCCCGTGTGCCACAGCTACTGAAGCCCACGTGCCTAGAGCCCATGCTCCGCCACAAGAGAAGCCACCGCAATGAGAAACCCGAGCACCACAACGAAGAGTAGCTCCCGCTCGCCGCAACTAGAGAAAGACCGCATGAAGCAACGAAGACCCAACGCAGCCAAAAATAAATAAATAAATCAATAAATTTACACAATAGCAAGGACTGGGGCTGCAGGAGAGAAAAGATGACAGTGCAAATACCCCAGCCTTCTACCTACCACAACAACTACACAGAATACTGGGGAAGCAAGCTGTCCCTACACCACATGGGTGGACAGAACACGTCCTTTGGAAAGGGGGGTGAGGGTGAGGCAGGATACAGAGCCTAGCCCAGGTCACTGGGGAGGGTGAGGGTCTTACCCAGCGAGGATATAAGTTCGTAGCTCTCCAGCATCACACTGAGGTACAGGCGTCTCTGAGCCTCATCAAGAAGCCTCCACTCCCCCCAGGAGAAGCGCACAGCAACATCCGGAAAGGTCACACCACCCTGTCATGAAGGGGAGAGATGAAAGCTTGAACATTCTCCCTCTGAGAACCCACAATCCATCTCCTCATATATCTATTCCAGTCATCCTCTACCAGAGATCCCCACCTGAGAGAGGATGCCAGGCCCTGCTGCAAGTGATGCCCTCTGTCTCCTCACAGCCCATTAATCACTTTGTTCAGTCCTCAGCATAACAGGTAGGGGGGCACATAGATGCCATCTAAGCTCTGGGCTAGACCTGCAATGTCCCGTCCCTCCAGCCAAGCAATTCCCCTGGGGTCTCTCAAATTGTGGGAATCCAGGCACAGCCAAATGTAAGCTCATGCTTCACCGGTAAAGCCTCAACACCAGGGCTTGGGGGCCATCAGCTCACACTTCCTCTCCATGTACACATCATTCTGTAGATGACATTTCTCTCACAATTTCAGACCCTACAGTTGCGCTTCCACAGCACTGCCACATCCCTGCACCACACCATAGAATTCTCCCTGAATACACCCACACATTTGGCTCTTGGCATCCAGAGAGGGCTTGAGAAATTCAAACAAGATTCGGTACAACCCCAGTCCTCTGATGGATCCAACACCAGAGTAAGCCACAAACGCTGCTTAGAAGATCTCCCCAACTGCCTCTAATCCTTGCTTCAGTATCAGCCACCCAGAACCACGTGTGAATTTCATATTCCCTCAACTCTCTTCAATTTTTTTACTGCCAGTTTTGCCCCTTCAGCAACCACAACACTCCTCTCTGTCTCCACTCAACCTTTGTAAAACAAAAACAAAAACAAAAAAAACCCAGTCCTAAATATCTCCCTGCCAGGCACAGTGACCCACAAATGACGACATTTGCCACAGGCCGTATCCACTAGCAAGCCTCAAATGTCCCAGACCCCGTCAAAGCTCACCACAAAATTCTGGAGAAGCCACATAGTAGTAATACTAAATAAGCAACAGCCCCAGTCTCACTGCCTTCTTGTCTCAATTACTCCTAAGTCTCCTCAGCCGTCACTTGTCCACTCATCCCATGGAAACCTCGGCCTCCCACCAGATCAACCTCTCTCCCATACCGTTCCCACTGCCACTTCTCTACCTCACTTGGGTTTTCAATGCCCAGCAAACCCAACCAGGCCCTGAGCCAGAGAACCACTCCTTAGCACACACCAGTCTTTCTGACCTACTAATACCGTGGCCACTATAACCTGCATCCCCCCTAAATGTGAGACAGCTCCACCCTGGTCCACAGAGTAGACATCACTTTTGAAAGGTTCCATTCCTGAACGCCTTCCCCCGTTTTCCAGACCTGCCTGTCCAGCTGCCCACTTGTTGCCTACACTCACTCTTCTCTGAAAGATCTCAGACTCTTTAACAGAGCCAAAACAATCTTGTGATATTTCCAAGGAAAATTAACCTGCTGCTAACGTCCCCATCCAGTTGATGAAGCTTTCATCCCTTCGTCTAATAGGGCCAAAAACCGTCCGGTCATCCATCACTACTTCCTTTCTGTCATCAGCAACACCCACAATTTGGCTTGGCCCTTCTCCAAAATTGGATCCAGAACTTATCACACTCCAGGACAGTCACTCTGGTCCATCAACACTCACCTAGGCTATTGCAATTAATCTTCCTGTGTTTCCTGCCTACCCCCTTACTCCCATAGTCTTATCTCTTGTCTGCAACTAGTTGTAGCCTCTTTTGATCTGAGGAAGACCACCTCCCACTTGCGATTCAAGCCTCATATTACTTGTATAACAGATGGCCAACTTCTCAAGCAGCAACACTGCAGGCTTGACTCTGGCCTCGCTGCATCTTGTTTCTAACAGAAAGGACAGAGTTGCTGTACCCTGGTCCCGACCTCCAACCTTTCCGTGTATCCTCCTCTCCGCCTGTAACCCTCTTCTACACGCGACCACACACTGTCCGTCGGAAACAGAACTCCACCCACGATCACCTCACCGTCCTGGACACCGCGGCCGGGGCTAAGGGCAAGTGAGCAGGCGCCCCGCACTGGGGGCTTCAGTGTCTGGTGGGGTGAGGGCGGTGAGGACCCAGAGAACAAGCGTTTACCTGAGGCGGGTCCCTCAGCGCCGCCGCCATCGGATTCTGTGGTCTCAGAGGACCGGGAACGGCGGTCCTTATCACGGGTCTGGCGCGCGGCACCCCGGGCTGCATCGCCGTACCTGACACGCCTCTGTGCAGCGGGGACACAGCCTCCTCTCGGACCTTCCCGTTCCCGGCCAGCGAGCCAACGGGAGAGACGCCAAAATAAGCGCGACTTGGCTGGCTAGGCGGTGTCCCTTTCCTCCCTCACTACTCCGTGAGGACAACCACCCGCGACAGAGGACAACAGTATCCGAGCACAGTTCCCTGCTCCGCCGGACCTCCCACCAAGCAAAATGATCGCCAGGACAGGATGTCGGAAGTCCCGCCCGTGACGCATGCTCACTCGGGGAAAGCCCTCATCCTGATCCCTCATTGGTTCATGCCTGGTGTCTCTGTGCCTAGGCTCTTCCGGGTAATATTGTTCTCAGAGCTCTGGAGACCTCAGGGAAGGGTGTTCTCCATCCTTACCGCCAGAACGTTGGCTGGGAGGTACCCCTAGGAATGCGGGAGAAATGTTGCTCCTACCCAGAGGGAGGGGCTTTGCTCCTTGTGAAAGGCGTGAAGAGACGTTGTTTTAGACTCCTTGAAGTTCAGCCTGCTCTCAGAGGACAAGTCTATTATTTTAGACGTTTCCAAATTCTACTACTGTGTGGGCAGAGAATGTTGCCCCCCCCCATTCCACTTCTAAAAGGATCAAGCCAGCCCCCACTGCAGCCGTTCCCCAAAGGTGTGCCCTGAGGGGAAATCAGGATGGAGAAAGGCAGGAAGTATTCTGTGATTTGGACAATGACCCTTAATAGTTAAGATGCATATCTAAGGACCAATTTCAAGGAACCCAGATTCTTGCATCTTCTCATACACAGAAAAGCACTGAAATCATTAACTTGAGTTGTCTGTTCTTTGTGATTACCAGCAATCCCTTAATGTTCGACTACCTGTTTTTTCCAGAAAAAACAAAACAAAACAAAAAAACCTCCTCTATATCCTGGATTCTCCCTTATGGAGCAGTTCCTCAGAGCGATCTGAAAGGTTGTCTCCAGAGCTATAGTCCTGAGTAAGATCCTTGAATAAAACTAGAAACTTTTAGGTTGTGTGTTCCTCTTCAGTCCACAACTGAGGTAAGCGGCACATCATTCGACAGAGCCTTTCAGACATAAATGAGTACATACATAGCTGGAAAATTGATGTTACTGCTCTCAAATACTTGTAGCCTGAAGCATTAGAGTCACTTTTGTGAGTTTCAGTGTGATTGGTTAAGAACAATAGAAAAGATCCCATTCAGGTCCTGACTGGCAAGAAAGAAAAGGGACATGTTAAAAACAAAAACAAAAAACAAAAAAAACTTCAACCCCGGGTTTCAGAACCAAAAAAAAAAAAAAAAAAAAAAATCAACTGAGTAAATTTTTAAAATATAATTGGCTTTAGTGATTGGTTCACGAATCAAGCGTCATCCCATCTAACGAGTAGAGGGGAGCTCCAAAGGGCTACAGAACGGGAAAGGTTTTTTTAAGGTACAAAAAGGAAGTAATCAATAAAAAAGATGATTTCAGGCTTAGGTAACCTACCTATGGGGAATGGAAAGGGTCTATGTGCCAGATTACCTCATCTTCCCTTGGGGGGATGGAGATGGCCCCATGTGACAGATTACCTCATTGGTGCCAACCAGAAAATTCTTAACTGGTTAAGGCTACATTCCCAGGGAAAGTTGAAGCTTCAATTAGGTTAGGTATCAAGGCCCAGTTTTGTGTCATGGCCTATCATAAGTAATGATACCAGATCTGCTTCTGGTTCCACACAAAACCTCTCTCTTGCCTGCATAGTTAGGGATTGTCTCACTCATTGAGGAACACTTTTATCCATGTAATACTTTTTATCCATATTCCCAGATACATGCAATTCCTCTTAGGAATCAAACAAAAAGCAACTTAATTGATGCTATTTTGGGTACCACACAGAAGCTGTGATTTTTCAGTTGGAGTACATATGCAAAAGGCAGCACCTGAACCCTGAAATAAAAGGGTATCCGAACCCCATGATCTCATCTTTCTGCTAGGAAGTGATGATTATTTTTGCAGGCCCTGGTATGACATTTTGTATGTGGAGTTGAGATTATCACAGAAAAACAATTGCAAAGTGTGCATTTCAGAAAGAAGTTAATAATGTTTATGTAGTTCTTTAAAGACAGTAGCAGAAATAGCTCTAAGGACACATCAGTAAAGGGTGAAAAAATTTGAGACATGTTTAGAAGAAAGTTCTGTGAAGTCAAAAATGATAGAATCAAGCTGAGCATGTGATTGTCCTAAACATTAATAATTGTGTGAATTTTGTCTCCAAAATGTGATTCTTTCAGTCCTGAAAACATGGAGCAATACTACTTTGCAGTGATAGTTAAAGAGGAAAAAAAAAAAAAAAAAAAAAAGAGGACATTAAGAGTACCTGGAATAGGGACTTCCCTGGCAGTTCATGGGTTCAATCCCTGGTCAGGAAGGAACTCAGATCCTGCATGCTGCACGGTGCACGAAAAAAAAAAAAAAAAAGTGCCTGGAATAGTAAAAATAAGAGAGAAATTGAGGTGTCATGTTTATTCACTGCTCTAACAAATGATCATTGGGCACACACTGGATTTTCAGGAACTTTTTCTAGGTGCATGGGAGAAATTCAGGCACAGGAGAAACAAAGACCCTGCCTCTGTGCAGCTTCTATTATGTTTAAGGAAAACACAAGAAACATGAAATAAGAAATACTAAATTATATAGCATGTTAGAATATGGCAGTTGCAATGGAAACAAGGAGAGAAGGCGATTTTGCTGAGCAGAGGGAATGGAATGTAATATTACACGGAGCAGTAAGGAAGGACTCCTTAATAAGAGCACCACTGAGCAAGGATGAGCCCTGTGAGGTTTTATGTTGCTGTTGTTCTATTAAAAGATAAGTGAGGTACATTAAAATTTTGAGTAGATCATTTGAGCAAACATCAGTTCAAACTGGACAGCCCCAAACCAAGCTAGGGGAAAGACTTTTGCAGAGCAGGAAGGGAAACAAAGCAAGGAAATTATTTGATTGGCTTTCGCTTAAGGCATAGCCTTATTTGGGAAAGCCTAGTGGGCTGTTTGTGATCAGTTGTTCTTAAGTTTCTATTTCTTCCCTTGGAGGCATTTACAAGAATTTACTCTGGTTCAGGTTTCCCTTCGCTTACAAGGCTGTTAAAACATTGGAGCCACCTCAGTCTAATGGCTTCCTTGTTTAATTACAGTTCCAAGCAAAAGAAGCAGGTGGCTACGTGGTTTCAGTGTGTAGGGCTCCCACAGGTGTCCTCAGGAGGTCCAGTGCTTTTAGCCATTAGCCTGCTTGGCTCACTGCAGAGACTCTCAGTGGGTGTCCATTAGAAAACTTAACTCTGCTTCTCTCTTAGAGTCTGCAGATCTACAGCCCCGCGGACTGGGGCTGAGAGGCAGGCAGCCTGGCCTTCCTGATACAACTTCTCAGTTTCATCTCTGCACTGACCCTATCCATCAGCATCACCTAGGGACCCATTAGAAATGCTAATTCTCAGTTCAGAACTCAGACCTATTGACAGACACCTTGGGAGAAAGGCCCAAGTACCAGTGTTTTAAGAAGCCTCCAGGGGCAACACACCATTGTAAAGCAATTATACTCGAATAAAGATGTTAAAAAAAAAAAAAAAAAGACGAAGCCTCCAGGGGCTTCCCTGGTGGCACAGTGGTTAAGAATCCACCTGCCAATGCAGGGGACACGGGTTCAAGCCCTGGTCTGGGAAGATCCCACATGCCGCGTAGCAACTAAGCCCGTGCGCCACAACTACTGAGTCTGCACTCTAGAGCCTGGGAGCCACAACTACTGAGCCCACGTGCCATAACTACTGAAGCCTGTGCGCCTAGAGCCCGTGCTCCGTAACAAGAGAAGCTACCACAATGAGAAGCCCGTGCACCGCAACAAAGAGTAGCCCCGCTCGCCGCAACTAGAGAAAGCCTGCGTGCAGCAACAAAGACCCAATGCAGCCAAAAATAAATAAATTAATTTTATAAAAACTTAAAAAAAAAAGAAATCTGGACTTGGTTCATCATTGGTTCCTTCTAAGGCCTTTCTCCTTGGCTTGTAGATAGTGATCTTCCTTTCTTCACATGGTCTTAATTCTGTGCGCATCTGTATCCTCATCTCCTGTTTTTATAAGGGCACCAGTCATATTGCATAAGGGTCCACACTAATTACCTCATTTTAACTTAATTATCTCTTTTTAAATTTTATTTATTTGGCTGCGTTGGGTCTTCATTGCTGCGCGCACGGGCTCTCTCTAGTTGTGGTGAGTGGGGGCTACTTTTTGTTGCGGTGAGCGGACTTCTCAGGGCTTCTCACTGCGGTGGCTTCTCTTGTTGCGGAGCACGGGCTCTAGGCATGGGGACTTCAGTAGTTGTGGCATGCGGGTTTAGTAGTTGTGGCGCACGGGCTTAGTTGCTCTGCGGCATGCGGTATCTTCCCGGACCAGGGCTTGAACCCGTGTCTCCTGCATTGGCAGGCGTATTCTTAACCACTGCGCCACCAGGGAAGCCCAACATATGATTTTTTTTTTTTTTTTTGGCTGCACCGTGTCTTAGTTGCGGCACGTGGGATCTTCATTTCTGGTGCGGAATATTCGTTGCAGCATGCGGGATCTTTAGTTGTGGCATGCGGGATTTTTAGTTGTGGCATGCGAACTCTTAGTTGCATGTTAGTTGCGGCATGTGGGATCTAGTTCCCTGACCAGGGATCGAACCCGTGCCCCCTGCATTGGGAGCACAGAGTCTTAGCCACTGGACCAACAGGGAAGTCCCCAATATAAGTATCAATAAGTATCAATCTTTGTTGATACTTATTGAATTCTAGTGTTGTTTAACTGTCTGAGACTCACTTCCTGGATGGCTCCTCATTACTGTTACATTATTGTAAATTTTAACTGAATTATTAAAAGGATATTCTAAGTTTGTTTCTGAAGCTTATTACAGTCAAGCCATTCAAGATGGCTGCTCTCTTGTTCTCTGTACACCCCCTGATTGACCAGTCCCTGCTTCACTCACACGGTTATCCAATCCTCTTAATTATAGGACTTAATCAGTAACTGCTTATGTGCTTGCCCCCGCCTCAGCTGCTGGTTTCCCTGGTAACTGTTGAGGCAGCCTGACGTCAATTCCTCCTGTAAATGGTAGCCTCCTTCTCCCCCAAGAAGCGAAGTTTGCTGCCATGTCCTGCCTGCTGTCACAGTGGGGTGTTGCTCCAGGACCTTTTGCTTCAGTCTTGTAAGATCCCCTATCCAATAAACCATTGATATCTCTGTCACTGACTCTGGGCTGTCTCTTCAGTCTTGAGGCTGGGAAAGTACAGAGCTTGCAGACCTGTGGGGTGCAGCCCAACACACAGTAATCTATCTTTGGATGAAGGTCAAATGCCCTATGTCCTGCAACCAGGAGATTATGCATATTGAAAAAGACATCAGATAAAGGACTCTTCACAGCCACGTTGGAAGGGGCCATATCAGGCCACCTCTCCTGAATGCAAGTCTTTGTTTCTAACACTTGGCTTCAACTAACTGAGACCAGCACTACCAGACCAGGATGAGAAGACTACATTGGAAGTAGACAGCTGACCCAAAATGCCAGACCAGGCCTGTACACTAATTACTTTGTTAATTGCTCAGACGTCTGCTTATGAACCAACTTATTTTTCTTGGGCTCAATAATATTCAAGTTTCAAAAATTCAGTTCAATTGCTGGGTTTGTAACCAATTACCTATGTCCAGCACTTCTGGACTACCCCAGTGGATTTCACCTCTCCAGGGTTCAGACTGGCTAGCCCTTACGGATTTATCTTAGAAGAAATTCTAGTGCTAGTGCTAGAATTCTAATGCTGTGTAAGCCACTCCCAATATCACTAAGTGGGACCCTGTAACATGGCCTATTAACGATAGCTGTTCTGGGAATTCCCTGGTGGCACAGTGCTTAAGAATCCGCCTGCCAATGCAGGGGACACAGGTTCGAGTCCTGGTCCAGGAAGATCCCACATGTCACGGAGCAACTAAGCCCGTGCGCCACAACTACTGAAGCCCATGCGCCTAGAGCCTGTGCTCTGCAACTAAGAGAAGCCATTGCAATGAGAAGCCTGTGCACCACAAAGAAGAGTGGCCCCCGCTCGCCGCAACCTGAGAAGGCCCGCAAGCAGCAACAAAGACGCAATGCAGCCAAAAATAAACACATGAATTTATTTTTAAAAGGGGTATTATCTAATTTTTAAAAAATGATACTTGTTCTGAACCTGGACCCTAAATATTCCTTTTTGCGGGATGTTAAATATATTGGGTCGTTCCTAATGGGATCCAGTGGATTTATGGAACAAGTTTATGGCCTTGGCTCCTCCCGAGTTGGTTAGAAAGATGCACATTTGGTTTCCCTTGGGCTTAAAGTCATCTATGGGTAGCCTCAGAAACAGCCCCTGCCAACTTGCCTTTAATGTGGGCTCACTGGGTTCTATCAGTTTTCCAACATTATGATTATTTGGCCACAGTATTTATTCCTTCACTTAGAGTAGAAGATTTCATTATTCACATAGAGGCGTTAACAAAATTCGCCCAGCAAGACTTAAACGATAGTAATCAAGCCATTAGCTTGCTCAATCAAGCCATTAGCTTGCTCCATGATAAAAGTGATCCTACAGAATAGCATGGCCCTCTATATATCAACTGCTTCCCAAGGGGGAACTTGTGCTATGATCCATGATGAATATTGTGTTTTTATAAAGTCTGATGAGTCTTTTTTTTTTTTTTTTGATGTGGACCATTTTTTTAGAAGTCTTGATTAAATTTGTCACAATATTGCTTGTTTTATATTTTGGTTTTTTGGCTGCAAGGCATGTGGGATCTTAGCTTCCTGATGAGGGATCGAACCCACACCCCCTGCATTGGAAGGTGAAGTCTTAACCACTGGACCGCCAGGGAAGTCCCTGATGAGTCTTCTAAGATAACCCATCTTATAATATATGAAGAATCAAATTTCCACTCTGATTGATCCCAGTTTAGGGGAAATACTAGGAAAATGGTTTGGTTCAGGAGGATCTTGGCTTAAATCTTTACTAATGATATTATTACTCCTATTGGCAATTTTAATTCCAATAATGCATTACAGTCAGGGTGAGGCAACAACCATACATAATGTCTGCCCATAAATTCCTTCATAAACCATGCTTTCACCTGCAAGCCTTCTATAGTATCACCATATTTCTGTAATTATATTGCCCTCTAAGTTTTTTGTTAGCTATTTAAGTTATAACAATACACTGATCATCAGGGCCTAGCAACTGTAAATTTTTTACTGCCCTCAGGTCTTTGTATTACCAATATCAATAAATGTGAACTTGGGGTCCCAGCTGGAGTTCATGGGACCCTGGCCTGCCTATTGCTCAGTCATAATCCTCCACATTTCCCTGGCTGGTTATAATCAGAACAGGTTCTGAAAAGATTAGATTCCTCCTTTTTATAATCTTAATACTTAAAAAATTAGTTAAGACTAGGATGAATTGAATTTGTCCCAGTTATTTGAACAGATTACTTTTTTTAACAGTGATCCATCACAATTTTAGTAGCCACTCCATCTATCTTCTTGTTAATGTCACTTTTAACGAACCACCTGAACATTTTTTTCTGATTCAATTCTGAGGTTTCTTTCATCTTATTTATATTGTTACCTTTCTTCTGAATAATCCTTACCTTTCTCCCCAGCATTAAGCCCCACTCAACAGAGCTGAACAAGGAGATCCATAACATCATGCCTCACATCACACTGTCTCCCGTTTTGTTTTTGTTTTTGGCCATGCCGCGCAGCTTGTAAGAACTGACCCCGAGTCATCGGCAGTGAAAGTGCAGAGTCTTAACCACTGGACCGCCAGGGAATTCCCTGGTCTCCGGTTTTATCGTGGCGTCAATCAGCAGCTGGCTCAGAGGGATGGAGATAAAAGGTACAGTATCATTCTGAGTCATGGGGTGCCATCTACAGCTCTAATAGCCTCTAGCTGCTTCCTTGATGGCTAAATTTTTGCTAGAATAGGAGGTGGGAAGCAGCCAAGGAACCATATTCTTGGCTGATATCCCCTCAGTGTATTTTTTTTTAATTTATTTATTTGGCTGTGCGGGGTCTTCGTTGCAGCCTGCAGGATCTTTTTGTTTTTTGTTTTTAGCTGCAGCATGCATACAGGATCTAGTTCCCTGACCAGGGATTGAACCTGCGCCCCCTGCACTGGGAGCCTGGAGTCTTTAACCACAGAACCCCCAGGGAAGTCCCCTTCAGTGTATTTCATTTGCAATCCATTTAGCAGGACCTACAGACTCCACGTCTCACGTATGTTTTTCCTCCTAGTCTTGAGTGCAGCACTTCTGCAAACTCAACCCAGGGATGCCCTGGAAACCAGCCTGTTAACAAAAATCCTTCCTCACCACCTTCTGTCTTTCTTTCTGCACAATAACCCCTTAGTCATTATTTGAATTAAAATAAGGGGTCATATCAAATATTCTATTCTTATCACCAAGTGCAAACCTTTCACAAGTATTTTTAAAAATTAATTTATTAATTAATTTATTTTTGGCTGCGTTGGGTCTTCGTTGCTGCACACAGGCTTTCTCTACTTGCAGCGAGCGGGGGCTACTCTTCGTTGCGGTGCGCAGGCTTCTCATTGTGACTTCTGTTGCGGGGCAGGGGCTCAGGCGCATAGGCTTCAGTAGTTGTGGCTCCCAGGCTCTAGGGTGCAGACTCAGTAGTTGTGGCGCATGGGCTCAGTTGCTCCGTGACATGTGGGATCTTCCTGGACCAGGGATCGAACCTGTGTCCCCCGCATTGGCAGGCAGATTCTTGACCATTGTGCCACCAGGGAAGTACCCACAAGTATTATAATTGAAGATATTTGCAAGACTCCACAGAGCGGACTCCTATGAGGTTTTCTTAAAAGCAAAGCATGGGAGGGACTTCCCTGGTGACCCCCCGCTTCCACTGCAGGGGGCGCAGGTTCAATCCCTGGTTCGGGAACTAACATCCCACGTGCCGCACAGCGCGGACAAAAAAAAAAAAAAAAAATCAAAGCATGTGACATAGAAAGACAAAGAAAATGCGAGACTATATTGGGGGTCAGAGACCTCCAGGGAGTTTCCCAGACTCTTATTCACACAGTGCTGTGATTCACTTCCAAGTTAAGCCACAGACATCTGAGTGGTGAACTGTGGCTTGAGGAGAGCTCAAGTCAGAAGATACCAGCAGGGATTTTTTTTAAAATTTATTTATTTATGGCTGTGTTGGGTCTTCATTTCTGTGCGAGGGCTTTCTCTAGTTGTGGCAAGTGGGGGCCCCTCTTCATCGCGGTGCGCGAGCCTTTCACTGTCGTGGCCTCTCTTGTTGCGGAGCACAGGCTCCAGACGCGCAGGCTCAGTAGTTGTGGCTCACGGGCCTAGTTGCTCCGCGGCATGTGGGATCTTCCCAGACCAGGGCTCGAACCCGTGTCTCCTGCATTAGCAGGCAAATTCTCAACCACTGCACCACCAGGGAAGCCCAGCAGGGATTTTTATGCCCTTCTGGGAACAGTTGAGCCAGACTGAATAAACATTACCATTAGCAATCAAAGTGACCCTAGTGTTGTCACAGGATTTTTGGACAGCTCCCGCTGTCCTTATCTTAGCAAAGGGTCAAAGCCAGATATTCAGAAGTCCCTAGAGATAAAGCTAGAACTTTTCCAGTCCAGTTTTAAACAAATTCTACCTTACATGAAACAAATGGACAATATATCAAAATTTGTGGGATGCTGCTGATATAGTACTACTTACAGGGAAACTTACAGAATAAATGACTACATTAGAAGGGGGTTCTCAAATAAATGACACAGTCCACCTTAAGAAAATAGAAAGGACAAGCTAAATCCTACAGGTAGCCCTATAATAAAGCTCTTTCAACGAGAGTCACCAAGAACACTGGATAAGTCACAAAACCCACATCTCTGGAATCCTAGATCTCCATTCTCTCAACCATTTTCCTGCCTGCACAGCAATAGCCTTGACTTGATTCACTGAATCTAAGGGAATCCACAAAATGTTTATAGATTGTCCTGCAAGTGATCTTGACCAGAGGAGAGATAATAGCTCTGGAGGTCCTGACAATTTCTGTACCATCTCATCCTACACAGCCATAGCATAGGAATATCTTAGCAGGTACCTCTAGCAGGTACATCCCTCTAGGGTGTTGTAATCTCTCCAACTACTTATTATTCACACCCAATGTTTCTGAACCATATGGTTTCCACCTGGCTCCTGTAGGTCTTCCAGCCAGTGACACTTGTCTACCGAATTCTGAACTCAGGCTCCTTGGCAGGTACCAGAGGCCAGCTGCCTCTTAATAATGCTTGGGAATACGAAACATTCTATAGGAACAAGGGACCAACTGCTCCTCTTCATACTTACTTATGGACCCACAAATAAAACTAGCCTCCAGGCCACATGGTATGTCTCACAGAGCCCTGAAATCATTCCTAGAAGGTCTTGGGTAGCAATGCAAATTGGGCCAAAAGTGGACAGCTATTCTTTGCCATCATGCTGTCCTCTCTGAAGCACAGAAAACCAAGGATTCCCACAAAATCTGTTTATCATTTCATGCTGGTAGAACACAGTTGTGTCCTCAACACACTCCACACAATGAACAGAACCCTCAAGATCAAAGGCAGCTCAGAGTAAGGACTTTATTATTGTACAAACACGAGCAAATGTGGGGCACAGAGTTCCAGGGCTGCAGGACTTGGAGACTATATACATCCACAATGAGACAAAGAAATCCACGAAGGTAAATCTCTGCAAGCTCCCTGCAGAGCCCATCTTAGGAGCTGATTCTTTCCACACCTAAACCAGTCAAAGGGTGAAAATGAGGCCCCCTGTAGGCCACTGAGGCCAGTCATGACTCCTTCCAGGGACTGGGGAAACGGCAGAGGTCTGCCTGACTAAGCTTGTAACTGACACACCCTGTGGGACTTTGCCAGATGGGAACAGCAGGATGCCTTCTACCACCGGGAAAGGCACTAGACAGTTTAGAAATGTGCAGCTCCTGAAAGCACCTCACGTGCACGGCACTCATCAGGAATCTTCCTGTTGTGGATGTTCATATGTATGAGGTTTCACTTCTGACTGACGGCTTTCTCACAAAACCCACGTTCAGGGCTTCACTCTGGGGATAGTTGTTAGGTTGAACAAGGAGACAGCACATTCCCTGTACTCTAAAGCCTTTGTCCAGCATGGATTTCCTGTGCCGAATAAGGTTTGGCCTTTGGGTGAAGGCTTTCCCATGTCTGCTGCACTCACAAGCACTGCTAGGTATTCTCAAGTGTACAGTAAGTTGGGAGCACTGGCTAAAAGGCTTCCCACACTCACTGTACTCTCATGGCCTTTCTCCAGCATGAGTCCTCTGGTGGAGAACAAGTGTGTGTCTGCGGTTGAACTCCTTCCCACGCTCCCTGCACTCAGAAGGCCTTTCTCCAGTGTGAACCTTCCAGTGCCGAATAAGGTTTGGCCTTTGGATGAAGGCTTTCCCACATCTGCTGCACTCATAAGGCTTTTCTCCAGAGTGAACTTTCTGGTGCTGAACCAGTTTGGAGATGCAACTAAAGGCTTTCCCACATCTGCTGCATTCGTAATCACTGCTATGAATTCGCCAGTGTACGTTAAGGTGGGAGCTTTGGCTGAAGGACTTCCCGCACTCCCTGCACTCATAAGGTCTTTCTCCAGTGTGAGTCCTCCGGTGCAGAACCAGTGTGTGTCTGCGGTTGAACTCTTTCCCACACTCGCTGCACACGTAAGGCTTTGCTCCTGTGTGAACCTCCTGGTGTCGAATGAGGTTAGACTTGCTGCTAAAGAATTTTCCACAGTTACTGCACTGATAGAGCCTTTCACCTGTGTGAACTCGCCTGTGTTCAACAAGGCCGGAGACTTGTCTAAAGAACTTCCCACACTCACTGCACTCATAAGGCCTTTCTCCAGTGTGTACTGTCTGATGTTTAAAAAGGTCACAGCTTTGGCTAAAGAATTTCCCACATTGGCTGCACTCATAAGGCCTTTCTCCAGTGTGGATTCTCTGGTGCCTTGCAAGTGTGTCTTTCCGAGTGAACACTTTCCCACATTCACTGCATTTATGAAGCTTCTGTACAGTGCTAAGGGCTCCCCCAAGCTCAGTGCTCTTATGGGGCTTCATTCTGTCATGAGAAACCTGGTGCTGAAGGCCACAGGTGGCTGGCAAGTCCACTCTGCCCTCACCGTGTATGTAGGTCTTCTCTGGCACATAGATTCTGCAGCTTTTCACAGTGTCCCTGCCCTCATCCCTCCTGAAGAATTTCTCTCCACTGTGCTGCTTGTGGTGCTGATGAAGGTCTGTGCTGAAACAGAACTGCTTCCCATGTGCCTCACATGTGTGTGGCTCCTGCCTGGCTTTCCCCCATGGGTATTCAGTCAGGTGTAGGAGGTCTTTCAATATTGGGCCAGACATGTCACATGGGTGTGTCTTCAGACCTGCCACAGGAGTCCTGAACTGTGACACTCCTTCTAAATAAACACTCTGCTCAGAGGAAACAGCCTCAGCCTCCACTCCACACCAACAACCTGAAAGCAGAGAAGTGCCCAATGAGATGTATGTTGACTTTGAAGGAGGGGACAACCCCATCATAAATGTGTCTGACACACCGAGGATAAGTCCATGGGACTGTTTAAAGGACAGAGAGTCAGGGACAGGTTGAGGAAGGGATTGCTATGCAGTGCGGGGCCTCTGAAGGTCACAGAATGGGGGAGGCCTCCTGAAGGCAAAGACATGAGGACAGAATGAGGACAGAATACAGCAAACAGCTTCCAGTAGGACGTTGGCTGTTGAGACAGGCGAGTGCTAGGCAGAAGGGCATGTCCAGGCGCAGGAAACTCCAATCACAAGCGAGCAGCTGGTGTTCAAAGATTACTGAAGGATATGTGCACATCTCGTGACACATTAAGTGCAGGCCAATGTTGCAGACGAATGCAGAGTGAGCAGTAAGGAGGAATGGGTGCAAGGTGGATGCCAGGGGCTAGAAGTCAGACTAGAAATAAGTCACAGTGTCCAGAATGGAGAAGGACAGGTAGAAACGCTGTGTGGCCACAGGCCTTGAAATCAAACACAGGTGGAAACAGTTGATATCTCTGGATTTGAACCCAACCATGACATCATGCCCTTCCTTGGTGTCCACTCACCAGGTCCAGGTCCCTTCTGAGCCTCTTTCTCTGTGGCTGGAGTCATATCCACCTGGGCAGGCATCCAGGGCTCTTCCCCTTGCTCCAGCTGTGTGACTAAATGTGATCTGGAGGATGCAATTCCTAAGGGAAACCCAGCACTGGTGAGTACTGGCTCAGAGCAACCCACCCTATGACAGACCACAAGTTAAAAAATAATAATTATTACTGGGACTTCCCTGGCGGTCCAGTGGTTAAGACTCTGTACTTCCACTGCAGGGGGCGCGGGTTCAATCCCTGGTTGGGGAACTAAGATCCTGCATGCCACACTGCTCAGCCAAAATAATAATAATAATTATTACAAAAAGAACCATGAAGGAAGCATCCAAGGGTCTCCATAAGTAGTGACTATGGGAGTGCCTGTAACTCCTGGTATAATGGAGCCCCAGACAATGTCACCTGGAGGAAGGGGGCAGAACCTTGGGCACGGAGGTGTCATAATTCTAGACAGATTCACCAGCCTAGAAAGTGACCAAGACTAATGGGTTCCATTGGGAAAACCATGTCTTGTGACCCCCAAACCTTTGGCTGCGTGGCTTCGGGGATGCTCAGTAAGAAGTGAGGACATGCCATAGAGCATAGCCCTGGCAGCCATGGCACCTACTCCAGGAAACATAGCAAGAAAGCAGTGTGGGAAGGACAAAGCGGTCCCTGCGGGAAAGAAGAAAGGAGATGGAGTTGGTGTGAGGGTCTTACCCAGGGAAGCTAAAAGTGCAAAGTTCTCCAGCATCACATCCCGGTACAGGAGTCTTTGATCCTCATCAAGCAGCACCCATTCTTCCCAGGAGAAGTACACAAACACGTCCTCAGAGATGGCACAGCCCTGCAAAGATGGGGACAGCAAGGTCCATGAAAAGTGTCTCAAGTGAGCATCCCCACTCTACCTACCCACAACAATGTCCTGCTTACCCATGTCCTGAGAACCCCAAGTCAAATGAAGTACCAGGCATTGATACCATCGGTCCTTGCTCTCTCCTGACTACTCCCAGTGATCACTGTGTCAGCCCACAGCAACAACAAGCAGGTTGGGAGATAGATGCCATTTAAGCTCTGAGCCTGGCCCAGTTCCCCTGGGGAACCCCATAGCATACTTCCTGGACATACTTCCTAAACCTGGGTTCACTCTTTTCACTTAAGCCCCCAACAACAGGGTCCTAGGACAATCAGTTTACACTCCCTCCTCTCCTGCACATCACTCTTTGGACCATGCCTCCCTCATATCTTCAGCTACCTACAACCAACTTTCTGGCCCACACCACAGACATCACCCTGGACTCCCCAGATGTCACTCTGCACACAGCATGGAGAGAACACTTGGCAATACAATCAGGATGCTATCTTGTCCCAAACCTCCAGTGGCCCCCACTGCCAAAGCCCCCATTCCTGCTTTAAAGCCCTCCCAATCTGGCCCTTTTCCTTTCTTCAAATCACAGGCACCCAGAACCACATGCACACCTCAGTTACTCTGAGCCCACTTCCATTTCTCAGTTGTACACTGTATTAAGTTTCCTATTACTGCTGTAACAAATCACTAGTAGCTCGGTGGCTTAAATCAACTCAAATTTATCTTTTACATCTGGAGGTTGTAAGTCCAAAATGGGCTTCACTAGGCTGAAAATCAAAATGTCAGCAGGATTGGGACTTCCCTGGTGGCACAGTGGTTAAGAATCCACCTTCCAATGCAGGGGGCCTGGGTTCGATCTCTGGTCAGGGAACTAGATCCCACATGCATGCCACAACTAAGGAGCCAGCGAACCACAACTAAGGAGCCCGTCTGCCGAAACTAAGACCAAAAAAAAAAAAAAAAAAAGATGTCAGCAGGATTATATTCCTTCTGGCAGCTCCACAGAAGAATCTGTTTCCTTAGCTTTTCTAGCTTCTTTTTTTTTTTTTCTAGCTTCTTAAAAACCTCCTGCATCCTTGAGTCCTTGCCCCTTCCTCCATTTGCAAAGTCAGTAACTATCATTCTGACATCTATTTCATTCCTCAAATCTCCTTCTTTGACTCTGATCCTCCTGTGATTACACTGGGTCCACAGGATAACTCAGGATAAACTGTCCATCTCAAGATCATTAGCTTAATCACACATATAAAGTCCCTGTTGTGGGACTTCCCTGGTGGTGCAGTGGTTAAGACTTCACACTCCCAATTCAGGGGGCCTGGGTTCGATCCCTGGTCAGGGAACTAGATCCCACATGCATTCCACAACCAAGAGTTTGCATGCCACAACTAATGAGCCAGTGAGCTGCAACTAAGAAGCCAGTGAGCCTCAACTAAGGAGCCTGCCTGCTGCAACTAAGACCCAGCACAACCAAATAAATAAATAAACATTAAAAAAAAAAAGTCCCTGTTGCCATGTGAGATAACACATCCAAAGCTTCCAGGGATTAGAAAATGGACATCTTTGGGAGGTCATTAAGCTGCTTATCACATACATGTTGTCCCCATACCAGTCACAACTTTCCTACACCTAATTATCTGAAAATTAACTTTACAACAGACTTCCCCATTTCAGTGGCTGGCATTTCCATCCTTCCAGCAGCTAAACCCAAAGCTTTGGGTCATCTCTCCCTTACTTCCTTCTCTCACAATCCACTTCAGAAAATAAAATCAGCTCTAGTAAAGTAACAGCATGAGAACACAACCTCTTATGCCACCTTCACAGCAATCACTCTGGTACAGCCCATCAATGCTCATTTAGACTACTGCAGTAGTCTCCTCCCTGATTTCCCTGTGGTGTGACCATATATAAAAATAAAATTCTCACCTATAACCTCTGCAGCAACTGAACCAAAATGGTCAGAACTCTCATAAAAACTGCCTTCTTGGGACTTCCCTGGTAGCGCAGTGGTTAAGAATCCTCCTGCCAATGCAGGGGACACAGGTTCGAGCCCTGGTCCGGGAAGGTCCCACGTGCCGCAGAGCAACTAAGCCTGTGCGCCACAACTACTGAGCCTGTGCTCTAGAGCCCGCATGCCACAACTACTGAAGCCCGTGCCCCTAGAGCCCATGCCCCACAACAAGAGAAGCCACCGCCATGAGAAGCCCGTGCACCGCAACGAAGAGCGGCCCCCGCTCGCCGCAACTAGAGAAAGCCCATGCACAGCAACAAAGACCCAACGGAGCCAAAAAATAAATAAGTATATAAATTTATTTAAAAAAAAAAAACAAAAAACTGCCCTCTTCCCTTTTACACCCACTTCCAACTTAGGAGCCAATCAGCTTTCCCCCTCCCCTGCCCTCGAGCCTCAGCTAAAGGCAAGTGATGGTGCCCAACTCCCTTGCTATTAGCAAGCTCTGAATAAATGTGAATAATTTCCACACCTACCATCACTCCGTCTCCACCATCACTCTAGCCCTTCACTGTCTGTTCTCTCTGCTGCCAGAGGAAGCCTGCTGAGACTCTGCTCCACATTCCCCATGGCTCCCATCACCCTCAGAATAGAGGCCAAGACCCTCAGCTGGCCATTTCAGGCCTGAAACCTGTCCCCATGTTGTCTCCCCCAGAAAGGAAAGAGACTAATGGTTTGTTGGACACTCACAGCTCAGCTTCAACTCCAAGCATCTGAACATGCCTGGGATGCCTTTCATCCCTCATCTCTCTGGGTTCTACAGGAACCTCTCCATGTAACGATGGCTTAGACTGAGCCTGCCTCCTCAGAGCCTGAAGACACAATTGCTGGGACAGGGGAAAGCAAAGACACATAATCCCACATATTGGGAAGGTGAGGGCTCAGCTATCAGCTTGGCCACTGTCACTGGAGCCTGTGGGCAAAAGGGATGGGAACAGCCCATATCACACCAGGGGATGGAGGTGCTATTCCCGTCTCCAGGATTCTACACTCCCAGAAACAAGATGGGGCACCGGAAGCTCTGCCCCAAAGTGAAGTGCTCACAGAAAAAGGCCCCTCTCTTGGGCCATGATTGGCAAAGAGCTGACACCTTGTGGCACTGAGAATTCTGGGTACTGCAGTCCCCACCTCGACACCAGGTGCTGAGGGGAAGCCCGTGGTCAGAAGGTGGAAGGCAAAGGAATCATTTATTGAGCGCCTACTGTCTTAGCTTGCCAGTTGCTCCCAAGCCTCAGGCTGCATCTCACACCTCAGAGTCTCTGTAACTGGATGAGGTTGGTACCAAACCCGAGTTCGGCTGCTCGCCACTCGAAAAGCCAATACTCGACAAACAAGTGTTTGTGGAAAAGGAAAAGTTGCTTTATTCAGGAGGCCAGCAATCTGGGAAGCTGGTGGACTAATGTCCTAAGACCATCTCCAAGTTGCTGGTTAGGAGACAAAGGTTTTAAAGGCCATGTGAGGGAGGGGCTGCAGGGTGCATGATCTGCTTGTGCTCAATTCTCAGATTGCTTGGCATCAAGGTGAAGTTTCGAGCATCATCAATCTTCTGGTTTCAACCGGTCTGGGGTCTACGTGCTTGCGGTCAGCAGTTTTCCTCCGGTGGGGGTCGGCTTCGTATAAAATCTCCAGTGGGCGCTTCATATCCTAAGCGTGATACGACGCTGGCTGTTTTGGAGGTTCACAGCCTGCAAATCCCAGCCTCATCCCTCCGAATTTGGGACCCAAGGCCAGCAGTTTCACCTCCATGTTGTGAAATGTAAAATGAAGATAAAACCTCCTTTGTAGACCTCTGTGAAATTGTTTAAATATTCCTCAAACATAAACGTCCATTCACCAAAACAGCAGAAAAAAATAGTGCCCATACCTTGGTGAGGTTAAGTATCAAGTGCTTAAACCAGTGCAAGGTGCACGATTAATGCTGAATACATGGTCCTCATCATCACAAACCTGGGCTCTCAGGTACCCATGTGGTAGGAGGTGAGTCAAGGCTGCCTACTTGCAGAGTTATGGGCAGCGTCTGTCAAAATTCACATACACATACCCTGAACCTACGAGTAGCCTTAACAGGAATGATTTAAAATTTTACAGGATGGCAGTGTACAATCTGTGCCATTTAAAATTATTTCAAGAAAAAAATAATCACACATACAGAGTGACGTTATCAATTTCAGGTAGCCAGTTGCACTAGGGATATGTTCTAGACAAGATGATTCAAGATTTACAGTTTAAGAAATATTTTCCCGGGACTTCCCTGGTGGTCCAGTGGTAAAGAATCCGCCTTACAATGCAGGGGATGAGGCTTCGATCCCTGGTCAGGGAACTAAGATCCCACATGCTGCAGGGCAACTAAGCCCATGCGCCACAACTACTGAGCTCGTGTACCTCAACTAGAGAGCCTGCGTGCCACAAACTACAGAGCCCACACGCTCTGTAACCCGCGTGCCACAACTACAGAGCCTGCGCACCACAATTAGAGAGAAGCCCGCGCACCGCAATGAAAGATCCCGCATACCACAACTAAGACCCGACGTAGCCAAAAATAAATAAATAAATAATCTGAAAAAAAAAACAAATTTTTCCCTCAGGAGTAAGTACAGCCTAGGGTTGTAGCATAATTCCTCTATATCTTACTTTCAAATTCAAAATCTTTGAACTTGCATTAGAACCAATCATGTCGTGTTTGGCTTCAAATTCAATGCAATCTAGCACATGGTGTCCAGCGTCTGACTTCACGGGCTGAGCTCTAGGGGGAGGCTTACCTGGGTTTGCAGCTGGTAACCCCATTACTGATTATAGTACCTTAGGCAGAAAGCCTCACTTCTCCAAGCTTCAGTCCCCTCATTTCTGAAATGGGGAAATAACACTATTCACAGCACATGGCTTTTGGGATTATTACCTGGGGAATTACATGACATCTTCTGGTCATTCTTCCAACAGTGCTGCAAACCCTTCACAATGGAGGACAGAAAATGACTCCTGACCATCCACATTCTCTTGACTTGATTCAGAGGATTTCAGGTGCTCAATTCCTCCAGGAGCCAGAACCTCACCCCCACCAGACCCCCCCTCCCCCAACTATCCTCAGGTAAACTGGCTCCAGGTGCATCTGTGTAGTAAGTGGAAGCTCAGCCTGAATTCCCATGACTCAAGCTTACCAGATTCAGTCTCCAACAGGATTCCACCACTTGATACTGGGGTCCAAAGTGTGCACTAAACCCTGGGAAGAGGGAAAAAGTGCAGTCACTGAATTCTATGGAAAAGATTGCTCCATTTGTTTAGGTCATCTTTAATTTCCCTCAGCAGAAGTGTTTTTATAGATTTCAACTAAACTTTGAAGTTTTCATTAATACTGAAAAAATAACTTTGTAGTTTTCAATAAAATACTTAGGAATGAATATAATGAAAGAACATGTACATGTTTCATTATATTCATTCCTAAGTATTTTTTTAATGCTATAGGTTTGTAAATTTTGATCAATTTTTGCTTTCTGTGTATTGTCAACATATAGAAGACAGTTCATTTACATCTATATCCCTGTCTACCACACACGTGTATTTATACATATATATAAAGAGAAAGAGAACTGTACACAGCACTTTGCTACATTCAGTTATGCTAGTGAGTCTTCTGCATCAATTGATATGATGTGATTTTTCTTCTTTTTTTTTCTTTAGCCTGTTAATATGTTGGATAACATTCTTTGCTCTTCTAATATTAAACAAACCTGGCACCACTGAAAGAAATCTCTCTTGGTCATGGTATATAATTCTTTTTACACACTGCTGAATTTTATTTGCTAATACTATCTTAATGATATTTATGTCTATTTTCATGAGGATAGTTCTAAAATTTTCAGATGTCTTACAATTTTCTTTACATTCTATTTTTTTTAATTAATTGATTTTATTTATTTATTTTTGGCTGTGTTGGGTCTTCGTTGCCATGCGCAGGTTTTCTCTAGTTGTGGCGAGAGGGGGCTACTCTTCCTTGTGATGCACAGGCGTCTCACTGCAGTGGCTTCGCTTGTTGTGGAGCACGGGCTCTAGGTGCGTGGGCTTCAGCAGTTGCAGTATGCGGGCACAGTAATTGTGGCTCACGCGCTCTAGAGCACAGGCTCAGTAGTTGTGGCGCACAGACTTACCTGCTCTGTGGCATGTGGCAGGCGGATTCTTAACCACTGCACCAGCAGGGAAGCCCATCTTTACATTCTATTATGTGTTCTGTAAAGACAGTTGTATTTGGTATGCAGTTCTAAGATATCAGTGTGTTTGTATATCTTGTCATATGCCTGATAATCACCTTGATTCCTTCTTCCATTGATTGCTCCTATTTTGGTCATTTAGGTTGGAGTTGTATTTGTTGTTCTAACTAATGCAATTTCCTTCTATGCCCTGTGTGTTCATCCCTTGGCAGTTTTAGACATTGGAGATATAGTCTTTCACTCTTTAAATTTTGGCTGTCATGGGCTTTACAGAATAGAAGCCTGAAATTCTAAAAGAAATATATTCATTAATTTTCGACACAATATATTTTGCTTGTTACTGATACATTTAAATTGTTCTTGTGACTTCCCTGGCAGTTCAGTGGTTAAGACTCCATGCTTCCAACACAGGGTACACAGGTTTAATCCCACATGCTGCATGGCGTGGCCAAAAAAAGTTTAAAAAAATTATTCTTGCCTGTTTCACTAAAATATGCTCCTAATTTATCTTCTACTGGTTTCCTTATTTCTTTTACTCTTTGATACTTAACAGTTCTTTAAAATTTAAATGTCTGTGGATTTTCTAGGATATTTTAAAATTCCTAATTTAGTTTTGCTTTATTTAGAGAATATATTCTACACTGCTTCAATTTTAAAGCTTACTGAAAATTATTTTATGTCCCTAGCATTTGGTTTATCTTGGAGGAATGTACCATGTGTACCTGAAAAGAATGTGTATTCTGCTATAGACTGGAGTAATGTTTTATACATATCTACTGAATCAAGTTAGCTGATGATATTGGTCATGTCTTGTATATCCTTACGGTTTTCCTGCCTATTCTATTAATTATTGAAAGAATTTTGAAAGCCTATTCTCAGGCACAAATACATTTAGCATATTCATTCATTCATTCATTTATTTATGGCAACACCACGCGGCTTGTGGGATCTTTGTTCCCTGAGCAGGGATACAACCTGTGCCGCCTGCAGTAGAAGCACAGAGTCCTAACCATTGGACCGCCAGGTAATCCCCCATTTATCATTTTAAAATCTTCTTGATTTAAATTACTTGTTTAATAAGATGTCCCTATGTTATCTTTGGTAATATTATTTTTCCTGAAGTTGATTTCTTCTTATATTAATATAACCTCTCCAACCCTCTTTTTAAAATTTATTTATTTATTTATTTATTTATTTATTTATTTATTTATTTATGGCTGCATTGGGTCTTCATTGTTGCATGCGGGCTTTCTCTAGTTGCGGTGAGCAGGGGCTACTCTTCATTGTGGTGTGCAGGCTTCCCATTGCGGTGGCCTCTCTTGTTGCGGAGCACAGGCTGTAGGTGCATGGGCTTCAGTAGTTGTGGCTCACAGGCTCTAGAGCTCAGGCTCAGTAGTTGTGGCGCATGGTCATAGCTGCTCCGTGGCATATGGGATCTTCCCGCACCAAGGCTCGAACCCGTGTCCCCTGAATTGACAGGCAGATTCTTAACCACTGTGCCACCAGGGAAGTCCACCTCTCCAACCCTCTTATGGTTAATATTCATGTCTTATTTCATTCCATTCCTTTTAGCATATACTTATGTTTGTAATTAAGGATCATTTACTATAGGTTGCATGGAGTTTGCCCATGCATTTAATACAGTCTGACAATCACTCCCTATAATTTAAATATATGAGATAGTTAAAGCAAAAAAACTGAAAAAAAAATTGTGGGTACAAATGTATAACTTACTCACTCTTATCTATCTTCTTAGAAAGGGATAAATCAGACAAAGAATAAGCATATAAATGATATTAATAATATAACATTCAGAAGATACACATTCATCTTGATTTTACACTGTTGAACATTTGAAAAATTACATTCACTAAGGGAAAAATGAAGCCACAACACAGATCACAAGTTTTATGAATTCTCTATGAATATATGTATATTTGTTTACTAGAGCAGTGTAATAATATGACTTATATCAAGAAATACGTATTTGGTCTTTTAATTTTTAATTTTTAAAATAAATGTATTTATTTATTTTTGGCTACGTTGGGACTTTGTTGCTGTGCGCGGGCTTTCTCTAGTTGCGGCAAGTGGGGGCTACTCTTTGTTGTGGTGCACGGACTTCTCATTGCAGTGGCTTCTCTTGTTGTGGAGCACGGGCTTCAGTAGTTGTGGCTTACGGGCTCTAGAGCGCAGGCTCAGTAGTTGTGGCGCACGGGCTTGGTTGCTCCGCGGCATGTGGGATCTTCCCGGACCAGGGCTCGAACCCGTGTCCCCTGCACTGGCAGGCGGATTCTTAACCACTGTGCCACTAGGGAAGTCCCTGCATTTGGTCTTTGTCCAGGTTTTGGGCACAGAACTCCTAAAACCTTAGGTATTTCCTAAGTGAGACGAGCAATAAAAATGCCCTTATGAGGTTACTTTGGGAAAGCACAAAAGGATGGCGGGGCTGGTTTCCAGCAGAACCAACCACATGATTAGAGGGTTGGAACTTTCAGTCCTACCCCCTGACCTCTGAGGGGGTAGAGCGGTTGGAGCCTGAGTTCAATCGCCAATGGTCAAGGATGTAATCAATCATGCCTATGAAATGAAGCCTCCATAAAAACCCAAAAGAATAGGGTTCAGAAAGCTTCCAAGTTGACGAACATATGGAGATGCAGGAAGAGCAATGTGCATGGGAACTCTGCACCTTTTCCCCATACCTTTCCCTGTATGCATCTCTTCCATGTGGCTGTTCCTGGGTTATATCTTTTTATAATAAACTGGTAATCTAGTTAGTAAAATGTTTCTCTGAGTTCTGTGAGCCACTCTAAGAAAATTGATTGAACCCAAAAGGGAGGCTGTTGGAACCTCCAATCAGTTCAGAAGCCCAGGTGAAAACATGGACTTAACGACTGGTGTCTGAAAGGGTGTGTGTGGGGTGGGGGGAGTCTTATGCGACTGAGACCTTAACCTGTGGGATCTGATGCTACCTCTGGGTAAACAGTGTCAGAATTGACTTGAATTATAGGACACTCAGCTGGCGTGAGAGAATTGCTTATTGGTGTAAGAAAACCCACCCATACACAATGGAATTGGTGAGACCATAATCTTTAGCAGCCTTTCTCAAATGGGGTTCCATGAGAGAATTTGTTCCCACAGAAAATGATTTCAGTGGATACTGTCTTAAATACCCCAAGGAAAGTACATGCCTAAGACCAGTCTAAATGCATAGAAGAATAATCAGTTCACTACCTACAATGAATTCCTTGGGAAAGTAATGCTTAATTCTCTCATAAAATCTCTCTCATAAATTCTCTCATAAAATTGGATAGAGTATACAAAGGGAGAATAATATAGGAATTTCAATAACACAAACTGTTTTTCCTGGCTGTTTTGTAGCTCATAAAGAAAATCAGAATAATATCACCCCAAAATATGCCTCTTTGACATAAAAATTATTTTGAGCTGAAGGCAGTGAGAAACAGCAAACACAGAAAAAGCTCCCCTTTTTCTACCTAAAGGCAAGATATAAATTCTCCTTTTATTGGAGACAGATTTTCAGCCCAGAGACTGGCACCAAAGGAATCTGCAATCAAACCACACAATATTAGGTTCCTCCCCCGTATTTACCTTCTCAGTTTGCTGCCCTTGGAAGCCTAAAACTGCTTTTCTTCGTTCTGTCATTTCTCTACAAATTTACTCTTCTTTTTCGAAGATACTAATATAAACTAGAATTCTAAGCCACCAATTCCAGTTACTTTTGGTTTAGGTTTCTCCCATGTGTTGTGTGCTGCACATATTAATATACTGTTTTTCTCATTAGTCTGTTTTTTTCTTAAAGACACCCATCTGAAAACCTAAGATTGGCAGAGATAGAGTTTTGCCTCTCCTACGCTCATTAAAATTACAAATAGTATACAGAAGTGTGGGCAGAAACATTTCCTGTGTTGGGACAACTTATGTTAGAGGAATTCTTTGGTAGGAACTTCCTGTGAGGCAAGAAGCCTGTCCTCCTTGGAACATTTAGTCAAAAACAAGGAGAGGGACTTCCAGTGGCTACGACTGCGCTCCCAATGCAAGGGGCCCGGGTTCGATCCCTGGTCAGGGAACTATATCCCACAAGCCGCAATGAAGATTGAAGATTCCGCCGCAACTAAGACCCAGCACAGCCAAATAAATAAATAAATAAATAACAAAGAAAAAACACAAGGAGGCACCCCAATGTTCACTGCAGCACTATTCACAATAGCCAGGACATGGAAACAACCTAAATGTTCATCAACAGAGGAATGCATAAAGCTGTGGTACATATATACAATGCATTACTCAGCCATAAAAAGGAACGAAATTGGGCTATTTGTAGAGACGTGGATGGACCTAGAGACTGTCATACAGAGTGAAGTAAGTCAGAAAGAGAAAAACAAATATTGTATATTAACATATATATGTGGAATCTAGAAAAATAGTATAGATGATCTTATTTGCAAGGCAGAAATAGACACACAGACTTAGAGAACAAACGTATGGACACCAAGGGGGGAAAGGGGTGGTGGTGGGATGAATTGGGAGATTGGGATTGACATATATACACTATCGATACTATGTATAAAATAGATAACTAATGAGAACCTGCTGTATAGCTCAGGGAACTCTACTCAGTGCTCTGCAGTGACCTAAATGGGAAGGAAATCCAAAAAAGGGGGGACATATGTCTACATATAGCTGATTCACTTTGTTGTACGGTAGAAACTAACACAACACTGTAAAGCAACTACACTCCAATAAAAATTAATTAAACACACACACACACACACACACACACACACACACACAGGCTGGGACAATCTATCCTATGGCATTTGAGGGATTTTGTGGCTTTGGCAAGACTGAGTAAAGTGGAATCACTCCTGGCACTGGAGGAGCTTTTCAGTGTGTGTTTCTCTTAGAACAGGTTGTTCAAAAGCAAGGGTAACTGTCATCAGACAGTAATTTTACGACACCCCATCTTCTGCTGCCAGGCCAGGTTCCTTGTGCCCTACAAAGCATTCTCCTCATGCAGACACTGGACAAACAGAATGCCCCTCCTTTGTGGAGGGAAGTCTCAGAAATGCCCACCCTTTCCCCCCCGCCTCCATCCACAGCCCTCCTCTCTCACCCCAAAGACCATTTGAAATAACATACTTAAGATTGCTACCCATGGGACCTCCCTGGTGGCGCAGTGGTTAAGAATCAGCCTGCCAATGCAGGGGACACATGTTCAATCCCTGGTCTGGGAAGAGCCCACATGCTGCGGAGCAACTAAGCCCGTGTGCCACAACTACTGAGCCTGCACGCTAGAGCCCACGAGCCACAACTACTGAGCCCACGTGCCACAACTACTGAAGCCCGTGCGCCTAAAGCCTGTGCTGAGTAACAAGAGAAGCCACCACAGTGAGAAGCCCGCGCACCGCGACAAAGAGTAGTCCCCACTCGCCACAACCAGAGAAAGCCCATGCGCAGCAACGAAGACCCAACGCAGGCAAAAATTTTAAAAATAAATAAATTTATATAAAAAAAAGACTGCTACCCCTAAATCTGATCTCCAGGCCTTGACCTAGTCCAGACCACTCTCTACACCCTGTGGACATCTCCAACCCAGCCCCTACTCCAGAACGCCAGACCTTCCAGTCCAGCTGCTCATGTGACACCTCCACTCTGGACATCTCAGAATCAACTATGTCCACTCTGAAACCTGCTCCCTAGTTTGACTTCCTGATTTCCATTTTCAAAATGTCCATGAAAACAAAAAAACAAAAAAATTTAAAACTTGGTTTTTCACTTACTATCAATCACAGCCTCATCTGATGCAGGAGGAAATGTTGGCGGTGGTATCTTTAAAATATATCCAGAACCTGATCACTTCTTCCCCCTCTCATGGCACTCAAGTCCATCCACCGCCAAAACATTCCTTGAAGCCGCTGCAGTAGCCTCTTTACCAATCTCCACGCATCCATCCTCACATTCCCTGACCCAACCTAATCTGTTTCGCCCAGCGCAAAATGTGGGATACTTTTAAAATCTCCACTCAGATCAAGTACTCCTTCTATTCGAAACTCTTATGGCTCCCAGAACCCTCAGAATGAAAGTACAACTCCTCAACCCAGGTGTGACTCCTCACATCCTGCGCGGTGCTGACACGACCCGGATCCCCGATCTCCCCAATGCCTCTGGCTCAGTCCGACCTCCAAGCCTTTGCATCTGTCGGTCCCTCTGCCTGTCCCCCTCTCACACGCGCCACCGCACTGTCAGAAACAGGGACCCCACAATCCCGGACACCGGGCCTGGGCTGCAGGCACAGGAGCAGGCGCCCCGCACTGGGCGCTTTAGTGTCTGGTGGGGTGGAGGAGGAGCGTGTACCTGAGGGGGGTCCCTCAGCGCGGCCGCCGCCATCGGAGTCTGTGGGCGGAGTGCGCCGGGAGAGGCAGGCATCCGGGTTGAGGACGTGGATACCGCGGTCCCAAGCCCCGCCCCGGCGGCGGGGTCACCGCAGGCGTCGCCACCGCCGAACCTCGTCTCGCCTCCGAGCGGCGGGGACAACGCCTCCTCACGCGTCTTCCCAATTCCTCCACCCTCGGTCCAGACCAAGCATTCAAGAGCCCCGTAGCGCGTAGATCCTCACAACAACCGACAAAATGTCTGGTTGCGCCTAAGATGCCGGAAGTCCCGCTCCGACGTCTTCCGCACGCACGGAAACGCCCCTCTCCCGGGCCTTCCTTGGACGTGTGGCGCAGAGCCTTCTGGGTAATGTAGTTATTGGTGAGCCATCGGCCTAGGGACAGGTTCAGGGCCTGGGCCTGGGCTCCTGGGGAAAGGCAGGGTACCACAAGAAGGGGTTTGTAAGTGGCACCCCTAATTCCCGAGGATGGGGCGGGGCTTAGCTCCTCTTCAAGGGCCCGCACGCAGATTCTGTGGATTGCTGTCTGCACTAATTAAAGAAATGTTTGGAGTCATATTATTTCAGATAGTCCGGAAAGCTGCAAAACCAAAAGGACACACCACACCAAGTTTCTCTCGTCCATTCATACCTGGGAGCTAGTAACCATTACCTTGTTGCCTTTTAAATACATTCTAGGGATTTCCCTGGTGGTCCAGTGGGTAAGACTCCATGCTCCCAATGCAGGGGCCCTGTGTTCCATCCCTGGTCGGGGAACTAGATCCCACATGCATGCCACAACTAAAGAGCCCGCGTGCTGCAACTAAGACCCGGCGCAACCAAAATAAATAAATAAATAAAATTTTAATGTTAAAAAAAAATACATTTGGACTGAAGCTTTAGGTTCAGTGTTGTTACTTTCAGTTCTGGTTAGGGACAAGAGAGGAAATATTCCAGACAGGGCCATGGAGTGGAAGAAGAGAGAGGGATGTTGAGATACTCTGGAGCCAGTAGATAGATTTCCTCAGAAAACTTTTCTCCTACCTGTATAATCAGTGATTGTATTCATCCCAGGAAGCAGCACTTTTTTCCAAGTAATATTTCTTACTTGGTATACTGAGACGGGCTGGGACCTGGGACCCTTTGCTGGGACCTGGGACCCTCTGCTGCAGTGCTGCAGTGCTTGCACCTGGACACACCTCTCCTCAAGCAACAAAATACGACGAAACTGTATGGGACTGAAAATAACTGCATGCACGCGCGGTTGGGGCAAATTCTGGAACCAAAAGATACAAAGAGACCAAAAAAACCCAACTGCCACTTTCGAAGGGCCTGGAGCAAAAACAGGGTGTTGGGAGCAAAAGCAGGGTACTGTGCAAGCCCCCCTGCACACAGCACCACCTAAGGGGTGGGCAAAACACCTAAGCCACCCCTCCAGCCAGACCCCTGGACAGACCCCTTCCCTCACCCCATATAAGGAACAAGCTTGCTCCCCCTTGAGGAGCCGGCAAGCAAGGGAACTTGTTTGTTCTCGCTGCCCCCTGCTGCAGCAGGGGCCCCAATAAAGCCTTGCCTGAATTTCTTGTCTGGCCTCTAGTCAATTTCTATTTATTGGGGAAGGCCAAGAACCCTGGTCTGTAACAATACCACCATATATAGAATTGCTTTTAACATCTGAGACCTCTTAGAAAAGAAGTGCTACCATTTGAATGCTATTTCCTGCCTGAACAGTGACCATCATTGTTACATTGGGAGCATGAGCCCAAAATGGGTCATATGAACCCTGAGATAAATGTTTGGGACACCATGAGGTCGTCTCCTTGCTGTGAAGTGATCACCAGGGGTGTGCACCAGGGATCTGCACAGGAAGTTGAGATTATCAGTGAAAAAATTTCCGAGAGTTATTGATAATGATTCTGCAGCTATTTGAAGAGAGTGGAGAAAATAGCTCTGAGGAAATATTTACAACAGCTGTAAAAAGGTAATTTTGAGCCTGAGTACTGAAGTATGAGAACTGAGAGAATGAAGCTGAGCAGATAAAGGGTTTATTCATGAGGCAGCCGAACAAGGAGACAGAACAAATCGCAAATCCATCTCCCTGAAGGTGAGAGGCTCTGGATACTTATGGGATAAACCTGAGGTGTGGGGAGCATGGGGGAAGGTGATTAGAGATAAGAAAAATGTGAAGTAATCATGGTTTTGCACAACAAAGCTACATGCTTCTCCATGGGACTCATGTTCAGAAAATGGCGACGTTAGCATGTTCTAAGGGTGGAGTCTTTGGCCCTCTGATGTCAAATCGTAACTGATTGGATAACTCGTGCGTGCCCAGTTGAAGAGTTTGTTGTCCCAATCAGTCTTGATTGGCTCAAGCTTGAACTGGACCCAGCTGACTCCAAGTTCGTGAAAAAAAATCCCGCAAACATCTTAATTGTTTAGGCCGTGTGATGCTTGGATGACATTCAAGTTTTTATAGAATCAACTGAAGCAAATTTAATCAGTGAAGGCATTTTACAGTTCAGTATTTATTAACCAAATTATAGTTTAATGGATCTAACTGACGACTCCTCTCAGTTTTGATAGTAGCTATGTGTTTTGTGCAGGTTTCAGCCTATTGATAACCAATGTCTCCCTTGCCTGTATTGACAGTAACTGTGTCCTACTCAACAAGGAACACTGTTTAATCCATATTATATGTCTTACTCCACAATATTCCTCTGCCCTAATCATCGCAGGGCCAGGCTCCAGGCAACTAAAGATCACCCCTGTGCCCCAAGTCTCACCTGAGTTATTCAAATACCCAATCTTAAACTGTTTACTCTGCCCTTGCCTTCCTTTGCCTTGAAACCCCACAGCGACATTACTGTACCATATCCAGCATTTCTATTTTTAGAACAAGTGTCCTCATGAAGAGAATGGTTTAGTTTGGGACAGGAGGAGACCCCCATGATGGTCAGGGATTACTAGCAACACCATCTGAGGTCAAAAGTTCATGAATAACAGGAGTAAAACCAATGAATCACCAAAGCAGTAATTTGTGAAAGTTTATTGTACACACACCAAAAAGACAGCATGCAAACGAGGAAAACTCATACCAAAATGTAGTATGCGACGCAGGGGTATATTGTTACAAAGCAACTTAGATAATGAGAAAGCAGGGACTGTTTATTCGTCTTAGTGATTGCTTATGGTATTAGAATTTTCTTAAATGATAGGAAATTGGTCAGTGGTTACCTCATACCAACCTTGAGAAACAGTTCAAGTTTTGCTTATAATTTCTGAAGGCATAAGCAAGAAATGACCCAGGACAAATTAGTCTTGCAAAATAAACTAAATTAAGCTTTGTTTTGTAAGATTAAACTGGTTTTGTCTGCTCGGGGAATTTTCAAGGCTCGTCTCTGTTTTTTATTTTAACACTGGGAAAGCTCTACCTCTTGCTGGCAATCGTGGGCACTACTTTGGGTTTTTTTGTTTTGGTTTTTTGTTTAATATTTATTTATTTAGTATTTATTTTTGGCTGCGCTGGGTCTTAGTTGTGGCTTGCAGGCTTCTTAGTTGCGGCATGATGCAGGATCTAGTTCCTTGACCAGGGATCGAACCTGGGCCTCCTGCATTGGGAGCTTGGAGTCTTACCACTGGACCACCAGGGAAGTCCCGTGGGCAATACTTTGTGAGGCTCTGCATTGTCTGTTCCAAGTGTGACTTTATCTTCCTACCCTAAATTGCTGGGCCTGTAACAACTCTGCAGGACTTGGCCCCTGTCAAAGCTTGGCAGGGGTAAGGGGACGAATAGTCAGTGCTATCTCTCCCCATCATGCAAGTCTGCCTGGACAAACTGACTAATTATTTATAAAGGCTCCCTGGAGTAGCAGAAGCTGACACCTCTGCACCTAAACCAGGCTCACTAGTTGTCAGGCTTGAGCTGAAAACCTGGTGTAGGGGGTGTGGTAACGGGGAGACCTCCCTTGAGATCAACAGCCTCTCAGCTGTAGTTTGTCTTCACCTCCAAAGTGACACAATACATCCATTCCAGGATGCCCATCTGGTATATCAACGGCATTGTCATCACACACAATCCTTGCAGATAGGATCATCATTGCACTCACGTTTCTCCAGGAGCACAGGTATGACCTTACATTGAGGACATCTACCTCCAAGAAGACTTATTTGACACACTCATCATGGACATACAAGTCCAACATCTTTTAGTACTTTTTTTTTTCTTTTAGTACTTTTGATGACAACATATTCTTATTTATAAATTTTACTTCCAAACTGAAATCAGCAGCCACTCCCATTTGTGCCCTCAGAGATTCCTGCACTAAAGAAACTTCAGTAACCCCATCTCATGCCTCGTCGAGTCTCTGGACAACTTATGATAGTCATTAGTTGCCCCTGAGCTTCTGATGAAAAACATCTAGCCCTCCTCAACTCTATAAATCATTAAAACAATAAAACAACAAATGACTAGTTACCCATTGGGCTCTCCCAGAAACAGAAG
This sequence comes from Balaenoptera physalus, assembly GCF_965194825.1. Taxonomy (NCBI): domain Eukaryota; kingdom Metazoa; phylum Chordata; class Mammalia; order Artiodactyla; family Balaenopteridae; genus Balaenoptera; species Balaenoptera physalus. The sequence goes on from NC_138900.1 coordinate 755,670, forward strand.
CTCTCTAGACCCTAAGCACGTGACTCTCCATACCAGCGGTTCATTATATTTTGGGTCATGGAAACAGCACAACACACTTGCACAGCTACCAAGGCCTCCTCAAGGTAGGATGTTTATTGCAGGGCCCAGCAGTAAGGCCAGGTAAGAATCACGGAATTGGAAATATACCAAAAGTAACCAATACTCAATTCGAGAATCATTTGGGTTTATTGCACAAAATTAGCACAAAGTAGGGAAAATAGGAAAGGGATTAACATCCACTACAAGACCTCTGTGAAGGAGGTATCTCAGCACCAGCAGCTGTCTCCAGTTCTGCAACTGGTCTCGTGACAAGAGTGAGTGGAAGGTCACCTTCTGCTCCAACAGGGCTCTGGCAGTGTCCGTCTGGAACAGTTCTCAGCAGTGTGGAGTGGGGTCCTCCAGCGAAGAGGCTTCAAGTCGTTCAGTTCAGTGGTTTCTTTTCTTTCTCTTTCTTTCTTTCTTTCTTAATTTCTTTCTTCCTTCCTTCCTTCCTTCCTTCCTTCCTTCCTTCCTTCCTTCCTTCCTTTCCTTCCTTCCTTCCTTCCTTCCTTCTTTCTTCCTTCCTTCCTTCCTTCCTTTCTTTCTTTCTTTCTTTCTTTCTTTCTTTCTTTCTTTCTTTCTTTCTTTCTTTCTTTCTTTCTTTCTTTCTTTCTTTCTCCTTTATTTCTTTCCTTCTTTCTTTCTTTCCTTCTCCCTTTTTCTTTCTTTTTATTTTTAAACTTTTCAGCTGCACCGTGAGGCATGTGGAACTTTAGTTCCCCGACCAGGGATTGAACCTTCATACCCTGCATTGGAAGCACGGAGTCTTAACCGCTGGACCGCCAGGGAAGTCCAGTGGTTTCTTTTTAAGGAGTCTGTCAGCGGGTGTAACGGTTATGCCCCAAGAGGTGTCATCGCTATCATTTGCTTTTTCTGTTTCAATGAGGTACATTGTCAATCAAATTTTTTATCTGAAGTAACACTAGCAGTCCCACAGCAGATGTTTCAAAACAACTAACATGGAAGTTCACATTGGCCATTGTGAATTCTTTTTCAACTACTTAACATACAATATAATAGCTTATATCCTATAAGTTTCACCCAAGTTGAGTAGGAATCGTATTCTCAACCCCCGCCAGAGAATCACAATGCAGCCTCCTGGGGCTCTGGAGGAAGTCCATACCATCTGCAGGACAGATTTATACATCATTTTGAAACAGCTCCTGATGGGTCACTGTGCTAGAATAAGAACAGAACACTTGAGTATGGGGCATCAGATATCCATGCATCCAGAACGACCCACTATGAGGGTCGTTGGTCTATTGGACCAACCAAGTCATGAAGTCTAAGGACCCTGATTGGACCAACCAAGTCATGAAGTCTATGGACACTGCTGTATTCCATTATAAGGTAGAAATGTACAGCCAGGATTGAGCCAGATCAGTTCTAGAGAACACAACTAGGCTGCATGAATAGGTAGTTGAGACCCCACCAACATGGTAACAACTCACTTCCGTGGCTGTCTGGGCGCCCTGCACAGCCAGAGGGAAGAGGAGAAAGCTTGAGCTGGGGTTCTGCTTGGCTCATTTTGCTTTATGGGTGCACGTAAAATCGACAGTGGCCGCATCACAGCCACATTCAGGGTGTCCCTGAAAGATAATGGAGTAGAAACGTTTTTCCAATGGGTTATGCTATGATTTGGCCATCCATTTTGTGTGGAAGAATCGTTATTCAAAGGTGACCATATATATAGATTCGAGGATAGCAGCCAATGATCTGCCCTGGTAAGGAAGGAAAAGTTGAGAAGATTGTTGAAAGGAGGTCTGCAGTAGAGACATATGGATGTATTTATGGAACTGTGCACACAGTAGGCGAATTTCGTATGAATTATTAAAATTCACCAAAGTATATCACTAACAATGTCAAACAGGGACTTCCCTGGCAGTCCAATGGTTGAGACTTCGCCTTCCAATGCAGGGGGTGTGGGTTTGATCCCTGGTTGGGGAACTAAAATCCCACATGCCTCGTGGCCAAAAACCCAAAAACATAAAACAGAAGCAATATTGTAACAAATTCAATAAGGACTTTAAAAAAATGATCCACATCAAAAAAAAATATTAAAAAAAAAACTAATGTCAGACAACAATCACATCCAATTTCTGGACCTTGGGACTAGGACATTGTACTGACTGTTTCTTCTCCGTGGATCCTTATTTATTTATTTATTTTTTTGGCTGAGCTGCACGGCTTGTGGGATCTTAGTTCCCCAACCAAGGATTATTGAACCCGCGCTCTCGGCAGTGAGAGTGCAGAGTCCGAACCACTGGATCGCCAGGGAATTCCCTTCCTCCCCACCTTTAATTGTGTGCTCAAATATCATCTCCTTATGAGAACAACCCTCTGTTTCCTACTGAAATCCTCCTGACTCCACATTCTTGTTATTCCTTGGTGCTGCTCTTTTTTTTTTTTTTTTTTCATTTCTACCTGTCACCTTATAATTTACTATAACATGTAGCATTTTCTTTGTGACTTATTGGTTACGCTCCTCAATAAAGGCTTTTGAAGGACACTACATGAGGACACATTTCTTTCTTCACTGATATATAACACATATCTAGACCTGTCTCTGAAGCTGGTGAGATGTTTAGTACATGTTTTTGAAATAATGAAACAGCACAAGGTGGTAGCTTCCTTCCACACTTTCACCTCTTTCTACTTTCATTTGATTATTTCTTTCCCTCCAAGTTTAATTCTCCTTAAGCTTCTCATGAGTGAAAAAAAAAATACACTTTGTAAAAACAAGAACTTCTCAGTAGCCAAATTTCCAGCACAGTCATGGGCTCAACTTCATTCTTTTACAATTTAGAACTCAGGGTTCTCTGCTTACCACCTGAAGGTTCTGTCCCAATTTCCACTGTGTATGGGGGAGGGGTGGATTTGCACACAATAGCAACCAATTCTCCAACACTAGCTGGGTGTCCTGCAATTTAACTTAATTCTGATGCTGTCTACCCTGAGATAGCATCAGATTCCAAGGTTAAGGGCTCAGTCCTACAAGACTGACCCTCGTAGGACCCCCCCCCCCGCAACCCAACTTCAGACACCAATTGAAAGTCCAGGTTGTGACCGTGGTGCTCCAAAGACAATGGTCAAGGACAAAGGACAACCCTACCTGAAAAAGTTTCAGCGTCACATACCCTACCGGGCTCTTGTCACTCTCCCCGCCATGTTGCGATGGTTATGAAATTCCTGAGCCCACCTGGGCGACGGGACCTGTTCCTCTCTCGTTCCAAATAAGGAAAGGTATCTGCCCTGTCCCACTCCCACCCTACAGAAGGAAGGTATATGTGCCTCGACCAATCAGAAAACGAAAATTTCACCTTGGACCATTCCTTTTTTCTCTGGCTATAAAAACTGACTGATAGCACGTGTTTGGGGTCGGCTCTCCCAGACTACTCTGAAGTCGGCCCACTGTTCTGGCAGCAACCATTCCCTCTAATAAATTCTATCCTCTTTACATTCTGCCTTGTGTCTGGAAATTCTTTTCCAACCTGCGTTCGGACCACGACAGTAACCTGTGCTTCTCATGATCTGTGCTTCTTCTCTTCTGTGAGCCTCTTTCAAGGTGTTATTGTAATCTTGAATTACCCACATTACATAACTCATTTATTCATCCCTTTTAAAATTACATACGTGCAGGACCTCCCTGGTGGCACAGTGGTTAAGAATCCACCTGCCAATGCAGGGGGCACGGGTTCGAGCCCTGGTCGGGGAAGATCCCACATGTTGCGGAGCAACTAAGCCTGTGCACCACAACTACTGAGCCGACGCTCTAGAGCCCACGAGCCACAACTACTGAGCCCGTGTGCCACAACTGCTGAAGACTGCACGCCTTCAGCCCATGCTCCACAACAAGAGAAGCCACTGCAAATGAGAAGCCCATGCACCTCAGCGACACTTGCTGCAACTAGAGAAAACCCCGCGCACAGCAACGAAGACCCAACGCAGCCAAATAAATAAATAAATAAATAAATTTATAAAAAAAAAAATCCCGACTTCCTTGGTAGCGCAGTGGTTAAGAATCCACCTGCCAATGCAGGGGACACGGGTTCGAGCCCTGGTCCGGGAAGATCCCACATGCCGTGGAGCAACTAAGCTGGTGCACCACAACTACTGAGCCTGCGCTCTAGAGTCCGTGAGCCACAACTACTGAGGCTGTGTGTCACAACTACTGAAGCCCGTGCACCTAGAGCCCATGCTCCGCAACAAGAGAAGCCACCACAATGAGAAGCCCGCGCACCACAACGAAGAGTAGCCCCACCCACTCACCACAACTGGAGAAAGCCCACGCACAGCAACGAAGACCCAACACAGCCAAAAATAAATAAATAAATAAATAAATTTATTAAAAAAAAAAATCCCATGAGGGCTTCCCTGGTGGCGCAGTGGTTGAGAATCTGCCTGCTAATGCAGGTGACACTGGTTCGAGCCCTGGTCTGGGAAGATCCCACATGCCGCGGAGCAACGAAGCCCGTGCGCCACAACTACTGAGCCTGCGCGTCTGGAGCCTGTGCTCCGCAACAAGAAAGGCCGCGATAATGAGAGGCCCGCGCACCGCGATGAAGAGTGGCCCCCGCTTGCCGCAACTAGAAAAAGCCCTCGTACAGAAACGAAGACCCAACACAGCCAAAATAAATAAATAAATAAATAATTAAAAAAAAAATTCCATGATATGTACCCAGAGCTATTTCTTTCATTATCTTTGAACAAATGCCTCAATACTATTTCTAATTTCCTGATATTTGCATTTCAAACTGTTTTCTGAGATAATCTCAATTCCCCTTGCAGAGCTGTACCTGCAATCACTGGAGAATGATAATCACTTACCAGCAACAACATGAGATCATGGGGTTCAGATGTTCCCTTAGCAGATGAAACCAAGGGCAGTTATCAATTAGTTCCCTGAAACTCTAACTGGCTTTATAAATAATATCCTGTAACCTGCCTTCACTGAGTAAACTTGCTTTAATTGTTTTTGCAAATTACATACCCTCCAAGCTTCACCTAGCTTAGACAATATATCACAAAACCTTATAGATAACATCTCTGAGGTATGGGTCGCTATAGTAACAGTTCCTTAAATTGTTGTTCAGGAACATGCAGTTAGTCTTGTCCAGTTCAAACTGGTCAAGACCACCAACCATTCAACTGGGCCTGTGTGAGTGTCCACCCTTAGATCATGCTAATGCCACCATTTTCTGAATATGCTTCCCATGAAGAAGAATATAGCTCAGATATGCCTGTGCAGAACACAGATTTCTTCACTTTTTTCTTGCCTACATTCCCTAGGCCTGAGACCACCCTCCTCCTCTAGGCCATAAATATCCCAACACCCTCCTGTTAGGGAGGTGGATCTAAGACTAGTTGTCCTGACTCCTCCCTTTGATGCCACACGAATAAACCCTTTTTCTGCTGCAAACCTCAGCGTCTCAGCCTTTTACTTTCTGAATGTGGGGCAAACGAACCTGGTTCGGTAACAGAGACACGCTGTGACTCTGAAAGTTGCAGTCACTGACCTCAGCCAAAACAGCATTAGTTACGTTGGTCTCCATCTGAGATAGATGTCAGTTTACTAAATGGCGTTGAGTATATCTCAGGATATACAGTAAGAAATATTATATGGATAAAAGTGTTCCTCAATGGGACTTCCCTGGTGGCGCAGTGGTTAAGACTCCATGCTCCCAATGAAGGGGACCTGGGTTCAATCTCTGGTCAGGGAACTAGATCCCACATGCATGCTGCAACTAAGAGTTCTTATGTCACAACTAAGGAGCCCACATGCTGAAACTAAAGAGCCGGTGAGCCGCAACTAAGAAGACTGCTTGCTGCAACTAAGACCCAGTGCAACCAAATAAATAAATAAATAAGTGTTCCTCAATGGGTAGGACATAATTGCTAACTATAAAGGCAAGGCAGAGTTTTCTGTGGGAACCAGAGGCAGAGATCCTGTTTGTTTCAGGGTGGCCAAACACCTATCTTCTTTCTTCTCAGTCATGTCCCTGTACAGTCTTTTCCTTTGTTCCCAGCCAATCATAATAGAATTTACAAAACTTACTAATGCCTCGGGCTACACGTATTTCAAGAAGAATAGCACAATGTCTCCAACTATGGGTGGATTATTTTATGTCTGAATTACTCTGTGGAATTATATAGCCATTTAGATAAGTAGATTTGGGAGCATCTCAATTTTATTCCCTGGTAGCAGGCTGACCTTCACGGAGTATGAAACTACGTCTTTCTCCTGCAGTTCACAGCGAGTAAAGCCCCTCCCTCCGTCTAGGTAGGATGACCACTCTCAAGTACTCCCCAGAGTACCGCTTGGACCACTGTCTGGTGGTCAAGATGGAGAACACCTTTCGGGGGGGTGGGGTGGGGTGGTGGGGGGAAGGAGCTCTAGAACGCTAGGAACTACATTACCCGGAAGGTAGTGCGCCGAGTTGAGCCAATGAAAGGTCAGGATAAAGGCATTTCCGTGCGTGCGCATCTCATCGGGGCAGGACTTCCGGCGTCCTCCTCGTGGCGGCCATTTTTACTGCTTTCGTATCTGTTGTCGCTCCGGAGCGGTGGGCAGGGACTTAGGTGACAGGGTTGAGAAGGTCCAAGAGGAGTCGCTGTCCCCGCTGCATAGAGGCCGGTCTGAAGTTCGGCGACGCCGCCGGGGGTGCCCCGCGCCAGGCCCGGGAGAGGGAAGGCCGTGCCCGCGTCCACCCGCCTCTCCCGCCGCTACCGGCCCCGCTCTGCCCCCAGACTCTGATGGCGGCGGCGGCGGCGGCGCTGAGGACCCCGCCTCAGGTAAACGCTCATCCTCGGGGCCCTCCCCGTCCTCACCCCACCAGACACTAAAGCCCCGAGTGCGGGGCGCCTGCTCACGTGCCCGTAGCCCAGGCCGCGGTGTCCGGGATGGTGGGGCGTTCGTGGGTGGGTCTGTTTTTGACAGGCAGTGTGATGGCCGCGTGAGAGAGGGTGACAGGCGGAGGGACCGGCAGGTGCAAAGGCTTGGAGGTCGGATTGAGCCGGGAATATTGGGAAACCTGGGGTCCGTCTGATGTCTGCAGGGAAGTGTGTGGTAGCGTGACCCCTGGACTGGCTGGCAGAGAGGTTGTTCATTCTGAGGGACCTGGATGCCATGGAGGGTAGTGTACAGAAGAGGAATACAGTCTGTATTAGGGTTTCAAAAGTTTTCCAAAAACTGATTAAAGAGAGAACAAACTAGAATGGGGATAAAAAGACAGTGAGGCACAAGGCGCTAGTAAGAAGCAGCATTGAAGACTGAGGCGCAGAAGCTAGTCACTTAGCTGGAGGTCACTGGGAACCAGGGCTGGACGGGGATACAGGGGAGGCCTGACCTCATCTGGAGCCCAGCCCTTGTTGCCTACCCCTCTCCGCAGGTTCTGAAGGATGAAAAGCACTTAGGAAACCTATACATGGAAGGAGAGGATGGATGTCCCAATCACTCACTGGCCCTGACACCACCCAAATGGTGTCTGGGATTGTGGTGTCTTTAACATCTTCCTTGCTTTTTTCCCAGCTCGTGGGGACCCTGGGGATACCTCAAGCCCAGTCTTGAGTGCAGGCCAAGTGTTACACGGAGGTATTGCTATTGCTATCAGCCAATATAAACACGTGTGAAAGGTTGTGACAGGACCAGATACTGACGTGTGCAAATGTTTGGAGGTATGACTATGTTGGAGACAGGGTACAGTCAGTTTCCATTTTATTAGGAACAAAGAGCTGAGTGTCAAGAATCAGGTCTGTAATGTGGCTGTCAAGAATTTGGACATCTGTTATGGAGATAATGAGAGGTTTGGATAAGAGGAAGGGGTTGGTTCTTATGCAGGTCTTAGTGGGTTCCATTGGCTGCAAAGAAGAGAGCAGACTGTATGAGTAATATAAAAGGCAGGGAGCCGCCAAGGAGGCATTTACTGTAATCCAGATGAGTGTTGGACCAGGGTGGTGGCCACAGAGGTGGGAAAGAAGTTGGACTTTCCATCCATGTTTTAAGAAGAGTCAAGTAGATTTTTGGATGTTGAAGGTGAGGGAGAGAAAGGGAAGAGTCAGGGATGACCCCAGTGTTTCCGGTTTTAGGAGCTAATGGGATGAAAGCTCCATCAACTGGGATGGGGAAGTTATGGTAGGTTAATTTTACTTGGGAATATCAGATGTTTTGTTTTGGCCCTGTCAAGAGTCTGAGATGTTTCAGAGAAAGCAGTAGAGGCAGCAGTTGGGTGTCTGGAAATCTGGGGAGGAAGGTGGCTGTTGTGTGGAGCAGGGAGGAGCTGTGGATCCCATTTAGGTGGGGGAATGCAGGTCATCCTGGCAATGCTGTTCGCTGGTCTGAAAGAGGAGGGTGCATGATGAGTGGTTTCCCTGCTCCACACCTGATCAGGGTTGCTGAGCACACAAATGCAGGTGAAGGATAGAAGTGAACATGGTAACCATATGGAAGAGAATGGGTAACTGAATTGAAGAGAATGTTTTGACAGGCGACTAAAGCTTTTGTGAGATGAGTGGACATGAGATGGCTGTGGAGGCATTGGAGTAATTGAAACAAGATGATGAGGCTAGGGCTCCTGCGAATTCACTAATGTATAGGTTCACCAGAATTTTGTGGTGAGGTTTGGTGGGGTGTGGTGTGTTTGATCTTGATGGTGGGTAGGTCTGGGGCAAATATGGTCATTTGTGAGAATCACTGTGCCTGGAACGGACACCATCAGGGCCAGGATTCCAAGGAAGGTTGAGGGAGAGAGGACAGTTGTGGCCGCTGAGAGGACAGGGAGTGCAGCACAAAAGTGGAAGTGGGTCATGGGCATCTGTAATCACATGTGCTTCTGGGTGGTTAAAATTGAAGCAAGGATCAATAAAGGTATGAAGGAGGCCTTCAAAGCAGTTTTCCCCACGTGCATAGTTGTGGGAGTGCAACTGTGGGGACTGAAGATGTGAGAGAGGTACAGTCTACAGAATGATGGGCTCACTAAGAGGAAGTGCTAGCTCATGTCACCACGGCCCTGTTATTGGGGACTGAAGGTTGAAGCTTGAACCCAAGTTTGGTTGTGTCTGTGAGTCACAACCTAGAGACCCCAGAGGAATTGATTGACAGGATGGATGGGACCCTACAGGCCAGGACTAGAGCTTGGATGACATCTCTGTGCTGTCCTGTCCAGTGTTGTTGAGGGCTGAACACAGTGAATAAAGAGACCCTGAGGGATAGGTGGGCATCAGTGGCACTTAGGGCTGAAATTCCTGTTCGGTGGAGAGCTCTGGAAGAGGATGAGGGTGGGATAGATGTGTGATGAGATGGATTGTGGGATCTTAGAGAATGTTCATAGCTCATTCTGTCTTTCTCATAGAAGTGCAGTGTGACCTTTGAGGACATTGCTGTGTACTTCTCCTGGGAGGAATGGAGACTCCTTAATGAGACTCAGAGACGCCTGTACCTCGATGTGATGCTGGAGAACTTTGCACTTATATCCTCACTGGGTAAGACTCACAGCCTTCCCAGTGTCCTGGACTAGGCTCTATCCCACCTCACCCCCCCTTTGCCCAGGGGGTGCTCTGTTTTTCTACATGTGAACTGTGGGCACTACTTGCTTCCCAAGCTTTTTGTGTAGTTGCTGTGGTAGCTATGACTGGGTTGTTTGCACTGCCCTCTTCTTTCTCCTGCAATATCAACCCCGATACCTGCTGTACTGAACGCTGTTAGGAAAAGGATTCCAAGCCAGTAGTATTGCAGTGAGCTTAATGGAGTCTACCTTACTTCCTTCTCTCTGTCTGGGTCAGTGTGTCTAGATCCTTTTCACCTCTGTGTCCGAGATTTGATCCCTTCTTTTATTTATTTATTTTTATTTTAATTTAATTTAATTTTATATATATATTTTTTCTCTTGGCTGAGCTGCATGGCTTGAGGGATCTTAGTTCACTGACCAGAGATTGAACCAGGGCCACGGCAGTGAAAGCACCAAGTCCTGACCACTGGACCGCCAGGGAACTCCCTTGATCCCTTCATTTACCTAACATTTCTTTGTGCCTGCCTGTGCCAAGCATGCAGGCATTGTCATGGTCATTACTTACCTGAACCATTAGCTACTTTTCAGTGTCCTACTGCAAGGTTTGTAGTGTTTATTTATTTATTTTTAAAATATATGTTTATCCAAAGTTTTTTTAAAAAAATTATTTATTTTATTTATTTATTTTGGCTGCACTGGGTCTTCAATGGGGCATGCAGGATCTTTAGTTGCAGCATGCGGACTCTTAGTTGTGGCATGCAGACTTCTTAGTTGCAGCATGCGTACTCTTAGTTGTCGCCTGCATGGGGAATCTAGTTCCCCGAGGGATTGAACCTGGGCCTCTTTCATTGGGAGCGTGGAGTCTTACCCACTGGACCACCAGGGAAGTCTCTGTAGTGTTGTTTTTTTGTTTTGTTTTGTTTAATAAATTTATTTATTTATTTATTTATTTTTAGTTGCATTGGGTCGTTGTTGCTGTGCGCGTTCTTTCTCTAGTTGCGGCAAGTGGGGGCTACTCTTTGTTGTGGTGTGCGGACTTCTCATTGAGGTGGCTTCTCTTGTTGCGGAGCACAGGCTCTAGGCATGCGGGCTTCAGTAGTTGTGGCACGCAGGCTCAGTAGTTGTGGCTCGTGGGCTTAGTTGCTCCGCGGCATGTGGGCTCTTCCTGGACCAGGGCTCGAACCTGTGTCCCCTGCATTGGCAGGTGGATTCTTAACCACTGTGCCACCAGGGAAGCTCGAAAATTATATATATTGATGTGTACAAGTGATGACTTGGTATATCTATACATTGTGAAATAATTGCCACGTTGAAGTTAATTAAACATCTATCACCTCATAAAGTTACATTGTTGTTGTTTTTATTGTTGTTAGTGTTTTGGTAAGAATGCTTAAGATCTACTTTAAGTTCAAGTATACAACATGATTGTTAACTATAGTCACCATGCCATACATTACATCTGCAGAACTTATTAATTTTAACTGAACATTTGTACCTTTTGACTAACATCTCCCCATTTCCCATATTCCCCAGTTCCTGGTATTTTACTCTCTGTTTCTATGATTTTGCCCTTATTTATTTTTTAAAAATTCCAACCACAGTGGACAAAGAAGGGTTCCCTTATATCTATGCCCTCACCAATATTTGTTATCTCTGCTCTTTTTCTTTTTCCTCTGCTCTTTTTGATAGTAACTGACTTATCAGATATGAGGTGTTACCTCATTGTGGTTTTGATTTGCATTTTCTTGATGATTAGTGAGATGATTAGTGAAGAGGAACATTTTTTCATATACCTGTTAGCCATTTGTAGATCTTTGATAAAATGTCTATTCAGCCATTTTATCTTTGATAAAATGTTCACTTTTTTTTTTTAAACATCTTTATTGGAGTATAATTGCTTTACAATGGTGTGTTAGTTTCTGCTTTATAACAAAGTGAATCAGTTATACATATACATATGTTCCCATATCTCTTCCCTCTTGCATCTCCCTCCCTCCCACTCTCCCTATCCCACCCCTCTACGTGGTCACAAAGCACCGAGCTGATCTCCCTGTGCTATGCGTCTGCTTCCCACTAGCTATCTATTTTACATTTGGTAGTGTATATATGTCTATGCCACTCTCTCACCCTGTCACATCTTACCCCTCCCCCTCCCCCATCCTCAAGTCCATTCTCTAGTAGGTCTGTGTCTTTATTCCCGTCTTGCCACTAGGTTCTTCATGACCTTTATTTTCCCTTAGATTCCATATATATGTGTTAGCATACTGTATTTGTTTTTCTCTTTGTGACTTACTTCACTCTGTATGACAGACTCTAACTCCATCCACCTCACTAAAATGTTCACTTTTTAATCAGATTGTTCTTTTCCTGTTGAGTTGTAGAGTACTTTATATATCAATGTTTTACATATTAAAATATAAATTTCACCAATGAAATCTATCTGGTCATGGCCTATTTTTGTTGGAAGATTTTTGCTTACTGGTTCAATTTCCTTACTTGTTATTGGTCTATTCAAATTTTCTATTTCTTTATGATTCAGGTTTGGTAGGTTGTTTGTTTCTAGAAATATATCTGTTTCTTTTAGGTTATCTAATTTGTTGGTGTATAACAGTTCATAGTAGTCTTTTATGATCCTTTGTTTCTCTTTTATTTCTCTGTTAATTTATTTGAGTCTTCCCTCTCAGAAGTCTAGAGAAAGGTTTGTCAGTTATATTTATCTTTAAACAAAACCAGTTCTTAGTATTGTTAATCTTTTTTATTGTTTTTATAGTTTCTATTTCATTTATTTCTGCTCTGATCTTTCTTTTTTCTTTTTTTTTTCTTTTTCTTTTTTGGCTGTGCCATGTGGCATGCAGGGATGTTAGTTCCCCAACTAGTGAACGAACCTGCGCCCCCTGCAGTGGAAGCACGGAATCCTAACCACTGGACTGTCAGGGAATTCCCCTCTGCTCTGATCTTTATTTTTTCCTTTGTTCTGCTAACTTTGGCCTTAATTTGTTCTTTTTCTAGTTCCTGGAGATGTAAAGTTTGGTTGTTTATTTAATGCTGACATTTTTTGCTCTTAATGCTGGCATTTATTGCTCTAAACTTGATTTTTTTCTTAATGCTGGCATTTATTGCTCTAAACTTTTCTCTTAAAACTGCTTTTGCACATTCCATATGTTTTGTTTCTATTTTTGTTTTTCTCAAGGTACGTTTGATTTTCCTGTTGATTTTTTCCTTTGACAGATTGATTGGCCAAGAGCATATTGTTTAATGTTCACATATCTGACTGTTGCTGGTTTCTAGTGTTATCCATTGTGTTAGGAAAAGTTGCTTGATACGGTTTGAGTCTTCTGAAGTTTGTTAAGACTTGTTTGACATAGAGCATATAATCTATCCTAGAGAATATTCTATATGCGCTTGAGAAGAGTGTGTATTCTGCTATAATAGGATGGAATGTTCTGTATACATTCGTTACATTCATTTGGACTAAAGTGTTGTCCAATTCAAAGATACCCTTACTTTCTATCTGGATATCCACCTGTGTTGAAAGGGGGATATTTAAGTTCCCTATTAGCACATTACTGACCAGGGGATTTTTTCAGAAACTAATGCCTGTGGCCAGCAATTTGTTGGTTTGAGTAAATATCAACAACTTTTTTTGCACTTAATGTATTTATTTGAAACTTTGTACATGTCTTACTAAAGCATTCTAATACTTTGTTAGAGTGTGATAGACAGTATAGCAGGAACCTCTGTGCAGGGGAACAGAACATCTATTACAAATACACTGTGTTTCACTGTGCTTTCCCCTGAAAAAGCAGACTCTATACTTTCTGGAAGCTTTTTTTTTTTTTTTTTTAGCCCTGTGGGTATTATTTCCTCTAGAATATGTTCTTTTATTTTACCTGGTAGTCAACAAGGTGGATCTTTGCGGGGAGGCTCTTTTATTTTTTTATTTGTTTATTTTTAAAATATTTATTTATTATTTTATTTATTTTGTCTGTGCTGGGTCTTAGTTGCTGCATGCGGGATCTTTTAGTTGTGGCACACGGGCTTCTTATTGCAGTACGGTGGACTTCTTAGTTGTGACATGCAGACTCGTAGTTGAGGCATGAATATGGGATCTAGTTCCCCAACCAGGGATCGAACCCGGGCCCCCTGCATTGGGAGTGTGGAGTCTAACCCACTGGACCACCAGGGAAGTCTCTTGGGGGCCTCTTTTAGAAATGCCATGAGAAGAATCAGGTGTGGGACTACCACTGCATTCACCGGAATGGTCAGTTACCCATTCTCTAGCTACTGCTGACAAAAATTGCTTATGGGACTTCCCTGGTGGTGCAGTGGTTAAGAATCTACCTGCAAATGCAGGGGACATGGGTTCACTCCCTGGTCCAGGAAGATCCCACATGCAGTGGAGCAACTAAGCCCGTGAGCCACAACTACTGAGCCCGCGTGCCACAGCTACTGAAGCCCTCGTGCCTAGAGCCCATGCTCCACAACAAGAGAAGCCACCTCAGTGAGAAGGCCGCGCACCACAACAAAGAGTAGCTCCTGCTTGCCACTAGAGAAAGCCTGCACGTAGCAACAAAGACCCAACGCAGCCAAAAATAAATAAATAGATGAATAAATTTATTTTAAAAATTGCTTGTAAGTCATTTTATTCTGTGCATTAAGGCTGAAATAAATTTTAAATACATTGAATAAACCGCAGTTACTCAACTAGAAACCCACTTTCTTATACCATTTTCGAGTTTTCCAGAGGATATTGAAGTTTGCCAGATATTGATTGGATCGATCGACTCCTTTCATATATTTATTATACTATAACATACTAGTGGGCTTAGTTATCTGATGGCCAGTCTTTCTGTCTTCCTTTCCTGTAGATGCTATGGAGGTGTCATGAATAGTTGTCACCATGCAGACTAGCCTCTTGTCTTTCCATATAAGAAGAATCACTTCTCTCTTCTGTAAGAATGTCATTTCTACTCTCTGTAGATTTTTAGATTTCTCCTTTAATTGGTTTGGTAGACCATGATTCTCTCTTATAGTCCTACAAACTCTGGTTTTATTTTTCAACAACATTACAGATGTGGACAGGCTGTTGTAATAATTGTCTTGGTAAATATGGTGCCGTGAACCAAGCTTGTAGGACCAACAATATTGTTTCTTGCAGTTTCTTTCCTTCACCCATGTAAATCTCACGGTTGCATATATATCCAGTTTCACTTCCATTAAGCATCCTGACCAAAATTCCATATTTTGTAAATTTTCCAGGATTATAGGTTTTGAATCTGAGTCGTCCTCTCCACTTTATCATTGCCTCATCAAGTGATAGCTCTTGTTTGGGTGTATAGGTCGATTGAGATTTTGGTAGAAAATAAGCCAAAAAAGGTTTAATTTTTGAAATTCTGTCTGCAGGGAGTGGAGTTTCCAAGTTATCGTTAAAGTGAAGAAATGACATTATTTGTTTGAATCTTCTCGTCCTAATCTTTGGAAAGATAGGTGTTTCAAGTAAGGGATCAGTCGACCAATATTCTTTCCACTGTGACTTTCTTATTTGTCTCATCAAAATTATTAATCCAAGAGGCTTCTTCATGTCACTGTTGGTTACCTTAGTCCATTTTAAAGCCTTATCATACTTTTTATATGATTTTTCATTCTGTTGGTGATATAAGTTTGAGAAGTGACCAACTCGAAAAAATCGTTACCAAAAATTAATTCTGTTATTTCACTAACACTTTGCAGGTTATTACATTCAGTAGTTACACCTGACACACCTGTAAAGTCTTCTAATTTTTGTGAAATGTTGTCTTCAAACCACTCTTACGTAGAAGCAAAGGAGCATTCTTGAGTTTCATTTTCACTTTCCACAGCAGAGTCAGTCACTAAGGTTTTTTGTCTTTTTGTTGGTCTAATATTCACATTGTTTGAATCAGAACTATATTCTGAAGAACTGTCATCTTCTGAGACACTAGTATATATGTCACTCAGACAGTCAGAGAAAGCATCTGCATAAAATTCTTCTTCACTCAATTTTGCGATGCATCATTTTTGAAAATTTTATGGTAATAAACTTGCATTTATAATGTACACGAGGTTGGAACAAAAACCTAATGGAGCAAAATGTGAAAGATAATGATAATCATAAGTTGTATAATGAACCCTTGATCAATTTTAAGGTCTAACAACTTTGCACAGTGATGTTAATTGTGTCACTCTCTAAAAACTTATTGATACGTCTCCAGTCAATAACGTTTGAGTAACAAAAGATGTATTAATACATCTCTAGTCAAAAATGTGTTAATATTCTTTTGCTGGGACTTCCCTAGCAGTCCAGTGGTTAAGACTCTGTGCTTCTACTGCAGGGGGCACAGGTTTGATCCCTGGTTGGGGAACTAGGATCCTGCATGCCGTGCAGCGCGGCCAAAAAAAAAAATTTTTCTGCCTTCAGATCTGGTCATATTTGCTTAATTTTTAATGTATGGTACGTATATATATAGTTATAATTGTTACATCCTCCTGGTAAATCAACTTCTTTATCATTACGTAATGAACTTTGTCTCTTGTGATAGTTTTTTTTTTTTAAGAGTGGTCTTTTTTTCTTTTTTAAAAATTAATTGGGCTTCCCTGGTGGCGCAGTGGTTGAGAATCTGCCTGCCAATGCAGGGGACACGGGTTCGAGCCCTGGTCTGGGAAGATCCCACATGCCACGGAGCGACTAGGCCTGTGAGCCAGAATTGCTGAGCCTGCGCGTCTGGAGCCTGTGCTCCGCAACAAGAGAGGCCGCGATAAGGAGAGGCCCGCGTACCGCGATGAAGAGTGGTCCCCGCTTGCCACAACTAGAGAAAGCCCTCGCACAGAAACAAAGACCCAACACAGCCAAAAATAAAATATAAATTAAAAAAAAAAAAAAAAGAAAAAAAAGAAAGTCTTCTTCTATGGAATGAGAAGCAGGACTTTAAAAAAAAAAATTATTTTTGGCTGCATTGGGTCTTTGTTGCTGTGCGTGGGCTTTCTCCAGTAGCGGTGAGCAGGGTCTACTCTTCATTGCGTTGTGCAGGCTTCTCATTGCAGTGGCTTCTCTTTTTGCAGAGCACGGGCTCTAGGCACGTGGGCTTCAGTAACTGTGGCACGCGGGCTCAGTAGTTGTGGCTCACCGTAAAGTGCAGGCTCAGTAGTTGTAGTGCCCAGGCTTAGTTGCTCCACGGCATGTGGGATTTTCCCAGACCAGGGCTTGAACCCATGTCCCCTGCATTGGCAGGCGGATTCTTAACCACTGCACCACCAGGGAAATCCCTCTTGTGATAGTTTTTGATTTAAAGGCTATTTGTCTCACTTAAGTATAGCTTATTCTGTTCTCTTTTGATTTCCATTTGCATGGAATATCTCTTTCAATTCCTTCACCTTCAGCCTGTGTGTGTCCTTAAGGCTGAAGTTACTCTATTGTAGGCAGCATATAGTTGAGGTTTTGTTTGTTTGTTTTTTTCCTGTTCAGTCACTGTATGTCATTTGATTGGAGAATATTTTTAGGACCTACTGTTGCCATCTTATTATTGTATGGCTGTTTTGTAGTTTCTTTTTTCTTCTCTTGCTGTCTTCCTTTGTGACTTGATGATTTTCTGTGGTAATATACTTTTTTTTTTTTTAAGTACCAACTCCTTTTTTTTAAAATTTATTTATTTTTGGCTGCATTGGGTCTTTGTTGCTGGGCATGGGCTTTTCTCTAGTTGTGGTGAACAGGGGCTACTCTTCGTTGGTGGTGTGCAGGCTTCTCACTGCGGTGGCTTCTTTTGTTGTGGAGCTCAGGCTCTAGGCGCATGGGCTTCAGTAGTTGTGGCACGTGGGCTCAGTAGTTGTGGATCATGGGCTCTAGAGCGCAGGGTCAGCAGTTGTGGCACACGGGCTTAGTTGCTCTGTGGCATGTGGGATCTTCCCAGACCAGGGCTCAAACCCATGTTCCCTGCATTGGCAGGCGGATTCTTAACCACTGCACCACCAGGGAAGTCCCTGTGGTAATATACTTTTATTCCTTTCTCCTTGTCTTTTGTGTCTACTATAGGTTTTTGCTTTGTGGTTACCATAAGGCTTATATAAAACAGCTTATAGCATTCTATTTTATGCTGATAACAATGTAACTTCAATCTCATACAAAAAATCTACTGTTATACTTCCCCCACACATGCATTTTATGTTTTTGATGTCACAGTTTACATGTTTTTATACTGTGTATTGGGTAACCAACAAGTTATTGTGGGTATAGTTGTTTTTAATACTCTTGTTTTTTATTCTTTGTAGTTGAGTTGAGTGATTAACACAGTTTTACAGTATTAGAGTATTCTGAATTTGACTATATACTTATCTTTACCCGTGTGTTTTATATTTTCATATGATTTTATGTTAGTAGTTAGCATACTTTTTTTTTTTTTTTTTTGGCTGTGCTGGGTCTTAGTTGCAACATGCAGGATCTTCTATCTTTGTTGCACTATGCGGGATCTAGTTTCCTGCCCAGGGATTGAGCCTGGGCCCCCTGCATTGGGAGCACAGAGTCTTAGCCACTGGACCACCAGGGAAGTCCCTAGTTAGCATACTTTTATTTCACCTGGAAGAATTCTATAGTCTTTCGCATTTCTGGTCAGGTACATCAAGTGGTGATGAACTTCCTCAGTTTCTGTTTGTCTGAGAAAGTCTTTCTTCCTTATTACTGAAGAATAGTATTGCTGGTTAAGTATTCTTGGTTTGCAATTTTTTCCCCCCACCCCAGCATTTAGAACATATCATCTCACTCTCATGGTATGCAATGTTTCAGCTAAGAAAACCACTTTATGGGGGTTCCCTTGTATGAGGGCTTTCTTTTTTCTTGCAGCTTTTAAAATTCTCTTTATCATTACTTTTTGAGTTTTATATTAATGTGTCTTGGTGAAGTCCTCTGTGGATTGAATCTGTTTGGGGACTTCTGAGCATCATGTACCTGAATGTCCACTTTTCCCAGATTTGGAAAGTTTTCATCCATTATTTCTTTAAATAAATTTTCTGCCCCTTCCTCTCTCTACTCCTTCTAGGGCTCACATTATGCAAATATTGTTTTGTTTCACAATGTCCCATAATTCATGTAGACTTTTTTTTTTTTTTTTTTACTCTTTTTAGTTGTTTTGTCTTTTTTCTCCTTTGGATAATTTCAAAGACTTACCTTCAGTTTCATATTCATTGTTTTGATTGATCAAGTTAGCTATTGATGCTCTACTGTGTTTTTCATTTTGTTCATCATACTCTTCACCATAATTTCTGTTTGGTTCTTTTTCATATTTTCTGTCTCTCTGTTTGAAACCTTATTTTGTTTGCATATTGTTTTTCTTATTTTGTTGGATTGTCTGTCTGTGTTTTCTAGTAGCTCACTGAGCTTCATTAAAACAATTATTGTGAGGGACTTCCCTGGTGGTCCAGTGGTTAAAATTCTGTGCTTCCACTGCTGGGGGCATGGGTTCAATCCCTGGTCAGGGAACTAAGATCCCACATGTTTCATGATGTGGCCAAACACAAAAAACAAACAAAAAAACAATTATTGTGTATTTCTTGTCTGACAGCTTATAGATCTTCCTTTCTTTGGGGCAACTGATAACTTATTATGTTCCTTCGGGGTGTGTCATGTTTCCTTGATTATTTTGTGTGTGTTTCATGTAGCCTTGCTTTGATGTTAATACATTTCATGGAGCAGTCATTTCTTTCAGACTTTACGTAAGGTTTTGGTGGGGAAGATCTTCACCTTTTTGTGGGTATTAGTATGCCAGCTTGATGGGTAGTTGCTGTTCCGACTACAGCAAGGCCCAGGGGCTTAGAGTCTATCCAGCTCTGTCAACTGAGATCAGTGTCAGCAAAGACTACAGGGGTCCTCAATAGCTAAAGTTGTGGGTATCCACAGTAGTAGAGAAGACTGCTGGGGATCACCTGATCTCTTTCTCCCAAGGGAAATGTTTTGACTGAGGGGTTCCCTCTTGATGGTAAGTCCAGCTCTTGGTGGGGGGTGGTGCTTCATGGTGGTGATGGCATTGGTGTCTGATGTGTGGGCACTGTGGAGCAGATATAGATCTGGATTCTAGGGTGTGAATAAATGCAGAGCAGTAGCAGTTCTAGGGTCCCAGACACTGAACAGCCTGCAGCAGTGTTGGCTTTGCTTTGTGAGATGCAGTCACACACTGAGCAGTGATGGAGCCTTGACTGGAGTATGGGTGCACACAGAAGTGTCTGGGGTCTGAGGAACTAGCTCACCCATAGTGGCCATGAATCTGGTGCCTGAGACGGGCATTCAGGTGACAGCTGTGGAGTCAGGTTATGGAATATGGGTATCCATGGCACAGTTGGGGCTCTGGGGTTTAGGGTGCATACAGGATTTATGGGGGTGGCAGCCATGGTTTTGAAATAGAGCAGTAGCTACTTTTGGGGGAACAGGGGTGATTCGGCATATTATTCTCTTGCAGGTCCCACGAGCTGCCAGTACCCTCTGCAGAGCAGGCAGCTGGTGTCCACACCTATAAACACTTGCCCTTCTCTGCCGTGCAGATGGTGGGATCTGCAGCTATATCGGGGCCTGGTGAGGTTCTCTGAAGCATAGGCTACTGGGGTCCTTTGCAGAGCAGGGCATTGGGGAATGTGATGGCACCCACCATTTGGCTGATACACATAGTTCCCACCATTCATCTTATTTCCTATCCATCTCCATGTGTCTGTTAAGCTGATGTCCCCAGCGATCCTTTTTTTTTTTTTAATTTATTTATGTATTTATTTTTGGCTGCGTTGGGTCTTTGTTGCTGCATGTGGGCTTTCTTTAGTTGTGTCGAGCAGCGCTACTCTTCGTTGCAGTGTGTGGGCTTCTCATTGCGGTGGCTTCTCTTGTGGAGCATGGGCTCTAGGTGCGTGGGCTTCAGTAGTTGTGGCACTTGGGCTCAGTAGTTGTGGCTCACAGGCTCTAGAGCTCAGGCTTAGTAGTTATGGCGCACAGGCTTAGTTGCTCCACGGCATGTGGGATCTTCCTGGACCAGGGCTTGAACCCAGGTCCCCTGCATTGGCAAGCGGATTCTTAACCGCTGCGCCACCAGGGAAGCCCCCCCCCCAGTGATCTTTTTTGTGTGGTTATTCTACTTTTCAATTTCCATTGTGTTGCTGCAGTGTCTTAATTGGATTTCTGAGTCCTCCAAGGGCCAATTTCGTTTGCAGTTAGCTGTCTGTTTTTTGTTGGTGGTGAAAGCTAGTGTCCTCTGCTGTTATGCTGACATCACTTCTAGATCGGTTTTCTGGGTCTGTTATGTGCTGAGTTGCTCTGTGACAGTAGAAGTCATTCATCTGTCCTGTTTTTACCTTAGGATTTGTATCTTGCATGTACCATGTAGTTGCTTAACTAGGGCTTACAGATGTGCCAGGATGGATATGACTCCAGTCATGGCATGGTGGGCTCAGAGGGGGCCTGGTCCTGGTGAATGGCAGCTAAGGAGAGTATGACATCAGGCTGTGTTCAGATCATACCAGGAATCTGTCTTTGTTAAACCAGGGTTTAGGTGCCATTTCCAGTGGTCATACCTTACTTCTATCTTTCCTTTTCCACTGTTAACACTTGGCTGACTTGTCAGTTGTACTACTTGTGATTCCTACTGTGACTTCCAGCCCAGGGATAATTTCCACCTCTCTGGACTCCACATCTCTCCCATTTCTCTCACCACTGTTTCTGTAGTACTCACCAACATTGGTTGTGCTGTGATATGTTCACATTTCCCTAAATTGATTTTGAATAGCAGCTAATACATTGCTGTGGGATTTTAATGGGCTTAGATGCACGTTTCTTCCCAGTCTCACATCAGCAGCAGACAAATCCTGTAAGAAGCCGTTGGGAGAGAAATGAGTTGTAGACCCTGCCTCTCTTCCCTGTGTCACGCCCTGTCTTTTGTTTCCTTCCCCTGGTGAGGTCTCCACTATTCTGTGATCTTGAGGCTCAGTAATGCAAAACAGTCGGCTGTTCTTTCAACTGAATTCCAACTTCTGTGTCTTGAAAAGCATCTCATAGACTAATACCTAGATGAGAGAGATGCACATCTGTGATGAACTTGACCCTTCCCTATAGTCGACATGTACTTGACCAGCATTTCTTTCTGTTCAGGTTGCTGCTGTGGAGCAGAGGATGCAGAGGCACCTTTTGAACAGATCGCTTCTCTAGGAGTGTCACAGGCTAGGACTCCCAAGGCAGCTTTGTCTTCCCAGAAGACACACCCCTGTGAGATATGTGGTCCAGTCTTGAGAAACGTTTTCCACTTGGCTGAATGCCAGGAAACACAACACAGGCAGAAACTTTTGAGGTGTGGAGCATGTGCAAAACGATTTTATTTTAGTACAAACTTTCAGCAGCACCAGGAGCAGCACATGGAAAAGAAAACCCTCAGAAGCAGTGTGGATGAGGCCTCATTTGTGAAGAGCTGCAGATTCCATGTGTCACAGAAGCCATTGTGCTGTGGGGAGTTTGAAAAGGACTTCCCAACCATCGTGGGACATCTACAGCAACAGGCCACTCATATTGTGGAGAAGCCAAGCACAATCACCCAGTGCGGGTCAACTTCACAAGGCAGGAAAAGCCATCACACCTGGGGAGAATGCAAGAAAGCCCTCAGCCCCAAACACACACTTGTTCAGGACCATGGTGTCCACAGTGGAAGACAGTGTTTTGTGTGCAGTGAATGTGGGAAAGCATTCAAGTACAAATCCTCATTTGTTCTGCACCAGAGAATCCACATTGGAAAAAAGCTTCATGTATGTGGTGAATGTGGAAAATCTTTTAGGCAAAGCTCAACCCTCTATCAACATCGAAGAATTCATACTGGGGCAAGGCAGTACAAGTGCAGCAAATGTGGGAAATCCTTAAGCCACAAAGCTGTCCTCATTTATCCCCATCCATGGCGCAGTGGAGAAAACAGTTATGTGTGCAGTGAATGTTCGAAATCTTTTAGCCATAGCTCAGTGTTCATTCCACATAGGAGATTTCAAACTGGAGAAAGGCCTTATAAGTGTAGTGACTGTGTGAAATCTTTTACTTCTATGTCTGCACTCAGTTATCATCAGAGATCTCACACAGGAGAACGACCTTATGTGTGCAGTGATTGTGGGAAATCTTTTATCTCTAGTTCTGACCTCCGTTACCATCAGAGAGTTCATTCTGGAGAAAGGCCTCATGAGTGCAGTGAATGTGGGAAATCTTTTATCACTCGTACTGCTCTCCGTTATCATCACAGAGTTCACACTGGAGAAAGACCTTATGAGTGTAGTGAATGTGGGAAGTCGTTTACCCGAAAAAATAACCTAATTATACACCTAAGAGTGCACTCAGGAGAAAGGCCTTACGAGTGTAGTGAATGTGGGAAATCTTTTACCTTTAGCTCCAGCCTTCGTTATCATCACAGAGTACATACTGGAGAAAGACCCTATGAGTGCAGTGAATGTGGGAAATCTTTTAACAATAGGTGGACACTCATTCGACACCGGAGAATTCACACAGGAGAAAAGCCGTATGTGTGCAATAAATGTGGGAAATCTTTTTCTTGTAGCTCCACCCTCCAGTATCATGAACGAGGTCACCTTGGGGAAAGGCCTTATGGGTGTGATGAATGTGGGAAGTCTTTTACCACTAGCTCTGCCCTCCGTTATCATCAGAGAATTCACACAGGAGAAAGGCCTTATGAGTGCAGTGAATGTGGGAAATCTTTTATCTCTAGGTCTGACCTCCAATATCACCAGAGAGTTCATTCTGGAGAAAGGCCTTATGAGTGTAGTGAATGTGGGAAATCCTTTATCCGAAGGAATAACCTCCTTTTACACCAGAGAGTTCACACAGGAGAAAGGCCTTACAACTGTAGTGAATGTGGGAAATCTTTTAACAATAGGTGGACACTCATCCAACACCAGAGAGTTCACACGGGAGAAAAGCCTTACGTGTGCAGTGAATGTGGGAAATCCTTTACCTCCAGCTCCACCCTTTGTTACCATCAGAGAGTTCATGCAGGAAAGAGGCCTTATGAATGCAGCGAATGTGGAAAATCTTTTACCTCTAGTTCTACCCTCCGTTATCATCAGAGAGTTCATACAGGAGAAAGGCCTTATGAATGCAGTGAATGTGGGAAATCTTTTACTTTTAGTGCCAGCCTCCGTTATCATCACAGAGTGCACACTGGAGAAAGGCCTTATGAGTGCAGTGAATGTGGGAAATCCTTTAAGGATAGATCACAATTCAATAAACACCGGAGAGCTCACACTGGAGAAAGACCTTATGAGTGTGGTGAATGTGGGAAATCTTTTAGCCAAAAATCTTCCCTCTCAACACACCAGAAAATTCATAATAGAGAACGATCTTATGAGTGTAGTGCATGTGGGAAGTCTTTTACCTCAATCTCTGGCCTTGGTTATCATCAGAGAGTTCACAGGGGAGAAAAGCCTTATCAGTGCAATGAGTGTGGGAAATCTTTTACCAATAGCTCCATACTGATTCGACACCAGAGAGTTCACACAGGAGAAAGACCTTATGTGTGCAGTGAGTGTGGGAAATCTTTTACTAGTAGTGCCACCCTCTCTTATCATCAGAGAGTTCATGCAGGCAAAAGGCCTTATGAGTGCAGCAAATGTGGGAAATCTTTTACCTCCAGTTCCACCCTTCGTTATCACCAGAGAGTTCACACAGGAGATAGGCCTTATGAGTGCAGTGAGTGTGGGAAATCCTTTATCTCTAGCTCTAAACTCCGTTACCACCAGAGAGTTCACACGGGAGAAAGGCCTTATGTGTGCAGTGAGTGTGGGAAATCCTTTAGGGATAGTTCCCAATTTAGTCAACACCGGAGAGGTCACACTGGAGAAAGGCCTTATGAGTGTAGAGAATGTGGGAAATTTTTTATGCGAAAATCTACCCTTTCCCAACATCAGAGAGTTCACACTAGAGAAAGGCCTTAGTTGTACTGGGGATGTGCAGTTTTCTTGTTCAGTGTAAGGGTACCAGAGGAAACTGAGGAGCCATATGTCTGAGTTAACTCTCAGACATTTGAGCATGCACAGTGGGGAGATTTCCCCATAAGTTTCAGTTATGTGGGAAGTGTGTGACTATGTTGCACTCTCTAACCTGTCCAGGGCTCTTCCCAGATTTATGTCACTTCCATCTCTGGGGTCAAGGCCATTTCACCTCCACCACCTGGCAGGTTGACAGTGTGCATCAGTCAGCAACCCAGTGTGCTCAGGGAAGCTGACCTCTGTCTTCCCATGTATTGGCCAAGTTAGGAGTCACCTGAACCTTTATGGCTTCAGCTTTCACTCCTCCCTGACTTATCTTGGACATGGACCTGGTCAGTGTTGGCCCAGAAGATACCAAAAGTTCAGCTGGCAGCTTGCAGAGAATGACAACACAGGGATGTGTTGGTCTCACGTGACAGTAGTAAGTTTTTCCAGCTCCCAAATCATGAACTGGGTAACTGCCTGCTGCAGATTGCTTTGGCTTGTAAAATAATCAAGGCCTTACAAGCTCCTTATGTCCTCTTTAATCTTGGAAGTTCTGTTTACTGTGCAGGTAGTTTATACACAGGTTTGTACTCTGTAAGCATAAAGGGGAGAACAATTTTTAAGGGTCTCAAAATTTCTGTGTCTGAGGAGGGACGGTTTGATGGCAGACAGTAGCTTGCCAGTTTTGACCAAATTTGCATTGCTGCCCACTGCCTCCTAGGAAAGACTGCAGGGATTTCTGGTTTTCATTTGAAGCCTGGAGGCTTTGTGTTTTAGGAGTCTCTGAGATGTCCCTGAGAAGCGGCAGCTGTGAGAATCTCAAGAGCTTTGAAAGCAGAATGAATTTTTGCCCTTCCTCAAAGGAGAGGTCACAGCATTTCAGCACTGTTGAGGGATTATCTTCCCCAGGTTTACAGAGAGCCATATTCCCTGATGGCCACAATTTATTGGCCTAGTGTCACTGGTTCTAAGACCATTGGGTCCAGGGGAAACCATAATTGGTACAGAAACTGGTTTACTAGGGAGAGGAGAAGGCTGCAGCCTACTAGTGTGTCAATGTAAAAATGACTGTGTAGAATCAGTTTGTATACAAATCTCAGAACCTCCAGGCATGTTTATCTTGTATAGCTGAAGTCATCAGAGAAAATAAAAATAATTGAAAGGTTTTGTGGATTCCTTTAGCCTCTGTAATATTCACCTCAAGGCCATTACTGCACGGGCAGGAAGAAAGAGAAAAAAGGGGATCTAGTCCACAGATGTGGGTCTTGTGACCCAGACAGCATTCCTGTTTGACTTCAGGTGGAAATGTTCTTTATTGATCACCATATTTGCTGCCACTGAGGCAAGACTGACTGCCGCCCCAACCCCCCAGGGCATAAGGAGAGAAATGGTGGAGTCAGTATAAGGTTGCCAAACCTATTTTCTGAAAGGACTGGGACATAGAAATCTTTAAATCTTGAGCTATTTTTTAAAGCTTTACTAAGGTATAATTTACATGTGCTAATACGAATATATTTAAAGTGTACAATTTGATAAGTTTTGACATAGGTGTGAACCTCTGAGACCATCATCATAGTCCTAATAGTGACCATATCTGTCATGGTATATTTACCTCATTCCTATTATAATCTCCTTGCCTTTCTCACCTCTCCAAGTAACCATTGATTTACTTTCCTTACAGTAGATACCTTGCATTTTCTTGAATTTATATTATTGGAATCATATGTTGTTTACCACATTTTTTTTGTTTTCCTTTATGTATCATAATTACTTTGAGATTCATCAGTGGTATATAGTGCTTTTGGTTTTTGTTTTGTTTTTGGCTGAGTAATATTTTTCGATATGCGACGGTTACTTTATCCATTCTCTATGGGCATTTGGCTTGTTTCTAGATTTTGACTTCTGAAAATAAGGCTGGTATAAAAATTGTGTTCTTTATATGAATATATGAAGAATATGTATGTTTCTTTTATCTTTTGTCAGTAACTTAGAATGTAATGCATGAGTCACAACTGTTTTACTTCTGTTTTTTTTTTTTTTGGCTGCGTTGGGTTTTTGTTGTGGCAAGTGGGCTCTTCGTTGCTGCCTGTGGGGTTTGTAGCCCTGCGGCATGTGGGATGTTAGTTCCCCGACCAGGGATCAATCCCCTGTCCCCTACATTTGAAGGCAGTTTCTTAACCACTGGATCACCAGGGAAGTCCCACAACTGTTTTACTTTTGAAGAAACTAACATATTGTGATCTAAAATGATTGGACCTTTTGCATCTTACCAGCAATGTATGAGAATTCCATTTCTTCCGTATTCTACTGAATACTTGGTTTATCAGTCGTGTTAATTTTAGCCTTTTAACTGAGTTTTTAGAGTTACATCACTTTTTGTTTTGAGTTTCTGTAAGGATTCATGATGAGCGTTTTTTCAGATGTTCATTTGCTATCTGTGTATCTTTGTTAAAATATTTGCTCAAATCTTTTTCTTTATTGACCTTTGGCTATTTTGCTTTAACAAATAGGACAGTGAAACAATAAAGATGTATGTTGGAATTTCACTCATTTTTTAATATTTTTAATATTATTTTTAAAAGTGATTTTGCTTTATGGAGTAACTTTACTGGCAGAATTTTCTCACTTGAAAAACATCTGCAGTATTCACAATGCAATGGATACTTAGACATACCATTTTAAATTTAATATACATTTTAAACATATTCTTTATATTCTTAAGTTCAGTCACTGAAGAATACAATAAAGCCTTGCTTTATAGTGCTTACACATTTTTCTGGTTTGTATCACCGTGGAAGTTGGGTTGGAGCAGATGGGGACAAGATTTATTTTTCTCTGTCTATCTATCTATCTATCTATCTATCTATCTATCTATCTATCTATCTATCTATCGTTGCGTTGGGTCTTTGTTGCTGCTCACGGGCTTTCTCTAGTTACAAGAGTGGGGACTACTCTTCATTGTGGTGCGTGGGCTTCTCATTGTGGTGGTTTCTTTTTGTTGTGGAGCACAGGCTCTAGGCTCATGGGCTTCAGTAGTTGTGGCTCACAGGCTCTAGAGCGCAGGCTCAGTGGTTGTGGTGCACGGGCTTTGTTGCTCCGTGGCATGTAGGATCTTCCCAGACCAGGGCTCGAACCTGTGTCCCCTGCATTGGCAGGTGGATTCTTAATCACTGCGCCACCAGGGAAGTCCCAGGGACAAGATTTCATCAGGATGGACTGGTCTTTCCTTTGAGTCCCAAAGCCTGGCTGGGGTGGGGTGGGGGGGATGAAGAGATCAGTGGTCAGACTCCACAAGTCCTCATCCAGGCTGCTGGGTTTAAACTCTGTATCCCTGACCAGTGCAAGGACCCACAGGCAAACACTCCTCCCGAGGCCTGTTTCCTCCTATGTAAGGTGGGGATTAGGAGCTGACCTGCCTCTGGTCCACTGAAAGATGTGAAGAGGGGAGCTGTCCATCCCTATGCAGCTCCCTTTGTGGGTGACATTCTGGTGCCAGCCACCTTTAGCTCCCCCTGATGTCCTCAGATCCCTCTAGCTCCAGACCCCTCTATCCCCAGGAGCATGTCAGAAATAAATGGGGCGTCTCACAACCCACGATCTGGATCAGCCCCCACGGACTTACATGCATCGAGGAGGGGAGGTGGCTGCTGGGTACTGAGGTCTCCGCGTGGATTCCCCAGTGGGAAATAATCTGGACAACTTGCTAAAGCTCCTTGAGCCTCAGTTTGCTGACTTGGACATAGAGGTGTTAACTTTGGCCCCTGGGAGGATCAATGAAAGTAACGAAACACTGAGCACTTAACACCTGAATTCCAGGGTTTGTATTTTGAGCTTGTATGTGACGTGTTTATTTAAAATTTTAATAGAAAATATTTTCATAAGTTTCCTTTTCACAATTCTCTTATTGTACTTAACTCTAACTTATTGGTATTTTTATTGTATTAGTAACATTCTCATTTTGTTCCATTTTATAGAGTGCCGTGTAATTTAATATAAATGCCATGTAAATATACTGTGAAATTTTACTCAATCCATATGTGTATCATTGTTATAGCATATTTCTCCTGAATCCATTTACTCTGTGAGATTGAGAACACACTCATTAATTGATGGATTATCACAGAAATAGTTTGATTCTTTTTCAAGTGTACGGAGAGATCTCTTACTTCTGTTTGCCCTAACTGATAAATTAATTCTCTTCAGAACTTCTTTAAACATATTTCATTTATTATGCTGAAATGCAAAATGACCAATTCTATTAGAGTATGTTATTTCACTTTTTAAAAAAATTAATTTATTTATTTGGTTGCCTTGGGGCTTTGTTGCTGCGCGTGGGCTTTTCTCTAGTTGTGGCGATCAGGGGCTACTCTTCGTCACAGTGTGCGCGGGCTTCTCATTGCAGTGGCCTCTCTTGTTGCAGAGCACAGGCTGTAGGCGCGCAGGCTTCAGTAGTTGTGGTGCACGGGCTTAGTTGCTCCGCGGCACGTGGGATCTTCCCGGACCAGGGCTCGAACCCGTATCTCCTCTATTGGCAGGGGGATTCTTAACCCCTGCGCCACCAGGGAAGTCCCCCAGAAAGTCTTTTCACGTAAGTTTTTTTATTCATTAGTCTTTTTTCCTTCCCCTGGAACTCAATGCAAGTTTTGTTTATTTAAAATAGTTTATTTAACATGATGTAAACAACAGATAACTACTTAGAAAATATTCTTATTTCAATGAATATTCATTTGAATGTACTGGAAAGGTTGCAAGTAAGTTTTGTTTTGTTTTGTTTTTTTCTTCCCTATTAAAAAGTGGGGCAGGGATTTACATTGTTACTTTTGTAATGTGGTCCCTGTCTCCATGTTAATGATGTTATAAGGAGAACATCACATACAAATGAAGTAAACAGTAAATTAGTTTTTGGGTTTTTTTAAATCAGTCATCAATTTTATACACATCAGTGTATACATGTCAATCCCAATCGCCCAATTCAGCACACCACCATCCCCACCCCACCACGGTTTTCCCCCCTTGGTGTCCATACGTTTGTTCTCTACATCTGTGTCTCAACTTCTGCCCTGCAAACCGGTTCATCTGTAGCATTTTTCTAGGTTCCACATACATGCGTTAATATACGATATTTGTTTTTCTCTTTCTGACTTACTTCACTCTGTATGACAGTCTCTAGATCCATCCATTTCTCAACAAATAACTCAATTTCATTCCTTTTTATGGCTGAGTAATATTCCATTGTATATATGTACCACATCTTCTTTATCCATTCGTCTGTCGATGTGCATTTAGGTTGCTTCCATGACTTGGCTATTGTAAATAGTGCTGCAATGAACATTGGGGTGCATGGGTCTTTTTGAATTATGGTTTTCTCTGGGTATATGCCCAGTAGTGGGATTGCTGGATCATATGGTAATTCTATTTTTAGTTTTTTAAGGAACCTCCATATTGTTCTCCATAGTGGCTGTATCAATTTACATTCCCACCAACAGTGCAAGAGGGTTCCCTTTTCTCCACACCCTCTCCAGCATTTATCGTTTGTAGATTTTCTGATGATGCCCATTCTAACTGGTGTGAGGTGATACCTCATTGTAGTTTTGATTTGCATTTCTCTAATAATTAGTGATGTTGAGCAGCTTTTCATGTGCTTCTTGGCCATCTGTATGTCTTCTTTGGAGAAATGTCTATTTAGGTCTTCTGCCCATTTTTGGATTGGGTTGTTTGTTTCTTTAATATTGAACTGAATGAGCTGTTTATATATTTTGGAGATTAATCCTTTGTCCGTTGATTCATTTGCAAATATTTTCTCCCATTCTGAGGGTTGTCTTTTCATCTTGTTTATGGTTTCCTTTGCTGTGCAAAAGTTTTGAAGTTTCATTAGGTCCCATTTATTTATTTTTGTTTTTATTTCCATTACTCTAGGAGGTGGATCAAAAAAGATCTTGCTGTGATTTATGTCAAAGAGTGTTCTTCCTGTGTTTTCCTCTAAGAATTTTATACTGTCCGGTCTTACATTTAGGTCTCGAATCCATTTTGAGTTTATTTTTGTGTATGGTGTTAGGGAGTATTCTAATTTCATTCTTCTACCTGTAGCTGTCCAGTTTTCCCAGCACCACCTATTCAAGAGACTGTCTTTTCTCCATTGTATATCTTTGCCTCCTTTGTCATAGATTAGTTGACCATAGGTGCGTGGGTTTATCTCTGGGCTTTCTATCTTGTTCCATTGATCTATGTTTCTGTTTTTGTGCCAATACCATATTGTCTTGATTACTGTAGCTTTGTAGTATAGTCTGAAGTCAGGGAGTCTGATTCCTCCAGCTCCATTTTTTTGCCTCAAGACTGCTTTGGCTATTCGGGGTCTTTTGTGTCTCCATACAAATTTTAAGATGATTTGTTCTAGCTCCGAAAAAAATGCCATTGGTAATTTGATAGGGATTGCATTGAATCTGTAGATTGCTTTGGGTAGTATACTCATTTTCACAATGTTGATTCTTCCAATCCAAGAACATGGTATATCTCTCCACCTGTTGGTATCATCTTTAACTTCTTTCATCAGTGTCTTATAGTTTTCTGCATACAGGTCTTTCATCTCCCTAGGTAGGTTTATTCCTAGGTATTTTATTCTTTTTGTTGCAGTGGTAAATGGGAGTGTTTCCATAATTTTCAGATTTTTCATCATTAGTGTATAGGAATGCAAGAGATTTCTGTGCATTAATTTTGTATCCTGCAACTTTACCAAATTCATTGATTAGCTCTAGTAGTTTTCTGGTGGCATTTTTAGGATTCTCTATGTGTAGTATCATGTCATCTGCAAACAGTGACAGTTTTACTTTTTCTTTTCCAATTTGTATTCCTTTTATTTTTTTTTCTTCTCTGATTGCTGTGGCTAGGACTTCCAAAACTATGTTGAATAATAGTGGTGAGGGTGGACATCCTTGTCTCTTTCCTGATCTTAGAGGAAATGCTTTCAGATTTTCACCATTGAGAATGATGTTTGCTGTGGGTTTGTTGTATATGGCCTTTATTATGTTGAGGTAGGTTCCCTCTATGCCCACTTTCTGGAGAGCTTTTTTTTTTTAATCATAAATGGGTGTTGAATTTTGTCAAAAGCTTTTCCTGCATCTATTGAGATGATCATATGGTTTTTATTCTTCAATTTGTTAATATGGTGTATCACATTGATTGATTTCCATATATTGAATATTGAAGAATCCTTGCATCCCTGGGATAAATCCCACTTGATCGTGGTGTATGATCCTTTTAATGTGTTGTTGGATTCTGTTTGCTAGTATTTTGTTGAGGATTTTTGCATCTATATTCATCAGTGATATTGGTCTGTAATTTTCTTTTTTTGTAGTGTCTTTGTCTGGTTTTGGTATCAGGGTGATGGTGGCCTCATAGGATGAGTTTGGGAGTGTTCCTTCCTCTGCAATTTTTTGGAAGAGTTTGAGAAGGATGGGTGTTAGCTCTTCTCTAAATGTTTGACAGAATTCACCTGTGAAGCCATCTGGTCCTGGACTTTTGTTTGTTGGAAGATTTTTAATCACAGTTTCAATTTCATTACTTGTGATTGGTCTGTTCATATTTTCTGTTTCTTCCTGGTTCAGTCTTGGAAGGTTATACCTTTCTAAGAATTTGTCCATTTCTTCCAGGTTGTCCATTTTATTGGCATAGAGTTGCTTGTAGTAGTCTCTTAGGATCCTTTGTATTTCTGTGGTGTCTGTTGTAACTTCTCCTTTTTCATTTCTAATTTTATTGATTTGAGTCCTCTCCCTCTTTTTCTTGATGAGTCTGGCTAATGGCTTATCAATTTTGTTTATCTTCTCTAAGAACCAGCTTTTAGTTTTATTGATCTTTGCTATTGTTTTCTTTGTTTCTATTTCATTTATTTCTGCACTGATCTTTATGATTTCTTTCCTTCTGCTAACTTTGGGTTTTGTTTGTTCTTCTTTCTCTAGTTCCTTTAGGTGTAAGGTTAGATTGTTTACTTGAGATTCTTCTTGTTTCTTTAGGTAGGCTTGTATTGCTATAAACTTCCCTCTTAGAACTGCTTTTGCTGCATCCCATAGGTTTTGGGTCGTCGTGTTTTCATTGTCATTTGTCTCTAGGTATTTTTTGATTTCCTCTTTGATTTCTTCAGTGATCTCTTGGTTATTTAGTAACGTATTGTTTAGCCTCCATGTGTTTGTGCTTTTCACGTTTTTTTCCCTGTAATTCATTTCTAATCTCATAGCGTTGTGGTCAGAAAAGATGCTTGATATGATTTCAATTTTCTTAAATTTACTGAGGCTTGATTTGTGACCCAAGATGTGATCTATCCTGGAGAATGTTCCGTGTACACTTGAGAAGAAAGTGTAATCTGCTGTTTTTGGATGTAATGTCCTATAAATATCTAATTAAATCTATCTGGTCTATTGTATCATTTAAAGCTTCTGTTTCCTTATTTATTTTCATTTTGTATGATCTGTCCATTGGTGTAAGTGAGGTGTTAAAGTCCCCCACTATTATTGTGTTACTGTCAATTTCCTCTTTTATAGCTGTTAGCAGTTGCCTTATGTATTGAAGTGCTCCTATGTTGGGTGCATATATATTTATAATTGTTATATCTTCTTCTTGGATTGATCATTATGTAGTGTCCTTCCTTGTCTCTTGTAACATTCTTTATTTTAAAGTCTATTTTATCTGATATGAGTATAGCTACTCCAGCTTTCTTTTGATTTCCATTTGCATGGAATATCATTTTCCATCCCTTCACTTTCAGTCTGTATGTGTCCCTAGGTCTGAAGTGGGTCTCTTGTAGACAGCATATATATGGGTCTTGTTTTTGTATCCATTCAGCAAGCCTGTGTCTTTTGGTTGGAACATTTAATCCATTCACGTTTAAGGTAATTATCAATATGTATGTTCCTATGACCATTTTCTTAATTGTTTTGTGTTTGTTTTTGTAGGTCCTTTTCTTCTCTTGTGTTTCCCACTTGGCAAAGTTCCTTTAGCATTTGTTGTAGAGCTGGTTTGGTGGTGCTGAATTCTCTTAGCTTTTGCTTGTCTGTAAAGCTTTTGATTTCTCCATCAAATCTAAATGAGATCTTTGCCGGGTAGAGTAATCTTGGTTGTAGGTTCTTCCCTTTCATCACTTTAAGTATATCATGCCACTCCCTGCTGTCTTGTAGAGTTTCTGCTTAGAAATCAGCTGTTAACCTTATGGGAGTTCCCTTGTATATTATTTGTCATTTTTCCCTTGCTGCTTTCAATAATTTTTCTTTGTCTTTAATTTTTGCCAATTTGATTACTATGTGTCTCGGTGTGTTTCTCCTTGGGTTTATCCTGTATGGGACTCTCTGTGCTTCCTGGACTTGGGTTTGTATTTCCTTTCCCATGTTAGGGAAGTTTTTGACTATAATCTCTTCAAATATTTTCTCTGGTCCTTTCTCTCTCTCTTCTCCTTCTGGGACCCCTATAATGCAAATGTTGTTGCGTTTAATGTTGTCCCAGAGGTCTCTTAGGCTGTCTTCATTTCTTTTCATTCTTTTTTCTTCAGTCTGTTCCACAGCAGTGAATTCCACCATTCTGTCTTCCAGGTCACTTATCCATTCTTCTGCCTCAGTTGTTCTGCTATTGATTCCTTCTAGTGTATTTTTCATTTCAGTTATTGTATTGGTCATCTCTGTGTGTTCTTTAATTCTTCTAGGTCTTTGTTAAACATTTCTTGCATCTTCTCGATCTTTGCCTCCATTCTTATTCTGAGGTCCTGGATCATCTTCACTATCATTATTCTGAATTCTTTTTCTGGAAGGTTGCCTATCTCCACTTCATTTAGTTGTTTTTCTGGGGTTTTATGTTGTTCCTTCATCTGGTATATAGCCCTCTGCCTTTTCATCTTTTCTATCTTTCTGTGAATGTGGTTTTTGTTCCACAGGCTGCAGGATTGTAGTTTTTCTTGCTTCTGCTGTCTGCCCTCTGGTGGTTGAGGCTATCTAAGAGGCTTGATGGGAGGCTCTGGTGGTGGGTAGAGCTGACTGTTGCTGTGGTGGTGAGAGCTCAGTTGCAAGTAAGTTTTTAAGAAATCCTGCTCAGTGAAATGTGGCTGATAAAAGTATGTGATAAAGTAATAAATATATAATTCTATAAGTATTCTATAGTCAGAATGTTTTGGAAACATTTAAAATTATCAGTCCTCTTTAATTCTGGCTGGTTATAGGTAGATTTTGAAATCAAAATGAAATTTTCACAAATTAGATTATTGTATAGTAATTGGATAGTTTTCACAAAAATTGCCTGTTGCAAAATGTTGCCCAATGTTTTTATGGTTTTATGGATACTGAAAATATAGACAATTTTTTTTACATTATACATGTAATTTTTGTCATTTAAATTTTTAGTTGTTACTATATTTTGCCGCAGCAGTGAAATCCCAGAATCCTAACCACTAGGCCACCAGAGAACTCCCCACTTGAATTTTTATTTACAAAAATCAAAAGTATATTTTGTGGCCTTAAATAGGTGCTTAGCTTGTAATGACTTGCACACTTCAGTTTATTAAAAAAGAAAAATCTTTTTTTTACATTTTTAATTTTAATTTTTTAATTGAAGTATAGTTGCTGTACAGTATTATATAAGTTACAGGTGTACAATATAGTGATTCATAAGTTTTAAAGGTTATACTCCATTTATAGTTATAAAATATTGTCTATATTCCCCGTGTTGTTCAATATATCCTCGTAGTTTATTTTATACCTAATAGTTTGTACCTCTTACTCCTCTACCCCTCTATTGCCCCTTCCCCCTTCTGTCTCCCTTCTGGTAACCATTAGTTCTCTATATTTGTGAGCCTGTTTCTTTTTTGTTATATTCACTAGTTTGTTGTATTTTTTATATTCCACATATAAGTGATATCATACAGTATTTGTCTTTCTCTGTCTGACTTACTTCACTTTGTATGATAATCTCTAGGTCCATCCATGTTGCTGCAAATGTCAAATTTCCTTCTTTATGGCTAAGTAGTATCCCATCATACATTGCATTGGCCAAAAAGTTCGTTCGGGTTTTTGTGTACGATGCTATGGAAAAACCCAAATGAACTTTTTGGCCAACACAATATATACCACATCTTTTAAAACCATTCATCTATTGATGGGCATTTAGGTTGCCTCCATATCTTGGCCATTGTAAATTATGCTGCTGTGAACATTGGGATGCATGTATCTTTTTGAATTAGTGTTTTTGGTATTTTTGGATATATACCCCGGAGTGCAATTGCTGGGTCATGTGCTCATTCTGTTTTTAGTTTTTTAAACCTCCATACTGTTTTCCACAATGGCTGCACGGATTTACATTGCCACCAACAGTGTATGAGGGTTCCCCTTTTTCCACACCCTCTCCAGCATTTATTATTTTAAGACTTTTTGTGTTTTTCTTTTGCCGTGCTGTGCGGCTTGTGGGATCTCAGTTTCCCGACGAGGGATTGAACCCGGGCCATGGCAGTGAAGCCCAGAATCCTAACCACTAGACCACCAGGGAACTCCCTATTTGTAGACTTTTTGATGATAGCCATTCTGACCTGTCAGCCTTTCTCTGTACACTTAACCCTCATTTGAAGCCCAGCCCCAGTGTCCCTTCACTTCAGGTCAAGTTGCTCTATCAGAGAGCCGCTGTGCCCATGAACTAATCTGCCAGCCTAGCTGAAACACCCCAGGCACCACCAAGGCTCACAACAAAATCCTAGTGATTCTGTAGAGCAGTGAATAAACAGCAGGCTTCAATGTCATCTTGCCTCAGTTACAACTGTCTCCACACCCATCTCATGTGCACACATTCCTCAGCATCCTTGGCCACCTGACAAATTAGCCTCTCTCCCACACCAGTGCTTATGATGCCCCCCACCTTCACTCAGGTACCCAAGCTCTCTATGCACTTGTGGCACCCACCCTCCTCTTTCTGATTTGCTATTGGCATTACCATCATATTCAGGATTCCTCCTACTAATATCAACAAAAGGTCCCCCTTGTCCACAAACCATCCACCACATTTTGTACATGTGTCCATCCAGAAGCCCTTCCCTTAGTTCCAGACCTGTGTGTCCAGCTGCCTGCTAAATAACTCCACTCTTTTGTTCTATGAAATATCTCATACCCTCAACTTGGCCAAAAAGGAAACTGCTGATATCCCCAATGAGAATTATTTCCACTATAGAACACCCAACACAGCTGATGGAGCTTCCATCCTTCCACCTCCCAACACGAAAAATCTTGGTGTCATACCTGACTCCTACTTTACTTTCTCTCAACATCACAATCCGAAAAACCAGGCTGTCCCGTTTTAGAAATTTATTTATTTATTTTTGGCTGCATTGGATCCTTGTTACTGCATGTGGGCTTTCTCTAGTTGTGGTGGGCAGGGGCTACTCTTTGTTTTGGTGCTCAGGCTTCTCATTGCGGTGGCTTCTCTTGTTGCGGAGCACAGGCTCTAGGTGCGTGGGCTTCAGTAGTTGTGGCACTTGGGCTCAGTAGTTGTAGCTCACGGGCTCTAGATCACAGGCTTAGTAGTTGTGGTGCATGGGCTTAGTTGCTCCATGGCATGTTGGATCTTCCCGGACCAGGGCTCGAACCCGTGTCCCCTGCATTGGCAGGTGGATTCTTAACCACCACGCCACCAGGGAAGTCTGGCTGTCCTGTTTTAAAAAACTGATTCAAAAATTCATTAACTTCTCCCACCTCCACAACCACGACAATGGCCCACACTGACAGCACTCAGCCCAATGTCTTGGAGGTGAAACCAACTGGAACCCTGGATGTGGGATTTCCACCAGGCAGATTCCTGGGGGCAGTACCCATCCAGCACAGTTGCAGGGATAGGACCACTACTCCAGTGGGTCTGGAAGGCAGAGCATTGAGCCAAAAATGATTATTTATGAGCCATAAGATCTCATGATGTTTGCCTTGCTAGGTTTTGGACTTGTTTAGGACCCCTCACTCCTTTATTTCCCATTTCCCCCATTTGTAATGGAAATGTCTATCCTATGCCTGTCCCACTATTACATTTTGGAAGCATGGAGCTTTTGGTTTCACACCTGGAGAGCAGTTTTGCCTCAGGATTGATTATACTTTGGGTCTCATTCATATCTGACTTAGATGATATGTAGATGAGTCTTTGAACTTTCTAATATCACACTAAAACTTACTATAAAGTTACACACTTTTTCTTTCATGTTTCCTTTCTGTGTTCATTGAAGAGTGTAAGCTGCATGAAAACAGAGGTTTTTGTCTGTCATGGTTCTCATGCACCTGAAACAGTGCCTGACACTGAGTATTTTGTTCAATGAAAATTTATTAGAACCGTGAATAAACATGGCACCCGAAATTCTTGTTCACTTTTACTGGTCTGACTACTCTTAACATCCACTCCAATTCTTTCTCCAAGCCGGTATTAATGTTTTCAAGAATAAAAGCCCTACCAAAAGTTCTCTGAAGTATTAACTGTCTTCAACATCATCTACTATTTCCCCAGAGCGATATCTGCCCCTGTCTTTGAATAACTACATAAATATTAATAACTTTCCAACACCTGCATTTCAAAACTGTTTTTCTGATATTATCTCATTTCCCCATGAAGAACTCTACCTGCAATCACTGGAAAATGATAATCACTTACCAGCAAGGACACGAGATCATAAGCTTAAGACACCCTCCTTTATATGAGTGTTCAGATACTCCCTTCCACACGTGCTGTGACTTTGAAAGTTGTAGCTATTGGCCCATACTACAATGACATTAGTTAAGTTGCTCTCCATTTGAGATAGATGTCTGTACACTAAAAGGAATTGAGTTTATGTTAGGAAATGGAATAAGATATTATATGGATGAAAGTGTTTCTTAATGGGTAGGACACAATCACCGACTCTATAGGCAAGAGAGAAGCTTTGTGTGGAACCGGAGGTAAAACTCCTGCTTGTCCACCTAATTTAGAATATCCATCTTCTTTCTTCACAGTCATGGCACTGTACGGACTGATTTCTCTTGCTCATAGCCTATCATGATACAACTCAGAAAACTGACTATGGCTTCAGATACATGCATTTGAAGAACAGTTATATAATGTGTCCAGCTACGCGCTGAGTCATGTCTGAACGACTCTATAATAATATGGCCATTTAGATCTGTACATTTGAGAGCATCTCAAATAATATTTTTACTTTCTGGGAGCTGACTGAGCATCACGAAGTCTGACATTTTGTCACTTTGCTGCACTTAACAACGAACAGAGCCCCTCCCTTCCTTGAGGTAGAATGATTGCTTTCCAGCATCCCTCCCGGTGCCGCGTGGCAAAAGTTCTGGTCGGTCAGAAAGGAGAACCCCCTTTGCGGCGGCTTCTAAAGCCCTGCGAACTACATTACCCGGAAGATCCTGCACCGAGGTGAGCCAAGGCACACCAGGATAAATGCATTTCCGGGAGAATTCTTCACGTCGGGGCGGGACATCCGGCCTCCTCCTCGTGGCGGCCATTTTAACTGCGCTGGGTCTGTTCTCGCTACGGGGCACCGGGGTGACGGGACTGAAAAAAATGCGAGAGGAGGCACTGTCCGCGCGCCACAGAGGCGGGTCTGAGGTTCGGCGACACCGCCCGGAGTGCCCCGCGTCAGGCCCGGGAGACGGACCGCCGTGTCCGCGTCCCACCTCCTCTCTCGACGCTCACGGCCCCGTTCCGCCCACGGACTGCTATGGCGTCTGCGGCGGCGGCGCTGAGGGACCCGCCTCAGGTAGACGCTCGGCCTCCGGGCCCTCACCGCCCTCACCCCACCGGACACTAAAGCCCCGAGTGCGGGGCGCCTGCTCATGTGCCCGCAGCCCAGGCTGTGTCCAGGACTGTGAGGCGGTCCTGGGTGGGGCCCTGTTTCTGACAGTGTGATGGCGCGTGGGAGAGGGTGGCATGCGGAGGGACCGGCAGGTGCAAAATCTTGGAGGTCGGGCTGAGGCGGGAGGATTCGGGAAACCTGGGGTCCATCTGATGTCTGCAGGAAACAGAGTGAGCCGGAGTGGCACCTGGACCGGCAGAGAGGTTGTTCCTTTTTCTGAGGGACCTGGAGGCCGTGGAGGTTAGTGGACAGAAGAGGGATACATTATGTGTTAGGGTTTTAAAAGTTATCAAAATGCTGCTCAGAGAGGGAACAGACTGGAATGTGGGTAACGAAGACATTGAGACAGAGAGAAGTAGAGCCTTTGTCCAAGGTCAGAGATCTGGGAAGAGGCAGCTCTAAGATTGAAACCCAGACGTTAGTAAGTTACCCGAGGTCCAGGTTCCAGGGTTGGGTGGGAATACAGGGGAGTCCTGCGCACATGGAGCCCAGCCATGGTTGCCTTCCACTTCCCACGTGTTCTGAACGTTGCAAAAGCACTTAGGGATCCTACACAAGGCAGGAGAGGGTGTCCCAGTCCCTCACTGGTAGTGACACCACCCATAGGGTGGCTGGGTATTGTGTCTTGAGAGTCTTCCCTTGATATAGTCTCAGCTCTTAGCTCTGCGGGCCCTGAGGATATTCTCAAGCTGTGGATCCTGTGTGCAGGACAAGGGTAACATACAGGTGTTCACTTTCCTGACAACCTGTGTAAACTGTTGGAACCTGTACGGAAGGTTATCCCAGGAGCAGATACTAGCATGTGCAAATACTTGGAGGTGTGACTGAGTTGGGAACAGGGTACAGCAGGTCTTCATTCTTTCGGTTAGGAACAAAGAGCAGGGGACCTGGTAATTAGGCCTATGATGTGGCTGTCTGAGAAGTTGGGCATCATTTATGGAAGTAATGAGAGGTTTGAATAAGAGGAAGTGTTGGTACTAACCAGGGTTCAGTAGGCTCCATTTGGCTGGAGAGAAGAGAAAAGACTATGGAGTTAAGGAAGGAGGCAGTGAGCCCAGGAAGAGGTTACTGTTGTAATCCAGGTGAGTGTTGAAGGAACAGAACTGTGGCCATGAAGGTAGGAGACAAGTTTGGATTCTACGTACATTTTTTAAAAAGAGCCAAGTAGATTTTTGGATGTTGTAGGTAAGGGAGAGGTTAGGGATGACTCCAGGGTTTTTGGCCCTAGGAGCTGAAGGAATGGATCCTTCATCAACTTGGATGTGACAGATGCAGTAAGTTTATTTCCTTGTGCATATCAGAAATTTTGTTTTGGTCTTTTTATGGGTCTGGGGTGTTTCAGAGTACAGTGAGTGGAGCCATCAAATGGGCAGCTGGACATATATGTCTGAAATTTAGGGAAGGGCTCCGGATGGAGACTTTCAAGAGTGGTGGCTATTATAAGGACCAGAGCAGAGATGTGGATGACATTTCAAAAGTAGAATGCAGGTTAGAGTTGTAATGCTATTAGCGCATCAGAAAGACTAGGGTGCATGCCGAGGAGTGGTTCTCTTGCTTAGCACCTGGTTGAGGTTCCTGACTATAAAAAACACAGGTGAGAGAGAGAATGGCTCTGGATTGTCTGGGAGAGAAGATGATCTGGCAGGTGACCAAGGCTACCATGGGATGAATGGGTGCAAAATACGTGGTTTGGGAAGCAGAGAAATAATTGAGACAATTTGACACTGAGGCCAGGGCTCCTGCTAATTCACTACTGTCCAGATTCTCCAGAATTGTGTAGTGAGCCTTGTTGGGGTCTAGAGTGTTTTAGTCTTGCTGGTGGATAAGATCCAGGGTAAATGGAGTCATTTGTGAAAGTCGTTATGCCTGGCAGGGAGATTGTAAGGGCTGGGGTTGTGAGGAAGTTTGAGTAGAGAGAGGAGGGTTGTGACTGTTGAGGGGACAGGCAATCAGACAGTGCATCACAGAAGTAGAAGAATGTCATGGGTGTCTGTAATTCACATGTGGTTCTGAGTGGCTAATATTGAAGCAAGGATCAGAAGCAGGTGGAGAGGCCTGCAAAGCTGCATGTGGGACTTTCCCTGGTATTGGGATTCATCAGAGGTCTCGGATGGTACTGAGTCGTGTTTGAGCGTCAAGGACTCTCTGGAAGCTATGGGCCACGTTTATGAGTGAGTAGAGGGAAATGCCTGTGTTGTAGAACAGGGAGGTGGCAGAACTGGGAGTGTAGCCCTGGGGAGTGATGATGTTAGAGAGTGAGAGTCTACAGAATGATGTGCTGATAGCCCCATGGCCCTGGTATTGGGGACTTAATGGTGAAGCATGAGCCCAGGTTTGACTGTGTCTTGTATGTACAGTCTGGGAGACTCCAGGGGAATTGCTTGGCAGGAGGGATGGGGCTCTGCTAGCCAGGCCCAGAGCTTACATGGCATCTATATGTCTCCCTGACTGTTATTGCTGAGGGCTGAACACAATGGTTTATGGCACCTGAGGAGAGAGTGAGCATCAGTAGCACCAGGTCCTGGTATCTCCTTTGAGGTGGGAAGCTTGGGAGGAGGATGATAGTGGGGTAGATTGTGTGGTGATGGACTGTGGGTTCTCAGAGTGTTCATTGTTTCATCTGTCCCCATGTTGACAGGATAGTATGACCTTTGAAGACATTGCCGTGTACTTCTCGTGGGAGGAATGGAGGCTCCTTGATGAGGTTCAGAGGCACTTGTACCACGATGTGATGCTGGAAAACTTTACACTCATATCCTCACTGGGTAAGACTCTCACAGCCTTCCCAGTGACCTGGAGTGAGCTCTGTATTCTGGCTCACCCCCCTTTTCTGTGGGGGTGCTCTGTCCTTGTAACATGTGGACCTCAGGCACTGCTTGTTTCCACAGCTTTCTGGGTAGTTGCTGTGGTAGGTATGCCTGGGTTGTTTGCACTCCATTCTTCTCTCCCCAGCAACCCCAATATTTGCTGTACCGGATCGTCACTGGGAAGAATTTGAGGTCTGTAGTCCTGCAGTGTGTTTAATGATCTGTACCATCTTGTAACTGAAGGTTTGTGCTTTTCGAGCAACAACTTCCCATTTCTCCCATCCCACAGCCCCTGGCCTTCTACTCTCTGTTTCTGTGAGTTCAACAATTTTGTTTGTTTTAAATTCTACATGTAAGTGATATCATACATTATTTGGAATAATGTCCGTCTGGTTCATCCATGTTGTCCCATATGGCAGGACTTCCTTTGTTTGTAAGGCTAAATAATATTCAAGGCATGCATGTGTATGTGTGAGTATATCACACCTTGTTTATCCATCCCTACGTGGGTGGACACTCAGGTTGTTTCCATATCTTGTGTATTATCCATAATGCTGCTGTGAACGTGACAGTGCAGGTTATCTTTTCCCCTTTGGATTTCATTTCTTTTGGCTATATTCCAAGCAGTGGGACTGCTGGATTGTATGATAGTTCTGTTTTGAATTTTTGAGGAACTTCCATACTGTTTATTCATAATGCCTGTACCAGTTTATCTTGCTACCAAGTGTACAAGGGTTCCCTTATCTGTATACCTTTGCCAACCCTTACCTCTTTCTTCCTCCCTCCCTCCCTCCCTCCTTCCCTCCTTCCCTCCTTCCCTCCTTCCCTCCCTCCCTTCCCTTTTCTTTCTTCTTTCCTTCCTTCCTTCCTTCCTTCCTTCCTCCCTTCCTTCCTTCCTTCCTTCCTTCCTTTCTCTCTCTCTCTCTCTTTCTTTCTTTCTTTCTTTCTTTCTTTCTTTCTTTCTTTCTTTCTTTCTTTCTTTCTTTCTTTCTTTTTCTTTCTTTCATTCTTTCTTTCTTTCTTTCTTTCTTTCTTTCTTTCTTTCTTTCTTTCTTTCTTTCTTTCTTTCTTTCTTTCTTTCCTTTCTTCCTTTCTTCCTTCCTTCCCTTCCTTCCTTCCTTCCTTCCTTCCTTCCTTCCATCCTTCCTTCCTTCCTTCCTTCCTTCCTTCCTTCTTTCCTTCCTTCCTCTCTCTCTCTTTCTTTTTCTTTCTTTCCTGGAGTATTGGTGCTTTACAGTATTGTGTTAGTTTGTACTGTACAGCAAAGTGCATCAGCTATACATATACATATATCCCCTATTTTTTGGATTTCCTTCTCATTTAGGTCACCATAGAGCATTGAGTAGAGTTATCTGTGCTATGCAGTATGTTCTCATTAGTTACCTACTTTATACACAGTATCAATAGTGTATATATGTCAATCCCAATCTCCCAATTCATCCCACCCTCTTGTCTTTTTGATGATAGCCATCCTAACAGTTATATAGTAATATCTCATTGTGGTTTAGATTTACATTTCCCTGATGATTAGTGAGGAAGAACAATTTTTCATATACTTGTTAGCCATTTGTATATCATCTTTGGAATAATGCCTAATTAGATCCTCTGCCCATATTTTTATTTTGTAAACACAGGTACAAAGTTTATTGCTAGAGACATAGCACAACAGCAAGTGGGAGAGCACACCAAGAAACAGATTGCTTAGTTAAGACACTCTGCCCATATTTTAATCAGATTATTCTGTTCTTGCTGATTTGTATGAGTACATTACGTGTTTAAAATATTATCCCTTTATTAGGTACATGGCTTGCAAATATTTTCTCCCATTCTGTAGGTGGCATTTTAATTTTTTTGATTGTTTCTTTTGCTGTGCAGAAAAGCTTTTTCGGTTGATGCAGTTTCACTTGTTATTTTTTTTCCCTGTACTTTTCATGTTGTATTAAAAAAAAAATCATTACCAAGACAACTGCCAAGTAGCGTATTCCCTGTT
Source organism: Balaenoptera physalus (assembly GCF_965194825.1). Lineage (NCBI taxonomy): Eukaryota > Metazoa > Chordata > Mammalia > Artiodactyla > Balaenopteridae > Balaenoptera > Balaenoptera physalus. The sequence continues at coordinate 799,866 of NC_138900.1, forward strand.
TTTTTCCCCCAAGGAGTTTTACATTTTCATGTCTTCTGTTTAACTCTTCAATCTACTCTGAGTTAATTATTAGTAGTAGGGGCCCGGTTTCATTGTTTTGCATGTGAATATCCAGTTTTCCCAACACCTTTTATTGAAGAGACTGTCCTTTCCCCATCCTGTGTTCTTTGCACCCTTGTCAAAGATTAGTTTACCATATATGTTTGGGACTTTTTCCTGGGTTCTTTATCCTGTTCCATTCCTCTGTGTGTCTGTTTTTATGACAGTACCATACTGTTTTGATTACTGCAGCTTCACAATGTATTTCAAAATCAGGAAGTTTGATATCTTCAGCTCTGATCTTCTTGCTCAAGATTGCTTTGACTCTTTGAGGTCATTTGTGGCTTTAGGATTCATGTTCTATTTCTGTGAAAAATTCCATTGTGATTTTGATAGGAATTGTATTGAATCTGTATATCGCATTGTGTAGTGTGGACATTGTAACATTATTCTTCCTATACAAGGACATCGGATATCTTTTCATTTATTTGTGTCACTTGCTTTTATCAGTCTCTTACAATTTTCAGAGTCCAGATCTTTTACTTTCTTGGTTAAATTTATTCATAGTTTCTTATTCCGATATTTCATTCTTAGTTTATAGAAATGCAACTGATTTTTGCATATTGATTTTGTGTCCTGCAACTTTACTGAATTTGTTTAATATTTGTAACACTTTTAGGGGAGAGTCTTTAGGGTACTCTATATATAAGATCATGCCTTCTGCAGACTCAGTTTTACTTCTTTTAAGATTTTATTATTATTACTTTTTTCTCTTGACCAAGTGTTCTGGGTATGCCTTCCAGAACAATACTGAATAGAAATGAGGACAGTGAGCATCTTTTTTTTTTTTTTTTTAATAAATTTATTTATTTATTTTTGGCTGCATTGGGTCTTTGTTGCTGTGTGCGGGCTTTCTCTAGTTGTGGCGAGCGGGGGCTACTCTTCATTGTGGTCAGCAGCTTCTCATTGCAGTGGCTTCTCTTGTTGCGGAGCACGGGCTCTGGGCGCATGGGCTTCTTCGTTGCACTGCGTGGGTGCAGTTGTTAAGAATCCACCTGCCAGTGCAGGGGATATGGGTTCGAGCCCAGGTCTGGGAAGATCCCACATGCTGCAGAGTAACTAAGCCCGTGCGCCACAACTACTGAGCCTGTGCTCTAGAGCCCATGAGCCAAACTACTGAGCCCACATACCACAACTACTGAAGCCCGTGCTCCACAACAAGAGAAGCCACTGCAATGAGAATCCTGTGCGCTGCAACAAGGAGTAGCCTCCGCTCACTGGAACTAGAGAAAGCCCACATGCAGCAATGAAGACCCAAGGAAGGGAGGGAGGGAGGAAGGAAGGAAGGAAGGCAAACAATGGCTGTATTTCTCTGTGCTGTAAAATATATCCTTGTTGCTTAGCTTGTTGGGAGATTTTTTTTTTAAATAAATATACTATATGTCTTTTTTTATATATATATAAATTTATTTATTTATTTTTGGCTGTGTTGGGTCTCCGTTTCTGTGCGAGGGCTTTCTCTAGTTGCAGCGAGTGGGGGCCACTCTTCATCGCGGTGCACGGGCCTCTCACTATCGCGGCCTCTCTTGTTGCGGAGCACAGGTTCCAGACGCGCAGGCTCAGTAGTTGTGGCTCATGGGCCCAGTTGCTCTGTGGCATGTGGGATCTTCCCAGACCAGGGCTCAAACCCCTGTCCCCTGCATTGGCAGGCAGATTCTCAACCACTGCGCCACCAGGGAAGCCCTTGTTGGGAGATTTTTGATTAATGATTCAGTTTCCTTACTTGTTACTGACCTATTCAGATTTTTTTCTTCATGATTTAGTGTTGCTAAGTTGTTTGTTTCAAAGAATTTCTTCTACTTTATCCAGTTTGTTGGCATTTAATTGTTCATTATAGTTTTTTATGATCTTTGTGTATCTATAGTATCAGTTGTAATATCTCCTCCATTTCTGATTTCATTTATTTGAGTCTCCTCTTTTCTAATTTAATGTAGCTGAAGGTTTGTCAATTTTGGTTCTTTTCAAAAACCAGCTCTTAGCTTTGTTAACCTTACTATTGTTTCTTCAGTCTGTATTTTATTTCTGCTCTGACCCTTGTTATTTCCTTCCTTCTACATTTGAGCTTAGTTGTTTTTTTCCTAGTTCCTTGTGGTGTAAAGTGAGTTTCTGTATTTGAGATTTTTCTTTTTCCTTAATATAGACATTTATTGCTATCAGGTTTACTTTTAGAAATTCTTTTGCTACATCTCATAAGTTTTGGTGTGTTTTGATCCATTTTATTTTGTCTCAAGATAATTTTACTTTTCCTTCTGATTTTGTTTCTTCAACACATTAATGGTTCAGGAATGTGTTTTTTTTTTTTTAATATTCATTTATTTATTTATTTGGTTGCATGGGGTCTTAGTTGCAGCATGTGTGCTCCTTAGTTGAGGCTTGCCAGCTCCTTAGTTGTGGCACATGGGCTCCTTAGTTGTGGCATGTGAACTCTTAGTTGCAGCATGCATGTGGGATCTAGTTCCCTGACCAGGGATTGAACCTGGGCCCCCTGCATTGGGGGCGTGGAGTCTTATCCACTGCGCCACCAGGGAAGTCCCAGGAATGTGTTGTTTAATGTTCATATATGTTTGGACTTTCCTGCATTCACAAATATATTATGTTACTGATTTTTAGTTTCCAACCCTTATGGCTGGATAAGATTCTTGATATGATTTCAGTCTTAAATGTGTTAAGACTTGTTTTGTGACCTAACATATGATCTCTCTTAGAGAGTGTTCTGTGTCCACTTGAAAAGAATGTATTCTGCTGTAGTTGAATTGCATGTTCTGTGTATGTTTGTTAGGTTGAGGTGGTCTAAAGTTCCATTCAGTATTTGGTCAATGTTTGAGCTAAAATGTCATTAAATATTTCCTTATTGATTTTCTATTTGGTTAATCTACCCATTCTCAAAAGATGGGTATTGGAGTCTGCTAATACTATTTCATTGCTTTCTTTTCTACTTTCCACTTTCTTAATGTTTGCCTTATACATTTAATTGCCCTGGTGTTAGATGCATATTACTTATAATATGTTCTGTTCTCTTGATGAGTCAACACCTTTATTATTATTTAATCACTTTCTTTGTCTCTTGTGATAGGTTTTGAGTTAAAGTTTATTTTTCTTGCCTAAATGTAGGCTATTTATAAGAATAAGCTACTGATTTTTGGTTTCCATTTGTATGGAGTTTTTTTTCAGTTCCTTCTCTTTCAGCTTATTTGTGTCCTTAAAGCTGAAGCGAGTCTCTTGAAGGCTTTATCCTCAGCCACTGTGTGTCTTCTGAATGGAGAGAATTTTGTAAGGACTTTCTAATTGCCATATTGTTAATTTTTGTAGTTCCTTAGTTCCTTTCTTTCTTTCTCACTTTCTTCCTTTGTGATTTGATGGTTTTCGGTAGCAGTGTTCTTTGATTCCTTTCTCTTTCTCTTTTGTGTATCTACTGTAGGTTTTTGCTTTTGTGTTTACCATCAGGTTTGCATGAAGCATAACAGTATTTTAAGCTGATAACAACTTAATGTCAGTTCTATACAAAAAGTCCCATTTTAGAACCCTCCTACACTGTTGTTGGGAATGTAAGTTGGTGTAGCCACTGTGGAAAACAGTATGGAGGTTCCTCAGAAAGCTAAAAGAATTACCATATGATCCAGCAATCCCTCTCTTGGGCATATATCCATACAAAACATAATTCAAAAAGATATATGCACCCAAATGTTCATAGCAGCACTATTCACAATAGCCAAGACATGGAAACAACCTAAATGCCCATCAGTAGATGAATGGTTTAAAAAGATGGGGTATATATTGGGTTGGACAAAAAGTTCATTCGGGTTTTTCCATAACATCTTATAGAAAAACCCAAACGAACTCTTTGGCCAACCCAGCATATACGATGGGATACTACTCAGCCATAAAGAAGGAAGTTTGACATTTGCAGCAACATAGATGGACCTAGAGATTATCATACTAAGTGAAGTAAGTCAGAAAGAGAAAGACAAATAACATATGATGTCACTTATATGTGGAGGCTAATGTATGACACAAATGAACCTATCTGTGAAACAGCAACAGAATCACAGAGATAGAGAACAGACTGGTGGTTGCTAATAGGGAGGGGGTTGGGGAAGGGATGGAGTGGGAGGTTGGGATTAGCAGGTGTAAGCTGTTTGTTTTTTTTTTTAATTTATTTATTTGTTTATTTTGGCTGTGTTGGGTCTTAATGGCGACACTTGGGATCTTTGTTGTGGCACGCGGGCTTCTCTCTAGTTGTGATTACGGGCTCCAGAGCGTGCGGGCTGTGCAGTTGTGGCATGCGGACTACAGAGTGCATGGATTCTATAGTTTGCGGCACACAGGGTCTCTAGTTGAGTCACGTGGTCTTAGTTGCCCCGTGGCATGTGGGATCTTAGTTCCCCGACCAGGGATCAAACCCAAATCCCCTGCATTGGAGGGCAGATTCTTAACTGCTGGACCACCAGGGAATTCCCAGGTGTAAGCTTTTATATCTAGAATGAATAAACAACAAAGTCTTACCATATAGTACAGAGAAGTATATCCAGTATCCTCTGATAAGCCATAAAGGAAAAGAATATTTTAAAAAAAGAATGTATATATATGTATAACTGAATCACTTTGCTTTATAGCAATAATTAATACAACATTGTAAATCAACTATACTTCAATAAAAATAAATAAATAAAAGGGGAAAAGTCCCCTTTTAGTATCTCACCCCTTTTGCATTTATTTTTTTTAATTTTTTTATTTTTGGCTGTGTTGGGTCTTCGTTGCTGCGTGTGAGCTTTTCTCTCCAGTTGCGGTGAGCAGGGGCTACTCTTCGTTGCAGTGTGCGGGCTTCTCATTGCAGTGGCTTCTCTTGTTACAGAGCATGGGCTCTAGGCATGCGGGCTTCAGTAGTTGTGGCATGCAGGCTCTAGAGCTCAGGCTCAGTAGTTGTGGCGCACGGGCTTAGTTGCTCCATAGCATGTGGGTTCTTCCCAGACCACGGCTCGAACCCATGTCCCCTGCATTGGCAGGTGGATTCTTAACCATTGTTCCACCAGGGAAGTCCCTGAATTTATGTTTTTGATGTGACAGTTTATATCTTTTTATACTTGTAGTCATTAAGAAATAATTGTGGCTGTATTAATTTTTAATATTTTTGTCTTTTGTCATTTATACTAGTATTAAATGATTACCACACCACCATGTTACAGTGTTAGCATATTCTGAATTTGATTATATACTTAACCTTTACCACTGTGCTTCATATTTTTGTATATCTTCCTGTTACTAATTAGTGTTCTCTTTTCAGCTTGAAAAGCTCCATTTAGCATTTCTGGTAAGGCAGGTTGAATGGTGATGAACTTTCCCAGCTTTTGTTTATGTTGGAGAGTTTTTATCACTCCTTCATTTCTGAAGGACAGCTTTGCCAGATAAAGTATTCCTTAGTTGGCAATTTTTTTTCCTTCTGCATTTTGAATTTAATGTCCCACTCTCTCCTGGTCTGCATGGGTTCTGCTGAGAAATGTGCTTATAGCCTTACAGGGGTTCTCTTGTATGTGATGAGTTTCTTTTCTTTTGCTGCTTTCAAAATTCTTTGTCTTTGACTTTTCAGACTTTCATTTCACTGTCTCAGTGAAGATCTTGTTGGATTGAATCTGGATGGGGACCTATGCACATCATGTACCTACATATCCTCACCTCTCTCTCCTGATTTGGTTGATTGTTTCCACCATTTTTTATTTAAATAAGCTTTTTGCTCCTTTCTCCATTACTTCTCCTTGTGGCACTTCTACAATGTGAATATTATTTCCATTGATGGCATCCCATAATTTACATAAGCTTTCTTCAGTCTTTTATCCCTCTAGCTGGATGATTTGAAATCACCTGATTCAAGGTCACAGATTTTTCTCCTACTTGATCAAGTTGGCTGGTCTCTGTTGTAGTTTTCATTTCATTCATTGTGTTCTTCAGCTCAAAATTTAATTCCTTTTTCTTTTTTTTTTTTTGTATCTTGGAACTTCTTGTTTTTTGTTTTTTGGCTGCACCATGTGGCACGCAGCATCTTAGTTCCTTGACGGGGGATGGAACCCGTGACCCCTGCAGTGGGAGTGTGAAGCTCTAACCACTGGACTGCCAGGGAACTCCCATTCTTGGAACCTGTTGATTTGTTTGTGTATTTTTTTCCTACTTTGATTGAGTTTCTGTTTGTGTTCTCCTGGAGCTGACTGAGCTTCCTTAAAACATTTATTTTGAAATCTTTGTCCAGTTGTTTATAGATATGCATTTCTTTGGGTTCCCTTGCTGGAAACTTGTGCTCCTTTGGTGATGTCTTGTTTCCTTGATATTTCATGTTTCTTAGAGCCTTTTGTTCATGTTTCTGCATTTGATGGATCAGTCACATCATCCGGATTTTCAGACTAGTTTTGGTAGGGAAAGACCTTAACTTGGGTTGGATACAAGGTCATTGGCTAGGTGGGGTGTGGCAGTTTGGGCTCTCAGAAGGGACCAGCCATGTAATGGTTCTGCATCTGTCAGCTGAGGTCAGGGACACCAAAAATTATAGGGATTCTCAATAGCCAAAGCTGCAAGGTGAACTCACAGGTACCTTGTCCTTGTGAAGCTGGAGGGTGTGACATCAGTACTGTGTTCACATCATACCAGGAATGTTTCTCATTTACCCAGTATTTTTTTGGTTGTTGCCCACACCACAGCCCATGTGTACCTCCCTTCCCCACTGTTAAGCCTGTGCTGACTAGTCAATTTTACTCCACTGTGATATCTACTCTGACTTCCAGCCCAGGGACAAGCCCTATGTTTCTGGACTTCAAATCTCAGCCATTCTCTCATACCTCCTCGTCTCTTGCTCTGCAACTTTGGTCCACATGTGCTATGAGGTGTCCACACATCCTTAAATTGGCCTTGAACAGCAGCTATTCTACTGCAGTTGGTTTCTCCTGGGTTTGGACATATGCTTCTACACAGTGTCACGTCACTAGCAGAATAGGTCCTGCAGGAATCCTCTGGCATATGAACAAGTTCTAGAATATGCCTCTCTACTTGGTGCTGTACCCTATCCTAATGTCCTTCCCCTAGTGAAGTGTACCATTCTTTTGCCTTAGAGGCACAGTCATGCCCAGTAGCTGCTTCCCCAGTGGAATTACAAATCTCCTTTCTGGAAAAGCATCCTGTAGACTCATTCCTAGATGTGACACATTACCTTTATGATGATGTTGCCCCCTCCCCATAAAGTCAACATGTTTATTTGCATGTATTTCACCACCATTTATTTGCATTCAGGTTGCTGCTGTGGAGCAGAGGATGCAGAAGCACCCTTTGAACGAAGCATTTCTATAAGCGTGTCACAGGCCAGGACTCCTAAGGCACCTTCGTTTTCCCAGAAGAACCACTCTGGTGAGATGTGTAGTCTGGTCTTGAGAAGTATTTTTCACTTGGCTGAACATGAAGAAACACAACACAGCCAGAAAGTGTTCGGGTGTAGAATATGTATGAAACAATTTCATTTTAGTGCAAACCTCCAAAAACTCCAGAAGCAGCACATGGAAGAGAAATCCTTCAGAAACGCTGCAAGCCGCAACTACTGAGCCCACACACTCTAGAGCCTGTGTGCCACAACAAAGATCCCATGTGCCGCAACCAGGACCCGACACTGCCAAATAAATTTAAAAAAAACAAAAGAATTCACCCCAGTATACATGGTAGAGTTTACACTGGAGAAAGCCCTTGAATGTGCAAGAAAATGTGCAATTTTCTTGTTCAGGGTAACGACGTTGGAAGAAACTGAGGAGCCGCCCATCTGAATTCAATCTCATACATTCAGTTGTCCACAGGGGGAGATACCCCTGAAATTTCAGTTATGTGGGAAGCACGTGTGGCTGTATTGCACTTTGTAACCTGTCCAGGTCTCTTCCCAGATTTATGTCACTGCCCGTTTCTGTGGCCGTTTTACTTCTATCGCCTGGCAGGTCCACACAGTGTGCATCAGTCACCAGCCCAGTGCGCTCAGGGAAACTGACCTCTGTTCTTCCAAGTGTTGGAGCAAACCAGGAGTAGTAGCCCAGTCCCTTCAGGGTTGGTGTTCCCTTCTCTCTGACTACGTGTACAAAAGCCTGAAGGAATGTTGGCCCAGAGAACATCACGTGAATTCAGCTGACCATGTGCAGAGAAGGACAACCTTTTCCAGGGACATGTACTCACATGTTCAGTTTTTCCATCTAGTGAGTCACCAACCCAAACTGTGTGCCACACATTGTTTTGGTTTGTATAATATGGATGCCTTACTGTTTAAGGCCTATTTTTTTTTTGGGAGTTCTTTGTACTGCTAGAGGTTTTTTATAAGGAGATTCGGGCTCCACAGGCATGGGCCTCAGGGAGGATAGTATGATGGCAAAAAGTGGCTTGCCATTTTTGGCCAAATTTGCATTGGTGCCAGTGAAGTCGTAGGAGAGAGGGCAGGGCTTTTTGGTCCTCATTTGAAGCCTGGATGCTATGAGTTTTAGGAGACTCATACATCACCCTGAAGAGGAGTAAGATGTGACAACCTCAAGTTCTTGGAGCAGCATGAATTTTTTCCCCTGTTCACAGCGGGTATCACAGGAGGTGTCAGCACTGTTGAGAGGCATCTCCTCCCATGGTCTTGCAAATAGCATGTGCCCTGATGTCCACAATTCCATGGGTGACAGTCACTGGCTGTAAGACTATAGGGGCCAGGGGAAACTGAAACTTCTACAGAAACTGGGTTAGTAGGGAGCAGAGACAGCAGCCAGCTCATTGGAATGTGCCTCTTCTAAAAGTGCATCCACAGATGTCTTTGTGATGATTGCCGATGTGCAGGGTCAGATTTGTATACAAATCTCGAACTCCAGGCATGTTTATCTTGTGTAGCTGAGGTCATTGTCAGAGAAGATAATTGGAAAGTTTTGTGGATTTTTGTAACCTCCCTCTAATGTTTGCCCCAAGGCCGTTGCTGCACAGGCAGAAAAAAGAAAGGTAGAGAAAAGTAGTCCAGGTATGTGGCTCTTGTGAGCCAGCCAACATTCCTGTTGACTGAAGTGGAAATGTCCTTTATTACTCGCCAGTGTTTGCTGCCACTGAGGCAGGATTGACCCCCAGAGGGCATGACAGAAGGATGGTGGAGTCAGTATAGGGCTGTCAAATCTATTTTCCAAAAAAGTGGGGCATACAGATTTTGTTAATCTTGAAGTGTTTTTTTAAAGCTTTATTTAGGTGTAATTTACATGTAGTAAAGTACACGTATTTAAAGTGAAGTATTTGATAAGTTTTGACATACACATGATACTTGTGAAAATATCATCACAGTCATGGTAATGATCATGTCTATCACTGTGTATTTGCTCGATGTCCTTTTATAATCTCTGTGTCCCTACCCTTCACAGCCCTCCAAGCAACCATTGATTTATTTCTCCTTGTAATAGATACCCTTGCGATTTCTATAATTTACATGATGGAATCCTAAAACGTTTACTTTTGTTTTCTCCTGGTTTTGTGTTTTATAATTATTCTGAGATTCATCAGTGATGTTAAATGAGGAGCTCTTTTTAATTTTTTTGAGTAATAGTCTTACCATTAGATATAACAGTATTTATCCATTCACCTGTTTATGGCTATTTGGGTTAATTCCATGTTTTGACTGTTGATAATAAACTTGTGCAAGCATTTGTGTACAGTTCTTAATCTGGACATTTGTTTCTTTTATCTTTTGGCCAAAAAATTAGATTGCAGTGTTTGAATCACAAAGTTAGGTGAACGTTTAGCTTTTGAAGAAACTAACAAATTGCTATTTAAACATGGTATTTTTTCTTTTTTAATTTTTATTGGAGTCTAGTTGATTTACAGTGTCGTGTATTTTTTTGTATTCGTACCAGCAGTTGTATGAAGGTTCCATTTCCTCCACATCTTAGTGAATAATTAGTTGGTCAGTCGTTTTTTATTTTAACTCTTTATGAGTTTGCCGTGCTCTCTCACTGTTTGAATTGAATTTCCCTAAGGATTCATGGTTAGCATCTTTTCAGATTTATATTTGCTATCTTTGGAAAAATGTCTCGTTTTGTCTTCTGCTTTTTTTTTTTTTTTTTTTTTTTGGCTACACGGCACAGCTTTTAGGATCTTAGTTCATCAAACAGGGATTGAATCTGGGCCCTTGCCGTGAAAGTCCTAACCACTGGACTGCCAGGGAATTCCCTCTTCTGCTTATTCTTTGATTCATTGATGATTTTCCTTTTCTTTAACGAGTAGGACAGTGAAACAACAAAGATACCCATTTTACTGCTTTATGGAATAATTGCTTTCAGTAATCGAAGAACATGTCTTGAGTTTTTTCAATGTTTTTGTTACGCACAATGTAATGGACACATGTACTATACAGTTTCAGATTAATCTGCCAGGAGAATTTACTTAGTTCTCAGTAAACTTGATGAATGGCACCCCCCCACCAGCCTCTTTTTTTCAGCACTTACTAAGAAGAGTTTATATGTATATTTCTCAAAGAGCTGAGAGCTAATCCATTGAAATGTAATCATGAGGATTAATTAGGCCTCTGTCTCTGTCTGTTTGGATAGGATTGAATCCTAGTTTTCATAATTACTGCCTATCAGATACAGCTGCACTAATATTGTTTACATTTCCCAACACTTTGTAATCTTTCAGTTCTGTGACTACTGAGCTCCCATCTTCCCTGTTTTCTCATTCTCCCTTTATTTAAAAATGTATATATATATATTTTTTTTTTATCTCACAGGGTTTTTTTTTTTTCTGGTTTTTTTTTTTTTTTTTTGGCTGTGCCACACTGCATGCTGGATCTTAGTTCCCTGACCAGGATTGAACCTGTGCCCCCTGCAGTGGAAGTGCGGATTCCTGACTACTGGGCCGCCAGGGTAGTCCCTCTCATTCTCCGTTTAAAACACCTGATCACCTCTGCAGAAATTACCATGGAGTTCAACTCTTTCCTGCTGTCAGTAGTTACTGAATAAAACGGTTTTTTCCATTGTTGTTTTTATCATTTCAACTCATGTCTGGTTGTGTTTATCTTTGACACTGTCAGTCTCAGAAGGGAACAAAGAAACATGCTATTTTGGTATAGTACAGTGGCTGCGTTGTTCAAAGGTGAAGCATGTATGTGAATGGTCTCCTGAGTCTTGAACTATTGGGAGTAGCATAAATGCAGAATTTTATCTCATTGTATTACCAAACTCAGGTTTGGCTGCTCACGGCTGAAAAGCCAATAATGGAGAAGGAAGTGTCAGAAGGGAAAGATGTTTTAATCAGAAAAGCTGGCAATCTGGAGAGAAGGTGGACTCATGTCCCGAGACCAACTCTGAACATTCTGGTCAGCCATGACAGTTTTGTTTCTTTTGGCCACACGTTGCAGCATGTGGGATTTTAGTACATGAGCAGGGGTCGAACCCATGCCCGCTGCGGTGAAAGCGTGAAGTCTTGATCGCTGGACTGCCAGGGAGTTCCCAGCCATGACAGATTTTAAAAGGAAAAAGGGGGAAGAATCTCAGTGAATCGTCAAGGCAGGAGGTTAGTTTCTGCAACTTTTCCATTGCATTCAGTCTGGCTGACTTCGGATGTTACCTTGCCTGTGGGGTCTGCCTGCAGGATTGCTTAGGGAGCTGTCGAGGGTAGAGAGCTAGTCATTCTTAATTCTTTTAATCTAGGAAAACAGTGAACAGGTCAGGCAAGGTGTGGTGTGCATTCAGGAGAGCATAAGTCAGGAGTTAGTTTAAATTGTTTAGTGATCTCATTCCTTTAATTAGGTTCTTTCAAGGCGAGGGGGGACAGAAATGGGCAAACAGGAACGGGGCCAAAGAGCAGCTTTCAATTGACGTGATTATTATTTCCTTTGTGATTGCAGGGACTTTTCTACAGTTGGGAATTTGTATTGTCTGTGTTAGCATTCTCCGTGAAAACAGAAGCAGTAGGATATATAGATACAGTTCCATATCTGCGAGTTCTGCATCCCAGGATTCAGCAAACCCCAGATGCAGAACCCCGACATCCAGAGGGCCAACTGTGCTGGACCATCTTATGTAAGGTAATTGAGCATCTGAGGATTCTGATATCCAAGTGGTGGAGGCTGGAACCAGGTCCCTGTGGATACATCCCCTGAGAGATGACTATGTTAAGAGGACATTTATTGTAGGAATTGGTTATGGAGGCTGAGAAGTCCCACAACCTGCTGTCTGCAAACTGGAGAACCAGGAAAGCTGCTGGTATCATTCAGTGCAAGTCCGAAGGCCTGAGAACCAAGGGCCTGCTGGTGTAAATCCCAGTGTGCAAAGGACCAAGATCCATGAGCTCTCGTGTCTGAGGGCAAGGGAAGATGGGCTTGTTCTGCACAGACGCTAACAGCGAGTCCAACACATTCATCACAACAGACTTACCGTAGACTTTCCCATGAGACCAGAGTGCTGCTCTCATCCAGGTGAGACAAGCACCATAAGCACTGGCTCATTCTGGTGACTATGTGTGTCTCCTTTTCCTTGCTGTCTTCTATTTTGTTCTTTTGGATAACTTTGATGATAAACCCACACCATGGTCTGATGAACATCTATGCACTGGTGTCTTCAGGCTTCTGGCAATTCATCTGCTTCCTGCTCCTTGACAGTGACACACAAGTTTCTCAGTTCTGCTTTGTCTGTTGGGCAAGGAGAACAGAGGTTCCAAGTGTAGTCTCTGGGTTATAAGTTCATTCTAGAAGATCTCACTATTTACATAATCAACTTTATATATTTGTAGGCTCACATTTTATGGTGTTTACCCAACTGGGACATTTTGATTCAAAATTGAATAATGATGATGATAACTGCTTCATACTGCATATAGTGTATAAAAACATAAATGGTACTAATAACTATTTAAACATAATTATGTAAATTGTATAGTGTTATTCATTAGAGGTTCAAAGAATTTTATAATATATATAGGAATGTTCAGGGTAGAAAACCACTGCTGATTTGAAATTTATGTTGACACCTAGAAGATTTAATTTACAAAGCATTGTAGGAAAAAATATGTTTCAATGGAGAGAAAAAGAGTTGGGAATACTCTGAGTTGGAAAGGTACATGTGGAGTTCAAAGAACAGAAGGAAGATCTTCTATTTAGGATATTGTGTGATGGGGACAGTGGGTAGCAAAGAAGCAGAGAAAGTAGGTATCTGAGGTTATCTCGAGGATCAGAATGAACAGTTTTTTGTCGGGGAGACGATGGCTTTGTGAGGGATTAACCAAGTAGGACAAATAATCATAATTGTTTAAGATAAAAGGTGCTAAGTATTGAATTGAAATGAATTTATTTTATTAAACTGTATTTTAACACCTTTTAATGTTTGTTTCAGTTGGAAGCTTTCTATTTGTTCTAAAAAGTTAGTAGTGGTTACACATTTATGGAATTTAGAGTATTCAGTGGGCAGCTTTTGGAAGTTATGTTTTTACAAAAGTCACTTCTAGAAATTACTGTGAGCCATTAGCACCTGCAGGATACTTTCAAATAGTTGAATTCTCTTTGCCTGTTTATCCCACAGCTTTAGTAACTCCATTGCCTTTTATTACCACTAACAGTTATATTAACTTAATGATATACATATGTTGAAGTCCTAATGCCTAAGTGACTGTATTTGGAGACAGAGACTTTAGAGAGGTAATTAAGGTTAAATGAGGTCATAAGTGTGGGACCTTAATTCATTAGGACTGGTTTCCTCATAGGAGAAGTAGACACTAGGTGTATGCCCACAGGGACAAAAAAGGCCATTTGAGGACCCAGTGAGAAGATGGCCTTCCCAAGCCAAGGAGAGAGGCCTCAGGAGATACCAAACCTATTGACACCTTCCTCTCAGACTCCCAGCCTCCAGAAGTGTGAGAAGATAAATTTCTATTGTTTAAGCCAATCCTTGTATGGTACTTTGTTATGGCAGTTCTAACAGATTAACACAAACATCATTAATGTGTTCTCTTTACCAAATAAATAGTGAGGCGCAACATGCAAAGAGACAGCAGAGACAATTGGTATAATTCTAAAAATGGTACAAAACTATAAATTAGCTTTGGGGGGGGAGGCAATTTAATATGGAGTTTCCTATTTTGCTCCCACTTGTGCTGCAAACCAAAACTTAGTTCCAATTTGCAAAGTCCCCAAAGAAGCCCAGTAGTGAGAGTCAGACTTCAAAACTCAGAATCACTCTTATTTCCTACAGTGTGTTGTGGGTTACAGCTGTCATGGAGTAACAGGGTCTGACTTACCCTCTTGTTGTCATCAACTGTAAAACTACAAAATACGAGAGAATCCAACACATTCACAGCAACAGCGTTTCCCCTAGACTTTCCCATGAGACCAAAGCACCATTCTCTGGGAAAAAAGCCGCGTTCACCATTCTCATCCTGGTGAATATGCTGTCTCCTTTTACCCTGTTCTCTTCTATTTTATCTTTTTGGATAAGCCTGATTATGAACCCACACCATGGTCTAATGAACACCTCTGCAAAGGTATTTTCAGGCTTACCAAGATTCATCCTTTCATTCTCTTTGGTAGTGACACTCAGCTTTCTGTTTTGCTTTGCTTTCTGGGCAAGGAGAACAAATATTCTAAGTGTAGCTTCTGGGCTATAAATTCTCTCTAGAACACCCTACCATTTATTTAATCAACTTTATATATTTGTAGGCTCACATTTTATATCATTTCATCTTTCAGAATATTTTGATTTGAAATCGAATAACAGTGATAATAACTCTGCTTCATATTACATGTAGAATATAAAAACAGCAAAGCTACTCATAATTATTCAAAACCAATTTTCTAAAATTATATACTGTTATTCACAGGTCCAGCGAATTTTATGGTAATATAGAGAATATTCAAGATTTAGGAGCATAGGTTATAACAGCACTTTAATTTAAACATTAAACTTTATGTTGACACTTGAAAGATTTATTTGAATTTACAAAGCATAGTGGGGAAAATAGATGTTTCATTTGGAGAGAAAAAAACCTGGGAATACTCTGAGTTGTAAAGTCTCATATGGAATTTAGGACTGAAGGAAGATCAATGTGTTTTTGGTATAGTGTGTGATGGGAAGAGTGATGAGAAAAGCAGAGGAAGCAGGTGAAGGCTTCTTTTGCCAGGTATCAGAGGATATCTCAGTGATCAGAATGATCTGAACGTTTTGTAGGGAAGATGATGAGTTTGTGAGGGATTAGTCAGGTGGGATAATAATCAGTGTTGTATATGATAACAAGTGTAAGTATTCAAGTGAATTTATTAAACTCTATATTTTTGCATCATTTAATATTTGTTTTAATTGAAAGTTTGTGTTTATTTGAAATAGTTCTTGGAAGTGATGCATTTACAAGCATCCCTCGTGGTGCAGTGGTTAAGAATCCACCTGCCAATGCAGGGGACACAGGTTCGAGCCCTGGTCCGGGAAGATCCCACATGCCTCAGAGCAACTAAGCCTGTTTGCCACAACTACTGAGCCTGTGCTCTAGAGCTTGCAAGCCACAACTACTGAAGCCCACGTGCCACAACTCCTGAAGCCTGTGCGCCTAGAGCCCATGCTGCACAACAGGAGAAGCTAGCGCAATGAGAAGACTGAGCACTGCAATGAAGAGTAGCTGCTGCTCGCCACAACCAGAGAAAAGCCTGCGCACAACGAAGACCCAATGCAGCCAAAAATAAAATAAATAAAATAAAATAAGTAAATTTAAAAAAAGAAGTGATGCATTTATGGTATTTAATAGGCATATTTTGGAAATTATGCTTTTATAAAGGCAATTTCAGAAATTATTGTGATCTCTTGGCAATTGGAGGATACTTTTAAAAGTTGAATATTCTTTTCCTCTTTATTACCCAGCTTTAGTAAGCTACTTGCCTTTTATTACCACTAACATATATTAACAGAATACTTGTCATAGGTTGAAGCCCTAACCTACAATGGGATTGTCATTGGACATAGGTCATTTATAGAGGTAGTTAAGGATACGTGAGGTCATAAGAGTGTGGCTGTATTCCATTAAGACTGGCTTCCTTCTGTTGACAAAAACTCAATTAACAATCAAGTTAAGAAGAAAAAAGTGAGTTTTATTCAAGCCAAACTGAGGATTATCACCCAGGAGACAGACTCTCAGAATCTCTGAGATCTGTTCTGCCTTTTAGAAGTTGAAGGCACAATTATTTACATTTTTCAGACAAAGGATTGTACAACAAAATGACATACTGACATTTTACATAAAGTTCACAGGCCAAGTAAGCATGTACAAAGCGAGCAGCGAGTCACCATGACCCCCAACAGAGTTGGGAAAGAATGCTAATCTTTTAAGAAGTTCCATTGCTAGCATGAGAAGAAAGGAAAAAAAAAATTGATCTTTACATTCAAGAAAGCATTCCCATCTTTGAGGAAGACTAGTTAGTGTGTAATGCAGATGCACACTGCACATTAAGGATGTAGGGAGGCCAAAGCAGAAAATTTTATGTTTAAATTTTCTTGTCCTTCCTTAAAATGTAATTTTTATTTCATCACTTATAAGAAGAGGGATAGACACCAGGAGTATGCTCACGGGGAGAAAAGGCCATGTGAGGACACAGCACGAAGTGGACTACCCAAAAGCCAAAACAGAGGCCTCAGGAAAAAGTAAACCTGTTGACACCTTCCTCTTAGACTTCCAGCATCCAGAGCTGTGAGAAAATAAATTTCTGTCATTTAAGCCACCCAGTCCATACTGTTACTGAACTAGTTTCATGTGACCTACACACAGCAAGCCAAACGCTGAGACACTGTGGTTTGCAGCAGAGAAACTGTTTATTCACAAGGCAGCCAAGCAAGGAGAAGGAAGGACAAATCCCAAGTTCATCTCCCCGAAGGCGAGGGGCTAGGAATATTTATGGTATAAAGCTTGGCAGGGGTGAGGGTGGGGATTGAAGATATGGAAAAGGTGCAGTAATTGTCATTCTGCACAGGTAAAAGTAAGCTACAGACTTCTTCATGAGATACATGTTCAGAAAGTGGCAGGCTTAGCATGTTCTGAGGGTGGGCTTTTGGCCCTCTGACATCAAAAATCATCTAGCTGGGGACTTCCCTGGTGGCACAATGGTTAAGAATCTGCCTGCCAAAGCAGGGGGCACTGGTTTGAGCCCTGGTGTGTGAAGATCCCACATGCCGTGGAGCAACTAAGCCTGTGCGCCACAACTACTGAGCCCGCATGCCACAACTACTGAAGCCCATGCACCTAGAGCCCGAGCTCTGCAACAAGAGAAGCCATGGCAACGAGGAGCCCGCGCACCGCATCGAAGAGTAGCCCCTGCTCCGCTTGCCTCAACTAGAGAAAGCACGTATGCAGCAACGAAGACCCAACGCAGCCAAAAATAAATTAATTAATTAACTAAAAAAAAAAAGTCACCTAGCCAACACTTGCACATGCCCAGTTGGAGATTCAGTGGTCCTAAGCAGTTTTAACCAGCTTGAGCTCAAACTGGACACAGGTGACTCCAATTTCCTAAAAAGCAACTTGGAAAAGATCTTATTGTTTAGGCTATTTGATGCTTGGGAGTACGTGCACGTTTTTGTAAAAGCAAAGTGAGGTTGATCAGTGAAGGCAGGTTACAGTTTATTTTTTATTAATGGCTGATGACTTCCCTCGGTTTCAATAGTATTCAAATGTTATGGCAACCCTAGCAGACTAACACAATTCTCATTCAATATTTTCTTGTCACCAAATAAATAAATGAGCTCAACACCCAAAAAAATATAGTTAAGCTTAACTATATTTACAACACCACTCCTGCCGTCACAGTAAAATCGGCCATCAGAAGACTGAAGGGAAAAAAAAAAGACTGAAGGAATTGAAGGACCAGTAGAAACAGCACCATTTGAAACGCTGCTACCCTTTAATAAATGGGTTAATTTTTGTACCAAAATTTAAATATATATGTGTGTGTGTGTGTGTGTGTATTAAGGGGACACAACAGTTAACAATTCTAAAAAGGCCACAAAACTAAAAATTAGCTTTTATACAATTTAGGACATTTAGTTTGGCAGTTCTTATTTTGCTTCCACTTCTGTTGATCCTGTTGATTTTTGTTTCCACTTCTGAAAATGACTGATAATACAAGCAAGGGAGCCGTTTTTTATGGGAACCAGAGGCGGAGCTCCTGCTGGTCCACCTGCTTCAGGGTGCTGCAAAACCAACGTTCGGGTTGAACCATATCAACTCGCTTCGCTGCGGCCCCCAGAAGGCCCTTGGCCGAGAGGCCGCAGTTACAAACCCACGACCAGTCAGGGTGAGGGTTTCCTGCGCGTGCGCATCGCGTTGGGGCGGGACTTCCGGCGTCCTGCTTACGGCGGTCATTTTCGCTTTCTTTTGGTCGGTTCGGCCTCTGGAGCGTTGTGTCAGGTTCTAGGTGACGGGACCGAGAAGGTCCGAGAGGAGGGTCTGTCCCCGCTACACAGGCGCGCGTCTGAGGCTCGGCGACGCAGCCCGGGGTGCCCTGCGCCAGGCCCGGGAGAGTGACCGTCGTGCCCGCGTCTCGCCTCCTCTCCCGCCGCTCCCGGCCCCGCTCCGCCCAGGGAGTCCGATGGCGGCGGCGGACCTGAGGGACCCGCCTGAGGTAAACACTCATCCTCCGGCCCCTCACCGCCCTCACTGCACCAGACACTAAAGCCCCGAGTGCGGGACGCCTGCTCACGTGCCCGCAGCCCAGGCCGTGGTGTCCAGGACGGTGAGGTGGCCGTGGGCAGCGCGTGGGCGAGGGTGACAGGCAGAGGGACCGGCAGGTGCAAAGGCTTGGAGGTCGGACTGAGCCAGGAGGATTCGGGAAACCCGGCGTCCATCTTATGACTGCAGTAAAGAGAGTGTGAGGTGGACTCACGCCTGGACCGGCAGAGAGAGAGGTTGTTCCTTTATTCTGAGGGACCTGGGAGCCACGGAGGGCTGTGAATGGACGAGGAACAGTGTATGTGAGGGCTTTAAAGTTTTCAAAAAGCTGCTCAGAGAAGAGAACGAACAGATTGGAATGGGGGTGACAAAGAGAGGCACAGGGAGTTGAGTCCTCGTCCAAGGTCGCAGGATCTGATGAGAGGCAGCAGAAGTTAGTCAGTCAGTCTGAGGTCACTAGGTTCCAGGGCTGGGTGGGGATACAAGGGAGTACTGCACACATGGAGCCCAGCCATGGTTGCCCAGGTTCTGAAGGTTGAAGAGGCACTTGTAGAACCTATGTAAGGCAGGAGAGGGTGTCCCAGTCCCTCACTGGTTCTGGGTGGCTAATACTGAAACAGAGATCAGAAGCAAGGCAGGCAGGGCTTTCCCTGGCTATGGGCTCCCTCAGAGAACTGGGATTGTACCAGATCATGTTTGATTTTGTTAAGCACTCTGTGGATGCCATGTTCCAAGTACCTGGGTGAGTCCAGAGAGGTGCCTGTGATGTGGGGCAGGGAGGTGGTAGAGCTGTGGGAGTGCAACTGTGAGGTCTGAAGATGTGAAAGAGGTTTGGTCAACTGAATGACGTGCACATCAAGGGGAAGTGTGAGCTGAGGGCCCACAGGCCCTGGTGTTGGGGATTAAGGGTAAAGATGAGCCCATGTTTGGCTGTGTCTTGGAGGCACAATGTGGGAGACCTCAGGGAAATTACTTGGGGGGAGGGATGGGGCCCTGTAGGCCAGGCCCAGAGTTTAGATGGCATTTATCTCCCCGGCCACCGCCTTTTGTTGCTGAGGGCTGAACACAGTGAGGAGAGATCAGGCATCATTGGCACCAGGCCTGACGTGGGGAGCTCTGATGGAGGATGACCGTGGAATACATGTGTGAGGAGATGAATTGTGGGTCCTCAGAGAGAGAATGTTTATGTTTCATCTATCTCATTCATGACAGGGTGGTGTGACCTTTGAGGACATTGCCCTGTACTTCTCCTGGGAGGAATGGAAGCTCCTTGATGAGGCTCAGAGACGCCTGTACCATGATGTGATGCTGGAGAACTTTGCACTTGTATCTTCACTGGGTAAGAGCCTCACCCTCCCCAGTGACCTGGGCTAGGCTCTGTATCCTGCCTCACCCTCTTTTCTCCAAGGTGTGCTCTGTCCTTCTCACATATGGAGCTTGGGCACTGCTTGTTTCCCCAGCTTTCTGGGTAGTTGCTGTGATAGTTAGGGCTGGGTTGTTTGCACTGCCCCCTTCTCTCCCCGTAGCCCCAATACAGTCTGTACTCAACCCTCATAGGGATGGATTTGAGGTCAGCAGTCTTGGAGTGAGGATAATGGATTGCATCTTACTTGCCCTTTCCCTGATCAGGTGGTGTATCCAGGTCCATGGCACTTCTGTGTCCCAGGTTTTGTTCCTTTTTATCATCTGACATTTCCTTCTGCCTCCATATGCCAGGAATTGAAGGTATTGTCATGACCATTACTTATCTGGACCATGGGCTCTTTTCCAAGGCTGTCCTTTATGGTTTTACTTGTACTGTTTAGATCTCTTTTCTTTTTTCTTTTCTCCAGCTTATTGAGGTATAATTGACAAATAATACTGTATATATTTAAAGTGTACAGGGAGTTCCCTGGTGGTCTAGTGGTTAGGATTCAGTGCTTTCACTGCCGTGGCCTGGGTTCAATTACTGATAGGAGAACTGAGATCCCACAAGCTGCGCATTGTGGCCAAAAAATTTTAAAAAGGTAAAACGTAAAAGTAAGTGTACAGTGTCATGATTTAATATATATACACACACACATTGTGAAATGATTACTACAGTCAAGTTAATTAACACATCCAGTACCTCACATATTATATTTACATTTCCTGTGTTTGTGAGAACCCTTAAGATCTACTTTGTTAGCACATTTGAAGTATACCATACAGCATTATTAAGTATAGGCTCCATGCTGTATTAGATCCTCAGAGCTTTTTCATCTTATAACTGACCAACATCTTCCCATTTCCCCTAGACCTGAGCCCCTGGCATTCTACTCTTTGTTGCTATGGGTTCAACTTTTTTTTTTTCAAGATTCCATATATAAGTGATAGCATACTGTATTTATCTTTCTCTGACTTATTTCACTTTGCATTATGCCCTCCAGGTTCATCAGTGTTGTCACAAATGCACGATTTCCCTTTTTATGGCTGAATAATACCCCACTGCATATAAATACCAGGCTTTATTTATCCATTCATCTGTAGACAGATACAGGCATATTGCAGGTTTGGTTCCAGACCACCGCAGTAAAGTGAGTATCACAATCAAGCAAGTCACACAGACTTTTTGTTTCCCAGTGCATATGAATGTTATGTTTACATTGTACAGTAGCCTCTTGGTGTGCAGTAGTATTACGTCTAAAAAAACAACGTGTGTAACTTAGTTAAAAAATACTTTATTGCTAAAAAAATGTTAACCATCATCTGAGTTGTATCTTTTTGCTGATGCAGGGTCTTGCTTTGATTTTGACTAATCAAGGTGCTGACTGATCAAGTTACTGAAGGTTTCGGTGGCTTTGGCAATTTGTTTAAATAATACAACAATGAAGGTTGCCATATCGATGGACTCTTCTTTCACGAATGACTTCTCTGTAGCATGTGATGCTGTTTGATAGCATTTTAAAACACAGTAGAACTTCTTTCAAAATTGGAGTCAATCTTCTCAAACCCTACTGTTGCTTTATGAACTAAGTTTATGTAATATTCTAAAGCATTTGTCATCATTTCAACAACCTGCACAGCATCTTCACCAGGAGTACATTCCATCTCAAGAAACCACTTTCTTTTCTCATCCATAAGAAACAACGCCTCATCTGTTAAAGTTTTCTCCTGAGATTACAGCAATTCAGCCATCTTCCAGCTCCACTTCTAATTCTCTTGCTTTTTCCACAACATCTGCAGTTACTTCCTCCACTGAAGTCCTGAACCCCTCAAAGTCATCCAGAGAGTTGGCATCAAGTTTTTCCCAACTCCTGTTAATGTTGATATTTTGACCTCTTCCCATGATTCACAACTGTTCTTAATGGCATCTAGAATGGTGAATCCTTTCCAGAAGGTTTTCAATTTACTTTGCCCTGATCCATTAGAGGAATTACTATCTATGGCAGCTGTAGCCTTATGAAATGTATTTCTTAAGACTTGACAGTGTAAACTACTTGATCCATGGGTTACAGAATGGATGTTGTAGTAGTAGGCATGAAAACAACATTAATCTTGTACATCTCCATCAGAGCTCTTGGGTGACCAGCTGCATTGTCAGTGAGCAGTAATATTTTGAAAACAATCTTTTTTTCAGAGGAGTAGGTCTCAACAGTAGTCTTAAAATATTCAGTAAACCATGTTATGAGGAGACGTGCTGACATCCAGGCTTTGTTGTTCCATTTATAGAATATATGCAGAGTAGATTTAGCAGAATTGTTAAGGGCCTAAGATTTTCAGAATGAGAAATGAGCATTGGCTTCAACTTCCAGTCACCAGCCTCATTACCCCTAATAAGAGAGTCAGCCTGTCCTTTGAAGCTTTGAAGCCAGGCATTGACTTCTTCTCTCTAACTGTGAAAGTCCTAGATGCCATCTTCTTCCAACATAAGACTGTTTCATCTACATTAAAAATGTGTTGTTTAGTGTAGCCACATTCATTAATTATCTTAGCCAGATCATCTGGATAACTTTGGTATAGCTTCTACATCAGCACTTGCTGCTTCACCGTGTGCTTTTTTTTTCACCTTGTACTTTTATTTTATGGAGACGGCTTCTTTCCTTAAATCTCATGAACCAACCTACGGTAGCTTCAGACGTTTTCTTTCTTTCTTTTTTTTTTTTAAATTTATTTATTATTTATTTATTTATGTCTGTGTTGGTCTTCATTTCTGTGCGAGGGCTTTCTCTAGTTGTGGCAAGTGGGGGCCACTCTTCATCGCGGTGCGCGGGCCTCTCATTATCGCGGCCTCTCCTGTTGCGGAGCACAGGCTCCAGATGCGCAGGCTCAGCAATTGTGGCTCACGGGCCCAGTTGCTCCGCGGTATGTGGGATCTTCCCAGACCAGGGCTCGAACCCGTGTCCCCTGCATTGGCAGGCAGATTCTCAACCACTGCGCCACCAGGGAAGCCCCAGACGTTTTCTTTTTGCAGCTTCTCACCTCTCTCAGCCATCACAGAATTAGAGAGAGTTAGGGCCTGACTCTGGATTAGGCTTTGGCTTAAGGGAATGTGTGGCTGGCTTGATGTTGAATACAGATCACGAAAACTTTCTCCATATCAACAATAAGGCTCTTTTGCTTTCTTATTTGTGTGTTCACTAGAGTAGCACTTTTAATTTTCTTCAAGAACTTTTCCTTTGTATTTATTGATACAACTTGGTTAATACTGTTTGGTCCAAGAAGCCTGGCTTTCAGCCTATCTTGGCTTTTGACTTGCCTTTCTCACTAAGCTTAATCATTTCTAGCTTTTGATTTAAAGTGAAAGATGTGTGATCCTTCCTTTTACTTGAGCACTTAGAGGCTATTGTAGGGTTATTAATTAGCTTAACTTCAATATTGTTACATCGCAGGAAAGAGGGAGGCTTGGGGAGAGGGAGAGAGATGGATTGGCCAGTTGGTAGAGCAGCCAGAACACATATAATGTTTATCTATTAATTTTCCTGTCTTATATGGGTACAGTTTGTGGCACCCCAAAACAAAGATCACTGATCACAGATCACCATAACAAATGTAATAATAATGAAAAAGTTTGAAATATCGCAAAAATTACCAAAACGTGATGCACAGACACAGAGCGAGCAAATGCTGTTAGAAAACCTGTGCAAATAGGCTTGCTTGACACAGGGTTACTGCAAACCTTCAATCTGTAAAAAAAATGCATTATCTGTGAAGCACAATAAAACAAGGTATGGCTGTACTTAGGTTGTTTCTAAACCTGGGCTATTGTGAATAATGCTGAAATGAACATGGGGGTGCAAATACCTCTTTGAGATATGGATTTTGTTTCCTTTGGATATACACATAGAATTGGGATTGTTGGACCATATAGTAGTTCTATTTTCAATTTTTAAGAAATTCCATACAGTTTTCCCTAACGGCTGTAACGATTTACAGTCCTACCAACAATGTAGAAGGCTTTCCTTTTCTTCACATCCTCGCGAACACCTATCTCTTGTCTTTTTGATAGTAGTGTTCCAAACAGGTGTGAGGTGATATCTCATTGTGGTTTGGATTTGCATTTCCCCAATGTTAGTGTTGTTGAGCACCTTTTCATGTACCTGATGACCATTTGTATGTCTTTGGATAAATATCTATTCAGGTCCTTTGCCCATTTTTAATTGGATTCTTTAGTTTTTTATTGTTGAATTGTATGAGTTCTGATATTTTCTGGATATTAACCCCTTATCAGATAAATCCTTTGCAAGTATTTTCTCCTTTTCCTTAGGTTGTGCTTTCATTTTGTTTCCCTTGCTATGCAGAAGGTTTTTGGCTTGATATACTCCCACTTGTTTATTTTTACTTTCATTGCTTGTGCTGTTGGTGTCATCCAAAAAAACCATTGCCAACACCAGTGTAAAGGAGCTTTTTCTCTGTGTTTTCTTCTAAATGTTTTACAATTTCAGTCTTACATTTAAAAATTTTAATCCAATTCAAGTTAATTTTTGTGAGTGGTGTAAGATAAGGGTCTAGTTTTCATTTTTTTTGCATGTGGATATCCAGTGTTCCCATCACCATTTATGGAGGAGACTGTCCTTTATCCATTGTGTGTTCTTGAGGTGACTATCAAAGATGAGTTATATAAGCGTGCCTTTATTTCTGGGCTCTCTATTCTGTTCCATTGGTCTATGTGTCTGTTTTTATGCCAGGGCCATCATGTGTTAATTACCATAGCTTTGTAATATTTTGAAATCAGGAAGTGTGATGCCTCTAGCTTTGTCCTTCTTTCTCAAGATTGCTTTGACTATTTGGGATTTTTTGTGCTGCCGTACAAATTTTAGGATTGTTTACTCTATTTCTGTGGAAAATGTCATTGGACTTTCGATATGGATTGTTTTCAGTCTGTAAGTTGCTCTTGGTAAAATTAACAATATTCTTCCAATTTAAGAACACTGGATGTCTTTCCATTTATTTGTTTTTTCTTCAGTTTTTTCCATCGTTGTCTTATAGTTTTCAGAATACAGATATTTCATTGTTAGTTTATAGAAATGCAACTGCTTTTTGCATATTGATTTTGTATCCTGCAGCTTTACTGATATTGTTTAATAGTTTTAACAGATTTGGGTTGGAGGAGTCCCTAGGGTTTTCTATATATAAGAGCATATCTTCTGCAAACACAGACAGTTTTACTTATTTTGCGATTTTGATGCTTTTTTTTTTTTTTTTTTTTGGATAACTATGTGTTCTGGCTAGGCCTTCCAGAACTGTGTTGAATAGAAATGTGGACAGTGGGCATCTTTGGCTTGTTCCGGATTTTAGAGGAAAGGCTTTTACCTTTTAACCTTTGAGTATAATATTAGTGTGGGCTTATTGTATATGGGTTTTTCATATTAAGGTACATTCCTTCTATACCTAATTTGTTGAGAGTTTTTAACATGAAAGTATCCTCAATTTTGTTTAGTGCTTTTTCTGCATTTTTTGAGACATTCATACGATTTTTATCCTTCGTATGGTATGTCATGTTTTTTGTTTGTATATGAGGAACTATCATTGCATCCCAGGGATAAATGACACTTGATAATGATAATAGTGTAAGATTCTTCTTCTGCAGTAAAAGCACCAAGTCTTAACCACTGGATGACCACCAGGGAATTACCCCAATTTTTTTTTTATTATTCGATAGTGTAAGATTCTTGAATGTGCTGTTGAGTGGTTGTTAGGAATTTCTCATTCTATGGTCACCAAGGATTTTGGCCCGTAATTTTCCTTTCTTGTAGTTTGCATATCTTGCTTTTGTATCAGGGTAATGCTAGCCTCAGAAATTGAGTTTTGAAATGTTTCTTCTTAAGTGTTTTGGAAGAGTTGAGGAAGGATTGACATTAATTCTTCTTAAAATCTTTGGTAGAATTCACCAGTGAATCTATCTCATCCTGGACTTTTCTTTGTTGGGATTTTTTAAAATTAATGATTCAGGTTCCTTATTTGTTATTGGTCTATTCAGATTTTCTATTTCTTCATGACTCATTGTTGGTAGGTTGTCTGTTTCAAAGAATTTATCCGTTTCCTCTAGTTTATCAAGTTTGTTGGCATTTAATTGTTCATAGTAGTTTCTTATGACCTTTGTCATAAGTAGCCACTTCCCCAATGGAATTACAAATCTCTTGTGTGGAAGAGCATCCCATCGACTCATTCTTAGATGTTACACATCACATTCATGATGATGTTGCCCCCTCCCTATAAAGTTAACGTGTACTTCACCAGCATTTATTTGCATTCAGGTTGCTGCTGTGGAGCAGAGGATGCAGAAGCACCCTTTCAACGAAGCATTTCTATAAGCATGTCACAGGCCAGGACTCCCAGGGCAGGCTCATTTTCCCAGAAGAGCCACCCGTGTAAGAAGTGTACTCTGGTCTTGAGAGGTATTTTTCACTTGGCTGAGCATGAAGAAGCACAACACAGCCAGAAAGTGTTCGGGTGTAGAATATGTATGAAACGATTTCATTTTAGTGCAAACCTCCAAAAACACCAGAAGCAGCATATGGAAGAGAAATCCTTCAGAAATGCTGTAGTCAGGGCCTTGTTTGTGAAGAGCTTCAAATGCCATGTGTCAGGAAAGCCCTTTACCTGTGAGGAAGTTGGGAAAGACTTTCTGGCCACCTTGGGACATCTCCAGCAACAGACCACTCACACCAGGGAGAAGCCAAACAAGATTGCCCAGCTTGAGGCAACTTTACCAAGCAGAGAAAGTCATTACAGCCAGGGAGAATGCAAGAAAGCCTTCAGCCTGAAACATGCACTTGTTCAGGACCAGGGTGTCCACCCTGGAAGACATTGTTTTGTGTGCAGTGAATGTGGGAAGACATTCAGGTACAAATCCTCATTTGTTGTACACCAGAGAGTGCATACTGGCGAAAGGCTTCACGTGTGTCGTGAATGTGGAAAATCTTTCAGGCGAACCTCAACCCTCAATCTGCATCGAAGAATTCATACTGGGGCAAGGCAGTACAAGTGCAGCAGATGTGGGAAATCCTTTAACCAAAACTTTGTCCTTATTTATCCCTGGAGAAGTCACATTGGAGAAAATTGTTACTTGTGCAGTGAATGTGCGCAGTTTCCTAGCTGTAGATCCATCCTAATTCGACAACGGACAGTTCACACTGGAGAAAGGCGTTATGAGTGTACTCAATGTGGGATATCTTTTAGACGAAAATTTTACCTCATTGTACACTGGAGGGTTCACACAGGAGAAAGGCCTTACGATTGCAGTGAGTGTGGGAACTCTTTTAACAATAGCTCGGTGCTCATCCTACACCAGCGAGTACATAAAGGGGAAAGGCCTTTTGCTTGCAGTGAATGTGGGAAATCTTTTACCAATAGCTCGATACTCATTCTCCACCGGAGAGTTCACACAGGAAAAAGGCCTTATGAGTGCAATGAGTGTTGGAAATCCTTTAGTCGTCAATCTTACCTCACTCAGCACTGGAAGGTTCATAGTGGAAAAAGGCCTTATGAATGCAGTGAATGTGGGAAATCTTTTATGTCTCGCCGTGGCCTCCATTATCATCAGAGAGTTCACACTGGATCAAGGCCTTATGAATGTAGTGAATGTGGGAAATCTTTTACTTCTCACTCTGGCCTTCGTTATCATCAAAGAGTTCACACAGGAGAAAGGCCTTATGAGTGCAGTGAGTGCGGAAAATGTTTTACCTCCAGCTCTGCCCTGTGTTATCATCAGAAGACTCATGCTGGAGATAGGCCTTATGAGTGCACCGTATGTGGGAAATGTTTTTCCTCTGGTTCCACCCTCAGTAATCATCAGAGAGTTCACACTGGAGAAAGGCCTTATGTGTGCAGTCAATGTGGGAAATCTTTTTTCTCTAGTTCCAACCTCAGTAATCATCAGAGAATTCACACAGGAGAAAGGCCTTATGTGTGCAGTGAATGTGGGAAATCCTTTATTCAAAGGTGTTCCCTTCTTAAACACCAGAGAGTTCACACAGGAGAAAGGCCTTATGTGTGCAGTGAATGTGGGAAATCCTTCACCCAAAGATGTCACTTTCTTATACACCAGAGAGTTCACACAGGAGAAAGGCCTTACAAGTGCAGTGAATGCGGGAAATCTTTTTCCACTAGTTACAACCTCAGTAATCATCAGAGAATTCACACAGGAGAAAGGCCTTATTTGTGCAGTGAATGTGGGAAGTCGTTTATCCAAAGATCTTACCTTCTTATACACCAGAGAGTTCACACAGGAGAAAGGCCTTATAAGTGTAATGAATGTGGGAAATCTTTTACCACTAGGAGGAACCTTCGTTATCATCAGGGAGTTCACACTGGATAAAGGCCTTATGATTGCAGTGAATGTGGGAAGTCTTATATCTTTAGTTCCATCCTCCAGGATCATCAGAGAATTCATGTAATCAAAAGGTCTTATGGGGGCTTCCGTGGTGGCTCAGTGGTTAAGAATCTGCCTGCCAATGCAGGGGACACAGGTTCGAACCCTGGTCTGGGAAGATCCCACATGCTGCGGAGCAACTAAGCCTGTGCATCACAGCGACTGAGCCTGCGCTCTAGAGCCCGCAAGCCACAACTACTGAAGCCCGCATGCCTAGAGCCCGTGCTCCGCAACGAAGAGTAGCCCCCACTTGCCGCAACTAGAGAAAGCCCGCACCCAGCAACAAAGACCCAACTCAGCCATAAATTTAAAAAAATAAAAAATAAAAAAATAAATATTTCTAAAAAGGTCTTATGAATGCACTGTATATGGAAATTCGTTTAGAGCAAATTCTTATCTCACTGAACACTGTAGAGTTCACAATGCAGCAAAGCCTTATGCATGCAGTGAATGTGGGAAATCTTTTTCATCTAGGTCCAGACTCTGTTATCATCAGAGTGTTATGATCAGAACAGGGTCAAGGCCTTATGAGTGTAACGAATGTGGGAAATCTTTTTTGAAGAGTTCTTCACTGATGCAATATCACGGAATTCACACAGGGGAAAGGCCTTATGAGTGCAGTGAATGTGGGAAATCTTTTACTTTTAGATTTTACTTCATCATCTTCAGATGGTTCACACAGGAGAAAGTACTTATGACTACAGTAAATGTGGGAAATCCTTTAGGGATAATTCTCAATTAAGTCAGTACTGCAGAGTTCACACTGGAGAAAGCCGTTATGAGTGCACTGTATTTGGGAAATTATTTAGCCATAAATCTCACCTTTCTCAATACTGGAGACTTTATGCTAGAAAAAGGTCTTATGAGTGCAATGAGTGAAGGAAATCTTTTACCTGTATTTCTAGTCTTCATTATCATTAGAGAGTTCATATAGGATGAAGACCTTATGAGTGTAAGGAATGTGGGAACTCTTTTTCCCATAGGTCAGCGCTCATTTGACATGGGAGAGTTCACACAGGAGAAAGGCCTTATGAGTGCAGTGAATGTGGGAAATCTTTTATCCAAAGGTGTCACCTAATACACCAGAGAGTTCACACAGGAGAAAGGCTTTATGAGTGTAGTGACTGTGAGAAATCTTTTACTACTGGGTCTGGCCTCCGTGATCATCTGAGAGTTCACACTGGAGAAAAGCCTTATGAGTGCAGTGAATGTGGGAAATCTTTTTCATCTGGGTCTGGTTTCCATTAACATCAGAGTTCACACAGGATCAAGGCCATATGAGTGTAGTGAATGTGGGAAATCTTTTATTTGTAGTTTCATTCTCCATGAACATCAGAGAATTCACACTAACAAGAGGCCTTACGAATGCACTGAAAGTGGGGAGTCCTTTAGAGCAAATTCTTATCTCATTGAACACTGTAGAATTCATAGTGGAGAAAAGCCTCATAAATGCAGTGAATGTGGGAAATCTTTTTCGTCTATGTCCGGCTTCTGTTAGTTCACACAGGATCAAGGCCATATGAGGGTAGTGAATGTGGGAAATCTTTTCCCCAGAGCTCTGCAGTCCTTCACCATCAGTGTTCACAGTCCTTCACCATCAGTGTTCACAGAGGTGAAAGGCCTCAAGTGTCTGGTGAATGTGGGAAATCCTTTACCTCTAGTTCCACCCTTTATTCATATCAGAGAGTTCACAGGAAAAGCCCTATTCATGCCAGGAATTTGGGGAATTCTTTCCTAAAGAATTTTCCTCATTATACATGGTAGAGTTTACACTGGAGAAAGGCCTTGAGCATGCAAGGAAATGTGCAATTTTCTAGTTCAGGTTAACAACGTTGGAAGAAACTGAGGAGCCGCCCATCTGAATTCAATCTCATATATCCAGTTGTCCACAGGGGGAGATACCCCTTAAGTTTCAGTTGTGTGGGAAGCATGTGTGGCTATATTGCACCTTGTAATCTGTCCAGGGCTTTCCCCAGATTTATGTCACTGCCCGTTTCTGTGGCCATTTTACCTCTATCACCTGGCAGGTCCACACAGTGTGCATCAGTCACCAGCCCAGTGTGCTCAGGGAAACTGACCTCTGTTCTTCCAAGTGTTGGAGCAAACCAGGAGTAGTAGCCCAGTCCCTTCAGGGTTGGTGTTCCCCTCTCTTTGACTAGATGTACAAAAGCCTGAAGGAATGTTGTCCCGGAGAACGTCATATGAATTCAGCTGACAATGTGCAGAGAAGGACAACCTTTTCCAGGGACATGTACTCACATGCTCAGTTTTTCTGTCTAGCAAGTCACCAACCCAAACTGTGTGCCACACATTGTTTTGGTTTGTATAATATGGATGCCTTACTGTTTAAGCCTATTTTGTTTTGGGAGTTCTTTGTACTGCTAGAGGTTTTTTATAAGGAGATTTGGGCTCCACAGGCATGGGCCTCAGGGAGGATAGTATGATGGCAAAAAGTGGCTTGCCATTTTTGGCCAAATTTGCATTGGTGCCAGTGAAGTCGTAGGAGAGAGGGCAGGGCTTTTTGGTCCTCATTTGAAGCCTGGATGCTATGAGTTTTAGGAGACTCATACATCACCCTGAAGAGGAGTAAGATGTGACAACCTCAAGTTCTTGGAGCAGCATGAATTTTTTCTCCTGTTCACAGGGGGTATCACAAGAGATGTCAGCACTGTTGAGAAGAATCTCCTCCCTTGGTTTTGCCAAGAGCATGTGCCCTGATGTCCACAATTCCATGGGTGACAGTCACTGGTTGTAAGACTATAGGGGCCAGGGGAAACTGAAACTTCTACAGAAACTGGGTTAGTAGGGAGCAGAGGAGACAGCAGCCAGCTCATTGGAATGTGCCTCTTCTAAAAGTGCATCCACAGATGTCTTTGTGACGATGACCGATGTGCACGATCAGCGTGTACACAAATCTCAGGACCTCCAGGCATGTTTATCTTGTGTAGCTGAGGTCATTGTCAGAGAAGATAATTGGAAAGTTTTGTAGATTTTTGTAACCTCCCTGCAATGTTCGCCTCAAGGCCGTTGCTGCACAGGCAGAAAAAAGAAAGGTAGAGAAAAGTAGTCCAAGGATGTGGCTCTTGTGAGCCAGCCAGCATTCCTGTTGACTGAAGTGGAAATGTCCTTTATTACTCGCCAGTGTTTGCTGCCACTGAG
Source organism: Balaenoptera physalus (assembly GCF_965194825.1). Taxonomy (NCBI): domain Eukaryota; kingdom Metazoa; phylum Chordata; class Mammalia; order Artiodactyla; family Balaenopteridae; genus Balaenoptera; species Balaenoptera physalus. Next base: position 831,610 of record NC_138900.1, read on the forward strand.
GCAAGACTGACCCCCAGAGGGCATGACAAAAAGATGGTGGAGTCAGTATAGGGCTGTCAAATCTATTTTCCAAAAAAGTGGGGCATACAGATTTTGTTTATCTTAAAGTGGTTTTTTTAAAGCTTTATTTAGGTGTAATTTACATGCAGTAAAGTACACATATTTAAAGTGAAATATTTGGTAAATATTGACATACACATGATACCTGTGAAAACATCATCACAGTCATGGTAATGACCATATCTCTCACCATGTATTTGTCTGATGTCCTTTTACAGTCTCTGTGTCCCTGCCCTTTACAGCCCTCCAAGCCACCATTGATTTATTTTCCATTATAATAGATACCTTTACTTTTTCTACAATTTATATGATGGAATCCTTAAATGTTTACTCTCTTTTTTCTGGTTTCTTTTATATTTTGTAATTATTTTGTTATATGATGTTATATTTGTTATATAGATGTTATGTGAGTAGTTCATCCCTCCCTTTTATCTTCTCTTTTGGTTCAGTACTCTTATCTTTAGATATACCGCTATTTATCCATTCACTTGTTTATGTACATTTTGGGTATTTCCAGATTTTGACTGTAGAAAATAAACTGGTGCAAACATTTGTGTACAGTTCTTAATATGGATATTTGTTTCATTTATCTTTTGTTCAAAAAATTAGATTGCAGTGTGAATCATGATGTTGGTGACTATTTAGCTTTTGAAGAAACTAACAAATTCTGACTAAATAATTGTGTTTTTTACATTTTTACCAGCACTGTATGAGGGTTCCATTTTCTCCATGTCCTAGCGAATACTTATTTGGTCAGTTGTTTTTAATTTTAACCCTTTTAATAAGTTTGTTACGCTGTTCCACTGTTGTTTTCATTGTATTTTCATAAGAATTCATGATTAGCATTTTTTCGGATGTTTGATAGCTTTTTTCATTTGCTGTCTTTTGTAAAATATCCAATTTTTATCTATGTTATGAACTTTGGCTATTTTCTTTTTTTTTTTTTAACAAGTAAGACATTGAAACAACAAAGATGTGTATTGGAGTGTCATCCATTTTCACTTGTTGAATACTGTGAGTGACTGTTTTATGGAAGAAATGCTTTCAGTACTGGAAGAACATGCCCTGAGTTTTTTCAGTTTTTTTGTTATGCACGGTGTAATGGACACATGTTACCATACACTTTTAAGATTAATTTGCCCTGGGAATTCCCTGACGGTCTAGTGGTTAGGACTCTGCTAGGGCCTGGCTTCGATCCCTGGTCAGGAAACTAAGATCCCACAAGCCACGCAGCATGGCCAAGGGGAAAAGAAGAAAAAGATTAATCTGTCCTAATATGTTGTCCATCAGTTTCTGAAGTCCAGACAGTGAATAATAACCTTGCTTTGTAGTGTTTGTCCATTTTCCTGCTCCATTATGGGGGTTGGTGGGTTGGAACAGGACTCTTAGATAGACTAAATGACATCAGGATGAACAGTACATTCTTTGAGTCTCCAAAGCCCGGTATGGAGGGAAATAGGAGGGCAGGGATCAGAGTCTCCAAGCCTGGGTCAGGCAACCTGGGTTTGCAGCCCAGATGTTGGATTCACATCCTGGATCCCGTTGCCTTGACTCACAGATAAATGAGTCACCTACATTCTCCCCTCCCCCCACCCTCTGTAAACAGGGATAAGGAGCATCTTGTCCCCTGGCCTTTAGAGGAGCTGCAGAGCCAAGGCGCCCATTCCCCATGAGGTAGGTACGCCTGTGGTGACACACCGAGCCCAGCCACTCCGCGCTCCTCCTGACTAGCGGTCCGAACTGATGCCATGGAGCCACCCTCAGGAGGCCAGTGCTGCAGGGCACTGAGGTCTCGAGTGGGTTTCCCACCAGAGAATCTTTAGGTGACTTGTTGGAACTCCTTTAGGTTCAGTTCCTGACAGGGATGTGCAGGCAATGATGGCATTTAACTTGTTCTTTGTGAGGATCAATAAAAGGAAGAGACTGGGACTTCCCTGGAGGTCCAGTGGTTAAGACTCCGTGCTTCCACTGTAGGGCGCACGGGTTTGATCCCTGGTCAGGGAAATAAGGTCCCACATGCAGTGCGATGCGGCCAAAAAAAAAGAGACCAAACAAAGAGGCAGACCACTCGAGATTGGTAGGCGGCAGTTTTAATGGGCAAGGGAATTTATGAGGCTTGTCTTGGGTCTTGTCTTGACTACAAGATGTGTGGCTTTCCCCATACACCCACCAAACCTTCTTTTTATTCTTCCTTTCCTTCCTTCCTCCCTCTCTTCCTTTCTTTCTTTTCTTTCATGCATGCTGTGCCGGGTCTTAGTTGTGGCATGCGGGATCTAGTTCCCTGACCAGGGATCAAACCCAGCCCCGTGCATTGGGGGCGCAGAGTCTTAGCTACTGGACCACCAGGGAAGTCGCCACCCACCAAATCTTAAAAGTTAGTATGGACGCCCTAACTGGATTCAGCCACATACACTGTCTAGATAGTCTCAACACCACATTTCTGTCTGAAGGCTGTATCCTTGGAGCAGCTTCTGGAAGTGGAGAAGGCAAGTGAATGCACATTGCAAGGACAGCAGAGTGACTGAGGGGCCTCCAGTTGCCCAGGTCCAGCCTGGGGAATCACCCAGCAGTCACGTCTTCTCAATGACCTCCTCCGACACTCTACCTGCCACCCTGTGACCGGCTCTGCAATCTCCCAAGCTCCCCTCTTCCACAGCTTGCCCACATCCGTCGGCCATGGCTTTCTGTCACATGGAGGTGGCTCGTTTGGCAGATACCTGGCTGTGCTGAAGGCAGATACCTAAGCAGCAACAGAGGCACAGGCAAGAAGAAACAGACTGACAGTGTTGCCAAACTCATCGTCAGTTTTTTCCATCAAGAACTCGTGAAACTTGGCCTTTGTCATCGTGTGACTTCAATATGACGTTAGCCGACTCATGGGGTATGAACACGCCACATTCTGTAGTTAATGGTGCACGCGCCTCCTTGAGTGGTAGTAATAATGTCCACAGCCGTCCTACTTTGGAGGACAGCTTTTCTGTTTAGAAATATTTGAGTTTTCAGTAAAGACAGGCTTTGTTGGCTGTCATTTGAGGCTGCCTGGGTGGATTTTCTAAGAGCTGCTATGTGTGCTTTAACACCCTCCAGGCCGATGGAGGGGGATCACACCAGTGGGAAACAGAATGTACCCACCTAGAATTGTGGAGAGGGAGGTTGGCAACTGTTCCTGTGGGGTGGATTCTCCCCTGTGCCCAGGGAAAACCCAGGGTACAGCAGCCTGCCACCCAGGTGGAAACCATGGCCAAAGATTAGTGCCACACAACCATCAGGTCCCATTTAGGGCCACCCAGTGAATACTTGGCCAGTGCAACAAGTCAGTGACAAACTAGTTGCTATACTTCAGTATGATGGAGTGACTGCACAGTTCCAGTGATGTCCATGCCCTATCCCTGACCTAGTTAGGTTGGTTCTGTTTAGATTTTTCTGTTCCAGCATAGGGCTGTCTGGGTGCTCAGATGTCCATAACCTGGGGTAAGTCACATAAACCCCTCCCATTCTGCACACAGCCACCCATGGCTCTAATAATATTGTTGTTGTTGTTGTTGTTGTTGTTTTAAATGATACTTGCAGTCATTTTGACAGGCTGCCTGTGTAGTTTGACAGAAAAAGAATACTCGTACCCATTGTTATGGGTCGTGTATGCCAAAGGCCAGGTCTCTGGATCAGTATTGATAATGTCAGATTGTTGACCTGAAACAAATAGACTGTCAGATATTTCTTCAATAAAGATGGGATTAGGGACTTCCCTGGTGGTCCAGTGGTTAAGAATCCGCCTGCCAATGCAGGGGACACAGGTTCGATCCTGGTCGGGGAACTAAGATCCCACATGCCATGGGGCAACTAAGCCCATGCGCTCTGGAACCCACACGCCACAATTAGAGAAGCCCTCATGCTGCAGTGAACATCCTACATGCCCAACAAAGACCTGACGCAGCCAAATAAATAAATTTAAAAAAATAAAGATGGGCTTATTTGGGATCAGCAAAGAGTTACAAATCAGGGTCCATGAATATGGCAAGGCACATGCTATTTCCTGCATGACAAGGGCAGGGGAACACTTTTTTTAAAAATTATTTTATTTATTTTTCGCTGCATCGTGTCTTTGTTGCTGTGTGTGGGCTTTCTCTAGTTGTGGCGAGTGGGGGCTACTCTTCATTGCAGTGCGCGGGCTTCTCGTTGCAGTGGCTTCTCTTGTTGCAGAGCACGGGCTCTAGGCACGCAGGCTTCAGTGGTTGTGGCACCCGGGCTAAGTAGTTGTGGCTCGTGGGCTCTAGAGTGCAGGCTCAGTAGTTGTGGCACACGGGTTTAGTTGCTCTGCAGCATGTGGGATCTTCCTGGACCAGGGCTCGAACCCGGGTCCCCTGCATTGGCAGGCGGATTCTTAGCCACTGAGCCACTAGGGTAGCCCCGGAACACTTTTGTAGAGAGGAAAAGGGAGTTGGGAGGGCTGTAGTAAACAAAGAGTCCATGACTTTTCATTGGCTGAGTCTTTGCCAGGAAAGGAGTCTTTCTTCTTCCTGTTGGACATTGCAGGGCATGAGATCTCCCCTTTCTGGTCTCCAAACTGTATTTAATTGAGGCTTCTGTTTATTGTTTTACATTTACCTTTCTTTTATATAAGTTAATGTTTTTATTGGAGTATAGTTGCTTTACAATGTTGTGTTCGTTTCTGCTGTACAGCAAAGTGAATCAGCCATACATATACATATAACCACTCTATTCTAGACTCCATTGCCATATAGGTCATTATAGAGCACCAAATAGAGTTCCCTGTGCTATACAGTAGGTTCTTATTAGTTATCTTTTATATATAGTAGGGTGTACATGTCAATCCCAATCTCCCAGTTTATCCTCACCCCCCAGCCCTTTCCCCTTTGGTTACCATAAGTTTTCTACATCTGTGACTCAATTTCTGTTTTGTAAATAGGTTCATTTGTACCATTTTCTTAGATCCCACATATAAGTGACATCATATGATATTTGTCTTTCTCTGTCTGACTTACTGCACTCAGTATGACAATCTCTAGGTCCATCCATGTTGCTGCAAATGGCATTTTTTCATTTTTTTATGGCTGAGTAATATTCCATGGTATATATGTACCACATCTTCTTTATCCATTCATGTGTTGATGGACATTTAGGTTGCTTCCATGTCTTGGCTATTGTAAACAGTGCTGCTATGAACATTGGGGTGCATGTATCCTTTCGAATTACTGTTTCCTCTGGATATATGCCCAGGAGTGGGATTGCTGGATCATATGGTAGCTCTATTTTTAGTTTTTTAAGGAACCTCCATTCTATTTTCCACAGTGGCTGCACCAATTTACATTCCCACCAATAGTGTAGGAGGGGTCCCTTTTCTCCACACTCTCTCCACCATTTATTGTTTGTAGATTTTTTGATGATGGCCATTCTAACGGGTGTGAGGTGATACCTCATTTTAGTTTCGATTTACGTTTCTCTAATAATTAGTGCTGTTGAACATCTTTTCATGTACATTTACCCTTTTGAACAAGATCCTTGACGGCATCACCAAACAAAAAGCAGATTTTCTAGTTTCAGTGACTTTTTATCCCTCAGTGTCAGGAAAGAGCTTTTTTGGCTGTAGTATCTCAAGTCATATGGAAACTGCACAGATTTTAATCTAAATACCTATTAAGGTCACATTTAAGTCTTAGGCACTTTTATCTAAAGTCAATATGTTATCAAGATCATAAACCTTCGAGATCTTATGAAGCATTATGCTATCACCAAAGGTTTGGTGACAAATTTCTAACAGGCTTGGTCCAGATACCTTGGGAAAGCTGTCTCATCAGATGTCTTCTGCTTCAATTCTGGGAAATCTTTTTTTTTTTTTTTTGGCTGTGCTGGGTCTTAGTCGCAGCATGCGGGGTCTTTAGTTGTGGCAGGTAGGATGTACAGGCACTCCCATACCCAACAGTTGAATTGATGTTTTTTTGTCTGGCAAGTGAGTGGACCCACTGTATAAAGGAATTTCCACTAGGTGCTATTCCCATGACCAGATACCATGTGAGCAGCAGATGCCTCAGGTGAAAAAGGCAGATGTGTAGTAGCACCTTGCCTGGGGAGGTCTTCCTCTTCTGTAAGAATTACACTTGTGACCTGATCGATAAATGGTAACGTGGCTGCAGCTTTAGGAATTTGACCTGGCTGTGCAAACCATACGTGTTGGCCCAGGGAGAGAGCTCTGGCAGGCATGAGGAGATGGACTGGGGGTGGATACGCCCCGCCAGGACCACTGCCTTCTTCTTTCTCTCAGCGGTGCACATTTCTTCCAGCTATGATGCATTTCCACAGGGCCAGCTTGCAGCAGGATGACCCGGTCCCAGTGGAGGCTTAGTATAGTAGCTCCCATTCACCCAGGGGTGTTAAGTAACTCACCCACCCCAGTGGGACATGCCACTGCAAATCGCAATAGATAACTCCTTTCCTAGGCGTGATGGGGAACACTGATCCGTGGTGAGAGTTGGGGACAGTGGCTGTTTCCCATGACTTCCGCTCCTTGGCAGGGACCCCCCAGTCTGGCACATGGGGCAACAGGCCCTACTGGTTGACCATTCAAACGTATTAAAGCCTGGGACAGTACTTTAGTTCACCCAGCCAGGTGGTCTCACCTGTTAGTGATTTAATCTGCTGCTTTAATACTCCATTTTTCCTTCCTACCAACCCTGCTGCTTGCGGGTTACAGGGGAGATAGAACCTCCACTCAATGCCAAGTTCTTTTGCTCAGTCTTGCACGTCACGACCTTTGAGATGTGACCCCCGATCACCATCTGTTGGATGAGAGTATGCATGCATGTGACTCAGCCCCTCCAATTCCCTGCTAGTGGCCAACTGGTTTCCCTGGCACCAGGAGGCAGCTTGGGTTAAACCCGACACAGTGTCCACACAAACCAAGGCGTATTTAGAACCTTCACTCGCAGAGAGGAGGCCAGTGTAATCATTTGCCAGCCACTCCCTGGTCGGCAACTCCATAGATGGCCCCAGACTCCTTTGACAATTGCCTTGGACGTTGTTTAGAACACCCTGAGAAAGCTCTTCCTTTTTCCTTTCTGTTTCCTCCTGGTTGTTGTCAAGAGAAAGCCTCTGTGTGATGCTGAGTCTCTAATGCCTACACCCCCGTTACTAATTTCCTTTTTCAGCAGAGGGAGCAGGCCTAACAAGCCCCGTGAGCTCCCTGGGATGGTGGAGCATTATTTTGATTTCATGAGTGTATTTTCATGGTGAACTTCATTTGTGGGAAGTCAGGCTTGTTTTCCTAATTAGCAGAGAAGCAAACACGCTTCTTAGAATACAATCTAAAAAAAAAAAAAAAAGAATACAATCTATTTAAGACGGTGTACATCAGTTTAAAGAGAATAAAATTAGTAACGATTATCACAGCTAAGGTCCCCTTTTCCTTTCAGCTGTCATACTGTAAACAATGACCTTTCTGTGGTCTATTTAGTACCACATTAATGCTTTTTGGTGGTGATTTCACTGTTGAAAATGGCGCTTAAGTGTAGTCTTTATGTGCTGTCTGGTGTTCCTAACCTAAGCACAAGGCTGTGTGATGTGTCTTAGAAAGAAAATAGGTGTTAGATCAGCTTTGTTGAGTCATGAGTTACAGTGCTGTTGGCTGTGAGTTCAATGTTCACATGACAACAATACATAGCAAGGTGTCTTTGGATAGGAACACGCATGAAACAATGTTATATATTGATCAGTTGGCAAACAAGCTGTGACCCAAGGTTCTTGGGAACACAAATCTGTATTTCCTCTAAAAGCAATGGTTTTCGATGCAGAAATCAGTAGTGCAAACACTTAATTAGTGCAACGAAAAGACTGCTTTTGAGAACATAACTTCCATGAATAATGGTGGTTTTATAAAACATAGCTACCATGATAATGAGAAGTGACTGTACTTTTGTTTGGCCTCACCACGTGGCGTGCAGGATCTTATTAGTTCCCCGATCAGCGATCAAACCTGCAACCCCACAGTGAAAGCGTGGAGTCCTAACCACTGGACCACCAGGGAAGTCCCTGACTGTACTTTAATACTGTTTTTTTTTTCTTGGCCACGTTGCTCAGCTGGTGGGAACCTTAGTTCCCTGATCAAGGATTGAACTTGGGGCCACAGCAGTGAAAGCGAGGAGTCCTAACCACTGGACCGCCAGGGGATTCCTGCTAATACATTTATTTTTAAAGCACAGGTGATTCTCACCATTTCTCATTCCTAATCATTATATTGTGTTTTACCATTATGTATGTTCCTGAGGTTTTGACTACCGAATCAGTGTGTTGGGAACAGAATACCAAGTTGTGTTTCTGCACACTTCTTTCCAATTCCATGTTGTGTGACGTTGTGACAGCTTGAGATGGGCCGTGGAGGGAGTATTTACATGAGGGATATTGATAAACACTACCAACCCGGGCTTGTTCTATTGATGTTTAGACTTTAGAAAGTGATGAACAATATGTTAATAAAGCAGATTACACTAAAGTGTATGGTGTCTATGGCTGTTACGTTATGAATAGCACAAAACATTGAGGATATAGTCTTCAGTTCTCAAAAACAATTGTTATTTAAAAAAAAATTGTTATAGACTTATTTGTGTCCCGTGGTCCAATTTATAGTTGAAGCTTTAACCCTAATCCAACTGTATCTGGAGTTAGGGCATTCAAAGAAGTAATTAAGGTTAAATGAGATCATTAGTTTGGGGCTCTAACACAACATAATTACTGTTTTTATAATGAAAGGGAAAGACACCAGGGAGGCAGTCACACAGAGAAAAGCCACGTAAGGACACAGCAAGATGGCGGCCATCTGCAAGCCAAGGAGAGAGCCCTCAGGAGAAACCATCCTCGATGGCCCCTTGAACTCCGTCTTCTAGCTTCCAGACCCAGATCCAGATTCCTCTGTGCGTAGATGCATAGAGAGAGCGCCCTCTGCTGTCTCTTCCTCTTCTTATAAGGACACTAGTCCTGTCAGATCAGGCCTTATTTACCCTGAACTACCTCCTTAAAGGCCCTATCTCCAAATATAGTCAAATTGGGCATTAGGCCTTCAAATAAGAATGGTGGCAGTGGGGAGAAGAGAGATAATTCGGTCTATAACACAGTACAGTACTTAGGTAAAGGCCTTTACCCCATGTGAACATTCTGATGTCTTAGGGGGAATTCCCTGGCAGTCCGGTTGTTAGGACTCTGGGCTTTCATTTTAGGGGGCACGGGTTCAATCCCTGGTCGGGGAACTAAGATCCCGCATACCGTGTGGCACGGTTAAAAAAAAAAAAAAATTGATGTCTTAGGAAACTGGAGTTGGAAGCAAAGGATTTGCTACAATCTCTGCACTCATAGGGCCTTTCTCCAGTGTGAACCCTAGTGTTTAAAACAGATTTAGGCTCTGTTGGGACTTCCCTGTTGGTCCAGTGGGTAAGACTCCATGCTGCCCATGCAGGGGGCCCGGGTTCGATCCCTGGTCGGGAAACTAGATCCCACATGCATGCCACAACTATTTGGCGCAGCCAAATAAATAAATATTTTATTTTAATTTTTTAAAATAAATTTACTTATTGATTTATGGCAGCGTTGGGTCTTCATTGCTGTGCGTGGGCTTTCTCTAGTTGCGGTGAGTGGGGGTTACTTTTCATTGCAGTGTGCAGGCTTCTCATTGTGGTGGCTTCTCTTGTTGCAAAGCACGGGCTCTAGGCACACGGACTTCAGTAGTTGTGACATGCGGGCTCAGTAGTTGTGGCTCGCCAGCTCTAGAGCACAGGCTCAGTAGTTGTGGCTCACAGGCTTAGTTGTTCCGCGACATGTGGGATCTTCCCGGACCAGGGCTCGAGCCCATGTCCCCCGCATTGGCAGGCGGATTCCTAACCACTGTGACACCAGGGAAGTCCCTAAATAAAAATTATTTTAAATAATAAAATAAAACAGATTTAGACTGTATAGGCAAGAAGGGCGAATGCCTTTCATATGAATTTCAAACTTTCTATGCCTCAGAGGGGACAGTTTGATGGTGGAAAATAGATTCCCAGTTTTGGCCAAGAGTGGGTTGCTGTCCATGGACCTCCTGGGAAAGAGGGCTGGGCTTTGTGGTCCTCATTTGGGGCCTGGATGCCATGAGTTTTAGAAGACTCAGAGGAGGGGTCAGTGTTACAATCTCAAGTGCTTCTGGGAGCAGCATGAATTTCCCCCCTTGTTCACAGGGCCTATCAGCACTGATGAGGGGAATGTCTTCTTCAGGTCTTGCCAAGAGCCGTGTCCCCTGACGTCCAGAGTTCAGCAGGTGATGTTCACTGGTTCTACAATCACAGAGTCATGGGCAACCATAATTGGTACAGCAACAGGGGAATAATAGGGAGTGAAGGAAACTGCAGCCGGTTGGATATAATGAGGAAGATGTGGGTGAAGGTTTTCAAAAGATACAAATGTCCAGTTAGAAAATAAATAATTCCTGGGCTTGTAATGTACAGCCTTGTGGCTAGAGTTAGTAACACTATATGACCCAAATGTAAGACTGGAAACCAGAAAACTCCTAGAAGAGAACATAGGTGGAACATTTTGACATAAATCATAGCAATATTTTTTTTTGGATTTGTCTCCTAAAGCAAAGGAAATTAAAAATAAATAAATAAATAAACAAGTGGGGCCTAATTAAACTTAAAAAACTTCTGCACAGCAAGGGAAACCATTGACAAAACAAAAAGAAAACCTACTGAATGGAAGAACATATTTGCAAATGATATGACCGATAAGGGGTTAATATCTAAAATATATAAACAGCTCATACATCCATTTCAATATCAAAAAAAGCGAACAGCCCGATTAAAAAAATGGGCAGAGGACCTGAATATGCATTTTTCCAAAGAAGACATACAGATGGCCAAGAGTCACATGAGAAGATGCTCAGCATCACTAATTATTAGACAAATACAAATCAAAACCACAATGAGGTATCACCTCACACAGGTCAGAATGGCCATCAACAAAAAGTCTATAAATAATAAAGGCTAGAGAGGGTGTGGAGAAAAGGGAACCCTCCTACACTGTTGGTGGGAATGCAAATTGGTGCAGTATGGAGGTTCCTTAAAAAACTAAAAATAGCACTACCAGATGACCCAGTAATTCTACCCCTGGGTATTTATCCAAAAAAAGAAGACACTCATTCAAAAAGATACATGCATCCCTTTGTTCGTTGCAGCACTATTTACAATAGCCAAGATATGGAAGCAGCCTAAGTGTCCATCAACAGATGAATGGATAAAGAAGGTGTGGTGCATATATACAATAGTATACTACTCAGCCACAAAAAAGAGTGAAATAATACCATTTGCAACAATATGGATGGACTTAGAGGGTATTATGCTAAGACAAAGAAAGACAATATGTATGATACCACTTATATGTGGAATCTAAAATATAAAACTCAGGAATTCAGTGGCAGTCCGATGGTTAGGTCTTGGTGCTTTCAATGTCAGGGGACCCTGCTTCAATCCCTAGTTGGGGACTAAGACCCCACAAGCCATGTGGTGTGGCCAATAAACAAATAAAATATAAAACTCACCCCCCTCTTGTTTTCCAGAGATAATCTCTAGTCCCCATGCAGACAACATCATTGCTCTTACATGTGAAATGATAATCACTTCCCAGCAAGGTAGTGATTGTGGAATACAAAACCTTAACCTCAGTATTCAGACGTCCACTTTCCACATCTGTACATATGCTATCACTGCAGCGACCATCCTGGCAGCAAATGTAAATTTGGGAAGTGACCACTTTTCCCAGGTAAGTATCACATTCTTGGAAGGATAGATACTATCTCAGAAAATTAAATAATAAATGCTGTATCGAAAAACAATTCAGATTTTTGGATTTGGAACAGAAATACTGACAAAGAGAGGCAGAAGGGATGTCTGAGGGTCCCGGAGGCATCGCCCCACCTCATCCACTTGTTTTAGGGCTGCCTAGTATCTCTCCTCCATGTTTCCTCTCATAACCTGTCTGTACTTTTCTGCCTCTTTTCTCTGACCAAACACTGAACCGCATAACATCTATTATAATAGCTTAATTCCACGTGAAGTGAAGAGCAAGACTGTTTTACTTGTAATTTTTTGTGTACATGCAGTGTCTTTTTAGTAATAGTTGGCTGTGCATATTTTAGTCTTTTGGGTGGATGATTTTCAAATGGATCCTTAGGAGAATTTTAGTAACATGTCTGAAGAATGCAAGAGCAAAAACTTCCTGCCCCATTTTGTGAAAGGAAGAATACACTTAAACATGTGAACAAAAGAAGGTAAGTTAAAATAGTAAGGTGAGCAGGGATGTAAAGAATCTCTAAATGTTACCATGTATGAAAACATATTTTATATGTGCATAGTATCTTCATTACTATTAATATTATGCTCCCTTCTCTCTAAAAAGATTTCTGGTGACCCTGAATCAATATAGATTTTTAATGTGTCATCTAGAAATCATGAGATGGCTTATTCTAACAAACCGTATTATGATCACTCTCATTCCCTAATGGGTATCTTCCTAATCCTTCTTGTGGAAATTGAAATTTTCTAGAGTCCCTTAGAAAATAAAACACAAATGTCCTAAGGAATCTGTTGTAGCCAATAAATTAATTTATGTTTTATGCATCTCGACTGCAATTTTTTTTATCTCCTAGGGATAATAAGGACAATATTCATTCAGATGCAACAAAATACACAAAGCAACTAATTTCAGGCCTTGAACGGTGGATAGCATAGGGCTGTAACCTTGAGGGCTGTAATGAGAGGCCAGGTGCAGAGAACCAGTGAATCCTAGCTTTCTCCTCCAGCAGAGGTATCCTCATCACTGGCCTCAGAGGCTGAGTCTCCACGCCTTCCTCCAGAGTTTGATACCCTCTGTGGCACCTGAACAGTGCCAACTCCAATGTCAGGACAACCTCAGAGACCAGTCCAGGACAGAACACAGCCAGGATGATAGGGCTTTTGTTGCTGCCTCCTGGACTTCATGGTGGGCTAGAAGGCCAAATGCAGCCCCAACCTGCATGACCAGATGGATCTGGATCCCAGGTCTTGGGACAGCTTCCTTATGCCCTGGACTTAATACCAGCAATACCTTGTACTGGGATTTGGCCTGGGGGACCTGGAATGCTGAGGAACTGGCCTAGGATGATGCCAGGTGCCTCAACAGAGTTTCCCATAGCCTAGAAGAGGGACCTTGCAGGGAGCAAGGGGAGATCAGTTCTGGCCTGGTTCCCGCTCTCCTGTAGCAGCCAGCCACAGAACATGCAGACAATGAAATGCAAAATAGGCAATTTGAGGTCTACTAAGTGTGGCAACAAGGAGACATCAAGTGTGAAATGAGGAAGTAGGCTTAGGATGTCTAAGATATATTGCTAAGTGAGAAAAGGAAAGTACAGATCTGTATACAAAATACGTAGGACTTTATTTTTCCTGAGCCAACAACTTTTATAGGAAAATACCTGAACACAGACCCACATAGAATGACACACATAAATGCAGACACAATTCTAAAAGGATAATACTATAGTGCAAACCTCAGCTATTCCATTTATTTTTGCAATCCTCTTTACTCTGAATGTCCTCTTTAACTCTTCCTCCAACTGGGATTTGGTCAATGTTTCCAAGAATGAAGAAGGATCACAGTTTGGAGACAGACTCTTCAGAGTGACCATTCTTTTCGGGTACTGAGCTTAATTCCATGTCTTCTCAGACAACTGCTAAAACTTCTCGGAGATCTTAACTTTTTTCACCATTCACTTATGTTTCACCAGAACTATTTCTGCTACCATCTTTGAATCACTACTTAATTGTTATTAATAGCTTTCTGTAATTTGCATTTTACAGCTGCTTTTCTGAGATAATTTCGATTCCACGTGGAGGTCAGTCCCAGTAATGACTAGAAAAATAATCATTATTTTCCAGCAAAAAGATGAAATCATCTGTTTAAGATATTCCCAATATTTCAGTTGTTAAACAAAAGTCAGCTGAGTAAATTTGAAGATCTAATTGGCTTTATTAGGTGATTCATGTATTGGGTAGCATTCTATCTAGCAACTAGAAGGATGCTCTAAGGGGCTGCACAAAATGGAAGGTTTTTATAGGCAGAAGTGGGGGGGGGGGGCAAGGATGTTGCCAAAAAGAAAAGGATTATTTTAAGGCTGAAACATCTTTGGTGGGGAAAGGAATGGCACAGGTTTTGTCATGCTCATTGCCTCTTCTTTCTCAGGGGGAAGATAGAGAGGGCCCACAGATTACCTCATCGGTGCTGGCCAAGAAATTCCAAACTGGTTGATTATGATTACGTTTCTCAGAAAGGTTGAAACTGCAATTAGGTTAGGTATTAAGTCTAGTTTTGGAATCATGGTCTTTAGCACAAGTGATGTCATTTTGGGCCTGTGGTTTTTCTCTTTAACAAGGTGTTGAGAGCATGTTTTGCTATATGTTCCACATTTGTTTCCTTATTCTCTGTTTGAGATTGATTTCAGATTCCTGAAGGAATTGAATATGTGTCAGGTTATGGATTAAGAGATATTCAGTAGATAAGTGTTTCATAATTGGATACAATTATTAATTATAATGGAGGAGAAATGTTTTATGCAAGAATCACTGATGGAGATCCATCTTTCCACTCCTGCTTCAGGCTGGTGAACATCCCTCTTCTATCCTCCATGTTCTGGCCCTATCTGGAGTTGTTTTTCTCTTGTCCCTGACCAAATGTACATGAACTGACAAAAAATGAATCTAAAGCTTGAGAGTGCATACCTTTGAACTACAAAACAATAATGTTTATTAGCTTCAGCTTCCAGTGGAGTCATTTTGTGTCTTAATTACTGTATGGAATGATACATGCCTTTAGATTTGTGACCACTGAGAGCATCTCAAATGATATTTTTAGACTCTGGGAACATGCTGAGCTGCTTCACTGAGTCTGAAATAATGTCTCCAAATGAAACTGAGTCCCCCTCAAATGGAGTTCCCTTACAAAGTTTATGATTAATCTCTCTATCCAAAACCTTATTCCCTTTCTTATCCCCTATAACCTCAATCCTGGGCTAACTGAACACTAATCAACCAGAATCAGACGACTAAAATTGCTGTTGTCAATAACATCACCGTAGGCACTAAAAATGCTCTTATAGATATCATTAACATACAAACTCAGGTTGTTTCTCTAGAGCAAGATTAGCTAACAGACCCCCAAGCCATGGACCACGTGGCCAGAGAATTATAAACCAGAGACATCCTGATTCCCATATCCACGATTAAGAAGTGTCACAAGATGATTAATCCTGGCCTCTTCTTCTTCCCCTTTAAAAAATACCTCTAACTCAGGGGCTTCCCTGGTGGTCCAGTGGTAAAGACTCCGCGTTAACAATGCAGGGGGTGCAAGTTCAATCCCTGGTGGGGGAGGTAAAATCCCACATGCCGGGTGTCATGGCCAAAAAAACAAACAAACAAAAACACCACCCCTAACTCAAAGACCGCATGGGAGTGGATCTGAGGCCTGTCTTCCACTCCATTCCTTGGTGCCCTGCAGTAAATGCTGTTCTTTCCTTAACCACAACCAGGTGGCAGTAGATTGGCTTTGTGAAGCCAGCGGACTAAGTTCCATTTGGTAACACAAACAGCAGCACTCCCACAGATTTTAGTATGGTCCTTTTATGAAGAACAAAATATATCCTTAGAACTGGAGTCACTGTTTTCCTGTTTTCCAGCACCGCTCATTGTGGAGTTTAGCCTTTTCTCTGAAAGTCTGGTAGGTTTGTGCATCTATGTGAACTACATTACCCAGAATGCTCAACGGAAAAGGGCAGTATGAGTAACCAACGAGTTCTCAGAAAATAGGCAGTTTCCGTTTGAGGCGCAACTTGTAGGGGCGGGACTTCCGGCCTCCTCCTCAAGGTGACCGTTTTAACTGCTCTGGGTCAGTTCAGCTCCGGAGCTCCGTGTTAGAAACGGGGTGACGGAACCGGGAAGGTCCGAGTAGAGACATAGTCCCCACTTCACAGAGGCGGGTCTGAGGCTCGGCGACGCCGCCCGTGAGCCCCGCGCCAGGCCCGCGAGAGGGGCCGCCGTGCCCTGGTCCCACTTCTCCCGCGGCTCCCGGCGCCGCTCCGCCCACAGAGTCCGATGGCGGCGGCGTCGCTGAGGCACCAGCCTCAGGTAAACGGTCGTCCTTCAGGCCCTCACCCCACCAGGCACTAAAGCCCCGAATGCGGGGCACCTGCTCACGTGCCCGCAGCCCAGGCCGCGGTGTCCAGGACGGTGAGGCGGTCGTGGGGTGGGGCTCTGTTTCCGACAGTGTAATGGCGCGTGGGAGAGGGTGACAGGCGGAGGGACCCGCAGGTGCAAAGGCTTGGAGGTCGGATTGAGCCGGGAGGATTCGGGAAACCTGGGGTCCATCTGATGTCTGCAGGACACAAAGAAGGTGAAGCGGAGTCCTACCTGGACTGTCAGGCTGAGGGTTGTATCTTTATTGTAAGGACCTAAGAAGGCATGGAGAATTTTGAACAAAAGGGGAACAGGATTTACATTAGCGTTTTAAATGTTTCCCAAGGCCCTTCAAAGGAAAAACAGATTTGAGGGGAGTGATGAGGACATTGAGGCACCAGGAGGTTGAATCTTTGTTCAAGGCCATGCTGCTGGTAAAGGGTGATACAGAGCACCGAGGAACAGGGGTCAGACGACCAACCTGAAGTCGTCTGGCTCCAAGGCCAGGCAAAGAAGGATACAGGGTGGCATGAGCCTCAACGTTTCTAACCCACAGTTACATTCTTCTAAGGCCTGTCTCTTCCCACAGAGTCCGAAGGCTGCAGAAGTACCTATGGAAACAAAACAGGTATGTAGTGGGTGTCCTAGTTCCTTACTGGCTCCAACTCTCACTCAGATGCTTTCTGGTTTGTGGTGTCCTGGGACTCTTATGTGCCATTTTCCCAGTCGTTGGGTCTGGGGACCCTAGAGAAACCCCAAGCTCAGAGTCCTAAGTCTATATCAAGGGTGATATGGAGATGTTCCCGTTTCTGGCGACCAGTGTAAACTAGTGTGGAAGGTTAACCCAGGAGCTGCTACCAGGATATGCAAATACTTAGTGTTAAAACTGAGCTGGGAGTGTTAAGGAACCACAGGTCTCCTTTTCTGGTATGAACAAAGAAAAGGAATATAGGATGACTGCCTGAGAAATTGGGCATCTATTTTGGAGGTATTGGGAGGTTTGGATCAGAGGAGGGAGGTGATATTACCAAGGTCTAAAAAGGCTCCATCTGACTGTAAAGTGGAGAACAGACTGTGGGAGTGAGGGAGAAGCAAGGTGGAGACTACTGACATAGTCTAGGTGAGGGTTAATGGGCCAGGGCTGTGGTTTAGGAGATGTGGTTGGAGTCTGGATGCATGTTCAAAAAAGGGCAACTAGGTTTTGTAGTATGGATGATGAGAGAGTGAAACAGAGAACTCAGGGATAACCCCAGGGTGTTTGGTCTTGGCAGCTGTAGGGATGGAAGCTCCAACTGAGATGAGGAAGTTGGTAGTAGGAGTAATAATCACTGGGGGTATCAGGAGCTTTGTTTTGACCATGTTAAGAGTCTGAGGTATTTCAGAGACCAGTAAGTGGAGGCATCAGATTGTCAGCTGGACTCACAAGTTGGGAAATCAAAAGAGGGGTTCAAGTTGGAGACATTCAAAAAGTGGTAGCTACTATGTGGACCCAAGTAAGTGACCTGTGGTCACAGGAGGTATAATCTTCATGTTACGGTCCTAAAGCTGTTCAGGAAGCAGGAAGTGGAGGATAGAGACTGACCACTGGTTCTCTTGCTTGAGTACCTGAGTGATGGTTTTGGGTTTCTTAAATGCAATTGAGGGAGGTATGTGGCCATAAAGGTAGGGTGTATCAGACATGAGAGCCTGGCAAGTGGCCAAGGCTTCCAAGAGAAGAGTAGATATGAGATGGATGTCAAGGCATAGGAGTGTTTGAGGCAAGATGACATGCAGACCAGAGCTATTTCTTATTCACCACGCTATGGACTCACCAAGATTCTGTGAGGACTTTGCTGGGGCCTGGAATGTTTCAATTAGCCTGGTGGATATGGTCAGGGCAAGTATGGTCATTTGTGATAATTGATAGGACTGGGGTGGTTGGTAAGTGTTACTGGGCTTTGAATGAGGGTTAGATGGACAGAGAAGGCTGTCATCGCTGAGGGACAGAAAGAGCAGCACAGAAATGGAAGAGGGCCATGGGCATCCAATGTCGACAGGTGGTTCTGTGTGGCTTAGTCTTAGGCAAGGAATAGTCATACAGGGAGGGAGGCCTTCATAGAAGGATTAGATGTTTCCACCCCTAGTGGGAGCCATGGGAGGTCTAAGCTAATATTGAATCTTGTTTGAATTTGCCAGGCAACTCTGGGTGTTTTCTGCAAAGTTGTATTTTTAAGGCCTAAAATAAAGGCCCATTATCATGTGCTGCCTTGACATCTAATAAAACCTGGAGTGGCTCAAATGGCCTGAGTGTAAGTTCCCCTCTCGAATTGGTGATCTTGGATAGGGTCTCCCATTTTATCAAGGGGACTAGAGCAGTTCCTGCTCTTAAGAAAAACTCAACTTACATTGGTGGAAATTCCCTGACGGTACAGTGGTTAGGACTCGGCACTCTCACTGCCGGGGCATGGGTTCGATCCTTGGCCGGGGAACTAAGATCCTGCAAGCTATGTGGCGGGCCCAAAAAAAAAGAAAGAAAGATCAAATTAGCTTTATTCAACAATTCATGCTTTGGGTAGCATCCCATCTAGCAAATAGAAAGGAGCTCCACTGAGCTGTAGAAAAGGAAGCGTTTTTAAATGTGGAAAGGGGATGGAAAAGGGAAATTATTAGCAAAGAATGCATTGTCTCAGGCAAGGTTGCCCTCCAGTGGGGAACGAAAGGGTTCTATTGGGCGGATTATCTCACTAGTTCTGACCAGGAAATTCCAGGTTGATTAGTTAAAGGTTACTTTCCTGGAGGTTGAAACCGCAGTTAGGTTAGGTATTGAATATTAAGTCTTGGTTTGCTTATGTGGGGTTTAGCACAGTGACTCTGTTTTCACTTGCCATCTCCTTTTTAACATTGCTAATCTTTTTTGAAGTGGGTTTCAGTTCTCTACTGGCCTGCAGAGTTATTCAGACAAGCCATTTGCATCATCCTCTAGGAACCAGGTTGTACCCCGACCTTTTGATCCCACAAAACTTCCACCGCACAACCCCTGGTGGTTTTTTTTCTCCAGTGTACAACATTCATGTGGCCCTGTATGGTATGTGATGTCCTCCTCTCCCAGGCTGTATCTCTAATTAATAAACTGTTGTTGATCTCATCTGTCCAGTGTCAGGTGTCGTGTGTTCTGCATCGCCATAACCCTAGGACAGGAATTCCAGTGGGGTAAAGAGGAGGTGATTAAAACAAAAATAACATATAGAGAGGCCAGGGAGATGCCTGTGCTGTGGGGCAGTGAGGCGTGGTGGCCATGGGCATGTGGCTGTGGTGTTGAGGGATGTGCAAGTCATGTGTACTTGGAGAGGGAGTGTGTCTGATGGCCCCAGGGCTCTGGTGTTGAGACTTCTGTGCCTTTGACTGTATGGGGAATAGCTTGACAGGAGTGGGTGGATGCATCTTCGCCAGACCCACAGCTTAGACACCTGTTTCTCCACCTGCCACTTGTTGCTGATTGTTGGACTTCATGACCAGTGAGCCCATAAGGAGACAACAGCACAAGTTGCACCAGGGCCTGGTTTGTCCCCTGAGTTGGGGGGCTTGGGAGAAGGATGGGCATGGGGTAGATGTGTATGGGATGCATTGTGGGTACTCAGAGAAGAGCTGTTTATGGTTTTATCTGTTCACCACCATGACAAGGCACTGTGACCTTTGAAGGTGTGGTTGTGTACTTCTCCTGAGAGGAGTGGACTCTCCTTTATGAGGTTCAGAGACACCTGTAGCGTGATGTGATGCTGGAGAACGTTAAACTTAAAACCTCCCTGGGTAAGGTCCTCACACCCACCTCTGTACTGTGAGGTATTCCCTGCTCTCTCTCTTCTTTTCCTAGAGCCTGGTCTACCCTTCCTACATCAGAACCACAGAAACTGCTTCCTTCCCCAAGTCCTTAAGTAGGTGCTGTGGTTGGTTGGGATAAGGTGTGTGCACTGCCCTCTTCTCTCCTTGAAAAGCCGCAACACCTTCCCTGTAGCCTCACAAAGAATGATTCAGGGTCAGGCATCTACTGGTCACTATAATTGATCCTATTTTGCTTGCCCTCTCCCTGGCCTGGTAACTGTCCAGATCTAAGGCACCCCAGTACCCCAGATCCTATTTCTTTCCTCTAGCTGACATTTCCTCATGCCTGCTTATGCCAGGAATTGCCATCACTGACGTGGTTACTAATTACGTGGACCATGGTCTTTTCTTGCAAGACTCTCCAAAGTTTTCTGTAATAGTTTCTTTCCTGTGGCCTGTTGTGTGCTGAGTTGTTCTGGCCTAGTACTGGCTGCACTTCTGTAATGTCTTTAAGTACTTGCATCACGTGGTTGCCATGTATATTTGCTCATCTTGGGAGTAGGATAGAGAGCCTTCAGTGGTTCACAAATGGCTATTAATCCAGCCACAACAAGATGGGTCAGGAGGCTGCTGGTTTTGAGTGGCACCTTGGGGAGGGCATGACGTCAGGGCTGTGTTCAAATTATAGGAGAAACTCAACTGTGTTTGATTAGTATTTTGTGCCAGTTTTAGTGGCCACACCTCATTTCTGGTGTTCCTTCCGCATTCTTGACACTTCGCTGACTTGTCAACTCTACTTGTCACTTCTACTTTTACATCCCATGCAGGAGTAATCCTCATCTCTCTGGACTGTTACCTGCTTTTCTTACTGCTCCGTTTGCAGTGTTCTCCAACATTGATCTTTACATATTGTGTCATAGGTGAGGTGTGCATATATCTTTAAATAGTCCTTGAACACAGGCTACTCTATTGCATTTGGATATTCTTGGTCCTGGACTTACCCTTCTATTTAGTGGTCATGTGTCACCAGCAAATAAGAGCCTGCTGGAAGTTATTTGCAGAGAAACCAGTTGTAGGCCCTGCTGTCCTCCAGATATCCCATCCCACAGTTGTGTCCTTCACCTTGTGAGACCTTCCCCATTCTGTGCTCTTTATTCCCTAGTACAGCAAAGCAGCCTGATCCTCAACCTGCATCACCTCCCTTGTCCTGCAAACAATCCCATGGACTTGTCCTGAGTTTGGTAAACACACTCTTGTGTTCCGGTGGCCCCCTCCAACCACATACTGTGTTATCTACCATCATCTACAAGAATGCATTATAAAAATATACATGGCTCTGCAGTGTGAAGAGGCAACATGAGGTTTTCAGAAGGCAGCTGGAAAAGCAGAAGACAGAAATACAACTGCACTATAAATTTTAGGTTTCATAACTATATCAAAACACACATCCCTTCTTCTGGGTTCCACTAAATAATATGAAGTACAAAGAGAGAGAGAGAGAAAATGACATCTGGGACTTATCTTGACTTCAGCTCAGTAACATTTCCTCTTCATTTTGCCAGGAGTAAATCCATATGGAGAAGATTCCAAGTCTGGGAAGTCACTCTAGATGGCTCATCATTCTCCTGTGTTCCCTTTTCATGGAAGTTTAGTACAAGGTCACTGCATACATTTAATAAATTATCTGTGGCCAGGTATATTCTTGGATCAGAAAGATAGAGAACAAACACATGGGGTAAAGCCAAAGAGTAATATAGCAAACAAAGGAGAGAAGTGGGAGAGAGAGGAAATGAGCTATGAATTATGGTAGAGATCACACATAAATGTCAGAAAGTGGCACAATTCTGAAAATGAGAGACTGTTAGAGTTATATATATGGTTTTTGAACATGGAAAGCATTAATGTATAATATTTTAAGTCAATTACTTCCTCAAGGTGTAGAGAATGAGAAGCAGTTCATTAGCAAGAATAAGGAGCAAGCTATAAAGACCTAAACTACAATTTATACTCATGAAAATCCAGGTTCTTAGACAGATGGGACAGTATGATAAGTCTTCAACAATGAAAATTAAGAACTGACATAACTGCAAGTCAGGAACTGAAGGGAAGTACATTTTCTAACAATTGAAGTGACATCGACTTCAAAGGAGTATAATCAAAATAGAATTCTAATAGAGGTTTATTTTGCTAAGCCAACAAACTGTCCCTGGGCCCTGATATTAGGAGAATTGATAGGAGCAGGGTTTGGAAGCAGTGTGGATTCACAAAGAGTAGAAAGTTCATTCAAAAACAGCAGCAATAGGAACGAGCTGACACTGCTGTGCTCCATGATGGGGTGTTACTCTTCTGAATCCCAGTCCATGTGGGCTGTAAACCTGGCACTCCCCCTCCCATCAGGACATCTGAGGTTCTTTTACTGTACAGAAGAGATGGCAGGGCTATGCACTGGGGATCTGAATGTATGTGACTAGAATCCTCTTACACCTTCTTTCTAGAATCATAAGCTTATATTCTAAAACTCTTCTTAGATTCAGCATACACTTGGATGACAATATTGCACCTTCCTGTCCATGAACATGGGATGTCTCTCCATTTATTTAGTTTTTCTTTGATCTCTTTCATCAGAATTTTATAGTTTTTCCCAAATAGCTCTTGTATATGTTTTGTTAGGTTTATACCTGAGTATTTCATTTTGGAGAGGTGCCAATGTAAATGGTAATGTATTTTTAACTTCAAATTCCATTCATTCATTGCTGGTGTATAGGAGCAACCTTGCTATAATCGCTTACTGGATTGAGGATTCGTGCTGTTGTTGATTCTTTCAGATTTTATACATAGACATTCGTATCATTTGTTTACAGAGACAGTTTTATTTCTTCCTTCCCAATCTGTATACCTTTTTATTTTATTTTCTTGTCTTACTGAATTAGCTAGGACTTCCAGGACAATGCTGAAAAACAGGGAGTAGCAGGACATCCTTGCCTTGTTCCTGATCTTAGTGGGGAAGTTTCAAACTTCTCACAAGTAATTATTATGTTAGCTGTTACATTTTTGTAGATTTTCTTCATCAAATTGAGAAAGTTCCCCTCTATTCCTAGTTTGCTGAGAATTTTTATCATAAATGATTGTTGGATTTTCTCAAATGTTTTTTCTGCATCTATTGATATGATCCTATGATTTTTCTTCTTTTAGCCTATTGATGTGATGGATTACATTAATTTGTATTTGACTGTTAAACCAGCCTTGTATACCTAGGAAAATCCCACTTGGTTGTGGTGTATAATTCTTTTTACACATTGTTGGATTTGCTGCTGTGCTCATGAGAGATATTGGTCTGTAGTTTTCTTGTAATGTTATTGTCTGGTTTTGGTATTAGAGTAATGCTAGCCTCATAGAATGAATTAGGAAGTATTTCCTCGGCACTTTTCATCTGGAAGAGATTGTAGATAATTGGTATAATATCTTCCTTAACTATTTGGTAAAATTCACCAGTGAACCCATCTGGGCCTGGTGCTTTCTGCTTTGGAAGGTTATTAATTATTGATTCAATGTCTTCAATAGAAAGTAAGAATAGACAATCTGAATAGGACTTTTATTTTATTTTTAAATTTATTTATTTTTCTCTTTTGGCTGCATCACACAGCATGTAGGATCTTAGTTCCCCGACCAGGGATTGAACCTGTGCCCCCTGCATTGGGAACACAGAGTCTTAACCACTGGACCACCAGGGAAGTCCCTGGCCTATATTTTTTAAATAAGTTAATAAATGCCAAAAAAAGCATTTGAGAAAATCCAACACCCATGCTCTCCTGTTTTCAATTTCATTAGTTTCTACTCTAATTTTTATTATTTCTTTTTCTGCTTTGGATTTAATTTGCATTTCTTTTTAGAGTTTTCTAGGATGGAAGTTTAGACTAATGATTTTGTATCTTCTTTTTATGCTGTAAATTTTCCTCTAGACACTGCTTTCACTGCAACCCACAAGTTTTGGCAAGTTGTGTTTTCATTTAGTTCCAAATAGTTTGAAATTTCTCCTTGACGCATGTGTTATTTAAAAGTATGTTTTAAAATCTGCATGTATTTTGGGATTTTCCAGCTATCTTTTTCTTTTTGATTTCTATTTGAATTCCATTGTGGTCTGAGAGCAGACATTGTATGATTTCTATTCCTTTAAATTTGTTAAGGTGTATTTTGTAGCCCAGAAAATGGCATAGTGAATGTTCCATGTGAGCTTGAGAAGAATGTGTAATCTGCTCCTTTTGGATGAAGTAGTCCATAGATGTCAATTATTTTAAATTGATTGAAGGTGCTTTGAGTTTAAATATGTCCTTAACTGATTTTCTGACTGCTGGAGCTGTCCATTTCTGGTAGAGGGGTGTTGAAGTCTCCCAAATATAATAGTGGATTCATTTATTTCTGTTCATCTGGAGCTCTAGGTCCGCTTTCACACTCACAAAGCAGAATTAATCTCCTTCTCATAGTTTCCATCTGACTTCCTCTATGTTCAAGCCGCAATAGGAGATTGTCAGTTGGAGTCTTTCTTCTTACACTTCAGATCTCCCTGACTTCCACTTCTGTCTTAGCCAGAACAAGTTCTCTACTTTTAAGAGCTCATGTGATTACATTAGGCCAACCTGAATAATCTCTATTTTAAAGTCAAACGATTAGCAACTTTAATTACATCTGTAAAGTTCGTTTACCATGTAACATAACATATTCATGGGAGTAACCCCAGGAGTCAAAGTTCACAGCCATCAAAACTCTGCCAACCACAGTCTCTTTTCCTAATTCACCGTTGGGTTTTATAGCAGATTTCATACTTCATCTTCTCAATAGTAAGTCTGAAATTATTTTATTTATATAAATCTACTCACAATTTATCCACACAACTCAGCCATGACATAAATATCCACATATAACTGCAACCACCATTGTATGGCACAACTTGACTTAAATTCCAGGTTTTCCATGTTCAACACAATGTGATTAAGCAGCAGTTTGCTTGTAAGTACATCTGATGATCTCTGCTTTTGTTTTTTTGAAATTAAATGCATCATTTTGGGTAAGGTCTTTATTTTGCTTATTTATTTTCATTTTATAGACTAATCTTTTGCTCTTCTCATGATATTAACCTGGGGGCTCACTCTCTGGGTCTGTGAAGAATCGATACTGAAACATAAGGGTACTCTCTTCCGTGATGGTTGAATTTCAAAGAGCTGTCTCTCTCTCAGGTCCTGGAGAAAAAGATTCCCGGATTGTAAAACTGACAAAAGGCATATATAGCCTTTAAAAATATTTTCTTATATCATAATGGGCAAAGGAAGAAAAAAGTTTTTTCAAGTTAATACCCTAAGAAAAAGTGGATGCGGTGATGAAACTCTCCTTTTTAGCCTCGGCGGATTTATTTTTCTTTTATAAATTTGTATTTACCGTTACAAAACTCACTGCTAATTTGAACTTTAAGCTGATCCCCAAAAGATTTATTTGCATTTTCTTTTTTTTTTTAATTTATTTTAAAAAATTTTTGGGTGCATTGGGTCTTTGTTGCTGCACGCGGGCTTTCTCTAGTTGCGGCGAGCAGGGGCTACTCTTCGTCGCGGTGCACAGGCTTCTCATCGTGGTGGCTTCTCTTGTTGTGGAGCACCAGATCTAGGGAGCGGGCTTCAGTAGTTGTGGCTCGCGGGCTCTAGAGCGCAGGCTCAGTAGTTGTTACACACAGGCTTAGTGGCTCCGCAGCATGTGGTATCTTCCAGGACAAGGGCTCGAACCTGTGTCCCCTGCATTGGCAGGTGGATTCTTAACCACTGCGACACCACCACCTACGAAACCCCTATTTGCATTTTCTAAGCATATTGGTTGGGTGAAGTTCCTTTCAAATGCAGAGGAAAAAGTCCTAGGGATATGCGGGCTTCTGGAGGCTTTTGAAGACTGGAAGAACTTAAGGGAGTTCAAGAATTGTGTATGTCCCCATGTAACCCATTTTCTTTATTTTCGAAACTGCTACCTGGCCAAATGCTCAGTACTGTGAACTACAGTAGTAGTTGTAGTAGGTGAAAGGTGAGAAAATTTTCAGAGGAGACATAATGGGTCACTTGAGTGTTTATTCATGTAGGAGAAATGATAAGATTCGTTAAAAAATTCAATTAAATAAATTATTCTTTAAAGATTGTATTTTTTAACCATTTAACTTTAGTTTTAAGTACTAAATGAATATTTTTAATGAAATATAAGTAATTTTTAGCAAAATTTGACAGCCATTAGCACCTAAAAGCAACTTTCAAAGACCTACATTTTCATGTAGTCTTTATTGTCCATATTTAATAATCATTTATCTATTACGACTAACTTATAAACAATACTTGGTAATTGAAAAATAGTCTTACCTGTGGCTAAATGTGTAATTCTGCAGTTCTGTTGTGTCTGCTTTACCTCAAATTGATTGGAAAATTGTTTTAATCTTTTTATATTTAATCATGTAAAATGCTTTTTAATGTGTGCAGATATGAAGCACATAACTTGTCTAAATATTATTTCAATCCAGAATATTTAGGTAATGTGGTTGTTTTTTTTTTTTTTTTATAAATTTATTTATTTTTGGCTGCATTGGGTCTTTGTTACTGCACGTGGGCTTTCTCTAGTTGCGACGAGTGGCTCGCGGGCTCTAGAGGGCAGGCTCAGTAGTTGTGGCTCACAGGCTTAGTTGCTCCGCGGCATGCGGGATCTTCCCGGACCAGGGCTCGAACCCGTGTCCCCTGCATTAGCAGGCGGATTCTTAACCACTGCGCCACCAGGGAAGCCCAATGTGGTTGTTATTAATGATAAATTTTGCTGAAATAAGTTATATTTATTACCACTAATAAAACATCATAGTAACATTACCTCCCAGAATGAGTTTTTCTTTTCAACATTAGTTTATATTCCTGTAGTAAATTAAGACTCTGCATGGATTTTTTTTTCAATATTTTAATTTGACGGTTTCCTATTATTTACAGACTCAAAGTTTTTAGTAATTGCTCAGTGATTTATTAGATGATCTCTTGAATGTGGTGCCATTACCTTGAAATGTTGAGTCTTTTTATTCTTTTCACCACCAAATGTTGACTTTGAAATCTGTCCTAATTTAAGATCCTCAAAATTATCTGTTGTTCCCTTGCCACATTTTTCAAAAGCATAAATATTATGTGAACTTTTTTATGCCTATTATAGTGCAGTGATCTGTGAGGAGCCTCATCCTCTCCTGTCCCACAACTTTACATGGTATTTACAGTGAGAAACTTGTGGTCACTTAAATATATGCGAATTAGCAAATCAATGCCAAAACTCATTACTGCAGAGATTGAATATGATCTTTGGTAATGATTCATTCTTCAAAATTGTTTTATGATTCTATATCTTAATAGATGTAAAAGACATCAGAAGAAAATAAAGCAATTTCCTTCACTCTTTGATCTGAACACACTCAATACTTCAGTATAGGAATGAACACAGCTCATAGTGCTTCTAACTCTCCATTCTCTGTTCTTTGCAATCCTTGCATGTGTTTCTTCTTACACTATCTGTCAGTGGGTTCTACATTAGCAACAAAATGAAAATTAAAAAGGTTCACCTTCCGAGGATATGGCTAGCGTCCTGATCAGTGTCACTTGGGAAATCTCTCATAACTGTAAGTCAGCTTATTATTACATAACTATAAGGAAATTGGGTTTGGAGATGTATATTTTGTGACGCGTCTGTTAGAATCCAAAACCTAACTCCAATTTGTAAAAGTGTTAATAAAATCCTACACTGAGTTTTAGTTTTTGAAACCTTCAGAACCACTTTGGGTTTTTTCAAGTGTGTTGTAGGTTCTGGTTGTGATACAGTAACAGACTGACTCACACCCCTACCATAAACTACTATAAAAGTGGCAAAATACGCAGAGTTCCTGCTTTGAGGCGTGGGATGGCACACAGCACGGGGCTGTGAGCTTGAGGGAAGGACGGCACAGCGGGTGAGGTCGCATCCTCCCATCCTCCTGCCAGGGCACTTTCTAAACCTGCACGGGGAAATGGAGCCCAGAAAGCAGAGGTAGAGGGACCAGAGCTCAGAGCCCAGGGCTGCAGAGGCAGCTGGAAATTCCATGGCTGCATCTTTTCAGGGGGCCCTACCCAGGCAGAGGTGTTCTGAAACCTCAGGCCGGACTTCCCAGGGGCAGAGACCCTTGCTCTTGCATCAGAGGTCAGGTGTGGACAGGTGCCACCAGTCACTGCATCCCAGCTTCCCCCTCCAGAGGCAATGTCCTCACCTCTGGCTCAAAATCTGAGGTCCCACTTCCTCCTACTCCAGAAGCTGATTCCCCACCTGTGGCACCTGAGCAATGCTGGCCCCTCTCTTGCACACGTGTCCATGCCATCTCAGGGACCTGCCCTCTGGTCAGGAGGTGGCCTCTTGGACTCCATATTTGTAACCTCAGCTGGACCTGACTCCTGGGACATGATTGTCAGCCTCTAGACCTTCAGGCCATCACTACTTGGTCTGGTTTTTCTGCCCATGGGGAACATCATTGGGATTGGACTGGCACTTGAGGACTCTGGTCACCTCTGAAGAATTTTCTTTGGCCTTGGAGAAGGGCCCATACAGGCACTGAGAAGCAATAGTAGCCATGAGCCATGAGCTCACAGCAGCTGGCCAGCCATGGTACATGCAGAATACAAAGTGCAAGGCAGTCTTTAAAAGGAGGTAGCTTTAGGTCGACAAGGTTTTGAGAGAAGGAAGTATCAGGAAATATTGGGTGTAAAATGAGAAAGTAGCTTTACATTACATTAGTTCCAGATGTACAGCATAGTGATTCAGGGGGACTTCTGTTATTGCAAGAAACACAGTGACCTGGTCCACAGAAACTTCAATGGTGCGATGGAATATTCTTGAAAATGTATCAGAATCACCTGGAAGATTATTAAAACACAGATTCTAGAGCCTGACCCACAAAATGTCTGCTTCACTAGGTTGGGTTTTGAAATGAAAATGAGCGTTTCATGGTGAAGGTCCAGGGATCAGACTTGAAAACCAGGGTTCGATGAAAAATTACGCTTCCTGGTTCCAGGCCTTAATCCACCAGAGTGGAAGTCTGCAGACGCCCAGAGGCGGAGCCAAGGTTTCTCACACATCCCCTGAGTGTCTTTGCAGTGAGCAAGTCCGGCTAACGGCCAACTTGGCTAAAGTCCTAGCCAGGCCCTCCACTGCCAAGGAGCCCTGTGAGGCTCCACCCACCAAAGCTATCTAGCCACGTGCTTATTCTGGCTAGAATTTATTCCCAAAATTCCCATATAGTTATTCCTCATCTCCTTCACGTTTTTGCGCAGTGATTACTCAGCTCTGTAATCTGCATACCACACTCTACTTCTAAGTACATTCACCTTATGTTCTTTCCATTATGCCTCCTACATTCAACATACTATATGACTTAGCATTTCTTCTTTCATGATTCCTCTGTCCTCCTGAATATAATATAACCCCTAGGAGGGCAGGCGTCTTTGTCGCTTTTGTGTGCCAATGTCTCCCACGCATCTACAATAAGTTCTTGAAGCCAAATATTTACTCATTGATCATTTGTCAGAACAGTGACTAAACAAGACACTTTGGCTTCAGCTTCCCTGTGTATTTTTGCAATTCTATGTACTCTCAATGTCCCCCTTAACTTTTCCTGAACGCTGATATTGCATAATGACTTCAAGCATGAAGAGGAATCACATTTTGGAGACAGTCTTCAGAGCGATTGTTCTAGTCAGATGTTCAGCTTAATTGTACCTCTTCTCAGACATCACTGCTAAAACTTCTCTAAGATTTTCACCTTTTTACCATCCACTGACACTTTCTCTGAGACATTTCTGACACAATCTCTGAATCACTACATAGTCATTAATAGCTTTCTATAATTTGAATTTTATAACTTTCCCAGACAATATCAATTCCTCATGCAGAACAGTCTCTGTAATCACAGGGGAAATGATAACCACTTCCCAACAATGATATGAGATCATGGTTTAAATTACCCCGTGCATTTTGGGGTTCAGAACATCTTTTTCATATATGCTCCACCTGTGAACACCGCACCCATTGTCCCATATCAATACAGCATATCTTTCATTGTTCTATTTTTGAGATTGATGTCAGATTCCCAAAAGGAAGTTAACGATCAAGCTATCCAAAAAGATACTAAATGGATAAAAATATTGCTTATAAATTGGGCACACTAATTTACTATGCTGTTAGAAGTATTTTCTAGAGTGACTACAGAGATCCACCTGTGTACTCCTGCTTTGAGTAGCCCAGCATCCCTCTACTGTCTTTCCTGTCATGGCCCATCTGGAGTGTTTTTTCTCTTCTCCCTGACCAGACATACAGAGACTGATAAAACTGAGTCTAGCACTTCATAGTGTATAGATTTAATTCCAACATGGTAATGTTTATTTTTCATTATTAATTTATTTTTATTGAAGTATAGTTGTTTTACAATATTAGTTAGTTCCAGGTGTACAACATAGTGATTCAATATTTTTATAGGGATTTCCCTGGGGCGCAGTGGTTAAGAATCCGCCTGCCAATGCAGTGGGCTCAAGACCTGGTCCGGGAAGATCCCACATGCCGTGGAGCAACTAAGCCCGGGCGCCACAACTACTGAGCCTGCACGCTAGAGCCCGAGAGCCACAACTACTGAGCCCACGTGCCACAACTAATGAAGCCCACGTGCCTAGAGCCCGTGCTCTGCAATAAGACAAGCCACTGCAATGAGAAGCCTGCGCACCACAACGAAGAGTAGCCCCCACTCTCCGCAACTAGAGAAAGCCCGTGCGCGGCAATGAAGACCCAACGCAGCCAAAAATAAATAATTAAAATTTTAAAAATATATTTTTATAGATTATACTCCATTTAAAGTTGTTAAAAACAGTGGCTATATTTCCCTGTGCTATACAATATATCCTTGTTGCTTATCTATTTTATACATAGTGAAACTGAGCAGGACCCTGTTGGTCCTTCCCCGGGACAGACACCCCCAATCCCCATGTCTCCTGACTTTCCCCCCCACCCCTCCCCCGGTCTTGCTGCACAGCTTGTGGGATCTTAGTTCCCCGACCAGGGATTGGACCTGGGCCCTCAGCAGTGAGAGCGTGGAGTCCTAACCCCTTGACCGCCAGGGAATTCCTGACCTGACTCTTGTTAATAGAAAAGTTTTAGCCTCCTAGGCCTTTCCCGAATTCCAAATGCAAAATCAGAGAAGTGAGAAAATGCAGAAACAAAGGAAAGCAGTCAAGCAAGACAAAATAATAATAGTTTAGCCATAAAACAAAGCCAAGGACCTTTAGTTCCTCCTCAAGGGCTATAGATAATATCTTGAGCCATATCCTGAGTTGTTTTGCAGAAACTAAAACCACCACCAGGTGGAAGAAGTTAACTGTGTGCTGACAACCAGCACATAGACCCCAGACCAGTTAGAGCCAGAAAACTGATAATTGAGGTTCCGAAAATATCACCATTACCTCATCATCAACCAGAGAATTGTGCACAAGCTGATCACACATCCTGCCACCCTCCCTCCTCACACTGTCTTTAAAAACCCTTCTTTGAAAGCCATTGGGGAGTTCAGGTCTTTTGAGCATGAGCTGCCTGTTCTCCTTGCTGGTGCCTGCAATAAGCCCTGTACTTTCCTTCACCACAACCGAGTGTCAATGGATTGGCTTTGCTATGCATCAGGTAAACAGCCCAAGTTTGGTTTGGTAGCAGTAGTAGTTTGTGTCTCTTAATCCCATACCCCTATTTTGCCCCTCCCCCATGAAATGTTTATTAGCTTCTGCCACCAGTGGACACATTTTGTGTCTGAATGACTAGGAATGATATGTGCATTTGGATCTCTGTCCTCTGGGAGCTTCTGCAATGATATGTTTAGTCTCAGGGAGCATGATGAAGTTCACAGGGTCTGAACTAATACATCTCCAACCTTGGATGAACGTCTGCAGGCAACACAACATCCCCCAGAAACCCTGAGTTCTACCCCTTAAGAATGGACAAGTCCCTGGGACTTCCCTGGTGGCACGGTGGTTTAGAATCCACCTGCCAATGCAAGGGACATAGGATCGATCCCTGCTCTGGGAAGATCCCACATGCTGCGGAGCAACTAAGCCCATGCGCCACAGCTATTGAGCCTGCACTCTAGAGCCCGTGCTCTGCAGCAAGAGAAGCCACCGCAGTGAGAAGCCTGCGCACCCCAAGCAGCCAAAAATAAAAATAAATAAATTTATTTTTTTAAAAAAAGGACAAGGTCCTTCTAAGTCCTTTGGCCCGCTGACTCCATTTCCCAGCGCCGCTCAGGGGTCTAAGATTGCCAGTAGTCCACGCGCGGGTTACCCCAAGTGTGGGAACTACATTACTCAGAATACTCTGCGTCGATCGGCAGCCTTGCTGAGCCAATGAAGGCTCAGAACAGAGGCGTTTCCGTGAGGGTTGCCTAGCGTGGGGCGGGACTTCCGGCGTCATCCTCCGGGCGGTCATTTTGGCTGCTCGGGTGTGTTCCTACGGGCAGAAGTTCTGGAGCGTTTAGTGGGGCCGACGGGACAGGACCGAGAAAGCGACGGGGCAGTCGTTGTTCCCGCTGCACAAAGGCGAGTCTGAGGCTCGGCCGCAGCGCCGCCCGAGATGATCCGCACCAGGGCCGGTTTAAGAACCGCCAGCCCGCTCCTGGCCCCGCTCCGCCCACAGGCCTGGATGGCTGCGGCCGCTCGGAGGGACCCGCCTCAGGTAAACGCTCGTCCTCGGGCCCTCACCCCACCAGACACTAAAGCCCCAAGTGCTCTCGTCCCTGCAGCCCAGGCCCCGGTGTCCAGGACGGTGAGGCGCTAGTATATGGGCTCCTGTTTCTGACAGGGGTTAACACCTCAGCTTTCCTGTTTAATTTTACTATCGGGGGTGTGATTAGATGTGGGAGAGGGTTACAGGCACAGGAACCGGCATGTACAAAGGCTTGGAGTTGCGACTGAGCCGTGAGGATTCGGAAAACCTGGGCTCCGTTGTACCTGGCGAGGAACAAAGTTTGAGGTGGAGTCGCGCCTGGAATAGCAGGCTGAGGCCTCTGCCTGTATTCTCAGAACTCTGAGCGCTGCGGAAAATTTTAAACTAAGGGGGGACACAAGCTACATTAGGCTTTTAAAAGTTTCCCAAAGGCTGTTCAACAGAGGAACAGATTGAAGGAGGAGAATGAAGCATTTGGGCACCAGGAGGTTGGATCTTCGTTCAAGCACACAGAGCTAGTAAGGTGAGACACTGAGGCACGGAGGTTAGGCATCCAGCCCTAGTTCACCAGGCTCAAGGGCCAGGCGTGGGCACACAGGGGCCTGAACCCACTGAAACCTGACATGGTTATATTCATTCATCTGTAACCTGTCTCTTAAAACATGGCTGCAAAAAAAAAAAAAAAAAACATGGCTGCAGAAGCGCTTATGGGACCTATACCGGTACGTGTAGAGTGTCCCAGCCCCTTACTGTTCCCTACCCCCACCCATATATTCTCTGTATTGTGGTGTCGTGGTATTCGTTAAGGATCCAAGCTCAGGGTCCCGAGTCTACGAAGGATTATATGGAGGTATTTCCATTTCTGGCACCGAATGTAAATGGATGTGGAAAGGTTATCCCAGTACCAGGATGTAAAAATGTTTAGAGGTAGAGCTGAGTTGGGATCATTAAGATCTCCTTTCCATCAGGTGGGAAGAAGGAGCAGGAGGACAAGATTCGGGAGTGGAATGGCTGCCTAAGAAGTTGGGTATCTATTCTGGAGGTGATAGGAAGTTTGGATCAGAGGAGGGGAATGATCTTACCTAGGTCTTTTAAAAATTTTTTTAATTTTTTTTTTTATTTTTTGTCTGTGTTGGGTCGTCATTGTTGTGCGCGGGCTTTCTCTAGTTGCGGTGAGCAGGGGCTACTCTTTGTTGCAGGGCGTGGGCTTCTCATTGCAGTGGCTTCTCTTTTTGCAGAACACGGGCTGTAGGCGCATGGGCTTCAGTAGCTGTGGCATGCGGGCTCAGTAGTTGTGGCTCTTGGGCTCTAGAGTGCAGGCTCAGTAGTTGTGGCGCACAGGCTTAGTTGCTCCGTGGCATGTGGGATCTTCCTGGACCAGGGCTTGAACCCATGTCCCCTGCATAGGCAGGCAGATTCTTAACTACTGCGCCACGAGGGAAGCCCCCCTTTTTTTTAAAAAATAAATTTATTCATTTATTTATTTTTGGCTGCATTGGGTCTTCATTGCTGCGTGTGGGCTTCCTCTGGTTGTGGCGAGTGGGGGCTACTCTTCACTGTGGTGCTCAGGCTTCTCATTGCGGTGGCTTCTCTTTGTTGCGGAGCATGGGCTGTAGGCATGTGGGCTTCAGTAGTTGTGGCACATGGGCTCAGTAGTTGTGGCTCACGGGGTTTAGTTGCTCCGCAGCATGTGGGATCTTCCCGGACCAGGGCTCGAACCCATGTCCCCTGCATTGGCAGGCGGATTCTTAACCACTGAGCCACCAGGGAAGTCCCTTACCTAGGTCTTAACAGGCTGCATATGGGTGCATAGTGGAGAACAGATTGTGAGACTGAGGGAAGAGGAAGGAAAACCAGGGTGGAGGCTATTATAGTAGGCCACTTGAGGGTTCATGGAACAGAGTGGTAGCTTAGAAGTGGCTGGATTCTGGATGTGTTTTTATTAAGGGTTATCTAGATTTCTTAACGTGGAAGGAAAGTGTCTTGTTCTGCTTGGGTTGCTATAACAAAATATCATAAGCTAGATGACATAAACACCAGGAGTTTATTTCTCACAGTTTTGGAGGCTAGAAGTCCAAGATCAGGATGCCTGCATGGTCAGGTTCAGATGAGGGCCTGCTTCCTGGTTCATAGACACCATCTTCTTACTGTGTCCTTACATGGTGGACAACAGAGAGAGGAGCAAGCTCTCTCGTGACATTTATAAGGGTGCTAAACCCATTCACGTGGGGCCTGCCTTCATGACCTCATCTAATCCTAATTTCCTCCCAAAGGCTCCGGCTCCTAATACCATGAAATTGGGAGGTTTTGTGTCAACTATGAATTTTGGGGGGACATAAACATTCAGTTTTATAACAGTGAGAGAGTGAAACAGAGGATTCAGAGATGAATCCAGGTGGGTTTTTTCCCCTGAAGTATTATATAATTGACTTCTATTAGTTTCAGTTGTACAGCATAGTAATTAGCTATTTTTGTACGTTACAAAATGATGACCATGATAAGTCTTGTTACTGTCTGTCACCATTCAAAGTTATTACAATATTATTGACTATGTTCCCTACGTTGTACATTACATCCCTGTGACTTACTTGTTTTGTACCCGGAAGTTTGTTTTGCGGTTACCCTGAGGTTTTGATACAGCAGTCTATATATGTATATCGTTTTAAGTTGCTGGTCTCTTAATGTCAAATGCATTTCCAATATCCTGCATTTAGTACTCTCTGCTTCTCATGATTGCTGGTTTTGATATCATATTTGTGTGTGGATGATTTCCTACTTTGACTGTATGTTTACCTTTACCGGTGAGCTTTCCCATTTGTAATTTTCTTGTTTCTAGTCCTGGCCTTTTCTTCTAGAGAAGTTCCTTTAGCATTTGTTGTAAAGCTGGTTTGGTGATGCTGAATTCTCTTAGCTTTTGCTTGTCTGTAAAGCTTTTGACTTCTCCGTTGAATCTGAATGAGAGCCTTGCTGGGTAGAGTATTCTTGGTTGTAGGTTTTTCCCTTTTCTGACCTGCAGAGTTTCTGCTGGAAAATCAGCGGATAACCTTATGGGGATTCCCTTGTATGTTATTTGTTGCTTTTCCCTTGTTGCTATTTTTTTTTTGGCTGCAGCTTGCAGGATCTTAGTTCCCCGACCAGGGATTGAACCTGGGCCACAACCATGAAAGGGCTGAGTCCTAACCATTGGACCATCAGGGAATTCCCAAATTCTGTATATTTCAGTGATGTATTTATGGTTATATATGCTCTCAAAAGATGCTGAATTGTACATTAGAAAGAGTACATTTTGCAGTATATACTACACAAAATTAAGACAAAGGTCAGAGAGCTATTATTATTATTATTATTTTAAATAGGGTTGTCATGAAAGGACTCTAATGAAGACATTAGGCCGGTAACTTGAAAGGATTGCGCAGCAAGCACTCCATGTGGCTGTTTGAGAACAAAGAAATTCAGGCAGAGAGATCTGAAATTATAAAGCTCTCTGGTGTTTGCTTAGGTAACATCAAAGTAGTCCCATTTGGTTTTGTTAAAAAACAGAATTCAGCCAAGTAAATTTTAAAGATCTTATTGGCTTTATTCAGTAATTCATGAATTGGGCAGCATCCCATCTAACGAATAAAAAAGAGCTCCGAAGAGCTATGAGAAAGTTATACTATAAAAGAGCTTATTGTTTGTGGTAAGGTTACCTTTCTTTAGGCGACGGCAGGCAGGGGTTTGTCAGGCAAATTACCTCACTAGTGCTGACCAGGTTAATTCCAGATTGACTTATTTAAGATTCGGTTTCTAGGGGAGGCTGAAACTGTAATTAAGTTAGGTGTTAAGTCTTGGTTTGGTGAGTGAAGCTCAGTTCAAGTGACTCCATTTTGGGCCAGTTTTCTCTTTTTTTAAACAATTTTTAAAAATTTAATTTTTATTTTATTTTTTAATATATTATTTATTTATTTATTTATTTGGTTGTGCTGGGTCTTAATTGTGGCAGGCAGGCTCCTTAGTTGTGGCTCACCAGCTCCTTAGTTGCGGTATGTGGGCTCCTTAGTTGTGGCAGGTGGGCTCCCTAGTTGCAGTTAAAGGGCTCCTTAGTTGCAGCACGTGGGCTTTTTAGTTGCAGCAGGCGGATTTCTTAGTTGCGGCCATGGGCTTCTTAGTTGCAGCACATGAGCTCCTTAGTTGTGGCATGCGAACTCTTAGCTGCAGCATGCATGTGGGATCTAGTTCCCTGACCAGGAATTGAACCCAGGCCCCCCTGCATTGGGAGCATGTAGTCTTAACCACTGTGCCACCAGGGAAGTCCCTTTAATTTTTATTTTCTATTGGGGTATAGTTGATTAACAATGTTGTATTAGTTTCAGGTGTACAGCAAAGTGGCTCAGTTATACATACACATGTATCCATTCTTTTTCAGATTCTTTTCCCATATAGGTTATTATAGAATATTGAGTAGAGTTCCCTGTGCTATATAGTAGGTCCTTGATGGTTATCTATTTTAAATATAGTAGTGTGTATATGTTAATCCCAAACTCCTAATTTATCCCTCCCCCCACCCCCACCTTTCCCCTTTGGTAACCATAAGTTTGTTTTCAAAGTCTGTTTCTGTTTTGTAAATAAGTTCATTTGTATCATCTTTTTAGATTCCACATTTCAGTGATATCATATGATATTTGTTTTTCTCTGTCTGACTTCACTTAGTATGATAATCTCTGGGTCCATCCATGTTGCTGTAAATGGCATTATTTTGTTCTTTTTTTATGGCTGAGTAATATTCCATTATATGTTTACCACATTTTCTGTATCCATTCCTCTGTCATGGACATTTAGGTTGCTTCCATGTCTTGGCTATTGTAAACAGTGCTGCAGTGAACATTGGGGTACATGGGTGCATGTATCTCTTCTTTCTTCCTTCCTTCCTTCCTTCCCCCCTCCCTCCCTCCCTCCCTTCCTTCCTTTCTTCTTTTCTTCCTTCCTTCCTCGGCTTTCATGATCTCACTTCCCCCACCAGGAATTGAACACTTGCCATGGCAGGAATCCTAACCACTAGGCACCAGGGAACTCCCCTGCATGTATCTTCTCGAATTATGGTTTTCTCCAGATATATGTCCAGGAGTGGGTTTTTAAACAATTTTAGGGAGAATACATTTTGTGAAACAGAAGTTGTCTTCTCAAATTTACAATATTTTGATTTGACATCCGTAATGATAGGGCTTTGGGAGATCTTTTTTTTTCTTTCTACACAAACCACACTTCAATTTTAGATGGATGCAGTATCGTCTCCATGGTATATCATAAGCTGTTTGCAGCAGATGTCATAATTCCTCTTTATATTTCTGACTGAAACTCTCCTTATACCACAACCACCAATTAGGGGAGTGGAATTGCATCCTACCCCAGTGACTGTTGGCACAGTTTCACTTACTGCCTGGAGCGTATGCTGGCTTAAAGAGAGAAGACTTTCAGAATCACCAGCTCGGGTCTCAGATACATTCTCTGCTCTTTAGAGATGTAAAGTCCTGGGTTCGACCATCACTGTTCTAAGATTTCAGTGTTCGCATTGACTAAAAAGACTCCACATGGAGATTTCCTTTTTAGCCTTACCACCTTCACTTAGTTGGGGAACATTCGGAAAATCTAGGACATCTTCCCCTGAACTGTCTTAATAATTATAAATATTTCAGTACTTTCAGGGAAAAGAGCTCAGTCATTATAGATCTGTCATTTAAAACTTCCCAAACCCTGCTCACAGATTTCACCTGAACTCCTGTGCACATATGTTGTCCCCTGGACCAGCAGCCTTTTTCCATCTCCTGTTATTTTCCTCTCCAGATTGCAGTTCTTGGCTCAACATGTTTATTAAACTTTTGGCAAGGCCAGTAAAATCTTAATTGTTAGTTCATTAAGTTCCCCAGTATTACTCCCCTCTATCTTGATATTCTGCCCCTGCCCCCCCTCAGAAAGAACAAAGAAATCACCATTTGAAAACACTTTCTGCTTTCTAACATAAACAAATCATTTAACTCTAATGTCAGCTAAGGACCATTCCCCCATGTCTTAACTTCTCTGTGGACTGGTTCTTTATCAAATCTCATGACTGGTGACCTGTTTATTACTGCTCTCTCTCTGGCTCTTTTTAAACTAACATTATAAACACTTATACCTTCTAAAAATAGTTTTTTCTGGGACTTCCCTGGTGGCACAGTGGTTAAGACACTGCTCCCAGTGCAGGGAGCCCAGGTTCAATCCCTGGCCAGGGAGCTGGATCCCATAGATTTGCTCAGCTAATGCAATGCTCAAATCCTAACTTTTAAAAAAAGTTGAGTAAAAGCAGAAAATTAAATCTCAAAATAAAATTTCAAAATTAACATTGAGCAATTAATTCTTAATAATGGAAGTGAAATAATTCACCCACATGCATGCCGCAACTAAGAGTTCACATGTCACAACTGGGGAGCCTGCCTGCTGCAACTAAGACCCGGCACAACTAAATGAATGAATGAATAAATAATTTTAAAAAATAAAAATAGTTTTTTCTCTCTTAGTGATCCAGTACATTTCCTGTTCTACTGTCTCTTTCACCTTTTACAACTGAACTTGTAAAGAGCATTTTTTTTCTCTCTTCCGATTACCTCAGCTATGTAGCTCTACTCACTCAGGTTTGGTTTATTAGCCTCACACCTCCATCGTCATTAACAAACTCCTAAGTCCAATGGTAACTTCTAAGATTTTGTTTAAATGTCCTCTCAGAAGCTTTTGCCACAATTGACATTTTTATTCTTAATTTGAATTTGTTGGGTCCTCTTTTTCTCCCATCCCTTCAATATGGGACTGCCCAAGAGCTCAGTCATGTCTAAATTCTCAATCTTCACACACATTCTATTGTGATTTCATGCAGTGTCATGACTGTAAATAGCACTATAAGCCCCAAACTTGCAAGTGTACATCTCCATAACATACCTCACTTTGAAACTCCACAGTTATCTGTATAATAGACCTTTTCTTGGAATTCTAGTAGACGTCACCAACTCAACATGTTAAAAAAAATTTCTCCTGAGCTTCTTTCCAATCCTTCCTGGTCATAGCTTTCCCTGTCTCAGTTGGTGCCAATTCTATTCTTCCATTTGCTGAGACAGGCCAAAAATCTAGATATCCTTGATGCATTCTTTTTCTTACACCTCATATGCAGTCATAAGAAATCCTATTGGTTCTGCTCTCAAAATTTATCCAGAGTTCGACCACTTTCCATAACCACTTCTGCTGCCAGCCTGGTCAGAGCCAACATCCTTTCTTACCTGGATTTCTTCAACAGTATTCTCTATGCTCCCACCCTTATTCTTCTGCAGTCTTTTCTCAGCTTACCAGACAACACGGCCTTTCAGCAGGTGAGATAGAAAATGTCAGTCTTTTGGTCAAAATTCTGTAATGACTACCATTTTCCTAAGAGAAAATTCAAAATCCTTACCAGGACCCTACGGAGCTTCGTGTTCCTTTCTGACCTCTCTCTCTGTTTTGTTTGTTTATTTATTTGTTTTTGTTGTTCTTGTTTTGGCTGCGCCGCACTGCTTGTGGGATCTCAGTTCCCTGACCAGGGATTGAACCCAGGCCCCCTGAAGTGGAAGCGTGGAGTCCTACCCACTGGACCACCAGGGATTTCCCACTGACCTCCTCTCTTAAACTTTCTGCCTCACCCAACTGGTTTCATGTACATGGGCACCTGAGTTTGCCTGGGACATGACATGACCCTGGCTGTTTCTTTTGCTTGGATCATATGCCCAAAATATTCACATGGATTATTCCTTCACCTCTTTTCAAGTGTCGTCTAAAATATCCAACTGTCAATGAGGTCTCCCTTTACTAACATTTAATATTGCATCCCTTCCACTAATTGAGCTCCTTTTTTCTCCTAAGGTACCTTTATCTTATTGCATATTGTATATTTTATTTTTTTAAAGTACCTTTTTAAAAAAATATTTATTATTTAATTTATTTTGTGCTGGGTCTTAGTTGTGGCACACAGGATCTTTGTTGAGGCATGCGGACTTCTTAGTTGTGGCATGCAGACTCTTAGTTGCACGTGCAGGCAGGATCTAGTTCCCTGACCAAGGATCGAACCCGAGCCCCCTGCATTGGGAGCACAGAGTCTTACCCACTGCACCACCATGAAAGTCCCTGTTTATTTTAATTATTATAAAATGTCCACCTTTCTTAGCTATCTTGGTTCTCTAATTATGAGTCTCATTTCCTGACATAGCTCACCTACTGAGAATAATGTGACATACTTTAGGTGCTTAACACATATTTATTGAGGCAGCGAATATGGGTTTGACCCCCTTCTTCATGTTCATTTCTAAGAGTCTGGCAGTTTTTACTTAAATGGTTTTTTCTTTTCCTCTCCCTTCCAGGCTATAATTTTGCAAGGTTTTCCAAAATGAAAACTGAATAATATTTAGGGAAAAAACTCCTCAGATTGGCCTTAAACAGAGCCAGACCTTTTGCACAGATTCCTTCTCTCACTACTCAGACCTCACCTGTCATTTTCACCTGATCTTTTCAGGCATGTCATATTTGGTGGTACCCAGCATTATGTCTTATTTCTGAACAATTTGCACATGCTTCTAATATTTAACAATGATAATACTTTTTGAAAACCTGTAATTTTGGAAGGAACAAAAGTTGTACATGAGGTGCCATACTGCATCTTTATCCATGAATGATATCAGATATTGAGACAGTTTTGGTATATTGGAAGTCCGTAAGCTTCTCCTAATAATAGACGTATATTTGCCTGCAAGGTGTTTTAATTGAACCTCTATTAAAAATTATTTTACCTAAGTCTGAATTTAAAAAAATTTTTTATTTTATATTAGAATATAGTTAATTAACAATGTTGTGTTAGTTTCAGGTGTACAGCAAAGGGATTCAGTTATACATATACATGTATCTATTCTTTTTCAAATTCTTTTCCCATTTAGGTTATTACAGAATATTGAGCAGAGTTCCCTGTGCTACATAGTAGATCCTTGTTGGTTATCTATTTTAAATATAGTAGTGTGTATATGTCAATCCCAAACACCCAGTTTATCACCACCACCACCCCCAACCCCACCCGGCCACCTTTCCCCTTTAGTAACCATAAGTTAGTTTTCTTAGTAGGTGAGTCTGTTTTCTATTTTGTAAATAAGTTCATTTGTATCTTTTTTTTTTTTAGATTCCGCATATGAGTGATATCATATGATATTTGTCTTTCTCTGTCTGACTAACTTCACTTAGTATGGTAATCTCCAGGTCCATCTACGTTATGTAAATGGCATTGTTTCATTCTCTTTAATGGCTGAGTAGTATTCTATTGTATGTATGTACCACATCTTCTTTATCCATTCCTCTATCAATGGGCATTTAGGTTGCTTCCATGTCTTGGCTGTTGTAAACAGTACTGCAGTGAACATTGGGGTGCATGTATCCTTTCAAACCATGGTTTTCTTCAGATATATGCCCAGGAGTGGAATTGCTGGATCATATGATAGCTCTATTTTTAGTTTTTTAAGGAACCTCCATACTGTTCTCCATAGTGGCTGTACCATTTTATTGGGTTGGCCAAAAAGTTCGTTCTGGTTTTACAGAAAAGCCCGAACGAACTTTTTGGCCAACTCAATACATTCCCACCAACAGTGTAGGAGGGTTCAATAACAGTCTGAGTTTGATGACCTGGTGGTAATAGAAGTGAAAACTTGGTGAGAACTATGAAATAACCCACAGAGTTGGGTTTTCTCTTTCCTACTTTATACCTCTGCCAGTATGGCTGACTAAGGTCAGCCTCTCCTGAGGTTGAAGGGATTCAGTATTTTTAATTTTGCTAAGGAAAAATGATGAGAAAGAATAATGTTATTAGAATCCAATGTGATATTATCTGAACGTGAGAGGTTTTGAGATATGTTACACTCCAGAATAAACGGATAACATTATAGCAAATGGAAAACAAACTCAACATGACTAATTATTAATATAAAAAATTTTTAAATAATAGTACAGAATATTAAAAAATCCTAGAAAAGTGAGGAGGGTGATAGGAAAAAACCCACAAGAACTAATCAAACAGCAACAAATGGACTGACTCACAGCTGAAATCATTTCATCTATAATCCTGCTCCATCTCCCTCCAGCAACTGCTTATGCTAAGACAAACTCCAAAAGTCGTGTCACTACATCCCTAAATACTTAAGTAAGGGAATTCCCTGGTGGTCCAATGGTTAGGACTCCACGCTTTCACTGCCGAGGGTGTGGGTTCAACCCCTGGTCAGGGAGCTAAGATCCCGCAAAACATGTGGTGTGGCCCCCCAAAAAAGAAAAATAAACCCATAAGTACGTGTACCTAATAGACAAGGACTTTTTTTGTTTAACTTAATTGTAGTATTTTATCATATGTAACTATAAACAATAATTCCTCCATATTATCCAGTACCAAACAGTATTCAAATATTCCTGAATGTTTATATTTTGACAGGTTCATTTAAAGAATCATGAAATCATTTCTTATTTGTTATTATATTTTATATCTCTTGATTTTATAATTGTCTATGGATAACTCCCTTTTTAAAATTATTTATTTATTTTTGGCCACGTTGCGTCTTCGTTGCTGTGCGCAGGCTTTCTTTTTAGTTGAGGTGAGCGGGGGCTATTCTTTGTTGCGGTGTGCAGGCCTCTCATTAAGGTGGCTTCTCTTTTTGCGGAGCACAGGCTCTAGGTGCATGGGCTTCAGTAGTTGTGGCTCGTGGGCTCTAGATCGCAGGCTCAGTATTTGTGGCGCACGGGCTTAGTTGCTCCATGGCATGTGGGATCTTCCCATACCAGGGCTCAAACCCATGGCCCCTGCATTGGCAGGCGGATTCTTAACCACTGTGCCACCAGGGAAGCCCAGTAACTCCCTTTTATACATTAATTTTTTTTGTTTGAAAGAGATCATATTCCATGTAGAATTTTCTGATACTCTGATTTGGTGTACTGCCTTCTCATGATGTCTTTTAATGTGACCTCCCATGCTTAATATTTCCTGCAAAAAGGTAGTTATTTTAGAGATGAGATCAGATTCAGAATTATTCATTTTTCTCTTTTGTAAGATTATGATCAATGTAGTCAGTGTGTCAACTGCACCTGAGTCACTCTCATCTAAGGGTTTTAGCAGCCATTGATGATTATTGCCTGTACCATCAATGTAGGTGATGGTTCTACCCTCCCTTTTCCTGTATTAGGTGGAACATGTTTTTTACAGACAAGAAAGGTATTGGAGGAGAAGTTCAGATAGAAAAAAATATGCAAAAGTATCTGGATTCTTTTTATCTCTCCTTTCTCAGTGTGATGATTTGATCCTTTGCTATTCTTCAAATAGAGGGTTTTTTTTTTTTAGTAGTAGTAGTAGTAGTAGTAGTAGTAGTAAACGTAAAGGATTTTTACAAATTTATTCTTTAATCCATTGTAGATACAGTTGACCCTTAAACTGTGGGGGTTAGGGGTGCCGAGCCCCTACATAGTCAAAAATTTGAGTGTAACTTTTGATTTCCCCAAAACGTAATTACTAATAGCCTACTGTTGACCAATACATACTTTCTATGTTATATGTATTTTATACTTAAGGGTAGAGAAAAGAAAATGCTGTTGAGAAAATCATAAGGAAAAGAAAATACATTTACAGTATTGTACTGTATTTATGGATGGCCAACAGGCACATGAAAAGATGCTCAACATTGTTAATCATCAGAGAAATGCAGATCAAAACCACAGTGAGATATCACTTCACACCTGTCAGAATGGCTATCATCAAAAAGACCACAGGATTTCCCTGGTGGTGCAGTGGTTAAGAATCTGCCTGCCAGTGCAGGGGACATGGGTTCGAGCCCTGGTCCGGGAAGATCCCACATGCTGTGGAGCCGCTGAGCCATGCACCACAACTACTGAGCCTGCGCTCTAGAGCCCACGAGCCACAACTATGGAGCCCATGTGCCACAACTACTGAAGCCCGAGCGCCTAGAGCCTGTGCTACACAACAAAGAGAAGCCACCAATGAGAAGCCCACACACCGCAATGAAGAGTAGCCCCAGCTCGCTGCAATTAGA
This sequence comes from Balaenoptera physalus, assembly GCF_965194825.1. Taxonomy (NCBI): domain Eukaryota; kingdom Metazoa; phylum Chordata; class Mammalia; order Artiodactyla; family Balaenopteridae; genus Balaenoptera; species Balaenoptera physalus. The sequence goes on from NC_138900.1 coordinate 876,563, forward strand.
GAAAGCTCATGCGCAGCAAGAAGACCCAATACAGCCAAAAATTAAAAAAAAATAAAAAATAAGATAAGACCACAAATAACAAGGATGTGGAGAAAAGAGAACCCTCCTACGCTGTTAGCGGGAACGTAAATTGGTGCACCACTGTGGAAAAGAATATGGAGGTTCCTCAAAAGAACTAAAACTAGAACTACCATATGATCCAGCATTGCCACCCCTGGCTATTTATCCAAACAAACAAACAAAAACCCACTAATTTGAAAAGATACATGTACCCCAGTGTTCATAGCAGCATTATTTACAGTAGCCAAGATATAGAAGCAACCTAAGTGTCCATCAATAGATGAGTGGATAAAGAAGATGTGGGATATATATAGTTGTATATATCTTTGATATATGTATTATATATATTATGTGTATATGTTTAATAGAATAGCCATAAAAAGAATGAAGTTTTGCCATATGCAACAACGTGAATGGACTTGGAGCGTATTATGCTTAGTGAAATAATTCAAAGAGAAAGGCAAATACTGCATGATATCACTTATATGTGGAATCTAAAAAAGAAGACAAACTGGTGAAGATAACAAAAAAGAAACAGGGACTTCTCTGGTGGTCCAGTGGTTAAGAACCCGCCTTCCAATGCAGGGGACTCAGGTTTGATCCCTGGTTGGGGAACTAAGATCCCACATGCTGCGGGGCAACTAAGCCCACTCATTGCAACTACTGAGCACTTGAGCCACAACTGGAGAGCCCGCGTGCCGCAATTGCTGCGGCCTCAAGCCACAACCAGGATTCGATGCAGCCAAAAATTAAATAAATAAAAATATGTTAAGAAGACTCACAGATATAGAGTACAAACTAGTGGTTACTAGCAAGGAGAGCAAAGGGGAGGGGCAAGATAGAAGTAGGGGATTTAGACGTACAAACTACTCTGTATAAAATAAGCTACAAGGATATATTGTACATAAGGAATATAGGCAATATTTTATAACTGTAAATGGAGTATAACCTTTAAAAAGTGTGAATCACTATGTTGTACACCTGAAGCTTATTGTAAATCAGTTCTACCTTAATTAAAAAATAAGATAATGTGAAAAAAATTCATATTTACAGGTATAATAATTCGTATGTTAATAATAAAGCAGCAGTGTGATTGCTTCATGATAGCCTAGCCTATACACTAATGAATGAATGATCATAAAATTTTTATGGCATACAGTATTACAATTATATTCATACGAGTTACCTGTGATGACAGGTTGATATGCAGTTTCTCCAATTAAGAGAAAGAGAGATACTATATAATAATATAATTATTTGAAAGCAAAGTTATAAAACAGTAAAAAACTAACACATTATTAATTTTATATTAAATATCACTCACCTTATTCCTATGTAAGGATGGGCTATCCACTTCAATACAAGTTTTTTTTTTTTTTTTTTTTTTTTTTTGGCTGCCTCATGCATCATGCAGGATCTTAGTTCCCTGACCAGGGATCGAACCCATGCCCCCTGCAGTGGAAGCGTGGAGTCCTAACCACTGGACCGCCAGGGGATACCTCAATACAAATCTTGCACACAGTGTTCTACATGATGAATACTTAGGCAATGATGATGATGACGCAAAGAAGTCTCATACAGGTCTTACCATACAGTTATTAGATTTTCACACAAAGACACACACATATACACAACAGATAAGTTTATTAACTGTAAGTCATGATGATTATTTACTGTTCACTAAGTGGAAGTGGATCATCATAAAGGTCTTCATCCTTGATGTCTTCATGTTGAGTAGGCTGAGGAGGGGGAGGAAGAGGAGGGATCGGTCTTGCCGTCTCGGGGTGGCAGAGGTGATAAAAGTGGAGGAGGTGGAAGGGGAGGCTGGAGAGGCAGGCACGCTTGGTCGAACTTCACAGAAATACATAATTTCTGTCCGACTTCTTTACTTTTTCATTTCTTTAAAAATGTTTCTGTATGGTACCAATCCTTCTTCCACTGTTTGCCTTAGTTTCAGTGCCCGTATCATACAAGGGTCCATGTCGTAAAAGAAGTCAAAAGCAGTCTTGAATAGTCAGAACTCTTCGCCAGATTGTCTAATGTCAATTTGTTTTCAGGCCCTGATGCTTCTACATCACCTTCCTCATCGTCTGGCACTGGTTCGGAAGCACTCGTCTCCATCAAGTCATCTTCGTGAATTCCTCTGGAGTGGTGTTCAGTTAGCTCTTGAATTTCTCCAAGATCCATATCTTGAAACCCTTCACCTTCACACCTTTTTTTTTTTTTTTTTGTCATATCCACAATCTCTTTCATGATTTCTTTGATTGGCTTTGTTTTATTTATTTATTTATTTTAATTTATTTTATTTTTGGCTGTGTTGAGTCTTCATTGCTGCATGCGGCCTTTCTCTAGTTGCAGCGAGTGGGGGCTACACTTCATTGCGGTGCACAGGCTTCTCATTGCGGTGGCTTCTCTTGTTGCAGAGCACAGGCTCTAGACACACGGGCTTCAGTTGCTGCAGCACGCGGGCTCAGTAGTTGTGGCGCACGGACTTAGTTGCTCCGCAGCATGTGGGATCTTCCTGGACCAGGGCTCGAACCTGTGTCCCCTGCATTGGCAGGCGGATTCTTAACCACTGTGCCACCAGGGAAGCCCAATTGGCTTTGTTTTAAATCCTGTGAAGTCATCTGGACACAGTTTTCTCCAGTACGAATTTATTGTTTCAGGCTTTATGGCTTTCACAGCTTTTTCTATAGCAACAATGGCATCTTCAATGGTGTAATCCTTCCCAACTTCCATGATGATTTCTTTATCAGGATTCTCTTCTATAGCTTTGGTAATCTTTCCATATGAGGCTTACAGGTTGTTATGATCCCCTGATCTAGAGGCTGAATTAGAGGCATGTGTTTGGGGGCAAGTAGACCACTTTGAAGCCTTTGGTGTTGAACTCATTTGTTTCTGTGTGACCAGGGGCGTTGTCCAATTTAAAAGAACTCTGGGGCTTCCCTGATTATAGGATGCAGCATGATTTATTCAGTCTCCCATTGATAGATACTACGTTGATTAATCTTTGTTATTATAAAACAATCAATACCAAATAGCTCTGTTATTACAAAAGACTTGCTCTTGTTGTTAAATTAAAACAATTTGCTATGTGAGCAAATCAATTTTCTGGTAGATTCAAATAAAATCAGTCTCTAACGTACTTTCTAAATTGATGGAGTAGTTTCTACTAACATTACTTTGCATATTATCTTCATTCAGACTGGGTTGGGATCCTTGGAAATTCCTCACTCTTTATAACTTTGTAACTCAAATTGGGGCATGGGTTGAGACCTCTGTGGGTCAGTTGGTCTTTGCTAAGAAGTTGGTTCTTTCTCTAAAGGGATCATCTACCAATGGCATGTTTTGGATTGAATGATGCTGGAAGTCAACATGTCTTCTGTTTACACAGAAAGGGCATGGAGCTTTCCCCCAGCATGACTTGCTTCCTGAGTAGTTTCTAGGCCATTAACCTTTGTCCCAGTACCTCTTTGGAGATCAAAGTCTTAGCTCCATCCACTGAGTACATTGGCTTCTCCTATTTCCTCGACTGTATCCTGAAACTCCTGGTATATATTAACATTCCTGTGAGAGTAGCGAGGAGCAGAAACAGAAGTATGGGGGGGGGGGGAAACATATGCATACCTTCCTGGGATATTCCAGATAGATTGAGAGGAAATATCGTCAGTATCTGTGATATTGATGTAATGTGTCTGAGCCTTGCTGTCTGGGCTAATGACTCTATTGTCTTTGTTCTTTTCAGATACAAGCAGTAAGTCCAATACATTCTCAGCAATAGACTTTCTTCTGGACCTTCCTATGAAGCCAGAGCCACATGCACCATCCTGATCCTGGTGAGCATGTTTGGCTTTTTTACTTATTCACTTCTATTTTGTCCTTTTAGATGGCCCTAGTTGTAAACCCAAGCTCTGGGCTGATGAAAACTTTTCTTCACTTGCGTCTTTGTATTTCTCAACATTTTGTCCCTTTGTGCTGATTAGCAGTGACAACCCTGTCTCTAAGTGCTGTTTGTCTGCTGGGTAAGGCAAACATCTTTTTTCCAAATATGGCCTCTGGGCTTTAAGTTCCCTCTAGGACATTCAATTGTGTATTTAATAAATTTTTCTTTTTATGTTTATAGTCTTATAAAGTATGCCAGTTAATCTGTTGGGAATTTTGCATCCACTATTGAATAACAATTGAAATAACTCATAGTAGTTGTAGGATACAAAAGAAACTGTCGAGGAAAGGGGAACCCTTCCAAGGCCGAAGAGTGGGCTCTTGTCTTACACTAGGAAGTGAACTGTCCGAGGAGACACACGTGCTGACAAAGCAAGAGACTTTATTGGGAAGTGATGCCCGGGCAGAGAGCAGCAGGGTGAGGGATCCCAGGAAGAACTGCTCTGCCACGTGGCTCACAGTCTCATGTTTTATGGTGACAGGGTTAGCTTCCAGGTTGTCTCTGGCCAGTCATCTCGCTTGGCCCATAGTCTGACTTAGGGTCCTTCCTGGTGGCTCACACATCTCTCAGCCAAGATGGATCCAGCGAGAAGGGCTCTGGGAGGTTGGTCGTCTCCTCCCTCTTTTGGCCCCTCCCGGTTAGTTTTTGGGTTAGCTTTCTGCTCCCGCACCTTGTTCCTTATCGGAACCTCCTGTTGTGAGACAGCTCAGGCAAGCGGGCCTGGCCAAGGCAGGTGGTTTTGGTCACCAGTTCCCTAATGAAACTATTGTGTAAATAATTATTCAAAGATGTCGCTCGAAAGTAACGTGTGGCTTTTTCAGGTTTTGGGAGTTTGATGGTAGAAATCCAATGCTGATTTGAAATTTTTTTTTTAAATAACCCCAGTTCTTTAATTATTAAGGGAAGGGCTCTGAATCTGGTCCTTTATCTTTTTTTTTAAATTGGAGTATAATTATTTTACAATGTTGTGTTTCTGCTGTACAAGGAATTGAGTCAGCTATATGTATACATATACCCCCTCCCTCCCTCCCTGCCTCCCTCCTAGGTCCCACCCATCTAGGTCATCACAGAGCACCGAGCTGAGCTCCCTGTGCTATACCGCTGGTTCCCACTAGCTATCTCTTTTACACATGGTAGTGTATTTATGTCAAACCTAATCTCCCAGTTCATCCCACCATCCCCTTCCCCTTCTGTGTTCACACATCCATTGTCTATGTCTGCATCTCTATTTGTGCCCTGGAATTAGGTTCATCTGTACCATTTTTCTAGATTGCACATACACGCATTGATATACAATATTTGTTTTTCTCTTTCTGATTTCACTCTGTATGACAGACTCTGGGTCCATCCACATCTGTACAAATGACCCACTTTCGTTCCTTGTTCTGGCTGAGTAATATTCCATTATATATATATATGTACCACATCTTCTTTATCCATTTATGGATAAAGTGTCAGTGGACACTTAGATTGTTTACATGTCCTGACTATTGTAAATAGTGCTGCAATGAACATTGGGGTACATGACTCTTATTGAATTATGGTTTTCTCAGGGTATATGCCCAGTAGTGGGATTGCTGGGTCATATGGTAGTTGTAGTTTTAGTATTTTAAGGGACCTCCATACTCTTCTCCATATAGTGTAGGAGGGTTCCCTTTTCTCCACACCCTCTCCAGCATTTATTGTTTGTAGATTTTTTGATGATGGCCATTCTGACCACTATGAGGTGATACCTCATTGTAGTTTTGATTTGCATTTCTCTAATAATTAGTGATGTTGAGCATCTTTTCATGTGTTTGTTGGCCATCTGTATGTCTTCTTTGGAGAAATGTCTATTTAGGTCTTCTGCCCATTTTTGGATTGGATTGTTTGTTTTTTTGATATTGAGCTGCTTGAGCTGTTTTTATATTTGGGAGATTAATCCTTTGTCAGTTGCTTCATTTGCAAATATTTTCTCCCATTCTGAGGGTTGTCTTTTCGTCTTGCTTATGGTTTCCTTTGCTATGCAAAAGGTTTTAAGTTTTATTAGGTCCCATTTGTTTATTTTTGTTTTTATTCTCAATACTCTAGGAGGTGGGTCAAAAATTTAGGTCCTTAATCCATTTTGAATTTATTTTTGTGTATGGTGTTGGGGAGTGTTCTAATTTCATTCTTTTACATGTAGCTGTCCAGTTTTCCCAGCACCTCTTATTGAAGAGGCCGTCTTTGCTCCATTGTATATTCTGGCCTCCTTTGTCATAGATTAGGTGACCATAGGTGTGTGGGTTTATCTCTGGACTTTCTATCCTGTTCCATTGATCTATATTTCTGTTTTTGTGCCAGTACCATACTGTCTTGATTACCGTAGTAGCCCTGTAGTGTAGCCTGAGGTCAGGGAGTCTGATTCATTTTTTGTTCTAATTCTGTGAAAAATGCCATTGCTAATTTGATAGGGATTGCACTGAATCTGTAGATTGTTTTGGGTAGTATAGTCATTTTTACAATATTGATTCTTCCAATCCAAGAACATGGTATATTTCCCCATCTGTTTGTGTCATCTTTGATTTCTTTCATCAGTGTCTTATAGTTTTCTGAGTACAGGTCTTTTACCTCCTTAGGTAAGTTTATTCCTAGGTCTTTTATTCTTTTTGTTGCAATGGTAAATGGGGTCGTTTCCTTTATTTCTATTTCTGTGCATTAATTTTGTATCCTGCTACTTTACCAAATGCATTGATTAGCTCTAGTAGTTTTCTGGTGGCATCTTTAGGATTCTCTATGTACAGTATCATGTCATCTGCAAACAGTGACAGTTTTACTTCTTCTTTTCCAATTTGTATTCCTTTTATTTATTTTTCTTCTCTGATTTCTGTGGCTAGGACTTCCAAAACTCTGTTGAATAATAGTGGCAAGAGTGGACATCCTTGTCTTTTTCCTGATCTTAGAGGAAATGCTTTCAGTTTTTCACCATTGAGAATGATGTTTGCTGTGGGTTTGTCATATATGATTGTTATTATGTTGAGGTAGGTTCCCTCTATGCCCACTTTCTGGAGAGTTTTTATCATAAATGAATTTTGAATTTTGTCAAAAGCTTTTTTTGCATCTATTGAGATGATCATATGGTTTTTATTCTTTAATTTGTTAATTGGGTGTATCACATTGATTGGTTTGTGTATATTGAAGAATCCTTGCATCCCTGGGATAAATCCCACTTGATCATGGTGTATGATCCTTTTAATGTGTTGTTGGATTCTGTTTACTATTATTTTGTTGAGGATTTTTGCATCACTGTTCATCAGTGATATTGGTCTGTAATTTTTTTTGTGATACTTTTGTCTGGTTTTGGTATCAGGGTGATGGTAGCCTCGTAGAATGAGCTTGGGGAAGAGTTTGAAAAGGATAGGTGTTAGTTCTTCTCTAAATGTTTGTTGGAATTCGCCTGTGCAGCCACCTGGTCCTGGACTTTTGTTTGTTGGAAGATTTTTAATTACAGTTTCAATTTCATTACTTGTGATTGGTCTGTTTATATTTTCTAATTCTTCGTGGTTCAGTCTTGGAAAGTTGTATGTTTCCAAGAATTTGTCCATTTCTTCCAGGTTGTCCATTTTATTGGCATAGAGTTGCTTGTAGTAGTCTCTTATGATCCTTTTTATTTCTGCAGTGTCAGTTGGAATTTCTCCTTTCCATTTCTTTTTTTTAAATATTTATTTATTTTTGGCATACGGCCTTCTCTCTAGTTGTGACACGCTGGCTTGAGTGTGTGGCTCAGTAGTTGCAGCGTGCGGGCTTAGTTGCCCCACGGCATGTGGGATCCTAGTTCCCCAACCAGGGATCGAACCAGCATCCCCTGCATTGCAAGACGGATTCTTTATTTTAAAAAAATTATTTAATTAATTTTTTTGGTTGCATTGGTTCTTTTTTGCTGTGTGCAGGCTTTTCTCTAGTTGCAGCGAGCGGGAGCTACTCTTCGTTGCAGTGCTTGGGCTCTAGGCACACAGGCTTCAGTAGTTGTGGCCCGTGGGCTTAGTTGCTCCGCGGCATGTGGGATCTTCCTGGACCAGGGATCGAATCCCTGTCACCTGCATTGGCAGGAGCATTCTTAACCACTGTACCACCAGGGAAGCCCATTTGTTCTTTAGTTCTTCTAGGTCCTTGTTAAACATTTCTTCTATTTTCTCGACTCGCGATTTTGGATCATCTTTACTATCATTATTCTGAATTCTTTTTCACGTAGGTTGCCTATTTTGTCTTCATTTATTTGGTCTTGTAGTTTTTTACCTTGCTCCTTCATCTGTAACATATATTTTTTTGTCATTTCATTTTTTTTTTTTTTTTTTGATGAGTGGGGCTGTGTTCCTGTCTTGCTGGTTGTTTGGCCTGAGGCATCCAGCACTAGAGTTTGTAGGCTGTTGAGTAGAGCCAGTTCTTGGTGAGGAGCTCAGGTCTGACTCCTCATTTCTCAAAAGTTTCTGCTTTTAATCAGATAAGGGATGTTCTGGGAAGGTTTCTTTCTGCATGTATTGATTCTCATCTGCCTCCAGCTCCAGATAATCCCTATGCCAATGTGGCATATTTTGGTCCCCTGCCTTTGTATCTGATAAATTCAGCAGAAACACTCTTTCTCATAGTAAGAGTTGCTTCTTTGCAGGAGAGTCTTATCATCTAATCAACTGAGGATCTGAATGTTTTCTCTATGGGATTTATCTAATGTATTCAGTCTTCAGAGGCTCTGTGTAAGCACTTAGTGGCTTACCTAGATGGTCCTTTGAATAGGGCTCCATTACCTGGAATATAAAACCTGGTGTTTCCCCAAGAAAATTATGAGCTTTGTAATGTTTTCTAAATCAAGATCCCAAAAGTTTTCCTTGGTGCAGTTATTGTACTTTTTCAAGAATTCACATATTTTGGAAATGTTCTTAGTGCTTATGAAGTCATGCAATGGTTTGTGCATGCACATGCACTTGTAGGGAGTGCTTGTCCCTTGTTACTTTACATGGTATTTTTAGTTAGAACTTCTTAACGTCTTTCATACCAAATGATTTATATACATGTAGATTAGCAAATCACTGTCACTAAATCATTCTCACAGAGAGCCGGTGTGATCTTTGGCAGCTCAATTCAAGAGTAAATACCTCAAGGGAGTTCCCTGGTGGTCCAATGGTTAGGACTCTGTGCTTTCAATGCCAAGGGTGGGGGTTCCAGCCCTGGTTGGGGAACTAAGATCCCACAAGCTGCAAGCCATGGCCAAAAAAGTAAATACCTCAAAATATCCTTAAAGATTTTATATCTTCATCTATTTAAACTCATTAAGTAGATAAAATATACAGAGGAGTTTTATCCACTGCCTTAATTCAGTGTTTTATTTACTCTTTAATTCAGTGTTTTATTCACTGCTGTGAGAACTACATTGCCCAGAGGACCCTGAGCCAGCAAATTCACGTCAGCGTGGAGCCAATGAAGGTCCAGGACAGGGGCATTTCCATGCGTGCCATTGTGTCAGGGCGGGACTTCCGGCATTCTCCTAGTGGCAGTCTGTTTCCTACTCAGAGGTTCCAGAGCTCTGGGTCTGGTCTGAGGTGACCAAACTAAAGAGGAGACACGACCAAGAGGAATTGTTGTCCTTGCTGCACAGAGTCGGATCTGAAGCATTGGCTTGCTCCACCCACAGACTCCGATGGCGGCGGCGGTGCTGAGGGACCCACCTCAGGTAAATGCTCATCCTCCAGGCCCTCACCACCCTCACTCCACCAGACACTAAAGCCCTGAGTGCGGGGCACTTGTTCCCGTGCCCGCAGCCCGGGCCCCGGTGTCCAGGATGGTGTGGCGGCCATGGGTGGGGCCCTGGGGCCCTGTTTCTGACAGACAGTGTGATGGCGCGTGGGAGAGGGTCACAGGTGAAGGGACCGGCAGGTGTATAGGTTTGGAGGTCGGAGGATTTGGGAAACCTGTTTCTTTAGGCAACAGAGAATTGAGATGGAGTGGCCCTGGATTGGCAGGCTCAGGGGGTTGTTTCTTCATTCTGAAGGCCCTGGGAACCGTGGGGAATTTCAACAAAGAAGACAACTGAAGTTTTCCAAGAGGCTTTTTAAAGGAAGAACAGACTAGAGAGGGTTGATGACAGTGAAGCACAGGGAGACTGAGTCCTTGTGCAGGTCACATAGCTGCTAAGAGTCAGCACTGAGGACTGAATCCCAGAGTTTAGACAGCCTGAGGTCTCTTTGCTCCAGTGGTAAGCAGAGCTATAATGGAGACCAGAGCCCACTGAGCTCCACCATGGTTGCCTGCCTCCACTGACCTCTGCCCACTGGTTCCCATAACAGTTGAAGTGCTTTTAGAATCTACACAAGTAAGGGGAGGGTGTCCTAGGGTCTCACTGATCATGACCCTATATGCATGTGGTGTCTGGGGTTGTGGTATCCTGGGACCCTTCACCTGCCATTCTCCCAGCCTTTAGTCTGGGACCCTGGAGAAACGTCAACCGAGGCTGGAAGTTATATGGAGGTGTTCCCAATTCCAGAAACTAGTAAAGTCAAGTCGTCAAGGGCATAGGTACCAGTATGTGCCAGATGCTTGAAGGTGAGGCCAAGCTGGGAATATTCAGGGAAATATAAGTCTCCTTCTGATGAGAACAGAGCAGGGAGGCAGGACTCAGGCCTGGAATGTCTCCCTGAGAAGTGGGTTTTGATTTTGGAGGTGGGGGTTGGGTCATAAGATGGAGGTAAACTTACACATGCCTTAACCTGTTCCATCTAGCTGCAGAGAAGAGAAGTCTAGAAATTTGAGACAGAGTTCAGCATTAGACACACATGGGTGGTGACTGCTTGGTGGATTGGGTGGGGCTTTCTGTCACATCTAGGAAGGGGAATTATTGTCCTGGTGGTAATATTATTAACAGGTCAGGAAGAAGAGAGTAGGTGTCAATTCTGGGTCTCTTTCTCGGGCATCAGGTTGGAGGAAGTGGTCTTTCAGACATAGGTAAAAGGTTTTAAGAGAGGTAGTCATTGAGGGAGAAGAGGATAATCTAGCAGCCACGGTTTCCAAGGGAAGAGTGGACATGAGGTGAATGCAGAGGCCTAGGAGTAACTGAGGCAGGATGACCCTGAGGATGGGGCTGCTACTTATTCACCATTCTTGACTCACCAGAATTTTGTGGTGACCTTTTGTGGATCCTCTGAGGCTGGTTGATGAGCTCAGGGATGAATAGGACAGCTGTGAGTTAGTCGGCCCCATGTTACGGGTGGAATTATGTCCCCCTAAGGTCTTATGTTGAAGTATTAATCCCCAGTAACTCAGCATGTGACTGTGTTTGGAAATAGGGTTTTTTATTAATATGAACCCTCATCCAACATGTCTAGTGTCCTTGTAATAATAGGAAATTTGGGCTCAGACACAGAAGGAAGACCACGTGACATCACGGGGAGATGACAGCCATCAGTAAGCCAAGGATTGAGGCTGTAAACGCAACCAACCCTGCCAACACTTGAACTGTCAGAAAACAAATTTTTGTTGTTTAAGCTAGCCACTATGTGGTACTTTGTTATGGTAGCCGTAGCAGGAGGTGGGGTCCTGCAGAGGTCTGTAGTAGCAGGGCACTCTTGATGCTGTATGATGAGTAACGGGGAGACAAATGGAATTCCTGTGGCTGTGGGGATGCACTTATGGGGTGCACAGAGGCAAGAGGTGCTAAGAAAGATGTGCACACGGAGAGGGAGCATGAGCTGATGATTCCACATCCTTGGTATTAGGGACTTAAGAGTGCAGGTTGAGTCTACATTTGGTTGTACCTGGGAGGTACGCTCTGGGGTATCCCAGTGATATGGCCTGGCTGGGGGCTGCTGGGGCCCTGCAGGCAGGACCATGAGGAGAGAGTGACATTAGTGGCACCAGGGCCTGGTGTCGCCTCCGAGTTGGAGAGCTTGGGAGGAGGGTAAGCATGGGATAGATGTGTGGGTGATGGGTTGTGGATCCTTGGGAGAGAGGCTTTTTGTGATTTCATTTCTCCCCATCATGGCAGGGTAGTGTGACCTTTGAAGATGTGGTTGTGTACTTCTCCTGGGAGGAGTGGGGGCTCCTTGATGAGGCTCAGAGATGCCTGTACCACGATGTCATGCTGGAGAACTTTGCACTTGTGACCTCACTGGGTAAGGCCCTCGCACCCACCCCAGTACCTTGGGCTAGACTCTGATCTTCTCACATTTGAACAGTAGGTTCTGCCTCCTTTCCCAGTTCCCTGGCTGGGTGCTGTGGTCGACAGGGCTGGGCTGAGCAACTGCCCTCTTCTTGAACCTGCAGCCACTGGTGTGCTGCCCCAGTGAGCCTGATGGATCACACCTTACTTGCCCTCTCCCTGGCTGGGTAACTGTCCAGATCCATGGCTCCTCTGCCCAGGTTTTTCTCTCTCCTTTCTGTTGACATTCTTCCTGTCTGTGCCAGCAGTTGCCATTGCTAATATGTTGACTACCTTCGGGGACGATGGGCTTTTTTTTTTTTTTTTTGGCCATGCCCCATGGCTTGTGGGATCTTAGTTCCCCAACCAGGGATTGAACTTGGGCCCTTGGCAGTGAAAGTGCAGAATCCTAATCCCTGGACGGAGGGGAATTCCCATTGGGCTATTCTTATAATATGCAGAATTTCTCTGGGCCGATGCTAGTCCATCACCTGTCCTGTCGTTGCCTTAGGACTTAGGTCCCAGGCAGTTGTTCAGCTGGGGTTCAGAAAGAAGAGTGCTGGGATGGACATGACTCCAGCCATGGCGAGATGGGCTCAGAGCAGGTCTCTCTTCGGTGAATGGCAGCTGACGGAGGGCATGACATTGAGACTGTATTCAGATCATACAGAACCTGTCCTGTGTCCACCAGTGTGTTGATGGTGATGCCAGTGACCACACCTCATTTCTACCTTTCCTTCCTTACGCTGGACACTTCTATAACTTCTGATTCTTCTCTGGGTCCCTGGCTGTCCCCACCTTTCTACCTTCATGTGTCACCTTTTCTCTACTGTTCCCTCTACAATGTTCCCCAGGATTAGGTCCCACATAATGTGTTGCAAGGCATGCACATATCATTAAATAGACTTTGAATACCATGTAGTCAGTTGCAACCATATCTTCCTGGGCCTGGATACTTGAACGCAGCACTCAAATGTCATCAGCAGCCAAGGCCCTCCTGAAGGGCGTTGGCAGAGAAGTGAATTGGAGATGTTTCTTCCTGTGCTGCACGCCACTCTGACAGCCTCCATCTTGCAAGGGCTCCCTACTTCTTAGGGCTTTCAGAGTCCCAGTACTGCAAAGCAGCTCTTTCATCAACCTCATATTGAAAACAATCCAATGGCCTCATTCTTTGGTGTGTCTGACACATTTGTGTTGGGGCTATCCCCCCACCACCAAAGACAACATGCATTTCACCAGCATTTCTGTGCTTTCAGGTTGTTGGTATGGAATGGAGGATGAGGAGGCATTTTCTGTGCAGAGTGTTTCTGTAGAACAAATGTCACTGGGCAAGACTCCAACTCCAGATCCATCCATTCAGAAGACTCACCCCTGTGAGAAGTGTGTCATGGCCGGGAGAGACATTTTGTATCTGCCTGAGTACCAAGGATTGCATCCTGGGCAGAAATCATACACCTGTGAGGCATGTGGAAAACAATTTTGGTTCAGTCCAAACCATCACCAGCACCAGAAGCACAATGATGAGAAGCCATTCAAAAGGGACATAGATAGGGCCTCATTTGTGACGACCTACAGGTTCCATGTTTCAGGGAAGCCCTTCACCTGCGAGGAAGTCGGGAAGGATTTCCTGGCTATGTTGAATCTTCTCCAGCATCAGGCCACTCTCAAAGGGGCAAAGCCACACAGCAGCTCCAGGTGTGTGGAGTCCTTTCATAGCGGAAAAAGTCATTACAAGTACAGTGAGTATGAGAAATTGTTCAGCTATGAATACACACTTTTTCAGGATGAGCAACTTCACACTAGAGAAAGTTACTATGACTGTGAGAAACCCTTTAACCAAAGCTCCATCCTTATTAATTGCCAGAGACCTGACACGGGAGCAAGGTCTTATGAGTGCAGTGAATGTGGGAAATCCTTTAGCCAAAGCTACAGACTCATTCAACACCACAGAAGTCACACTGCAGCAAGGCCTTATAAGTGCAATGAATGTGGGAAAGCCTTCAGCTACAAATTAAGACTTGTGCAGCACCTACAAATTCACACTAAAGTGAGACCTTATGAGTGTGGCGAATGTGGGAAGTCCTTTAGCTACAGCTCCACTCTCATTAAACATCAGAGAGTTCACACTGGAGCAAGGCCTTATAAGTGTGGTGAGTGTGGGAATTCCTTTAGCCAAAGCTCCAACCTCATTCAGCACCAGAAGATTCACAGTGGAGCGAGGCCTTATAAATGTAGTGAATGTGGAAAATCCTTCAGCTACAAATGCAAACTTGTGCAGCATCTGCGAATTCACACTGGAGAAAGGCCTTATGAGTGTGGGGAATGTGGGAAATCCTTTAGCCACAGCTCCACTCTTAATCAACACCAGAGAATTCACACTGGAGCCAGACCATATAAGTGTGACGAGTGTGAGAAATCCTTTAGCCAAAAGTCCAACCTCATTCAGCATCGGAGAGTACACACAGGAGAAAAGCCTTATGAGTGTGGGGAATGTGGGAAGTCCTTTAGTCAAAGCTCCCACATCATTCAACACAGAAAACTTCACACCAGATAACCTCCTGAATGCAGTGACTGGGAAAAAACCAGTTACAGCCAATGGTCTGTAATTCAACAGAAGTTCACAGCCTGGATAAATTTTATTTGTGCAGCAAAGTTGGGAAAACCTTCATCTAAAGGTCTCTGAGACCTACAGGGAACATGGGTTTTCAGTGTACTAGAACTAGAGTGTCTTTGTGAGGGAGCCATCTGCTTGACGTTGAACCTCATACAGCTGAGCATCCAGAGTGGGAAGGTTCCCCATGAGTTCTAGGTTTGTGGAAAGCTTTTAGGATCCTCTTTGCATATTCTACTGCTGGCTCCGTTGCCTGAATTATGTCCCTTCCAGTTTCTGTGGCAGAAGCCTCACCTCTACCACTTAGTAGTTTCCAGGTTCCAATAGTGTGTATGTCCCTTGCAGAGATGTCTCTGTCCCATTCTCTACAGAACAGTAGGAGGAGTAATTTTCAAGGGAGGAAGCACCTCTAGTGCCTCTGTGAGAAGTATAAATCAGTTCCCTTTTCCCGGGGATATCACATAATGCTGAGCACTACTGTGGGGAAGCTGTTCCCCAGGTACTGCAAAGTAATCACGTGCCTTCATGTCTAGAGTTGGGTTTTCTGGTGTTGGTTGTAAGACAGGGGTGAGGCTGGAACCTAAATTCACACACACTGGATGTGATTCATACGCACTGGAGGAGGCTGTGGCAGTGAGAAAGGTGTGCCTCTTCTAAAGGTGCCTCCACAAATGTTGTGACTGTGGCTACATTGTGTTGGATGAGGTGTACATGCCATAGCTGTGTTCTTCCTGTAGCTGCAGTCATTGTCAGAGCAACTAAAGCTGTGTATATTCGTGTAGCCTCAGGGCTGTTCACTCGAAGGATACTGCTGCATAGAGAAGAAAATGAGAATAGACAGAAGGGAGATCCTGGAGCCCAGAGATACAGTTTTTGTTTACTAGCAGCTGTTCCTGCCAACTCAAATGATCTTTATGAATACTTTTTCCCCTGTTGGAGGGCTGCCCTTCCCAAGCTTTCTAAACCTTTGGTTATGAAAAAAATGGGGGGGGGGGATTAGATTTCTATTTAAACAAATTCTTACAAAGGTTTATTGACATATAATTTAAATTGTACAGTGTGGTTAGTTTTGACATAGTGTAAAAACCATGAAACTATTAAAAATAATCCTGATGGTTATCATATCTGTAAATTCATAGTTACTTCCCTTTTATTTTTGGCCACACCACACAGCTTGGAGGATCAAGCCTGGGTCGTGGCAGTAAAAGCCCAGAATCCTAACCTGTAGGCTACCAGAGAATATACCCTTTCTGCCCTCACAACTACTGATTTACTCTTCACAGTAAATTAGTTTGTTTCAGAGATTACTCTTCACAGTAAATTAGTTTGTTTCAGAGAATTTTATGTTTACTTTTTAAAAATTGTGTTTTCCCTCCATGCTGCATAATTATTTTCTGATTCGTAAATGTTTGCTTATGTAAATACTTCATTCTTTTTGTAGCTGAGTATTAATATCCTGTCTAGATGTACCACAATTTGTTTACCCACTTTTCTGTTAATGGCCATTTGGCTTGTTTCCAATTTTCGGCTGTTACAAATAAAGCCTTATATATACACAATGGAAAGAAACAGGCGATGAAGCCTCCTTTGTTTTTTTCATGTTAGGAGTAACTTGTTTCATCTAGCCCCACTATATTAGTGAATTATATAAACAAATAAACCTCTTCAGAGTTCATTTCTACGATGTAAATCTTTCACAGCTCCAATATCAGTGTTCAGACTTCCCACCTTAAAACTTTTGTGTTTCATAAATTTCTTAACCTAGAGGTAGGTAGATATTACCTCTCTGAAGTTCCCCAATCATTCCACTGGAGTTTGCAACATTCTAGATGTGGTTTGTTGGGTCTCTCAAACTATTTAACATGCTGACCGCCCCACCAATTGAAGAGATGAGGGCAAGTTGAAGTGTCTTGATGGTGCACATCTGTTGCATTGTTTTTACTACCCCAGCTCCACACAGCCAGGAACTTTTTCAGGTACTGTATGTGCAAGAGTGTGAGGAACTCTCCTTCCTACACCCTAATTCCCAACCCTTCTGGTGTAAATTTGCGAAGGAAGGGTGAACCCGTGGAACACCCCCCATCCTTCCTTGGACCCTAATAAAGGCAGAGCTTCAGATCCGTGCTCCTTCCACCCACAACCTCACTGTGGCATGCCCCCAGGGTGCACTCCAGAATCTGTGAGTGATGTCTTGTTCCTCAAGTTTGATAGTTTCGAAGTGCTTCCTACCACCTCTTGCAGTTCTCTTATCATGATCCTAGGTAGGAAGCACTTCAAAAAACTAAGAGAACTGCAAGGGGTGGCCCAGCCACAGTGTTGGTTGGCCCTGGTGAAGGTATAAGTGTCTTTTCCAGGTGAGCCTTGGGCATTCCCAGCTGAGAGTTACTACTGCCACTAGGCTGGGAACCAGAATATACTAGCCTCAAAGTGACTTGAAAGGAGTGAAAAAACCTGTCATTGCACTAAAAAGTACCCCTTCAGATAGCACTCCACAACTATAAGCAGAAAAAAATCATAACCTGTATGTACTTTTTTGTAAAGCACAGTAAGTGCACCAAGGGAAATATTTGAGCCCTGACTTTTGCAAGACTTCTTTAACTGTAGTGGTAAAGTGGAATAGAATCCTACATAAAAACTTAGGAAACTTCTTATGGACTATTTCTATTATCATTTTCACATTAACAGTATTTTTAAATCACCCTAGAATGTTTTCTTCAAGAAAATTCAAATGATTAAAACACTCTTCACCCTGTAATAGGTATAAATTCACTTCACTTGGGAAACTTGGAATTTTGATAACTAAACGTTTAAGAGAAATATCCCTAAGCAAATCACAGTATCTTTGGCAGGATACATAATAGATTGATTACAAAGTTTAACTCCAACTCCATCGATACCTTTGAATGAGGAGGAAGGGGGATTGGGAAAGTACAAGGGGAAAAAACGTACGTTTTTATATGTTTGCTTTAAAAAAAAGAGCCCTGGGGATTTGATAGCAGATGGATTTAGTCAGCCAGGATTAGCTAGGGGAAAACATCTAATCCCTGAAAACTACTTGGTGTCAGGGAAGAGTCATTCAAAAGATGCTGAGATCTGAGAAGTAACCCCACACATGGCTGTGTTGAATTTCCGTCAGCCCTCAAAATTTCTTAACTTTCACAGTAGAAACTTGGAAGGGAGAATAAGAAAAAAGCCAGCTTCATGAAACTGGCCCAAAATGGGGGAAATGCACATCAGAGCATTTATTTGTTGCTTTTGAACACACCTACTTAAAAATCTCTACTGTGTGTGCCCCACCTTACTCTAAAAAATAATTTTAATTATTTTTAATTATGAAAATTAATAAAATTGTTAATAGGATGAAAGTTTCTAAGGAGAAAGGCTGATTTATAGTAACAAGTGCAGGGGATTGGGCTCTAAATTTAACTTTGGGGAAAAGAAAAGCCTGATGGGTAGGGCTTCCCTGGTGACGCCGTGGTTGAGAATCTGCCTGCCAATGCAGGGGACACGGGTTCAATCCCTGGTCCGGGAAGATCCCACATGCCACGGAGCAACTAAGCCTGTGCACGACAACTACTGAGCCTGTGAGCCACAACTACTGCACCCACATGGCGCGACTACTGAAACCTGTGTGCCTACAGCCCCTGCTCCACAGTGAGAGAAGCTACGGCAATGAGAAGCCTATGCACTGCAAGGAAGAGTAGCTCACGCTCGCCGCAACTAGAGAAAGCCCACGCAAAGCAACGAAGACCCAACACAGCCAAAAATAAATAAAATTTTTTTTAAAAAGCCTCATGGGTAAAGGATGTTCCAAATCCACATTTGATGAAGGTGAGGGCATGAGATTTGGGGGGGTGGGAGGAAACACCATGGTAACGAGCCTGAGGCCAGAATATACTTTCAACTGTTCAAGGAAAAGAAGGCCACTGCAGAGGTCAAGAGATGTCACTGGGCCACAGATAAGACACTATTCCACTCCAAGGATTCAGACTTTGAAGAGTTATGTTTTTGGCGGGGGTCATAGTCCTTTGAGAGCACATCCTGTCAAAGGGAAGCACACAATAGGGAGCCCAGCTCACGAACCATTAAACGCAGGTAGGGGCGAATTTCCAAGGGGAAGAGAGGGATGCCCCCCTTACCCAGAGGTGGTGGAATAGGCCCTGTGGCGGCACCGCCAGCCGCGCACCCGGGAGGTACGCTCCACAGAAACGGATCGTCAAGCAACGCTGAGAGGCATAGCCCCAGGAGGAAGCCGGGTCCACAAGTGAGTTCAAGCTGTGAGTGACCACCAGATCCCACATTTCACATGAATTTTCGCAGTTAGCGGCGTTATTCATAACTGCACCAGCAGAGGGACCCCACCGCCAAGAGTCGGACAAACTTTGTTGGCGGGGAACCCCCATCCCCGCACAACCCCAAAGGGTGCAGGTCAGGAGGCGCGAGGAGACCTCTGAGGAGTCATAGGGTTTGAAGCCAGGGTGTGCAGCGCGACCTTAGGAGCCAGCCGAACAGCCCACAGTCGCCCACGAGTTCCCGCCTCCCCCGCGACGCGGAGCGCACACTGCCCGCCGGCCGCAGTGTCCTGGCTGCGGGAGGGAGAGGTGGAGCAGAGTCCACCTACCGGAACCTCACGCGAGCCCACTGCCCAGACCGTGGGGCCCTCCATGGGCCTCCCCGCACAGCCTGTTCTGGCCTAGTTCCCACCTCCGGACCCGGGAGACCCGCTCCAGCTCCCCTCGGCAGCCGGAGGAGCCCCGGCGGAGGCTGGTCGTTCTGGCCGGGCGGCCGCAGTCTCTTCCCCATGAGTCTGCAGGTACAACCTCCGGAGAAAGCACGAGGCGCGCCCGCCCGGCACGACCGGGACGATCCCGCCAGTCCCGCCGGCCTCCCGGAACTCTGCCTCGGGCGCCGCGGCCGAATCCCATCCCCTGAAGACGTTGCCCGAACTCCGGAAGAAGGAAGGGACAATATAAACGTGGCTGCCAAATGGCGCCCGACAACCGGCGCCAACGTCAGCGGGACGGATTCGCATCCCGGACCGACGAGGGCGCACCGCCGGCCCCCCGGGGTGCTGGACCTAGTCCCGGCCTACCTCGGAACGCGTCTCTCAGCCCGGGACCGTCACTCGGGCTGCCCAGAATGGCACCAGCGAGTTCCCGGGAGGACTTAGAAAAATTCTGCAGCAGGCAGTGTACACCTAAAACCATACAAAGATTCATGGAGAACAAAGGGTGAAATTTTTTTTTTTTTTTGGCTGAGTCGTGTGGCTTTGCGATCTTAGTTCCCGGATCAGGGAGATGAACCCGCGTCCTTGGCAGTAAAAGTGCCGAGTCCTAATGACTGGACGACCAGGGACTGCCCGGATATTTTAATTCTATCATTTTGAGCAGAGGTCTTTCTAAAGCAAAAAAAAAAAAAAAAGCCCAGAAGACATGAAGGAAATAATTTATAACTTGACCACATAGAAGTTTAAACAAAATCTGCCTCTGCATTGACCATAACAAAGTTCAAAGACAAAAAATGGATGTGGGGAACACTGGTGCTAATGTACATGGAGTGATAAGAATACTGATCTCATCATTACTTACCATAAAAAATAGGAGAGGATTAATAGCCTTTTACTAAATAAACTTCCAGCATGTCTGTACAATGAATGCAACAGTATGAAAGAGAGACTGTGTGTGTTTGAAGTGAGGTTAATGTTGATGGTGAATTGTTCCATGAAATTTTTTTTTAAGGTGCAGAATTTCCTTTGGTTTGGTTTTTTGTGTGTGTTTTTTTTAAGTACATATATTTCTATTTTAAAAGATAGATGAACAGGCAAAGGAACTAGAATCACTACAGCAATTTCAAAATCCAAGAATAAAGTTGCCCATAATTTAAGGCTTATTTATAGAGCTGATAGAGACCATGTGATGTTTGCAGTTAGACACGTTGATCAATGGAACACAACAGAGATTCAAACAAATATGCCTAAGCCCAAGTGATTTTTGGCAAATGTGCAAAAGCAATTCACTGGAGAAAAAATGGCTTCTCTATGATATGGGCAATCGGACATGCACAGCAAAACACAAAAGCAAGCAAGCGAGCAAACAAAAAAACCTTAACCTAAACACCTTAACTTCACACCTCGTACAAATTCAAAATGGATCACTCACGTTAATGTAAAATTTAACACTAGAACACACTTCAGAGGAAAAAATTCCAGGAAAAAAAATGGGGATCTAGGGTCAGGCAAAGAGATTTTAAAATCTGACACCAGAAGTGTGATCCATACAAAGAAATAGAGACATTGGAAGTTTTCAAAATTAAAAACCTAGGCTGTGAAACACCATCTGAAGAGGATGAAAGGACCAAGGACTGAAGCAGGGAAAAAACATGAGCAAACCGCACATCAGATATGAATATGAAAGAACTCTCAAAACTATTATCTTAAAAAAAAAATCCAAATACAAAATAGACAAAACACAGAACAGGCATTTCACCCAAGAGGAAGAGATATGATTGGACAGCAAATAAGAAGTGTTTGGACATACATAGCGAAGGAAGAATGGGCAGGACTGGGCAATGGGTTGTCTATGACATGGGGACATACAGGATGAGGAAACGCTTCTGGAGTTTGGAAAAGAGTCACTGCGTGAACAGTGGTACAATCCATTCAGACAGGGGGAAGTCTGGGGCGTGGCCAGTGTAAAGAAGCAGAATTTTTAGGATTGGACCACTTTTAATATGTCATTTCTGTGAGGCATCCAAGTCAGAAAACCAACTAGATGGTTGTATATCTAATTCTGGAAGGAGTTGAAATCTGGGGTTTATAAGCATAGAGTTCTTAATGACTTAGAAATGGACTAGACCACTCAGAGGTTATTTATTTTTTAAATCATATCGGTAATAGACTGTAGTGCCCAGCGTGGAGCAACAGATGCACTTCAAGTTTTAACACCCAGGCAGAGGAGCCTATCCTGGTGAACAGTGCTGTGGAGGAGCATCAAGAAAGGTAGTAGTGAAATGAGAAACCTCTGGTTGTCAGGAGCCAGAGAGAACAGTATTCCAAGAAACCAAGATTAGTGAGCCACTTACCTGAACTGCTCTGAAGGAAACCAGGACATGTCACCCCAAAATATCACCCACTGTTTGGCACATCAATTATTTTGAATTCCAGGTACTTATGACACAGCAGATGCAGGAAAGATGCTCTGACACTCCTTTTTCTTCCTGAGAGCAGGAGATAAAACTCCCATGTGAAAGGTACCCTCCCTGTACCAGGAGGAAGACATTCTTAATCATCAGAGACAGGAAATGTGAGTGGGAGAATTGGGGACTGAGCAGTTTGTACCAACAAAACCTTACTAATCTCATGCCTATCTTCCTAGTTCACTTCTTCACCGTGAACTACCCACAGCCCAGACCTCTCTGTCTTGTCAATTCTTCACAAATTGATTCTTTGTCTAAAAGATATAAAAGCTTCCTGTTCTTGTCATATCTTTGGGTCTTCGATCTCTCATGAAAGCTCCCATGTACATGTAAACATTTAATAAAATGTGTGTGCTCTTCTTCTATTAATCTGTCTTTTGTCAGTTTCAACCTTAGGCCCAGTCAGAGACCCTAAAAAGAGGGAAGAGGAGAATTTTTCCTTCCCTACAGCTGTTAGAATGTCCAGTAAGATGGTAAATGGAAAGTGAGCATTAGATGTTCACCAAAGAAGTCATTGGTGTCCATGGCAAAAGAGAGCAGTATTTGGAGCCATCTGGTGGGAAATTGTGTATACAGTGAAATAAAGAGCAGATGTCAGGTGAAGATATTGAAAGGTTATATGTTAAACACACAAAACTTCAACTCTTTATTTTCTGTTTGTTTGTTTTTTTAAAGAGCAGTTTGGGTTCACAGCAAAACTGGAGTACAGTTTGTTCCAATATGCCCCCTCCTCTGCCATCGCTGATTCCCACCACCCCCACAAATGAGAGAGAGAGAGAGAGAGAGACCTCAGAGCCTTCTCCTTCTCTACTATCCTATCAACATTCCGCATCAGTGTGTTGAGTCTACATGCATTAGGGTTCACTCTTGATGTACATTTTGTGGGTTTTGACCAATCTATCTCACCATTATAGTATCATAGAGAATAGTTTCCATCTTAAAAATCCTGTGCTCCCCCTATTCACCCCCACCCCAACCCCCGACCCCCTACAACGCCTCGCAACACACTGATCTCTTTACCCTCTCCAAACTTTTGCCTTTTCCGTAATATCATATATAGTTGGAACCATAAGGTATGCAACCTCTTCAGATTGCCTTCTTTCAATGAGTAATATGCATTTAAGGTTCCCCTCCTGTCGCCTCACAGTTCCATAGCTCGCTCACTTCTTTTTAGCACCAAATAATTCCTTTGCATGAATGTACCCATCTGTGTCCGTTCAACTCCTAAGTGACATCTCGGTTGCCTCCTAGTCCTGGCAGTTATGAAAAAAGCCACCGTTAATGTCCACGTGCAGGTTTCTGCTGTTTTTGGCGGGGTGTGTGTATATATATATTTTTTAAGTGTCTGTAGCTCAAAACAAGACTAGTTCCTCCTCCATTTATGTCTTTTACCCCATGTTTGGCTTTTGACAGAAAGAGGGACATTTTTCTGACACGATGGGGCTGGGGAGGCTGAAGTATAAGATGGGTGCAGGCCCATGCATATTCCTTTCTTATGTGGTGGGAAGATGACTCTTGCCGTTTGGGATCTAATTTCTCCGTGAATGATCAGGGAAGATACCAGGCGTAAAGAGGGAGAGTGAAGGTTAGAAAAACATGGAGAAGATTAGTTATAGATGCCGGGGTCTCCAGCACATGAACCTAAAAGATTTCTGGATGTGTATGGCAGATTTGGTGTGTAGGACTTTGAATTTACAGTGCTATCATCTAGCCACTTTTGGATGTCACACACTACCTCCTCACCACTAGAAAGAAGAAGGAAGATGGATAAACATGATTGAACCCCACAAATGGCACCTCTGAATCAAGACGGGTGCTCTCTTTGGGCAAATTGTGACTCTAAGTTGTGATCCCAGGGTTGTTTTATTTTACTTTATGTTTTGTTTTTGGGCCGCGCAGCTTGTGGGATCTTAGTTCCCCAACCAGGGATTGAACCTGGGCCCTCTGCAGTGAAAGCACCAAGTCCTAACCACTGGACCGCCAGGGAATTCTCCCCCAGGGTTGTTTTAAAGACTGAACTAATAAGAGTTTACACAAGGAGGATGTGAATGTACTTCATGCCACTTATAAATAACAAAATGATAAATTTTATGTGATACATATTTTTAACCACAATTCAAAACAGAACACCCTCTCCCTGACTCAGACTAAGGGAGTTCCTGGGTCTATCAGGGTCATTGGCACTGTGGAAAACCAGGGGTCAGCAAACAGAAATATTTTCTTCCTCTTGAGGTGAATAAAAATTGTAAAAGACAGTAGTTGTACATCCTGTAATTCAAAAAAGGAAAGGTAGGGATTAATTTTAGCATTTAAAAGCATACACTGTCCACTTTTCTAAGTATTTACACTACAAATTATGTGTAATTTCTTGGGTCAAGCAGTGCTTGGAAACTTGCAGAGTAACTGAGCCTGTTGCCAAATCTTTTGTTGGTGTCCATGTCTGCAGACTGTGTGTGACCCAAATGGGGTTAAGACTGGGGTGGGGGAAGAATTTTGGAGTTTATGTCCATATTTAGTATGTGTAAGAGAGGAAAATGATGTTCCCTCTAGAACCTTCCGAGTTTTTGGCTGTAACAAAAAGACGGATCAAGAAGAGAAAAACAAAGGCTTCCCTGGTGGTGCAGTGGTTAAGAATCCGCCTGCCAATGCAGGGGACACGGGTTCGAGCCCTGGCCCAGGAAGATTCCCACATGCCGTGGAGCAACTAAGCCCGTGTGCCACACCTACTGAGCCTGAGTTCTAGAGCCCGCAAGCCACAATTACTGAGCCCATGTGCCACAACTACTGAAGCCTGCGTGCCTAGAGCTTGTGATCCGCAACAAGAGAAGCCACAACGAGAAGCCTGCGCACCGCAATGAAGAGTAGCCCCCACTCAGCACAACTAGAGAAAGCCTTCGCACAGCAACAAAGACCCAACACAACCAAACATAAATAAATAAATAAATAAATAAATAAATAAATAAATACATTTATAAAAAAGAAGAGAAAAACAAGCAATTTATGAATGAGTGCAGTGCACACCCTGTGGGAGAAACCTAAACCAGAAGTAACTCAAAATGGAGGCTCAGAACTCCAGCTTTTATGCAACTTCAACAAAGAACAATAAAGTTGTAGAGAAATGACAGGAGAGAGGAAAGCAGTTTTAGGCTTCCACAGGGGGCAAACTGTGGGAAGGGAAACATATGGAGGGAAACTAATGGAGTAAGGTATTGTTTGCAGATTCCTCTGGTGCCATCTCTGGGTTGATGAGAATGTCTTCTTTCCTTCTCTAGGGAAGATAACATCCACGTGGGAGTTCTATGTCCTGCTTTAAGGAAGAAAAAGAGAGTGTCCTTGCACCTGCTGTTTCTTAAGTGCCTTGAACTCAAAATAATCAATGTAAGGACTTCCCTGGTGGTCCAGTGGTTAAGACTCCTCACTTCCACTGCAGGGGGTGTGGGTTCGATCTCTGGTCAGGGAATTAAGATTCCACATGCCGCGCCGCATGGCCAAAAACACATTAAAAAAGAAAGAAAAAATCATTGTGCCAAATTGGGGTGACATATTTTGGTTCACCCCCTTCTCAGGGATAACTGTTCTCTAGTCACGATATAAAAATATAACATGTGTTCACTGATGTGTGTCTGGGCCTTATGGCCTGGTCTAATGACTCCACAGTGAGCATCTTCTACAGGCACAAGAGGCAAGTATGATATATTCACAGCACCCAGCGCTGCCCCAGATTCCCCTGAGACCAGAGCCACCCAAACCATCCTGATCCTGATGTGCACCTTTGTCACTTTCTACTTGCTTTCCTTCATCTTGGTACTTTACATGGTGCTATTTGATAATCCAAGGGTATAAGGGTATAAGGATAAATACTGTTGCATTTGTGGAGACATGTTTTCCCAATGTTTTCCCTTTGTGCTCATCAATAACAACAACTCTGTCTCCAGGCTCTATTTCCTCTGCTGGGGCAAAAGGTAATTTTCTCTAAATTTGTCACAAGACCTGACGGTTTCTGTTCTTTACAAAATATTCATATGTCCATTCATCCATTAGGTAAGGCTAAGCCTCTACTATGGGCCAAGTACTATTAGGTAATTCAATTACCTAAATTAGACCAGTAGCTCCAGTCCTCATAGGGATTGCGATATATTTCAATGATCTTAGGACACACATTTTTCTTCCTTCTAACAGCTCTAAAATTGGGAGATATCAATATACTGAATAGCATCTTATACTTGTGGCTGAGCAGTTGTGATATCGAGGTCACAGGCTTCATCCTAGTCCTAGTGCTTCAACTGAGTGTGGCAAATCACAGCAGAAGTTGCCAAATCCTTCAGAATGTAAGCAATTTGAAAGTAACAAAGGACTCCGTGACTGACTCCTGTATCATATAAAACTATCATTAAGGCACCTTATCACAGCATTTTTCTTTCTAAAATACCTATAAAATAATGGTCTGTTTTACACTTGGTGGTATCTTAGCTTTGGTTTAAAAAAAAAAAAAAGTTTAGCCAGGACACAGTCTTTAAGCATACATCTATATAAATTATTACACAACTTAAATTACTGTAAATGCTGGGAGATCAAATTTAGGTGATTATGACAAAATACAACTACTGGACTTGACCTAGTCTGAAGGCTCAAGAAAAGATACCTTGAGAATGTATTTCTGTGTATGAAAAAAATATTCTGCAATAATTTACTATATGTTGAGTGTTGGGAAGAATATTCCAGTGAGAGAGAGAAGTGCCTGTGAAGGGTTGGTGCTGGGAAGCTGTGTGAACATTCAGGGAAGACAGAAGGGGCTGAGACAGAATGAAGGATACTTCATGTCCAGACTCTGAACTAAGGAGACAGAAAAATTTGTAGAGGGACTTCCCTGGTGGTCCAGTGGTTAGGGCTCCACAATTCCAGTGCAGGGGGCACGGGTTCGATCCCTGGTTGGGGAACTAAGGTCCCGCATGCTGTGCGGCATGACCAAAAAACAAACAAACAAAAAGAAATAATAATTTGTGGAAATAATAACTTAGCTCACCCATAAATCCAATGTATGCAATTTATAAATTTGAAATCATTAGAAATTAAATCTTAGGTCTTATTAAACTACAATACTGTGATGACATTTTTTTATATGGTGATAAAATCAGCAAGAAGATGTAATTTCATTTCACAAATAATATTATTCAATCAATTTAATTTGTTCAAAAAGTCAAATTGATAAGGACATTATACGAGTTTTAAAAACATAATTTGTAAACATCTACATACACAAATCAAATGTCTAAAGCCTCTTGAAAGCAAATCTCTGAGGCTCTCCTGCTTCTTCTTATCTAGTAACCTAAAAGCCAAGGCCATTATTCAAAATCACAGTTCAACAATTTTTCCTTCAAAAACACCTTTCACCAAGATTTTATGTAGCAATATAAAGAGCGGAACCACACAACACTGTAAACTTACTGTACTTCAATAAAGGATAAATAAATAAATAAAAAGAAAGAGCCAAACCTCTGTAAAGCATTAGAAGATTAATGGTTATCTTTCTTTCATCCTATGTTAGAACAATTATTTTTCCAGATATTATCAATAAGTACATTTCACAAGTTTTGTGTTTTTTTCTCTTTTTAAAATTTATTTATTTATTTATCTTTTTTTTTTTTTTGGCTGCATTTGGTCTTCGTTGCGCACAGGCTTTCTCTAGTTGTGGGGAGCAGGGGCTACTCTTCCTTGTGGTGCGCAGGCTTCTCATTGTGGTGGCTTCTCTTGTTGTGGAGCACGGGCTCTAGGCGCACAGGCTTCAGGAGTTGTGGCGGGCTCAGTAGTTGTGGTTTGCGGGCTCTAGAGCGCAGGCTCAGTAGTTGTGGCACATGGGCTTAGTTGCTCCATGGCATGTGGTATCTTCCCGGACCAGGGCTCGAACCCGTGTCTCCTGCATTGTCAGGCAGATTCTTAACCACTGTGCCACCAGGGAAGTCCCATTGTTTCCTTTTTAACTGAGTTTTGTTAACCTCCAAATGTATTTCCATCAGGTCTAGCAGACTTTTTCAAACCATGTTTTGCAACCCTTGGCTCAATCAAAAGATGGAGTGACTAATCCGTGGAACTGTGTATGCACAGGAGAAAAATGAATGATTTAACAGACTTTTCTTTTCCCATCTGGAATCTGAGAAGTCTGACAATGTCAGAGATTTGAACACAACCAGGCTGAACATCCATTATCCAGGAATGTGTCTCCTCCACAAGGAAGTTGCAAACTCAAGGGACACTGAGGTATTTCAGCCAACTCAGAATACTGTAGAGGGAAGCAAAAGAATGGAAGAGAGGGCTACAAACAGGACAAAGAGTGACAGGGTTTAGGCGGATTCCCCAGTGAGGAAGTTTTAAGCTTATAAAGCCATAGTTCCCTAAGTGGGCCCTGTAATACTTTTAATTTTCAAGACAAAAAAGAGATAAAAATCTGATTAACCAATGGCCCTCTCTCTATACTTCGTATGAAGAGGATTCCAAATGCCATTTAGACTGACTGCCTCCCTGATTTTTTTAGCGAAGGGTATTTTGTTAGGCAGATCCATGTCTATTACACTGTGTTTCAATCCACATCTATTACACTGTAATGTCAATTACACTGTTTCCCCATGTGTGAAATACAAATTAAATATAAGGCTTAATTCTCCCTGTTGAAAATGGGGAGATTCTCCCTTGTCTTTGGTCAGAGCATTTAGCTTAGAGAACTGCTAAGCACTTCCTTATCTCTTTAAAATGCATCCCTTTGAATACTAGATAGGACTTTTGTCAGTTGGGCTTTTTTGTTTTTCAGATTCATGACCCAGAATAGTCTTTCTTAAGAACCTAGGAGCCGGGCTTCCCTGGTGGCGCAGTGGTTGAGAATCTGCCTGCTAATGCAGGGGACGCGAGTTCGAGCCCTGGTCTGGGAAGATCCCACATGCCGCGGAGCAGCTGGGCCCGTGAGCCACAATTACTGAGCCTGCGTGTCCGGAGCCTGTGTTCTGCAACAAGAGAGGCCGCGATAGTGAGAGGCCCGCGCACAGCGATGGAGAGTGGCTCCCACTTGCCACAACTAGAGAAAGCCCTCGCACAGAAACGAAGACCCAACATAGCCATAAATTAAAAATAAATAAATAAATAAATAAATAAATAAAAATTTAAAAAAAAAAGGAAAGCATTAAAAAAAAAAAAAAAAAGAACCTAGGAACCATTTCTTTAAAATGGAAACATCTTTAGTCCCAGCTTCTTGAAATGCAAACATCAAGGGAGCTAGCTCACCTATCTCCTGGTCCCGTGGGAGGGTAGGAGCCTAACCTCGGTGGGTGCCTTGCTCCAATTTGAAAATACTTCCCAAAGTAGTTTGTCTTTCCTCTAGATAAAGCTAATTCGCTAACACAGATGGTCACCCCAATTACCAGGTATAGTTAGGATAAACTATCTGTGACAAATGATGCTGTCAACCAAAAACTGTTGAGGCAAAATCAAGCAGAAGCGTTTATTTGGGTCAAAGAATTGCAACTCAGGATACACAGATTCAGGTAGCAACCCAAATAGTGTCCTACTAGGGAGTGAAAGTCAGGGGTTTTTAAAGACAAAAAGGGGAATGTCTACATAATTCAAAGTATTTTGATTGGTGCTGGCGTCAGAAAGCTAGTCTTGGCTAAACATGTTTGATTGCTAAAGGTGTCACTAAGCAAAAATGTTACTGGAGCAAGGTACTTTTGCAGAGTTCTTGAAAGACTGTGGTTTGGCCCATTCCAGTTCACGTTTCACCTGGTGAGGACGTGCGTAAGACCCACTTCTTTAATGGCCTCTCAGTTCCGTTTAAAAACCCCTTGACATAAACGACTCCATTTTATTTCATCTTTCACAATGCTGTCAAGTCCTCTTACTTGAAGACTAGTTATATTTATCTTGAAAACATGTAAATAATGGGTTCTATGTGCTTGTCTATATAAGGGAGTGAGGTTTTTTCAGTTATTTTTCTGTCTTTGTAATTTCTTAGCAGATGGCTTCGGATGCACATCACATCCTGCTTTAATACTGACCCAATAATGTGGTATAATGAGAAATTTATTTGGCCTTTGTCCCCAGATCCTGGCAGAGCTTCTAAAACCCTTGGAATTTCCTGAGTGACAGAAATATCTTTTGTCACTCATAACAGGTCCCCTCTGTTGTTGTAGTTGCAGCACACGGGCTCTCTAGTTGTGGCTTGCGTGCTAAGTATTTGTGGCACGCGGGCTTAGTTGCCCCACGGCATGTGGGATCTTAGTTCCCTGACCAGGGATTGAACCCGTGTCCCCTGCATTGGAAGGCAGATTCTTTTTTTTGTTTTTTAAATTTTATTTATTTATTTTTGGCTGCGTTGGGTCTTTGTTGCTGCATGCAGGCTTTCTCTAGTGGCGGCGAGCGGGGGCTACTCTTCGTTGCTGTGTGCAGGCTTCTCATTGCAGTGGCTTCTCTTGCTGCGGAGTATGGGCTCTAGGCACGCGGGCTCAGTAGTTGTGGCTCACGGGCTCTAGAGCGCAGGCTCAGTAGTTGTGGTGCACAGGCTTAGTCACTCCGCAGCATGTGGGATCTTCCTGGACCAGGGCTCGAACCTGTGTCCCCTGCGTTGGCAGGTGGATTCGTAACCACTGCACCATCAGAGAAGCCCGGAAGGCAGATTCTTAACTACTGGACCACCAGGGAAGTCCCAAGACGTCCCCTTTGAGCACAACTGAATTTATGCTTCAAGAGGTGATTTAGGTTGGGGCTCCTGAAGAGCGCCACCCACTGACCTCCAGGAAGGGGATGTGAGGAGAGAGCTGGAGTTTAAAGCTCTATACAAACTCTTGAACAAGATTTAAGGAGCTTCCAAGTCTGTAAACGTACTGGGAGGGTGACAGACTTCAGTTCCATGAGGACAGACGCTCTTGTGCTCCAGACACTTCCAGAACTTGCCCTATATACTTCTTCATCTGCCTATTAAATTTAAGTACATGTTTCCCTGAATTCTGTGAGCTGCTCTAGCAAAATAATCAAACTCCAGGAGGGGGTCATGGGAACCTCTGATTTATAGCCAGTCGCTCAGAAGCAGAGATAACAACCTGGACTTTTGAAAGATATCTGAAGTGGAGGAAGACTTGTGGGACTGAGCCCTTCACCTGTGGGATCTCATGCTATCTCCAGGGAGATAATGTCAGAATTGATTGCTTGGTGAGGTTAGAAAACACACACTACAAACAATGAAAGTGTTTTCTGTCTCCACCACCTTTGTGGACAGGATCTGTGGGTTGGGAGATTTTGTTTTTATTTCCCCAACAGTCACCATCACAATCTATCTGCTGGGACGAAATCTCAATCACTCATCTCATCAATATCTTGTGTACAGGAAATATGAGGAAAGGGTGATCATTAAACAGTATCAGAGATTCAACAAACCACACCTAGAATATGACAAATAACTCAGCAACTTGAACAAATAAATAATAAGAATAAAAAAGGTAGGTGGAACTTATAGGTGAAGAGACTTATGAGACAGCTACTGAAAGCCATAATACATTTTGGACCCTAACTGCGATTAATCTAACTTAGGAAACACACAAACTTTTGAGATAACTGAGCAGAGATAACATATTTATCATATTTTAAAATATTTTTCGTGTGGTAGCTATTGGGGTTATGAAATAGCCCTCACATTTAAAAAATGCATTCTCAAGAAGTTATGCATTAAATGATGTAATGTCTGAGATCATAAGTTAAATAATCCACTAGTGTATGTGAAGATGGACAAAACAAGAATGGCCATTAAATGATAAATAATGGTGGAAGATTGAGGAAGCCTTCATTTGGTGTCATGATATAGTTTTTCCCATTTTTGTATATATTTGAAAATAGCTGTAACAAAAGATAGAATGTGTCTTAGTCTGTTCTGGCTGTTATAACAAAATATCACAGCCTGGATGTTTTATAAACAATAGATAATTATTTCTCACAGTACTGGAGGCTGGAAGTCAGAGATCAGGGTGCTTAGCATGGTCAGGTGAGGGTCCTCTTCAATGTTGCTGATTTTTTGCTCTGTCCTCACAAGGTGTAAGGGGTTAGGGATCTCTCTGGAGCCTCTATTATGAGCCACTAATCCATTCATGAGGGGTCCACTCTCATGATTTAAGCACCTCCAAAAAGCCCAGCCTCCCAATACCATCACCTATGTGGGTTAGGATTTCAACATATGAATTTGAAGGGAACACAAACATTCAGATCATAGCAGTGCCAGTATATCAGAAATTTAATCTGTTCAGAAGGATGAAATAAAAAGGGCAGGAGGGTACCTCTGGTTTCTGGTCAAGCATATAAAAAGTTGGCATTTGCCACTCCATCCTAACAAGCAAAAGGCTAAACAGACTGAAAAAATAAACAACTCTTCTTAGATTCGTAAATGAAGTGTGGTCACAGGGCAAACCACTGTCCCCAAATTGGAGAGACTGAAAGGGTAACACAGAGAATCACAAGTTACTGAAGCAGAAACCCACAAGCTGAAACCACTGTGGTAACCAATGTCAGGACAGGGAAACCTGAACTGTAATTGACAAATTCCTCTCAGTGGGGACAAATCTAAGAGAGAAGAACTCCAGGGGAACTCAGTCATGGGAAAAAACCCCACACTTCTGTTGAGTTTTATCTCCTAGAATTCTACCTGTTTCTCGCAGTGAATATCCGAGAAAAATCCTGTCATGCTCCCAGCAGGGAGAAAGGAAAAGGAACCATTTTCAAATATGCCAAAGCATTCTATTCTTTACGCAAAGTCTGCTCCAGGAGAAAATTTTAAAGCAGAGCCTTAGCTTTTATCAGAGCCTAAGTGACTGGGGGGAAGGAAAATACCCAACTCGAGCCCACTCTAGCCATCCTGTTCCACCTAAGATAGAGGAGAGACTGAAAAGGCACATGTGAAGTTCACAGTCCAGTAGGAGACCCTCACTAAAACACTGGGACCTACGTTATGTGTCAAGTTAAAATATTTTTTTACAGAAAACTTAAAACCACAAACAAAACGTCCAAAGTTTGGAAATTTTTAAGAAAACATTTCTAAAGACCTAATAGGTTAAAGAGGACGTTATAATGCAAAAACAAAAAGAAATACTGAGACCTAATCATAGGACTATAGAACACTTCCCCTCTCCCCACACCTTAAAATCACTTAAAAGACCTATTTACAGCAGTTCCTTTTACTGAGCACATCATACTTAGCTATCAAGAAAAAAGTGTAAGGCATAATAAAAATGTTTTTAAAAGTTTGAAGAGAAAAAAGAAAAAGAAAGTTTGACGAGACAGAGCAAGTATCAGAACCAAACCCAGACAAGTCAGAGATGTGGACTTACGAGACCAGGAATTCAAAACAATTATGATTAATATGCTTAGTGCTCTATTGGATAAAGTAGACAGCATGCGAGAACAGACATGCAATGTAAACTGAGATGGAAATTCTAAAACAGAACCAAAGAGAAATGCTAGTGAGCAAAAATTCTGTAACAAAAATGAGGAATGCTTTTGATGAGCTTAATTCGTAGAATCGACGCAGCTAAGAAAAGAATCTGACTTGAGGATATCTCAATAGAAACCCCCAAAATGGGGAGGGGCGGGGATTGAAAAACAAAACAGAATACTCAAGAACTGTCAGACAACTACAAAAGCTATAAATTATGAGTAACAGGAATAACAGAAAAAGAAAAAGATAAAGCAACAGAAGAAATTGAATCAGTAATTAATAACCTCCCCAAACAGAGTACACCATACTGAAATGGGTTCACTGATGTATTCTAGTGAACATTTAAGGAAGAAATTATACCAATTCCCTACTACCTGTTTCAGAGGCTAGAAGCAGAGGGAATAATTCCTAACTCATTTTCAGAGACTAGGATTACCCTAATACCAAAACAAAAGATACTACAAGAAAATTTCAGACCAATATTGCTCATGAACATTGATGCAAAAATCCTCAACAATGAACTACCACTACACATCTATTAGAATCCAAAATCTAGAACAATGTAAACACCAAATGCTGGTGAGGATGTGGAACAACAGAAACTCTCATTCATTGCTGGTGAGAATAGTGCAGACACTTTGGAAGACACATTGGCAGTTTCCTAGAAAACAAACATACTCTTATCAGCAATTGTGCTCCTTGGTATTTACCCAAAGTAGTCGAAAACTTATGTTCACACAAAAACCTGTACATAATTGTTTATAGTAGCTTTATTCATATTGCCAAAACTTGGAAGCAACCAAGATGTCTCCTTCAGTAGGTGAATGTATAAATGGTGGCATTATCCAGACAATGGAATATCATTCAGTTTTAAAAAAGAAATGCACTATCAGGCCATAAGAAGACATGGAGGAATCTTAAGTGCATGTTACTAAGTGAAAACAGCCAATCTGAAAAAGCTATATACCATATGATTCCAACTACATGGCATTCTGGAAAAGGCAAAACTATGGAGATAGTAAAAAAGATCAGTGGTTCCCAGGTAATGTGGGGACAAAGCAGGGATCAATACACAGAATACAGGAATTTTAGGGCAGTGAATCTACTCTGTGTGACACTACAGTGATGCAACATATCATTATAAATTTGTTCAAACCCAGAATATACACCACCAACAGTAAATCCTAATATGAACTATAGAGACTCTGGGTGATAAAAATGTATCAATGTAGGTTCATCAATTATAAGATTATAACAAAAGTACCACTCTGGTGGGGGATGTTGATAATGAAGGAGGTGATGCATGTGTAGGGGCAGGGCACCTTCCTCTTAATTTTGTTATGAACCTAAAGCTGCTTTTAAAAAATAAAGTCTTTAAGTAAAAAAATTAAAAATGTAAATATGAAACAAAACAAAACATTGGACCAAGGGGTTACTAAACCTGGGTTTACTTCCAATTCTGCTACTAACTAGCTGTGCAAGTCACTCACTTCCCCTTCCTGGGCCCTAATTTACTTATCTGCGAAAGAAGAAAAATGGGTCTCATGACATCTAAGGTTTTTTCCTGTTCTAACTTTCTATGGATAATGCTAATTGTTTCTTTCTATTTTAAAGCTACAAATACCCTCAAAACCTAGGGTATTTTGTATATCAGGGTAGAATTTTGTATATCAGATCAAATAAAATGGAATAATATGGCTACACAAACACACACACAAAAAATCTATGAAAATGAAAACAAAAACATTAGGAAGCGACAAGTTTTGAAGACTTGTTTTTTAAACAGTTTAGTTCAGACATGATTGACTTAAACTGCTCATATTTAAAATATCCATTTTGACATTTATACACTTAGAGTATCAAAACTAAAAATTTCCTCCTGGCTTTTTAAATTTACCCTTCTCACCATATGAAATTACCCCACCTGCACATACTCTACCCTCTGTAATGGCTATTTTCAAATATATCCAAAAATGGAAAAGACTAGTAAGAAGTAATGATTCTGTCATTATTTATCATTTTATGGTTGTTCTTATTCTCTACATCCCAATGCACTTAGTTGTTTGTTTTATTTATAATCACAGACATCATGTCACTTCACATATAACCCCTTCAGGATGTGTTTCTAAAATGTAAAGGCCCTTATATAACTCCAATAACTTTGTTGCATAAAATCAAAATACTTAAAATTATGATAAACTGTTGTAAGTGCTGAATTTTGTCAACTGTATTCATTATTTAATGCAGATTGATTGCAATCTGGATACAAAATTTATCTTAGGCAATAATTAGGTGTGTCTTGCATGTTTTTTAACCTCTATGTACCACTTACCATTTTTTAATTCATATTATTCACTTGATGAAGCTGCTAAGCCATTTGTTCATTAGAATTTGCCACAATCTAAATTTGGTTTATTGAGTCTTTCAAAATGTTTAACATGCTCACTCTTCTTCCATATTTCCTGTACACAAGCTATGCTCAACATCATGAAATATCAGGGAAATGCAACTAAAACCACAGTGACATAATGCTACATATTTACTAAAAAAGTCAAAAATTTAAAAGCTAACCATATCCACTTTAGCAAGAATATGGAAGAACTGGAACTCTCATACACTGCTAATAGGCATACAAAATGAAACAATCATTTTAGAGGACAATTTGGTGTTTCTTAAAAAGTTTTATAGGGCCTTCCCTGGTGGTGCAGTGGTTAAGAATCCGCCTGCCAATGCAGGGGACACAGGTTCGAGCTCTGGTCCAGGAAGATCCCACATGCCGCACAGCAACTAAGCCCATGTGCCACAACTACTGGGCCTGCGCTCTAGAGCCCGCGAGCCACAACTACCGAGCCCATGCGCTGCAGCTACTGAAGCCTGCGCACCTAGAACCCGTGCTCTGCAACAAAGGGAAGCCACCGCAATGAGAAGTCCACTCACCGCAAGGAAGAGTAGCCCCCACTCGCCGCAACTAGAGAAAGCCCGCGCAGCAACGAAGGCCCAATGAAGCCAAAGAAAATAAATAAAATAAATTTTAAAAGTTATATATTCACCTACACTCTGATTCAGGTATTGCATTTTGAGGTATTAACACAAGAGAAAGGAAATATGTCAACATGAAGAACTGTATCCAATTTCTGTACCACTTTTATTTGCAATAGCCAAAACTGGAAACAATTAAAATATCCATAAACAGATGAATAAATAAATAAATAGCGGTATAGCAATACAACACACTTTTCAATAACATAAAAATGATGAACTACTCATGTAAGTACCATGAACTGCAAAAATATGCCACATGAGGGCACCCAAGGGAAAAAAAGACTAAACACTTTATGATTTCAATCATATAAAATTCTAGAAAATGCAAACTAATTTGTAACAACGAAAAGCAAATCAACGGCTGCTTGGAGGCCAAAGAGATTATTAAAGGATTATTAAAGGTAAGTATGGGGGTGACAGAAATGTTTATTATCATGATTGACGGTTTCATGGATTTATATACATATCAAAAATTATCAAATTGTATAGTTTAAATATGGACATTTACTGCATATAATTTATACCTTATTAAAACTTTAAAAATATGATTCAACTTAAAATTCTGGATTTCCTACTCTAGAAAATCAGTTTTGACAACCATACTGACTCAACGGGCAGGTTCAGCACTTGCCTCAGTGGCAGCAAAAATAGGTGAGGGCTTCCCTGGTGGCGCAGTGGTTGAGAATCTGCCTGCCAATGCAGGGGACACGGGTTCGAGCCCTGGTCTGGGAAGATCCCACATGCCACGGAGCAACTAGGCCCTTGAGCCACAACTACTGAGCCTGTGCGTCTGGAGCTTGTGCTCCTCAATAAGAGAGGCAGCGATAGTGAGAGGCCCGTGCACCGCAATGAAGAGTGGCCCCCGCTTGCCACAACTAGAGAAAGCCCTCGCACAGAAACGAAGACCCAACACAGCCAAAAATAAATAAATAAATAAATACTAAAAAAAAAAAAATAGGTGAGAAATTTTTGAAGTGGAAACAAAGACTATTTCCACTTCATTCAACAGGGACACTGGATGGGTCAAAAATACCACATCACTAGACTAAGAATCTTCTTCTCTCTATCCTTGTTTTCCTGTTTGCACAGCAATGGCCTTAGGTGAACAGCCCAGAGAAGCCACAGGAATCCACAAAACGTTTTGATTATTTTCTCTGACAAGGCCTTCAGCTACACAAGATATACAGTTCTGGACGTCCTGAGAATTTCTGTACCTGCTCATCCTTCACAACCATAGTGACTAAATGTAGTGAGCGACCTTTTAAAAGAGGCACATTCTAACCATTATGTTGTAGTCTCCTCCAATCTCTATTAATCCAGTGTTTCTGTAACAATTATCACTTCCCTGGACCCTTTAATCTTAAAATCATTGATGTTACCCTACAGAATTCAGGACATCAGGGCACACAGTTCCGCTGCAGGACCTGGGGAACAGATTTCCCTCAACAGTGCTGAGCATGATGAAATATCGCCTGTGAACAAGAGAATAAGTTTATGTTGCTCTCAGAAGCACTAAAGGTTGTCACAGCAACCAAAAACAGCCCCCTCCTCAGTTTGAACTCCTAACCCACAAAACATCATGGCCTGCCATCTAAAAATTAAGACCACAAAGCCCTGCAGTCTTTCCTTGAAGGTTTTGAGCAGCAATGCAACCTAGGCCAAAACTGGAGAGGCATATTCTGCCATCATACTGTCCCTGCTGAGGCACACAGTTTGGGATCCTGACCAGAGCAGTTCATCTCTTCAAGCCAGCAAACCCAGTTAACAACAAACCACCCCATACAGTGAACAGAACCCCTGAGATTAAGGGTGACTTAAACAATAAGACCTTTATTATTATACAAACAAGAGCAATGGGAGGCAGACTGTTCCCCAGGCTGGTGACTTGGAGGCTGGAAAATCCCATCACTAGAGTCTCATGAGATCAATAATATCCCTGAAAAATGTAGTCCATCTTTTCAAATCACCAATGGAGTCCTCTAGGCCAAAACTGGGTAAGGTCCACGATTTAACTCATGAGGGAGAAAAAAAACTGGGAAAGACTAAGTGTTTAAGCTACTCATGAATCATCCCGCAAATGGGAGAGCACTGGGGTTTCCTTCCCTGAACACACTAGGTTGGGTGAATGTTGCACACTACGGGCATCTGCCAGGTGGTTAGAGGTGAAATGACTTCTGCTACAGAACCGGCAGTGACATAAATCTGGCAAGGGCCCTGGACAGCTTAAAAAGTGCAATGCAGCTCCCATATACCTGGAATTTAAGTGGATGTTTGGATGTACGTGGTTCAATACAGGCAAATGGCATCTTCATAAGGGATCTCCTCCTGTGTTGTTGCACTGAACAAAGAAATCTTATATACCTGCACATTGAAGGTAGTTCTCCCATTTGAAATCTGTGGTATCCAGTGAGGTAAGTTCTTCAGCAGAAGGCTTTCTCACACTCACTGAATGTATAAGGCCCTTCTCCACTGCGAATTCTCTGGAGTGTACTGAGGCTAGACTTTGGCCAAACGATTTTCCACATCTGCCACACTCATAAGGCTTTCATCCAATGTGACACTATGGTGTTTTAGGAGCCTGGAGATGAATTTCCCACATTCAAATGCACGTAAAGCCTTTCTCCAATGTGAACACTCTAGTGGTCACTGAAGTTGGACCTATGGGTAACGGATTTCCCACATCCACTGCACTCATCAGGCCTTTAACCAGTGTGAACTCTTCGGTGTTTAATGAGGCTGGAGCTATGGCTAAAAGATTTCCCACATTTGCTGCACTCATAAGGCTTTTCTCCAGTGTGAATTCTCCTGTGTTTAATGAGGCTGGAGTTTTGAGTAAAGGATTTCCCACATTCACAACACTCATAAGGCCTTGATCCAGTGTGAACTCTCTGGTGTTTCAAGAGACTGGAGCTGTAAGTAAAGAATTTCCCACACTCGTTGCACTCATAAGGCCTTTCTCCAGTGTGAACTCTCCGATGTTGCAGAAGTGCAGAGCTCTGGCTAAAAGATTTCCCACATTCGCTGCACTTATAAGGCCTTTCTCCACTATGAACTCTACGGTGTTCAATGAGGCTAGAGTTTTGAGTAAAGGATTTTCCGCATTCACTGCACTCATAGGGCCTTGATCCAGAGTGAACTCTCTGGTGTTTTATGAGACTGGAGTGGTAGGTAAAGAATTTCCCACACTCACTGCACTCATAAGGCCTTTCTCCAGTGTGAACACTCCGGTGTTGAAGGAGTGCAGAGCTTTCGCTAAAGGATTTCCCACATTCACTACACTCATATGGCCTTTCCCCAGTATGAATTCTCCGATGTTTAATGAGGTTGGATTTGTTGCTAAATAATTTTCCACATTCGTCACACTCATGAGGCCTCGCTCCAGTGTGAACTCTCCGGTGTTGAATGAGGCTAGAGCTTTGCCTAAAGGTTTTTCCACATTCTCCACACTTATAAGGCTTTTCCCCAGTATGAACTCTCCAATGGTCATTGAGGCTGTAGCTTTTGCTAAAAGATTTCCCACATTCGCTGCACATGTAGAATTTTTCTCTAGTGGGGACTCTTTGGTGCTGAAAAAGCATGTGTTTGCAACTAAAGTCTTCAGTACATTCTCCAGAGTTATAATGAGTTTCCCCCCTGTGAAAGGCAGCTCCACATTCAGTTCCCTTGTTTGACTTCTCCCTGGTGTGTGTGGACTCCCCACAGGAAAGGGACTTCCCTGACACAAAAAATTTGCAGTCTTTCATAAATGAGGCTCTGTCCATGTTGCTTCTGAAGCATTTCTCTCCAATGTTCTGCTTTTGGTGCTGAAGTTTTGCACTGAAATACAATTGCTGCTCCCATGCCCCAGTATCATACAGTTTCTGCCTCTGATGCTCAGTCAAGTGCAAAATGTCTCCTAAGTCCGGGCCGCATATCTCACAAAAATGGACCTTTTGGGTGGACACACCTGCCTTGGAAGTACTGACCTGTGACCTTCTATGTACAGAAATGCTCTGTTCAGGAGGTGCTTCTTCATGCTCTGCTCCATGCCAACAACCTGAAAGCAAGTAATGCTGGTGAAGTGCACATTGACTTTGGTGGGAGGGGACAGCTACTACAAAAGTGTGTGTAACAAACCTAGGAACCTGTCCATGGGATTGTTTGCAGGAGCAAGGAGTTGGTTCCAGTTGAGGATGGTGCTGCTTAGCACTACTGAGCTATAAAGATCACAGAATGGGAGAGGTCTCATGAGGTGAAGGACACAACCTTGTGGTGGACACAAAAAGAAGAGACAGGGTATGCAGTTCCTTCTTCTACAAAGAACTTTGAAAAGGAACCTGTCTGCTGGTGACACATGAACACTGTATAAAAGGGTTGTGCCAAGACCCAAGAAAATACGACTATAGCAGGGCAGCTGGTCTTTAAGGACTGTTTAAGAATGTGTGCACACCTCATGAAACAATACATAGGGGGACTTCCCTGGTGGTCCAGTGGTAAAGAATCGCCTTCCAATGCAGGGGACCCAGGTTCGATTCCTGGTCGGGGAACTAAGATCCCACATGCCACGGAGCAACTAAGCTCGCATGCCACAACTACTGAGCTTGCGTGCCTCAATGAGAGAGAAAACCCGCACGTCACAAATAGAGAGAAACCCACGTGCCGCCGCAACTAGAGAGAAGCCCACGCGCCACAATGAAGACCCGACACAGCCAAAAATAAATAAATAAATAAATTTTTAAAAGTTAAAAAAAAAGAATACATAGGGGCCAATACAGAAAGCACTGCAGTTGGAGTAGTGAGAAAAACGGGTGAGAGAGGAGTCCAGAGATGTGAGGTTAACCTCAGGTTGGAAGTAAGAGTAGCAGTGACAATAGAGATGACAAATTGTCCAAGCGTCAAGAAAGGGGAAGGAAGACAGAAATGAAGTGTGGCCACTGGCATCAAAATTCTGATCAAACACAGTAAGTTTCTGGCATGATTTGAAAACGGCATTGTCATCATGCCCTCTATGTGCTACTATGCAGGACCAGGCTCCCTCTGAGTCATCTTGCTTGATTTATATACATACTGTGAACCTCTGTGGGCTCTCCAACCCAACCCCACTCCCTCACTGATCAAATGAATGGCACCTTGATGATACAAGAAGCAAGGGATTCGATATCTTATGATAACCATAATGGAAAAGAATAAAGAATTTTTTTAAAAGAATAATAATAAAAAAAAGAACTGTAAGTCAACAGGGAAGCTAATGTTGGGCATGCTAAAGGAAGGAGAGGGCAGTGCACAAACCTCAGCCCAACGAACCACAGCACCAACCCAGGGAACTAAGGAAGGAAGCAGTGCCCATGGTCCTGATGTGAGGGCAGACTGCTCCTGGGGCAAAAAGGAAAGGTAGAGACTAGTTCAAGGCACAGAGGTGGGTTTGACAGCCTTACCCAAGGAAGTTATAAGTGCCAAGTTCTCCAGCATCACGTTGTGGTACAGGCATCTCTGAGCATCATCAAGGAGATCCCATTCCTCCCAGGAGAAGTACACGGCCACATCCTCAAAGGTCACACTGCCCTGGCAAGATGGAGACAGATGAAACCACAAACAGCCCCTTTCTCAGGGACAACAATCCATGCCCCATGCCCATCCTCCTCCCAAGCTCTCCAACTCAGAGGAGAAACCAGGCCCTGGCACCATTGGTGCCACTGTCTTCAAACGGTCCTATTGATCACTGGAACCAGCCATCAACAAGAAGAGGTGGGTGGGC
Source organism: Balaenoptera physalus (assembly GCF_965194825.1). Lineage (NCBI taxonomy): Eukaryota > Metazoa > Chordata > Mammalia > Artiodactyla > Balaenopteridae > Balaenoptera > Balaenoptera physalus. The sequence goes on from NC_138900.1 coordinate 918,748, forward strand.
AAGTAGGTATCTAAGCTGTGGACCTGGCATAGAGGGATCCACACACTCATGCCAGGCTATCCCACTGGTGTGGCCAAGGTCACATAAGTCTCAATACCAGGGCCCTGGGGTCATCAAGCATACTCCCTCTTCAAGTACCCATAATCCTTGAGACTGGATCCCACAGCCCATGCCTATGGTGGTCACCACCTCACTGACCCACACTCCAGACTTCCAGACCTGTGTATTTAGCTGCTCACTTAATGCCTCCACTTAATGCTCTAGGAAACATCTCAGAAGCTCCTGATCTCTCTGGGGAATATTACTCCTACTACCAACTTCCTCATCTCAGTTGACAGAGCTTCTATTCCCACACCTGCTAAAAAACAAAACAAAACAAAACAAAACAAAACAAAAACAACCCTAGGAATATCCCTGAATCCTGTTTTACTCCCTCATGGTTCACATCAGAAAATATAGTTGTAACTTTTAAAAACACACATCCAGAATCCAATCATACCTCCTAAACCATGACTCTGGTCCACTGACCCTCACCTGGATTATAGCAGTAGCCTCCATGCCGATCTTCCTTACTCCTCCCTCCAACCCACAGTCTATACTTCATGCAACAGCCAGATGTAGCCAATTAAGACGTTGGTAATACTACCTCCCTCCTCTGATCGAAACCTCCCATCACCAACTTCTCAGCAGTCATTCCAGTCCTGATTACTGTCCCCTGATCTTTATTCCCACCTGAAAGAAAAGGGACTTTTCCTTTCCTGGAAACTCCCAGTTCAGTTTTACCTCAAGCATGTGCTACCAGTTTCTAGGATAACCTTTCACACATGTTTACAATGGTTGCCAGAAACGGAAACACCTTCACATAACCCTAGCCTTAGGGTTTCTCCATGGCTTCCAGACCCCAAACTGGGGGCACGGCACTTACGAGTCGCAAGAAACCACAACCCAGAGAACATGTGGGTGGAGGTCAGGGCCAGTGAGGGAATGGGGCACACTCCACTTGGCGGTGTTGTTTCCAAAAAGCGCCTCTGCAGCCGTGGGAAACATGAAAAAAGCCAAGTCTTGAGGAATGAGTCTATGGCGGGGTTCGATGGGCTCAGACCTCCCTATACCCCTGCCTGACCCTGAAGACTGGGACTCAGGGTAGCTATTCAACCTCTGTTCCTCAGTGATCGGTTCTCCTTTTACCAGGTGTCCCTCCGCCCGTCACCCTTGCCCACGCCCCACCACCATCCCGGACACCGCAGCCTGGGCTGCGGGCACGTGAGCAGGCGCCCCGCACTCGGGGCTTTAGTGTCTCGTACGGTGAGGGCGGTGAGGGCCGGAGGACGAGCGTTTACCTGACGCAGGTTCCTCAGCGCCGCCGCCGCCATCGGACTCTGTGGGCGGAGTGGGGCCGGGAGAGGCGGGACGCAGGCACGGCGGGCCCTCTCCTGGGCCTGGAGCGGGGCCCCCGGGCGGCGTCGCCGAACTTCAGACCCGCCTCTATGCCGCGGGGACAGCCCCTCCTGTCGGACCTTCTCAATTCCGTCACCTCGAGGTGGACCCACAATTCCCAAATCTCTCACACAGGTCAGACAAAACCAAGTAGCTAACATGGCCGCTGTGAAAAGGAAGCCAAAAGTTCCGCCCTCACATCATGTGGCCTCCTGTCTCTAAGCGTTCATTGGGTAGCGTTCCTGCCGCTCGATACTGAGCATTCTGGGTAATGTAGTCCCAACAGATCCACACATTGAGGAGACTGGGCTTCTTGCTGGAAAGGACTAGCTCTGCCAGGAGGGGAGTTGGGAAAAGATATATCCAGGTGAGCTTCGCCCCGCTTTTAAAGGGATCTTGATCCTATTTTTGCCAAATGCTCTCTGCAGCTGATCACCCAAGTGTTTGGAGACATATTGTTTCGGACTCGGTGAAGATCGGCATGCTCCCAGAAGCTAAAAATACTATTTCAGGGAATTCCCTAGAGGTCCAGTGGTTAGGACTCTGGCTTTCACTGCTGAGGGCACGGGTTCAATCCCTGGTGGGGGAACTAAAATCCCTCAAGCCGCGGGGCACGGCCCGGGGGTGGGGGTGGGGGAGGGTGGGGAAGAGAGATTCAAACAATTTCAGATGCCCCCTAAGGCTACAAATCCAAACAAACATATTTTTATAGAGTCAGGCACAAAATGTGTTTGTTAGCAGAAGCTAATAAACATTATCTTATTTCAATTCAAATGCATGCACTCCAAAGCATAAGTTAGTTTTCCAGTCTATGTACATTTGGTCAGGGGCAAGAGAGAAAATACTCCAGATTGTGTTCTGTCAAGGAAGATAGAGGAAGGATATTGGGCCACCCTGAATCAGGAGTACAAAAATAGATCTAACAGAGCCTCTCCTTGACTAAACTTTAGTCAAGCCCCTCTAAGCTTATTTTTTTTTCTTTATTTTAGTTTTTATTTTATTAGACCCAGTCTTTGGGCCTTGTCCTCAAGAGCAAGAATTCTGCTAAGTTGGTTTGGCAAGAATTTCCCATCCTCAATGTCTGATAGCCACTGATATCTGATGAAATTTCCTCATCCCTCACCATCACACAGGTAATATCTGATCACACTGACCTACACCTTCTGCAAGAATTGTTTAGGTCAGTTTAGGAAGAATTTCCCTGCTCTCTTATTAATTTTTTATCCACTGACACCACCCCCCTTCCTCCTTGGCTACAAATCCCAACTTTTTTACATGCATCTGAATAATTTTTCTTTAACAGATCAGTCTGTGGTTTCCAAAGAAAACATCTCTCCTGCCTTTGGAGTCAATTATTCTAATACATTGAACAACACTTTTAACCATTTAATATCTCTTACTTGATACCCTGACATATATTCAGTTCCTTTTAGGAATCTACCATCAATCTCAAAAAGAGGACAATGAGAAACATGCTACTTTGACTGTACAATGGCTGCAGTGTTCACAGTTGGAGCATGTATACAAAGGGTACTCTTGCCCTGGAGATACTGGGAGTATCTTTTTTTTTTTTAATAAATTTTATTTTATTTATTTATTTTTGGCTGTGTTGGGTCTTCATTTCTGTGCGAGGGCTTTCTCCAGTTGTGGCAAGCGGGGGCCACTCTTCATTGCGGTGCACGGACCTCTCACTATCGTGGCCTCTCTTGTTGTGGAGCACAGGCTCCAGACGCGCAGGCTCAGTAGTTGTGGCTCACGGGCCTAGTTGCTCCGCGGCATGTGGGATCTTCCCAGACCAGGGCTCGAACCCGTGTCCCCTGCATTGGCAGGCAGATTCTCAACCACTGCGCCACCAGGGAAGCCCCTGGGAGTATCTTAAATTTACGATTTCATTGCTGGGAAATGATTATCATTTCTTTTTTGATGCAGGGACTGTTTGCATGAAGAACTGATGTTATCTCAGAAAAATAGTTGTAAAATGCAAACTACATATAGCTATTCATAATGTCTATGTAGTGATTCAAAGTAGTAGCAGAAATAGTTTTGGTGAAACATCAGTGGATGATGGAAAAAGGTCAGGCCTCAGAGTTTTAGATGTGATGTCTGAGAAGACATAGAATTAAGCTGAGCCTATGACTACATGACTAGAATGGTCACTCTGAAGGTTTTATCTCCAAAATGTGACTCTTCTTCATTCTTTTTTTTAAATACTACCATTATTCTTTTTTTAAAATTAATCAATTTATTTTTTGGCTGTGTTGGGTCTTCGTTGCTGTGCGTGGGCTTCCTCTAGTTGGGGAGAGCGGGGGCTACTCTTTGTTGCAGTGCGTGGGCTTCTCATTGCAGTGGCTTCTTTGTTGCGGAGCACGGGCTCTAGGAGCACAGGCTTCAGTAGTTGCAGCATGCGGGCTCAGTAGTTGTGGCGCACGGGCTTAGTTGCTCTGCGGCATGTGGGGTCTTCCTGGACCAGGGATCAAACCTGTGTCCCCTGCATTGGCAGGTAGATTCTTAACCACTGCGCCACCAGGGAAGTCCTGACTCTTTTTTATTCTTGAAAATTTTGAGCAATACCAGCATGGAAGGAGAGAGTTAAAAGAGACCTTTAGAGTAACCAGAGTTGTAAAAATATACAGGGAAGCTGAGATGTCATATTTAGTCCCTGGTCTCACTAATGATCAGTGAGCAAACAGTTGGTTTTACTGTAGGTACATGGGAGACATTGGGTCATAACAGAGACAAAGACCCCTGAATTCATAGGACTTATATTGTACTCAAGGAAAAAAGACCAGAAACAGAAAAGACTAATTGTATAATATGTTATAATGTGGCAGACAAATTGGGAGAAGAAGGCAAGGTGAGTATCCTGAGAAGTATAGTATAGAGTATAATATTACACAGCACAGAAAGGGAAACCTTTTTAATAAGAGGGCCTTTGAGAAAACACTTGAAGGACGTAAGAGGTGAGCCCTCTGGGTACTTCTGCAATAAATTTTGGGGAGAAGAAGCAGGTGACCAGGTTGTTCAGTGGGTGGAGGCTTCACAGGTCTCCTCAGCAGTGCAGAGTGCAGGACACCAGCCCAGCTGGCCATTCCTCTCCTTTGCTCACTGCAGAGACACTCAGGGCATGTGGGTAATAAGTCTTGGCTTTGCCTCTCAGAACTTGAGAATTTCCACTATGGTGAACTGGGGCCTGAAACCAGGCATGCTCACCTTTCCTAGAACCCTGATTTTCAGAGTTTGATCCCAGGACCTTCCCCGTCAGTGTCACCAGGGGACTCATTAAAAATGCACATGCTCAATTCTGAACCCAGACCTGAATCAGGCACTCTGTGGGCCAGGCCAAAGAATTTGTGTTTTAACAAGCTTCCAAGTGATAATGATACGTGCTCAAGAAATATCCATCATTCTGCTGTGTATTCTGCAGAGACAAATACCTGCATTTCTTGCAATTTACAGGTGTTCTGTCTAAACATGTAGGATTTTTTAGCTGAAGTTGGAAAAAAAAAACTGGATGAGTACATATTTGATTCCTAATATAAGAAAAGTATAAAATGTTTTGTAGTGTTTATGAAGATGTTCTACACCATATACAATTATAAAATAGAATGTCAAAAGTGTCAGATAATTAAACCTCCTGGAGGAAAAACAAAGCTTCCAGTATAGGATCACTTTAGGATTGCTTCTGCACATGGATTGCTATCTGTGTGTTATCTATATGTTAAAATATAGTCCTATACAAGCTGCTTTTCTTAGTAAAAATAAAGGCATATTTCATATACAGATATGCACTTTGCTTTTCTCACTTAACTATGTATCTTGGAGGACTTATCTGGTGGCACAGTGGTTAAGAATCCACCTGCCAATGCAGGGCACACGGGTTCGAGCCCTGGTCCAGGATGATCCCACATGCCGCGGAGCAACTAAGCCCGTGTGCCACAACTACTGAGCCTGCTGCGCTCTAGAGCCCGTGAGCCACAACTAATGAGCCCGTGTGCCACAACTGCTGAAGCCCGTGCACCTAGAGCCCATACTCCACAACAAGAAGCCACCACAATGAGAAGCCCGCTCACTGCAAGGAAGAGTAGCCCCCGCTCGCTGCAACTAGAGAAAGCATGAGCGCAGCAACGAAGACCCAATGCAGCCAAAAGTAAATAAATAAATAAATTTATTTTTTTAAAAAAAAGAGCAGGGAAAAGAGATGAGATTCCATATGTAAGAGCATTTATGCTATTAAAACAAAACAAAACAAAACTATGTATCTTGGAGCAATCCTTTAGTAAGAACTTGCTGTGAGGCATGATGCCCTTAATGTTCCTGCCCACCTGAGATTACTGATTTAGTCACAAACATGTAAGCGGCCTGGGACAATCTACTGTGTGGGATTTACTATATTTTGTAGCTTTGATAACAGAGTGAAGTGGAATTTGTCCTGTAATTGGAGGAGCTTTTCATGTTGTTTTTGTCTCTTATGACCAGTGGTTCAAAACTGAGTGTGAGACCATCACATTGAGTGGCCTGGAGTTATGGTTCCCAAACTCTGGGCGGATAAGAATAACCTGATGACATTTTGAAAAGAACAATTCAAGCCTCTCATATTGGAGCATGCTAAAGAGGAGACCCCTTCAAAGGCTCCTAGAAAGCTCTAGTTGGTGACTGGTTGCTAGGGGAACCAATTTTGTGATTAGAGTTTGGAACTGTCAGCCCCCTCTCCCCCCACCTCCTGGAAGAGAACCTGGAGTTTCAGTTAAACTCCAATGGTCAGTGATTTAATCAATCATGACTAGATAACAAAGCCTCCATAAAAACCCTAAAGGATGGGGTTCAGAGAACTTCCTGGTTAGTAAGCAAGAAAGCATCAATGGGCTAGGAGGGTACGCATACCAAGCTTCTCAGGGCAGAAGCTTCTGCTTTGGGACCTTCCTAGACATTGTCTTCTATACTTCATCATCTGGCCTGTTCATTTGTATACTTTGAAATAGACTTTGTAATAAACAGATTAGTAAGTAAAAGTGTTTCCTTGGCGCTCCATGAGCTATTCTAGCAGATTATCAAAACTGAGCTAGGGTGGTCATGGGAACCCCCTGATTTGTAGTCAATTTGGACAGAAGTGTGGGTAACCTAGGGATCCACCTTGGATTGGGCAGTCTTGTAGGACTCAGCCCTTAAGCTGTGGGGTCTGTGCTAAGTCTGAGCACCTAGTTTCAGAAGTGAATTAAATTGTAGGACACCCAGTTGGCGTATGCAGAGAATTGGTTGGTGTTGAAAACCCCACATATTGGAAGCTCCAACTTCAGTGACCATCAGAGAGTTCACACAGGAGAAAGACCTTTCAAGTGTGACCAATGTGGGAACGCCTTTATCCACAGCTCCAACCTCACTCAACACCAGAGTTCATACAGGATTGGGCCTTATGGGCGTGTTAAATGTGAGGAAGCCATAAGCCAAAGGCCTTACCTTCTTGATTACCACAAAATTCACACAGGAAAAGCAACTTAGACATGCAGAAACGTCATATGTCCTCCTTCAGTATAACAACACTCAAGGAGGTGCCTTTTGAGGGTGCCATCTGCCTGAAGTGAACCTCAAACATCCAAACATCAACATAAATTTCAGATATGTGGAAGGCGCACTTCATGTTTTAACCTTCCAGATTACTGGAGCCCTTGCCAGATTACTGTCCTGTCAGATCTAAGGCAGAAGCCATTCACCTCCACCACCTGGCAGGTGCCCAGATTGTGCATCATGTACCCACCCCTGTATGTTTGGGGCAGGAAACCTCAGTGTCTTCTCATTCTCTCAGGGACTTCATGAGAAGCTGGAGTACTCTCCTTTCTCTCTGATTAGTTAGGGCAGGGGCTTGACCCAGTTGTGACCAAGAGGACTCCATCTGAGTTCTGCTGGTGACTTGAAAAGATGGACTACCTCTTCTGGGGATTTTGTTGGTCTCACATGACTCTTGTGATGGAATTCCCAGCCTCCAAGTCACTGATCCAGGAACAGCCTGCCTGCATTGTTCTGGTTTTCTGCTATAACAAAGGCCTAAGGTTTCCGTCACCTTTAATCTCGAGGGTTCTGTTCACTTTATGGGGTAGTTTGAGAGCAACTAGGTTCTGCCAGAATAAAAGAAACAGATTTTGTGGGATCCTGACCCTCGTGTGCCTCATGGGTGGATGGAATGGTGGCTGTGCTCCTGCAGGTCTGGGCCTGGTTTGCTTGCTTGGTCCTAATTTGGAGGCTGAATGCTATTACGTTTTGTGGTGACAGAGCTTATCCTGAGGAGGGAGCAGTTGTGACAACCTCCAGTACTTCTAGGAACAACATGAAATTGTTCTCTTATTCACAGGAGATATTGCATCCTGCTCAGCACTGGTGAGGGAAGTCTGTTCCCTAGATCCTACATCGGAGCCATGTGCCCTAACATCCAGAATTCTGTATGTGTGGTAGTATCCCTGGTTGAAAGATTATAGGGGGAATGATAATAGTTACAAGAACAGCTGATTAGTAGAGATCACAGGAGACTGCAGCAAACTGGCTGGAATGTGCCTCTTTTTAATTAATTAATTAATTTATTTATTTATTTATTTATGGCTGTGTCGGGTCTTCGTTTCTGTGCGAGGGCTTTCTCTAGTTGCGGCAAGTGGGGGCCACTCCTCATCGCGGTGCGCGGGCCTCTCACCATCGCAGCCTCTCTTATTGTGGAGCACAGGCTCCAGACGTGCAGGCTCAGTAATTGTGGCTCACAGGCCTAGGTGCTCTGCGGCATGTGGGATCTTCCCAGACCAGGGCTCGAACCCGTGTCCCCTGCATTGGCAGGAAGATTCCCAACCACTGAGCCACCAGGGAAGCCCTGGAATGTGCCTCTTTTAAAAGGGTATCCACAGTGTTCCAGGCACCATGGCTGTGAAGGATGAGCAGCTGCAGAAATTCTCAGGACCTTCAGAACTGTGTATCTTGTATAGCTGAGGGCCTTCTCAGAAAATAATCTAATGGTTTTATGGATTCCTATAGCTTCTCTGGGCTGTTCACCTTAAGGCCATTGCTGCACAGACAGGAAAACAGGGAGGGAATGACGGAAGATCTCTTAGTCCGATGATGTGGCCTTTGTGACCCACCCTGCATTCCTACTGACTCAGCTGTAAATGGTCTTCATTGCTCACCAATATTTGCTACTACTGAGGCCAGGCATCGATCCCAGCGTATTACAAGGGATATGGTGGTGTTAACATAGGTTTGCTAAACTTTATTTTTCTAAAACAGTAAGAATTTTTTTGTTTCTTAACGCTTTTTAGGTACAGTTAATAAACAATAAATTGGGACTTACCTGGTGGTGCAGTAGTTAAGAATCCGCCTGCCAATGCAGGGGAAACGGGTTCGAGCCCTGGTCTGGGAACATCCCACATGCCACGGAACAGCTAAGCCCGTGCACCACAACTACTGAGCCTGCACTCTAGAGCCCGTGAGCCACAACTACTGAGCCCACGTGCCACAACTACTGAAGCCCGCACACCTAGAGCCCGTGCTCTGCAACAAGGGAAGCCACCACAATGAGAAGCCCATGCACTGCAACAAAGAGTAGCCCCCGCTCACGGCAACTAGAGAAAGCCCATGTGCAGCAACGAAGGCTCAAAATAGCCACACACACACACACACAAAAAAGTAAATTGTCCATATTTAAACTGTACCATTTGATAAGTTTTGACATTCATATAAACCCATGAGACCATCAAACAATCATAATAATTAACCTATGCATTACCCAGTATTTACCTCATGCCCTTTAATAATCTCTTTCTCTCTGCCCTCCCTGGCCTTCCAGGCAAGCACTGATTTACTCTATAATAAAATATTTTGCATTTTCTATAACTTTACATGAATGGAATTATAAAATGTTTAGTCTTTTTTCCCCTGGTGTCCTCCTCAGGCAGTGTATTTATTTTGAGATTCATCAGTGGTTCTTATGTGGGTAGTTCATTCCTTATATGTTGTTGAGGAGTATGATGTTCTTTGGATATATCACTATTTGTTTATTCCTTCATCTGTTTTTTGGATATCTGAATTGTTTCCAGTTTTTGGCTATATCAAACAAAATTGCTATAGACATTTTAGTACAATTCTTCAATACTGATATATTTCATTTCTCTTGTGCTAATACCTCAGAGTGCAATGCCTGAGTTACAGGTTAGATAAATGTGTAACTTTTCAAGAAGCATCAAACTGTGACCTAGCACAATTGTTCAGTTGTTCCCTTTTGTATTCCTGCCAGCAGTGAGAGACTTCTAGTTCTTCCATATCTTTCTCAATGGTGTGTATGGCTGGACTTTTAAAATTTTGACCCTTTTTTTTAAAGCTTTTTTTAAAAAGTTAATTAATTAATTTATTTTTGGCTGCATTGGGTCTTCGTAGCTGCACACGGGCTTTCTTTAGTTGCAGTGAGCTGGGGCTACTCTTTGTTGCAGTGCACGGGCTTCTCACTGCAGTGGCTTCTCGTTGTGGAGCACGAGCTCGAGGCGCATGGGCTTCAGCAGTTGTGGCACACGGGCTCAGTAGTTGTGGCTGGCGGGCTCTAGAGTGCAGGCTCAGTAGTTGTGGCGCACGGGCTTAGTTGCTCCGCGGCATGTGGGATCTTCCTGGACGAGGGCTTGAACCCGTGTCCCCTGCATTGGCAGGTGAATTCTTTTTTTTTTTTTTTTTTTTAAATTTTATTTATTTATGGCTGTGTTGGGTCTTCGTTTCTGTGCCAGGGCTTTCTCCAGCTGTGGCAAGCAGGGGCCACTCTTCATCGCGGTGCGCGGGCCTCTCACTATCGCGGCCTCTCTCGTTGCGGAGCACAGGCTCCAGACGCGCAGGCTCAGTAATTGTGGCTCACGGGCTTAGTTGCTCCGCGGCATGTGGGATCTTCCCAGACCAGGGCTCGAACCCGTGTCCCCTGCATTGGCAGGCAGATTCTCAACCACTGCGCCACCAGGGAAGCCCGGCAGGTGAATTCTTAACCACTGCGTCAAAGTCCAATTTTGACCCTTTTAATAAATGTGTGTAACAGTATTTCACTGTAGTTTTAGTTCCACTTCCCTGATGTTTCATGATGTTGAGCATTTTTCATTTGTTAATTTGCCACCTGTATGTCTGATAAGAATGTTCATATCCTTTGCCTGTTTTTAAAAAATGAATTTTGGCTATTTTTCTTTTCATTAACCAATTAGAAGATAGTGAAACAATAAAGACTTATGTTGCAACTTCATTAATTCTTCAGTGATGTGACTTCTTAATATTTTATTTATTTATTTATTTTTGCTGTGTTGGATCTTCGTTTCTGTGCGAGGGCTTTCTCCAGTTGCGGCAAGCGGGGGCCACTCTTCATCGCGGTGCGTGGGCCTCTCACTATGGCGGCCTCTCCTATTGCGGAGCACAGGCTCCAGACGCGCAGGCTCAGTAGCTGTGGCTCACGGGCCCAGTTGCTCCACGGCATATGGGATCCTCCCAGACCAGGGCTCGAACCCGTGTCCCCTGCATTGGCAGGCAGATTCTCAACCACTGCACCACCAGGGAAGCCCGATGTGACTTCTTAACTAAGTAATAATTGTATTTACTATTCTGGAATACTGGAAGATAGCTCCCCTACCTTATTTATTTATTTATTTTGGTACATTGCAATGACCACATATAACTTACAGCTAATTTTAAGTTTAATCTGCATTTTTAATATATTCTCTATTACTTTAAGTCTAAATATTCAACAATACAATAAATAAAGGAGAGTTCCCTGGCAGTCCAGTGGTTAGAACTCCACACTTTCACTATTGTGGCCCAGGTTCAATCCTTGGTTGGGGAATTGAGATCCTGCAAGCTGCACAGCAAAAAAACAAAAAACAAAAAACCCCAATAAATCAAGCCATACTTTGTAGTGTTGCCAGTTTCTCTGGTGTATATATTCCCATCAGTGGCCAATTTAAAACTGTCAATGTGAACTCACTGACAATGGAGGTGGAAAAAGTTGCCAGTAGCACACCAATATAGCCTATTTCCACCATACTAATTCAGTAGCCACACATAACCTCAAGCATATAGAAAATAATGAAATGTGAAATGATTAGGAAGTGAAAATTTTTCATATATATATTTTTGAACAATAGTTGATTTACAATATTAGTTTCAGGTGAGGGTCAGTGATGTGTTTGGGGTGACATTGATGACACTGTTAGGGATACCAGGGTGATGGTGCTGCTGTCCATGAGAATACTATTCACGGGAGAGAAGTGAGTTTGCAGGGAAGGCACTGCATGCCCATGCGGAAGGGGCCAGGTTCTTCAGGTTGAAATGTCAGGGTGTGGTTACATGATGGTTCAGTGCTCAGCAGATGATCTCACAGGAGAGGTATCTGGGGGTCTGGCTGGAGTCCCCAGATGTTTCTGTCAGGGAGTGGATACAAGGGAAGTAGGTGAGGGCTTCCCTGGTGGCACAGTGGTTAAGAATCTGCCTGCCAATGCAGAGGACACGGGTTTGAGCCCTGGTCCAGGAAGATCCCACATGCCGCAGAGCAACTAAGCCTGTGCACCACAACTACTAAGCCCGTGCATCACAACTACTGAGCCTGCGCTCTAGAGCCCGCAAGCCACAACTACTGAGCCCGCGTGCCACAACTACTGAAGCCCACGCGCCTAGGGCCTGTGCTCTGCAACAAGAGAAGCCCCCGCAACGAGAAGCCCGTGCACCACAACGAAGAGTAGACCCCGCTTGCCACAACTACAGAAAGCCCACATGCAGCAACAAAGACCCAACGCAACCAAAAATAAATTAAAGATTTAAAAAATTTAAAAATCTTAAAAAAAACAAAAAAAAACAAGGAAGTAGGTGAGCTGAATCAGAGCAGTGTTGACTAAATCTTCCCTAACTCAGCCACTTGGCAGATGTGTGCCCTTGTGTCAAAGTCATCCTCTCTGAGCTGCAGCTCCCTCCTTTGAGAAGTGGAAATAATAAATTGTTCCTCTGATGGATAATTTGGGGGCTGGTAAATGAGGTAATCCTCAGGAGAACTCCTCAATGTTAGCTCCCTATGAAAAGAAGGGTGCAGGCAGTTATGGGCTGAATTGTATGTCCCAAAGTCCATATGTTGAAGTCTTAACATCCAGTACCTCAGAATGTCATTGTATTTGGAAATAGGGTCTTTAAAAAGGTAAAATAAAGTCACTAGGGTGGACCCTAATCCAACGTGACTGTTGTCCTTAAAGGAAGAGGAAGTTAGGGACTTCCCTGGTTGTCCAGTGGTTAAGAATCTGCCTTCCAACGCAAGGGATGCGGGTTCAATCCCTGGTCGGGGAACTAAGATCCCACATGCCTCAGGGCAACTACTGAGCCCACATGCCTCAACTAGAGAGAAGTCCGTGCACTGCAACTAGAGAAGCCTGCACGCGGCAACCAAGAGCACACGTGCCGCAATGAAAGATCCCGTGTGCCACAACTAAGACCCAATGCAACCAAAGAAAGAAAGAAGAGGAAGTTAGGATACACACACAGAGAGGGAAGACCATGTAAAGACACAGGGGGAAGATGGCCATCTACAAGCCAAGCAGAGCAGTATCAGGAGAAACTGATGCTGTTCACCCCTTGATCTCAGACTTCTAGCCTCCATGTTTGTGAGAAAATAAATGTCTGTTGTTTAAGCTTCCCAGTCTGAGGTACCTTGCTATGCCAACCTTAGCAAACTATTACAGGGGCCATCAGCATCCAGGAAGGAGAAGGTCTGAGGGCACCCCAGGGAGGGGGGAGGCTGAGAAGGACACTCAGAGGACCCTGAGGGAACCAGAAGGAGGGGCTTTCTTGGGGTGGAAACAGGCCAGGAGGGAAGGGGGACACAGTGGGTAAGACTCCCTGAGACACTGGGTTGTGGGCTTGGGATTGATTCCTGGATCCCCACCCCTCGCTGGGGGTTGCAACAAGAGACTCTCCCTCTAACCCCCACCCCAGGTTCAGTTTCCCCCAGTACAAAATGGGGAGAGGGAGCAGACCTGCCTCAGGGGCTGTTGGAGGACGCTTAATAGCTCATGAGCCTAGGGAAGGGGCTCCGAGTGAGGAGCTAGTCTTAGAGTCCTGATCGTCCTGAGGGGAGGGGGGCATAGGGGCAGCCGTGCCTTTGGAGAGAGGGGCCAAGTGCCACTGGGGCTGGGGGTTGGGGCGAGGGGGTGGATGGGGTTTACAGTTGGCTCTTACCGAAGCTCTGATCCCTAGTGGACAGTCCCCAGGCGGTGATGGGGGGATGCATGCATGACCTGGCTGTCCAGGCACCACCAAGAAGAATTTGAACACCTTCAGATGGATTGTATCCAGCTTCTACCCTCCAATGCAATTTGACTATGTTTTAGTTATTGTCTGTTTTCAGACTGGGTTAAACCATTTCTCTGCTGAAAAGCTACAGCCCTTGAAAAAAAAGCTGACTGATTTTGTTTCCAACCTGGGTCATCCCAATGTTTATATCAAATGACTGTGTCACATGGGAACCATTGTAAAAGAACCCTGTAAAGTGTTACCCCTGACTCAAAAACTACACTGTCCTTGTTACCGACAATCTTCTGGAAAAGTCAAAAGGACCAATGGCATTCTTAAATTAAAATCAGCAAAACTTTCAGAGACTCGAGCTCCCTTGACCAAAGGTACTCCCACTAGCCCTTACACTCACGTAGTCCATTGACAAATCAGTTATCCCTTATGAATTACTAACTGGAAGGCCCATGTGTCTAGGGATTTCACCTCCAATACTAGACTCTGCCCTGCTATATGCAGACATGGCAAAATATTCCAAGGAACTCATGTATTACACCCAGTCCCAATCACCAACTCGTTAAGGCCACCTCCTGAAAATATCTTTTAAACAGCTTCTTCGTGATATTCAGCTAGTAGATTTCCTCTATTGGAAGAGACGTCAGAGAATAACTACTCTTGAACCTCTTTGGAAGGGACCCTTTGGGTTCTGTTGACAAGTGGAGCAGTGAAACTCCAGGGAGTCACTCATTGGGTTCGCATTTCACAACTAAAGAAAAGATTCCGAATTCCACACAATTGGCAGGCTACTCCCATACGGGACCTCAAAAGGAGGATTCTCAGAGAACCTCCAGAAGTAGGTTTCCTACGGAGGCACAATCCTGATTTCTTAAGTATATCCTGCTCTCTCAGGGAAACATTAACCACATTCCAGATGGTGTAATGAGATCTGGAGTCTCTGCCTGAATCAGGAATTTCCCACATACCGTGTTGTCTACCATCATCTACAAGAGTGCATTATAGAAATGTCCATAGCTCTGCAATGTGAAGAGGCAACATGAGGTTTCCAGAAGGCAGCTGGAAGAGCAGACGAAAGACAGAAATACGGTCCGTAATCGCACTATAACGATTAGGTTTCATAACTATATCAAAACTTGAACTTTATCCTTGAGGCATCCACTGAATAATAAAAGAAACAAAGAGATGTGGTATGACTGGCATTCAGGATCTTGTCCTGAACTCAGTGAGGAACACTTTCTCATCATTTGCCAGGAATAAATCAACATAAAGATTCCAAGTCTAGGAATACAATCTAGATGGCATATCATTCTCCCATGTTCTCTTTTGTGGAAGTTTAACACAGGGCCAATACACACATTGAAAAAATTATCTGTGACCAGATGTGACCATGGATCAGGGAGACAGCAAGCAAATATACAGTGCAAAGCAAGAGAGAGTCACTAAATGGACAGAGTGGAGAGGAGGGAGAGAGAGAAAGAATCATGTCAGAAATTGCAGGTAAGAAAAAAGAAAAGGAAGTGGCACAATTCTGGAAAATAAGAGACTGCTAGAGTTACAGATGTGACTTTTGAATATGGAAAGCTTACAAAAAGCTTACAAAGTATTATAGTTTCTTCAAGGTATACGAGAAGCAATTCATCAGAAAGAATGGAGGGGAGGGAGGAGCTATAAAGAGAGAAACTGGGACTTCCCTGGCAGTCCGGTGGTAAAGAACCCGCCTTCCAATTCAGGGGACGTGGGTTCAAGCCCTGGTCAGGGAATTAAGATCCCACATGCCACAGGGCAACTAAGCCCGCGCTCCACAACTACTGAGCTCGTGTGCCTCAACCAGAGAGCCCGCGTGCCACAAACTACAAAGCCTACGTGCTCTGGAACCTGCGCGCCACAACTATAGAGCTCATGCGCCCTGGAGCCTGCGCACCACAACTAGAGAAGAGAAAAACCCACATGCCACAACGAGAGAAGCCCGTGAGCAGCAACGAAAGATCCCTCACGCCTCAATGAAGATCCCACATGCCGCACCTAAGACCCAACACAGCCAAAAAAAAAAAAAAAAAAAAAGACTTCGTCTTCCAACTCAGGGGGTGTGGGTTCGATCCCTGGTCGGGGAGCTGAGATTCCACATGCTTCGTGGCCAAAAAAATGAAACGTAAAACAGAAGCAATATTGTAACAAATTCAATAAAGACTTTAAAAATTGTCCACATCAAAAAAATCTTTAAAAAAAAAGAGAGAAACTAAAATCTAGATTCAAGAAAATCCAGATTCTGAGACAGATGGGACAGTAGGATATGTCTTCAACAATGACAATTAAGGGCAGACATAACTGCAGGTCAGGAATTGAATGGAAGTTCATTTTCTAACAAAATTGTAATGAGATGGACTTCCAAAGAGAATCATCAAAATAGAATTCCAATAAAGGTTTAGTTTTCTAAGCCGGAAAGCTTAGTCTATGAGTGCTGACATCAAGAGAGTTGACAGGAGCAGTGCATGAATGCAGTGGATTCACAAAGAAAATATTTTCAGAAAGAGTAGTTACAGGAACGGCCAGGCACTGCTGTGCTCCATGCTGGGGTGTTACTCTCTGAATCTCAGTCCATGTTGGGCTATAAGCCTGGCATTCCCCCTCCCATCAGGACATCTGAGGTTCTATTACTGTACGGAAGAGATGGCAGGGCTATGCACTGGGGATCTGAATGCATGTGACTAGAACCCTCCCGCACCTTCCTTCTAGAATCACAAGCTTACATCCTAAAACTCTTCTTAGATTCAGAGGACGTCAGGGATGACAATTAGTTAACAAACAGCTTTCTCCATTTGGATTTCAATCTAGAACTATTTTAATGGTTCTGCCTACTGTGAAGAGTTAAGAAAAAGTACTGAACTCTTCCCCCTGATACCCCACAATCTAAAGAAGGAGAATGTGGATTGTGCCTAAAACCTTTTCTCAAGTTACTAACTGAAGGAAATTTTCATTACAAACCTATTTTCCACATTGATTCTCAGCCAGGGTCCAAAATGAAAGAAGAGCCACTCACACTCATTATGTGCTTTCCATGTCTCTAAGCATGCACATTTTTCCCATTTGACTATGTAAAATCTGCTCCTAAGAAGTGTGATAATTCATATTTTTGATAGGTTTCATCTTATTTAATTAGTTAAAACATTTTGAGAAGTAGGTATGTAAATATTCTTTTTTGTGCACATGAGAATAGAATAAGGAAGGAAGGAGGGGAGAAAAAGGAAGAGAATAAAAACTTAAAGATGGATGGTATCAGGTTGACACTTCCGGGTGGGACCAAAGTGAGGTGGCGGGGCAGGGGCTGGTACCTCTTGCAGCAATCATGGCGTATGCCGGCCTCACCGTGCCTCTCATCATGATGAGCATGTTCTGGGGCTTGGTCTGCTTCCTGGTACCCTGGTTCATCCCTAAGGGTCCCAACCAGGGAGTTATCATCACCATGTTGGTAACCTGTTCAGTTTGCTGCTATCTCTTGCCACGAAGAGACCTCCTCTAGGTGCAAAATCATCTCCATACCCAGACCACCCTCCTTGATTTGCCCACTTTGGCCATCAGCTGCCTTAAACGTTCACACCACATTTGAATATGTTATTCTACAATGCAGCATTTTTTCTTGTCACCTTTTTTTGCACTTTGATGAATGCTGTGCCTATTTAACCTAAACTGTGTTGCCTCTATAAAATGGTTTTTTTAAATTTTATTTTACCATTACTTTCTTTTTTATTTATTCATTTTTTTGGCTGCGTTGGGTCTTCATTGCTGCGCACAGGCTTTCTCTAGTGCAGCGAGCAGGGGCTCCGCTTTGTTAGGATGCACAGGCTTCTAACTGCAGTGGCTTCTCTTGTTGTGGAGCATGGGCTCTAGGCACGCAGGCTTCCGTAGTTTTGGCACATGGGCTTCAGCAGTTGTGGCACATGGGCTTAGTTGCTCTGCAGCATGTGGGATCTTCCCAGGCCAGGGATCGAACCCGTGTCCCCTGCACTGGCAGGTGGATTCTTAAACACTGTGCCATCAGGGAAGTCCCTATAAAATGTTAATGTACTCTTACGGGATAGAAAGTGCTGTTCTTCTGAGAAATAACGTTACTGTCTCCTTGGAACCTGTGGATGTGAAGATGGCTCCTGCCTGCTCACAACATGAGAATCAGCAAAGTGTTTAAAAACTGTTACATGACAACAAGACTCCAGTGGGGCAGTCAGTAGGGGAACATGTTCAGAAGGAAAATGTGTCCCACCAGAATTATACCAAAGTATATTTTCAGGATGAAGTTCTTATTTCTGCCCTCTTTTGGAATAAATTATTTTTCTACTTTCTATGGAAAAAAAAAAAAAAAAAAAAGATGGATGGTGTCAAGGAGAATCTCTAGCAGCCTGTAGAAGGAACTGGGTTTGTACAGGGTGGGATGGGGTGGATACAGCACACTCTGCATCTAACAGGAAACAGCCCCTCACTTTATGTATAAAGTTTTTTAGGGTCTCACTTCCAAAACCAGTAACAGAGTAATCTTCCCCTATCTTATCTATTCCTTAAGTTTCTGATTAACTCACATCTTGGTACAAAAGGAAAAGATACCCATCTCTGTCTGACACCACAAGGGTGAGCCCATGGTGACAAGTCGAGTTTGCCTTGTGATTTGGATGAGGAACTCAAGCCTTGAGCTATAGTTTTATTATTCCCTAATCCCCTTTCCCACCAGGCCACTCATTTTCAAGTCATCTGCAAATGTATGACACTGGCTGGATGGGGTACTGAGAATAACTTTTAAACAATTTTTGCCCCAATTAACTATCATTAAAAACAAGTACAACTCATGTGACAATATCCAAAGAAGCAATTGGGAGAACGTGGGAGAGCGACTTTTCCAAGAGTCCTTAAGTGCCCAGAGTTATCACAGGGAGGGAAGCAGAAGGCATGGAAGCCTGACAATTAGGAGAGTGGAAGCCATTTACTTGGCTCTGTTCGGATTTGGGATAACTCACAGGGGTTTCTCCAACACCTAATTCCCTGGGAGATGTCATAACTCAGAGGAACATCATTAGTAAGTGACATGAAAAAGGGGGATCCATAGATATTATGTGTCTACCTTCATTCAAGCAATATTTTCTAAAAGCTTCATAGTTAAAAGAATCATACATACGTAGAGAGTGCAGATTTACACAAACCTAAACTAGAACATAATAAGAAACCATATTAGAGGGCTTCCCTAGTGGCTCAGTGGTTAAGAGTCCGCCTGCCAATGCAGGGGACACAGGTGCGAGCCCTGGTCTGGGAAGATCCCACATGCTGCAGAGCAACTAAGCCTGTGCGCCACAACTACTCAGCCTGCGCTCTAGAGCCCGTGAGCCACAACTATTGAAGTCCGCACGCCTAGAGCCCGTGCTCCGCAACAAGAGAAGCCACCGCAATGAGAAGCCCGCTCACCGCAACGAAGAGTAGCCCCTGGTTGCCGCAACTAGAGAAAGCCCACGCACAGCAACGAATACCCAACACAGCCAAAAATAAATAAATAAAATGAATACAGGGCTTCCCTGGTGGCATAGTGGTTGAGAATCTGCCTGCTAAAGCAGGGGACACGGGTTCGAGCCCTGGTCTGGGAAGATCTCAAATGCCGCGGAGCAACTAGGCCCGTGGGCCACAACTACTGAGCCTGCGTGTCTGGAGCCTGTGCTCCGCAACAAGAGAGGCCACGATAGTGAGAGGCCCACGCACCGCGATGAAGAGTGGCCCCCGCTTGCCGCAACTAGAGAAAGCCCTCGCACAGAAAACGAAGACCCAACACAGCCAAAAATAAATAAATAAATTTAAAAAAAATTTTTTTAATGAATACATTAGAAAACAAGGCAAAAAACTTATGATAAACATTGAA
Source organism: Balaenoptera physalus (assembly GCF_965194825.1). NCBI lineage: Eukaryota > Metazoa > Chordata > Mammalia > Artiodactyla > Balaenopteridae > Balaenoptera > Balaenoptera physalus. The sequence continues at coordinate 938,345 of NC_138900.1, forward strand.
TAAAATATAAGCTTTAAAAAAAAAAGAAACCATATTAGAGAAAACTAGTTATGATGAATGAGGTGCAAATACGAATCCCCAGTAGAAAGAAAGAACTAAATGTACGAACAATTCAGACATTTTAATGAGACCTGGAGGATGACTGACATAGAATATCACCTGCCTTGTGAAGAGTACATTTTCCTGAGTCACCACATCAATGGCGTTACTCACAGAAGCCTGAATCAAGCAGTGATGGGGATGAAGAAGGCTCCAAGACAGAGGAATAGACAGACACAAACAAGTATCGATGATCAGGTGACTGATGTGTCCCTGAGGTGGGTTCAGGGCTGAAGAACACCTGAAGAAATATGCACTAAAATTCTGCCATTTCCTTCCATCACTCAGCACTTGACATCAGGCTAAGCACAGCCCTGCCTGGGGACTTTTCTTCCAAGATACTTTGTATTACATGGGAGAGCAGAGTACTGGGAGACAGTACTGAGAGTACAAGAGATGACAAACTGAGCAATGACTGAAACCAAAACCAAACTTTAGAAATCTGGTCTCAGTTTAGAGGGACGACCAGGACCCAGGACCAGCTTTTCTTCTTCAAAAATTTTCTCAAAAGAAGACGAAGAGGAAAGGAAGGAAGGAGGGAAGAAAGGAAGGAAGGAAGAGGAAGGAGGGAGGAGGGAGGAGGGAGAAGGAGAGGAGAAAAAAGAGAAAAAAAATTCCAAAAAAGTAATTTGAAAAGATATACACACTCCAGTATTCATTGCAACATTTACAAGAGCCAAGACATGGCAGCAACCTAATGTCCATCAACAGATGAATGGATAAAGATGTGATACATATATACAATGGACTATTACTCAGCTATAAAAAGAGTGAAATTCTGCCATTTGCAGCAATGTGAATGGACCTAGAGAGTACTATGCTTAGTGAAAAAAGACAAATACTCTATGTATCACTAATATGTGGAATCTAAAAAATAAAACAAAGGAGTGTATATAACAAAACAGAAACAGACTCACGGATATAGAAAAGACTAGTGGATACCAGTGGGGAAGGGGAAGGGGGAGGAGCAAGATAGGGTAGGGGATTAAGAGTAACAGACTATATGCTCAAAATAAATAAGCTACAAGGATATATAGGATAACACAGAGAATATAGTCAATATTTTGTAACAACTTTAAATGGAATAACCTATAAAAATACTGAATCACTATGCTGTACACCTGAAACTAATATTGTAAATCAAGTATACTTCAATTAAAAATAAATAAATAAAAATAAACTATACTAATAATTGGGTCTCATAAACCATATTAATACAATAAAATCCATGAGATATGACTGTAGATGAAGAGGAAAAAGAATTTAGGCAGAAATAAGACAGGGCAAAATTGAAGGGGTATTTCTGGAAAGACCAGTAGGGACATGGCATTACTCTTCAATTGTGAGAATAAACTCTCTCTTTGGGAGGCTTTTCTACGAAGCAGTGAGGGAGGGTTTTGCCAAGGTTTAGTAAAACACTATAGATTTTGGCACAATTTAAACTGAGTCAGCAGCTTAGAAAACAGAGGTTCAGAACTATGAAATTTTATTGTCCACAATCTGCCTAGATCACTGATATCTTACAGCCCCATGAAACTGCCTCATGGCAGGCAGAGAGGAAGTGCAGAACTGGTGTTTCTTCTAGTGAGGAAAATGGATCTAAAATGGGGCTAGGAGCTGAGACAGGAGTTTACTGGACGTATTGACCAAGAGAACCAAGCAGAGAAGATCAGGAGGACCCAATTCAGATGGATAAATGGGGTGGAGTGGGGGAGTTCATGGATTTGAGACTCAGGTGATATCTAAGAGGTCACGTCTTAGGTGTTGTAGAAAACTAGCACATCAGAGACTGTGACAGGAGGGGACTTCCCTGGTGACGCAGTGGATAAGACTCCGAGTTCCCAAAGCTGGGGGCCCCAGGTTTGATCCCTGGTCAGAGAACTAGATCCCACATGCATGCCACAACTAAGGAGCCCTCCTGCTACAACTAAGACCCAGCACAACCAAATAAATAAATAAATATTTTTTTAAAAATAGAGGCTGAGACAGGAGAACAGAGTCACTGAACATATTACATAATTGGAAGAACATTTAAGAGTGACAATGGGGCTTCCCTGGTGGCGCAGTGGTTGAGAATCTGCCTGCCAATGCAGGGGACACGGGTTCGAGCCCTGGTCTGGGAAGATCCCACGTGCCTTGGAGCAACTGGGCCCGTGAGCCACAATTACTGAGCCTGCGTGTCTGGAGCCTGTGCTCCACAACAAGAGAGGCCGCGATAGTGAGAGGCGTGGCGCGCGCACCGCGATGAAGAGTGGCCCCCGCTTGCCACAACTAGAGAAAGCTCTCGCACAGAAACGAAGACCCAACACAGCCATAAATAAATTAATAAATTAATTAATTAAAAAAAAAAAAAAAAAAAGAGTGACAATGAACTCCAGCCTGTGCCCTCTGTGGATTTGTAGATGATGTTTCTCCCTCTAAAGCCATGTTTGTCCCCTTCTAGGTAGTCGTTTAACTCATACAAGTCTTTTACCATCTCACACATCCCCTCTGGCCCCTTCTTCCAGCAGTTTCGTTCGCCTGCATTGTGGAATCCATCCCCAGGTGTCATGTGCTCCCCAGACTCTCCTTTAAAAAGGAAGAGTCCTTCTCAGACCTCAAGTTCCTCCCCACAAAGGCCTTCTGGCAACTCGCTTCCCACCCATGAGTGTTTAGTATGGATGGTACCACCACCACCGGGACACCTCTGACACTGCCACTGATGTCATCTCAAATGCATCCCTGGCCCTCACTGCCACACTCATGATTCATTTCCAAGGTCCTGTCAGTTTTCCTTCTAAACACCACCTTAGGGTCCCCCCGCCACTCAGTACACCCAGACAGAGCTGTCACCTGGTAACCTCCATCACTATTTTGGAAGTTGGAAGAGACACTGAAGGACTGAGAATCTCCACTGTGGCCCTCATATGCTGGGGTCCCTGTGGTTCTTCCTCACTCCCCCTAACAGGTAACCTTGGTAATGACCGCACCTCCCACCCTTCTAGGTGAAATGCAAATCAATGACTGACTGTGACACTAATCCCCAAGAACATGCCCTTGTCGTCCTCCTAGGGAACACACTTGATCAACCATTCCTGAAAACGGCTGAATGTTCCCTCCTGTAAAACTCATGAAAATCTGCTCTCCTGCTCAGATCAAACCACTGCTCACATTTTAAACTCTGGGTTGTGCAGGGATGTACATCAGGCTCCCGATCTGGATTCCCATCAGCCCGTCATCAAACCTGCAGTGATGGGGTGTATGTAGGGGACAGGTGTGTTCTCCTCAGGCCAGGCTGTGCTGGCCTCATCTCACTTGGTCCATGGGAACTGTGCAATTGTGCGTGGCCCACACATGACCATTGGGCGTCCCTATCACATGTCTGTCCAATTTCCATGGAGACTGAGGTGGTAATAGTGCCTCCATGCACCTCACAGGTGCCTGGTGTGCTTTACATATGCCAGTGTGTGTGGTCCATGTTTGCCATACATCTTTTCTATTGTGGATGTGGTATGTGCAAGTCTGCCTCCAGGCTGGGCTGAGGGGCATCAGCATTCCATACCTGTTACACTTGTGTCCCTAGAGTGTTTGTGGGGCACCCTCAAGTTGTGCCCCACACACCTAACCCACTGTGTTCCACAGATGTGTGTTGCAGATCTCTGGGCTGTGATGCAGTGTCCCCACCTACTGCATACCTGGCACATATGGGCTGCACGAAGTGTGGAAGCAAAAGACACACTGTATTTCCAGGTCTGTCACCATCACAAAATTGTCCATCTGTAAAAGACCTCAGGCACCCACCTCATCAATATCTAGTATACTAAAGGGGAAATATGGGGGAAGGGTGAACATACTAAACAGAACCAGAAAGTTGAGATATAATTGACATACATTATATTACTTTCAGGTGTACAACAGGATGATTAGATATTTGTATGACAGGGATTTTGTGAATTTAGTGAAATCCCACATTTTGTTGACTGGGATTCCAGTAGCATTTGGGAATACTCTGGTGAATGTATTCATTGGTGAAGTTGAGTTAGCAGAAATTCCAAAAGGCTATATCCCTGAACGCTTGGAATATTTTAAGTAGCCTGTATCAAGATGGATTGCCCATACTTCCTTTGATGATCCTGAAAAGAATTATGAAAAAACAACTGTTACCCTTCAAACTGAAGCCAAAAAAGGCTGAATTACAGTTAAAAGAGCTGAAAGTATCAAGACTGTGCCAAATGATCAGTTATGAGTTCTTACATTTTAGAAATGCATTCTGAAGAGGTTATACATTGATATATCTGGGATTATTAAGTAATATAAACCACTAATGTACATGGAGATAAAGAATACCATGAAATGATATATACCATGATCAAGATTGGGAGAGGGTTCATGGGATTTCATAACAGTCTTTTCCATTTATGGATATATTTGAAAATAGCCATTACAAATGGTAGACTATGTGCTTATAATTTGATATATTGAGAAACAAATTGAAATGGGCAGGAGAAAACTTGGTTTCAGGGATGCAAGCATGTATGGAAATATCAAAATGTACATTTTAAATATGTACAGTTTAATTATATATATCACGTGCGTGTGTGTGTCTGTGTATACATTTTGGCCACACCACGCAGCTTGTGGGATCTTAGTTCCCTGACCAGGGATTGAACCTGGGCCCACGGCAGTGAAAGCACCGAGTCCTAACGATTGGACCACCAGGGAATTCCCAAAGTTAATTGTATTTAAATCAAACTGCTTTTAAAAAGCAAATATTTAAAACGTGCCACTTCCTAATCATTTTGACTCTTTTGTTATTGTCTGTTTTTGAGGTTATTTGTGGCTACTGTATCAGTATGTTGGAAACAGAATTAATAGTGTGCTACTGGGGCTTCCCTGGTGGCGCAGTGGTTAAGAATCCACCTGCCAACGCAGGGGACATGGGTTCAAGCCCTGGTCCGGGAAGATCCCACATGCCGCAGAGCAACTAAGCCCATGAGACACAGCTACTGAACCTGCACTCTAGAGCCCATGAGCCACAACTACTGAGCTCCCGTGCCACAACTACTGAAGCCCACGTGCCTAGAGACCATGCTCCGCAACAAGAGAAGCCACCTCAATGAGAAGCTCACACACCGCAACGAAGAGTAGTCCCCGCTCACTGCAACTACAGAAAGCCCACACACAGCAATGAAGACCCAAAGCGGCCAAAAATAATAAAATAAAAAAATTTAAAAATTAAAAAAAAAAGTGTGCTACTGCAATATCTTACCAACTTCATGTTCAGTGACACCATTTTGGCAGTCTGAAATTGACCATGACAAGGAAAAAAAAAAAAAGAAAAGAAATTGACCATAACAGGATTATTTACACCAGGGAAATCAGCACAAAGACTACAAACCTAGGCATGATTTAATGTATTATTGAATACTGAGTCTTAAGAATGTAGTGGAGAATATGTTAATAGTGCAGGTTAAACAAAAAAATATATGGTGCATGTGGGCTTTCAGTTGTGCATAGGGCAACAAATTGAGGAAAAATAATTTCCTTCCAGTATTCAAAAATGATTGTTCCATAAGGCAGAGAGGTCACATCATTGAAGAATGAGTGAAATTCCAACATAAGTCTTTGTTGTTACACTGTCTTATTTGTTAAAATAATAAATAAATTACATAAAAAGAAAGTAGTCAAATGTTAGTCTTTTTACCAAAGAAGATAGAGGGAAAACAAATGCATGAAAAAATGCTCAAAATCATGAATTCTTAGGAAAATGGAATTAAAACCAAAGAGAGTTAAAACTACACACTTATTTCAAGGGCTAAAATTTTAAAACATTGACCGTATCAAGTGTTGGCTACCTTGTAGAGGAACTGCAATTCTCATACACTGTTGATGGGAAGACAAAAGGGAACAACCACTTTAGATCACTGTTTGGCATATCTTAAAATGTTAAAACATCTACCACACTGCAACAGTCTGAGTTATTAATACATGGGAAATAAGACATATATCCATATAAAGAACTGAATGCAATTATTTAAAGCAGCTTTATTTATAATACCCCAAACCTGGAAATAATCCAATGTCCATAAGCAGATGAATGGATAAACAAAGACGTTATCCATAGAAGACTACTCAGCAATAAAAAGAATTAACTACTAATATAAGCATCATTGTTGAATTAAAAAATAATTGTGCAGCATGAAGTAAATCAGTTTTTAAAAAAGAGTATACATCTTATGATGCCTATTTAAAATTATAGAAAATACAAACTAACCTATTGTAAAAGAAAGTGAATCAATGAATCAATGATGGTCTGTAGGGCTGAGGAGAGTAGGAAATGAGTTTCCAAAAGGGCATGAGGTAAATATGTGATACATAAATTTACTTTCATGATTGTGATGATGGTTTCACAGCTTTACATGTATGTCAAAGCTTATCAAATTGTACCCATTAGGTAAGTGCACTTTGTTGCACATCAACTATACAAACCCATGTTGTTCAAGGGTTACCTTAACCTTTGTTAAATCTTAGGAAAGCCTTAAAAAGTGGTTCCAAATAAAAGCGTAGATGTCCCACTTCTCTTGGAAAATTAGGTTGGCAACCCTGTATGGTCTCTACCATCTCTCTCCTTATGCCCTGGGAAGTGCAGCCTTGCCTCGGTGGCAGCCAATATTGGCGAGCAATGAAGGTTGCTGCCACTTGAATCAACAGAACTGCTCGCTGGGTCACAAAAGACACATCCTTGGACTACAGGACTGCCCTTCTCTCTATCCTTGTTTTCCCACCAGTAGAGCAATGCCCTTGAGGGAACAGCCCAGAAAGGCTATAGGAATCCACAAACCTCAGCTACAGGAAATACAGTTATGGAGATCCTGAGAATTTCTGTACACACTGATCACACAGGACATAGTCACTGAAGCATTTGTGGATGAACTTTTAGAAGAGGAACATTCCATCTAATTTACTGCAGTTCCTCAACTCCCTATTAATCCAGTGTTTCTGCACCAACAAAACCAACCCCCCGAAAACCAAGTCCCCTTGGTAAATTTATGATTAACATCTCTACCCAAAACTGTATTCCTTTTCTTGTCCTGACCCTGTTCCCCTCAGGATTGAGGAGTATCAAATAAAAGCAGGACCCTGCAGGCCCTCCTGGGTACAAAAGCCCCTCCATGTGTCCCTTGTTTGTTAGTAGAAAGAGGTTTTAGTCTCCAAGGTCTTCCTTGAGTTCCAAAGAGCAGACTCAAGCAGTTCCTCATTAGGGAAGTGAGGGAATACAGAAACAAAGGAAAAGCAGTCAAGGAAGGAAAGTAATGACAGCTTAAACAACAGTTCAGCAATAAATCAGAGTCCTTGTTCCTCCTCAAATGATACATATAACAACAATCTGACACATATCTTTGTGCTGTTCAGCAGAAACCAAGACCCCCACCCAGGTGGAAGATGGTGACTACATGCTGTCCACAAGCACATAGACCCCAGAGTGGTTGGAACTAGCAGGTTGATGATTAAGATAACTAAAACATCACCCTGTTACCTCAATACTAAGAAATCAGAAGAAAGTCCACGAGCTGCAACACTCAAACCAAATGTTGCCTTTAAAAACCCTTCCTTAGACGTGGATGGATCTAGAGACTGTCATACAGAGTGAAGTAAGTCAGGAAGAGAAAAACAAATATCGTATATTAACGCATGTATGTGGAACCTAGAAAAATGGTACAGATGAACCGGGTTGCAGGGCAGAAGTTGAGACACAGATGTAGAGAACAAACGTATGGACACCAAGGGGGGAAAACTGCGGTGGCGTGGGGAGGATGGTGTGCTGAATTGGGTGATTGGGATTGACATGTATTCAGTGATGTGTATAAAACTGATGACTGATTAAAAAAACAATTATAAAATAAAGAAAACATATTAAAAGCAGCAAGGGAAAAACAAAAAATAAATAAAAAAATAAAAACAAAAAAATAAAAACACACACACACAAAAAAAAGAAAAAAAACTCCCTTCCTTGAAAACCATTGGGGAGTTCAGGTCTTTTGAACATTAGCTGCCCATTCTTCTTGCTTGATGCCCTACAGTAAATACTGTACTTCACTTCATCACAACCTGGTGTCAGTAGATTGGCTGTGCTGCACATGGGCAAGTGGACCTGAGTTTGGTTCAGTAACACAAATTATGGTTCTACCTGACTCTTGTAGTCTAACAATAAATGACACTGAAAATGTCATTGAAAATTTGTACATTGTGGCACATGGCTCCTTTATAGGACCTGGGGATGAGGTCCCCTCAATGGTGTTGGGAATTATGTGAACAAGGGAATAAAATTCATGTTGGTCACAGAAACACTGGGGGTTCTCACAACAAAGGCCTCCTCTTCAGGGTGACTTTCGACCTCTCCGAAAATCCTGGCACCAGTCCACCAATTAGGACCACAGAGACATGCAGTCTTTCTTTTAAGGCCTTGGGAAGCAATGCAAATTAATCTGTTCACCTCTACATGCTACAGATCACAATTCTGCTTCCAAACCCCCATGGAAGAGAGAAAAGAACCGCCAAAAATCAAAGGTGCAAGAGGAGGCCTTTACAAAAGATCACAAACCAGAGCAATGTGCAGCAAGCAGTTTCCAGGTTGGTAAATTAGAACCTGGAAAAATTCATCAAAAGTATGATATGAGAACAATAATGTCCCTGAAAAAGGTAGTCCTTCTTAGCAAGCTGAGGATAGGTCCTTTGGACCCAACCTGGGTCAGGTCCATTCCCTAAAATCAGAGAGAAAGGAATGAGGATCCTGCTAAGGGCCTGGGCTATTCATAATTTCCTCAAGCAGATGGCAGAACACAGAGTTCAGCTTTCCTGAGCCTGTTGGAGTGGTGCCTGATGTACAGGGGTGAAATGGCTTCAGCCACAGAAAGTGGCAGTGACATAAATCTAACAGCAGCTCTGGGCAGGTTACAAAGTATAATGTATCTCCTTAAAGCCTTAGGTGTAACTGAAACTTATGAGCAATCTTGCATGGTGTATGTTTGAATAAAAGAGGTTTAAATTCAGGTAAGTGGCTCTCACACAGTCTCCTCTAGTGTTGCTATACTGAGTGAGGAAATAAAACATTCCCTGCACATTTAAGGCTTTTCTCCAGCATGAACTCTCCAGTGTCTGAGAAGGTTAGATTTGCGGCTAAAGGATTTCACACATTCACTACATTCATAAGGTCTTTCTCCTGTGTGAACTCTCTGGTGTTGAATGAGGTCAGATTTGTGGGTAAAGAGTTTCCCACATTCACTGCACTCATAAGGCCTCTCACCAGTGTGCCCTCTCTGGTGTTGAATGAGGCTAGAACTTTGGCTAAAGGATTTTCCACACTCATTACAGTCATATGGTTTTTCCCCAGTGTGAACTCTCTGATGTTGAATGAGGCTAGCACTTTGGCTAAAGGATTTCCCACATTCCCCACATTCATAAGGCTTTTCTCCAGAATGAATTCTCCGGTGTTGAATAAGCCCAGAGCGTTGTCTAAAGGATTTCCCACATTCACTGCACTCATAAGGTCTTGTGCCAGTATGAATTCTCTGGTGTTGAATGAGGTCAGATTTGCGGGTAAAAGATTTTCCACATTCAGTGCACTCGTAAGGTCTTTCTCCAGTGTGAACTCTCTGATGTTGAATGAGGATAAATTTGCGACTAAAGGATTTTCCACAAACACTGCACTCATATGGTCTTTCTCCAGTATGAACACTCCGGTGTCGAATGAGGTTAGAGAACTGTCTGAAGGACTTCCCACATTCACTGCACACATAAGGCCTTTCTCCACTGTGAATTCTCTGGTGTTGAACGAGTTCAGATTTGCAGCTAAAAGATTTCCCACATTCGCTACACTCATAAGGCATTTCTCCAGTGTGAACTCTACCATGTCGAATGAGATTAAAAATTTGTCTAAAGGCTTTCCCACATTCACTGCACTCATAAGGCCTTTCTCCAGTGTGAACTCTCTGGTGTCGGAAAAGGCTAGAACTTTGTCTAAAGGACTTCCCACATTCGCTGCACTCATAAGGTCTTTCTTTAGTGTGAACTCTCTGGTGTTCAATGAGGTTGGATTTGTAGCTAAAGAATTTCCCACACTCACCACACTCAAAATGCATTCCTCCAGTGTGTTGTCTCTGGTGGTGAATGAGTTTGGATTTGTGACTGAAGACTTTTCCACATTCACTGCATTCATAAGTCCTTTCTCCAGTGTGAGTTTTCTGGTGTTTTGTAAGACTAAAGTTGTGGGTAAATAATTTTTCACGTTCTCTGCATCCATAAGGCTTTGTACCACTGTGAATTCTCTGGTGTTTAACAAGGCCAGAGATATGGCTAAAGAATTTCCCGCATTCACCACACTTATATGGCCTTTGTCCAGTGTGAATTTGCTGGTGCTGAACAAGTCTGTAGTTGCAGTTGAAGGCTTTCCTACATTTGTTACACTCATAAATCCCTTCTTTAGAGCAGACACTTTGATCTTGAACAAGTGTGTGGCTGTGGCTGGCAACTTTTTCACATTCACCCCACTTGTAATGACTTTTTTCACTGTGAAAGGCCTGTCCACTCTTGCTGCCACTCTGTAGTTCCTCACTGTTGGGTGTGGCCTGGTGCTGGAGAAGGCCCAAGGTGGCTGGGAAGTCTTCCCCAACCTCCCTACAGGTGAAAGGCTTCCCTGGCACAAAGAAGTTGCAGCTCCTCACAAGCGAGGCCCTGTCCACATCTCTTTTCCAGGGCTTCTCTCCACTGTCATGCCTCTGTTGCTGGTGAAGGTTTGCACTGAAACAGAAGCATCTCACATATGTGCCACCCAAGTCTGGTTTCTGCAAAGGGTATACTGTTTGGTGCTCAGCTTGCTGCAAAATATCTTTTAAGATGGGGACACACATCTCATAGGGGTGGGTCTTCTGGGTGGATGGACCTGCCTTAGAAGCCCTAACCTGTGACTCTCCTTCTACAGATATACTCTGCTCAGAAGGGGCCTCCTCATCTTCTGTCCCATGGCAACAACCTGAAAGCAGAGAAACGCTGAGGAAATGCATGTTTACTTTGGTGGGAAAGTGAAGCCCCATTACAAAGGTGTGTCAGACACAACAAAGAATGAGCCATGGGTTTGTTCTAAAAACAAGGAAGCTGGGGGCAAGCTGAGGAAGTGGCTGCTTGGCAGCAGTGGGCAGGCCTCTGAAGATCACAAATAAGGGAAACCTCACCAGACAAAGGACACAAGGATGGGTTGCACCACACAGAGCAGAGGCAAGGTTTCCAACTCATTCCTCTGCCAACAACCTTCAGCTGTGGGGCAGGCTGGTTGTGTCCTGCCCCAGTAAAATCCAAATGGAATCGAGTAGCTGGCGTTCAAGGAATATTTAAGGATATGTGCACACCTCATGATACATGTGCAGGTCAATGGGGGAGAACACTGCAGAGGGAGCAGTACCGAGGAACAGGTGACCCATGGAAGCCACAAAGGTGAAGGCAGCCAGGAGCCGGAAGTCACAGATGAAATAACAAGTCAGCAGTGTCAAGTATGGGGAAAAGGTAGAAATGAGGTGCGGTCAGTGGCACTACTGGTCACCGGGCAGGCTCCTGGTTTGATATGAAAACAGCCATGATGTCATGTCCTCCCCCAGCTGTCACTCACCAGGCCCAGGCAGGCTCTCCTCTGAGACCATCTTACCATGTCTACTCTGTGAAACAACCAGGGTTCTCTCTGCACCCTCCATTGTACAACTACTCAGAACCTGAATAACGCAAGTCTTATGAAAGACAGCATAGGTGAGTGGCCAGCACTGGCCTAGAGCAACTTGCCCTATGACAGTATTCAGTAAAGAAAACATTACATATAATTGAATCACTTTGCTGTACACCAGAAACTAATACAACATTGTAAATCAACTATAGTTCAATTTTTTAAAGAAGTCTCTAATAAAATGAGATATTCCTGGGGAAAAAAAAAGAAAACATTACAAAAAACAACTAAAGGAGAGTCTTACAAAACCAGCCCATGGATCATGTAAGTAATGACCATGATCTGGCACAGGCAGTCACAAAGAAATGTTAGCTAGAAGAAGTGGGAAGAACTGGAGGCCATGGATCTGGACATAGTCACTCCACCAGGGAGAGGGCAAGCAACGTGGGATTCATTAAGCCAACTACAAGACTCCTGACTCCCAGACCCATCTCTGCACTTTTGGAGGCAACAGGTGTTAGGGATGCTTGGGGAGTCCATTACTCAGGGCATGACACACAGCTCAGTGCTGGCATCCACAGCACATCTGACAAGAAAGTAGAGGAAATTAGCAGAGCCCATGATCCAGCTGTGGAAAAGACAATGCTAACTCCAGGGAAAAAAGGAAAAACAGGACATCATCTCAGAACACTGGAAAGAGTGTGAAGGTCTTACCCAGGGATGCTACAAGTGCAAAGTTTTCCAGCATCACATTGTAGTACAGGAGTCTCTGAGCCTCATCAAGGAGCCCCCACTCCTCCTGGGAGAAGTCAATGGCCACATCCTCAAATTTCATACCCTGTCATAATGGAGACAGTTCATTCCACCATCAGCTTCTCTCCTAGGATTCCAAGTTCATCATGCCACGTTCCCCACTCCCCTCACCCCCTGCCCCAATCTATCCTCTGCTCACTCTACTCCCCACCTCAGAGGAGATACCAGGCCTTGGTGCCATTAGAATCACTCTCTCCTTATATTCCCACTGATACTGTGTCTTCCCACATCAATAGGCAGATGAGCAGATAGGTGACATCTGACCACTGGGTCTTGCATGTAGGCCACATCGCCTCTTGTCAATAAGGTGGGTGTCACACACATAGGTTAGGGAGAAACGCTGGCCACAGGGAGGGTGTGAGTGATCTGACACTGGTCTTTCCTTCACCCTTATGACCCCAACAACAGGGTTCTAAGGCCATTAGTTCACACTACCTCTTCACATGCACATCATTCTTTGAACCACACTTCGCTCCCATAGCTGCATTCCCGCAGGGACAACTTCAAAGGTCACACAGCCTTGCCATGATGGGGATAGTTCATTTCATGACCAGCTTTCCCCCTAGGATCCCAATTTCACCACCTCCCCAATCTATCACTTGCTTACCCCTCTCCCTTCCCCACCTCAGTCAAGATTTCCAAGCTCAGGTGGCACTGATACCCATTGTCTCATCATGGTCCTACTGATCACTGTGACAGCCCTAAATAACAGACAGGTGGGCAGACAGATGTCATCTAAGCTCTGGACCTAGCACATAAAGCCACAACACCCCACTCTTCTCAGGCAATTCCCCTGGGGTTCCCCAGATCATTTCTCCCAGACACCAGCAATCCTGGGCTCACCCTTGACTCTTATGCCAATACCAGGGCCCTGGAACCGTGAGTTCACACTCCCTCTCCATGTGCACATCACTCTTTCCACCACAGCTCTCTCACAACTTCACTCCCACAGCCACAGCCCCCCTCCTGCCCTACACCAAAATCATCTCCTCAGCCTCTCTATTCATTACTCAGTATATGTGATCCACAGAATGCTTGGCAAATTCAAACACGATCAAGTACGACCCTAGACGGTGACGGTCCCCACTGACAAAGGCAGCCTTGAATCCTGCTATGAAGGCCTCCTTCCTTGACTGTCCCTTGCTTCAATCTCACCCACTGAGAACCACATCAGATCTCAGATACCCATGGCCCTACTCCACTTGTGCTGCACTTGATGAACCCTCACCAGTCATAGCTTTCCTTTCTCCACCTAACCCTCATTCACGGCCCAGCGCCTGGCCCTTTACATCATCTGTGAGTTTCCCAGATGACCACTTGTGTCCCCAAGCTAATCTGCCAGCCTGACTAGAACACCCCAGGTCCCACCAAGGGTTACAACAAAACCCTAGTGAGTTGGTAGAGCAGTGAATAAACACCAGCTTGTCTGAATTACTCCCGATGATGCCTCTGAATCCATCTCATGTCCACTGATCCTTCAGAAGCCTTGGTCGCATGCCAAACCATTTACCCTTACAACCCTCTCTGTGACTAACTCCTTCACCCATGTTGTGACACCCACCTCCCACAACCAGGGCTCCAAGCAGGAAACCCAGTCCGCAGGCCCATTCTCTTCTTTCTAGGCTATTATTATCATTATCTTCCTGACGAGGACTCCCCATACTAAAACTATCTACAGCTCCTCCCTGGTCCACACTGTCTACTACCTTTTGGATAAGTCTCCATCCCAAACTCCTCCTCAGAGTTCCAGATGCCCACAAACTGCACTCTGAAACACCTCATATCCTTAAGAGGTCAAGAATAGAACTTCTAATATCCCCAGTGAAAATTACTCTTACTATGGACTTCCCCGTATCAGTTGGTAGAGCTTCCATCCTTCCACATGTAAAATCCATACTTTCACTTCATCCCTGACTCCTTCTCTCAACCTCAAAATTAGAAAATCCAGCTTGCCATACCTAAAACACCAATCCAGAATCCAGCCACATCTCCCAACTCCATGGCCACCACCCTGGTCCAGCTACCAGCACACTCACCCAGACTATAGGAGTATCCTTCTCCCTGGTCTTCCTATCTCCTCCCTGATGCCAATACTATTCTCCATGCTGCAGCCACAGGGAGCCTGTTGAGACCTGGGTCAGATCACCTGTCTCCACTGCTCCAAATTTCTCATTGCTCCTATCACCTCCAGAAGAGACACCCAATTTCTCACAAAGCTGTTCCAGGGAACTCCTGGTGGCGCAGTGGTTAAGAATCCGCCTGCTAATGCAGGGGACACAGGTTCAATCCCTGGTCTGGGAAGATCCCACATGCCATGGAGCAACTAAGCCTGTGCGCCACAACTACTGAGGCCACAGAGAGCCGCTCACCTAGAGCCCATGCTCCACAACAAGAGAAGCCACCGCAATGAGAAGCCCACGCACCGCAAGGAAGAGTAGCCCCCACTCACTGCAACTAGAGAAAGCCCACGTGCAGCAATGAAGACCCAACGCAACCAAAAAAAAAGCCGTTCCAGACCTGCCTCCTGCTCCACTGCTCTCAGTTCCCATGAGAAAGAAAAGATACGTGCAGGTCCCTGAACCCTCCCTCGCCTCCCCTCCAGGCCTTTGCACATTCTGGTACCTATGCCTGATCTGGTACTTTCCTTATCTCATTCCACTCGTTGCCAAAAATAGGAACCATTCTTCATAACCCTAGGCCTGGTGTTTGTTCAAGGCCCCCAGGCCCAAGGCCTGGAAGAGTGGCAAAACAGTACCAGGACGCTATTACCCCAGAGACCACAAGGGTGGGGTGAGGACTAACGAGACCCTGAAATAAACTCCACAAACCAGTATTACTAAGCGATTCCGTAGTTACAGGAATCTGTGGAAGACAGGTCGTTTGGGAGTTTGACCACCACGGCCAGCATCCTTGGGCTCAGACCGCTAAGTACCCTTGGCCAGCCCAGGAGCCAGGTGAGCTCGAGATGTCTGAATTACCTCCGGGCCTCAGCCCTGAGAGCAGACTCTTGCCAGCTGTGTAATCTTTTACAGGATTCGACCTTTCCCGTATCTATTATCTCTCTTCTCGTCTGTTCTTCCTCTGAGCAGCCTTTGGAAAACTTTTAGAATCCTATCTCAGTGTCCCTCTTTTGCTCACACCCTTCAGAATGAAAGTAAATCTCCTCAGGCACAACTTCGCCTCACATTCTTTGTGTCCTGCAGACATAAGACGGACTCCAGGTTTCCCGAATCCTCCCGCCTCAGTCCGACCTCCCAGCCTTTGCACTTGCGGGTCCCTCCGCCTGTCACCCTCTCCCACGCGCCATCACACTGTCAGAAAAAGACCTACCCACGACCGCCTCACCGTCCCGGACACCGCGCCCCGAGCTGCAGGAACGTGAGCAGGCGCCCCGGGGCTTTAGTGTCTGGGGGGTGAGGCCGGTGAGAGCCCGGAAGACGAGCGTTTACCTGAGGCGGGTCCCTCAGCGCCGCCGCCGCCATCGGAGTCTGTGGGCGAAGCGAAGTCTGTGAGGCGTGGAGGTCCCGATCTCAGCCTGTTTCGGGTCACCCCGAGGTGCGCCGCCGCCAAGCCTTGGACCCGCCTCTGTGGAGGCCTCTGGCACCTTCTCTTTTAGGACCCCTGGCTCCGAGCCTCTGAGTGGGCGACCCGACCTGAGAAAAGCCAAAATGACCGCCACAAGGAAGACGCCGGAAGTCCCGCCCCAAAGCGAAGCCCACGCACGGAAATACCTCTGCCCTGGGCTTTCATTGGCTCAACTCCGCCACCATTGGGCGCCTTGCCCTCTGGGTAGTGTAGTTTCCACAGCTGCGCAGGAGGAGAGTCCTGGCGTCCACCTCGGCGAAGAGACGTTCTGCGCAGCACGGAGAAATATAGCCATTATTTTGAAATAACTTTAAATGAAGTACACGCTATAAAAATATTGAATCACGGGACCCCTGGCGGTCCAGTGGTTAAGACTCCGCGCTTCCACTGCAGGGGGCATGGGTAAGATCCCACATGTCGCTTGGCAGGGCCAAAAAAAAAAAAAAAAATTAAATCACTATGTTGTATACGTGAAACCAATATAATATTGTAAATCAGCCATACTTAAACTAAAGAAAAAAAAGGTTCTGGGGCACTGAGAGTGGCGCTGGGAAATGACTAACCTTGGGGGGAAAGGAATGTGATTACCCCTTTTTAAAGGGGCGGTTCGCGGGTTTCCGGGGAGTGTTGTCTGCCACGGATCATTTGTTTAGAGACATTATTCCGGTCTCCATAAGCTCAAAATGGCCCCCTGTGGCTAAAAAGATTATTCCAATTATTTCCAAAGGCTACAAATGCGAGCGGACATATTCTCATTCAGACTCAAAATGCATCCGGTCTTAGCTGGAATGTAATAAACGTTTTCTTACTATTCAAATACATACAGTTAGAAGTGTTGGTTGTTTTTTAACTCTGTATGTTTAGTTAGGGCCATGACTTGGAAGATGAGTAACGATGTTTAGGCCTCCCTGAAACAGGAGGACAAGAAGTTGTCTCTGCCTCTGTTTCCCAGAGAACATCTTTCATGCCTGTATCCTGATTGTGTCTAAACCATAAAGGAGAACTGTCTAGCCACTTAATATTTCTTACTCAATGGCTAAAGATATATTCAGTCCCTTTAGGAATCTGACATCTATCTCAAATGGAGAGCAACTTATGAAAGTGTTTTGGTATAGTGTAGTGCCTGCTCAATGAGTGATAGTGTTCTCAGGCAGAGGGCATGTGCAAAAGGGGCATCTGAACCCCATCATCTCATCTCCTTGCTGGGAGGGGGTTATCATTTCTCCAGTGATTGTTGGGACTGTTGTGCATGAGGAATAGATGATATCGAAAAAAAAAAGTTGTGAAATGCGAATTATAAGGAACTATTTATAATGATTATGTAGTTAGTCAAAGAGTGGCAGAGAGAACTCTGGGGAAGCATCTGAAGAGGGTGAAAAAAGTTAAGACCTCAATAATTTTTATTAGGAGATACTAAAGTCTGAGAAGAGATGTTAAGCTGAGCTCAATGTTTTTTCCCTGATTTAAACATTTATTTTTATTTTTGACGTATAGTTGATTTATAATATTATGTTTCAGGTGTACAACATAGTGATTCAAAATTTTTATAGATTATACTTCATTTAAAGTTATTACAGGGGCTTCCCTGGTGGCGCAGTGGTTGAGAATCTGCCTGCCAATGCAGGGGACATGGGTTCGAGCCCTGGTCTGGGAAGATCCCACATGCCGCGGAGCAACTGGGCCCGTGAGCCACAAATACTGAGCCTGTGCGTCTGGAGCCTGTGCTCCGCAACAAGAGAGGCCATGACAGTGAGAGGCCCGTGCACCGCAATGAAGAGTGGCCCCCGCTCGCCGCAACTAGAGAAAGCCCACGCACAGAGGCGAAGACCCAACACAGCCATAAATAAATAAATAAATAAATTTTTTAAAAATTATTACAAAATAATGGCTGTAATTCCCTGTGATGTACAATATATCCTTGTTGTTTATTTATTTTCTACATAGCAGTTTGTACCGCTAAGTCCCCTACCCCTATCTTGCCCCTCCCCTCTTCCCTCTCCCCACTGGTAACCACTACTTTGTTCTCTGTATCTGTGAGTCTGTTTCTGTTTTGTTATATTCACTAGTTTGCTGTATTTTTTGGATTCCACATGTAAGTGATATCAAACAGTATTTGTCTCTCTCTTTTTCACTGAGCATAATACCCTCCAGGTCCATCCATGTTGCTGTAAATGGCAGAATATCATTTTTTATGGCTGAGTGGTATTCCACTGTGTGTGTGCGTGCGTGTGTCTGTGTGTGTACCACATTTTTTTATCCATTCATCTGTTGATGGGCACTTAGGTGGCTTCCATATCTTGGCTATTGTAAATAATGCTGCTATGAACATTGGGTGCATGTACCTTTTCAAATTATTATTCTTGTTTTCTTTGGATATATACCCAGGAATGGAATTGCTGGATCACATGGTAGTTCTATTTTCAGTTTTTTGAGAAACCTCCATTCTGTTTTCCACAGTAGACATTAACTGCTCTGGGACATCCAAGGAATGGGGAAACGATCACGAAAATAATTCCAACAATAACAGCAGCAGCAGCTGAGTCTCCATGAACCTCACTGTGCACCCGCCCCGGGCTGAAGGCTTCACGTGCCATGATAAAGGGACTGTCCCCAGTTCTGCAGCTAGACTTCCAGGTTTGAATCCAGCCTCTTGAATCTGATACTTGTCTGTGGTGCGACCTTTGGGGACCCACTTCATCTTTGTGATTCTGGATTTCCCCAGTGATACAGTGATAGCTCCCAATGCCCAGAGTGCTGTGAGAATTAAAAAGAAATGCTCCAAATGCAAATCCTGGAATCCTGGTACCAGTATGGGCTGTGTTTTGTTGCTTTGACTGACCCTCACAGAGGCTATGGTGAACACCTTCATCACCTCCCTGTCACAGTCAGTGAAGTAAATCTTGGGGAGCTCTAGAGTGGCCCACAGATTCCCTGGGATTCCACACTGAGACCTCAGTAACCTGAAGCCACGTCCTCCAGTGGATCAGAGGGTTCTAGGAAGCCCCATTTGTTTCTCACAAGCACCTGGGGACAGAAGGGCCCAGAGGTATGTGGCTTGGGGATATCACCTGCAGGTGTGGCTGATGGTGTAGCCACTGCACACAGAACGGGCACCTCAGCTCCTCCAAAGGCCTGAGAGCAGGGCTGCTCTTTATCCCCATTTTACACAGGAGACAACCCAGAGTGAATTGTTTTGCCTGTGGTCCCAGTGATGGCTGGCGATGAGATTTAAACCCACATTGTACGGCCCACGTTTGGGGAGTCTGATCACTGACCTATTCTTTGGCTTCCAGAAGGGCTTCGGAATGTCTATTCTAATACCACCTGGTCCACCTTTTTTTGTGTGTGTGTGGCTGCATTGGGTCTTTGTTGCTGCGCACAGGCTTTCTCTAGTTGCAGCGGGCAGGGGCTACTCTTCGTTGCGGGCGCAGGCTTCTCATTGCAGTGGATTCTGTTGTTGCAGAGCACGAGCTCTAGAGCGCAGGCTCAGTAGTTGTGAGATACGGGCTTAGTTGCTCTGGGGCACGTGGGATCTTCCCAGACCAGGGCTTGAACCTATGTCCCCTGCATTGGCAGGCGGATTCTTAACTACTGTGCCACCAGGGAAGTCCCACACCTGGTCCACCTTAAAGTCCTGCTCCAACCCACCAATCCCCAAGACAGACCAGGAAAATGGGTGAAAACTACAAAGCAGGGCTTTATTATATTATTAAACCTCTAACTTAGAAAAGTGATGAAGTGTGTTAATAATGCAGATGAATCTATAATGCAAATTAAGTGTATGATAAATATGAACATTACATTGTGTATAGCATACAAATTTTCAAAAATTAATAATTTTATTTATTTATTTATTTGGCTGCGTCGGGTCTTAGTTGTGGCACGTGGGATTTTAGTTGCGGCATGCAGGATCTGTCATTGCAGTGCGTGGGCTTCTCTCTGGTTGTGGTGCGCAGGCTCTAGAGCACGTGGGCTTAATTGCCCCACTGAATGTGGGATCTTAGTTCCCCAACCAGGGATCGAACCCATGTCCCCTGCATTGGAAGGCGGATTCTTAACCACTGGACCACCAGGGAAGTCCCCAAATTTGCAGAAATTAGGAAATATTTTTCCGGAATTGAAAACAATTATTCCATAAAGCAAAAGAATCACTTATGTTATTCAAGGAGTAAAATGGGTAAAATTCCAATATATCTTTGTTATTTTACTGTCCTATTTGTTAAAAGGAAATAGCCCTAACTCATAAAGGAAAATAGCCCAAATGATATGAGCACACATTTTACCAAAAACATACAGATAGCATATACACATCCGAAAAAATGCTCATCATGAATCCTTAAGGAAATCCAATTAAAGCAACACTGAAATAGCATGACAAGCTTATTAAGAGGGCTAAAATTGGGGAATTCCCTAGTGGCACAGTGGATAAGACTCTGCACTCCCAATGCAGGGGGACCGGGTTCGATCCCTAGTCAGGGAACTAGATCCCACATGCGTGCCGCAACTAAGAGTTCACATGCCACAACTAAGGAGCCTGCCTGGCACAACCAAATACATAAATAAATATTTTTTTAAAAAAGGAGGGCTAGGGCTTCCCTGGTGGCGCAGTGGTTGAGAGTCTGTCTGCTAATGCAGGGGACACGGGTTCGAGCCCTGGTCTGGGAAGATCCCACATGCCGCGGAGCAACTAGGCCCGTGAGCCACAACTACTGAGCCTGCGCGTCTGGAGTCTGTGCTCTGCAACAAGAGAGGCCGCGATAGTGAGAGGCCCGCGCACCATGATGAAGAGTGGCCCCCGCTTGCCGCAACTAGAGGAAGCCCTCACGCAGAAATGAAGACCCAACAGAGCCAAATAAATAAATAATAATTAAAGGTGCTAATAATTAAAAAAAAAAAAGGAGGACTAAAATTAAAATAATTAAACAAATCAGGATTCACTAGGATGTGAGGAAATGGAAACCTCATACACTGCTGGTAGGAATGCAAAAAGGTAGTCATTTTAGATCAAAATTTGTTAGTTTCTTCAAAAGTTAAACATTCACCTACCCTATGACTCAGACACTGCACTCAAAGTTATTGACAAAAGATAAAATATATTCATTTTAAGAAATGTACACAAATGTTTGTATCACGTTTATTTTTAAATTGTCAAAAATCTGGAAATAACCCAAATGTCCATAAACAGATGAATGAATAAACAAATACCGATTTATCCAAAGATAAGAATACTCAGCAAAATTAAAAGGTGAAGTATTCACATATCATTGATGAATCTCAAAGTAGTTATACAACATAAAGTAAACCTGGAAAAAAAGGGGTAAATATTTAATGATTCCCACCATATAAATTCTACAAAATGCAAAGGTATCAATTTTAAGTGAAAGTAAATCAATGATTATTTGGAGGGAGGGAAGGGCACGGAGAGATTATAAAAGGATGTGAGGTAAATATACAGCAATGGATATGGCCATTATTATAACTATGATGGTAGTTTCACAGGTTCATACCTACATCAAAACTTATCAAATAGTATACTTTAAATTATGTATATAAGAAAATGTATAAAGTTTAATTCAATGTAAATTATACTTTTAAATAAAGCTATAAAAAATGGCTTTACATTTCACAAATCTGTGCATCCTTTTTAAGAAAATAAATTTGGGAATGCTATATTGACCACCATGTCTCTCCTCATGCCCTCTGAGAATCAGTCTTGCCTCAGTGGAAGCCAACACTGGTGAGCAATGAAGGATGTTTCCAACAACATCAACAGGAATACAGACTGGGCCACAAAGCCACATCCCAGGACTACAGATCTCCATTTTCACTACCTTTGTGTTCCCGCCTCTGCAGTAACGGCCTTAAGGAGAATATCAGTGAGAGACTACAGGAATCCACAAACCTTTACATGGGAGACCAGTGGTCAGCTTCCCTGAGCACACTGGGATGGTGACTGATGCAAACTGTGTGGACCTGCCAGGTGGTAAAGGTAAAACGTCTTTGGCCATAGAAATTGGCAGTGACATAAATTTGGTAAGAGCCCTGAGCAGATCAGAGAGTATATAACAAGCCACACATGCTTTCATATAACTCAGACTTACAGGGGATCTCCTAACTGTGAACATTTGTACAAAACTGAACTCAGAGAGATGGCTCCTTTAGTGCCATTATAATCAACAGGACAATCGCACATTTCCTAAAAAGCTAAGGCCTTTACACGGTGTGAACTCTTTGATGTTAAAAGAAAGTAGATTTTTTGCTGAAGGATTTCCCACATTCATTACTCTTACAAGGTGTTTCACCAGTGTGAACTTTCTGATGACAGCAAAGTCCGGAGCTGAAGGTGATAGATTTCCCACATTCATTGCACTCATAAGGCCATTCTCCAGTGTGAAGTCTCTGATGACCACGGAGGCCAGACCTAGTAGTTAAAGTTTTCCCACATTCACTGCACTTATAAGGCATTTCTCCAGTGTGAACTGTCTGATGACAATGGAGGCCAGACCTAGCAGTAAAGATTTCCCACATTCATTACACCCATAAGGCCATTCTCCATTGTGAACCTTCTGATGATAATGGAGGCCAGTGCTATAGGTAAAAGACTTTCCACATTCACCGCACTCATAAGGCCTTTCTCCAGTATGAACTCTCTTATGATCATGGAGGCCAGACCTAGCAGTAAAAGGTTTCCGACATGCACTGCACTCATAAGGCCTATCTCCTTCGTAAACTCTCTGATGATAATGGAGGTCTTTGCTATAGGTAAAAGACTTCCTGCATTCATTGCACTCATAAGGCATTCCTCCAGTGTGAACTCTCTGATGATAATGGAGGCCAGACCTATTAGTAAAAGACTTCCCACATTCAGTGCACTCATAAGACCTTTCTCCAGGGTGAACACTCTGTTGTTGAGTAAGGATGGAGCTATAGCTAAAAGATTGTGCACATTCACTGCACATGTATCATTTTTCTCCAATGTGACTTTTTTGGAGATAAACGAGCAAAGATTTGTAGCTAAAGGATTTCCCACATTTGCTGCACTTGTACTGCCTTGCCCCAGTATGAACTCTTTCATGTTGACTGAGGGTCGAGCTCCGCTTAAAAGATTTGCCACATTCACCACACATGTAAAGCCCTTCTATAGTGTGGACTTTCTGATGCACAACATACAAGGATTTGAACCTGAATGCTTTCCCAGGGTCCTGGCACACAAAAACACTGTCTTCCAGTGTGGACACCCTGGTCCTGATCAGGTGTGTTTTGGGGGTTAAAGGCTTTCTTGCATTCTCCCCAGGTATAATGATTTTTTCTTCTTTGATAAGTCACCCCACACTCAGAGATTTTGTTTGGCTTCTCCTGGGAGTGAGTGGCCTGTTGCTGGAGGTGTCCTGACAAGATTAGGAAGTCCTTCCCAAGCTCCCTGCAGGTAAAAGGCTTCCATGACTCCTGGAAATTGCAGTTCTTCACAAGTGAAGCCTTGTCTACACTGCCTAAAAAGGGTTTTTCTCCCATGTGCTGCTTCTGGTGTTGTTTGCTTACCCTGAAATAAAAACATTTTGCACATGCCCCACACCTCAAGAGTTTCTGGCCGTGTTGTGTTCCCTGCTGCTCAGCCAACTGGAAAATGTCTCTCAAGACTGGACCATAGGGCTTCCCTGGTGGCGCAGTGGTTAAGAATCCACCTGCTAATGCAGGGGACATGGGTTCGTGCCCTGGTCCGGGATGATCCCACATGCCACAGAGCAACTAGGCCTGTGTGCCACAACTACTGAGCCTGCACTCTAGAGCCCACGAGCCACAACTACTGAAGCCCGTATGCCTAGAGCCCGTGCTCCACAACGGGAGAGGCCACCACGGTGAGAAGCCTGCGCACCGCAGCTAGAGAAAGCCCGTGCACAGCAACGAAGACACAACTCAGCCAAAAATAAATAAATAAATAAATATTTTTTAAAATATTAAAAAAAAAAAGACTGGACCACACATCTCGCAGGGGTGGGTCTTCTGGGAAGATGGAGCTGGACTGGGAGTTCTGGCCTGTGAGATTCCTATAGAAATGCTTTGTTCAAAGGGTACCTCTGCATCCTGTGCTCCACAGCAACAACCTGAACCCAAAGAAATACTGGTGAAGTATATGTTGACACTATAGGAATGGGGCAAGTCCATCACAAATGTGCATCTGTCACATCTAGGCATGGGTCCAGGGATACTTTTGAAGACAAGCAGGTTGAACTCTGAGGAAATGGCTGCTGTGCACTGCTGGGCTCCTAAAGTCACCGAACAGTGGAAACCCCACCAAGGGAAGGACACAAAGACAGTGTATAACATGAGGAACAGAGGTAGGGTTTACAACTTACTCCTCTGTCATTGGCTTCCTACAGAACCATTCCTGTTGGTTGACATGAGGTTGTGTAGAAGAATGTGAATGTACCCATCCCATGAAAATCAACTGCAACAGAGTAGATACTGTTGAAAGTCAATATAAGTATATATGCACACCTCCAAGCACAGCATGCGTGGCCTGATGTTGGAGAGCACTACAGGGAGACCTGTCAAAGAAACGGTTGAGATGTGGGGTTTAGAGAGATCGAGATTACCGCTGGAAGGAAACCAGAGTGTAAATGATAACTACTAGAACTGACAAGTTGGCAAAGTATCAACAATGTGGAAGAACAAATGGCAATGGGATGTGGACCCAGGCAATGGAAACAAAACACTGGTTGAATTGGACAGGTCTCTGGTATGGTCTTACACACAGCCCTGGTCTCACACCATCGCCAACTGCCATTCACCAAGGCCAGGCTCCCTCTGAGCCCACTCTTCCATGACTGGAGTCATGTCTATCCTGTGATGCACAAAGGATTCTCCCCCCAACTCCTAGTTGAGCAAGTACGTGGGACACATGATGCAAGTCCTAAGAGAAAAACAGCACAAAAGAATGGCCAGCACTGTCCCAGAGCAACTCAGTACAAAAAAAGACTAGAGAAAAGAGATCTATGTGAGTGATGCCAGCGAGACGACAGAATAAGAGATACTAGCATTCATTCCCTTTCCAAAAACAAGTAGACAGCTATCAATGAATAAAAATAGCCCTGGGGTGGGTGCGGGGTACAGCATAAGTGTCCAATTAAGACAAACAGCAACACAGTGGAGCAAAAGAAGGAGAATAACTGCACAGAAAGGATTGCTGGGAAAACTGGCTTAGCAGAGATGCCTGGATGGTTAGGATCAAAGTACGTAAGTGAGAGCTACTTGTGTCAGCCACTGGGCTTATGCCATCATGGTCCCTAGCGGCCTGCTCTGTGGAGGACCCCAGCAGGCTTTGTCACTGACAACAAAGAACCTGTCCGATAGCGGCAGACTCCCCAGTTTTCACATTAGAGGATCCTGTAGAGTTCATCAGCATGGATTCCAAAGGAAATCCCCTTAGCCATAACATCCTCAATGGGAGAAAAAGAGATCAGTGGATTCCCAGCAGTCTTTGGCACCAAAGACTCCAAAAGCCATTGCCACCACTGCATACTACTGCTGCCATGGTCACTGAGGACCCCTACAATCTTCACCATTCTGATCTCAGCTGACAGATCTGCACAGAGACTATACTCCCGGGGTCTTCACTGGAGTCAAAACCACAATACCCCACCCAGCCACCACCCTTGCATTCACATAAAGGTGAAGCTATTTCTCTAACCAAAATTCACCCCAAAAGGTTGAAAGAAATGACTGATTCACCACACGTACACACATTGACACAAAGATAAAAGAAACATGAAAAACAAGGAAACATAATACCATCAAAGGTACATAATAATTTTCCAGTAACCAACCTCAAAGAAATGGAGATCTATGAACCACCAAAGGATTCAAAATAAATGTTTTAAGGAAGCTCAGTGAGGGGGCTTCCCTGGTGGTGCACTGGTTGAGAATCCGCTTGCCAATGCACGGGACACGGGTTCGAGCCCTGGCCCAGGAAGATCCTACACGCCGCAGAGCAACGAAGCCCGCGAGCCACAACTACTGAAGCCTACACACCTAGAGCTTGTGCTCCGCAACAAAAGCCACTGCAATGAGAAGCCCGCGCACTGCAACGAAGAGTAGCCCCCACTTGCTGCAACTAGAGAAAGCCCGTGCGCAGCAACAAAGACCCAATGCAGCCAAAAATAAATAAAATAACTTTTAAAAAAAGGAAGCTCAGTGAGCTACAAGAGAACACAGATAGATAACTCAACATGATAAGGAAAATGATACAGGAACAAAACAAGAAGTTCAGAGAGAAAGGAATCATAAAAAAGAAACAGAAATTCTGAAGTTGAAGAATACAACAAATGAAAAGAAAAATGCAACAGAGTATCAACAACACACTTGGTCAAGCAGTGGAAAGAATATGTGAACTCAAACACAGGTCATTTATCATCCAGCCAGAGGGGGCAAGAAAGTGAAGTCAGCATAGGTAAACTATGGAATACCAACGAGCAAAACAATATTTGCATTATTGGAGTCCCAGGAGAAGAAGAGAGAGAAAGAAAAAGTGTCAGAAAGTTTAAAGAAATAATGTCTGACTTCCCAAGTCTGGGAAGAGATGTGGACACCCAATTCATGATGCTCATAGGTCCCTGTACAGATTCATTCCAAAGAGGATATTACCAAGACACATTATAAACAAAACTGTCAGTAAACAAGCAAAAAAGCCAAACAGAATTTTGAAAGCACGAAGAGAAAAGAAACTCCTTCACACAAGGAACCCTCATAAAGCTATCAGTAGATTTTTCAGCAGAAGTCTTGCAGCCTAGGAGACAGTGGGATGATATACACTTGGTCCTCTGAATCTGTGAATTCTAAACCTGCAGATATGGAGGGTTCATTCTGTTCACTGTACTATGCCATTTTATATAAGGGACTTGAGCATCCACAGATTTTGGTATCCACACGGGCTCCTGGAACAAATCTCCTGTAGATACTGTATTCAAAACACTGAAGAAAAAAACTGCCAAACAAGTATACTTTACCTAGCAAAGCTGTCCTGCACAATTAAGGAAAGACTTTAGGCAAACAAAACCTGAGGGAGTTCAATGACACTCAGCCTGACTTCTAAGAAATGCCAAAGGGAGAAGAGATTACTTAGTCCTGGGCCTTGCACATTTGTCTTTCTCTCCATCTGAACTGAAGGCCTCTGTCGCAACCATGCTCCACCAGATCACTGGTCAGGCCAAGAAGCATCCTAGCTTGATCCCCTCTTTGTATTTATTAGAGTGGGAGGTACTGGAGCAGCATTGTATGTCTTGCACCTGGAATTGTTCAATCCAGATGTCAGCTGGGACAGAAAGAATAACCCAGGGAGTTCCTTGGCACTCCAGTGGTTAGGACTTGGCATTTTCACTGCTGTGGCCGGGGTTCAATCCCTGGTCTAGGAACTAAGATCCCGCAAGCTGCCCAGCGTGGCCAAAGAGAAAAAAAAGAAAGAATAACCTAGAACCCTGGAAAAAACTGGGTCCCAATGATCAATACAAGTTCTATTCAGTGAATGTCGATTACAGCAAACTGAAGAAAGAAGTTCCAGACTTCTAAATGAAATGTTTCACTATAATGCTTCTTAGAATGAAGGTCTTCCAGAAGCCATCTGTACAATTTTCCACTTAACCAGGAAATATTTCCCCTCTAAATGCATGAAATCACGTTGGTGTTTTGTGTTGGGGTTTACACTGATTAATAAATACCTGAAACTTAAAAAAAAAAAAAAAAGCCAAAGGGAGTTCTTCAAGCAGAAATGAAAGGATAATAAATAGAAACATGAAAACATAGGAAAATATAAAACTCACTGGTGAAACTGAGTATGTAGTAAAATTCAGATTACTATAATACTGTATTGGTGGTGTTTAAATCACTCAAGTATAAAAGTTAAAAACAAAAGGATTAGAATAATTATAGCCACAATAACTTGTTAATGGATACACAATATAAGAATATCTGAACTGTGACATCAAAAACATAAAATGTGGTGGTGGCAGGGAGAGTAAGTTCTGAATGGTGTCAGGAAAACTGGATATCCACAGGTAAAAAAAAAAATGAAACTGGACTCCTGTCTTATACCACTTATAAAAAGTAACTTGAAATAGATTAAAGACTTAAATGTAAGACCTAAAAACGTAAAATTCCTTAAAGACAACCTAAGGAAAAAGTTCTCTGAAATTAGTCCTAGCGATGATTTTTCTGGATATCACCAAAGCACAGGCAATGAAAGCAAAAATAAACAACTAGGACTACACCAAATGAAAATACTTCTGCACAGCAACGCAACAATCAACAACAAAAAAAGGCAATCTACAGAATGGGAGGAAATATTTGCAAGCCATGTATCTGATAAGATGCTACCATCCAAAATATACAAGGTATTCAAAAGACTTAATAACAAAAAAATAGAGTTAAAAAATGGGCAACGGACATGGAGAGAATACATACAAACAGCCCACAGTTATATGAAAAATGCTCTTCACTAATAAGGTAGACTTCATTAGGCTCACTACAAGATTATATACCTCAAATCCTTACCTATTAGAGATCAGTACAGCAGATACTAAGCTACAAAAGAAAGGAGAGAGCAGGGTAAACAACCCAGCCCTGGCTATGACAGCAACTACTCAGAAAGCTAGGCAAGGAAGCAGTTCCCATGGTCCATATGTGAGAAGAACACAACATCCTCTGAAGAAAAGGAAGGGAGGAAAGATAGAGCCTAGTCCAGGTCACTGGGAAGAGTAAGGGAAAAAAAAAAAAAAAGAGTAAGGGACTTACTCTTCAGCGAGGATACAAGTGCAGAGTTCTCCAGCATCACTTCGAGGTACAGGCATCTCTGAGCCTCATCAAGGAGACCCCATTCCTCCCAGGAGAAGTACACGGCAATGTCCTCAAAGGTCACACCACCTTGTCATGATTAGTACAAATGAAAGTACGAATATTCTCTGAGAACCCACAGTCCAACTCCTCACACATCTCCACGATCATCCTCTTTCAAAGCTCCCCACCTCAAAGGAGATACCAGGCCCTGGTGCCACTGATGCCCACGCTCTCCTCAGGGTTCCATTAATTACTGTGCTCAGCAACAAAAGATGGGGGGCGGGGGGGCCACAGCACATAAATGCCATCTCAGCTCTGGGCCTGCCAAGCAATTCCCTTGGGGCGTCCCAGATTGTGCCTCCAAGACACAAATTTGGGCTCATGCTTCACCCTTAAGGCCCCAACTCCAGGGCCTGTGGACCATCAGCTCTTAATTCTCTCCTTGTGCACATCATTGTGTAGACACATCTCTCACATCTTCAGACCCCACAGTTGCACTTCCCCAGCTCTGCCGCCTTCCTGCCCCACACCACAGACATCTCCCTGGACTCACCCATGTACTTGGCAAACGGCATCCAGAAGAGTGCTTGAAAATTACTAACATGATTTAGTACAACCCCAATCCTCTGATGGATCCACAGCCAGGTAAATTCTCAATGCTGCTTTGATGATTGATGTTGCCTGTGATCTTTGTTTCAATATTAACCACCCAGAGCCACATGTGAATTTCAGATATCCATAACCCTCTTCCACTTCCATGCTGCACTTGCTGTCCATTCAGCCACCACAACCTTCTGCTCTCCACCCAAACTTCATTAAAAGCCCAGTCCCACATGCCCAGCACAGTGACTCTCCCAAGTGACCATATTCGCCCCAGACCTTACTCACTAGCAAGAATGAAACATCCTACAACCCATCAAAGCTCACCACCAAATCCTGGTGAATTCATACAGTAGTGAATTAGCAGGAGCCCTGCCTCAGTGTCATCTTGTCTCAATTACTCCTATGCCTCCTGGACATAGGAGCAGCTATCTCCAGTTCATTCATCCCATGGAAGCCTTGGCTACTTGCTAGATCAACCCACGCCATTTCCACTATCACCCCTCTCCCTAATCTCTTTTTGTGAGGTCCAGCAACCCCAATAGTATCAAGGAAGAAAACTACTCCTTAGTATGCACCCTAGTCCTTCTGACCTTCCAATAGCGTTGTCACTAAAATCTGCATTCCCTTCCTAAACAACATCCACAGCTCTACCCTGGTCTACATAACAGCCATCACTTTTGAAAGTCTCCCTCCTGAAAGCCTTCTCCAGATTTCCAGACCTGTGTGTCCAACTGCCCACTCCACTAACTGTTCTCTGAAACTTTTCAAAGTCTTAACAGGACCAAAACAAAACTTCTGATGTTCCCAAGGAAAATTCACCTACCACCAACTTTCCCATGCCAGTTTGTTGGAGCTTCCATCCTTTCAGCTGATAGGATGAAAAACTCTAGGGTCATCTCTGGCTCCTCCTTTTTCTCCCTCACCTACACCATCCAAAGTCTACTCAGCTCTTTCATTAAAAATGGACCTGGAGGGACTTCCCTGGTGGCACAGTGGTTAAGAATCCACCTGCCAATGCAGGGGACACGGGTTCGAGCCCTGGTCCGGGAAGATCCCACATGCCGCGGAGCAACGAAGCCCGCGAGCCACAACTACTGAAGCCCGCACATCTAGAGCCTGTGCTCCTCAACAAGAGAAGCCACCACAATGAGAAGCCTGTGCAATGCAAAGAAGAGTAGCCCCCGCTCGCTGCAACTAGAGAAAGCCTGAGCGCAGCAACAAAGACCCAACGCAGCCAAAATAAATAAATTAATTAATTAATTTTTTTAAAAAATGGACCTGGAATCCAACCTTTTCTCCCACCTCCATGGTCATAACCCTGGTCCATCAACACTCATCTGGATTATAGCAGTAACCTCCTCCTGAATTCCCTGCTACCTGCCTTAACCCCATAATCTCTTCTCCACTGTGTAGCCAGGTGGAGCCTTTTAAACCTAAACAAGACCAACTCCTTTCTCTTATACAAATCTCCCATTATCTCCATAATAGATGCCCAGATTCTCAGGCAGCCACATTACAGGCCTGATTCTTGATTCCCTGCTCTTTGTTCTTAACAGCAAGAATGGAGACCTACTGTACCCTGTTCCCAACTCAGTCACACTGAGCATTTGCTCAGGCTGCTATATGTTCCTGAGATAACTCCCACACCATATGTTTACACTGGTTGCCAGAAATAGGAACACCACTATGTTACCGATTGGCCTGCATTGGCGTACTCCCAGGGTCCCCACAGGCAAGAGACAGGAAATCAGCACAGGAAGTGCCTCAAGACACCACAATTCCAGACACTATACCGCTGATGTCAGGACTAGTGAGGGCCTGGGACATGCTCTCTTTCCTTGTGTAGATTCCCTAAGTTCTTTTTTAACCTCCAGAATCTGTGGGAAGAGGAAGGAACCATGGCTGGGTTCCATGTGCACAGGACTCCCCCGTATCCCCACCCAGCCCTAGAACCAGGTGACTTCGGATTAATTTACTAACCTCTGTGTTTCAGTCTTCAGAGCTGCCTATAACCAGATCTCTGACCCTGGATAAGGACTCTACTTATCTGTGCCTCACTGTTCTCATCACGCACATTCCCGACTGTTCCCTCTCTGAGCAGGTTTTTAGTAAACTTTTAAAACCCTAATATAGGGGCTTCCCTGGCAGTCCCGTGGTTAAGATTCTGCGCTTCCACTGCAAGGGACTTGGTTTCTATCCCTGGTTGGGGAACTAAGATCCCACATGCCGAGTGGTGCGGCCAAAAAATAAATAAATAAATAAAACCCTAACACAGACTGTGTTCCTCTTCCATTCACAACTCTCCATGGCTCCCAGGTACCTCTGTTTGCCAGTCCAGGCGTGACTCCCCCTCATACTCATTGTCCCCTAAAAACAAAGGCTGGACCCCAAGTTTCCAGAAGCCTCCGGGCTCAGTCCTACCTCCAAGCCTTTACACATGCCGGTACCTCCGCCTGTAACCCTCTCCCACGCGCCATCACACTGTCTGTGAGAAACAGGGACCCCATCTTCCTGGACACCGCGGCCTGGCTGCGGGCACATGGGCAGGCGCTCCGCACTCGGGTCTTCCGTGTCTGGTGGGGTGAGGGCGGTGAGGGCCCGCAGGACGAGCGTTTACCTGAGGCGGGTCCCTCAGCGCCGCCGCAGCCATCGGACTCTGTGGGCGGAGCGGGGCCGGGAGCAGCAGTCCCTACCGCTACTCAGAGCTCTACTGCCTCTGACACGGTAAACAAGTCCGAGGGAAACAAAAGCTGCCTCAACCAGGAGTTCGCCGGAAGTCCAGCCCTGACACGCTTCCTAAGACCGGAAATGCCCCTGTCCTGGTCTTTCATTGGAGCAACACCGCTCTTCTTCTGGTGCAGTGTGTTCTGGGCAATGTAGTTCCCATAACTCCACAGGCACGCGGGAAGGGGCGCTCTTCATCCGCCGCCGCGGAGAAAAAGCCTTGGGCACCTCGAGGGACGCTGGGAAAAGGCGTCCAGGCTTCAAGAGCGAAGGGAGGGGGCTTCCTTTCCTCTTAAAGGGGCCGAAAGCGGACTGCAGGGGAATGTTGTCTGCAGTTCATCAGCACTGTAAAGTATTTAGAGATGTAGGTGGGGAAACTTTCCTCCACCCAGTTTTTACCTTTTCAGCTCAAGCTCTGTAACAAAAGGCAATAACAAGAGAAAAACAAACAGGAGTTTATTGACATGTTTATACATACATGAGAGAGACAGGGTTGAGTAACTCAAAGAATTGGGTTAGACACAGGGTGATGTGAGGGCTGACATCTGCAGGCAGAAAGAACCGCGGCCTTAGAAAGGGCCGCAAGTTTGGAGAAGGCGCAGTTGCTCTCCGGCTCCACTGTTACCGCTAATATAAGTAATGCTTGTAAAATTCTTAGCTAATAAATAATTTAGGACATTAAAAAAAGAAAAAGAAGTGGCTTAGAATTCAATCTTATATAATACCTTCGACAAAGAACAATACATTTGAGGTGTAACAAAGAAAGGAAAAAGTACTTGAGTCTCTAGGGATGCCAAATAATGTGGGAAAGTAATGTTGGATAAGAGCTAGTGTTAAAAAAAAAGAGACAACAGGCCCAAAATGGAGTCACTTGTGCTAAACGCATGTCAGCATAGCAAGACTTAATATCTGAACCTAACTGCAGTTTTAGCTTCTCCTAAGAATGTAATCTTAACCAGTCAGTCTGGAATTTCCTGTCCAGCACTAGTGAGGTAATATGCCGGCTAGACGCTTTTTATCCCCCAAAGGAGAGTGCCCTTCGTGAAATAATCTGTTGACCTTAAAAATAAAATAGTTAGGGGCTTCCCTAGTGGTGCAGTGGTTAAGAATCTGCCTGCCAGTGCAGGGGACACGGGTTCGAGCCTTGCTCTGGGAAGATCCCACATGCCACGGAGCAACTAAGCCCGTGCACCACAAGTACTGAGCCTGCTCTCTAGAGCCTGCGAGCCACAACTGCTGAGCCCACGTGCCACAGCTACTGAAGCCAGGGCGCCTAGAGCCCGTGCTCTGCAACAAGAGAAGCCACCACAATGAGAAGCCCATGCACCACAGTGAAGACTAGCCCCTGTGGCTTCCCTCGTGGCGCAGTGGTTGAGAATCTGCCTGCTAATGCAGGGGACACGGGTTCGAGCCCTGGTCTGGGAAGATCCCAGGTGCCGCGGAGCAACTAGGCCCGTGAGCCACAGCTACTGAGCCTGCGCGTCTGGAGCCTGTGCTCCGCAACAAGAGAGACCGCGATAGTGAGAGGCCCGCGCACCGCGATGAAGAGTGGCCCCCGCTTGCCGCAACTAGAGAAAGTCCTCGCACAGAAACGACCCAACACAGCCAAAAATAAATAAATAAATAAATATATTTTTAAAAAAAGAGAGAGCATCATTAAAAAAAAAAAAAAAGTAGCCCCTGCTCACCGCAACTAGAGAAAGCCAGTGCACAGCAACAAAGACCCAACACAGCCAAAAATAAATTAATTTAAAAAAATAATAATAATATAAAACAGTTATTTTACCAGCAGAAATGTGTTTATTCAGAAATAGCAGAGAATTATAAATCAGAACAAGCAAGCAATGGCAAAAACCATAGGCAAGTCCAACAAAGGAGAGAGATGTTATTTTATAGAGAAAAGGGAGGAAGTCAGGAGGCATTATTTTGAAAGAAAGTCTATTGGAGAAAAGTGAGAGTTTAGGGTAATGAGGGTTTTTCATTGGTGGAGTTGCTGGGGTACTAGGTTTCTTGTAGGAGATGCGATGTACATCTTTTCCTGTTGGGGCCTGTAACTGATGATTCTTCCCTGTTGATGATTCTTCTGTTGGGGTTTATAATTGACAATTCTTCCTGTAGTTGATGTCCAGTGGTATTTCCTGAGAGCTCCCCTTCTGGCCTCTTGACCACATATTAGTGAGGTTTCCCTTTATCAATGTTCACAAATTCGTTCTTTATGACCTCCTTGTCTCACCCCCCTCTCTGCCTTTAAAAACTTTTCATTTTCTGTAGCCCTTTGGAACTCCTTTCTAATCGCTAGATGGGATGGTCTCTGATACATGAATCATTCAATAGAGCCAATTAGATCTTCAAATTTAATCAGCTGAATTTTGTTTTTTGCCACTAGTTAGCAAAGTTTGTTATGCAAATTCCTCTTGTGCTGCCTCCAGGCTAATAAGGGTCTAAAGTTTTCTCTGGTGATTAATTTTTGTCCTTTGTAAATTTACGTCCTGCTTTTAGGCAAATAAGGGGAGAACACAGTGCCTTTCTTGCATTAACTGCTTCTTAATTTCCTTTAGTTCAAAATAAATATGTCAAAAAGGCATATTTTTGGGTGAAATGAAAAGGAGGTCATGTTTCAGGGATGGAGTCAGATTCTCACAAAGAAACTAAATAAATGATCAATAGGAATGGGCAAAAGACCTAAATAGACATTTCTCCAAAGGAAAAAAAAAATTGGGCTGGCCAAAAAATTCGTTCGGTATTTTCCGTAAGATGGCTCTAATAGTGCTTAGTTGTCTTTAGCTTGATTTGAAACAATTTTGTTAGATTGTATCATGAGAGCTGTCGTATCAGAGTGCATTTTAAAAAAAAATCAAAATTGGTGAATTTTTTTGCAGCCATTTTAATATTGAAGATGGAAGGAAAAAAAACAACATTTTTGGCATATTATGCTTTATTATTTCAAGAAAGGTAAAAACGCAAATGAAGTACAAAAAGGAAAGATGTGTGCAGTGTATGGAGAAAGTGCTGTGACTGATCAAATGTGTCAAAAGTGATTTGCAAAGTTTCGTGCTGGAGATTTCTCGCTGGATGATGTTCCATGATCAGGTAGACCACTCAAACGTGATAGCGATCAAACTGAGATATTGAGAACAATCAACATTATACCATGCAGGAGATAGCTGACATACTCGAAATATCCAAATCAAGTGTTGAAAGTCATTTGCACCAGCTTGGTTATGTTAATCGCTTTGATGTTTGGGTTCCACATAAGTTAAATGAAAAAAACCTTCTTGACCATATTTCCTCACGTGATTCTCTACTGAAATGTAATGAAAACATTCTGTTTTAAAAACAAATTGTGATGGGCAATGAAAAGTGGATACTGTATAATAATGTGGAATGGAAGAGATCATGGGGCAAGCAAAATGAACCACCACCAACCACACCAAAGGCCGTTCTTTGTCCAAAGAATGTGACGTGCATATGGTGGGATTGGAAGGGAGTCCTCTATTATGAGCACCTTCCAGAAAACCAAATGATTACTTCCAACAAGTACTGCTCCCAGTTAGACCAACTGAAAGCAGCACTCGAAGAAAGCGTACGGAATTAGTCAACAGAAAACACATAATCTTCCATCAGGATAACACAAGACCACATGTTTCTTTGATGACCAGGCAGAAACTGTTATAGCCTGGCTGGGAAGTTCTGATTCATCTGCCATATTTACCAGACATTGAAACTTTGGATTTCCATTTATTTCAGTCTTTACAAAATTCTCTTAATGGAAAAAAATTCAGTTCCCTGGAAGACTGTAAAAAGCACCTGGAACAGTTCTTTGCTCAAAAAGATAAAAAGTTTTGGGAAGGTGGAATTATGAAGTTGCCTGAAAAATGGCAGAAGGTAGTGGAACAAAAGGGTGAATACACTGTTCAATAAAGTTCCTGAAATAAAGTTCTTGAAAATGAAAAATGTCCTTTATTTTTATTTAAAAACCAAAGGAATTCTTGGCCAACCCAATACACATGGCCAATAGACAAATGAAAAGATGCTCAACAACCTTAGTTATGAGAGAAATACAAATCAAAACTACAATGAGGTACCACCTCACACCAGTCAGAATGACCATCATTAAAATGTCTACAAATAATAAATGCTGGAGAGGGTGTAGAGAAAAGGGAACCCTCCTACACTGTTGGTGGGAATGTAAGTTGGTGCAGCCACAATGGAAAACAGTATGGCAGTTCCTGAAAAAACTAAAAATAGAACTACTATATGATCCTGCAATCCCACTCCTGGGGCATATATCCAGACAAAACTATAGTTCAAAAAGATACATGCACCCCTATGTTCACAGCAGCATTATTCACAATAGTCAAGACATGGAAACAACCTAAATGTCCATCGACAGATGAATGGATAAAGAAGATGTGGTACGTATATACAATGGAATACTACTCAGCCATAAAAAAGAATGAAATAATGCCATTTGCAGCAACATGGATGGACCTAGAGATTATCATACTAAGTAAATCAGAAAGAGAAAGGCAAATACCATATGCTGTCACTTATATGTGGAATCTAAAATATGACACAACTGAACCTATCTATGAAAGAGAAAAAGACTACCAGACATAGAGAACAGACTTGTTGCTGCCAAGGGAGAGGGGGGATGGGGGAAGGAAGGAGTGTGAGTTCGGGATTATCAGATGCAAACAATTATATATAGACTGGATAAATAACAAGGTCCTACTGTATAGCACAGGGAACTATATCCAATATCCTGTAATAAACCATAATGGAAAAGAATATGAAAAATAATGTATATATATGTATAACTGAATCACTGTCCTGAACAGCAGAAATTAACACAACACTGTAAATCAACTATACTTCAATTTAAAATAAATAAATAAATGGACTTTCCTGGTGGTGCAGTGGTTAAGACTCCATGCTCTCAATGCAGAAGGCAAGGGGTTCGATCCCTGGTCAGAGAACTAAGATCCCGCATCAATCAATCAATCAATCAAGAAAATGTAAAACGGTCCTAAGGATTCTGAAGTAAAGCAAAAATAAAACAGAGGAGACTAGAGAGTTTGGGGCAATTCCCCCTCCCCTGCCCCCACACCTCGCGACTTGTGGGATCTTAGTTCCCCGACTAGGGATTGAACCTGGGCCCTTGGCAGTGAGAGTACGGAGTCCTAACCACTGGACCACCAGGGAATTCCCTGGGGTAACTTTAGAAGAGGCAGCCTGGGAAGTCTGGGAAGAGGAGGGAATACAAGAATGAGTCTAGAGTGAAGTGAGGAAGGAAGCCATGTGGATGACAAATGAATAAAATATTCAAGTCCTGACAGTGATACGGCTACAGTGAGAGAAACACAGGGCTTCCTGGGCATTTACATCCAAAGGGACATTTCTACATACTATCATGACTGAAAAATTTAATTGATCCACTTTCCAAATATAATTGTCTTCAACAGGAAAATAGATTATTAGAATCCAGTTCCTCTTGCTGTTAAACACATGGCAACTACAAAGATAAATCTAGTGATGTTCTCAGTTCCCGGCCTGTCCTGCAACCTTCTCTGATCTAGCAGAGGAGTGGTCATTCTCAAAATTCTTCTCTTGCCCATCTTTGCCCACAAGCTCAACTCTTCCTCTGCCCAGGCCCTTAGCTGTGTAGAGGTTAGGTGTCCCACCCACCAGCAGACAGCAGCCTCCAAACAAGTCAGGGCCTGACAACCAACTAGTCTATGGGCCAGCCATGCCCACCAGACTGCCCAAAATATTCTATTTCTTTTTTCTTTAAAAAAATTTTATTTATTTATTTATTTATTTGGCTGCATAGGGTCTTAGTTGTGGCACGCAGGATCTTCGTTGCAGCGTGTGGGATCTTTAGTTGCATCGTGCAAACTCTTAGTTGTGTCATGCATGCGGGATCTAGTTCCCTGACCAGGGATCCTGGGCTCCCTACACTGGGAGCTCGGAGTCTTAACCACTGAACCACCAGGGAAGTCCCTCTATTTCTTTCTTAGACTGACTATCAGTTTTTCATCGACATTATCTAATTGCTTTTTACATGCCAGTAGAATGCCTGTTACATGCCTGTAGCAAAATATATAATGCAAGGACTTCCCTGGTGGCACAATGGTTAAGAATCTGCCTGCCAATGCAGGGGACACGGGTTTGAGCCCTGGTCCAGGAAGATCCCACACGCAGCAGGGCAACTAAGCCCTTGTGCCACAACTACTGAGCCTGCGCTCTAGAGCCTGCGAGTCACAACTACTGAAGCCCATGCGTCACAACTGCTGAAGGCCCCGCGCCTAGAGCCTGTGCATCACAACGAGAAGCCACCACAATGAGAAGCCTGTGCACTGCAACAACGAGTAACCCCCGCTCGCGGCAGCTAGAGAAAGCCCACATGCAGCAACAAAGACCCGACGCAACCAAAAATAAATTAATTAATTAATTTAAAATATATATATATACATACAATGCAAGAGGCTTCAAATTTTAAAAAGAGTTTATTTGGAGTCTTAAGACTTGCAATTCAGGAGACACAGATACAGGTAACCCCTAAAGAGTGTTCAGGGAAGAAAAAGAGTCAGGGGCTTATAAAGCAAAAAGCCCTGAGGTTGTTAAAGTTGCCTGGTTGAGAATTGTAATTGACTCTCACTCAGAAAATATTTGTCCTTAAGGAATCACGAGTTATTTTATGGTAAGGGTCAGATAAATAGCTTGAGTTTCTGACAGGTGTTCTCTATGACTTCATCAGGTCAAAAGGTCAGAGTCCATCCAGGTGAGACATGCATAACTCACACTCCCTAAACATGCTACCCCCAAGTGCAGCACTTTGACATATTAAATATCTTAATAAGAAACAGACATATATGTATAACCGAGACAGGAAGACAAGAGTGTGGCCATCTTGGAAAAGGACGGGGGGATGGCCTTGAGCAAACAGACCCAACACCTGAAGACTTCAGGTTTTTTGGGGGTTTTCTGGGGGGAGGCTTCACCACGCCGCCTTCGGAACCCGGGCCCCCTGAAGTGGAAGTGCGGAGTCTTAACCACTGGACTGCCAGGGAATTCCCCAAGGCTCTGGTCTTTGAGTCAATAACCAGAGACCCATAGGACTAAAAGATTAGCTCTATCTCTGTTCCACTGATGTATATACATAGTTTTCAAAGGACAAAATCGGGGCTGTAAATCCGCCACGTAAGATATAAAGGCCTGACACACATTCCTAAATTGTTTTTGCAGGAAGCAGACCCGGCCCCGCCCCCCACTCAGGCACTCAGGATACTGGCCCTGGGTAGTTAAGGTGCAGATTAAGGGAATGATTTCAATGGGCCCCGACTCTTGCATATTCCCATATATAGAAAAGCGCTAAATTCCTTAACTTGAGATATCTGCTTTTCTTTATTTTTTTAATTTATTTTTGGCTGTGTTGGGTCTTCACTGCTGCACGAGGACTTTCTGTAGTTGCGCCGAGCGGGGGCTGCTCTATCGTTGCGGACGCACGGGTTTCTCATTGCGGTGGCTTCTCTTGTTCTGGAGTACGGGTTCTAGGTGCACAGGCTTCAGTAGTTGTGGCACGCGGGGTCTAGAGCGCAGGCTCAGTAGTTGGGGCGCACGGGCTTAGTCGCTCCGCGGCAAGTGGGATCTTCCCGGACCAGGGCTCGAACCCGAGTCCCCTGCATTGGCAGGTGGATTCTTAACCACTGCGCCACCAGGGAAGTCTGCTTTTCTTTAATTAACAGTAATCTTTTGATGTTCCGACTACATGGTCTTTGTTGCAAAAACTCCTCTAGATCCTGGCTCCTCCCTGACCTCTTCAACTATCTGAGAGGCTGCCTCCCGGGCTTGAAATCCTCAGAAAACCCGCCAAATAAAACAGAATTCTCAACTTTTAGGTCGTGCATTTTTTTTCAGACAACATGCGTGTGAAGAGCCCTCTGCTTTTCATTTAGTTCTCTTTAAGACCAGTTTCTTGGTAAGCCGACTGTGTGCTGGGCTCAAGGTGGAGGCGGACGCAGCCTTTGGACATAATGAAATTGTGTCTGAGAGAAACGCCTCCCATGGGAGAGGCCCTTGGAGCTGACAGACGATGGCGCCCCCTTGAGGACTGTGCAGGCAGACGGTGAGTGCTCTGGGATTCAGAGGAATGAGGGAAAACGGTCATGGTTAGAATTCAAACAACTCAAAAAGCAGCAGCAGCAGCAGCAGCTGAGCCTCCCTGGTCCTTGCTGTCTGCCACCAGCCCTGGTGGGGCATGAAGCGCTTCACGTGCCCTGATAAAATGTTTAAACCCAGCTCTGGGGTCAGTCTTGGGAGTTTGTATTCAACCTCTAGACCCCAAAACTTTCCTGCTGTGTGACCTTGGGAAAGTGTTGGGCTGCATCCAGCAGTCCTGCAAGCCCTGTACTTGCCCAGCCTCAAGACTGAGGAATGCCTGAGGTCAGCGGCAGAGACATCGATGGTCTAATAGGTGGGGGGAATCTCACCCACCTGAAGCAAAAAGTTCTTGGAGCCACACCCCACTGTGTGCAGCAGATGACGGGCAGGACAGGGCAGCTGTCTTCGCTACCAGGTGTCGACTAAAAAAATACATACAACCTAAAAGTTGAGAGTTATGTTTTATTCAGTGGAAATTTTTCGAACTTGAAGCCCGGGTGGCAGCATCTCAAGTAACCTTGAGAGAACTGCTCCGAGGAGGTGAGGGGGGAGCCAGGATATACAGGAGTTTTGCAACAAAGGGCAGGTGGTAGGAACAAAAGATTTCTGTTAATAAAAGAAAACTAGGGACTTCCCTGGTGGCACAGTGGTTAAGAATCCGCCTGCCAATGCAGGGGACACAGGTTCGAGCCCTGGTCCGGGAAGATCCCACATGCTGAAGAGCAACTAAGCCTGTGCGCCACAACTACTGAGCCCACATGCCGCAACTACTGAAGCCCTCGCGCCTAGAGCCCGTGCTCTGCAACAAGAGAAGCCACCGCAATGAGAAGCCCACACATTGCAAGGAAAAGTAGCCCCCGCTCGCCGCAACTAGAGGAAGCCCGCGCGCAGCAACGAAGACCCAACGCAGCCATAAATAAATAAATATACTTTAAAATAAAAATTAAAAAAAGAAAAGAAAATTAGAAATCTCAAGTTAAGGAATGTAGTGCTTTTCTGTGTATGGGAAGATGCAAGAGTCTGGGCTCACTGCAATCATTCCTTTGATATGCACCTTAGTTACCCAAGGCCAGTGTCCTGTGTTTTCTCACCCTGAGTTCCCTCAGGGCTCACCGCGGGCAGTGGATGCAGTCTGATGGCTGCTAGATGTCAGGTATTCTCTGTTTCCTTCCTGAGTTCCCTCGGGGCTCACCAGCTCACCATAGGCTGTGGCTGCAATCACTGATGACTGTGACATCCTTTGTTTACTGACATGGCAGGAAATATTCCATTTCTCACAGGGAAGAGGGAGGTTGCCTGTTCCAGGAAGAACTGACATCAGGTTGGCTCACCTGTTGCCAGGAAAACTGGCAGAGGAGCACTCCCCTCACAGTCCCTTTAATAAACTGTCACAGTGGAGATAGTCCTAATCTAAAGATTAGAACAAGGACTTCCCTGTGGTCCAGTGGTTAAGACTCCGCACTTTCACTCTCGTGGTCCTGGTCGGGGAACTAAGATCCTGCGATCTGAGGTGATGGGGTGTGGGGTGGGGGGAGTAGGTAGGCATTTACTGATTAGGCTTTATGATTAAGAGGGAGGTCAGTCAGGTGAGTGGGGTGTAAGTGAGACAGGGACTGATCGGGCAGGGGATGTACAGAGAGCAAGAGAGCAGCCATACGGCTGGGCCTGAT
This sequence comes from Balaenoptera physalus, assembly GCF_965194825.1. Taxonomy (NCBI): domain Eukaryota; kingdom Metazoa; phylum Chordata; class Mammalia; order Artiodactyla; family Balaenopteridae; genus Balaenoptera; species Balaenoptera physalus. Next base: position 980,513 of record NC_138900.1, read on the forward strand.
CATATAGGAAAACACTTCACTTCTCTGACCGTGCATTTCCCCCAGAAATCTGCTTCTCCAGGTAGGTTGCTGTGAGAAATGTTCATAATGAAACCGAGCAGGACCCTGCAGGGCCCTCTGAGGTACAAAACCCCTCCTTACGTTCGTTGGATTCCCTGGTGGTCCAGTGGTTAAGACTCCATGCTTCCACTGCAGGGGGCACGGGTTCGAACCCTGGTCGGGGCAACTAGAATCCTACATGCCTTGTGGCTAAAAAAAAGAAAAAAGAAAAAAAGCTTCAGCCTCCTAGACCTTTTCTGAGTTCCAAAGGGCATATCCATACAGTCACTAATTAGGGAAGGGAGGGAATGCAGAAACAAAGGAGGAGCGGTCAAGAAAACAATAGCGCAGGAATAAAGCAGGGTCCTGGTTCCACCTCAAGGGATATACATAACAATATATTTTTGAGTTCTTCTGCAGGATCTGAGGCCCCCACCCATGTGGAGGATGGTAGCTTCTGGCTGAACACAAGCACATGGACCCCAGACTGGCTGGAACCAGAAGGCTGATGACTGAGATTCCTGAAAGACCACCCTGTTACCTTATCACCAACCAATCAGAGGAGGGTTACACACCCTGCAGCCCACCCCCGGATTTTGCCTATAAAAACTCTTCCCAGAAAACCATTGCGGAATTTGGGCTTTTTAAGTAAGTGTTTCTGCAAACTTTATTGATCCTTCTGATCTCGGGTGGCCTCGGCCTGCAGCGGCTTGAAGCAGGATTTCCCTTCCCCGGCCAGAGAATGAATTCAGTTAGGCTGTAGCAGCGAGAGCGTTGAATCTTAGCCACTAGACCAGTGGCCAGCGACAAGGCCCTCAGAAGGAAGCCCCTTTTCTTGTCATTTTAGCAAAGTTATACTGTAACAAACTTTTAAACCAGGCACCCGCATGCTCTACTAATCTCCGGCCCAAGCACACCTTTCAAGTCTTTTAATCACAGAATACCTTGCCTAACTTGTCATTTCTTTCTGTAGATCAAAGAAGCAGAAATGAAAAATAAGTAATTAACAGATGACCAGATCTCTTCCCTAGCTTCCCCTTCAATGATCTCACAAACAAACTGTGTGAACAAGATAACATCTAGGGGAAGATCACAAGAAGTCCACGAGCCTGCATGCAGTGGAGGATGGCAAGGACTCTGATCCGCCATCTTGAAACCGTGCACCTCAGATTGGGACTTGAACCCACGTGCCGGGACTCGAGCCTGGCCAAGACCCTGATTGGGACTTGAACCCAAGTGCTGGAACTTGAACCTGGCCAAAACCCACAGTCTTCCAACTGAGATCGCACACCTGGCTTCAGGACTTAATGAAGCTCAGGTTCTTGATGTCTAATCGCAGAAAGAATTAAGTGATAGACAAAGTGATAGGTAAGAGGTGGATTTATTTAGAGAGAAACACACTTCACAGACAGAGCGTGGGCCATCTCAGAAGGTGAGAAAGGCACGAGGGTGTGGGGTTGTCAGTTTTTATAGTGGTGGGTAATTTCTCATAGGATAATGAGTGGGAGAAGTATTCCATCTATTTTGGGAAGGGGCAGGAATTTCCAGGAATTGGGCCACCGCCCAATTTTTGATCCTTATTGTCGCCTTAGAACTGTCATGGCACCTATGGGTGTGTCATTTAGCTCACTCATGTGTTACAATGAGCATATAATGAAGCTCATGGTCTAGGGGAAGTCAACTTGTCCACCATCTTGGACCCATTTGGTTCTAATCCATTTATGTCATGTCCTCGGGCTATGTCATCCTTTCAAACGTTGTGCCCTGCCCCCTTCCCTCTTGTTGCAATCTCAATGATTAACTGAGATGACTTCCCTCCTTTCCTTTAAAACTTTCATGGCCGAGCAGAATCTCTAGAGGTGTTTTTTGGGGGACGCTGAGTCCACCATCTCCCCAGATTGTCAGCATTCTGATTAAAGGCACCTTTCTTTTCTATGGCCATTTGTGAGTATGTAATTGAGTTTGTAAGCTGCGAGCAGCGAGACCTCCATTGGATAACAGCAGGTGGAGGCTCCACGTCCCCAAGCCCAGCCAGGCCTCCGTATAGGTGCAGCCCAGAGAAGGCACAGAGACTCTGGGAGGAGGCACAGTGCCCCTCACTCCTGATATCCCCCAAGTTGAGGAGGTCTGGCAGCGATTAGAGCAGAGTGATGGAAAGCGCTCTTGGAGTGGGGGGCCTGAGGAGTATTTCCCGGGACAGACCTGAGCTGTAGATGCCCAGAGTGCTCCCCTTAGTCATTCCCTGTCCCCCCAGGACACCGCCGGCAAGCTAGCACTAGGGCGACCATGCCCCACAGTAATTGCGTTGTCGGGGCAGGGTGGGGATGTGGGTGTGGCCAGTGCATCCTCTCCTTACCTGCTCTCGGAGCCCTGGGATCAGGCCCCCCCATCCTCTCCATTTTGCACAGGAAGAAACCGAGGCTCAGAGAGGGGGTTTCTCTTGCCTGTGCTAAGTAAATGCCCAAGACAAAGTCGGATGACCAGTGTCCTCAGGACAACAAAGTAGACTGAGAAGATCTTAGAGTCTGGGGTGACTTCCCAGGGGGCAATCAGAGGACTGTCAGGAAAGGACACAAGTCAGTCTGGGATGAAGTGAGGGAGCCACGTGGATTACAAATGAATAAAAAGAAAATTCTGGGAGTTCCCTGGCAGTCCAGTGGTTAGGACTTGGCGCTTTTACTGCCTTGGGCCTGGGTTAAATCCCTGGTCTGGGAACTAATATCCTGCACACCATGCGGTTTGGCCAAAAAAACCCAAAAACAAACAAAAAAATCTTACAGTGATCAGGGCTGTGGTGAGGGTAAACAGGGTCACAGCTAGAGTAGCCCCAAGCCTTATTTGGGTTTCCATAGGAAGAGATACAATGCTCCTACACATAATCACTATTAAATATTTTAATGAATTCATTTTTCAATTATAAATAAATATCTTAAAGAGGAAACTGGATTCACAACTGTAAGGGGTAAGCCAGCTCCACTTGGAATAAACAGAGGGCAACCCACCTGCAGAGAAAAATCCAGTGACCTTCTTGGTTCCTTTCTGCAAAGGAACCCTCTGTTTATGAAACTGTGGGCCTCAGATTGGGACCTGAACCCACGTTCTTTTAACTGAGATAACACACCTGGTCTCAGGACTTAACGAAGCTCAGGTTCTTGATGTCTTGTCACAGAAAGAATTCAGTGAGAGACAAAGTGATGGGTAAGAAGTGGGTTTATTGGGGGGGCTTCCTTGGTGGTACAGTGGTTAAGAATCCACCTGCTGGGCTTCCCTGGTGGTGCAGTGCTTGAGAATCCGCCTGCCAATGCAGGGGACACGGGTTCGAGCCCTGGTCTGGGAAGATCCCACATGCTGCGGAGCAACTGGGCCCGTGAACCACAACTACTGAGCCTGCGCGTCTGGAGCCTATGCTCCGCAACAAAAGAGGCTGCGATAGTGAGAGGTCCGCGCACCGCGATGAAGAGTGACTCCCGCTTGCCACAACTAGAGAAAGCCCTCGCACAGAAATGAAGACCCAACAGAGCCAAAAATAAATAAATTAATTAATTTTTAAAAAAATAGAAAAAAAGAATCCGCCTGCCAATGCAGGGGACACGGGTTTGAGCCCTGGTCCAGGAGGATCCCGCATGCCGTGGAGCAACTAAGTCCGTGAGCCACAACTACTGAGCCCGCATGCCACAACTACTGAAGCCCGTGCACCTAGAGCCCGTGCTCCACAACAAGAGAAGCCACTGCAATGAGAGGCCCATGCACCGCAATGAAGAGTGGCTCTTACTCGCCGCAACTAGAGGAAGCCCGTGCATAGCAACGAAGACCAAACACAGCCAAAAATAAATAAATTAATAAATTAATTTAAAATATATATATATTTTTAAAAAAGAAGTGGATTTATTTAGAGAGAAACACATTCCACAGACAGAGTGTGGACCATCTCAGAAGGCAAGAGCGGCACCAGGGTATGGGGTTGTCAGTTTTTATAGGAGTGGGTAATTTCATAGGCTAATGAGTGGGAAGAGTATTCCAGCTATTTTGGGGAAGGGGTAGGAATTTCTAGGAATTGGGCCACCACCCACTTTTTGGCCTTTTATGGTTGGTCTGGGATCTGTCATGGTGACTGTGGGTGTGTCAATTAGTGTGCTGATGTGTTACAGTGAGTATATACTGATGCTCAAGGTCTGGTGGAAGTCAACTCATCTGCCATCTTGGATTTATTTGGTTCTAACCAGTTTGGGTCATGGCCTTGAGCTATGTCATTCTTTTAAAGGTTGTGCCCTGCCCCCTTCTCTCCCTTTTCATTTAGAAGCAGAAACTCCCCAAACGTGTTAGTCTGGACTTGTAGCTGACTCTCCACCTCAGTCGAATGCACAGGAGGTTACCAGTGGGAATCCACCTTTGTATTGTTGAACTCTGCATATAATCACTGAGCTTGGAGCTGGGTGGAGGCCAGGCACTCATTCTATTTATGATTTAAGTACCTGTGTGATGTGTGTGATGCCAAGTAGAGTCAGACAGGCAGCTGGTGTGTCAGGGAGACGTGTCAACTGTGCATTTAACCTGCAAAATCCAAGCATATTGGCTAAGCAGAGGGTGTGAGAGAAAGAGCTGGTTTTTTTTTTTTTTTAACTTATTTATCTTACTTGCTGATTCCAATAAACTCTACCCCGGGGGTCCAGGTATTAAAGTCAGAGCAGTCACAAAACCAAGCATTTCAGAAAACATGGACATTCAAGATCTTTTGTATTGCTAATGGTGCTACAATGGGTAAAAACCACTTTGAAAAAGTTTGCCGCTGGGTATTGGAAAAATACTTGTGTTTCTCCTTTACTCTCACTCTACTGCCATACTCAACACTATTTTTTTTCATTGAAGTGTAGTTGATTTACCATATTATATGTTTCAGGTATGATTCAATACAATAGTAATTCAAGATTTTTATAGATTATACTCTATTTAAAGTTATTAGAAAATAATGGCTATATTTCCCTGTGCTGTACAATAGATCATTGTTGCTTATTTCTTTTATACATAGTAGTTTGTATCTATTAGTCTCCTTCCCATATTGTGTCCCTCTCCCCTTCCTTCTCCCCACCGGTAACCACTAGTTTGTTCTCTATATCTGTGAGTCTGTTTCTATTTTATCATATACATTCACTTATTTCTTTTTTTTAGATTCCACATATAAGTGATAACATAGAGTATGTATCTTTGTCTGATTTATTTCACTAAGCATAATACTCTAGTTCCATCCATATTGTTGCGAATGTCAGAATTTCCGTCTTTTTTATGACTAATATTCCATTGTATATATATACCACATCGTCTTTATCCATTCATCTGTTGATGGCACGTAGGTTGCTTCCATAACTTGGCTATTGTAAATAGTGCTGCTATTAACATTGGGGTGCGTGTGTCTTTTTGAAGTAACCACACTCAACACTTCTGACATCAGAAGTGTGGCTGTTTTCTCACACCAACCAATTGTCTGTGGCACCAACTGGGTGTTCTACAATTCAGTGAATTCTGACACTAATTCGGGTTAGTGAAAATCCCTCAGGTTAAGGGCTCAGTCCCATATGATTGCCCCCCACTTCAGAGGCCAATTGCAGATAGTGGGTACCCATGTTACCCACAACTTCTGTCTGATTTGGCTGCAAATCAGAGGTTCCCCTAACTGCCCTCTTCGAATTGGATTATTCACTAGAACGGTTCACAGAATTTAGGGAAATACTCACTTACTTAAACAGTTTATTATATTTTAAAGGGTATGATAAAGGGTACAGATGAACAGCCAGACAGAGTTACAGAGGGAGAGATCAGGAAGGGTCCCGAGCACAGGAGCTTCTGTCCCTGTAGAGTAGGGGCATGCCACCCTCCTGGCACATGGATGTGTTCTGCAACCTGGAAGATCTCCAAGTCCTGAACTTAAGAATGCATGATCCATTATTAACTCAATCTCCAGTTCTTCTCCACTTCCAGGGATGCAGGGGTGCGGTGGGGCTGAAAGTTCCAAGCTTCTAATCATAGTTCGGTCTTTCTGGTGATCAGTCCCCATCCTGAAGCCATCCAGGAGCCCACCAAGCATCACCTCATTTAAAGCCAAAGACACTCCTTTCATCCAGGAAATTTAAAAGGATTTAGGTGCTTTGTGTCAGAAGCCAGGGTCCAAGATCAAACTTTAGAACAAAAGATGCTCCCAGAGGAATTCCCTGGAGGTCCAGTGGTAAGCGTCCACTCTTTCACTGCTGTGGGTGCGGGTTCGAGCCTTGGTCAGGAAACTACCATCCGACAAGCTCCGTGTCGCAGCCAAAAACAAAAACAAACAAAAAGCTCCTAGTGCTTTTCTCTCTTAGGAAAATACAAGGGTTTTGGGGGCGCTGTGCTGGGGAACCGGGCAGAGTCCAATATATATATTTATTTGCTGTTATTTCACAACCCATCTCCCAGAGGTCTTTCCAAAGAAAAGCCTTCTATCATACCAAGATTTGCAAGAATATTCACCATAGTAAAATACCTGGAGACAGCCCAGGAAAGAGGATGGATGAATGGGCTTCTCCACATAGTGGAGCATTATCCCAGCCCGATAGCAAGGGAATCAGAGAAGTGTCACAATTTACCCCACAGAATGCCCCTGTTCCAGGATTCAGGCCATTTCTACAGGGCACCTTCTAGTTTCTTAATGATACTGAACCCTAATTTCCTATTGGAAGCCAGATCACAAATGTGTTCGCAATAACTAGCATGTGAGCTTTTGCCTCGACTGTACACAGAATCCGTTTTCTCCAAACTGCTCTTTCAAACTGGTTTTGCATATAAGCCTTCCCTACCCCCACACGCTCCATCTACTGGAAGAAGTGCATGGAAAACATTGGACTTTTCTGGTATTTGTTAATAAAATTGCACTCTGCAACTTTCAGTCCCCAGTCTTCTTTTAGGTCCAGTTTAGCTATTAAATTGCCAGTAAATTAAATGATTATATATTATTTAAATACGAAGGGTCCCTTTCTTCAGTTAAGGCCTCTTTCCAAGTTTCCATCTCCGCTCCCCACCTTTTTAGGTGCCTGTGGCTGCACTAGAGATAAAGGGTGTGGACAGAGGACAGGGCAGCAGGCAGGGAAAGTCTCGTTGGACCACTGAGCTTGGAACTCATTGTCTTATTGTAACCGAAAGTGGGGTCTGGCTGCTCGCCACTCAAAAGCCAATAAAGAGGTCAGGTTGGTGGAAAGGGAACTGCTTTATTTTGGATGCCGGCAACCGGGGGATGGGGAGGGTGGACGCCTGTCCTAAGGCTGACTCCACCCCCACCCCCACCCCCACCCCCCGAGACAATCAGTGGGCAACAGCTTTTATAGACGGAGGGAGGGGACCACATGCAGAAACAGCACAGTCAGCTCTAACAGTCATCTTGAAATTGGTCATCTGTGCTCTGATCAGCGTTCTCTTGATTGTTTTAAGCACAGTTAGTCTTCAGGTTCAGGGTCCGTTCTTTCCCTATTTCTCTGAGGCTAATTCTCAGAATTGTGGCAGCTTATGTCATGGCTACAGCCTGGTCATCATGCTGTTAACTTCTTCCACCTGGTGGGGGTTTCAGTATCTACAAGACAGCTCAGGAAATGGCTCAGAGTATTATCTACAGTCTTTAAGGAGGAACTAAAGATCCTTGATTTTTGCTTAATGACTAAACAATTATTATTTGGTCTCCTTTGACTGTTTTCCTTTGTCTCTGCATTTTCTCACTTCTCTGATTAAACTTATTCTTTTGCTGAAGTTTTTCCACACACAAAAGCAGGCTGAGGACATGGGGGGACAAGGAGCATAGGGTCCTGCTCCGTTTCATTCTCACTTGGGGCATACGCCAAAATTTTAAAGAATAAACACCAAAATAACACATCCATTCATTTATTCAACAGATATTTATTGGTTATTTGAAATGTGCCAGATGCTTTTCTACGCACCTGAGATACTTTAGTGAACAAAACTGAGAAATTCCCTGCTCTTCATAAACTTACTTTTTCTTTTGGGGTGGGGGGTGAAACAATAAATGGAAAATACAATCAGGAAATTACATTCTTTTTTTTAAATTGTCTTTTAAAATTTATTTTCTTTCCTTTTTTAATTTTTCATCTTATTTAATTATTATTATTTTTGGCCGTGCTGCCAGGCATGTGGGATCTTAGTTCACCGACCAGGGATGGAACCTGTGCCCTCTGCAGTGGAAGCGAGAAGTCTTAACCACTGGACCGCCAGGGAAGTTGCCACTTTTTTTTTTTTTTAATTATTATTATTATTTTTTTTAACAAAATTTTTTAAAATTTGTATTTATTTATTTATTTATGGTTTGTGTTGGGTCTTCGTTTCTGTGCGAGGGCTTTCTCTAGTTGCGGCAAGCGGGGGCCACTCTTCATCGCGGTGCGTGGGCCTCTCACTATCGTGGCCTCTCTTGTTGCGGAGCACAGGCTCCAGACGCGCAGGCTCAGTAATTGTGGCTCATGGGCCTAGCTGCTCCGCGGCATGTGGGATCTTCCCAGACCAGGGCTCGAGCCCATGTCCCCTGCATTGGCAGGCAGATTCTCAACCACTGCACCACCAGGGAAGCCCTTTAATTATTTTTATAAAGTATATTCTATAGAGCAGTACTATGGAAATAAACATACGCACATACATTATTTCTATACATCACATTGGGGCCATAGCCAAGGAAGCATTTAGCGTGGAGGGAACACTTTTGAGGGCAATTTTCTGGTGAAACCTAAGGTGGCGGTGGTAGGTGGAGGACTGGCGGAAGCGTCTCGGGCAAAGGGAACATACATAGGGCTTCTCTCCCGTGTGGATTCTCTCGTGAGCCCGAAGGTTGGTTTTGTGGCTGAAGGCCATTTCACACATGCTGCACATGAAAGGCTTCTCTCCTGCATGAATCCTCTGATGCACATGTAGGTCTGATGCCTGGAAGAAGCCTTTGCCACACTCAGCACAAATATATGTCCTCTCATTATTGTGTCTTTTCTGGTGAACTTTTAACCGAGAGGAATACCTAAAGATCTTGGGACACGTCTCACATTTGTATACTTTTGGGGCTCCGTGGAATCTTTCTTGGTGTTCCCCACGTGCAGAGTTCCCCTCAGTGCTCTGGTGGGTAGAAACAGGCTCAAGGGTGACCTGGTCTGGCTTGAAGAGAAACCCTGGTTCCATCTCCACAAGGACATCTTGATAGGAGGGTCCTTTCAGGGACCCTTCCTGGGACCTGGAGGGGCCTGGACCTGCTCTTCTGGAGCTGAGTGGATTCTCCAAACAAACACCTCCTTCTTCAGGCCTCGGACTGTTCTCTTCTTGGATAATGAGTAGGAAAGGTATTTGATTGTTTGGACTAGCAATACGGTCATTTACTTGACATGTTTTCAAAGAAATGTTGCCACCATTTTCTTTACCTTCACTTTCTGTAGCGGGGGAAAAAGTGACTCAGTGAAGTTATACCCAAGAAAGAGTCCACACAGATCATCCCTCTGGTACCTGGGCTTTCCCCACTCACTTTGTCTTGTTTCCAGGGAAGTATCTTGAGGAGTCCAGAAAGGTGTCCCCATGTTCTCTCTTGCTGGAGTTCCTGTCGACAACTGTTTTGTGAAGTGAACAATGACTTCTCTTAAGGGCATATTCTCACAAAAGAGGGCTTCCTGTCCCTGCATGTGGACGTGGACCTGTGAACAAAGCCTGATTACTATCTATAATAACTTCTTTCTCTACTTCCAGGCAACTCCAACAGACTACTTATTCTTTACACTCCCATGCCCCTCACCCTGGGGGTCAGAACCCTCTACTTACTAAGCCAGGTGGCTTCATGCCATCATCGGTCAGATCTTCCATGAATTTCTCCAGGTTTCTGCCGCTTGCATTCCATTTCTCTTGTAAAGTGGACCTGTCACCGCAGCGGCCATTGATCATAAACTGTTCCAGGACCAAACGAGAAATTATTTCATCCTTGCTGTGTTTTTCTGGCTGCAGCCATGAGTGAAATAATTTATAGAGTCTTTGCAGCTCCTGCCTTGCACATGAGTTATTGCTGTTTTGAAATAAGCTCAGCTGAGTGCTCCGGAACTCAGAGATCCCCTCTCCCTCCTGGATGGCAGATCCTTGGCTGGGTTTAAGCTCTAGATTATCTGACCCAGGATCCTTCCTGGATGGTTCATCTTGAAAGGAGATTCTGAGGTCTAAAGCCATTCTTAACAAGAATTCTCAGAGAGCCGCAACTTCAGGGATTCAATCTCTGCTGACTTGTTTCTTGGGGGATCTCTTTCAACAACTGGTGGATGTTTAAGAACTGCAAACTAGAAGAGATATGTAATAAATTACAACACTAGTATAATTGAAAAGAAACAAACAAAATTCAGGTTCAGTTGAGTTCATGGATGAATTCTACTAGACATCTGGTGAATAAACAAATGGAGAAAAGCGCAACCTCATCAGTCATCCCAGAAATGCAAAATAAAACTACAACAATGTGCTACAATATACCTACCAGAATCACTAAAATAAAATAGAGTCAGCATTGACATGGGTTGGAGCACCTGGCACTCTCAGTCACTGCTGGTGAGTACTCACGTTGGAAATGCTTTGACTAATATGTGCTAAATCTGTATTTATGCATTCCCTGTGACTCATCAATTTTACTCCTCGGCATGTACTCAACGGAAGAATATACTCATGTGCAACAAAGGCATATACAATAATGTTTCTATCGACATAATTCATAATATTCCTATGCTGTAAATAATCTAAATGTCCAACATTCAATGGGACAGATTACAATTAATTGATGTAGAAGCATTTTTGATAGCAATGAGAAGAAATTCTTCATGCAATAACATGGAAATAATCGAGGCACCAAACAAAACATTTTGTTTCTTCTCGTTTATGTTCATTGAAAACCATATAAATACTATCAATATTATTTAGGATGTTGGTTAAAATTTTGGAAACAATAGTAGATCCTGGGATAGGTACATATGGAGGGCTCCATAGGAAGACCCCATCCCAGTTTGCCTGGGACTAAAGAGAGAGTTCCTGTGATGCTGTACTTCCAATTTTAGCTGACGATAGTCTACCTCTTGATCTTGGAGGCAGTTACACACGAGTGTTTCTCTGTAAAAATCCACCAATCTATATACTTTCACTTTTCCTTTTTTCTGTATGTGCGTTACATTTCAATTTAAATAGTTCAATTTTAAACAGTAAATAGCGTCTTAAGTTGTAATTGGACATGATTTAACTGAACGAAGGCGATCTAGTACAAAGATGTTCTTTCAGTCATTATAAGAAAACAAAATATTACAAACAATTGACAAGAAAGTGAATGAAATAGGACAGGCTGGAATCCATATACATGATTTCATCTTGTGCTAGAAACTCCTACATCAGACACAAACACCTGCAAAACCACCTCAGCTACACCCCGTGTCAGCCCAATGATACATTCCTCAGGAAATTTTCATTTTACTTTCACCTCTTTCTTTTTTCCAATTACCCTTCCTTATGAAAAACATTTGTCTTTGCTTCACTGATCTTATCAAAGTTATAATTTTATATTGATCTGTTTCTTTCTTTTTAAAAATAAATTTATTTATTTATTTTTGGCTGCGTTGTGTCTTTGTTGCTGCGCATGGGCTTTCTCTACTTGCGGCGAGCGGGGGCTACTCTTCATTGCGGTGCGCAGGTTTCTCATTGCGGTGTCTTCTCTTGTTGCGGAGCACGGGCTCTGGGCACGCGGGCTTCAGTAGTTGTGGCTCGTGGGCTCTAGAGCACAGGCTCAGTAGTTGTGGTGCACGGGTTTAGTCGCTCCACGGTATGTGGAATCTTCCCGGACCAGGGCTCTAACCCATGTTCCCTGCAGTGGCAGGAGGATTGTTAACCACTGCACCACCAGGGAAGTCCGTATTGAGCTGTTTGTATTGCCTATCCTTTTCTACTGGAGTGTAGGATTCAGAGGAGAAACTGAGTTTGTATTATTCAATATTGATTTGTGACTGCAAATCAATGATCTGGGCAACCACAGGGATACCCCTTGGGATGTCAAACAGATAAAAGATTTAATCCTCTTTCTACATCATTGCTCTATTTTTTTGTGTGTGTGTTTTTTTATATATAGTCAACATTTCAAAGACTTGTATTATTATTATTATTATTTTTGTCCGCACCACGCAGCTTGCAGGATCCTAGTTCCCCCAACCAGGGATCGAATCCGCACCCTTGGAAGTGAAAGCACGGAGTCTGGACCACCAGGGAATTCCCAGATTTTTTTTCTTTTTTCTTTTGGCTGCGCCACGCAGCATGTGGGATCTTAGTTCCCCGACCAGGGATGGAACCCGCGCCCCCTGCATTGGAAGCTGGAGTCTTAACCACTGGACTGCCAGGAAAGTCCCTGTATTTGTTGTTGTTTTCTTTTAAAGCAAACGTCGTGCCACAAAATCTGAAAATGTGGGTGTTTGTTGGGATATGTGGGCTCCCAAATACCTAATTAATTTCTGTTAACTGATGTCATGTTTTGTGTCAACCTCACCTGCTGATCTGATAAAACTAGCCACCCTGATCTCATCAATGAATGAGGCAAAGATGATTCTAGGCAAAACCCTATAGGAGAAAGTTGAACACATCCTTGCCTTCCCCTAATCCACTTATCACACCTATTTAGTCAACCTTTTTAAAATGCTAATCTGCTCAGGTCATGCTCCACTGCTCCACTTAATTCCCTCCATGGCTCCCTCTTGCTCTCACGGAAAAGCACTAAGTCCTTCGTGGTTCCACCAGGCTTTGCCTGGGCCTGTCCTCACCCTTCCCACCCCACCTTAGGTGCTGTGGCTGGTTATCTACACCCGGGTATACTGGTCTCTATTGTTTTTCTTTTTTCTGTATAATCCATACGTCCTCCTTCATCTGGGACTCCCCAGGAGTTCTCTCTCTCTCTTTTTTTTTTTTTTGGCCACACCACATGGCATGTGGGAGTTTAGCTCCCCAACAAGGGATCCAATCTGCGCCCCCTGCATTGGAAGTGTGGAGTCTTAACCACTGGACAGCCAGGGAAGTCCCATGGGTTCTCTTTCTGGACTACCCCAGGCACACACAGACCACTTGGTCACATTTGCAGACATGCACTCAATTTCACACAAACAAAGCCACGGAGCACTATTATGGCTAGGACCTTGGAATTCGAAATTGCCATATTTAGAATTTTCATCACAAGAAAAAGGGATGTAATGATGCATGCTGATGGATGTTAACTAGACTTACTGTGATCATTTCTCAATACATGCAAATATTGTATCATATGCAGTACATCTGAAATTAATACAATGTTATATGTCAATTATATCTCAATAAAAAACAAAACACAACAAAACCCCCCCAGACTGCCAACGTTCTCAACCTGGAGCCTGGCATTTACAAGCTGTGTGACCCCAGACACGTTAGCCATCAGGCCTCCATCCTTGTCATGGGGGCTCTGATCTCTAATGACACCCAGCTCAGAATTGCCATGAGAGCTAAAAGAATTGATACATATGAAGCATGTGGAGCATTCACTGGTAACTGACACACACTCTTTCATTTTCAGCCCCACCATCATCTCAATCGGCCATGGACCTCCACTGCCACAAGATGCAATAAAAATGAATTACTAGAACATAAAATTAACAAAAAGCAATGCCAAACTAACAGACTTTCCTAGGAGAAGTCTACTTCAGTCAGGCCAGATTTTGCACAGCCAGAGCAGCTGTCATAATCGACCACCCCCCATGCCTGAGAGACATCCATATCTTTGTACCTAGGAATTTTCTCCCCACAGCTATGCATAAATATACACGCATGCACACTCACACACACACACAAAATGGGAAACTCACCTCCTCCAGAAGACTGAACTTCAGACTGGGTAATCTTGAGCTGAAGGTTGAGGACTCTCTGTGTGACTCACTTTCTGAACTGGGTTCATCTGATGTGCCTTCCCAAGGCTCCTCCCTTTTATAGGATCAGGGACAATAATGCATTTAAAGACGTGATTGGATAAAGTGTGACTGTTGATGGAATCTCTGTTGGAATCCTCATCAGCTGCAGCTCCAGCTTTCCAGTATGGTGTTATATAACAGCCCTGGGCCTGGGGTAATAGGCCACAATCAAACACACATATTTCTGCAGTGAAATATAACAACATTCGCACTTAAGTGGGGATATAATATTTAATCTCACATCAGGTTTTGTCCTATGTGAGTCTTATACAAAGTTAACACTTTCCAATTTTCCAAGACATGTGGATTGCAAGTGAAGCAGAAAACAAGGCTAAGATTCTCTCCTTCTGGGAATTTCCTGGCGGTCCAGTGGTTAGGACTCTGCACTTTCACTGCTGAGGACCCAGGGAACTAAGATCCCTCAAGCCATGTGGCACAATGCGGGGGTGGGGGTGGGGGGGATTCTCTCCTCCTGTGCATCGGGGCTGATGAGTCAGAGGGTGCCCCAGGACCCCAAAGGAGAGGTTTCTAATCCAACAAATAAATCGTAGGGGCTGAAACCAAGATCATTTAGTGGGAAGGGAAATAGCAGTGCTTATTTTATGTAAAGAAAGCACATGATGTTTGATGGACTTGTGGGGACTGAGGAAGAGGAAGGGGTTAAAATGGGGAGAGGCTCCTGGTTTGAAAATGTGGTGGGAGGGGTGGGGTCTTACACTCACTAGGGGGAAAGCAGGAGGAAGAGATTTTAGGAAAACTCAACACTTCTGTTTCCTGACTTCTTGTGGAGTGAGTAACCACCTGGAAGATAAGAGAAGAGATAGGGAAGCAGATGGAATGTTTTTTGGAGAGAAGGGACTTTTGCAGCAGTCCTAACATTATCTGCTTTCAAGTTATATCCAGAATCAAACCACGTTTTAACCTGCACTGCCCAGGCCCCATCATCCTTCCCTTGGATTAATGAGGTCAGCTCCTAACTGGCTTCCCCTCCTCCCAGTAGTCTTCTTTCCTTTCTTTTCTTTTTTTCTGGCTGAGCCACAAAGCTTGCAGGATCTTAGTTCCTGACCAGGGATTGAAGCCAGAGCCACGGCAGTGAAAGCACGGAGTCCTAACCACTGGACTGCCAGGGAATTCCCACACAAGTCTTTCTATTCCCAAAGCAGCCATCATAGGGACCCTGTTATAACCGAGTCTGGACACGTGCCTCCTCTGCGGAAGCTCCCCAGTGGCTTCGAGTTACTCAGAGCAGGGCTCAGACTGCCTCTGGTAAAAAAAAACTTCGCCGCTCCCCGTGGCTTCACAGTTTCACAAAATTCAGTAAAACCAAATTATCAGGGACTTCCTTAGTGGTGCAGTGGTTAAGAATTCGCCTGCCAATGCAGGCGACACAGGTTCGAGGCCTGGTCCAGGAAGATCCCACATGCCGTGCAGCAACTAAGCCTGTGTGCCACAACTACCGAGCTTGCACTCTAGAGCCCATGAGCCACAACTACAGAGCTCACGCACCACAACTACTGAAGCCCGCATGCCTAGAGTCCATGCTTTGCAACAAGAGAAGCCACTGCCATGAGAAGACTGCACACTGCAACGAAGAGCAGCCCCCGATCAATGCAACTAAAGAAAGCCCGCGTGCAGTAACGAAGACCCAACGCAGCCAAAAATAAATAAATAAATAAATAAATAAATAAATAAATAAATATATATATATATATATATATATATATATATATATATATATATAGAAAAGCAAAAGAAAAGCGGTTTCATACTCGCTTCGGCAGCACATGTAATAAAATCGGAACGATACAGAGAAGATTAGCATGGTCCCTGCACAAGGATGACACACAAATTAGGGAAGTGTTCCATATTTTGTGCCCTTCCCCACCGTCCTGAAACCCTTTGCCAATTCACACACACACACACACACACACACACACACACACACACACACACACACACAGAAAAGCGGTTTCAGTTACCACCTACATGGCCTCAGTTCAGTAATTACCAGCTGTACCAGCTTCAGACTGTGGTGCTGGAACAGACCGTAATATCTGGCAAGAGGGTCTGAGGAGAGGTCAGGCAGATCAGCTGCCCCTGGGCTGTCAGGCCATCCCCTCTCATCCCGCAGACTTTTGGGATGACAGCTCAGGAGACGCCTCCATCCTGGCTAAGTTAAGATGAAAATAGATGAGCCTGGTCGCCTAGTGTGGTGAAAACTGGGCTCCCTTCCCTGGCCCATCTCCTCATTTCATACTCTTGCATCTGCCAGGGCATCTGGCCTGACCTTGGCCATTCCTCCATACACACACAGAGCAACTCATACATCCAGGGAAAAGCAACTAGATACAGAAGAATCGCAACCTCACAGAAATCATAGTAAGCAACATAAGTTATATAGTTTAAAGAATTGGAAGTACAAAGAAATTAAAATAAGAGGATAAAATAATCCAGGACATGAGGAAAGAAAAAAGCCACAGGAGCAAGAAGATATGCTTCAAAAAAATTGGGAAAATGTTAGTTATGGAAAACATTGATAAAGAAAGGACTGAGTAGAATACATAGGAGGATGGGGATATTTAAAGAATGAATCAGTGAGTCCGATGATCAGATTGAAGATGACATCTAAATGGCCAAGGGTAGGAGAATGAAACAGAAAGCATAAAAGAACAAAAGTTGTGATCCACCTGTGGGAAGGGATTTTCTCTGCTTTATGCCTCTGAAACAGTGGCTGACACCTATTGCTACTAAATACTAGTTGTGGGATACATAAAGAAAATGGAACTAGAAACACCAAGATCTGGATCCAAGTAGTCTCCAAAAGAGGGGGAAAATATGTGATGCCCGGGCAGGAGACATGGGGCTGTGGGGGGGAGGGTGGGGTTCAGCAGTCTAAGTCAGGAGCAGACATGAGATCCCTTTTTTTTCCCCCTAAATTATCCTTTTTTACTTTTTTAAAAACATCTTTATTGGAGTATAATTGCTTTACAATGTTGTGTTAGTTTCTGCTATATAACAAAGTGAATCAGCTATATGTATACAAATATCCCCATATCCCCTCCCTCTTGCGTCTCCCTCCCACCCTTCCTATCCCACCCCTCTAGGTCGTCACAAAGCACCGAGCTGATCTCCCTGTGCTATGCAGCTGCTTCCCACTAGCTGTCTGTTTTACATTTGGTAGTGTATATATGTCAGTACTACTCTTTCACTTCGTCCCAGCTTACCCTTCCCCCTCCCCGTGTCCTCAAGTCCATTCTCTACGTCTGCGTCTTTATTCCCAGACACGAGATCCTTGAGTTGCTGGACTCTGAAGGGCATGGCTGGAAGTAGCCAAAGTTTAGGGATGAGGCAGGACAACCCATGTGGGTGAGTCAGGGGACGAGAAGACAGAGGCACAGGTGACCGCTGTCGGGGGCACCATGAGGATGTTACCTGAGGGCATATGTATAGAGGCTGGCAAGAGTGGTAAAGAGGCCAGAATGCAAGAAGGCAAGGGTCCTGGGAATTCCCTGGAGGTCCAGTGGTTAGGACTCCACGCTCACTGCTGAGGGCGTGGGTTCAATCCCTGGTCGGGGAACTAAAATCACACACACACACACACACACACACACACGCACACACACACGCACGCACACAAAAATCCAAAAAAAAAGGCAAGATTCCTAATCAGGAAATGGCACAGCTCATTTAACTTGAGGGGGTGCGGCAGGGTCTCTCCCATCTCTCAGTGGCCCTTAATCTTGAGCCATTTAGTATAGCTCAGAGACGGTTACCGACTTGGGTTCTTGGATTTTTGCCTTTTTTTTTTTTTTTGGCTGCATTGGGTATTCATTGCTGCGTGTGGACTTTCTCTAGTTGCGGTGCGCAGGCTTATTGTGGTGGCTTCTCTTGCTGTGGAGCATGGCCTTTAGGCGCGTAGGCTTCAGTAGTTATGGCACGTGGGCTCAGTAGTTGTGGCTCGCGGGCTCTAGAGCACAGGCTCAGTAGTTGTGACAGGCTTAGTTGCTCTACCGCATGTGGGATCTTCCCGGACCAGGGTTGGAACCAATGTCCCCTGCATTGGCAGGCAGATTCTTAGCCACTGCGCCATCAGGGAAATCCCTCTTGGATTTCTTTAATCAATAGATATTGGTTAAGAGGCCAGGGACTTCCCTGATGGTCCAGTGGTTAAGACTCTGAGCTCCCAATGCAGGGGTCCCGGGTTCGATCCCTTCTCGGGGAACTAGATCCCACATGCATGCTGCAACTAAGAGTTCACATGCTGCAGTAAGACCCGGGGCAACCAAATAAATAAATAAATATTTTTAAAAATAATTTTAAAAATAAAAAGAAATTGATAAGAGTACAGATGAGAAATTTAGGCAAGGCTTAATTGGGACTTGTGCTGCAGCAGGAGGGATCAAAAACAAGAAATAGATGCACTTGCTCTCTCCTCACGAAGAGGCGAGCTGGTCTCTTAAATGCGGGGAGAGCAGGAGCGGATTAGTGGGTCTGCCTGCCCCCTTGGTGGTGTTCTGTGCAGGCATCATGCATAGTACACTGCTTTTGCCCCTGGCAGGCAGTCACCTCAAAGGTAGCAGTTGGGTTTTGGCCTTTTCATATCTTATTGTTTATAATTTGCCCCAACTTCTCATGCATATATTTATTTTTAGTCCCTTAGAGTTTCTTTGTATTCTGTTGTTCAAGAAGACGTTTGTCCAGGTGCAAGCACTGCAGTGAAGGGTCTCAGGTCCCAGGTCCCAGCCTGTCTCAAGGTGAGGAGCCAATCTTTCATTATGTCACCTGGGGTGGCCTATCAGAACTGAGCAGCTGAGGGCCAGATCCCAGGCTTTCTTCTGTTTTCCGGTTGGATGTTAACGTCCAATCTCAGTAGAAAGGCTTTTGGTCTCTCTAAGGCTGTTGTTGATATAGATGATGCACACATCCATACTTACTATAACGCTTTGAAATTGATGGGTTTTTTTCCCCCTGTATCAGTAGTTTATTCCTTAATATTGATGGGGAGTATTCCATTTATAAATATAACAATTTCTTAACCATTCTTCTGTGGATGGATGTTTGTTTTTGTTATCTAGTTGTTGGCTTTGAAGAATAAAGTTCCTGGAAACGTGCCAATACGTAAAAGTATTCCTGTGGACACAGGTTTCCATTTCTCTTATAGTTATACTTAGGAATAAGTGGATGATTAACTTCATTAACTGCCAGTGTTTCCAAATTTATTTGTACTATTTTGCATTCCTACCAGCAATGTATGAGAGTTCCACTTTTCTTCACATCTTCAACACCTAGATATTGTCAGTCTTTTAATGTTACCATTAAAATGAGTGTGCAGTGGGACCTCACTGTGGTTTTCATTCATATTTCTTTAAATAATAATACTGAATATTTTCATGTGCTTACTTATGATTCATATATCATATTTAGTGAAATATGTGTTCAGATGTTTTGCCTAGTTTTTTAGTAGTGTTGTTTACCTTATTACATGTTCTGTATACCTGCCTTTTGTCAGATATAGGTTTTGTAAATATTTTTTCTTAGGCCGTAGATCGATTTTTTTTTTCATTTCCTTATCAGTACCTTTTGAACTGCAAGAAATTTTAATTTTTTTTTTAAAGAATATGCATTTTAAAAAATTTTTATTTTAAAAAATTTATTATTTATTTATTTATGTATTTATTTATTTTTGGCAGTGTTGGGTCTTCGTTTCTGTGCGAGGGCTTTCTCTAGTTGTGGCAAGCAGGGGCCACTCTTCATCTCGGTGCATGGGCCTCTCACTATCGAGGCCTCTCTTGTTGTGGAGCACAAGCTCCAGACGCGCAGGCTCAGTAGTTGTGGCTCACGGGCCTAGTTGCTCCGCGGCATGTGGGATCTTCCCAGACCAGGGCTCGAACCCGTGTCCCCTGCATCAGCAGGCAGATTCTCAACCACTGCGCCACCAGGGAAGTCCCCAGAAATTTTAATTTTATTAAAGTCTAGTTTATCATATTTTTCTTTTATGGTTTTTTTTTTTCCTATGTAAGAAATCTTGGCCTAAAGCAAGAACAAAGAGCATTCTTCCTGTTATATTTAAGATGGTATATATTTCTATCTCTTATATTAAGGTTTGTGGTCCATTTTGAGTTCAATTGTGAATATTTTGAGGGAAGGGTTGAGGTTCTTTACTTTTATGCATGAGGATATCACAGTTTTTCAGAATAATTTGTCGAAAATATTATCCTTTCATTTTAAAATTAAGTTGGCAATTTTGTTGAAAATAAATTAATGATATGCATGTGGCTCTATTTCTGGACTCTTCCATTGCTCCATTGTCTATCCTTTCACCAATACCACACAGTCTCATTACTATAGCTTCATAGTAAGTTTTGAAATCAGGTCTTTAAAGTCCAAATTTGTTCTCTTTTAGAAAATAGAAAATGCTTGGACTATTATAGGCCTTTTGCATTTCCATATATATTTTGTTTTTTTTTAAAAGAGAACATATTATTGTCTTCATAATAAAACAAAAGATGAAGCTTGGAACTGGATTGCTTGGCCTTGTATCTTCTTTTCTCAATTCACATGTGAAGCAAGGCAGTGTGGGCTAGTAGCTAAGTGCTTGGACTCTAGAGACAGACTGTTTTTCTAATTCGCCTGAGCTGTGCCATTTACCAACTGGCTGACCTTGGTCATGTCCATTCTCCTCAGTACTCAGCATTCACATCTGTAAATGTGGGAAAATGGGACATTGAACTGTACAGCTACGCAGTGCAATGAAGACTCCATCCAGGTGAGAAAGTGAAGAAAAATTCCCTGCAAACGGGCTTCCCTGGTGGCGCAGTGGTTGAGAATCTGCCTGGCAATGCAGGGGACATGGGTTCGAGCCCTGGTCTGGGAAGATCCCACATGCCGCAGAGCAACTGGGCCCGTGAGCCACAATTACTGAGCCTGCGCGTCTGGAGCCTGTGCTCTGCAACAAGAGAGGCCGCGATAGTGAGAGGCCCGCGCACCGCGATGAAGAGTGGCCCCCGCTTGCCGCAACTAGAGAAAGCCCTCACACAGAAACGAAGACCCAACACAGCCATAAATAA
Organism: Balaenoptera physalus; assembly: GCF_965194825.1. Lineage (NCBI taxonomy): Eukaryota > Metazoa > Chordata > Mammalia > Artiodactyla > Balaenopteridae > Balaenoptera > Balaenoptera physalus. The sequence continues at coordinate 1,001,601 of NC_138900.1, forward strand.
ATTAATTAAAAAAAAATTCCCTGCAAAGAGAAAAGCATGTATCAACACCCCAAGGTTAGTGAGAGCTTGGCTTGTTGGTATAGAGTGAAAGACTGCAGGGCTGGAGCGGGAGACTGGTAGGTAGTGAGATGAGCGGGGCAGGGGCTGCTGCATGTATTTTGGAGTCTATGATGAGAAATTTGGATTGTATTCTTACTGCTCTGGGAAGTTGTGGGGATTTAGCAAGACAAGACACATGATCTGTTGTTTTGTTTTTTTCAATGTCTTATTCCGAAATAACTGTATAGTCACAGGAAGTGGCAGATATAGTACAGAGTATCTTTCACTTAGTTTCCTCTGTGGTAGCAACTTATGTAACCTTAATATCAAAACAAGGAATTTGACATTGGTTAAATCCTCCTATGTTTTTCACAGTTCACCGTTTTTACGTGTGTGCATGTGTGTAGTTCTATGCAGTTTTATCACGTGTAGAATCATGTAGGCACAACCACAATCAAGATACAGAATTTTTTTTGGCAGGAGGCCAAAAGGTTATATGTGGTCCCCAAATGCAGATACTACAAGTCATATAAAGAGAGGGAAGTCTGATATGGAGGAGGATATGCCTGCAGAAGTGAGAAGTATTTAGGGAAATAAAACCAATAGACCTTGGGGGCTAAAATCTTGAAAACAGCATTTGACATGAGCAACCAAGAATTAATATATTGCCAACAGGAATTTTGGTCAGGACCTTAGAGTGACCATCCTGAATGGCTGGAGTTAGTATTTATTATTTTTTAAATTAAAAAACCACTGGACCGCCAGGGAAGTCTCTAGAGTTGGTATTTTAAAGGGAAGGCCAGGGAAAGTTGCCCTTTAACTACATAAGCAATAGAGTAGCCCTTAGGCACACTGGATGAAGCTAAGAAATCCACTGGGGTGGCATGAAGCTGAAACATGTGGGGCAGTAGCCCATCTGCTCTCTGTAAGCACAACGATGAATGTATGCCTTGCACAAGTGTCTAGCAAATCATCAACGTAGCGCCATACTTGGGTGCATGGGGACAGCTGGATCCAATTAAGTTCTTGTCAGTTGAGGTTGTATGTGATGGCTGAACCGTTGCGGTATCCCATGGACAACTAAGTAAAGGTGTATAGTACTGAGTTCCTATGTAGGTGAAGGAGAGGCTGTTAAAATAGGCACTGGCTAGAATACATGTAAGAGCAAAGTATTGGCCTGTGAAGATTGAATGGCACATTCACTTGAATTATGTGAGGTATAGGGGCCTCAATGGTTGGGATCAATGTAGCCGTAATCCACCATGAGATGCCATTCCTCCTAGGACACTTAACTTCTATGGTGGTGTCTCAGATCTAAACAAAATTGGTTACTTCTCACTTTAAGTTAATGAACCTGATCTGTATGTCAAAGATATTTTTTTGATATGTCTTCAACATGATTTCTGGTCATTTTATTTTCTCATTTAATGTGTTATTTTTGTCTACTAATTCCTTTTTTTATTTCGTGTTTAAATTTACTTGGAAAAGTTCGTGTAAATACAGATGAGGATAAATTTAACACACACACTTTCCTCCCCACCTGTATATGTATGAAACGAATCAATTATGGTTGAGGATCCTTTCAGTAACATTTGGATTTGCTTACATACAGTAGCATCTGTTCTCACTCTCTCGATATGACCTCCTGGCTGTTTGATTCATTCCCATAGTGCTCTTTTAGCCCCTGCCAGATGCCTGTATACAGCTGTACGTTTGTAGCTCGTGAGATATGCCCTTCAAGATCCTGCCCCAGACCTGTGGACAATAGGCAACTATTTTCTTCCCAAAACATTAGTGCTAATTATATTTGTTATTACAGTATGCACCAAATATGGACAATTGATATGTGACAAACACAAAAAGATAGAGAGAAAGAGTCTTCAATAAATCCTAGTTTATATGCACTGGATAACTTTAGAAATTAGGGCCTAAAATCTGCTCCCCTGTTAAATATGGGTGATAATATTGAGAATGTCTAGAGCTAATAACACTTTAAATTATAACTGTGCTCCCTCTGATTGTTCTAAAATGTACTGAAATTCCCCAATCACTTTACAGAATCCCAATTATTATGAATTATGTTGGATTACTTATGGCTTTTCTGTCAACAAGAACAAAGACACAAAATACTAGAGGATTCATACTGAAAACAGTATGGTTTTGACTCCAAAATAAAATGCTGGAAAACTGCATCTCAACTTTTAATTTAATACGCTTTTTTTTTTCTGGCCATACTGAGTAGCATGTGGGATCTTAGTTCCCAGACCAGGGATCGAACCCACACCCCCTGAAGCGGAAGTGCAGAGCCCGAACCACTGGACCGCCAGGGAATTCCCTAATATGCATTCCTTGTGATCCTTTGTGAGAAAAACATTTTCAAAGTTTGGGTTTTTTTTTTCCTCAAGACCTGCCTGTACTTGAAATATCTTGCCTGCTCTACTTTTGTTTCTTGCATAATTGAAGTAGTGAACTCAATAATTTAACTGAATAAGTGCCATTATTATATCAATAGATTGTCTTTTGTTTCCAATGAAAACTTTGGTTTCAGGGTGTAAGCATGTATCAAAACATCAAAATGTACACCTTAAATACATGCAGTTTATATGTTCAGTCAATTATACCTTCATGAAACAAATATTCAAAACCTGTCACTTCCAAATAATTTTGTTATGTTTTATTATCATCTGCGTCCTACAGGTTATTGTAGCTACTGGAACAGTATGGCGGAGTTAGAATGATGGACCTCTGGCAACTTTTCCCAACTCCATGTTCGGTGACATCATGTTGGCAGTTTGAAATTGGCCATGGTGGGAGTATTTATATCAGGGAAATTGGAAAACACTACAAACCAGGACTTAACTGTATTATTGAAAGCCTAGACTTAAGAATATAGGAACAATGCAGATTAAAATTGTAAGTATATGGTGTATGCGGTAATTACATTGTACAGAATGCACAAAAATTGAGGAACAAAAATGAGCTGATTACTTGTTAATGAAAAGGGAAATAGTCACAACATAAAAAAGTAAAATAAGAATAAGATATAAACAGATATTTCACCAAGAAGATAAACAGATGGCAAATAAACACATGAAAAAAATGCTCAACACCATGAATCCTTAGGGAGATGTAACTAAAACTACTGCTTCCTTACTAAAAGTGTAAATTCAAAAGACTGACAATACCAAGTATTGGCAAGAATGTGGAAGCATTTTACATAAACCTGGTGGGTATACAAAAGCAAACCATAATTTTAGGTCATCATTTGGCAGTTTTGTAAGTTAAACATTCACCTATTCTATGACTCAGGCATTATACTTTGAGTTACTAACACAAGTGAAAATATATACATACACATAGAATTACACACAAATGTTCTAGCACCTTTTCTCACAATAGCCAAAACTGGAAGTAACCCAAATTCTCTTAACCAGACAAATGAATAAACAAATGGTATAAGTATAGAAAAGATACTACTCAGCAATAAAAGGAATGAACTACTATGGATCATTGAAGAATCTGAAAATAATTATGAACCATGAACGAAACCAGAAAAAAAAAAGTAAACATTTTATGAATAAAATCATATAAAATTCTAGAAAATACAAAATAATCTATTATAAATAAAGGTAAATCAATGATGGCCTGGAGGCCTGGAGAGGATAAGGGCCTGAGGTAAACTGGGGGTGAGAGACATGTTCATTATTGTGATTATGATGAGGTTTCATGGGTTTATATGTAAAATTTAAATTGTATACTTCAAATAGATACAGTATACTGCATGTTGACTATACCTGAATAAAAATTTACAAAATGGTTCAAAAGAAAAATATAGATATCCCACTCTTTTCAGAAAATCAGGCCTGGCAATCCTATATTGCCTCTCTTTTCTGATGACCTTGGAGGAGCAGCCTTGCCTTAGTGGTAGCAAATACTGATGAGTAATAGATTCCTTCCCACCTCAGTTAACAGGAATGCTGGCTGGTCACAATGCCACACTGTGGACTAAGGCAGCGGTCCCCAACCTTTTTGGCACCAGGGACTGGTTTTGTGGAAGACAATTTTTCCACGGACAGGGGAAGGGGGTTGGGGGATGGGGTGGTGTGTGTGACGGTTCAGGCAGTAACGTGAGCAATGGGGAGTGGCAGATGAAGCTTCACTCTCTCGCCCGCTGCTCAGCTCCTGCTGTGCAGCCCGCTTCCTAACAGGCCTAGGAGTGGGCCGGTCTGAGGCCAGTGGGTTGGGGACCCTGGACTAAGGGATCTCCTCTCTCTCTATGCTTGTTTCTCTGTGTAGCAACGGCCTTCAGGTGAACATCCCAGAGAGGCTATAGGAATCCAGAAAACCAATAGCTTATTTTCTTTCACAATGACCTCAGCTCCAAAAGATACACTTGCCTGGAGGTTCTGAGAATTTCTGGGCATCTGTGCCCACTGATACTGCACAGTCACAGTCAATGGAGCATTTGTTGATGCAATTTTAGAAAGGGCATACTCCATCTACTTCACTGCATTCTCCTCCGCTCCAGGGTTCCTTTACCAAGATGGTTCCCTCTGGCCCTAGTCTTACAGTGGCATTATCTAGTGAACTCTGGGGATCAGGGCATGTGGTTTTTTGCAGGATAACTGCTGAGCATTATGTGATATTTACTGTGAATAAGAAAAACAATTTGTGTTGTTATCAGAAGCACTGGAGGCTGTCATAACTTCCTGGCTCCTCAGGGTGTTTTCTGAGCTCACAAAAAACCCTGATACCCAGTCCACAAATTAGGACCCTGAAACCCTGCAGTCTCCTGCAGTCTTTCCTAGGAGATCCTGGGCAACAATGTACATTAGAACAAAACCAGAAAGACAGCTATATTCTTAATCATAGTGACATGTGAGGCACACAAAGCATGGGACCTCCATGAGAGCTGTGCAGTCCTTAATGCTGGTAGAGCCCAGTTGTTTTCAGATCACCTCACACAGTGAATAGAACCCCAAGACCAAAGGTGGCTTAAACACTAATATCTTTATTATAACAAAATGCAGAGCAATAGGAGACATGCAGTTCCCAGCTTGGTGACTCAGAGGCTGGGAAAATCCAAGAGAAGTGTCACCAGAAACTAACGTGTCCCTGAAAATGCAGTGCTTCCCGACAAGTCACCAATGGAACTCAGAGAGGGTCCACTGGGCCCAGACTAGGTCGGGTCCACGCCCTACTCTGGAAATGAGAAGGGAATGAGGACCCCATTAAGAGCTAAGACTACTCATCACTTCCCCCGCAAATGGGGATGGGACAGAGGTCAGCTTCCCTGAGTATGTTGGGAGGTAACTTTTGCACATTGTGGACTTCCCAGGTGATAGAGGTGAAATGAATTCTGCCATAGATGGCACTAACATAAAGCTGGCAAGGGTCCTGAGCAGGTAAGAAATTATAACACAGTTCCTTAAAGATTCTCACATACCTGGAACTTTAGGGAAATCTCCCCACTGCAGACTTTCGGATATATGGGCTTTAATTCAGGCAGATGGCTCCCTCACAACTTCTCTCCTCCAGCGTAATTATACTAGAAGTAAACTGTACATCCCAGCATATCTACGGCACTTCAATAGTCTGAAGGCTCTGGTATTGAATGAGATCAGATTAGCAGCTAACAGATTACCTGTATTCACTGCACTTGTAAGACATCTTCCACTGTGAACTCTCTAATGTTGAATGAGGCTGGAACTTTGGCTAAAGGATTTTCCACAGTCCCCACACTCACAAGGCCTTTCTCCAGTGTGAATTCTCAGGTGTTCAACGAGGTTAGATTTGCAGCTAAAAGATTTCCTACATTCTCTTCACTTATGAGGTCGTTCTCCAGTGTGAACTCTCTGGTGGTAAGCGAGACTAAACTTTCGGCTAAAAGATTTCCCACATTCATGGCATTCATAAGGCCTTTCTCCAGTATGAATTCTCTGATGTTGAATGAGGATGGATCTTTGACTAAAGGATTTTCCACACTCTCCACAATCATAAGGCCTTTCTCCAGTGTGAACTCTCAGGTGGTTAATGAGGTTAGATTTGCAGCTAAAGGATTTTCCACATTCCTGACACTCATAAGGCTTTTCTCCAGTGTGAACTCTCAGGTGGATAATGAGGTTAGATTTGCAGCTAAATGATTTTCCACACTCCTGACACTCATAAGGCCTTTCTCCTGTGTGGACTTTCCGATGTGAACTGAGGCTGGAGCTTTGCTTAAAGGATTTCCCACATTTACTGCACTCATAAGGTCTTTCTCCAGTATGAAGTCTCCTGTGGTGAATGAGAGTGGAGCTTCGGCTAAAGGATTTTCCACATTCATCACACTGATGAAGCCGTTCTCCAGGGTGACCTCTCTGATGCTGAATGAGTTTGGATCTTTGACTAAAAGATTTTCCACATTCCCTGTATTCATAAAGTTTTTCTCCAGTGTGAGCTTTCCTATGGCTATTGAGGCTGTAGCTTTGGGTAAAGGATTTCCCACATTCATGGCATTTATAAGACCTTTCTCCAGTGTGGACTTTCTGGTGCTGAATGAGGTTCCATCTTCGGGTACAGGCTTTTCCACATTTGCTGCAATTATAAAGCCCTTCTCTAGTGTGGACTCCTTGGTCCTCAACAAGTGTGTCTGTGCAGCTAAAGGCTTTCCTGCCTTCTCCCCAGTTGTGGTGCATTTTTCCACTGTGAAAGACAGCCTCACACTCATTATTGTTGTTTGGGTTCTCTTCAGTGTGAGTGACTGGTTGATGGAAAAATCTCGTGCTGGCTAAGAAGTCTTTCCCTATCTTCCTACAGGAAAAGGATTTCCCTGACACATGGGTTGTGTGGCTCTTTATAAACAAGGCTCTGTCCACAGAACTTCTGATGGGTATCTCTCCAATGTGCTGCCCCTGATACTGTTGAAGGTTGGCAGAGAAATAGAATCGATTCCCACACGTGTATGGTTTCTGCCCAAGATGTGTTCCCTGGTGCTCAGGCAAGTGCAAAGTATCTCCCAAGATTGGGCCACACATCTCAAAGGGCTGGGCATTCTGGGGAGATGAACCTGCCTTGAGAATCCGGATCTGTGACACTCCATCTACAGAAATGCTCTGTTGAGAAGGTGCTTCCTTATCTTCTACTCCATGCCAACAGCCTGAAAGTAAAGAAGTGATGATGAAGTACATGTTAACCTTATTGAGAGTGGGCAAAATCATCACAAATGTCACTCGACACATCAAAGAATCAGTCCATGAAACTGTTTTCAGAAAAAGCAAGTTGGGGTCAGCTTGAGGAAGCAACTGCTGTGCAATACTGGGTCCCTAAGGTCACAGGATGGTGCAGGCCTCACTAGGCACAGGATGTGAGGAAAGGGTGTGGCCCGGGGGAAAGGCATGTTCTACAGCTTATTCTTCTGTCAACAGCTTTTCTTTTTTTGGCCGTGCCATGCGGCATGCAGGATGTTAGTTCCCCAAGCAGGGATCGAACCCGTGACCACTGCAGTGGAAGTGTGGAGTCTTAGCCACTGCACTGCCAGGGAAGTCCTCTCAATGGTTTTTAGCAGAATTATATCTGCTGATGACGTGATGCTGTGCAGAAGTCTTGTTCAGGCCCAGAAAAATCTGACTGAAAAAAAGGTAACAGGTGTTTAAGGATTATTAGACATGTGCACTCTTTAGGACACTACAAAGTGGGAAAGCACTGAGGAGGGAACAGTGTGAGGAATCAGTGAGGTAAACAGTCCAGAGAGGTGGGGAATAGTCTCAGCTGGAGTCAGAATAAAAATGACTAGTATTAAACATGACAAGTCAGCAAAGTGTTAAGAATGGAGAAGGAAAGATGGAGATGAGGTGTGGCCACTGGTGATGGCATCACCAAAACACAATTAAAACAGGACAGGTTCTTGATATGATTGATATGAACCAAGCCCTGAAGTCATGTCCTCCCCCAACAGCCATTTATCTGGGTCAGGCCCCATCTGGGCTCATCTTGTGGAAAATGGGATCATATCCATCCTGGGAAGCACAGAGGACTCTTCCTCTAGCCCCAACTGAGCTACTGCATGAGAGGTGGATGATACAAATCTTAAGGGAAGGACAGGAGAAGTCAGTAGCCAATACTGTCCCAGACAACTCAGACACAACAGATCACAGGAAAGATATTTCAAATATTACAAAAAGTACCCATGGGCACAGCTAAAGGGAAGGTGGCAGAGTAGTAAAACCAGGTATTTTTCCCACCTGGAAAACAACTACAATGGTAGAATCAATCTGATGTAACTACTTTGCAATGCAAAATTGCTTTAATTTAGGTCACCTGCAGCTGTTACTATTACCCTGATATAAAAAAACAGGCAAAGACACTACAAGAAACCTACGGGGCAATACATTTGATGATTATCGGTGCAAAATTAATCAACAAAATACTAGCAAACTGTATTCAGCAGCATAGTAAAAAGATTATACACCATAAACACCTGGGATTTATTTCTAGAATGCCAGGATGGTTCAACATACAGAATTAATCAGTGTAATATGTCACTTTAACAGTAAGAAAAAAAATTATATCACCTCAATCAATGTACAAAAACCATCTGACAAAATTTATCACCCTTTTATGATGAAAATACTCAACAAACTATGAATAGAAGGAAATTAGCTTAACATAATGGAAGCAAAAAATTTAAAACCCACAGCAAATATTAAACTCAATGGTAAAAGACTGAAAACTATTCCTCCAATATCACTACCAAGAAAAGAATGCCAGCTTTCACCACTACTATTCAACACAGTATTAGAAATTCTAGACAGAGCAATTAGGCAAGAAAAACAAATAGGCATCCAAAAGAGAAAGGAAGAAGTAAAACTCACCACAGCTCATGAAATCTTAAAGATTCCACCATAAAACTCTTAGAATAATTGAAGTTTGCAAAGGAAGAAAATATAAATAGAAAATGAAAAAAATCAGTTATATTTCAACACACTAACAATGAACAATCTGAACAGGGAACTAAGAAAACAATTCCACATATAAAAGTACCTGTCAAGGGACTTCCCTGGTGGTGCAGTGGTTAAGAATTCACCTCCCAATGCAGGGGACGTGGGTTCAATCCCTGGTCAGGGAACTAGATCCCACGTGCCTGCTGCAACTAAGAGTTCGCACGTCACACCTAAGGAGCCAACCAGCCGCAACTAAGCTAAGATTTGGCACAACCAAAAAAAAAAAAAGAAAAGTACGTGTCAAAAGAATAAAATACTTAGAAATAAACTTAACCAAGGAAGTAAGATTTGTACACTAAAAACTACAAAACACAGCTAAAAAAAATTACAGACAATAAATGGAAAGATTTCTATACTCATGGACTGGAAGACTTAACACTGTGAAGATGTCAATACTATCCAAGCCATCTACATATTCAATGCAATTCCTATCAAAATTCCAATGATGTTTTCTGCAGTAACAGAAAAATTCATCCTAAAATTCATATGGAATTTCAAGAGACACCAAATTGCCAAAACAATATTGAAAAAGAAGAACAAAGGTGGAGGAGTCACAATTCTAAATTTCAAATATTACTGAAAAGCTACAGTAATCAAAACAGTGTGGGGCTTCCCTGGTGGCACAGTGGTTGAGAATCTGCCTGCCAATGCAGGGCACACGGGTTCGAGCCCTGGTCTGGGAAGATCCCACATGCCGCGGAGGAACTGGGCCCGTGAGCCACAACTACTGAGTCTGCGTGTCTGGAGGCTGTGCTCCGCAACAAGAGAGGCTGTGATAGTGAGAGGCCCCCGCTTGCTGCAACTAGAGACAGCCCTCACACAGAAACGAAGACCCAACACAGCCAAAAATAAATAAATAAATTTAAAAAAGAAAAGATGACTACTATCTTTAAAAAAAAAAAAAAAAACAAAAACCAGTGTGATACTGGAATCAAGGCAGACATATAGACCAATGGGATAGAATAAAGAGCTCAGAAATAAACTCTCGCATATGCAGTCAAATGATTTGCAACAAGGAGGCCAAGAACATTCAGCGGGGAAGGACAGACTTTTTAACACATGATGCTGGGAAAACTGAATATCCACATGCATAAGAAGGAGGTTGGGGGCTTCCCTGGTGGTGCAGTGGTTAAGAATCTGCCTGCCAATGCAGAGGACATGGGTTTGAGCCCTGGTTTGGGAAGATCCCACATGCGGCGGAGCAACTAGGCTGGTGAGCCACAACTACTGAGCTGGCGCGTCTGGAGCCTGTGCTCCACAACAAGAGAGGCCGCGATGATGAGAGGCCCGCGCACCGCGATGAAGAGTGGCCCCCGCTTGCCGCAACTAGAGAAAAGCCCTCGCACAGAAACAAAGACCCAACACAGCCAAAAATAAATAAATAAATAAACTAATTAAATGTCACACCCTCACAAATCTTTCCTGAACTCCAAAAAAAAAAAAGAAAGAAAAAGAAACCAACCTAGACCATGCAGTAATATCTCTCCTATCAGGAAACCTTAAAAAAAAAAAAGAAGGAGGTTGGATGGATACCAGGTACATAAATTAACTAAAAATGCATCAAAGATCTTAAGAGCTACAACTATAAAACCCTTAAGAAAACATAGTGGAAAAGCTTCATGACACTGCATTTGGCAATGATTCCTTGGATACGACAAACGCACAAGGAACGAAAGAAATACAAACTGGATTTCATCAAAATGAAAATCTTTAGTACGTCAAAGGATGCTATGAACATAATAAATGGCAACCCATAGAATGGGAGAAAATATCTGCAAATCACCTATCTGATGAAGAGTTAACATTCAGAATATATAGAGAATTCCTAAATCTCAACAACAAAAACACAAAGCAACTTGATTCAAAAATTGGCAAAAAAATTGAACAGATATTTCTCCAAAGATATACAAATGGGCAATAAGTGCATGAAAAGATGCTCAACATCACTAGGCTGTCAAGGAAATGCAAATCAAAACACAATGAGATACCACTTCACATTAGTTAGGATGGTTATTACTCAAAAAAAAAAAACAGAAAAGAAGTGTAGGCAAGCATGGGAGAAATTGGAACCTTTGTGAAGCTGCTATGGAAAACACTATGGTGATTCTTCAAAAAATTTAAAAAAGAACTATCATAAGATGCAGCAATTCTGATTCTGGGTATATACTCAAAAAGAACTGAAGCAGGGACACTAAAAGATATCTGCACACCCATGTTCATAACACCATAATTCACAAGAGCCAAAGGCAAAAGCACCCAACTGTCTACTGATAGAATAATGGGTAAACAAAACGTGGTATATACAATGTTATTCAGTCATAAAAAGGAAGCAAATTCTGACACATACTACAACATAGATGAACCTTTAAGATACTATGCTAAGTAAAGTAAGCCAGACATCAAAGGATAACTACTGTCTGATTCCACCCACATGGAATACTCATAATAGGCAAATTCATATTTACAGAAAGTAGAATGGTGGTTGTCAGTAGATGGGGGAAGTTACTGATTAAGGGGAACAGAGTTTCAGTCTGAAGATGAAAAAGTTCTGTGGATGCAGGACTGTGATGGTTGCACAATGAGAGTGTACTAAATGCCACTTAGAAATGTAAATATTTTGTTTTGTATATTTTGCCACAACTAAAATAAAGTAAAGAGACTTCCCTGGTGGTCCACTGGTAAAGAATCCGCCTTACAATGCAGGGGACATGGGTTGGATCCCTGGTTGGGGAACTAAGATACCACATGCTGCGGGGCAACTAAGCTCGTGCACCTCAACTACAGAGCCCACACGCTCTGGAGTCCACGCGCCACAACTGCAGAGCCAACGCGCTCTGGAGCCCGTTTGCCACAACTAGAGAGAGAAAACCCGCACGCCACAACTAGAGAGAAGCCCACGTGCCACAACGAAGAGCCCATGCACTGCAACGAAGATCCCGCATGCCACAACAAAGACCAGATGTAGCCAAAAGAAAATACACCATAAATAAATAAACAAATAAATAATATATTTTAAAAAAGAGAAAGAAACATAAACCTTTAAAAAATAAAGTAAAAAGAACCTAAGCAAAGGACCTCTCAAGAACACTTGTGTAAGCAGTGACTATATAAGTGACTACAATTCCTGACACAGTCAGACAAAAATAAATGTAAGCTATAGGAAGGGAGACATACCAGGGTGCCATGGAACCAGAGAGTCACCCAGCGAGAGAGAGGGCATGACAGGTGGGATCCACTATGCTGACCTAAAGAACAGCGATACCAAATCCTTCCCTGTAAGGCCTTTGGCGCAGTAGGCGCTGGAGTGATAAGGATGAGAAATAGGCATGCACTCAGCTCACCCCTTGAACCACAGCACATACCCAGGCAACTGGGGAAGGAAGCAGTGCCCATGGTTTAGATGGAGACATACCTGACCCTGGAGAAAAGAGAAAGGCCAAGCCTTGCCCAGGGCACAGGGGCAGGTGTAACAGCTTACCCAAGGAAGATGTAAGTGCAAAATTCTCCAGCATCACGTCGTGGTACAGGCATCTCTGAGCCTCATCAAGGAGAGCCCATTCCTCCCAGGAGAAATACAGGGCCACATCCTCAAAGGTCACACTTCCCTGCCAGGATAGAGACAGATGAAATCATCAACAGCCTCACTCCGGAAGACCCACAATCTATCTCCTCACACATCTACCCCATGTCCATCCTCCTTCTAAGATCTCAGAGGAGATTCCAGACTCTGGTGCCACTGGTGTCTGCTGTCTTCTCATGCTCCCATTAACCACTGTGTTCACTCTGCTGTCCACTCTGCAACCAGACGGAGTCTGTTAAGACCTAGATGCGAACACCTCCCTCATCTGATCCAGACCTTCCACTGCCTGCAGAACAGATGCCTAACCTCACAGGCAATCATTCCAAGTCTGACTCTTACTCCCCACACCCAGTTTGTTCTCACCAGAAAGGAAGGAGACCTGCAATTCCCTGAACCAGCTTAGCCTCACCTCCAAGCACTTCCCGTTTTTGTGATAAGCTTCCACATCTCTTTCCATTGGTGGCCTGAAATGGGAACCCCTCCATCAAACCCCTGGACTCAACTCAGGACCCTGAGCTAGGATTCTCTAAGGTCCCCACACCCAAGGGCTGGGAAAATGGCAGGTGACAAGTCTCATGATACCACAAATTTGGAGAAAATAGGGGTTGGGACCAGTGAGGGAGGACGAAACCGCCACTTACCTGACTAGGTTCCAAAAGCACTTCTGCAGCCATGGAAACCTGTGGGAAGAGGCAGGTCTTAGAGGGATGTGAGCATGGCATCCTTCCAGGGGCTCAGGCCTTCCCTGAACCCCTGGGGGTCACCAGAGTCAGGTAATCTCGGGCCGACCATCTAACCTCTGTATTGACTCTCAGCAGTTTTGTGTCCTTGGGGGAAAAAACCCTTAACACCCTCTGCCTCAATGTCCTCAGCAGCCCTACAATTTGTGCTTCCACTGAACAGACTCTGGGGATCTTTTCAAACTTAACTTAGATCATGTCTCTTTTCCGCAAAAATTTCCATGGCTCCAAGAGCCCCAAGAAGGAAGGTACAGCTCCTCAGCCTGTCACTGCAGGTGCGACTCTACCCACACTTTGTTCCCTGCAGAAGCAACACGGACCCCAGGTTTCCCCAATCCTCCCGGCTCAATCCGACCTCCCAGCCTTTGCACCTGCCGGTCCGTCCGCCTGTGACCCTCTGCCACGCGCCATCACACCGTCTGTCAGAAACAGGACCCCACCCACGGCCGCCTCACCGTCCTGGACACCGGGGCCTGGGCTGCGGGCACGAGAGCAGGCGCCCCGCACTCGGGGCTTTAGTGTCTGGTGGGGTGAGGGCGGTGAGGGCGGTGAGGGCCGGGAGGACGAGCGTTTACCTGAGGCGGGTCCCTCGGTGCCGCCGCCGCCGCCGCCGCCGCCGCCACCTGAGCCACAAGCCGGGGCAGAGAGGGGACAGCCGAGCGTCCCGAACGGACCGGGCACCAACGTCTCCAGACCGGCCCCGCAAGCGGCGATGTGCCCGACTATAGAACCGCCTCTAGTCACTGGGGACAAAGCCTCTTCCCGCGCTTTCTCTGTCTGTCACCTCAATGCCGACTCTGCGCTCTCTGCCTCCTGACCCCGGGGACCGCCAAAATGACCGCCACAAAATACCGGAAGTCCCGCCTTCGCCCTGTGCGCCCTCACGGAAATGCCGAAAGTCTGGATGTTCATTGGGTGTTCGTCGCTGCCGCTCAGCTCATAGCTTTCTGGGTAATGGAGTTCCCGCCGCCACACAGGCCCGCAGGAGCGGCGCCTTAGCTGGAATCTCCCAGGGAAAGGGTCAAGCAATGCCCCGGGGCTGCTCAGAACTGAAGGCCTTGTTCTTCTAGGTCGGAGAGAAGCTTCGCTTCCTCTTAAAGGGGCGAAGGCCAATTTCTGGGGGGTCCGAAGTGCATTTAGAAATCCTTCAATGCTATTCATCTCTGAAGTGTTTAGATATTCGGATTCCATGCGAACTTTGTCTGGTAGATGCGAACATTGTCTGGTAGATGCAAGTGATTATACATTATCTTATTGTCCTGTAAATGCACGCAGACTGAGGCATTAAAGTCTTTTTTGTGAGCTTTAGTACGTTTTGTCCGGGAATTTAAAAAAAAAAAAAAATCACCTAGGCCACAGTAGACAAGATAGAGGAGGCATATTGGACGGCTCTGACGAAGCCGGATGTGGTGGGATCTGGGCCTCTCCTTCCTGGTAGTCAATGATTAATGATTATGCCCAACTCAGTGAGAAACACCGTCTTATTCATAAAACATTAAATCGTTTTATCTAAAAAACATAAATCTGTTTTACACATGCACATTCCTTTTTGTACTGCACAGTTGACAGTTTCTCTTGTATGAAATATAACATTGGCTATTGTTTATTAAGGAGTACTACTCTCTGTATATTTATAAAATAGAAGGTTGTTGATAAACAAAATTCAACTGACTACATGTTAAAGATCTAAACGGGGGCTTCCCTGTTGGCGCAGTGGTTAAGAATCCGCCTGCCAATGCAGGGGACTCGGGTTTGAGCCCTGGTCCGGGAGGATTCCACATGCCGCGGAGCAACTAAGTCCCTGTGCCACAACTACTGAGCCTGTGCTCTAGAGCCCATGAGCCACAACTACTGAAGCCCGCACACCTAGAGCCCGTGCTCCGCAACAAGAGAAGCTACCGCAATGTGAAACCCGCATACCGCAACAAAGAGTAGCCTCCACTCGCGGCAACTAGAGAAGACTGGCGCGCGGCAACCAGGACCCAACGCAGCCAAAAATAAATAAACTAATTAATTTTTTAAAAAGAAAGAAAATATTTTTTTAAAAAATTAAAAGTAAATAATCATGAATGTATCTCTAAAACATGGAATTCATTCATGAGCAGAACATTTATGTGCTTTTCACACCTACAAAAATAACAGTGACATCAAATACATGGTCACAGTTTACACATAACAAATTTCCTCCCCGCAGAAAATTTCCGTTTTAGATCATTTGAATCAGGATCCAGTCATTTTGTCTTTTAGACCACTTGTAATTAATATTTCTCCCTCCTTCAAAACCTTTTTTTTTCGTAGAGAAGAAAATGGATCATTTGTACAAGATCATTTCCATCATTCTACTATCTAATTGCAGCTTTTTGATATTGTCTAATACATTCTTCCAAATGGCCAATAAATGCATAATTTGCTCCAAAGGGTGGTCTAATGCAGGTTCAGCTTTTTGTCAAGGATACTTCCCAGGCGGTACAATGTCCTTCTCATTGCCTACAATGGAGGGCCATTATGACAGGCTGTGTGTAGCCCTTTCTGTGACATGAGGATTGATCAGCACGACCATGTGATCCAGTATCAATTTCCCACAGCCTGTTATCGGTTGGTTGCAGCTGTCACTGATGATCATTCTGTAGATACACTACTATACTAGAGGAAGCAGAATGTTAATATTCTATTATCATTTTTGTATTTTCACTTAGAATCCTTCTACAAAAAACTTTTCTGCATCCTCTATTTGATTACCCTGAAATAGTCTGTACTGGAAAGACAGTAGAAATCATTCATATTTCCCTTTATTTTTCTGTTTCCAGAATAACTAGTCAATTCCTTAACTTTCTGAAAGGCTTCTGACTCTGGCTTTGTAGCATTACGAGCATGTGGTTACTTAAAGTACTTGATGCGTTTAAAACTTGTCCAGGTAATTTTCTTTGAGATTTAATTTGTATCATGACTGTGGAGGGGGATGCTTTTCAAGTTGAATCCTGTGGCATCCTCATTCTCACGTGACCCCAGTTGTGTAGTAGACTGTCCTTGCGTCCTGGATTGAATAGATGTTCCATCTTGAACATTTCCTGCACTAGATCTGGAATTGGCAATTTTTTTAAAGATGCTATTTTCTTTCATGAGAAAGTGCATTTGGAGAACACAGCCTGAGTAATTTGGATGGTAATTACTCAGGACAGGGCTATCATCTGTAGATCCCTTTAATGAGAGGAGATAGAATATACATATATGATTTAAACAAATAGATCAAGTTTAAGTTCATTCTTCCAATCAAGTTTAAAATGATATAATTTTTACTTAAATTGTTTCCTTTCATTTTTTCTAACTTTTGATCAAACTGTGACAAATCTCTTGTATAATGTACTTATTAATTTTAAATATAAATATTTTCTTGAAATATAAACATGAGTAAATTTTTTAAATCTCCATAGGGATTTTGCATAGATATGTTTCAGTACAAATGTATAGTCCAAACTGTTTTTAAAAATGTACTTGGGGAATTCCCTGGAGGTCCTGTGGTCAGGACTCTGTGCTTCCACTGCCGGGGGCCCAGGTTGGATCCCTGGTCGGGGAACTAAGATCCTGAAAGCTGTGCAGTGAGGCCAAAAATAAAAAAGTACTTATAGTATTACTATTTTGTATGGATAGACTACGACTTTATTACACAATGAGATTTATATATTTGTTTTACTTTTGTCAGTAAATTTGATTGATTGTTTTAATTTCATTTTGATATAATATAGTTTAATAAATAAGTGAAATATTTATATTTACCCCAGAGTCAAAATTATAATTGAGGTAAATTAATTCAGATATATCTAGTTTCTATTCCTGTCCCTCCACATTGTTTAATCTCTGCCCCTCTATATCATTATTTATTGAAGGTTATAGTTCATTCTTTAATAGTTTTTAATGTAATTGTATAGATAGATAGGTAGAGAGAAAATGTGTATTTATCTACATTATTTATATTCTTATTCCTTCACAATCATAAGAATAATTGTAGAATACTAAACATCTCCTAACCCACTTGCCTTTTCTCACTTAAGAATAAATCCTGAAGGTAATTTCATACATGGAGGAAAATGATCTTCATTCAGTTCATGGCTGTAGGAAATTATGTTGTGTGAATGGTGCATCCTTTATTCAAATACCCCCTCATATGAACACTTGGATGAATTCCATCATAAGACCTTAATTAATAACCACTGCACCCATAAGTATGTACTGCTATAATCCAGTTAAAGTAAGCAAATGTGTTACCAAAAGAGAGGAAATCATGTGCTGTGTTCAGCAGTAGATACAGCTGAGCAGAAGAAGGTGACACATTTATGTTCATTTATCTTTCTAGCATTTATTCATTTATTTCTATCTCAAATTAAAATCAATATCTCCTAGATACGAAAGTGAAGGTTTGGACTTCCCTGGTGGCGCAGTAGTTAAGAATCCACCTGCCAATGCAGGGGACACAGGTTCGAGCCCTGGTCCAGGAATATCCCACATGCCGTGGAGCAACTAAGCCCATGTGCCACACTACTGAGCCCGCGTGCCACAACTACTGAAGCCCGTGCGCCTAGAGCCCATGTTCTGCAGCAAGAGAAGCCACCGTAATGAGAAGCCCGCACACCACAGCAAAGAATAGCCCCCGTTCACTACAACTAGAGAAAGCCTGCCGAAGACCCAACGCAGCCAAACATAAATTAAAAAAAAAAAAAAAAGAAGAAGAAAGTTAAGGGAATGCCAACCTGGAAATGGAAATCATCTTCCTCACTCAGACTGGAGATGGGATCCTGGGAAACTCCTCCTTCCTTTGTCATTTAAACTTCACTTTGTTGACTGGATAGGAGTTGAGATCCACAGATCAGATTGTCAACCACTGGCCTTAGCCAACAGCTTGTCTCTCTTCTCCAGAGGGATCCCACAGACAATGGCAGCTTTTGGATTGAAATATTTCCTGGATGATGCTGTATGTAAACTTGTCTTCTATTTACACAAAGTGGCCAGAGGGGTTTCTCTCAGCACTACCAGCCTTCTGAGTGGTTTCTAGGCCATTAAGTTTTGCCCCAGAACCTCTTTGTGGGTGTACTTCAGAATTCGATCCACAAAGTGTATTGGCTTCTGTAGTTTTCTGTTCTGGATCCTACAACTCTTGCTAAATGTCTGCATTCCTATTAGAGTAATTGGTCCAAGAAGTAGCAAAAATATAAGTGTAAAAACAAATTATGGATACCATTCCTCACTCATGCCTGATAAATTTATCAGCTTATTACATGCAGTTATATTATCTTACATGGATGTTATATGTTTGGGCTTCATGATCTGGACTAGTGGGTACATGGTCCTTTTCCTTCACAGGCACAAGCAACAAGTCCAACACATTCACAGCAACAGACTCTCCCCCAGACCTTCCCATGAGGCTAGAGCCACACGCACCACCCTGATTATAGTGAGCTCCTTTGTCTACGTTTATTGTCTCTCTTCCATTTTGAGTCTTTGCATTACTCTTATTGTGAATCCAAAGCAGTGGCTAATGGACACCTCTGTGCTAATAGCATCATTTTCCCTGCTTTCCTTTGTGTTCATCAGCAGTGACACCCATGTCTCTAAGTTCTTCCAGGATTTCTGAACCAGGAAAAAAAGTTTCCTAATCTAGCTCAAACAGCTATAAGTCTTCTGATTTCTCCAGTTGGATCAATATTAATTTGTATTTTTAATTTTTTAAATTACATGATTGTCAGTCCAAATTATTCTGCTAGAATTGGCGATATAATAGTAAATAAGAATAACTCTTGTTAAGTGAGCAAACAACATGTCTATACACAAATTATGAATCCCTTTTACTAAACAAACAAAAAAAAATAGGAATATATATATATATATATGAATACACAGGCAAACACAGAGCGATGCATTCATGTGCAGACAGAATTCAAAAAAGTTACCATGGCATAAACATTGCTTTTCTCCACAAGATAGAATTATCAGACTTTTCACTTTGCTAAACCAGAAACAACAGCCTCTAAGTGGAGTCACTCGTGCTAACACCAAGACTTAATACCTAACATAGCTGCAGTTACAACCTTCCCCAGAAATGTAATCAGAAGCAGTAAGTGTGGAATTGTCTGGTCGGTACCAATGGGACCATCTGTCACATGGGCCTTCTCCAGTTCTCAAAGGAAGATGAGGTAATCCACCTCAAAAGAACTTTTTTCCAATTCTACAATTATAGAATTGTAATTCTACAATTATTCTTATGATTGTGAAGGAATAAGAATATAAATAATGTAGATAAATACACATTTTCTCTCTACCTATCTATCTATACAATTACATTAAAAACAATTAAAGAATGAACTATAACCTTCAATAAGTAATGATATAGAGGGGCAGAGATTAAACAATGTGGAGCGACAGGAATAGAAACTAGATATATCTGAATTAATTTACCTCAATTATAATTTTGACTTTGGGGTATATATAAAATGACTTTAATGCCTCAGTCTGCGTGCATTTACAGGATAATAAGATAATGTATAATCACTTGCATCTACCAGACAATGTTCGCATCTACCAGACAATGTTCGCATGGAATCCGAATATCTAAACACTTCAGAGATCAATAGCATTGAAGGATTTCTTTTTTTTCTTTTTTTTTAAAACATCTTTATTGGAGTATAATTGCTTTACAATGGTGTGTTAGTTTCTGCTTTATAACAAAGTGAATCAGTTATACATATACATATGTTCCCATATCTCTTCCCTCTTGCATCTCCCTCCCTCCCACCCTCCCTATCCCACCCCTCTAGGTGGTCACAAAGCACCGAGATAATCTCCATGTGCTATGCGGCTGCTTCCCACTAGCTATCTATTTTACATTTGGTAGTGTATATATGTCTAATAGCATTGAAGGATTTCTAAATGCACTTCGGACCCCCCAGAAATTGGCCTTCGCCCCTTTAAGAGGAAGCGAAGCTTCTCTCCGACCTAGAAGAACAAGGCCTTCAGTTCTGAGCAGCCCCGGGGCATTGCTTGACCCTTTCCCTGGGAGATTCCAGCTAAGGCGCCGCTCCTGCGGGCCTGTGTGGCGGCGGGAACTCCATTACCCAGAAAGCTATGAGCTGAGCGGCAGCGACGAACACCCAATGAACATCCAGACTTTCGGCATTTCCGTGAGGGCGCACAGGGCGAAGGCGGGACTTCCGGTATTTTGTGGCGGTCATTTTGGCGGTCCCCGGGGTCAGGAGGCAGAGAGCGCAGAGTCGGCATTGAGGTGACAGACAGAGAAAGCGCGGGAAGAGGCTTTGTCCCCAGTGACTAGAGGCGGTTCTATAGTCGGGCACATCGCCGCTTGCGGGGCCGGTCTGGAGACGTTGGTGCCCGGTCCGTTCGGGACGCTCGGCTGTCCCCTCTCTGCCCCGGCTTGTGGCTCAGGTGGCGGCGGCGGCGGCGGCGGCGGCGGCACCGAGGGACCCGCCTCAGGTAAACGCTCGTCCTCCCGGCCCTCACCGCCCTCACCGCCCTCACCCCACCAGACACTAAAGCCCCGAGTGCGGGGCGCCTGCTCTCGTGCCCGCAGCCCAGGCCCCGGTGTCCAGGACGGTGAGGCGGCCGTGGGTGGGGTCCTGTTTCTGACAGACGGTGTGATGGCGCGTGGCAGAGGGTCACAGGCGGACGGACCGGCAGGTGCAAAGGCTGGGAGGTCGGATTGAGCCGGGAGGATTGGGGAAACCTGGGGTCCGTGTTGCTTCTGCAGGGAACAAAGTGTGGGTAGAGTCGCACCTGCAGTGACAGGCTGAGGAGCTGTACCTTCCTTCTTGGGGCTCTTGGAGCCATGGAAATTTTTGCGGAAAAGAGACATGATCTAAGTTAAGTTTGAAAAGATCCCCAGAGTCTGTTCAGTGGAAGCACAAATTGTAGGGCTGCTGAGGACATTGAGGCAGAGGGTGTTAAGGGTTTTTTCCCCCAAGGACACAAAACTGCTGAGAGTCAATACAGAGGTTAGATGGTCGGCCCGAGATTACCTGACTCTGGTGACCCCCAGGGGTTCAGGGAAGGCCTGAGCCCCTGGAAGGATGCCATGCTCACATCCCTCTAAGACCTGCCTCTTCCCACAGGTTTCCATGGCTGCAGAAGTGCTTTTGGAACCTAGTCAGGTAAGTGGCGGTTTCGTCCTCCCTCACTGGTCCCAACCCCTATTTTCTCCAAATTTGTGGTATCATGAGACTTGTCACCTGCCATTTTCCCAGCCCTTGGGTGTGGGGACCTTAGAGAATCCTAGCTCAGGGTCCTGAGTTGAGTCCAGGGGTTTGATGGAGGGGTTCCCATTTCAGGCCACCAATGGAAAGAGATGTGGAAGCTTATCACAAAAACGGGAAGTGCTTGGAGGTGAGGCTAAGCTGGTTCAGGGAATTGCAGGTCTCCTTCCTTTCTGGTGAGAACAAACTGGGTGTGGGGAGTAAGAGTCAGACTTGGAATGATTGCCTGTGAGGTTAGGCATCTGTTCTGCAGGCAGTGGAAGGTCTGGATCAGATGAGGGAGGTGTTCGCATCTAGGTCTTAACAGACTCCGTCTGGTTGCAGAGTGGACAGCAGAGTGAACACAGTGGTTAATGGGAGCATGAGAAGACAGCAGACACCAGTGGCACCAGAGTCTGGAATCTCCTCTGAGATCTTAGAAGGAGGATGGACATGGGGTAGATGTGTGAGGAGATAGATTGTGGGTCTTCCGGAGTGAGGCTGTTGATGATTTCATCTGTCTCTATCCTGGCAGGGAAGTGTGACCTTTGAGGATGTGGCCCTGTATTTCTCCTGGGAGGAATGGGCTCTCCTTGATGAGGCTCAGAGATGCCTGTACCACGACGTGATGCTGGAGAATTTTGCACTTACATCTTCCTTGGGTAAGCTGTTACACCTGCCCCTGTGCCCTGGGCAAGGCTTGGCCTTTCTCTTTTCTCCAGGGTCAGGTATGTCTCCATCTAAACCATGGGCACTGCTTCCTTCCCCAGTTGCCTGGGTATGTGCTGTGGTTCAAGGGGTGAGCTGAGTGCATGCCTATTTCTCATCCTTATCACTCCAGCGCCTACTGCGCCAAAGGCCTTACAGGGAAGGATTTGGTATCGCTGTTCTTTAGGTCAGCATAGTGGATCCCACCTGTCATGCCCTCTCTCTCGCTGGGTGACTCTCTGGTTCCATGGCACCCTAGTATTGCTCCCTTCCTGTACCTCACATTTATTTGTTCCTGACTGTGCCTGGAAGTGTAGTCACTTATATAGTCACTAGTTACACAAATGTTCTTGAAAGTTCCTTTGCTAAGATTCTTTTTACTTTATTTTAGTTGTGGCAATTTTGCAAAACAAAATATTTACCACTTCTAAGTGGCATTTAGTAATTCTCATTGCGCAACCATCACAATCATGCATCCACAGAAGTTTTTCATCTTGTAAACTTCAACTCTGTACCCATTAAATGGTAACTTCCCCCATCCACTCACAACCACCATTCTACTTTCTGTATCTGAATTTGACTGTTCTGAGTGTCTCATGTTGGTGGAATCATCAGCAGTTGTTTTTTTTTGGTCTGGCTTTTTTGACTTAGCATAATATCTTAAAGGTTTATCTGTGTTGTAGTATGTGTCAGAACTTCCTTTCTTTTTAAGGCTGAATAATATTCTATTTTATGAATGTACCACATTTTGTTTACTATTATTCCATCGGTGGACACTTGAGTGCTTCTACCTTTTGGCTCTTGTGTATAATGGTGTTATGAACATGGGTGTGCAGATATTTAGTGTCCCTGCTTCAGTTCTTTTGGGTTTATACGGAAAATTGGAATTGCTTCATCTTATGATAAATCTATTTTTAATAGAATTAAAATTACAGCTGCACAAAGGTTCCAGTTTCTCCCATCCTTGCCGACACTTCTGTTTTTTGTGGGTGATAACCATCCTAATTGGTGTGAAGTGGTAGCATAGTGGGGTGTTTTGTTTGTTTTGTTTTTGTTTTTTTAAAGCAGATATGTTCATTTATTTATTTATTTATTTTTGTCTGCGTTTTATCTTCGTTGCTGGGCGCGGGCTTTCTCTAGTTGTGGTGAGTGGGGACTACTCTTTGTTGTGGTACACGGGCTTCTCATTGCGGTGGCTTCTCTTGTTGCAGAGCATGGGCTCTAGGTGCACGGGCTTCAGTAGTTGTGGCATGTGGGCTCAGTAGTTGTGGCTCGGGGGCTCTAGAGCCCAAGCTCAATAGTTGTGGAGTACAGGCTTAGTTGCTTTGCAGCATGTGGGATCTTGCCGGATCAGGGATTGCATCCGTGTCCCCTGCATTGGCAGGCAGATTCTTAACCACTGCACCACCAGGGAAGTCCCGGTATCATAGTGTTTTGATTTGCATTTCCCTAACAGCTGGTGATGTTGAGCATCTTTTTGTGTGCTTATTACCCTTTTGTATATCTTCGTTGGAGTACTGTCTGTTGAAGTCTTTTCCCGATTTTTGAATCAAGTTGCTTGATGTTTTTGTTTTTGAATTTTAGGAATTCTCTATATATTCTGGATATTAATTTTTTATCAGATATGTGACTTGCAAATATTATCTCCCATTCTGTAAGTTGCCTTTTTACTATGTTCTTAGCATCGTTTGATGTACCAAAGTTTTTCATTTTGATGAAGTCCAGTTTGTTTTCCTTTTGTTCCTTGTGCCTTTGATTTTGTTTCCAAGAAATCATTGCCAAATGCAATGTCATGAAGCTTTTCCTCTGTTTTCTTTGAAGAGTTTTATATTTGTAGCTCTTAAGTTTAGATCTTTGATCCATTTTGAGTTAATTTATGTACCTGGTATCCATCTAATTTCATTCTTATGCATGTGGTATTCGGTTCTCCCAGCATCATGTATTGAAAAACCTGTCCTTCCCTGTCGAATGGTCTTGGCCTCCTTTTTGAAAACCATTTAACCATATATGTGAGAATTTATTTCTGAGCTCTTTATTCTGTGCCATTGGTCTGTATGTCTGCCTTGATTCCAGTATCACACGGTTTTGATTACTGTAGCTTCACACTGATACTTGAAATTTAGAATTGTGACTCCTCCAACTTTGTTCTTCTTTTTCAAGATTGTTTTGGCTATTTGCTGTCACTTGAGATTGCATATGAATTTTAGGATGAATTTTTCTATTACTGCAGAAAACGTCATTGGAATTTTGATAGGGATTGCATTGAGTCTGTAGATGGCTTGGGGGTCATATCGACATCTTCAGAATATTAAGTTTTCCAATTTATGAGCATAGAAGTCTTTCCATTCACTGTCTAATTTTTTTTTTTGGCAGTGTTTTATACTTTTTAGTGTACAAGTCTTACTTCCTTAGTTAAGTTTATTTCTAAGCATTTTATTCTTTTGATAGATACTTTTATAAGTGGAGTTTTTTCTTAGTTTCCTGTTCAGATTGTTCATTGTTAGTGTGTAGAAATACAACTGTGGAAAACTGCTGCCACGTCCTGCCCGCTGTCTGCCGCACATGGTGGGGTGTCGATCCAGGACCTTGCTTCATACGTGTGGAGGGAAGCCCTTCCCCTGAAGTTAGTTATGACTTACAGCAATTGGGTAAACTACACCTGTGCGTAGAATTGAAACATTTTTCTTTTCTCTTTGCCTGGTGCCTCCAGAAACTGGGGACTCTTGGGTTCCGAGCAGCCTTATCAGGGGAATGGAAAAGGCTGGCTCCTGGCATGTGCAGGAATCTCAATATTTTGGGGACTTCTAGAAGAGAAAAATCCACCAAGGCATAATCTGGTGGTAGGCCTTTGGCATGGCTTTCCTGGCCTTGAGAGGCCTTTTGGGAATTCGATCTGACACTCCTTCTGAGGAATTCCACCACAACCAGTTTGGAGGAGCCTAGGTGGTCAATTGACCACACTTGTTTTGCAAACAAATTAGTTTCGATTTGGCTGTGTTTGGTGGAGATGAGGGTAATTTCAAGGAGAAAAAAGGCTATGTTTTAGTGGATATTAAATTCTAGTTCTGTTAATTGAGGTTTGTATTTGTGAAAGTTATTGTGTTAGCCGTACTTTTGCCCTGATGTTCTGGATGGAAAGAAAATTATCTAGTGAAATTGTCACAGAGTGTGTGACAGTGTGACAGTGTGTCACATGAAGTGTGACACTGCTTGCTTTAAGTCTGCTACTAAAAGCACATGTACAATGCTTGTGTGACAATTGGGTATAAGAAATATATGGTCTAGGGCTTCCCTGGTGGCACAGTGGTTAAGAATCCACCTGCCAGTGCAGGGGACACGGGTTCGAGCCCTGGACCAGGAAGATCCCACATACCACGGAACAACTAAACCCATGCACCACAACTACTGAGCCTGCGCTCTAGAGCCCGCGAGCCACAACTACTGAAGCCCACGTGCCTAGAGCCCGTGCTCTGCAACAAGAGAAGCCACCACAATGAGAAGCCCACGCACCACAGTGAAGAGTAGCCCCCGCTCGCTGCAACTAGAGAAAGCCCGTGTGCAGCAACAAATACCCAATGCAGCCAAAAATAAATAAATAAATAAATTTATTAAAAAAAAGAAGGAAAGAAATATATGGCCTATAAAGTGTTTGCCCATTAACATTCCTCTGAGCCTGTTCATGAGATCTGATTGGTTTTCCCCCACCTTGTATGACTAGGCAAATATAAAGGAGGCCCAGCACCGAGGGACATGATCTGAACCTGGGGTAGGAGCCAGCACCCCAGCAAAGAGGGACGGATATTTTAGTCATCAGTGCTTTCTACTGAGATTTGCAGTCAGAAGGGGAAATGATGGAAAAATCTCCATGTGTTGAGGTATAGGGAAGTCATTCTGGCTTAACTTAAATTTTACTGACCAGAGCAGCCTTTTTGTGGTCTTTCAGACGTGCATTGTACATCTGCTTTGGCCGTTGAGGAAGGGAATGGATTTGAAAGTCAAAATGGAGTAACTTGTTCAGACATCCAAGGTGAAACTAAGGGGCCATTGTATACATGATTTTAGTCACGTTCTTGTGTTATTGAAAGTTGAGTTTTTGAACTGTTACACAGACTAGGAGAAAAACCACAGGCAGGTGTGTTATCTCAGAATGTGGTTACTGCTTGTGTTTTGCTTAATTGTCATAATCTCCCCTGTGCTGTGCCTGTTAGATGTCTTAAATTTCATCTCTAGCCTGAAAGAGGAAATCTATTCCACGACTGAGCAGCAGCACTGGCCTCACTGCGAAGTGAGTCTAATTGCTGGGTCTCCAGCGAGATGCCATTGTCAACCTTCTCTGGACTTCCATGAAAAATTGACCTGGCTACTATGACTATGTGGGGACTACTGACAATGGGGGAGAAAGACTCTCACCATATTCCTGTCCCGCATGCCAGTACATCAGAAGGAGCCCTGTTGAACTAAGATCTCGCATGCTTTGTGGCACAGCCAAAAGTTAAAAAAAAAAAAAAAGAAGAAGAAGAAGAAGAAGAAGGACCCCTGTTGGTAAACGTTACTATACAACTGACTGCCCATGAGCCTCCCTTGGCTATGCTGTGTGGAATGAAATAGGCTGGCTTCTGGACACACAAGTCCAACTAGTGGGATTAACTGTTTTTTCTTTGGAAGGACCTAATGGGTCCACTCTTAATGGCACTCAACCTAGCATGGAAAGACAGATCTGTAGTGTGACTGCTGACCCTTGGCTAGGCCACCAGAATGTTTCTTTAAAATCCGGACCTCCCTATGGGGGTAGCTCTGGGTTTGTGAAAACCCGGGGTGGCCTTACCTTCCTGATAACTGGACAGGGCACTCCTACTATTGACTCTCTTTCCATCGACCTGGTAAGCTCTTGGCTCCAAAATATGCCCACATCCTGGCAAATGACTCTTCTGAGCATAGTAGGTATCTTGATACTCTGAGGCTGCTGCTGTCTGTATTGTATTTGTGGTATCTGGTTGCAGTGCCCCCTACATACTTGACCCCAGGGATATCGCGTAAGAGGGTAAACCAAGATTGTAAGGGTCGTGCAGTGTGTGTAGGGGTAGAGTGTATGGTCAGGCCACTCAAGATGGCTGTTCTCTTGCTCTCTGTACATCCCCTGCCCGACCAGTGCCTGCTTCATCTATACCCTATGCACATGACTGACCTTCCTACTCACTTGCCCCAGGCCCCAGCTAGTGATCATTCTTATCAAAGGGGTGGTGAGGGGTTTGCCCCTCTACTGGTTTCCCTGGTAACTAATGAGCCCACCTGATGCCAGTTCCCCTATAGCTGGTAATCTTCCGTTCCCCCTGGGAGCGAAGACTGCTGTCATGTCCTGCCCATTGTCCGCCGTACAGGGTGGGGTGTCACTTCAGGACCTTGCTTCAGATTTGTAAGCTCCCCCATCCATTAAACTGTTGATGTCTCTGTTGCTGGGAGGAAAAAAAAAAAAAACACAACTGCTTAATTCTTTTTTTTCCACACTGCCTGGCTTGGAGGATCTTGATTCCGGACCAGGGAGTGAACCCAGGCCTTGGCAGTGAAAGCGCTGAGTCCTAACCACTGGACCTCCAGGGAATTCCCACAGCTGTTTAATTTGTATCCTCTTCCTTTGCTGAATTGATTTATTCTAACAGTTTTGTGGTGGAATCTTTAAAATTTCATGAGCTATGGATGCCTTTTGTCTTTGCTGCCTAATGCTCTGTCTAGAATTTCCAGTATTATGTTGAATAGTAGTGGCAGAAGCTGGTGTCCTTTTCTTGTTTCTGATATTGTAGGAATACTTTTTAGTCTTCCACTGTTGAGTATAATATTTGTCATGGATTTTAAATCCTTTGCTTTTATTATGTTAAACTAGTTTCCTTCTATTGATAGTTTGTTGAGTATTTTCATCATGAAAGGGTATTAAATTTTGTCATGTGGTTTTTGTGCATTGATTGGGGTGGTATGATTTTTTCCTCATTCTGTTAATGTGATATATTACACTGAATTTTGTATCTTTTTAAAATATTTAGTTGCAGCACGCAGGATCTTCCTTGCAGCATATGTGATCTTTCATTGTGGTGCGTGCTTCATTGTGGCGTGCAGGCTCAGTAGTTGCGGCTCGAGGGCTTTAGTTGCCCCGCGGCATGTAGGATCTTAGTTCCCTGACCAGGGATCGAACCTGCGTCCCCTGCGTTGGAAGGTGGATTCTTAACCACTGGAACACCAGGGAAATCCCTGAATTTTTTATGTTGAACCATCCTGGCAAGTTGTATCTTGTAGAAAGCAAATAGTTGGATTATGTTCTTTTATCCATTCTGCCAATTTCTCTTTTGCTCAGAAATTTTATTCCATTGACATTTAGAATAATTACTAATGAGGGGGGAATTACTTCTTTCATTTTGCTATTTGTTTTCTACACGTCTTTTGGTCTCTTTTGTCCCTCGTTTCCTCATTACTGTTTTTGTGTGCCACTGATTTTTTGGTAGTAAAATGTTTAAATCTTTTGTTGTTTCCTTTGTGTACTTTCTATAGCTATTTTTTTCTTTTTGGTTACCATGGAAATTACATTTACCATGCTAAAATTATAACACATTATTTGAATTTATACCCTTTTAGCTTCAACGATATTTTAACAAGGGTGAAAGGGGGTGGAGGGATAAATTGGGAAATTGGGATTGATGTATACACACTACAATATATGCAATAGATAACTAATAATAACTCACTGTATAGCACAGGGAACTCTACTCAGTACTATATATACTTATATGGGAAAAAATCTAAAAAAGAGTGGATTTATGTATATGTATAACTGATTCACTTTGCTGTACAGCAGAAACTAATACAACATTGTAAATCAAGTATATGCCAATAAAAATTAATTTAAAAAAAACCAATATTTTAACAAAATGCTCTGCTTCTATATAGCTTGGTCCCCTCCCCTTTCAGTTATTGATGTTGCAAAATTACATCTTTATATGTTGTGTATTCAGAAACTTAGACCAGTAATTGTTTTTTATGCATTAATCTCTTAAATATTATAGAAAACAAAAAGTGGAGTTATAAACTCAAGTTATTACAAAAGTGCTTTTATAATTGTCTATGTATTTACTTTTATCTGAGACCTTTGTTCTTTGTTTACTAACTAGTGTTCTTTCATTTCAACCAGGAGTCCCTTTAACATTTAATATTATTTGTTAATGTTAAAATTTTATATATATTATAATATTGTAAAGAGTATTTCATTTTTTGCAGGACACATCTAATAACTCCCTCAGCTTTGGTTTATCTGTGATGTTTTAATTTTCCCCTCAATTTTGAAGGACAGTTTTTCTTGATATAGAATTCTTGGTTGACAGATTTTTTTTCCCCTTCAATACTTGGAATATATCAACCCACTGCCTTATGACCTGTGTGGTTTCTGATGAGAAATCTCTTCATAATCTTGTTGGGGATTGCTTATATGTGATGTGTGCTTCTGATTTGCTGCTTTCAAGACTCTCTCTTTGCCTCTGGCTTTTGACAGTTTGATTCTAATGTGCTGCATGATGGGTCTCTGAATTTATCCTGCTTGGAGTTTGTTGAGCTTCTTAGATGTTTATATTTTTATTTCATCAGGTTGGGATGTTTTCAGCTGTAATTTCTTCAAATAAGGTCTCTGCCTTTTTGTCTCTCTGTTTTACTTCTGGATGTGTACATTGTGCTTGTTGGTCTACCTGATGGTATCCCACAGGCCCTTATGCTCTTTGCTTCTGTTCAGTATTTTTTCTTTCTGTCTTCAGATGCAGTGTCTTCAAATTCACCGATTGTTTCTTCTCACTGCTCAGATCTGCTTTTGAATCCCTCTAGTGATTTTTTTTTCAGTTATATTGCATTTTTCAGCTCTGATATTTCTTTTTCGTTTGTTTATGTTTCTTATGTCTTTATTGGTATTTCTGTTTTGCTCATGCAACATTTTCTTAACTTTGCCCACATATTTTTTTTTTTTTTGGCCACATGGCACGTGGGATCTTAGTTCCCCAACCAGGGATCGAACCCATGCCCCCTGTAGTGGAAGCATGGGGTCTTAACCACTGGACAGCCAGGGAAGTCCCTGCCCATATTTTCTTTTAGCTCTTTCTGCATCTTTTAAAATAGTTGTTTAGTTGTTTTCAAGTTTTTCTCTAATAAGTATACCATTTGGTCTTTCTGAAGGATGGTTTCTATTGATTTGTGGGTTTTTTTTTTTTTTCCTTAGAAAGGGCCATGCTTTCCTGTTGGTTTGTATGTCCTGTGATTTTTTTTGTTATTGAAAAATGGGTGTTTGTGTCTTACATTGTGGTAACTTGAGATTCAGTTCTCCCTCTTCCTAGGGTTTGCTGGGATCTGTTTGTTTGTCTTTCTGTTTGTTTGTTTATTGGTAGGGTGTCTCCATCCTGGAGATCAGTCTGAGGTATAAATTTAAGGTCTGCTCAGGTTTTTTTCTTACCCAGATATGCATGGTGACTTTGTAAATTCCTCTGTATATATGATTGATTTTGAGTGCCTTAGTCCTTGAATTTCTGCCTATCAAAACGGGACTAAGAGAAAAATGGTGTGAGGGGGGTGGACGGAATAGACGCCTGCCCTTTAAATCCCCTGTGAAATTGCTTCAGCTAGTGAGGGAAGGGCCTTTGCAACATTGGTAGTGTGGTTTACAACAATGGCTGCCCAACTCCGTAGCACTACCATCATTAGAAGCAGCAAAAAGAGCACAGATTTCTGATATTTGGAGGACAGACGCCTTATTGCCCACCCTGGCTCCTAGAAGCTTCTCCAGGAACACATACATGGTGCCTGCCCCAGGGCTCAGAGTTAGGGGAGTTGGAGGATGAATACCATTACCATGCTAAAAGCTGAAAGTGATCAGAATTAAAGCAGTTTAGCATTGCAGAGGGGTTACATCAGATTGATTCTACCAGTATAATTGTCCAGAAGGGAAGACACATTGCTGGTTCTTACTTTCCTGCTCTCTTACCTCTGTCTGTCCTTAGGAACTTTTTTGTAGTATTTAAACAGCTTTCTGGTAGTCTATTGTGTGCTGAGTTGTCTGGGACAGTATTGGCTACTGACTTGTCCCGTCATTCCCTTAGGAATTGGATCCTCTTGGTCTCATGCAGATCCTCAGGTGGGGCTACAGAAAATGTCCTCTGCTTCACAGGATGGACATGACTCCATTCTCAACAAGATGGGCTCAGAGCAGGCCTGACACAGATGAATGGCAGTTGAGAGAGGACATCACTTCAGGGCTTTGTCGAAATCATACCAAGAACCTGTCCTGTTTAACTGTGTTTTGGTGCCATTGCTAGTGGCCACACCTCACTTCTACTTTCCCTTCTCCATTCTTAACACTTTGCTGACTTGTCATTTCTACTAGTCATTTTTATTCTTACTCCAGCTGAGAGCTACTCCCCACCTCTCTGGACTGCTTACCTCACTTATTCCTCACACTGTTCCCTCCTTAGTGCATTCCCACTTTGTAGTGTCCTAAAGTGTGCATGTGTCTTATTATCCTTAAACACCCATTACCTTTGTTCCAGTCAGATTTTTCTGGGACTGGACTGGACTTCTGCACAGCATCCCATGTCGTCAGCATATGTAATCCTGCTAAAAGCCATTGACAGAAGAATGAGCTGTAGAACATGCCTTTCCCCCTGGGCCACACCCTTTATTCATGTCCTGTGCTTGGGGAGGCCCGCACCATCCTGTGACCTTAGGGACCCAGTGGTGCACAGCAGCTGCTTCCTCAAGCTGACCCCAACTTTCTTTTCCTGAGAACAGTTTCATGGCCTGATTCTTTGATGCATCTATTTACATTTGTGATTGTTTTGCCCCCTCTCAATATGGTTAACATGTACTTCACCATCACTTTTTCAGGCTGTTGGCATGAAGTGGAAGATAAGGAAGCATCTCCTGAACAGAGCATTTCTGTAGAAGGAGTGTCACAGATCAGGACTCTTAAAGCAATTTCATCTCCCCAGAAGGCCCAGCCCTTTGAGATGTGGGGCCCAATCTTGAGAGATATTTTGCACTTGCCTGAGCACCAGGGAATGCATCTTGGGCAGAAACCATACACGTGTGGGAAACGGTTTTATTTCACTCCCAACCTTCAGCAGTACCAGGGGCAGCACATTGGAAAGATACCCATCAGAAGTTCTGCGGACCGAGACTTGTATATAAAGAGTTGCACAACCCACTTGTCAGGGAAATCCATTATATGTGTGGAGATTGTGAAGGACTTCTTAGCCAGCATGGGATTTTTCCATCAACAGGTCATTCACACTGAGGAGAAGCCAAACAACAGTAATGAGTGTGAGGCTGTCTTTCACAGTGGAAAAAAGCATGAGAACTGGGGAGAAGGCAAAAAAGCCCTCAACTGCATAGACACACTTGTTGAGGCCCAAGGAGTCCTCACTAGAGAAGGGCTTTACGAGTGCAGCAAATGTGGAAAAGCCTGTACCCGAAGATGTAACCTCATTCAGCACCAGAAAGTCCACACTGGAGAAAGGCCTTATGAATGCCATGAATGTGGAAAATTCTTTACCTACCTTTCCAGCTTCATTATACATCAGAGAGTTCACACTGGAGAAAGGCCTTATAAGTGCAGTGAATGTGGGAAATCTTTTAGCCAGAGCTATAGCCTCAATAGCCATAGGAAAGTTCACACAGGAGAAAAACCTTATGAGTGCAGGGAATGTGGGAAGTCTTTTAGTCAAAGATCTAACCTCATTCAGCATCAGAGAATTCACACTGGAGAAAGGCCTTATGAGTGCAGTGAATGTGGGAAATCCTTTAGCCAAAACTTTAGCCTCATTTACCACCAGAGAGTTCACACTGGAGAACGGCCTCATCAGTGCGGTGAATGTGGGAAATCCTTTAGCCGAAGCTCCAGCCTCATTCACCACAGGAGACTTCATACTGGAGAAAGGCCTTATGAGTGCAGTAAATGTGGGAAATCCTTTAAGCAAAGCTCCAGCTTTAGTTCACATCGGAAAGTCCACACAGGAGAAAGGCCCTATGAATGTGGGGACTGTGGAAAATCATTTAGCCATAGTTCCAACCTCAAGAACCACTGGAGAGTTCACACTGGAGAAAGGCCTATTGAGTGCAGTGAATGTGGGAAATCGTTTAGCTGCAAATCTAACCTCGTTAAACACCTGAGAGTCCACACAGGAGAAAGGCCGTATGAGTGTGGGGACTGTGGAAAATCCTTTAGCCAAAGTTCCAGCCTCATTCAGCACCAGAGAGTTCACACTGGAAAAAGGTCCTGAGTGCAGTGAATGTTGGAAAAAATTTTCAGCTGCAAAAATAACCTCATTCAACACGAGAGACTTCACACTAGTGAAGGGCCATAGATAGCTGGGATGTGCAGTTTCCTTCTAGTATAATTACACTGGAGGAGAGAAGTTGTGAGGGAGCCATTTACCTGAATTAAAGCCCATACATCCAAAAATCTGCAGTGGGGAGACTGCCCTAAAACCCCAGTTATGTAGGAATCTTTAAGGAGCTCTGTTATACTTTATTTCCTGCCAGGCTCTTTCTAGCTTTATGTCACTGCCAGTGTGGCAGAATTCATTTCACCTGTGTTACCCGGCAGGTTCACACAATGTGCAAAAGTTACCTCCCAACATGTTTAGGGAAGCTGACTTCTGTCCCATCCCTGTTTGTGGGGGATGTAATGAGTAGTCTTAGCTCTTGTGGGATCTTCATTCCCTTCCCATTTCCAAAGTAGGGCCTGGACCCGACCCAGTTTGGGCCCAGTGGACCCAGTCTGAGTTCTATTGGTGACTTGCCAGGAAGAACTGCATTTTCAGGGACATGTTAGTTTATGGTGACACTTGTCTTGGATTTTCCCAGCCTCTGAGTCACCAAGCTGGGAACTGCATGCCTCCTATTGCTCTGCATTTTGCAATAATAAAGGCATTAATGTTTAAGCCACCTTTGGTCTTGGGGTTCTATTCACTGTGTGAGGTGATCTGAAAACAACTGGGCTCTACCAACATTAAGGACTGCACAGCTCTCATGGGGGGTCCCATGCTTTGTGTGTCTCACATGTCAGTATGATTAAGAATATAACTGTTTCTGGTTTTGGCCTAAGGTAAATACGTTGTTGCCCAGGGTGTCCTAGGAAAGACTGCAGGGTTTTAGGGTCCTAATTTGTAGACTGGGTATCAGGATTTTTTTGTGGGCTCAGAAAACACCCTGAGGAGCCAGGAAGTTATGACAGCCCCCAGTGCTTCTGATAACAACACAAATTGTTTTTCTTATTCACAGTAAATATCACATAATGCTCAGCAGTTATCCTGCAAAAGAACCACATGCCCTGATCCCCAGAGTTCACTAGATAATGCCACTGTAAGGCTAGGGCCAGGGGGAACCATCTTGGTAAAGGAACCCTGGAGTGGAGGAGAGTGCAGTGGAGTAGATGGAGTATGCCCCTTCTAAAATTGCATCAACAAATGCTCCATTGACTGTGACTGTGCAGTATCAGTGGGCACAGATGCCCAGAAATTCTCAGAACCTCCAGGCAAGTGTATCTTTTGGAGCTGAGGTCATTGTGAAAGAAAATAAGCTATTGGTTTTCTGGATTCCTATAGCCTCTCTGGGATGTTCACATAAAGGCCATTGCTACAGAGGCAGAGAAACAAACAGAGAGAGAAAGGGAATCCCTTAGTCCAGGGTTCCCTAACCCACGGGCCTTGGACCGGCACCGATCCGCGGCCTGTTAGGAAGCGGACTGCACAGCAGGAGCTGAGTGGCGGGCTAGTGAGTGAAGCTTCATTTGCTGCTCCCCATTGCTCACGTTACCACCTGAACCATCACACACCCCACCCCACCCCCCAACCCCCCTCTGTTGAAAAATTGTCTTCCACAAAACCGGTCCCTGGTGCCAAAAAGGTTGGGGACTGCTGCCTTAGTCCACAGTGTGGCTCTGTGACCAGCCAACATTCCTGTTAATTCAGGTGGGAGGGAATCTACTACTCATCAGTATTTGCTACCACTAAGGCAAGGCTGCTCCTCCAAGGTCATCAGAAAAGAGAGGCAATATAGGATTGCCAGGCCTGATTTTTGTTTGTTAATTTTTGTTTTTTGGCTGTGCCATGCGGCTTGTGGGATCTTAGTTCCCTGACCGGGGATTGAACCCAGGCCACGGCAGTGAACCACTGGACCTGCCAGGGAAATTCCCCAGACCTGATTTTCTGAAAAAAGTGAGAGATCTAGATTTTTCTTTTGAACCAGTTTGCAAATTTTTATTCAGGTATAGTTGACATGTGATATACTGTATCTATTTGAAGTGTATAAATTTTTACATGTAAAACCACAAAGCCTCATCATAATCACGATAATGAACATGTCTATCATCTCCAGTTTACCTCATGCCATTTCATAATGTCCTTCCTCTCCCCCACCCACAGATCACGATTCATTTATTTATAGTAGATTGTATTTTCTAGAATTTTATATGATTTTATTCATGAAATGTTTACTTTTTTTTTCTGGTTTCATTCATGATTCATAAATATTTTGAGATTCTTCAGTGATCCATATATAAGCAGTTCATTTTTTTATTGCTGAGTAATATGTTTCCTATACTTATGCTATTTGTTTATCCATTTGTCTGGTTATGGTCACTTGGGTTATTTCCAGTTTTGGCTATTGTAAATAAAGGTGCTAGGACATTTGTGTGTAATTCTATATGTATGTATGTATTTTCACTTGCCTTGTGTTACTAACTCAGAGTATAATGCCTGAGTCATAGAATAGGTGAATGTTTAACTTATGAAGCTGCCAGACTGTGACCTGAAATTGTTGTTTGCTTTTGCATACCCAACAGGAGCATGTAAAATGCTTCCACATTCTTTTGAATTTCCTTAAATTTTGAATTTAAGCAACCAGTAGTTTTAATTGCATCTCCCTAAGGATTCGTGATGTTGAGCATTTTTTTCATGGTTTATTTTCCATTTGTATATCTTCTTGGTAAAATGTCTGTTCATATCTTTTGACTATTTTTCTTTTCATTAACAAATAAATAGCTTATTTTTATCCTCAATTTTTTTGCGTGCTACATACAATGTAATTACCACAAAAACCATTTATATACTTTAAATTTAATCTGCATTATTCACATATTCTTAAATCTAGACTTTGAATAATATAATGAAGTCCTGGTTTGTAGTATTTTCCAGTTTGCCTGATACAAATACTGCCACCATGGACAGTTTCAAACTACCAGCAAGGTGTCACTGAACATGGAGCTGGGAAGAGTTCATAGAGGTACATCATTCTAATTCCAGTAGCTACAAATAACCTGTAGAACACAGATGATAATAAAACATAGTAAAATTATTAGGAAGTGACAAGTTTTGAATATTTGTTTCATGAAGGTATAATTGACTGAACATATAGACTGCACATATTTAGCATGTACATTTTCATGTTTTAATACATGTTTACACCCCGAAACCAAAATTTTCATTGGAAACAAATGACAGTCTATAATAATGGCACTTATTCAGTTAAATACTTCAGTTCAAGAAACAGAGCAGGCAAGATGTTTGAATACAGGCAATTTTTGAGAAAAAAAAGCAACCTAACTTTGAGGATATTTTCCTCACAAAGGATCAGAAAGAAAGCATATTAAATTAAAAATTGCAGTTTTCCAGCAGTTTATTCTGGAGTCAAAACCATAGTCTTTTCAGTATGAATCCTCTGGAAGTTTGTGTCTTTGTTCTTGTTGACAGAAAATTCACAAGTAAGCCAACATAATTTATAGTGATTAAGGTTCCGTAAGTGAGTGGGAACTTGAGTAAATTTGAAAACTCAGGGAGCATACTTATAGTTTAAAGTGTTATTATGCTTTAGCATTCTCCGTATTATCATCCATATTTTAGAGGAGCAAATTTTAGCCCCTAATTCCTGAAGTTATCCAGTGCATCTAAACTAGGATTTATTGAAGTCTGTTTTTCTCTGTCACATTTCAGTCGTCCATATTTCATACAATCTATAATAAGTCCAATTAGTACTAATGTTTTGGGAAGAAAATAGCTGCCTATCATTCACAGATCCAGGACTGGACGTTTTTTTGTTTTGTTTTTTTTTGCCTGCGTCGTGCAGCACGCAGGATCTTTGTTCCCCAACCGGGGATTGAACCCGTGCCCCCTGCACTGGGAGCGTGGAGTCTTAACCACTGGACCACCAGGGAAGTCCAGAGTTGGACCTTGAATAGCACATCTCTGGAGCTACAATCACGCAGATGTTTGCAGGCATCTGGAAGAGGCTAAAAGAGCACTATGGGCATGAGTCAAACAGCCAGAAGGTCAGAACAATGGAGTGAGAAAAGATGTTACTATATGTAAGTGAATCCGAATGTCTCCAGAAGGATCTACAGCCATAAATGTGTTTCCTTTCAGACTCATACAGGTGGGGAGGGAAGCGTTTGTTTTATATTTACCCTCATATGTATTTATATGAACTTTTCCAAGTAAATTAAAACACGAAATAACAAAAGGAAGTAGTAGGCAAAATAACATAATTTAATCAATTAAATGAGAAAGGGTCAGAAATCATTTTGAAGACATATCAAAAAATATCTTTAACATACAAATCAGGTTCATTAACTTGAAGTGAGAAGTAACCAATTTTGTTTACATATGAGACACCACCATAGATACTAAGTGTCCTACGAAGAATGGCATCTCATGGTGGATTACTGATACCCTGGTCGCATCCATTGAGGCCCCTATACCTCACATAATTCAAATGAACGTGCCATTCAATCTTCACAGGCCAATACTTTGCTCTTACATGTATTCTAGCCAGTGCCTCTTTCAACAGCCTCTCCTTCACCTACATAGGAACTCAATACTATACACCTCTATACTTAGTTGCCCATGAGGTACCTCAATGGTTCAGCCATCACATACCTCCTCAACTGACAAGAAGTTAATTGGATCCAGCTGTCCTCAGGCACCCAAGTATGGCGCTACATTGATGACATCCCCTTGTGAGGGGATTTGCTAGACACTCATGCGGGACACATATTCATCATTGCACTTGCAGAGAGCAGACGGGCCACTGCCTGACACAGATTTCAGCGTCATGCCACCCCAGTGGATTTCTTTTTTTTTTTTTTAATATATTTATTTATTTTTGGCTGTGTTGGGTCTTCGTTGCTATGCGCCGGCTTTCTCTTGTTGGGGCGAGCGGGGGCTACTCTTCGTTGCGGTGCTGCGCAGGCTTCTCATTGCGGTGGCTTCTCGTTGCAGAGCACAGGCTCTAGGCGCCCAGGCTTCAGTAGTTGTGGCACGTGGGCTCACTAGTTGTGGCTCATGGGCTCTAGGCACACAGGCTTCAGTAGTTGTGGCACACGGGCTCAGTAGTTGTGGCTCATGGGCTCTAGGCGCGCAGGCTTCAGTAGTTGTGGCACACGGCCTTAGTTGCTCCGCGGCATGTGAGATCTTCCCGCACCGGGGCTCGAACCCGTGTCCCCTGCATTGGCAGGCGGATTCTTAACCACTGTGCCCCCAGGGAAGCCACCCCAGAGGATTTCTTAGCTTCATCCAGTGTGCCTAAGGGCTACTCTACTGCTGATATAGTTAAAAGCAACTTCTTATTTTGTCAGCTTCCATCAATGTAAGACGGGCCAAACCTATTGGATCTTTCTGGCTTCTAGAGGCAACATATTCTCCATTGACTACTAAGGCTTATTTACGCAGTCACCCAAAAATCAGCCTACTTTGGGGCCTTTACAACAGAAGGTTCTAGAGTCAGTTCCGATGGCTGACCATACAACGGGCGCTTCTTTTGGTGCCTCCTGGAGACTCCAAGGTGGAAGCTCTGGCACCCACCTCCTATGCTTTGTAGAGTCTCTGGGCCCAGGATGGCAGTAAGTTGCCCAGGTGCTTCTTGTGCAAACTGCTGCCTGTTTCAACTTCACATGACATGCCGTGAGAGCAACAACTGCGGGCTGCTTACTGAACTCTTTTGGAAAGGAAGGCTTTCACAGGACCTGAACCTGTGATACTCTGCACCCAGTTACCTATTATTTCCTGGGTCATGAAAGCAACACCCCATAAACTCAGAGTGACCATCAAGGCCTTGATACATGATGGAGCCATTCCTGGAGCTCTTGTGTATCCCACTTACAGGAAGAGGTAGCCTTCCCTGTCCTCAGGCTTTTGCCAGATGCCACAGTGCTGAAGGAAAGCACCCTTCTCCTGGACCCTTGGCTACCTGGGCATTCACTTGGGGTCAACTAAGTAAACAATGGGAGATCACATACTTTATTTACAGTAATGTCACCAGTACATGTGATGGAGCTCTCTGGAGGGCTGCATTCAAAAAATTTTGGATACTGTTCCTCAGTCATGTCAGACAGTTACCTTGGCTGATTATAGGCATTCATATTTTCTTCCCTGGATATTATTGTTTGGGCTTCATGATCTGGACTAGTGGGTACATGATCTTTGTCCTTCACAGGCACGAGCAGCGAGTCCAACACATTCACAGCAACAGAATTTCCCCACACCTTCCCATGAGGCCAGAGCCACATGCGCCATCCTGATCCTGGTGAGCTTCATCGTCTGTTTTTACTGTCTCTCTTCCATTTTGAATCTTTGTGTTGCTGTAATTGTAAATCCAGGCCAGTGGCTGATGGACATCTCTGTGCTACTAACTTCATGTTTCCCAGCTTTCAGCCCGTTTGTGCTCATCAACAGTGACACCTGTGTCTCTAAGTTCTTTGATTTCTGCACCAAAAAAGAAAAAAATGTTTTTTCTACTCTTGTTAAAGATCTATAAGGTTTCTCTTATTTCAGCATTTGGATCAATTGTTCATTTTCTTTTCTTTTTATTATTTATTTATTATTTTTTAAAAATCAATTTAATTAATTAATTAATTATTTAAACACTCGAACGACCTTTAATGTGCTTACAACGAATCACTTTACAAAACGCACGAACACTTTCTAAAACGTAACTTTTGACACAGTACACAAATTAAAATAACGATATCAAAAACCATGGTTGCATGGTCTGATCCTCTAAAATGGACTTTAGGAATCTGTGAGCAATTTACTAGGATTCTAAATGTTCATCCAATGAGCCTAGCTACATTTCTACAGATTTGAATGTTGCACTGAGAACAGCTGCTCAAAGATGAGTTCCCTCTGTCAATCTCCACAGTTTTTCAAGGTCAAGTTACCTGTGAGCGCATTTGCATCCTCACTCCTTAAAAGTGTGCTATGAAATAAACCAGCAGGATGTATTGGGCGGAAACTGATTCCCAGGACACGTATGGATAAGCAAGTCAAACATTAAACATTCTATTTGAAAGAGGAAAAAAGCAAAGAAAGATGTTCCAATACACATCGTTCAAGGAATAGGAGTTTCTACTAAAATACAAAAGTTACGCAGCAGCAGTTATGACTTTTAATGGTATTTTGTTACATGGGAAGACATATCCTGCCAGATATCTTGCAGGGAAAACTTTCAAGAGAGGTTACGCCTAATCTATCCCATATACTTAAAAATGGCCAAATCTGAAACTCACCAAGTCGTTTTAAGGATGAGGAAATAGGGCCACAGAAGTTAGGTGCCATCGTTTATGGCCATCAGGAGTCAGCATTTTATTCACTAAGCCCCTTGCTGAAGCACTGTATCCTTTACTGCAGGGCTTCTTGCTAAAAACCCACGCCATCAAATGTCCCCCTGTTCTAACCACAAAGTGGTCTGCAAAGTTAGCCACCTACTCCTTTGTTTTCCTTGAAGCCAGATTATCACCGGCCAGGACTTTTGTATAAGGACCTTCCCCACACTTGAAGTGGTGTATTAAGTCAACCGCAGGCCAAGTTCTTTAACGTTTTCTCTGTTGGGATTACTTCTCTGCCCTGGACCAGCACCTGCTCTGCACCTCTCTGGCTGGGCAGCCCTGGGTGTGCTAACTGTCATAACAGAGGGGCGTCCACAGGGTAACCTGAGCCAACGCTGACTGTGAAGGTGACGTGACTTCAGAAAGGTATGAAAAGCAGTGTAGGAACTGCAAACCTGTGTGAACGGTTCAGGTTAAAATATTCGAGTTCAGAGTAGTATCAGCAGACAAGAGAGGAAGAGAGTGTGTGTAATGGTCTAATTGACCCGCGTGAGTCAATTACACTTAGTAAGGAGGTGGGACTAGAAGTGAAGAACGGAGAGGAACATTGAGGTGAGAGAGACAACAATGGAAAAGCAATGGTCAACTCCAAGTTCAGAGGAACGGAAGTGCCTCAATTTGTGCGCCTGCAAAATATACACAGTGATCTGCCAACTGTCATGTTAATATGCCATGTTGCCTCTGGGATCCTTAGGAGGAAGTATTGAAGGGCCCAACATTTCAGCATTTTTCAGTGGTAATTTCAAGCTCTGTAGCTCCAGCTCTTAGACAGTAGCACTCTGATTCTATTATGTCTTGTCCTTCTTTTGAACTTTTTCCACTTTTCCCTGTTTTTGGTGATTCTTTCTCCTTCTTGTTTTTATTCGACATGGCTGGTGCAGACCACCGCCGCCGCTCCAGCCGCCTGCCCCCCTCAACGGCAGCTCCCCCCCCCCGGCCGCCGCTGCCGCCAACCGGGGCCTGAGTCGTTCGCTCACTCACGGTTTTCCTTTCCCAGGCTCCCAGAGGTGGCGGGCAGCGGCCTTATTTATGTATTTTGGCTGCGCTGGGTCTTCGTTGCTGCGCAGGCTTTCTCTAGTTGCAGTGAGCGGGAGCTACTCTTCGTTGCGGTGCACGGGCTTCTCATTGTGGTGGCTTCTCTTGTTGCAGAACATGGGCTTTAGGCACATTGGCTTCAGTAACTGTGGCACGTGGGCTCAGTAGTTGTGGCACACTGGCTTAATTGCTCCGCGGCATGTGGGATCCTCCTGGACCAGGGCTCGAACCCGTGTTCCCTGCATTGGCAGGCAGATTCTTAGTCACTTTGCCACCAGGGAAGCCGTCCTCTGTCTTTTCTTGTGGCCACACCTGAGTGACCATCTCATAAATCGTGCAAAACTCTTTTCATAGAAATTCCCTTTATTAAATGTCTGGTGGTTTGTACCATCCAGTAAATATCATCTTTTATCAATTCTCCACGGAAAATTCACCTGTTCATTTTTTATTTATTTTTAATTTTGAAATTTTTTATTTTAAAAATAATATTATACTATTTTCAGGTGTACAGCATAGTGATTCAGTATTTTTACAGATTATACTCCATTAAAAGCTATTACACAATAATGGCTAAAATTCCTTGTCCTATACAATATAACCCTGTTGCTTATATATTTTATACATAGTAGTTTGTATCTCTTAATCCCATATGCCTAATTTGCCCCACCACCCTTCCCTCTCTACTTTGGTAACCACTGGTTTGTTTTCTATATCTGTGAGTTTGTTTCTATTTTGTGTCATTCATTTGTATTGTTTTTAAATTGCACGTAAATGATATCATACAGTATTTGTCTTTCTCTGTCTGACTTATTTCACCAGGCACAGTATTCTCTAGGTCTATCCAAGTTGCTGAAAATGGCAGAATTTTATTCTTTTTATGGCTGAATAATATTCCATTTCACACACACACACACATCTTCTTTATCCATTCGTCTGTTGATGGGCATTTGGGTTGCTTCCATATCATGGCTATTGTAAATAGTGTTGTGGTGAACTTTGGGGTGCACGTATCTTTTCAGATTAGTGTTTTCATATTTTCCTGGAGATATACCTAGGAGTGGAATTGCTGCATCATATGGTAGTGCTAATTATAGTTTTCTGAGAAACGTCCAAATTGTTTAACATTGGCTACACCAATTTACATTTCCACCAACAGTGTAGGAGGGTCCCCTATTTTTCCACATCCTCTCCAACATATTTTTAGACTCTTTGCTAACAGCCATTCTGACAGGTGTGAGGTGATATATCATAGTTGTTTTGATTGCATTTCTCTAATAATTAGCAATGTTGAACATCGTTTCATTTGCCTGTTAGCCATCTGTATGTCTTCTTTGGGATAGTGTCTACTCAGGTCTTCTGCACATTTTTGATGAGATTATTTGTTTTTTGATATTGAGTAGCATGAGCTGTTTATATATTTTGGATATTAACACCTTGTCGGTCATCATTTGCAAATATTTAATCCCATTCCATAGATTGTCTTTTTGGTTTGTCAATGGTTCCCTTTGCTGTGGGGAAGCTTTTAAATTTAATTAGGTCCCATTTGTTTATTTTTGCTTTTATTTATTTATTTATTTATTTATTTATTTATTTATTTATTTATTTATTGGCCACACCATGTGGCTTGTGGGATTGTAGTTCCCGGACCAGGAATTGAACCTGGGCCCTCGGCAGTGAGGGCGCGGAACCCTAACCACTGGACCGCCAGGGAATTCCCTGCTTTTATTTCCTTTGCCTTAAGAGACAGATCTAAAAAAATATTTCTCTGAGTTATGTCACAGAGTGCTCCGTGGAGCATTTGCTTGACTTGGGCAGGGGTGCCCTGGGCTGGGGCACATGGTGAGGCAGTCACAGTCAGACCTATCTCTGCCCTGCCTTGGGGACAGGACCCTTGGTCTCTCACAGCTGATCAGTATGTCCCCTCTCTAGCACTCCTGCTCTGTTTTGGCATTGCTCCACAGGGAGAAGGCAGGGACTGTGCGGTTCCTCTACATGTATGGTGGGTAGGTGATCTGTGGCCAAGCAGCTAGCCTCAGAAATCTGGGCTGCTTCTGATGTCCCGGTGAAGTAAGTGCCAACAATGGCGGATGCAGCCCCACCCGGGCTCTGCCCTGGGATCCAAGGGCCTCTGCATCTGAAGGTCAAGTCTTTTCTCTAGTGTTGGCTGCCCTAAACCTGGTGCAATGCTCTGACATGGAGGTAGCAGGCCCAGACATTATCAGGTAGGTAAATGGATCATTCACAGGAAAGCCATCAATGTTGTTTCCCAGTAGAAGGATAATCCTGGCCATTGAGCATGGAGTGCAATGTATGAGCAGGAGGGGGGCGGAGGGTGAACTAGGTGTTCTTTGAGTCCCCAAGCTGGGTTGGAAGGGAAAGAGGATTACAGTGACCAGACTCCCTTTGTTCTGAAACAGGCAACCTGACATTGAATCCCAAATACCTGTCCATTGCTGGGAGATCACAATGAGAAGACACACCCTCTCTGTGCCTCAGATTCCTCCCTCGAAATGGTCCATTTGCTGCTCGGTGACTACACTTGCGTCTTCCCACCTGTTACCACCCCAAACTCCTCCAACCCCAGTGCCATCCTCATTCGCTGCATTCATAAAGCCTTTCTCCACTGTGAACTCTCTGATGTTGAACCAAGTGGCACCTTTGGATAAAAGATTTATCACATTCCTTGCACTCATAAGGCTTTTCTCCAGGGTGGATGTTCCTATGGGTATTGAGGTTTAGTCTTATGCTAAAAGATTTCCCACATTCACTGCGCTCATAAGACCTTCCTCCAGTGTGAATTTTTCAATGTATAAGGAAAGTGGCTTTATGAGTAAAAAATTTTCCTCATTGGCTGCATTCATAAGGCTTTTCTCCGGTGTGGATTTTCCTATGGACAGTGAGATACTGGCTTCGGCTAAAGGATTTC
Source organism: Balaenoptera physalus (assembly GCF_965194825.1). Classification (NCBI taxonomy): domain Eukaryota; kingdom Metazoa; phylum Chordata; class Mammalia; order Artiodactyla; family Balaenopteridae; genus Balaenoptera; species Balaenoptera physalus. The sequence continues at coordinate 1,046,517 of NC_138900.1, forward strand.
CCCCATTCACTGCATTCAAAAAACCCTTCACTAGTGAGGACTCTCTCATCCTGAACAAGTATTTCTGTGTGGCTGGAGGCTTTCTTGCTTTCTCCCCAGCTGTGATGACCTGTGATATCAACATGAGATGTAAACTTAAGGTCTTCTCAATCTTCAATAGATAGACCTTAATAGACTCCAGAGTTCCAAGAGTTACATTAGTTAAATTCTGTAAGTACAGGTATTGTTTAGGTGAGGAGATGGAATCCGTCTGTTTTACATCCTTCCCTCTGCCCCCATTGGAGCTTCTTTTTGTAGTATTTAAATAGTGTCCCTTTTTGTGTGCTGAGTTCCTCCTCTGCGCCAGTGTTGGCCACTCACATGTCCTACTGTTCTGTTAGGACTTGTATCATTTGCCTCCCATGTAGTTGTTGAATTGGGGGTGGAGAGTCCTTGGTGCTTCACGGGATGGACATAACTCTGGTCTCAGCAAAAAGAGCTCGCAGGTAGCATGGCCAAGATGAATGGCAGCTGGAAGAGCTTCATATCAGGTCTGTGTTCAAGTCATTCCAGAAACCTATCCTGGTTGAGTGTCATTGCCAGTGGCCACAAATCATTTCTCTTGTCCCTTCTCCATTCTTTTTTTATTTTTAAATTTATTTATTTTTGGCTGCGTTGGGTTTTCGTTGCTGTGTGCAGGCTTTTCTCTAGTTGTGGCGAGCGTGGGCTACTCTTCCATGTGGTGCACGGGCTTCTCATTGTGGTAGCTTCTCTTGTTGCAGAGCACGGGCTCTAGGTGAGCGGGCTTCAGTAGCTGTGGCCTGCGGGCTCAGAAGTTGTGGCTCGCGGGCTCTAGAGCGCAGGTTCAGTAGTTTTGGCACACGGGCTTAGTTGCTTCGTGCCATGTGGGATCTTCCCGGACCAGGGATCAAATCCGTGTCCCCTGCATTGACAGGCATATTCTTAACCACTGCACCACCAGGGATGTCCCGCCTTCTCCATTCTTGATACTCTGCCAACTTTTCATTTCTACTACTTCTCATTTTTATTCTGATTCCAGCCTGGAATCAATTCCCTATCACCTCTCTAAGCCACTTATGTGGTCCTCTCACTGTTTTCCCCATAGTACCTACTGACATTGTTTATGTCCTGAAACACATAGGTATCCTGTAATATTCCTTGAACACCAGATACCTGTTGCAGTCAGATTTTCTGGGGCCTGGACATACACTTGTGCACAGAATCACAGGTCACCAGTAGACTTGTTCCTGGTGGAAGCTATTGAGAGGAGTGAATTGTAGAACATGCCTTTCACCCTTGGGCCACATCCAGTCCTTGTTTCCTGTGCTTGGTGAGGCCTCCTCAATTCTGTGACCTTAAGGCCCAATACTGCAGAGCAGTTGCTTCCTCAGTTTGACCCCAACTCCATTTCCTGAACACAATCCCATGGACTCGTTCTTTCATGTATCAGATGTACAATTGTGATGGTGTCACTCCCCCGTAACAAACTCAACATGGACTTCACAATTGTTTTCAGGTTCTTGGCATGGAGTCGAGGATGAAGAGACACCATCTTAACAGACTGTATCTGGAGAAGGAGTGTCACAGATTAGGACCACCAGCACAGGTTTGTCTCCTGAGAAGCCCCAGCCCTGTAAGATGTGTGTCCCAGTCTTCAGAGATATTTTGCACTTGCCTGAACACCAAGGAACAAATAGGGGGCAGAAAGCATACACATGTGGGGAATGTGGGAAACAGTTCTATTTCACTGCAAACCTTCAACAGCACCAGAGGCAGCACATTAGGGAGAAACCCTTCTGATGTGATGTGGGGAGACCCTCGTTTTTGAAGAGCTGCACAGTCTACGCATCAGGGAATCTCTCTATGTACAGTGAGATTGGGAAGGAATTAGTGGCCAAAATTGGACTTCAGAAACAGGTCACTAATACCAGGAAGAAACTGAACAACAGTAAGGAGTGTGAAGCTGTTTTTCACAGTGGAAAAGGTCATCACAGCTGGGGAGAAGGCGAGAAAGCCTCCAGCCACACAGGAATACTTGTTCAGGGTGAGAGAGTCCTCACTAGTGAAGGGTTTTGTGAGTTCAGAGAATGTGGGAAAGCCTGAACTCGAAGAACTAACCTTATTCACCACCAGAAAGTTCACACGCAGAGAGGCCCTATGAATGCAGCCAATGTGGAAAAGTTTTTACCCACAAGTCCAGATTCCTTGCACATCAGAGAGTTAACTGTGGAGAAAGGCTTTATGAGTGCAGCCAATGTGGGAGATCTTTTAGCCAAAGGAAGTACCTCACTGCCCACTGGAAAATTCACACCAGAGAAAAGCCTTATGAATGCAACGAATGTGATAAATCGTTCACCCAAAAGTGGAACTTAATTGAACATCAGAGAGTTCACAGTGGAGAAAGCCCTTATTAGTGCATCGAATGCGCTAAATCCTTTAGCTAAGGACAGCTTCTGCGTATCTATAGGGAAATCCACACTGGATAAAAGCCTTATGAGTGCAAGGAATATGATAAATCTTTCACCCAAAGGTACCACTTGATTCAACATCAGAGAGTTCACAGTGCAGAAAAGGCCTTGTGAATGCAGAGAATGTGGATGGCACTGATGTTGGAGAAATTGAGGTGGTAACAGGGTGGGAAGAACCTGTGCAGTTATTATGTAGCAAATAGACCCTTTCTAGGGAGGAAACTGAGGCACAGAGAGAATGTATCATCTGTTTGTGATCTCCCAGCAATGGACACGGATCTGGGATTCAATGCCAGGTTGCCTGGTTCAGGATATGGGGGGGTCTGGTCACTTCACTTCTCCATCCTCCCACACCAGTTTTGGGGACTGAAGGAACACCTTCTCTATCCTGACACTTCTGCCCCACCCCATAACCGCCCCTCCCCCACCCTATTGAGCCCTACTCATACCCCAGACCCATGCTGATGGACAGGAGTATCTTTTCTCTGGGAACCAACATTGATGACTTTTCTGTAAGTGACCCCATTTATCTACCTATCCTAACCAGTGCTCAGATTCGATTATTATGATTCTCATTTGTGAAAGAAGGCATGTGCAGCCCAGAGAGGTTGAGGGACTTCCACAAGAGCTCACTACTGCCAGGCCTTTGATGAGAGTGGTTTCTCTACACACTGCACCCATCCACTGGCTTCTCTCCTGCCCCTCCGAGCAGGGCCTCCATTTGCTGTGTCCTGACTGTGAACCACCCACACCTGGCGTCTGCATCTCAACTAGGGTCTCCAGCTTCATTTCCACCAGTGCACATCTCCCGGAAACACCCTTCCACTTGGGAAGTTCTTCACAGGGACAGTAGCACTAAGCCAAGCACTCCAGACTGGGTCATTGTTGTTATCCCAGATTTGACACAGGCTCCACCGCCATATGCAGTGATTCGTTTCCAAGGTCCTGTCCATCTTCCTCATAAACCCACATCAGGATGTCCCTGTTGCCCCATTATGCAGTTGACCCACTCATGTTCTGGGCAGTGTGAGGGACACTGAGGACTAAGAATGTCCACTGTGGCCCTCATGTGGCCTGGTCCCCAAGGCTCTTCCTCCTAACCCCTCTACCCATCATCTCAGTGATCCTCCCCCACCACCATCGAAAAATGTAAGTCACCAAACAATGATTGTTAATCAGCAAGAACTTGCCCACCCTTCTTTGGGACCCACACTTGACCAACCTAACTTAAAAGCTAAGTCTTAATGCAGGCGGACATCTCCAATGAAGACTGTAAAATGGCATTATGGAATCATGATTTTAATTGATTTCTGTCAGGATTCTTTTTTTTTTTTTTTAATTAATTAATTAATTTTTCGGCTGCGTTGGGTCTTCCGTTGCTGTGCCCGGGCTTTCTCTAGTTGTGGCGAGTGGGGGCTACTCTTCGTTGCGGTGTGCGGGCTTCTTATTGCGGTGGCTTCTCTTGTTGTGGAGCACGGGCTCTAGGCATGTGGGCTTCAGTAGTTGTGGCACGCAGGCTGTAGAGTGCAGGCTCAGTAGTTGTGGCGCACGGGCTTAGTTGCTCCTCTGCATGTGGGATCTTCCCGGACCAGGGCTCGAACCCGTGTCCCTGCATTGGCAGGCGGATTCTTAACCACTGCACCACCAGGGAAACCCCATCTCTCAGGATTCTTGATGTTGAGGTTGTTTTTTTTTTTCCTCAAAAAATGCTCTTTATTCATTCACATATATTATTGCATTTAATGCTCACTTCATACCCATGAACAGAGGAAGCAGAAAGATAATTCCTTCACAGATGAAGAGTTTGAGATCCATAATAAAGTCCTTCTTCCCAAATAACAGCGAGTGAACAGAAGATAAAAAACCACCTCTGCTTTCAGCTCTCCAACTTCACCCTTCTTTCTTGAAGACAATGGAGTGTTCAGCCCTCATTTTCACATATGTTTATTGTTACTAAAAATATCTTTAGCAACAAACTTGAGGTATAACGAAAAATCCATACTTCAAAATGTATAGAAATTATATTTACATATAATTTTTCACATTAACTCATTCAAAGTGTAACTCTATTATATTACAGTTGTTGGATGAAACATCTAGGCATCTTAGCATTTTGTCTTCATATCATGCAAACTAAGTCCTAACCAGGACTTAGTGTGTGTCCTGTCTGGTTAAATTTCTATTCCTATCTTTTGCCTACTTTTATTTTGTGAGATTTGCCTATTTTCTCTTTTTTTTTTTGACAAATAGGAGTGCAGGGAAACAACAAAGACATCTGTGAGATTTCACTCACTCACCAATAATGTGAATGACTTTTTTCTGAATGTAATTGTAATTTGCAATAGTGAAAGCATAGGTTCTCATGTTTTCCTCAATTTTTTTTACTATGCATGACGTAATGACCACATACATTATACATGTTTAAGATAAATCTGCATTATTAACATATGCTACCTCAGTCCTAAGTCCAGACATTCAATTACACAGTAAATTAAGCCCTGTTTTGTAGTGTTTGCCAATTTCCCACCATAGCCAATGTCAAATTGCCAACATAATGTCACCGAACACGGAGTTAGGAAGCATTGCCAGTAGGCCACCATTGTATACTTTTTCCACCTTACAGGTTCAGCAGCAGCAAATAATTTTAAGAATGTAGTTACCATAGTAGAATGATTATAAAGTGACAGGTTTTGCATATTTGTTTTAAGAATCGTTTCATGAATGTATAGTTGACTTAGAATAAATTGCAAATATTTGAAATGTACATTTTGACATTCTGATACTTGTGCACACCCCTGAAACCAGTTTCCTCCTGCCATTTTTGATTCATCCTCAACATTAAAATTGCTGTTGCAAGGGACTTCCCTAGTGGTCCAATGTTTAAGAATCTGCCTTCCAATGCAGGGGACCCGGGTTGGATCACTGGTCAGGGAACAAAGACTCCATATGCCACGGGGCAACTAAGCCCGTGTGCCACAATTAGAACGGAGCCCGGGCGCAGAAACGAGAGATCCTACATGCCACAACTAACACCCTATGCAGCCAAATAAATAAATATTTTTTAAAAATAACTGATGCAAGAACATAGTCTACTTTTGTGATGACTATTTTCAAATGTTTATATAAACGGAATGACTGTTGGATCTTACCCCTATGTTAGATTATTTATCATATCATGCACATTTTTGTGCTTGTGTAACATCATGTATGTAGTGGTTTTTAAATTTATAATTCCAGGTATCATGTCATTGAATACATAATTTCTTAGCATGTATTTCTAAAATAAAAGAGCCCTCACATAACTCTGGTAACTTTATTGCACATGAAAGTATTCTAAATATTACTGCATATCAGCACAACTGGGGACACAGTGTGTTAGATTTTGAATGCTAACACCCTTCAGTGCAGCCTGGACGTACAAGCTCATGTACCACAGCACAAAAGATGTGTGACAGGAATGAAACCTTGGGAAAATAAAATGGGAGGTGCTGACCCAGCATGGCAGGTGTGGCCACACAAACACTCCAGGTAGATTGTGGGACAGGCGTGTGATAGGGATGCTCAACATTCTGGCGTGTGGGCCACACACAATCACACAGTTCTGGTGGATCCGTGTGACGAGGTGGGTGCAGACTGGCTTAGAAAGAATAGCATCTCCCACATCACCGCAAGTTTGATGATGCACTGATGGTGTTCAGTTCAGGGACTGGGTCACCACCTTGTTACAAGCTGGAGATTCACACCTGTGAGCAGCTTTATCAAGCAAAGGACTTGGGGTGGGGTTTTACAGGGTTTATGTGAGGTGTCAGCCTGCATTCAGCCCTTAGCATTTGGACAAAGGTTTGTCAAGGGTGAGTCCTGAGGAGTTGTGGGCACGTTCTTGCTGATTAGCAATCATTCGGTGATTTATGTTTTTCTGGTGGGTAGGAGGAGCAGTAAGGAGATGGGTGAGGGGGTTAGGAGGAAGAGCCTTGGTTACAGGGAGAGTGCTGCAGTGAACATTCTTTGTCGTTCAGGGACCCTCACAGGGTTTGAAATACTTACCAGGACAATTTGTACCCAGGCACATTCTGAAGTGGGTTCATGAAGAACATGGACACGACCTTGGAAACAAATCACTGCATATGGCATATGGTGGAGGTACGTGTCATATTTGGGGCGATGCTGAAGACCCTGTGTGGTTTGTTGGGTTCGTGCTGCTGTCCCTGTGAACAGCTTTACAAAAGGGAAGGTGTTTGCAGGGAGATGTACACTGGGAGAGGTGGAGCTGGAGGCCCTGGTGTGGATGCAGACGTCAGGTGTGGGTAGTTCATGGTCGGGACACAGCTGATGGAGTCTGTGCAGGGAGGTGCAGAGGAGAAGCCAGTGCACCTGTGCAGTGTAGAGGATGCACTCTCATCAAAGGGATGGCAGCTGAATGCCATTCTGGAAGTCCCTCAAACTTGCTGAACTTCAGACCCCTCCTTTCACAAATGGGAAAAATAATAATAGACTCTGAGCACTGGGCAGGTTGGGTAGATAAGTGGGGTCATTCACAGGAAAGCCATCAATGTTTGTTCCCAGTGAAAAGATAGTCCTGTCCATCAGCATGGGGTAGAGGGAATGAGCGGGGCTCTTGGGGAGAAGGGGACAGAGGGTGTCAGGATGGACAAGGTGTTCTTTGAGTCCCCAAACCTGCTTGGGGAGTGAAAGAGGACTACAGTGACCAGACTGCTTGTGACCTGAGCCAGGTGACCTAACATTGAATCCCAATTCCTAGTCCATTGCTGGGGGTTCACAAACAGAGCAGAAGATACCCTGTATGTGGGCCACAGTTTCCTCTGAAGAAATGGTCCTTTTGCTGCAGGATAAATGCCCCTACATCCTCCCACCCTGTTTCCACCTAAACTACAACCCCAGTGCCCTCCGTGACCTTTCTGATTCTTGCTCCATCTGAACACCCTGGGTCCCCTCCCACAGTTCCTTGGGTAGGAATTGGGACTTTTCAAATCCCCTTCACAGCATTTGTTCCCTTTGAGCAGCCACAGCAAGGAGCAGAGGCTGCAGAGTGTAGAGACCTCTTTGTGGATTCTGTCTGAGTCCCCTCTAGGGTTGTGACCTTGAGGAAGTCCCCTCTCAGCCCTTCCATTTCTTCAGGTCTGAAATGGGGATATTATCAATACCTCCCATGGATTTAGAGGACTGTGGAGGGTACATGTGTGATCCAAGTCCCTCAGTGCCCAGGTGGCTCCCTAGGTGCCGTTTTTGGTGGTGCGTAAGGATCCTCCCAATACTCTGTCCGTGTCTACAGAAAGTAGATTTATGTTTGACTGAAATGGATTTAACAGTGTTAAGGGAAAAATTTATTCTGACACTTGTTAAAATGGTAAGGAATTCTTTATTCAGAACTATCAATATTTTGGATAGGTGTCAAGCTTCTGACAATATAGGTGAAATATTGAGTTCAACTTTAAGACAGCTGAGGATTTAGAGCCAAGGAGTAGAGTGAACGGGTCAGTGGATGGAAAATTACCAACAGAAAACAGGGTAAGAGGTGTCCTTGGTAAACCAACTTAACAATCTTGCCATAGAGGTCAGATACCGAGGATAGGAAATGAGTGTTTGATCAGATATCACTGAGGGAGTTATTCTTACTAAGCGGGCTTTGCAGATTTCTTGATAAAACTTGGCTAAGCAGGCCCTGCAAGGATGGGTCAAAGACCAAGATATGTGGGAAAGAACGCTCAGAGGAGTCTGACTAAAGCTTAGGCAAAGAGAGAGCCTTTGTCATTCTCTGGTGTTGAAGGAAGTGACCTTTTGTCCTCCAAACAATATAGGTTCATTTCTCATTTGGTTGTTTTTGTTCATTATGGACCAGCTGAGAGGAAATCAAGGTGGCAGTGTAAGAGGACATGAGCTCACTTCTCCACATGAACACATCAAAAATACAGCTACGGTTGAGCAATCTTCACTGAAAACTAACAGGAAACTGGCAGAAGGACTCCTGCACAACCAAGGCTGTAAGCATCATGCACACGTAATCCAGCAGGAAGGGAAGAAAAGCACTGGGGTCTAGAGATATGGGACTCAGAGGAGAAGGGAGATCACATGGGCAGACACCCACCCTGGCCAGTGAGCTGATCGAGCCACAGACTGGGTGGCCCAGTCCTAGGTTCTATGTGGTAGAGGCAAGCCTCCTTACTGGTTGGAGGACCAGTGAGACAGAGAGAAAGGTTGGAGGAGCCTGGACTCTGTTTGGAAGGAGTGTGCATGCTCCCACCTGGCCCTGGGACCGGGCAGAGAGAGGTCCGCTTCAGCAGCTGCCGGTTTCCAGTGAGCAGGTTCACCACACACTGCAGCCAGAGCAGAAGAAATGCTCTGCCTCCACTAACTCCATGCCCCAACATGTCGCTGGATCTGGGGCAGTCAAGACCAGGGAAAGACTCCATTTATGGATGAAGAGGCAGCCCAGTCCCAGGGCAGAGCCCAGGTGGGGCTGCGGTGGCCATTGTGGGAACTTGCTCCACCGGTACGTGAGAAGCAGCCCACATCTCTGACGGTAGCTGTTTGGCCACAGCTCACCCACTCCACCATACATGCAGAGAAACCACACTGGCCCTGCCTTCTCCCTGTGGAGCGGTGCCACAGCAGGGCGGGAGTGGCGGAGGCTGGAGACACTGATCAGCTGGGAGAGAGTAAGGGGTCTTGTCCCAGAGGCAGGATAATATATCAATAATTGCCCAGCCTGAAGACCAAAGAAAGAGCCCAGAGACAAGGACAGAGACATCAGTGGTTTAATGGCTACGGATCTTACTTATCCAGAGCAAGGTCCATGAGAGACACTCTACCATGGTCCAGACACATTAGGTAGGAAGTGGCAGCAGTCTTTTTTACTGTGGAGCAGAGGGAGTTTACCTGATTTAAAGGGAATTGATGTGAGGCTGGCTCATCAATTCTTAGGGAAAGCCGCAGAGGAGTATGCCACTCACAGTCCCTTTGATAAACTATCAATGTGAAGAAGTTATGATCTAAAGATTAGAACAATCACTACCTGTGGCTAGGGCAAGAAGGTAGGCATTGACTGATTAAGCCTTATGATTAACAGGGAAGGTCAGCCATGTGAGTAGGGTGCAGGTGAATCAGACTGGTGGGGCAGAGATGTACATAGAGCAAGAATACAGCCATTTTGGGTGGCCTGATCATCCGTCAGTGTTTCTCACTGACTTGGGCACAATCACTGACTATGAAGCCAGGAAAGCCTTTGCTGGGGGTACCAAAAGCAGTGCTTTCCCTCTTGTTTAGCTGCATCAGGCCTGCCCAATATCTCCTTTCCAGATTTTCAGTCAGGGTCCTGTCTTTTTCCTTGTCCCTGAACATAGCTTACAAAATGACTCTAGCACTTCAGGGTGCACGCATTTCAAGAGCAATAGGATGTTTATTTACTTCTAGTTACCACTGGATGTCGACGTGGTTTGGCTTCAAGGAGTCTGAGATTAAATAAATGCTCTGAAGTATCCCCCCCTTTCCCTCAAGTATCCCCACCCCGACCTTAAGAGGGATGGAGCCGCTTCCTCGCCCCCCCCCCCCCGCTCCCCCTACCCCCAGCTGATTTCCCAGCGCTTCTCTCGGTGCTGTTTGGCTTTTTCGTGGTGCTTCCAGTGTGGGGCGCCACTGCTTCAGGCCTTGGAACTACATTACCCCGAAGAAATTGCGCTAAGGGAACGTTCATCCAATGAAAATCTAGGAAAGAGGCATTTCCGGGAGGGGAACATCAGGGAGGAGGACTTCCGGTGTTTTTGTGGCGGACATTTTTATTGTTGTTGAGCCTGTGGACCTGATCAATAGCTCCGCTGTGCGGTGTTGGGAACGAGGTGAGGGGCCCAGGAGGTGGAAGTGGAGAGTTTGTGCGCACTACACAGGGGCGGGTCTTAGGGTCGGGGACGACGCCGCCGCTTGCGGGGAGTAACCGTGCCGACTCCGACCCGGTCGCTGGACTGTCGCCGCTCCGCTCCGCGTAAAGGCTCCGATGGCGGCGCCTGCGCTGACGGACCCACCTCAGGTAAACGCGGCGGTCTCCGGGTTCTCGCCTGCCCGTTTCCCCACCGAAATACGAACGCCCCGAGTGAGCGGCGCCTGGTCACGTCTGCTCCAGGACAGTGAGGGCTTCAGGGGTGGTTTATCTATTTCTGACCACCAGTGTATGCGGTGTGAGTGAGGCTTGGAGATGCAACTGAAGCAGGAACATCCCGGGGACGTGTACTCCGTCTTGTTTCTGCGGGGAACCAAGTTTGAGGCCAGGCTGCATCTGGAGTGGTAGCTGAGAGGTTGTACCTTTCTTCTTAGGGCCCTCGGAGCGGTGGAGAGTTTTGAGCAAAGGAAGGACACGATCTGAGTTAGGCTTTTGAAAATTCTCCAAAGCCTGTTCAGTGGAAGAAAAGACTGTAGGTGGGTGATGAGGACTTTGAGGCAGAGGGAAGTTGTGGCTTTTCCAAGGTCACAACTGATAAACGGTAGCACTGGGGACGGAGGCAGGCAGGGGAGATTAGCCAGTCAGCCCGAGGTTACCTGGCTCTGGTACCGCCAGGGGACCAGGGAAGGCCTGAGCCCCTGGAGTACCGCCATGGTCACTTTCTTCTATGACCTGCTTGTTCCCACAGATTCCCAGGGCTGCAGAAGCACTTTTGGTAAATGGAGGTTGTCCCAATCCCTCACTTGTTTTGACCCCCACGCACACATTCTCTGTATTTGAGGGGTCTTAGGGCTCTTCACCTGCCATTCTGCTAGCTTTTTGGTTTGGGGACCTTGGAGAATCTCATGCTCTGGGTACTGAGTGCAGACCCAGACGTTCTATGGAGGGAGTATGGAAGGTTACTCCTAGAACCCACACCAGTATGTGGAAGTACTTTGAGGTGAGGTTGAGTTGGTTTAGGTAAGTGCAGGTCTCCTTTATTTTCTGGTGGGAATAAACAGCACAGAAGAGCAGGATTTCAGCTTCAAATGACTGCCTGTGTGTTTTGAAGGCAATGGGAGGTTCAGATCAGAGGAGGGAGGTTTTCTTCCCCAGGTCTCAAGTGGCTCCATATCATTGGGCAGTAGGGGAAATGTGTGGGAAGATGGATTGTGGGTTTTCAGGAGTGAGACCGTTCATGGTTTTATTTGTCCCTGTTATACCAGGGCAGTGTGACCTTTGAGGATGTGGCCGTGTACTTCTCCTGGGAGGAATGGTGTCTTCTTGATGAGGTTCAGATACACCTGTACCTTGATGTCATGCTGGAGAACTTTGCAGTTGTATGCATGCTGGGTAAGGCCCTCACACCCACCCCTATCCTCTGAGCTAGGTTCTTCCTTTCTTCTCTTCCTCAGGGGCAGCTCTGTCCTCACATCTGGAACATGGGCACTGCTTTCTTCTTAAATTCCTTGGTTATATGCTGTGGTTACTATGGCTAGGCAGAGTGCATCCCTAGTCCTTAGTGCCCGAACACCCGTAACCCCAAAGTTACAGGTAAGGATTCAGGGTCAGTAGTCTTTTTTTGTTGATTGTTTTTAATTTTACTGAAGTATTGTTGATTTACAATTTTGTTTTAATTTCTGCTGTACAGTAGGTCCCTGGTTATCCACTTAAAATACAGCAGTGTGTACATGTCAGTTCCAAACTCCCTAACTATCCATCCCCATCACCCTTCCCCCCTGGCAACCACAAGTTCATTCTCTATGTCCGTGAGTCTCTTTCTGTTTTCTAAATAAGTTTATATGTATCAACTTTTTTTTTAGATTCTGCATATCTTTCTCTTTGTGACTTAACGTCACTCAGTATGACAATTTGTAGGTCCATCCATGCTGCTATGAATGGCATTATTTCATTCGTTTTAATGGCTGAGTAATATTCTATGGTATATAAGCACCACATCTTTATCCATTCAATTGTCGATGGACATTTACGCTGCTTCCATGTCTTGCCTATTGTAAACAGTGCTGCATTGAACATTGGGGTGCATGTATCCTTTCAAACCATGTTTTTGCTGGATATATGGCGAGGAATGGGATTGCTGGAATATATGGTAACTCTATTTTTCGTTTTTTGAGGAACCTCCATACTGTTCTCCATAGTGGCTGTACCAATTTGCAGTGCCAGCAGCAATGTAAGAGGGTTCCTTTTTCTCCACACCCTCTCCAACACTTGTTATTTGTAGGCTTTTTAATGACAGCCATTCTGACTGGTGTGAGGTTATACCTCATTGTATTGAATAGTTTTGATTTGTATTTTTCTGATAATTAGTGATGATGAGCATCTTTTCATGTGCCTATTACCCTTTTGTGTTTTTGCTTTAGAGAGATGTTTATTTACGTCTTCTAGGTTGTTTGTTTTTTGTTATTGAGTTGTATAGCTGTTTATATATTTTGGAAATTAAGCCCTTGTCAGTCACATTATTTGTAAATAGTATATCTTTTTGTTTTCTTTATGGTTTCCTTTGCTGTGCCGAAGCTTATAAGTTTGATTAGGTCCCATTTGTTTATTTTTGCTTTTATTTCTGTTGCCTTGGGAGACTGTCATGGTCAGTAGTCTTGCCATCCACCTGATCGATCCCTCCTTGTTTGCCCTCTCTTTGGCCAGGTGACTGTCCAAATGAATGGTACCCAAGTTTTGCTCCATTCTTGTACCTGACATATTTTTGTGCCTGACTGTGTGACAGTGTTGTCACTGACATGGTTACTACTAAAACAGACCATAAGATGTTTTTGCAAGACCTTTTTTCAAGCTTCCAATTTCTCTATATCCACGCCAGCATCCGGTTTTTTGTTTCTTTTTATTTTTTTAACATTTATTTATTTATTTCGGTTTCACCAAGTCTTAGTTGTGGCTAGCGGGTTCCTTAGTTGTGGCTCGCTCATTCCTTAGATGCGGCTTGCAGACTCCTTAGTTGTGGCCTGCGAACTGTTAGTTGTGGCATGCATGTGGGATCTAGTTCCCTGACCAGAAATCGAACCCCAACCCCCTGCATTAGAAGCACGGAGTCTTAACCACTGCTCCACCCAGGATGTTCCAGCATCTGTTATTTTCTGTTCTCTTGTTTTGTTTTGTTTCGGCCTTGCTGGGGGGTATGCAGGATCTTAGTTCCCCAAGAAGTGATGACCAGGGATTGAACCTGCGCCCCCTGCAGTGACAACGTGCAGTCTTAACCACTGGACTGCCAGGGAGGTCCCTGTTATTTTCTGTTCTTTTGATCATAGCCATCCTAATGGGTGTGAAATGGTATATTTTTCCCATTTCAATTATATCCCTTTTGGTGTGCTTATTGGCCATTTGTACAGCTTTAGAAAAATGTCTGTTCAAGTCCTTTTTTATTTATTAATCAAGTTGGTTTTTTGGTTGTTGTTGAATTACAGATTTACCCATAGATTCTAGATATGAATCCCTTTTTATATACATGTTTTGGAAGTGTTTTCTCCCAATCTGTGGTTTCTTTATTACTGTGTTTATAGTGTCCTTTGATGTTAAAAAGTTTTTCAGTTTTTTCCTTTCTTCCCCTAGCTTTCTTGGGCTATAATGACACATAAGTTTGTGTAAATTAAAGGTATGCAACCAAAATTGTTCATTTTTATGAGGTCCAATTTGTTTATTTTTTGTTTTGTTGCTTTTGCCTTTGTTGTCAAAGGCAAGAAATCATGGCTGAATCCAACGTTTTGAAGCTTTTCTTGTTTGCTTTTTGTAAGAACTTTTTAGTGTTAGCTCTTAAGTTTAGGCCTTTGATATATTTTGAGTGAATTTTTGTGTATGGTGTTAGGTAAGGTTCTAATTTCATTGTTGTGCATGTGGGTATCCGGTTTTCCCAGCGCCATTTGTTGAAAAGGCTGTCCTTATTCAATGGAAATCCTCCTCTTGTTAGTAATTATTGCATCATATATTTGAGGGCTGATCTTTAGACACTCTAGTCTCTATTCTATTCCATTGGAGTATATATCTGTCTTTATGCCAGTAGCACTTTATACTGTTTTGCTTACTGTAGCTTTGTAAGAAAGTTTGAATTCATGTGTTGTGAATCCTTCAACTTTGTTGTTTTTCACAATTGCTTTGACTGTATCGAATCCCTTGAGTCTATGTGAATTTGAGTCTGAATTTTTCTATTTCTTGAAGACGTCATTGTTTTTGATAGGGATTGCATTGAATCAAAAATCCCTCATCTGAGTGTTAAAATCGATGAACCTACATGAACACATCATTATCACTCAAAATCTAAAGTTTGCGATAGGTTTCACTTGTGGTGTTGTACATTCTGTGGGCTTTGATAAATGCATAATGACATGTATTCACCATTATAGTATCATACAGAATGTGTTCAATTTTCAACTAAAAATTCTCCGTGCCCCACCTGTTCATCCCTTCTTCCCCTGTACTCCTTGGTATCCCCTGATTACTTTTTTACTGTCTCATTAATTTCCCCTTTTTGAGAATGTCATATCCTTGGACTCATACAGTATGTAGCCTTTTCATCTTGGCTTCTTTCACACAGTAACATGCATTTTAAGTTTTCTGCATGTCTTTTCATGACCTGATAGCTCTTTGCAGTTTAGTTGTAAATAGTGTTGCTGTTCTCTGGATGTATCATGTTTATCCATTCATCTACTGAAGGACTTCTTGATTACTTCCAAGTTTTGAAAGTTATGAATAAAGCTACTGTAAATATCTGTTTGAAGGTTTTTGTGTGTATGTCCGTTTTCAACTCCTTTGTATAAATACCACAGAGTACAATTGCTGGAGGATATAAGATTATGTTTAGTTTAGTAAGAATCTACCAAACTGCCTTTCAAAGTGGACTCTACCATTAAGCATTCCAATCGGCAATGAATGAAATTCCTGTTGCTCCACACCCTTACCGGCATTTGGTGTTGTCAGTGTTTGGATTTTGACCATTTTTATAGGTATGTATTGGTATCTGCTTTTGAGTTTAATTTGCATTTCCGTTCATCTTTGTATATGCTAAATTGTCATGTGTATATCTTCTTTTAATAAGGTGTCTGTTAAGGTGTTTTGCTCATTTTGTATTTGGGTTGTTGTTTTTGTACTGAATTTTAAGGTTTTTTTGTACTTAACTTTTAGGTCCATGATCCATTTTGAGTTAATTTTTTGTGAAGGGTGTAAGGTTTGTGTCTAGAAGTCATGTCTTGGCATGTGAGGTTCGGTTGTTCCAGTACTATTTATTCAAAAGACTTCATTTTTCTCCATTGTATTGCACTTGTCATCTGTCAAAAGTCAGATGAGTTTATTTCTGTGGATCTGTTTTTGCACTCTCAATACTGTTCATTGATCAGTTTCTCTATCCTTTCAACAATACTGCACTGGCTTGATTACATTTTGTTTTTTTGGGTTTTTTTTGCCTTGCCATGCAGCTTATAAGTTCTTAGTTCCCCAACCAGGGATTGAACCCTGGGCCCTCAGCAGTGAATGTGCGGAGTCCTAACCAAGGGGTGCCAGGGAATTCCCAGGATTGATTACCTTAGATACTAAGTTTTGTTTTTCTTTTCCTTTTTCTTTTTTTCTTTCTTTTTCTTTTTAAGATACTAAGTCTTGAAGTTGAGTAGTGTCAGTCTGCGACCTTTGTTCTTCAGTATGGTGTTGGCTATTCTGGGACTTTTTCCTCTCTGTATAAACTTTAGGATCAATTTACTTAGGTCCACAAAATAATTTGCTGGGATTTTGATTTGGATTGCATTGAATCTAGGTGCAGTCTAGGTGAAATTGGGAAGAACTGACTTCTTGACGGTAGTGGGTCTTCATATTTATGAATGTGAAATATCTTTCCATGTATTTAGTTCCGTTTATTTAGTTCTTTGATTTCTTCATCAGAGTTTTAGAGTTTCCCTTATGTAGATTTTTTTTCTTTTTATATTTATTTATTTATTTATTTTTGGCTGCATTGGGCCTTTCTTGCTGCGCGCGGGCTTTCTCTAGTTGCGGCGAGCAGGGGCTCCTCTTCATTGTGGTGCACAGGCTTCTCATTGCGGTGGCTTCTCTTGGTGCAGAGCATGGGCTGTAGGCACACGGGCTTCAGTAGTTGTGGCACGTGGGCTCAGTAGTTGTGCCTTGCAGGCTCTGGAACACAGGCTCAGTAGCTGTGGCTCATGGGCTTAGTTGCTCCACAGCATGTGGGATCTTAATGGACCAGCGATCAAACCCATGTCCCCTGCATCGGCAGACAGATTCTTAACCACTGCGCCACCAGGGAAGTCACCCTTCATGTAAATCTTATATATGTCTTGGTAGATTTATAATTAAGTGTTTCTTCCTTTGTCTCTCCACTTGTTTAGGAGGGTGTTAATGTACATGGTCTTGTGTTTTTAATTTCACATTTCACTTGTTTATTCTTGATGTATTGGAAAGTGATTGACTTTTGTATATTTTCCTTGTATCCTGAAACCTTGCTATAATTGATACCAAGTTCCAGGATTTGTTTTGGGGTTTTTTTTGGTGTATATTTTGGTTTTTACATAGCTGGTTATATCATCTGAGAATGAAGGCAGCTTGATTCCTTCCTTCCTGATCAGTATAACTTTTATATAACTTTCTCTTCTCAGTCCATTAATTATGACTTATAGTATAAAGTTGAAAGGGAGTTGCCAGAGGGAACATCCTTGCCTTCTTCATCTTATTGGGAAAGTTTCTAGTTTTTCATCTGGTAAAGATGATAGTTAGAAGGTTCTATTTAGATTGTCAAGTTGAAGTTTTTTTTCTATTTTTAGTTTACTAGGAGATGGAGATTTTGATCATGAATGGGTGCTGGATTTTGCCAGATCTGTTTTCCGAATCTGTCGATGAGATCATGTATTGGCGGATTTTCTTTTCTTTTTTTTTTGGCTGTGCCACAGCTTGCAGTGTCTTAGTTCCCTGGCCAGGGATTGAACCTGGGCTAAAGTAGTGAAAGCGCCAAGTCCTAACCACAGGACTGCCAGGGAATTCTCACATATTTGTATTTAAAGTGGGTTTCTGGACTTCACTGGTGGCACATTGGTTAAGAATCCACCTGCCAATGCAGGGGACACGAGTTTGATCCCTGGTCCAGGAAGATCCCACATGCCACAGAGCAATTAAGCCTGTGAGCCACAACTACTGAGCCTGTGTGCTGCTACTATGGAAGTCCGTGTGCCCAGATCCCGTATTCTACAAGAGAAGCCACCACAATGAGAAGCCTGCATGCTGCAATGAAGAGTAGCCCCTGTTTGCTGGAACGGGAGAAAGCACGCATGCAGTAAGTTGATACAGCCACTGTGGAGAACAGTATGGAGGTTCCTTGAAAAACTAAAAATACAACTACCATATGACCCAGCAATCCCACTACTGGACATATACCCTGAGAAAACCAGAATTCAAAAAAATACATGTACCACAGTGTTCATTGCAGCGCTATTTACAATAGCCAGGACATGGAAGCAACCTAAATGCCCATTGACAGTTGAATGGATAAAGAAGATGTGGTACATATATACAATGGAATATTACTCAGCCATAAAAAGGAACAAAATTGAGTTATTTGTAATGAGGCAGATGGACCTAGAGTCTGTTATACAGAGTGAAGTAAGTCAGAAAGTGAAAAACAAATACCATATGCTAATGCATATACATGGAATCTTAAAAAAATGGTACTCATGAACCAAGGGGCATGACAGGAATAAAGACACAGATGTAGAGAATGGACTTGAGGGCACGGGGAGGGGGAAGGGTAAGCTGGGACGAAGTGAGAGAATAGCATTGACATATATACACTACCAAATGTAAAATAAATAGCTAGTTGGAAGCAGCTGCATAGCACAGGGAGATCAGCTTGATGCTTTGTGACGACCTGGAGGGGTGGGGTAGGTAGGGTGGGAGGGAAGCTCAAGAGGGAGGGAATATGGGGATATACGTATACAGATAGCTGATTCACTTTGTTATACAGCAGAAACTAACACAACATTGTAAAGCAATTATACTCCAATGAAGATGTAAAATAAATAAATAAATAAAGTGGGTTTTTTTGAGAGAACATATAGCTGACTCCTGCTTATGGATTCACTCTGATAATCTCTTTTCATTGGTGCATTGAGACTATCAATGTTTAATATATTGATATAGTTGGATAAATATCTAATGTATTTGTTACCATTTTCTACCATTGCCCTTATTCTTTGTTCCTATATTAGTCTTCCACTCTTGTTTTTATTGTTTAGATCGAGCATCTTGTATGATTGCATTTTCTCTCCTTGTTAGCATATCAGATATACTCGTTTCTTTTCATTTTTTTAATGTAGTTGTACTAGAGTTTGCACTCTGTATTTACATCTGATTGAAGTCCACTTTCATATAACACTGTATGGCTTCCTTGGTAGTTTGAATACCTTATAATTTTAAAAAATCCTAATTGCTATCTCTCCTGCATTGTATTATTGTGCTCATTTGTTTTAATTTTACATAAGCATACATAAATGGGTGTGTTTAAAAATGCATAATTGCGCTTCCCTGGTTGTGCAGTGGTTGGGAGTCCGCCTGCCAATGCAGGGGACACAGGTTCAAGCCCTGGTCTGGGAGGATCCCACATGCTGTGGAGCAGCTAGCCCATGTGCTACAGCTGCTGGGCCTGTGCTCTGGAGCCCGTGAGCCACAACTACTGAGCCTGCATGCCACAACTACTGAAGCCTGTGCACCTAGAGCCTGTGCTCTGCAACGGGAGAGGCCACTGCAATGAGAAGCTTGTACACCGCAACAAAGAGTAGCTCCCACTTGCCACAACTGGAGAAAGCCCACATGCAGCAATGAAGACACAATGCAGCCAAAAATAAATAAATTCATTAATTAAAAAATGCATAATGGAGTATACAGTTACTATTGTTCCTTAGAAGACATGCATATGGGCAACAGCTACATGAAAAGATGCTCAATATCACTAATGGTCAGGAAATGCAAATCAAAACCACAATGAGGATTTCCCTGCTGGCGCAGTGGTTGAGAATCCACCTGCCAAGCAGGGACACGGGTTCGAGCCCTGGTCTGGGAAGATCCCACCTGCCAAGGAGCCTCTAAGCCTGTGAGCTACAACTACTGAGCCTGCACCCTAGAGCCTGTGAGCCACAACTACTGAGCCTGTGTGCCACAACTTCTGAAGCCCGTGCGCGTAGAGCCCATGCTCCACAACAAGAGAAGCCACCGCAATGAGAAGCCCGCACACCACAATGAAAAGAGCCCCCACTTGCGGCAACTAAAGAAAGCCCACATGCAGCAACGAACACCCAATGCAGCCAAAAATAAATAAATAAATAAATTTATTTAAAAAAAAAAATCCACCTGCCACTGCACGGGATGAGGGTTAGATCCCTGATCCGGGAAGGTCCCACGTGCTGCAGAGCAACTAAGGCCCTGTGCCACACTACTGAGCCTGCGTTCTAGAGCCCATGAGCCACAACTTCTGAGTCCGAGTGCCACAGCTACTGAAGCCAGTGTGCCCTAGATCCTGCGCCGCAACTACTGAGCCCCTGTGACAGAACTGCTGAAGCCTACGCACTCTAGGGCCTGTGTGCTGCAATTATCGAGCCTGCGTGCTGCAACTACTGAAGCCTGCGCACGTAGAGCCCATGCTATGCCACAAAAGAATCCACCACAATGAGAAACCCGCGCACTACAACAAAAGACTAGCTCCCACTCGCTGCAACTAGAGAAAGTCCACATGCAGCAACTAAGACACAATGCAGCCAAAAATAAATTAAAAGTTAGGAAAAAAAAAACCCACTGTGAGATACCACCTCACACATGTTACAATGTCCGTTGTGAAAAAGACAAGAAATAAGTGTTGGTGAAGTTGTGGAGAAAAGGGACCCCTTGTGCACTGTCGGTGGGAGTGTACATTGTTACAACTACTATGGAAAACTATGGAGAATCCTTACAAAGTTCAAAAAGGAACTTCCATATGGTCCAGCAATTCCACCTCTGTGTATTTATCCACAGGGAGTGAAATCATCATCTCAAAAAGATATCTGTACCTCAGGTTTATTGCAGCATTATTTACGATATTCAAGATACGGAAACAACCTAAGTGTCCACTGATGGATGAGTGGATCTAACAAACATGTGGTATATATGGCATATTATTCAATATTATACAACCATAAAGAAAGATGGAAATCTTGCCATTTGCCTCAACATGGATAGACCTTGAGGACATTATGCTAAGTGAAATAAGTCAGAGAGAGAAAGACAAATCCACTTGTCCCACTGTTTCCATGGAGGATTGGTTCCAGGAGCCCCTGCATATACTGAAATCTGTGGATGCTGAAGTCCCATAGTCAGCCCTCTGATTCTGAAGTTTTCCCATTTGTGGATTCATCCAGCTACAGATCATGTGATCCTATGTGTATTTGTTGAAAAATATCTCTGTACGAGTGGACCCAAGTAGTGTGAACCCATATTGTTCCAGGTTTACCTGTACTACATGAGTATACTTACATGTTGAATCTTTAAAACAACAACAACAACACCAAACTCAGATACAGACAAAGGATGAGTGATTGCCAGAGTGGGGCAAGGTGGTTAGATGAAGTGCGTGACGGGTGTCAGAAGTTACAGACTTCTAGTTATAAGATGAGTAAGTCCTGGGGATGTAGTGCACAGCATAGTGACTCTAGTTAACGAAACTGTATTGTACATTTAGAAGTTTCCAAAGGGTAGATCTTAGAAGTTCTCATCAGAAGAAAAAATATGCAATTATATATGTTAACTAAACTTATTGTGGTACTCATAGCAGTGTATACATAAATCATGTTGTACAACTTAAAGAAATACAATGTCCCATGTCAGTTTTATGTCAATGAAAGTTTTTTATTCTCTTATGGTCTTCCTTTCTCTATGAAACCCAAATTTGTGATCTATGTCATTTTTCCTCTCTGAAGAACTCCCTTTAATATAGTCCCACAATTTTTCTGTGTCTAAGAACGTGTTTATTTCATCATCACTGTTGAAGATTTATGTTGCTGGTTACCAAATTCTAGGTTGGTGATGTCCCCTCCCCCTTCCCACTTTAAATATTTTACTCCATTCAGTTCTTATTTCCCTGAGTTCTGAGGAGAATTCAAATGTAATTTTTTTTTTTTTTTTTGGCTTCTCTTGGGAAAGGTGTTGATTCCTTCAGCCTCTTTTAGTATTTTTTTTTTCTGCATTTGAATGTGATAAGCCTAAGATGTAGTGTTTTTGGCATTAAACCTGCCTCATGTTCACTGAGCTTTCTGGATCTGTTGGTTGGTGTCTGACATCATTTTGTTAGAAATTCTCCATCATTATTGCTTCAAGTATTTTTTAATTTTATTTTTTGTATTTTTTCAGTTCATTTTTCAGTTTTGGAAGTTTCTCCTAACAGAAAAAGAAGCTCAAACATTCTCTCCTCAGCTGTGTCCAGGGTACGAATAAGCCCATCACAGTCATTCTTCATTTCTGTTATGGTGTACTTGATCTTTAGCATTTCTTTATGGTCCTTTGTTAAAATTTTCATCTCTCAGCTTACATTTCCCTTCTGGCATTGTATGCTGTCTGCTTTATCCATTAGTAGACTTTAATTAGCATATTAGTCATAATTATTTTATATTCCCAATGTGATTGTTCAAACATCCCTGTGATATCTGATTTTGATTCTGAAGCTTTGTCTTTTCAAACTGTTTTGTGGGACACTGCAGATCTTCAGAAGATGCCGTGGTTGCAAAAGAGATCTATTAGATTCTCCCAGTACAATAGTTGTTTAGGTGGGGAGATACATTCCTAACATTTTGTACTCCATGCACTGTACATCCTTTCCTCTGGCTCCACCGGATGTTCTTTTTTTTGGCCCCAGTGCGTGGCATGCCCGACCAAGAATTAAACCTGTGCCCCTTGCATTAGAAACAAAGAGTCTTAACCACTGGACCACCAGGATAGTCCCTGCACCAGACATAAAATGTAATATTTATATACTGTGTATTGTGTACTGAGTTCCTCTGGGCCAGTGTTGGCTATTCAGCCATCCTGACTATGTTAGGACTTGTATCATTTGTGTCCCGTGTAGTTGGTCAAATCAGGATGGAGAGTCCTTTGGGCTTCATGGGATGGACATGACTCTGGTCTCAGCAAAAAGCCTCAGAGGTAGCCTGATTAACATGAATGACAACTGGGAGAGGCCTTGATATTAGGTCTGTGTTTAAGTCATATCAGGAAGTATGACTTCCTCTTGACTAGTGTTTTAGTGCCATTGTCAGTGGCTACAAATCACTTCTCTCGTGTTTCTCCATTCGTGACATTCTGCCAACTTGTCATTTCTCCTACTTCCCATTTTTATTCTGACTGCACCCTCGGATTCATTCCCTACCACCTCTCTAAACCACTTATCTCATGTGGTCTTCACACTGTTTTTCCCATAGTACCTACTGACACTATTTGTATCCTCAACATAAGGGATCCTTTAATATTTCTGGAACGCCAGCGACCTGTTGCAGTCAGATTTTCTGAGACCTGGACATACACTTCTGTTTTTTTTTGTTTTTTAACATCTTTATTGGAGTATAATTCCTTTACATTGTGTGTTAGTTGCTGCTGTATAACAAAGTGAATCAGCTATATGTATACATATATCCCCATATCCCTTCCCTCTTGCATCTCCCTCCCATCTTCCCTATCCCACTCATCTAGGTGGTCACAAAGCACTGAGCTGATCTCCCTGTGCTATGCGGCTGCTTCCTACTAGCTATCTGTTTTACATTTTGTAGTGTATATATGGACATACACTTCTGTACAGTATCACAGGTCACCAGGAGATGTGGTCCTGGTAAAGGCCATTGACAAAAGAGTGAATTGTACAAGACACCTTTCGCTTTGGGCCCCATCCAGTCCTTGTGTCCTGTACTCGGTGAGAGCAGCTGCTTCTCAATTTGACCCCAGATTCATTTCCTGAACACAGTCCTGTGGACTGGTTCTTTCACTTGTCAAATGTAGACTTGTGATGGCCTCACTCCCCCCAATAAACTCAACATTAACTTCATCATCACTTCTTTGTTTTCAGGTTCTTTTCCTGTAGTTGAGGATGAAGAGACACCTTCTGAAGACAGCGTATCTGCAGAAGGAGTGTCACAGATGAGGACCCCCAGGGCAGGTTCGTCTCCTGAGAAGGCCCAGCCATGTAAGATGTGCATCCCAGTTTTGAGAGACATTTTGCACTTGGCTGAAGAGCAAGGAACAAATAGAGAGCAGAAAGCATACACATGTGGGGCATGTGGGAAACAGTTCTATTTCACTGCAAACCTTCAAGAGCACCAGAAGCAGCACATTAGAGAGAAACCCTTCAGCTGTGATATGGGGAGACCTGCATTTTTGAAAAGCTGCACAATCCATGTAACAGGGAATCTCTCTACCTACATGGAGATTGGGAACAACTACGTGGCCAACATGGAACTTCAGCCACAGGCCACTAATACCAGGAAGAAACTGAGCAAGAGTAAGGAGTGTGAAGCTGTTTTTCTCAGTGGAAAAGGTCATCACAGCTGGGGAGAAGGCAAGAAAGCTTCCAGCCACACAGAAATACTTATTCAGGATGAGGGAGTCCTCACTACTGAAGGGTTTTGTGAGTTCAGAGAATGTGGGAAAGCCTTCACCCAAAGAACTAACCTTATTCAGCATGAGCAAGTTCACACTGGAGAAAGGCCTTATGAATGCAGCCGTTGTGGAAAATTTTTTAGCCACAAATCCCATTTGCTTACACATCAGAGAGTTAACTGTGGAGGAACGCTCTATGACTGCAGTGAATGTGGGAAATCCTTTAGCCTAAGGAAGTACCTCAGAGCACATAGGAAAATCCACAGTGGAGAAAAGCCTTATGAATGCAAGGAATGTGCTAAATCTTTCATCCAAAAGTGGAACTTAATTGAACATCAGAGAGTTCACACTGGAGAAAAACCTTATCGATGCACCCAATGTGGAAAATATTTTGCCCGCAAATCCAATTTCCTTGCACATCAGAGAGTTCACACTGGAGAAAAGCCTTACGAGTGCAATGAATGTGGGAAATCTCTAACTACTAGCTCTGGCCTCTATTATCATCTGAGAGTTCACACTGGAGAAAGGCCTTATGAGTGCAGTGAATGTGGGAAATCTTTCACTACTTGGTCGATCCTTTGTAATCATCAGAGAATTCACAGTGGAGAAAGACCTTTTGAGTGCAGTGAATGTGGAAAATTCTTTAGCCGGAATGAACAACTCAGTGCCCATATGAATGTTCACACTGGAGAAAAGCCTTATGAGTGCAATAAATGTGGGAAATCTTTTACAAGTAGGTCGAACCTTTGCAATCATTGGAGAGTTCACAGTGGAGTGAGGCCTTTCGAGTGCAGTGAATGTGGGAAATTCTTTAGCCAAAAGGCACACCTCAATGCCCATAAGAAATTTCACACTGGAGAACAGGTTTATGAGTGCAATAAATGTGAGAAATCTTTAACTCCTAGGCTGAACCTCAAGTGTCATCAGAGAGTTCATACTAGAGAAAGGCCTTATGAGTGCAGTGAATGTGGGAAATCTTTTGTTGCTAGGAGTGGCCTCCGGTATCATCAGAGAGTTCACAATGGAGAAAGGCCTTATGACTGCAGTGAATGTGGGAAATCTTTTACTGCTAGGTCGAGCCTTCGTGATCATCAGAGAATTCACACTGGAGAAAGGCCTTATAAGTGCAGTGAATGTGGGAAATGTTTTACTGGTAGCTCTAGCCTTCTTCGTCATCAGAGAGTTCACAGTGGAGAAAGGCCTTATGAATGCAGTGAATGTGGTCAGTCTTTTACTAGTCGATCCTCTCTCTATGATCATCACAGAGTTCACACTGGAGAAAGGCCTTATGGGTGCACTGAATGTGGGAAAGCCTTTAAGCAAAGACAGCTCCTCCGCATCCATAGGAAAATCCACGCTGGAGAAAAGCCTTTTGAGTGCAAGGAATGTGGTAAATCTTTCACCCAAAGGTGCCACTTGATTAAACATCATAGAGTTCACACTGAAGAAAGGGCCTTATGAATATCACGAACATGGCCGGCAGTGACATTGAAGGAGTTCCAGGTGGTAAGAGAGTGAGAAGAACCCGTGCAGCTAATGGACCCTTTCTAGAGAGGAAACTGAGACACAGAGATGATGTGTCATCTGTTTGTGATCTCCCAGAAATGGACAGGGATCTGGGCTTCAATGCCAGGTTGCCTGGTTCAGGATATTGGGAGTCTGGTCACTTCACTCCTCCCCTGCCCGCCACCTCCAGGTTTGGGGACTGAAAGAACACCTTGTCCATCCTGACACTTCTGTGCCCCGACCCCCACACCAGGAGCCCTGCTCATACCCCAGCCCCATGCTGATGGACAGGATTATCTTTTCTCTGGGAACCAATATTGATGACTTTCCTGTGACTGACTCCATTTATCTACCCAACCAATCCAGTGCTGTGATTCAGTTATTATTATTGCCATTTGTGAAAGAAGGGGTGTCCAGCTCAGAGAGGTTGAGGGACTTCCACAAGGGCTCACTAATGCCAGGCCTTTGATGAGAGTGGTTCCTCTACACTGCACCCATCCACTGTCTTCTCTCCTGCCCCTCCAATCAGGGCCTCCACTTGCTGTGTCCTGACTATGAACTACCCACATCTGACATCTGCATCACTACCAGGGTCTCCAGCTTCATTTTCACCAGTGCACATCTCCCAGAAACACCCTCCTGCTTGGGAGGTTCTCCACAGGGACAGCAGCACTAAGCCAGGCAGTCCGGACTGGGTCATTGGTGTCACCTCAGATTTGACATGGGCTCTACCACCATATGCAGTGATTTGTTTCCAAGGTCCTGTCCATCTTTACATACCCACCTCAGGATGTCCCTGTTGCCCTGTTATGTGGTTGACCCGCTTACTGTTCTGGGCAGTGTGAGGGACACGGAAGGACTAAGAATGTCCAGTGTGGCCCTACTTGGCCTGGTCTCCAAGCATCCTCTTCCTAAACCCTTGATCCATTGCCTCACTGTTCCTCTCATCCCTCCAGAAAAAATGTTAACTTACCAACATGATGACTGTTAATTAGCAAGAACTTGCCCTCCCCCCCTTGGGACCCACACTTGATCAACCTACCTTAAAAGCTAAGATTGAATGTAGGCTGACCCCTCCTATGAAGACTTTAAAATTCATTTATAAAAAATTATGATTTTAATTGCATTTCTTCAGGATTTTTTTTTTTTTTTTTTTGACCGTGTCACACAGCATGCATGATCTTAGTTCTTCTGATCAGGAATCTAACTCATGCCCCCTGCTGTGGGAGCCTGGAGTCCTCATCACTGGACCACCAGGGAATTCCCTTTCTTAGGATTGTTGATGTTGAATTTTTGTTTTTCATGTGTGTGTTTTTTACCTGTTTGTCCTGTCTGGTTAAATTTCTGTTCCTATCTTTTGCCTACTTTTATTTTGTGAGATATGGCTATTTTCTCTTTTTTTGACAAAAGAGAGCAGGTAAACAACAAAGACATCTGTTAGATTTCACTCATTCACCAATAATGTGAGTGATTTCTTTTCTGAATGTAATTGTAATTTGGAATAGTGAAAGAATATGTTCTCAACTTTTTCTCAATTTTATACTATGCATAATGTAATAGTTACGTACATTATACAGGTTTAGGAATAATCTTCATTATTAATATATGCTACCTTAGAGTTAAGTCCAGACATTCAATTACACAATAAATTAATCTCTGGTTTGTAGTGTTTGCCAGTTTCCATGCTGTAAATATTCCAACCATAGCCAAGGTCAAATTGCCAACATAATTTCACTGAACATTCATTCGGGAAGCATTGCCAGTAGCCCGCTATTGTATTCTTTTTCCACCATTACAGGTACAGTAGCCACAATTTTAAGAATGTAGCTAATAAACCATAGTAGAATTATTATAAAGTGATAGGTTTTGCATCTTTGTTTTGAAAATCATTTACTGGATGAATAGTTGACTTAAGTTTTACCTAGTTAAAATGTACATTTTGACATACTTGTGTATAGCCCTCCAACCAGTTTCCTCCTGCCATTGTTAATTCATCCTCAACATTAAAATGACTGATGCAAGAGCATATTCTACTTTTGTAATAGCTATTTTCAAATGTATATATAAATGGAATGACTGTGTTGGGCCCTTCCTGTATCTTACATCATTTATCGTTTTTATGCACATTTTTTTGTGTTTGTGTATCAAGATTTACTTAGTAGTTTTTAAAATTTATAATCCTAGGTATCATGTCTTTGAATACATAACTTCTTAGAATGCATTTCTAAAATAAGAGAGCCCTGGGACTACCCTCGTGGCACAGTGTTTAAGAATCCACCTGCCAGAGACTTCCCTGGTGGCTCAGTGGCTAAGAGTCCACCTGCCAATGCAGGGGACATGGGTTTGATCCCTGGTCCGGGAAGATCCCACATGCTGCTGAGCAAGTGAGCCTGTGCACCCCAACTACTGAAACCCGCACGCCTTAGGGCACACGTGTGGCAACTACCGAAGCCCGTTCTCTGCAACAAGAGAAGCCACCACAATGACAGTCCACGCACCACTTTGAAGAGTAGCCCCTGCTCATTGCAACCAGAGAAAGCCTGCGCGCAGCAATTAAGACCGAACACAGCCAAATATGTATATGTGTGTATATATATATATATATATATGTATATATATATATATATATATACACACACATATATATATATATATATATAAAACAAAAGAGCCCTTTCATAACTCCAGTAACTTTATTACATATGGAAGTATTCTAAATATCAGTCCATATCAGCACAACTGGGGACACTGTGTGACAGATTTTGAATGCTAACACCCGTTGATTCAGCCTGGACCTACAAACTTATGTACCATTGCACAAAGGATGTATGACAGAAGTGAGACCCTGTTGGGGAAATAAAATGGGAAGTGCTGACTCAGCACAGCAGGTGTGGCCACACAAACACTCCAGGGAGATTGTGGCACAGGTATGTGAACGGGATGCTCAAAATTCTCGTGTGTGAGCCACACACAGTCACACAGTTTTCGTGGATCCATGTGGTGAGGTGAGTGTAGACTGGCTTGGAAAGAACAACCTCTTCCACATCACCACAAGTTTGATGATGCACTAATGGTGTTCAGTTCAGGGACTGGGTCACACCTTGTTAGAAGCTAGAGATTCACACCTGTGAGCAGCTTTGTCAAGCGAAGGACTTGGGGTGGGGTTTTACAGGCTTTATGGGAGGTGTCAGCCTGCACTGATCCTTTAGCATTTGGACTAAAGTTTGTCAACAGGGAGTCCCGAGGAGATGTGGGCACCTTCTTGCTTATTAGCAATCATTTGGTGATTCATATTTTTCTTTTGGGGTAGGAGGGACAGCGAGGCAATGGGTGAGAGGGTTAGGAGGAAGAGCCTTGGAGACAGGGAGAGTGCCACAGTGGAGATTCTTAGTCATTTTGGGTCCCTCACAGTGCTCGGAATAGTGACCAGGACAATTTGGACACAGTCACATCCTGAAGCGAGTTTGTGCAGAAGATGGACAGACCCTTGGAAACAAATCACTGCATATGGCATATGATGGAGGCCAGTATCACATCTGGGGTGACACTGAAGACCCTGTGTGGTTTCCTGGGTTGGTGCTGCTGTCCCTGTGAACAACTTCACAAAAGGGAAGATGTTTGCAGGGAGATGTACACTGGGGGAGGTGGAGCTGGAGGCCCTGGTGGAGATGCAGACGTCAGGTGTAGGTAGTACATGGTTGTGAGACAGCAGATGGAGTCCATTCAGGGAGGTGAAGAAGAGAAGCCAGTGCACCTGTGCAGTGTAGAGGAAGCACTGTCATCAGAGGCCTGGCAGCTGTGTGCCTTTGTGGAAGCTCCTCAACCTCTCTGAGGTGCAGACCTCTCCTTTCACAAACTGGAAGACTAATAATAGACTGATCACTGGGCAGTTTGGGTAGATAAATGGGGTCATTCACAGGAAAGCCATTGATGTGGGTTCCCAATCAAAAGATAGTTGTGTTCATCAGCATGGGGCTGGGGTATGAGCAGGGCTCTTGGGGGGAGGGAGACATAGTATAAAATTGAGAAAAAGTTGAGAACGTATTCTTTCACTATTCCAAATTACAAGATGGACAAGGTGTTCTTTGAGTCCTCAAAACTGGATAGGGAGGGAAACAGAGTGCAGTGACCAGACTACCCATGCCCTGAACCAGGTAACCTGGCATTGAATCCCAGATCCCTGTCTCTTGCTGGGAGATCATGAGTAGAGGACAGCCACCCTCTGCCTGTTTCCTCCCTAGACATGGTCCATTTGCTGCAAGATTAACGCACCTGCATCCTCCTACCCTCTTATCACCTCACACTCCTCCACCCCCAGTGCCCTCCATTACCTTTCGGTTTCCTACTACATCTAAACACTCTCAGGGACTTCCGGTTGTCCAGTGGTTAAGACTCTGGGCTTCCACTACAGGAAGCACAGGTTTGATCCATGGTTGGGAAACTATGGGCCCACATGCCACGTGGCATGGCCAACACACCCCCATAAACAAAAAACACACCCTCGGTCCCCTCCCTCATTTCCAAGCTAAGGGAATGGGACTCCTCAAAACCCCCTGACACCATCTGTTGTCCTTGGACCAAGCCATAAGAAGGACCGGGGGCTGCAGAGTCCAGAGACTTCTGCATGGATTCTCTCTGACACCCTCTGGGGTTGTGACTTTGAGGAAGTTCCCTGTCAGCCCTTGTTCTCCATTTCCTTAGTCCTGGAATGGCAGTATTAGCAATTCCTTCCATTGATTAGAGGACAGGGGAGGGTACATGTGTCATGCAAGCCCCTGAGTGCCCAGGTGGTCCCCTAGGTGCCTCTTTTGGGAGGTGGGTAAGGATCCTCCCGTCCTCTGTCTGTGTCTATAGAAGTAGGTTCAGGTTTAACTGAAATGAATTTAACAGTGGTAAGGAAAAAATTATTCTGATATTTATTAAAATGGTAAGACATTCTTTATTCAGTACCACTGGGATAGGTGTCAAGATTATTACAATACGGGAGAAAATTTTAGTTCAACTTTAGATACAGTAAAGACAACTGAGGATTTATAGACAAGGAGCAAATTGAAGGGTTCAGTGGATGGAAAATTACTAATGGGAAACATCAAGTGTGAGGAGGGTTCTTGCTACATTGACTTAATAAGAATCTTGCTGAAGAAAGACCAGAGACATCAGATATCAAAGATAGGAATTGAGGATTTGATCAGAAGATCAGGTATGAATGGTTGGATTATTCTTACCTAACTACCTTTGCAGTTTTCTTCCTGAAACTGAGCTAAGCCATCCCTGCAAGGATGTGGGAAGGGCCAAGGACCAGTGGGGAAGAGAGCTCAAAGGAATCTGACTAAAGCTTAGGCAAAGAGACAGGGGTCCCAGGTTCAATCCCTTGTCAGGGAATTAGATCCCCCATGCATGCCACAACTAAGTGTTCACATTCCACAACTGAGAAGTCTGCATGCTGCAACTAAAGATAGCGCATACCACAATGAAGGTCCGGCACAGCCTAAATAAATAAATAAATATTTAAAAATAAAATATAGCTTAGACAGAGTCTGTCAGTTCCTGTTGTTCAAAGAAGGAAGAGACCTTTTTTCCTCTGAAGAACACAGGTTTTTTTTCTCATTTGTTTGCTTTTGTTCCTTAAGGAATAGCTGAGAGGAAATCAATATGTACCTGGAAACTGGCAGAAGGACTCCTGTACAACCAAGGCTGTAAGAAACATACACATGTAATTGGACAGGAAGGGAAGAAAAGTACTGGGGTCAAAAGATGTGTGACTCAGAGGAGAAGGGAGATCACATGGGCAGACACCCACCCTGGCCAGTGAGCTGATCAAGCCACAGACTGGGTGACCCAGTCCTAGGTTCTATGTGGTAGAGGCAAGCCTCCTTACCGGTTGGAGGACCAGTGGGACAGAGAGAAAGGTTGGAGGAGCCTGGACTCTGTTTGGAGGAAGTGTGCATGCTCCCACCTGGCTCTGGGACCGGGCAGAGAGAGGTCCACTTCAGCAGCTGCCGGTTTCCAGTGAGCAGGTTCACCACACACCGCAGCCAGAGCAGAAAAAACGCTCTGGCTCCGCTAACTCCATGCCCCAACATGTCGCTGGATCTGGGGCAGTCAAGACCAGGGAAAGACTCCATTTATGGATGAAGAGGCAGCCCAGTCCCAGGGCAGAGCCCAGGTGGGGCTGCGGTGGCCATTGTGGGAACTTGCTCCACCGGTACGTGAGAAGCAGCCCACATCTCTGACGGTAGCTGTTTGGCCACAGCTCACCCACTCCACCATACATGCAGAGAAACCACACTGGCCCTGCCTTCTCCCTGTGGAGCGGTGCCACAGCAGGGCGGGAGTGGCGGAGGCTGGAGACACTGATCAGCTGGGAGAGAGTAAGGGGTCTTGTCCCAGAGGCAGGATAATATATCAATAATTGCCCAGCCTGAAGACCAAAGAAAGAGCCCAGAGACAAGGACAGAGACATCAGTGGTTTAATGGCTACGGATCTTACTTATCCAGAGCAAGGTCCATGAGAGACACTCCATCATGGTCCAGACACATTAGGTAGGAAGTGGCAGCAGTCTTTTTTACTGTGGAGCAGAGGGAGTTTACCTGATTTAAAGGGAATTGATGTGAGGTTGGCTCATCAATTCTTAGGGAAAGCCGCAGAGGAGTATGCCACTCACAGTCCCTTTGATAAACTATCAATGTGAAGAAGTTATGAACTAAAGATTAGAACAATTTCTAGGACTTCCTTGGTTGCTCAGTGGTTAAGAATCTGTCTGCCAATGCAGCGGATGTGGGTGCGATCCTTGGTCCGGGAAGATCCCACATGCTGTGCAGCAACTAAGCCCGTGTGCCACAACTACTGACCCTGCGCTCTGTGACCCCCATCCCTCAACTACTGAAGCCCGCGCCTAGAGCCCATGCGCCACAACAAGAGAAGACACCAGAATGAGAAGCCCTGAGCACCACAAAGAAGAGCAACCCCCTGCTTGCCGCAATTAGAGAAAAGTCCATGGGCAGCAATGAACACCTAACACAGCCAAGAAAGAGAGAAAGAAAGAAAGAAGAAAGAAAGAAAGAAAGAAAAAAAGGAAGGAAGGAAGGAAGGAAGGAAGGAAGGAAGGAAGGAAGGAAGGAAGGAAGGAAGGAAGGAAGAAAAAGAAAGAAAGAAGAAAAAGAAAGGCACACGATCACTAGCTGTGGCTAGAGAAAGAAGGTGGGCATTGACTGATTAGGTCTTATGATTAAGAGAGAAGTTCAGCCATGTGAGTAGGGTGCCAGTGAGTCAGACTTGGTGGAGCAGGGGATGTATAAACAACAAAAATACAGCCATTTTTGGTGCCTGATTATACCTCAGCTTTTCTCAGTTGGGCACAATCACTGACAATGCAGGCAGGAGAGTCTTTTCTGGGGGACCAAAAGTAGTGCTTTCCTTCTTGTTTAGCTGCCTCAGGCCTGCTGAATATCTCGTCTCCGTATTCCCAATTACGGTCCTGTAGCTTTTTTTTTTTTTTCTCTGACCGTAGCTTACAAAATTACTTTTATCACTCCAGTCTGCATGCATTTCAAGAGCAATAGAATAATGTTTACTTGCTTCTAATTACCAGTGGATGTAAACTTGGGTTGGCTCCAAGGAGTCTGAGATTATGTCCAAACACTTCAGTAATCAGTAGCATTAAAGACTCTTAAATGGGGCTTCCCTGGTGGGGCAGTGGTTGAGAGTCTGCCTGCCAATGCAGGGGAAGCGGGTTCGAGCCCAGGTCTGGGAGGATCCCACATGCCGCGGAGCAACTGGGCCCGTGAGCCACAACTACTGAGCCTGCGCATCTGGAGCCTGTGTTCCGCAACAAGAGAGGCCGCGATAGTGAGAGGCCCGCAAACCGTGAATGAAGAGTGGCCCCCACTTGCCACAACTAGAGAAAGCCCTCGCACAGAAATGAAGACCTAACACAGCCATAAATAAATTTAAAAAATTAAAAAAAAAAGAATAACAGCAGATACTATTTATTAAAAAAAAAAAAATCTCGCCAATTCCCTCATGGATCCCCCACACCTTAAGAAGGATGGAGCCTCCTCCCCGTCTGCCCCCCGTTGATTTCCCAGCGCTCCGCGCGATGCTACTTGGCTTTTTTCCTGGTGCTTCTAGTGGGGAGCGCCGCTCCTTGAGCCTTTACCCTTACATTACCCAGAAGAAGTTGCGCTAAGGCGAAGTTCATCCAATGAAAATCTAGAAAATGGACATTTCCGGGAGGGAGAACATCAGGGAGGAGGACTTCCGGTGTCTTCGTGGTGGACGTTTTGATTGTTGTTGAGACTGTGGACCTGATCAATAGCTCCGCTGTGCGGTGTTGAGAAAGAGGTGAGAGGCCTAGGAGGCGGAAGTGGACGGTTTATGCGCACTACACGGGCGGGTCTTAGGGACGGGGACGACGCCGCCGCTTGCGGGGAGTAACCGTGCCGACTCCGACCCGGTCGCTGGACTGTCGCCGCTCCGCTCCGCTCCGCGTAAAGGTTCCGATGGCGGCGCCTGCGCTGACGGACCCACCTCAGGTAAACGCGGCGGTCTCCGGGTTCTCGCCTGCCCGTTTCCCCACCGAAATACGAACGCCCCGAGTGAGCGGCGCCTGGTCACGTCTGCTCCAGGACAGTGAGGGCTTCAGGGGTGGTTTATCTATTTCTGACCACCAGTGTATGCGGTGTGAGTGAGGCTTGGAGATGCAACTGAAGCAGGAACATCCCGGGGACGTGTACTCCGTCTTGTTTCTGCGGGGAACCAAGTTTGAGGCCAGGCTGCATCTGGAGTGGTAGCTGAGAGGTTGTACCTTTCTTCTTAGGGCCCTCGGAGCGGTGGAGAGTTTTGAGCAAAGGAAGGACACGATCTGAGTTAGGCTTTTGAAAATTCTCCAAAGCCTGTTCAGTGGAAGAAAAGACTGTAGGTGGGTGATGAGGACTTTGAGGCAGAGGGAAGTTGTGGCTTTTCCAAGGTCACAACTGATAAACGGTAGCACTGGGGACGGAGGCAGGCAGGGGAGATTAGCCAGTCAGCCCGAGGTTACCTGGCTCTGGTACCGCCAGGGGACCAGGGAAGGCCTGAGCCCCTGGAGTACCGCCATGGTCACTTTCTTCTATGACCTGCTTGTTCCCACAGATTCCCAGGGCTGCAGAAGCACTTTTGGTAAATGGAGGTTGTCCCAATCCCTCACTTGTTTTGACCCCCACGCACACATTCTCTGTATTTGAGGGGTCTTAGGGCTCTTCACCTGCCATTCTGCTAGCTTTTTGGTTTGGGGACCTTGGAGAATCTCATGCTCTGGGTACTGAGTGCAGACCCAGACGTTCTATGGAGGGAGTATGGAAGGTTACTCCTAGAACCCACACCAGTATGTGGAAGTACTTTGAGGTGAGGTTGAGTTGGTTTAGGTAAGTGCAGGTCTCCTTTATTTTCTGGTGGGAATAAACAGCACAGAAGAGCAGGATTTCAGCTTCAAATGACTGCCTGTGTGTTTTGAAGGCAATGGGAGGTTCAGATCAGAGGAGGGAGGTTTTCTTCCCCAGGTCTCAAGTGGCTCCATATCATTGGGCAGTAGGGGAAATGTGTGGGAAGATGGATTGTGGGTTTTCAGGAGTGAGACCGTTCATGGTTTTATTTGTCCCTGTTATACCAGGGCAGTGTGACCTTTGAGGATGTGGCCGTGTACTTCTCCTGGGAGGAATGGTGTCTTCTTGATGAGGTTCAGATACACCTGTACCTTGATGTCATGCTGGAGAACTTTGCAGTTGTATGCATGCTGGGTAAGGCCCTCACACCCACCCCTATCCTCTGAGCTAGGTTCTTCCTTTCTTCTCTTCCTCAGGGGCAGCTCTGTCCTCACATCTGGAACATGGGCACTGCTTTCTTCTTAAATTCCTTGGTTATGTGCTGTGGTTACTATGGTTAGGCAGAGTGCATCCCTAGTCCTTAGTGCCCGAACACCCGTAGCCCCAAAGTTACAGGTAAGGATTCAGGGTCAGTAGTCTTTTTTTGTTGATTGTTTTTAATTTTACTGAAGTATTGTTGATTTACAATTTTGTTTTAATTTCTGCTGTACAGTAGGTCCCTGGTTATCCACTTAAAATACAGCAGTGTGTACATGTCAGTTCCAAACTCCCTAACTATCCATCCCCATCACCCTTCCCCCCTGGCAACCACAAGTTCATTCTCTAAGTCCATGAGTCTGTTTCTGTTTTCTAAATAAGTTTATATGTATCAATTTTGTAAAGATTCCGCATATAATCGATAACATACGTTATTTGTCTTTGTGTTTGTGACTTACTTCACTCAGTATGGCAATCTCTAGGTCCATTCATGTTGCTGTGAATGGCATTATTTTATTCGTTTCAATGGCTGAGTAATTTTTTGTGGTATATAAACACTACATTTTCTTTATCCATTCAACTGTCTATGGACATTTAGGTTGCTTCCATGTCTTGGCTATTGTAAACAGTGCTGCATTGAACATTGGGGTGCATGTATCCTTTCAAACCATGTTTTTGCTGGATATATGGCGAGGAATGGGATTGCTGGAATATATGGTAACTCTATTTTTCATTTTTTGAGGAACCTCCATACTGTTCTCCATAGTGGCTGTACCAATTTACAGTCCCAGCAGCAGTGTAAGAGGTTTCCTTTTTCTCCACACCCTCTCCAACACTTGTTATTTGTAGTTTTTTAATGATGGCCATTCTGACTGGTGTGAGGTTATACCTCACTGTATTGAATAGTTTTGATTTGTATTTTTCTGATAATTAGTGATGATGAGCATCTTTTCATGTGCCTATTGCCCATCTGTGTTTTTGCTTTGGAGAAATGTCTATTTAGGTCTTCTGGGTTGTTTTTTTTTTGTTATTGAGTTGTATAGCTGTTTAGATATTTTGGAAAATTAAGCCCTTTTCAGTTATATTATTTGGCAATAGGTTATCTTTTTGTTTGGCTTATGATTTCCTTTGCTCTGCCAGAGCTTATAAGTTTGATTAGGTCCCATTTGTTTATTTTTGCTATTATTTCTGTTACCTTGTTAGGGTCAGTAGTCTTCCCCTCTACCTGGTGGTAGATCCCTCCTTGTTTGCCCTTTCTATGGCCAAGTGACTGTCCAAATTAATGGTACCCAGGTTTTGCTCCATTTTGGTACCTGACATTTTTTTGTGTGACTGTGTGACAGTATTTTCACTGATCTGGTCACTACTACAACAGACCATGAAGTGTGGCTGCAAGACACTTTTTCAAGGTTCCAGTTTCACTGTATCCACGTCAGCATCTGTTATTTTCTTTCTTTCTTTTTCTTTCTTTCTTTCTTTCTTTCTTTCTTTCTTTCTTTCTTTCTTTCTTTCTTTCTTTCTTTCTTTCTTTCTTTCTTTCTCTTTCTTTCTTTCTTTTCTTTCTTTCTCTTTCTTTCTTTCTTTCTTTCTTTCTTTCTTTCTTTCTTTCTTTCTCTCCTTCCTTTCTTCCTTTCCTTTCTTATTAATTAATTAATTTATTTTGGTTGTGCCAGGTCTTAGTTGTCGCAGGTGGGCTCCCTAGTTGTGGCTTGCGGGCTCCTTAGTTGCACCACACAGGCTACTTAGTTGTGACATGCAAACTCTTAGTTGTGGCATGCATGTGGGATATAGTTCCCTAACCAGGAATCAAACCCCGGCCCCGTGCATTGGGAGCACGGAGTCTTAACCACTGCGTCCCCCGGGAAGTCCCAGAATCTTTTATTTTCTGTTCTTTTGTTTTGTTTTGTTTTGCCCTCACTGAGGGGCATGCAGAATCTTGGTTCCCCAAGAAGTGATGACCAGGGATCGAACCTGCACCCCCTGCAGTGACAGCATGAAGTTTTAACCACTGGACCGCCAGGGAAGTCCCTGTTATTTTCTGTTCTTTTGATCATAGCCATCCTAATGGGTGTGAAATGGTATATCTTTCCCATTTCAATTACATCCCTTTTGGTGTGCTTATTGGCCATTTGTATATCTTTAGAAAAATATCTGTTCAAGTCCTTTTTTCTTAATTAATCAAGTTGGTTTTTTGGTTGTTGTTGAATTACAGATTTATCCATAGATTCTGGATATTAATCCCTTTTTTTGTTTTGTTTTGTTTTAGTGGTTGAACTATTCCTTTTTATTTTATTTTATTTTATTTATTTATTTGTTTGTTTGTTTATTTATTTATTTATTGGCTGCGTTGGGTCTTACGTTTTTGCGCGTGGGCTTTCTCTAGTTGCAGCGAGCAGGGGCTACTCTTCGTTGCGGTGCAAGTGCTTCTCATTGTGGTGGCTTCTCTTGTTGCAGAGCACAGGCTCTAGGCACGCTGGCTTCAGTAGTTGTGGCACATGGGCTTCAGTAGTTGTGGCTCATGGGCTGAAGAGTGCAGGCTCAGTAGTTGTGGCACGCGGGCTTAGTTGCTCCGCCGCATGTGGGATCTTCCCGGACCAGGGCTCGAACCCATGTTCCCTGCATTGGCCGGTGGATTTTTAACCACTGCGCCACCAGGGAAGCCCTTAATCCCTTTTTGTATACGTGTTTTGGAAATGTTTTCTCCCAATCTGTGGTTTCTTTCTTACTGTGTTTATAGTGTCCTTTGATGTTAAAAAGTTTTTCATTTTTTCCCATTTTCCCTCCAGCTTTCTTGATGTATAATTGACACATAAGATTGTGTGAATTAAGGTATGAGACCAAAATTGTTCATTTTTATGAGGTTGGATTGTGTATTTTTCGTTTTGTTGCTTTTGCCTTTGTTGTCAAAGGCAAGAAATCATGGCTGAATCCAACATTTTGAAGCTTTTCTTGTTTGTTTTTTCTTAGAATTTTTTAGTGTTAGCTCTTACGTTTAGGCCTTTGATATATTTTGAGGCCTTTGTTTTGTCCTATAGTTTAGGCCTTTGATATATATATATTACGTTTAGGCCTTTGAATTTTTGTGTGTGGTGTTAGGTAAGGTTCTAATTTCATTGTTGTGCAGGTGGGTATCTGGTTTTCCCAGCACCATTTGTTGAAAAGTTTGTCCTTATTTCAATGTAAATCATCCTCTTGTTAGTAATTATTGCATCATATATTTCAGGGCTGATTTTTAGATACTCTAGTCTCTGTTCTAGTCCACTGGAGTATATATCTGTCTTTATGCCAGTAGCACTTTATACTGTTTTGCTTACTGTAGCTTTGTAAGAAAGTTTGAATTCATGTGTTGTGAATCCTTCAACTTTGTTGTTTTTCACAATTGCTTTGGCTGTATCGAATCCCTTGAGAATCTATGTGAATTTGAATCTGAGTTTTTCTGTTTCTTGAAGGCGTCATTGTTTTTGATAGGGATTGCATTGAATCAAAAAATCCCCCATGTGAGTGTTAAAATTGATGAACCTTCACGAACACATCATTATCACTCAGAATCTAAAGTTTGCGATAGGTTTCACTTGTGGTGTTGTACATTCTGTGGGCTTTGATAAATGTATAATGACATGTATTCACCATTATAGTATCATACAGAATGTGTTCAATTTTCAACTAAAAATTCTCCGTGCCCCACCTGTTCATCCCTTCTTCCCCCGTACTCCTTGGTATCCCCTGATTACTTTTTTACTCTGTCATTAGTTTCCCCTTTTTGAGAATGTCATATCCTTGGACTCATACAGCATGTAGCCTTTTCATCTTGGCTTCTTTCACACAGTAATATGCATTTAAGTTTTCTGCATGTCTTTTCATGACTTGATAGCTCATTGCAGTTTAGCTGTAAATAATGTTGCTGTTCTCTGGATGTATCATGTTTATTCATTCATCTACTGAAGGACTTCTTGATTACTTCCAAGTTTTGAAAGTTATGAATAAAGCTACTGTAAATATCTGTTTGAAGGTTTTTGTGTGGATGTCCGTTTTCAACTCCTTTGTCTAAATACCATGGAGTACAATTGCTGGAGGATATAAGATTATGTTTAGTTTAGTAAGAAAGTACCAAACTGCCTTTCATGGTGGACTCTACCATTAAGCATTCCAATCGGCAATGAATGAAATTCCTGTTGCTCCACACCCTTACCAGCATTTGGTGTTGTCAGTGTTTGGATTTTGACCATTTTTATAGGTATGTATTGGTATCTGCACTTTTTAAATAATTTATTTATTTTATTTTTATTTATTTTTGGCTGCATTGGGTCTTTGTTGCTGCGCATGGGCTTTCTCTAGTTGTGGCAAGTGGGGGCTACCCTTTGTTGCGGTGCGCAGGCTTCTCATTACGGTGGTTTCTCTTGTTGTGGAGCACAGGCTCTAGGCGCACGGGCTTCAGGAGTTGCAGCATGGAAGCTCAGTAGTTGTGGCTCGCAGGCTCTAGAGTGCAGGCTTAGTAGTTGTGGCACATGGGCTTAGTTGCTCCATGGCATGTGGGATCTTCCTGGACCAGGGCTCGAACCCGTGTCCCCTGCATTGGCAGACGGATTCTTAACCACTGCACCACCATGGAAGCCCTGGTATCTGCTTTTGAGTTTAATTTGTATTTCCTTGCATCTTTGTATATGCTAAATTTTCACGTGGATGTCTTTTAATGAGGTGTCTGTTAAGGTGTTTTGCTCATTTTGTATTTAGGTTGTTGTTTTCGTACTGAATTTTAAGGGTTTTTTGTACTTAACTTTTAGACCCATGATCCATTTTGAGTTAATTTTTTGTGAAGGGTGTAAGGTTTGTGTCTAGAATTCATTTCTTGGCATGTGATGTTTGGTTGTTCCAGTACTATTTATTCAAAAGACTTCATTTTTCTCCATTGTATTGCACTTGCTCATGTGTCAGCGGTCTGATTAGTGTATTTCTGTGGCTCTATTTCTGTGCTGTCAACACTGTTCATTGATTAGTTTCTCTATCCTTTCAACAATACCACACTGGTTTGATTACTTCTTTTTTTTTTTTTTTTTTTTTTTGCCTGCTAGGCCTCTTGTAGGATCTTAGTTCCCCAACCGGGGATTGAACCCCTGGCCCTCAGCAGTGAAAGTGTGGAGTCCTAACCAAGGGACCACCAGGGAATTCCCAGGCTTGATTACTTTAGATACTGTCTTATTTTACTTTTTCTTTCTTTCTTTCTTTCTTTTTTTTTAAGATACTAAGTCTTGAAGTTGAGTAGTGTCAGTCTGCAACCTTTGTTCTTCAGTATGGTGTTGGCTATTATAGTACTTTTGCCTCTGTGTATAAACTTTAGGATCAATTTATTCATATCCACAAAATAACTTGCTGGGATTATGACTTGGATTGCATTGAAACTATAGGTGAAGTTGGGAAGAACTGACATCTTGACTGTAGTGGATCTTCCTATTTATGAACGTGAAATATCTTTCCATTTATTTAGTTCTTTGATTTCTTCATCACAGTTTTATAGTTTACCTCATGTATATCTTGTACATGTCTTGGTAGATTTATAACTAAATATTTCTTCCTTTTTCTCTCCATTTGTTCGGGGGTAGGGGTATTAATGTACATGGTCTTGTGTTTTTAATTTCACATTTCACTTGTTTATTCCTGATGTATAGGAAAGTGATTGACTTTTGTATCTTATCCTTGTATGCTGAAACATTGCTATAAGTGTTTCCTAGTTTCAGTATTTTTTGTTGTTGTTGTTGGTCTATATTTTGATTTTTACATAGCTGGTTATATAATCTGTGAATGAAGGCAGTTTGATTCCTTCCTTCCTGATCAGTATAACTTTAATACAACTTTCTCTTCTCATTGCATTAGTTATGACTTATAGTGTGAAGTCGAAAGTGAGTTGTAAGAGGGAACAGCCTTGCTTTCTTCATCTTACTGGGAATGTTTCTAGTTTTTCTCTAGTAAATATGATGATAGCTGTAGAGTTTTATTTAGATTATCAAGTTGAAGTTTTTTTCTATTTTTAGATTACTAGGAAATGGAGATTTTGATCATGAATGGGTGTTGGATTTTCTCAGATGCCCCCGACCCCACATCTGTTGATGAGATCATGATTGGTGGATTTTTTTTTTTTTTTTTGGCTGCACCACAGCTTGCAGTGTCCTAGTTCCCTGACCAGGGATTGAACCCAGGCTAAAGCAGTGAAAGTGCTGAGTCCTCACCACTGGACTGCCAGGGAATTCCTGCAGGTTTGTATTTAAAGTGGGTTTCTGAAAATAATAATAATAATAATAATAAATAATGTGAGTTTCTGGACTTCGTTGGAGTGCATAGGGGTTAAGAATCCACCTGCCAATGCAGGGGATACAGGTTTGAACCCTGGTCCGGGAAGATCCCACATGCTGTGGAGCAATTAAGCCCATGCACCACAACTACTGAAGCTGGCATGCATAGAGGCCATGCTAAACCACAAGAGAAGCCACCACAATGAGAAGCCCACGTACCACAACAATAGAGTAGCCCCCGCTCGCCATAACTAGAGAAAGCCCACATGCAGCAACAAAGACCCAATGCAGCCAAAAATAAATAAAAAATTAGGGCTTCCCTGGTGGCCTAGTGGTTAAGAATCCACGTGCCAATACAGGGGACATGGATTTGAGACCTGTTCCAGGAAGATCCCACATGCTGTGGAGCAGCTAAGCCCGTGCACCACAACTGCTGAGCCTGCACTCTAGAGCCAGAGAACCACAACTCCTGAGCCTGTGTGCTAAAACTACTGAAGCCCGTGCACCTAGAGCCTGAGCTCTGCAACAAGAGAAGTCACTGCAATGAGAAGCCCGCACACCACTACGAAGATTAGCCCCTGCTCGCCGCAACTAGAGAAAGTTGCACACAGCAACAAAGACCCAATGCAGCCAAAAATAAATAATAAGTAAATTAAAATTTTTTTCTTAAATTAAAAAGAAAACCACAATGAGATACCACCTGACACATGTTACAATGTCTGTTATGAGAAAGACAAGAAATAAGTGTTGGTGAAGTTGTGGAGAAAAGGGACCCCTTGTGCACTGTTGGTGGGAATGTACATTGTTGCAACTACTATGGAAAACAGTATGGAGAATCATTACAAAGTTAAAAAGTGAACTTCCGTATGGTCCGGCAATTCCACCTCTGTGTATTTATCCACAGGGAGTGAAATTATCATGTCAAAAAG
Organism: Balaenoptera physalus; assembly: GCF_965194825.1. Taxonomy (NCBI): domain Eukaryota; kingdom Metazoa; phylum Chordata; class Mammalia; order Artiodactyla; family Balaenopteridae; genus Balaenoptera; species Balaenoptera physalus. The sequence goes on from NC_138900.1 coordinate 1,089,094, forward strand.
ATATCTGTACCTCACGTTTATTGCAGCATTATTTACCATATTCAAGAGATGGAAACAACCTAAGTGTCCATTGATGGATGAGTGGATCTAACAAACACGTGGTATATATGGCATATTATTCAATATTATACAACCATAAAAAAAGATGGAAATCTTGCCATTTGCCTCAACATGGATAGGAGGACATTATGCTAAGTGAAATAAGTCAGAGAGAGAAAGACAAATCCACTTGTCCCACTGTTTCCATGGAGGATTGGTTCCAGGAGCCCCTGCATATACTGAAATCTGTGAATGCTGAAGTCCCATAGTCAGCCCTCTGATTCTGAAGTTTTCCCATTTGTGGATTCATCCAGCTACAGATCATGTGATCCTGTGTATATTTGTTGAAAAATATCCATGTACAAGTGGACCCAAGCAGTTCTAACCCATGTTGTTCCAGGTTTAACTGTACAACATGAGTATACTTACATGTTGAATCTTTAAAACAAGAACAACACCAAACTCAGATACAGACAAAGGATTAGTGATTGCCAGAGTGGGGCAAGGTGGTTAGATGAAGTGAGTGAAGGGTGTCAGAAGTTACAGACTTCTAGTTATAAGATGAGTAAGTCCTGGGGATGTAGTGCACAGCGTAGTGACTTTAGTTAATAAAACTGTATTGTATATTTAGAAGTTTCCAGAAGGGCAGATCTTAAAAGTTCTCATCACAAGAAAAAATAAATGTACCTATGTATGTTAACTAAACTTATTGTGGTAGTCATAGCAGTGTATACATAAATCAAATCATGTGGTACAACTTAAAGAAATACAGTGTCTCATGTCAGTTTTATGTCAATGAAAGTTTTTTATTCTCTTATGGTCTTCCTTTCTCTATGAAACCCAAATTTTTTGATCTATATCATTTTTCCTCTCTGAAGAACTACTTCTAATATAGTCTCACAATTTTTCTGTGTCTAAGAACGTGTTTATTTCATCATCAGTGTTGAAGATTTATGTTGCTGGTTACCAAATTCTAGGTTGGTGATGTCCCCTCCCCCTTCCCACTTTAAATATTTTACTCCATTCAGTTCTTATTTCCCTGAGTTCTAAGGAGAATTCAAATGTAATTGTTTTTTTTTTTGGCCCCTCTTGGGAAAGGTGTTGATTCCTTTAGCCTCTTTTAGGTTGTTTTCTTTTTTTCTCTGCATTTGAATGTGGTAAGTCTAAAGATGTAGTGTTTTTGGCATTAAACCTGCCTCATGTTCCCTGAGCTTTCTGGATCTGTTGTTTGGTGCCTGACATCATTTTGTTAGAAATTCTCCATCATTATTGCCTCAGTTATTTCTTCCATTTCTTTTTTTCATTCTGTTTGAGATGTTTCCATACGTGTGTGTTAAATCTTCTGTATCTCTCCCAAGCGTGTTGTATATTCTGGTATTTTTTTTATTTATTTTTTTTGTCATTTTTCAGTTCACTTTTCAGTTTTGGAAGTTTCTCCTAAGAGAACATGAAGCTTAAAGATTCTTTCCTTAGCTGTATGCAGGGTATGAACAAGCCCATCACGTCATTCTTAATTCCTGTTATAGTGTACTTGATCTTTAGCATTTCTTTTTGGTCCATTGTTAGAATTTTCATGTCTCAGCTTACATTTCCCTTCTGGCGTTGTATGCTGTCTGCTTTACCCATTAGTAGACATTAATTAGCATATTTGTCATAATTATTTTATATTCCCAGTGTAATCATTCACACATCCCTGTGATATCTGATTTTGATTCTGAAGCTTTGTCTTTTCAAACTGTTTTGTGGGACACTGCAGGTCTTCAGAAGACGCCATGGTTGCAAAGAGTTAGATCAATGAGATTCTGCCAGTACAATAGTTGTTTAGGTGGGGAGATACATTCCTAACATTTTGTACTCCATCCACTGTACATCCTTCCCTCTGGCTCCACCGGATGTTCTTTTTGTTTTCGGCCACGCTGCGTGGCATGCCCGACCAAGAATTAAAGCTGTGCCTCCTGCATTAGAAACAAAGAGTTTTAACCACTGTACCACCAGGAAAGTCCTTCCACCAGACATTCTTTATGTCATATTTAAATATTGTGTATTGTGTACTGAGTTCCTCTGGGCCAGTGTTGGCTATTCAGCCATCCTGATTATGTTAGGACTTGTATCATTTGTGGCCCGTGTAGTTGGCCAGATCGGGATGGAGAGTCCTTGGGGCTTTACGGGATGGACATGACTCTGGTTTCAGCAAAAAGCCTCAGAGATAGCCTGATTATGATGAATGGCAGCTGGGAGAGGCTATGATATCAGGGCTGTGTTCAAGTCATATCAGGAAGTATGAATTCCTTTTGAAGAGCGTTTTAGTGCCACTGTCGGTGGCTGCAAAGCACTTCTCTCGACTTTCTCCATTCGTGACATTCTGCCAACTTGTCATTTCTACTACTTCCCGTTTTTAGTATGACTGTGGCCTTGGATTCATTCTCTAACACCTCTCTAAACCACTTATCTCATGTGGTCTTTACACCGCTTTTCCCATAGTACCTACTGACACTGTTTGTGTCCTCAACATAATGAATCCTTCAATATTTCTTGAATGTCAGAGATTTTTGGAGGTCTGGACATATGCTTCTGTACACTATCACAGGTCACCAGGAGATGGGGTCCTGGTAAAAGCCGTTGACAGAGGAGTGAATTGTGGAAGATGCCTATCGCCTTGGGCCACATACAGTCCTTGTGTCCTGTACTTGGTGAGAGCAGCTGCTTCTCAATTTGGCCCCAAATTCATTTCGTGAATACTATCTTGTGGACTCGTTCTTTGACTTGTCAAATGTAGAAATGTGATAGCCTTACTCCCCCCAATAAAGTCAACATGAACTTCACCATCACTTCTTTGTTTTCAGGTTCTTTTCCTGGAGTTGAGAATGAAGAGATGCCTTCTGAACAGAGCGTATCTGCAGAAGGAGTGTCACAGATGAGGACCCCCAGGGAAGGTTTGTCTCCTGAGAAGACCCAGCCCTGTAAGATGTGCATTGCAGTCTTGAGAGACATTTTGCACTTGGCTGAAGAGCAAGGAACAAATAGGGAGCAGAAAGCATACAAATGTGGGGCATGTGGGAAACAGTTCTATTTCACTGCAAACCTTCAAGAGCACCAGAAACAGCACATTAGAGAGAATCCCATACGATATGGTATGCGGAGACCCCCATTTTGGAAAAGCTACTCAATCCACACAATAAGGAATCTACCTACCTACGTGGAGATTGGGTACAACTACGTGGCCAACATGGAACTGTTCTGGGCAGTGTGAGGGACATGGAAGGACTAAGAATATCCAGTGTGACCCTACGTGGCCTGGTCTCCAAGCATCCTCTTCCTAAGCCCTTGATCCATTGCCTCACTGTTCCTTCCATCCCTCCAGAAAAATGTCAACTCACCAACATGATGATTTTTAATTAGCAAGAACTTGCCCTCCCCCCCTTGGGACCCACACTTGATCAACGTACCTTAAAAGCTAAGACTGAATGCAGGCTGACCCCTCCCATGGAGACTTAAAAACCTGTGTATAAAACAATTATAATTTTAGGGGCTTCCCTGGTGGTGCATTGGTTAAGAATCCCCCTGCCAATGCAGGGGACACGGGTTAGAGCCCTGGGATGGGAATTTCCCACATGCCACGGAGCAACTAAGCCCGCGTGCTACAACTACTGAAGCCTGCGTGCCTAGAACCCATGCTCCGCAACAAAGAGAAGCCACTGCAATGAGAATCCCACGCACTACAACGAAGAGTAGCCCCCACTCGCCAGAACTAGAGAAAGCCCGTGCACAGTAACGAAGACCCAATGTAGCTATAAACAAACAAACATAAATAAATAAATGTATTTTTTTAATCGTGATTTTAATTGCATTTATTTCAGGAATTTTTTTTTTTTTTGACCCTATCACACAACATGCATGATCTTAGTTCTGACCAGGAATCTAACGCATGCACCCTGCTGTGGAAGCCTGGCGTTCTCACCACTGGACTGCCAGGGAATTCCCTTTCTTAGGATTGTTGATGTTGAATTTTGTTTTTCATGTGTCTATTTTTTACCTGTGTGTCCTGTTTGGTTAAATTTCTATTCCTATCTTTTGCCTACTTTTATGTTGTGAGATATGGCTATTTTCTCTTTTTTTGACAAAAGAGAGCAGGTAAACAACAAAGACATCTGTTAGATTTCACTCATTCACCAATAATGTGAGTGATTTCTTTTCTGAATGTAATTATAATTTGGAATAGTGAAAGAATATGTTCTCAACTTTTTCTCAATTTTATACTATGCATAATGTAATGGCCACATACATTATACAGTTTAGGAATAATCTGCATTATTAACATATGCTACCTTAGTGTTAAGTCCAGACATTCAATTACACAGTAAATTAATCTCTGGTTTGTAGTGTTTGCCAGTTTCCGTGCTGTAAATATTCCAACCATAGCCAAGGTCAAATTGCCAACATAATTTCACTGAACATTCATTTGGGAAGCATTGCCAGTAGGCTGCTATTGTATTCTTTTTCCACCATTACAGGTACAGTAGCCACAATTTTAAGAAGGTAGCTAATAAACCTTAGTAGAATGATTATAAAGTGACAGGTTTTGCATCGTTGTTTTGAAAATCATTTACTGGATGAATAGTTGACTTAAATTTTGCCTATTTAAAATGTACATTTTGGGGTTTCCCTGGTGGCGCAGTGGTTAGGAATCTGCCTGCCAATGCAGGGGACACGAGTTCATGCCCCAGTCCGGGAAGATCCCACATGCCGCGGAGCAACTAGGCCCGTGAGCCACAACTACTGAGCCTGCGCGTCTGTAGCCTGTGCTCCACAACGGGAGAGGCCGCGACAGTGAGAGGCCCGTGCACTGCGATGAAGAGTGGCCCCTGCTCAGCGCCACTGGAGAAAGCCCTTGCACAGAAACTAAGACCCAACACATCCAAAAATAAATAAATAAATTTATTTATTTTTTTTTAAATTTAAAAAATATAAATAAAATATACATTTTGACATACTTGTGTACAGCCCTCCAACCAGTTTCCTCCTGCCATTGTTAATTCATCCTCAACATTAAAATGACTGATGCAAGAGCATATTCTACTTTTGTAATAGATATTTTCAAATGTATATTTAAATGGAATGACTGTGTTGGACCCTTCCTGTACCTTACATCATTTATCGTGTTTATGCACATTTTTTTGTGTTTGTGTATCATGATTTACTTAGTAGTTTTTAACATTTATAATCCTAGGTATCATGTCTTTGAATACATAATTTCTTAGAATGCATTTCTAAAATAAGAGAACCCTGGGACTACCCTGGTGGTACAGTGGTTAAGAATCCACCTGTGGGCTTCCCTGGTGGCACAGTGGTTGAGAGTCCACCTGCCAATGCAGGGGACATGGGTTCAAGCCCTGGTCTGGGAAGATCCCACATGCCACGGAGCAACTAGGCCCGTGAGCCACAACTACTGAGCCTGCACATCTGGAGCCTGTTGTCCGCAACAGGAGAGGCCGCGATAGTGAGAGGCCCGTGCACCGCGATGAAGAGTGACCCCCGCTTGCTGCAACTGGAGAAAGTCCTTGCACAGAAACGAAGACCCAACACAGCCAAAAATTAATTAATTAATTAATTAATTAATTTAAAAAAAAAAAGAATCCGCCTGCCAAGGACTTCCCTGGTGGTGTAGTGGTTAAGAGTCTGCCTGCCAATGCAGGGGACACGGGTTCAAGCCCTGGTCTGGGAACATTCCACATACTGTGGAGCAACTAAGCCCGTGTGCCACAATTACTGAGCCTGCGCTCTAGAGCCCACGAGCCACAACTACTGGACCCTGTGTGCCTAGAGCCCATGCTCTGCAATAAGAGAAGCTACCACAATGAGAAACCTGCGCACCTCAATGAAGAGAAACCACTACAATGAGAAGCCTGCACACCTCAATGAAGAGTTGCCCCCACTTGCCGCAACTAGAGAAAGCCCGTGCGCAGTAACGAAGACCCAACACAGCCAAAAATAAATAAATTAATTAAATAAATTAAATAACAAACAAACTGAGACCGGGACTTCCCTGGTGGTCCAGTGGTTAAGACTCCAATGCAGGGTGCACTGGTTTGATCTCTGGTCAGGGAACTAAGATCCTACATGCTGTGTGGCAAGGCCAAAAAGGAAAAAAAAGAAAAACAGAGACCATGAGACCACCTGACACTCATTAGGATGGCTAATATGTAATATATATATTTGTTGGACAAAATTAGAATTTTGGACTGGTTTTATAATATAAGTCAGCACCAACCATTACATATATTTATTGTTTCTCCTCCCACCATATGTCCCCTCTATTTCTGCATTCCAAACATGGTGGATATCTTCAGATCTCTGATAGCTCTGTGAAGTTATGTGTGGGGCTCTAGAGGTGCTTTTTCGTCTACCTGGAACTCCTGGATCTGAATATGCTTTAAAAATTTGTTTTTAAAGTAACCATATAAGATACAAGTACATAAAGACACAAACTTCTATGTCTAAATTTCCTGTTTCTTTCCATTGTACTCAATTAGTTAATGAAAACTTTCCCAAGAGTGGCTACTAGGTAGTAAAGTGCAAGTAGATTAAGTAAATTCTGTATAACTAGATAAAATTTTCATTTTCTGGATATTCTATTAGCTCTAGAAATGCAAGAACTTATCTGTTCTTATTCACCAATATATCCCAATTAATGAATGAAAATTGAAAGACCCTTAGCCAATCACCTTTTCATTGTATAATTATTTGTACCTGACAATCACCTAAGTTAAAAAAGAAAATTAGGGACTTCCCTGGTGGTGCAGTGATTAAGAATCTGCTTGCCAATGCAGGGGACAAGGGTTCCAGTCCTGGTCCAGGAAGATCCCACATGCTGCGGAGCAACTAAGCCCATGCGCCACAACTACTGAGCCTGTGCTCTAGAACCCACGAGCCACAACTATTGAGCCCGCGTACCACAACTACTGAGTCCCGTGCGCCTAGAGCCTGTTCTCCGCAACAAGAGAAGCCACCGCAATGAAAAGCCCGAGCACCGCAATGAAGAGTAGGCACCACTCGCCACAACTAGAGAAAGCCTGCACGCAGCAACGAAGACCCAACGCAGAGAAAAATAAATAATAAATAAATTAAAAACAAATTGAGGTCCAGACCTCTCAAGTGGCTGAACTAGGAAGGAGTAGATCCACAAATTTCCCTTAAAAAAAAATTAATTGATTCACTGCAGAAATAAGACATAAATGTTTAACAATATTAGGAAAATAATTTTTTTGGAGCAGAAATCATAGAAGAACCTAGAGACACCGGTGTCACTGCTGATGAGCACAAAGGGGCTGAAAGCTGGGAAATCCGGAGCTAGTAGCACAGATGTTTCCATCAGCTACTGGCCTGCATTTACAATTACAGTAACACAAAGACTCAAAATGGAAGAGAGACAGTAAAAAGAGATGAAGAAACTCACCAGGATAAAGATGGTGCATGTGGCTGTGGCCACGTGGGGAGGTCTGGGGTAAAGTCTGTTGCTGTGGTTGTACTGGGCTCGCTGCTTGTATCTGTGCAGGACAAATATCATGTACCCACTGGTCCAGATCTTGAAGCCCAAATAACATCCAGGGGATAAAATATGAATGCATGTAATAAGCCGAGACTTCTGTCTGACGTGGCTGAGAAACAGTATGTAAAAATTTTTTTCACACATATGTGCTATTTCCAGGACCAATCACGTTCATAGGAATATAGACATTTACCAACAGCTGAAGGAACCAGAAAAGGAAAGTAAAGAAGCCAATGCATTTGGGGGGATTGAATTCTGAAGTCTATCCACCAAGAGGTTCTGGGGCAAAACTTAATGGCCAGGAAGCCACTCAGAAGGCAGGTAGTGCCGAGAGAAACCCCTGTGGTCACTCTGTAAATACAAGACAAATGTACACCCAAGATCATAGAGGAAGTGTTTCGATCCAAAAGTTGTCATTGTCTGTGGGATCACTCTGGAGCAAAGAGCCAAGTTGTTGTTGGGGAGGCTAATAAAATAGTCTTGTTCAGGCTTCAGAGACAATAGGCTTTTGACTAAACAAAGACTCTGAAAGAGCTACACATCGAGCTGCTAGACTACATGCAGGTCAGCAGAAACAGTGCTAGTCAGTCTTGGGATACAACAGATAAAGAAGGGAGTAAGTCACAAAGCTTCCTGGGACTTGGGAATCTGGCCAGTTCCCACAATTCAGCGAACATTCTGAGACTTACAACTAAAGTATCAAAACATTTGCGATAATAGCCAGAGCTGCATACTTGCACGCAAGCTGATGACTATCAGCTTGCGGCTTGGTGTTAAAAGCAGGACTCCTTTGGGCAGCACTCTGAAGTCCCACCCGTGGGGTGGACTCACCGCCCGGGACGTTCCCAACTGGGACTCCAGATTGCTGTTCAAGGGAATTCCTAGCTGCCACTTGGATCTGGAAGTAGGTGTCGGCCCAATTCTGTGATGTATGCTCTGTTATATACTCTGTTAATATTCCTCTCCCTCTAATGATTGTATATTGAAATTTATATACTCTGTTAATATTCTTATTCCTTTCCCTCTAATGACTGTATATTGAAGTTAAGTTAAATCACTTTCTATTAAAGATTTGATTGAAGCTGTTTATTCGTGTGAGACGAGTGGTTATTTTGCCAGCGAATCCAACGAACCTTAAAACCGAAAGCAGGCTTTTGGCAAAACAGTTGTTGGCCAAGATCAGTTGGTTGACAGTCTGATCAGTGGGTCTCAACTTGTAACTGGTGAGCAAGGTGAAGTTATGAAGACAAAGGCAGGAGGAGTTTTCCAGGAACCCAGCTCCAGTGTGAGAGAGGAACATAATCTCTATTTCCAAGTTGGCATGCACATCACTTTCATATCTAGGAGATATTGATTTTAATTTGAGACAAAGAAATGGTAGAAAGATAAACAAATGTATTACCTACTTCTACTCAGCTCTATCTTCTGCTCAGCTGTATCAGATAAATGGGCACTGAGTAATCTGGAGAAAGTAAATCTTGCCTAATATACAGGTGCTTCTAAGCTCAGCCAGTTATTCAATTGTGTTTTTGATAGTTATATTTTTTCCAAAAAACAGAAAAATCTATCTTGGGTTAGGAATCCACCAATATTGATAATTTTGTAAAGTCTATATTAAGAAAATTGTGCGTTGCACGTGAAACTGCTCTGTTTTTAGTGAAACCTCTGGGTAGCCTCTGTACATCAGATTAAACCATTTTCAGTAATAGATAAAAATGCGGAAATACAAAGTGAAATATGATCTAAAGATTAGCACATTCACTAGCTGGGGCCAGGATAAGTGGGTACGCATTGACTGATTAGGCCTTATGATTAAGAGGGAAGGTCAGGGAATTCCCTGGAGGTCCAGTGGTTAGGACTCCACCGTTTCTCTGCTGTGGGCCTGGGTTTGATCCCTGGTTGGGGAACTAAGATCCCAGAAACCACACAGTGCAGCCAAAATAAATAAATAAATAAAATAACAATAGTAAGGGAAGTTCATTCACGTGAATAGGGTGTAGGTGAATCAGACTGGTGGAGCAGGGAATGTACAAAGAGCAAGAGAACAGCTATCGTGGGTGGCCTGATCATCAGTTTTTGTCACTGAGTTGGGCACAATCACTGACTATGCAGTCAGAAGAGCCTTTTCTAGGGGGACAAGAAGCAGTGCTCTCCCTCTTGCCGAGCAGGCCTGTCCAAAATCTCCTCTCCATATTTCCAGTCAGCGTTCTGTCTGACTTTTTTCTGGTCCCTGAACAAAGCCCACAAAATCACTAACTCTTCAGGCTGCATGCATTTCAGGAGCAATAGGATAATGTTTAGTTTTTGTTCCTGTTACCAGTGGGTTTAAACGTGGGTTGGTTTAAAGGATTCTGAGATAATGTCCAAACACTTCATTGATAAGTAGCATTAAGGACTCTTAAATGCTCTTAACACTCCCCGCCCCCATGGGTCCCCCGCCTCCTTAAGAAGGCTGGAGCCCCTCCCCAGCCCTAGAGGTCATTTCCCAGTGCTCCTCCGGGTGCTTCTTGGCTTTTTCCCAAGTGCTTCCCAGTGTGGGGCTTCCTTCCTTGAGACCTTTGCACTACATTACCCAGAAGAATTTGTGCTAAGGGACAGCGACTTTCATCCAATGAAAATCGAGCAAGGGGGCATTTCCGGGAGGGCGAACCTCCGGGAGAGGGACTTCCGGTTTCTTCGTGGCTGCCATTTTAGTTACGGTGAAGTCTCTGGAGATGGTCAGAGGTTTCTGTGTGCGGTGTTGGGAGCGAGGTAACAGGCTAAGAGGCGCAAGAGGAGGGTCTGTGCGCACCGGGGCGGTTTTGAGGGTCGGGGACAGACCCGTGCAGTGTGCGTGCAGAGTGGGACCCGGTCGGTCGACTGTCGCCACTCCTTTCCGTCCAGAAGTTCCGATGGCGGCGCCTGCGCTGAGGGACCCGGCTCAGGTAAACGCTGCGTGTTCCGGGTTCTCCGCGGCCTGTTTCCCCACCCAGATACGAACGGCCCGCCTGAGAGGCGGCTGTTCTCGTCGCTTTATCCCAGGCCCCGGGTCTAGGACAGAGAGGCCTCCAGGGGTCTTTTCCCTTTTTCTGTCTGAGTGAGACTTGGAGATGCAACTGAAGCAGGAACATTCCGGGAACCTGGAGTCCATCTTGTTTCTGCAAGGAAGAAAGTTTGAGGCCAGGCTGCATCTGGAGTGGTAGATGAGAGGTTGTACCTTTCTTCTCCGAGAAGAAAGCCCTCCAAGAAGGGCTCCGAGAGCCCTCGGAGCGGTGAAGAGTTTTGAGCACAGGAAGGACACCATCTGAATTAGGCCTTTAAAAATACTCCAGAGCCTGTTCAGTGGAAGCACAGACTGTAGGGAGTGATGAGATCATTGAGGCAGAGGGAAGTTGTGACTTTTCCAAGGTCACAACTGGTAAGAGGTAGCACCGGGGACCGAGGCACGGAGGAGAGGTTTGCCAGTCAGCCCGAGGTTACCTGGCTCTGGTACCCAGCAGAGGTCCAGTTGTGAGAAGGACAGAGATACCCTTGGGGAAAAGAGAAAGGCAGAGCCTAGCTCAGAGCATAGGGTTGGGTGTGAGGGCCTTACCCAGCATGCATACAAGTGCATGAGCCTCTGGAACACCGCCATGGTCTCTTTCCTCTATAGTTTGTCTTTTCTTACATGTTCCCAGGCTGCAGAAGCACTTGGAGCAAGTGGAGGTTGTCCCAGTCCCTCGCTTGTTCTCACCCCCCACGCACACATTCTCTGTATTTGAGGTGTATTGGGGCTCTTCACCTGCCATTCTCCCAGCTCTTTGGTTTGAGGACCCTGGAGAACCCCATGCTCAGGTTCCTGAGTGCAGGCTGGGTTCTATGGAGGGGCTTCCCATTTCCCAACACCAATGGAAGGAGGCGTGGAAGGTTACTCATGAATCCAATACCAGTATGTGGAAGTGCTGTGAGGTGAGGCTGAGCTAGTTTAGGTAAGTGCAGGTCTCCTTTTTTCTGGTGGAAATAAACAGGGAAGGGCAAGAGTTAGACTTGAAATGACTGCCTATGTATTCTGGAGGAAAAGGGAGGTGCAGATCAAAGGAAGATGGTTTTCTTCCCCAGGTCTCAAGAAGCTCCATCTGATTGGGTAGCAGGGGAAATGTGTGGGAAGATGTAATGTGGGTTTTCAGGAGTGAGACTGTTCATGGTTTTATTTGTCCCTGTTTACCAGGGCAGTGTGACCTTTGAGGATGTTGCCGTGTACTTCTCCTGGGAGGAATGGTGTCTTCTTGATGAGGTTCAGATACACCTATACCTTGATGTCATGCTGGAGAACTTTGCAGTTATATGCATGTTGGGTAAGGCCTTCACACCCACCCCTATCCTCTGAGCTAGGCTCTGCCTTTCTTCTCTTCCCCAAGGGCAGCTCTGTCCTTCTCACATCTGGAACACAGGCACTGCTTTCTTCTTCAATTGCTTCGTTATGTGCTGTGGTTACTATGGCTAGGCAGAGTGTACCCCTATTCCTTAGTGCCGGGACACCTGTAGCTCCAAAGTTTTGCAGGTGAGGATTTAGGTTTAGTAGTCTTGCACTTAGTCTGATAGATCCCTCCTTGCTCACCCTCTCTGCCCAGGTGAATGTCAAAATCCATGGTACCCAAGTTTTGCTCCATTCCTGTTCATGACATTTTTTGGTGCCTGACTTCACAACAGACTGTTGTCACTGACATGGTCATTACTAAAACAGACCATGAGCTGTTTCTGTAAGAACTTTTTCCAAGGTTCCAATTTCTGTTTATCAACACTGGCATCTGTTAAGCATTCCGGTCAGCAATGAATGAAATTCCTGTTGCTCCACACCCTTACCAGCATTTGGTGTTGTGAATGTTTGGACTTTGGCCCTTCTTATAGGTATGTAATAGTGTGTACTTTTCAGTTTAATTTGCATTTCCTTGCATCTTTGTATATGCTAAATTGTCATCTGTATGCCTTTTTTTTTTTTGGCTACGTTGGGTCTTCGTTTCTGCACGTGGGCTTTTTCTAGTTGCAGCGAACGGGGAATACTCTTCATTGTGGTGCACGGGCTTCTCATTGCAGTGGCTTCTCTTGTTGCAGAGCACAGACTCTAGGCACGCGAGCTTCAGTAGTTGTGGCTCGCAGGCTCTAGAGCGCAGGCTCAGTAGTTGTGGCACACGGGCTTGGTTGCTCCATGGCATGTGGGATTTTCACAGACCAGGGCTCTAACCTGTGTCCCCTGCATTGGCAGGCAGATTCTTAACCACTGCACCACCAGGGAAGTCCTGTATATCTTCTTTTAATGAGGTGTTTGTTAAGGTGTTTTGCTCATTTGGTCTTTGGGTTTTTGTTTTCTTACTAAGTTTTAAGAGTTTTTTGTATTTAGCATTTAGGTCTGTGATCCACTTTGAGTTAATTTTTTGTGAAGGTTTGTGTCTAGAATTCATTTCTTGGCATGTGATGTTTGGTTGTTCCAGTACTATTTATTCAAAAGACTTAACTTTTCTCCATTGTATTGCGCTTGCTCATCTGTCAAAGGTCAGTTGAGTGTATTTCTATGGGTCTATTTCTGGGTTCTCAATACTTTTCATTGAACAGTTTCTCTGTCATTTCAACAATATCACACTGGCTTGATTACTTTAGATACTAAGTCTTAAAGTTAAGTAGTGTCAGTCTGCCAGCTTTGTTCTTCTTCAGTTTTGTGTTGGCTATTTTGGGACTTTTGCCTTTTTGTATAAATTTTAGGATCAAAGTATTTATGTCCACAAAATAACTTGCTGGTATTTTGATATGGGTTGCATTGAATCTATAGATGAAGTTGGGAAGAACGGACATCTTGACGATACTGGGTTTTCCTATTTATGAACGTGAAATATCTTTCCATTTATTTAGTTCTTTGATTTCTTTATTAGAGTGTTTGATTGTTTGTTTGTTTGTTGGCTGCACTGCGAGGCCTGAGGGATTTTAGTTCCCCTACTAGGGATCCCCTACTCAGGCCCATGGCAGTGAAAGCATGGAGTCCTAACCAGTGGACCACCATGGAATTCATGATTTCTCTAAGTTTTATAGTTTCTCTCATGTATATCTTGTACATGTTTTGATAGATCTGTAACTCAATATTTCTTTCTCTTGCTCTCTTTTTTTTTTGAGCGGGTGCTAATTTACATGGTATTGTGTTTTTAATTTCAAATTGACTTGTTCATTGATGGTATATAGTATGTAATTGACTTTTGTATATTAAGCTTATGTCCTGAAAGCTTGCTATAATTGCTTCTTAGTTCCAGGAATTTTTTTTTTTCCTCTATTTTTTGGGTGTTTTACATAGCTGGTCATGTCATATGAGAATGAAGACAGTTTTATTCCTTCCTTCTTGATCAGTATGCCATTTAAATAACCTCATCTCATTGCCTTTGTTTTGACTTCCACTATAAAGTTGAAAGTGAGTTGTACAAGGGAACATCCTTGCCTTCTTCATCTTAGTGGGAGAGTTCTAGTTTTTCTCTAGTAAGTATGATAGTAGCTATAGGGTTTTATTTAGTTTATCAAGTTGAAGTGTTTTTTTTTCAATTTTTAGGTTATATTATATGGAGATTTTTTTAAATTAATTAATTTATTTATTTATGGCTGTGTTGGGTCTTCGTTTCTGTGCGAGGGCTTTCTCTAGTTGTGGCAAGCGGGGGCCACTCTTCATCGCGGTGTGCGGGCCTCTCACTATCGGGGCCTCTCTTGTTGCGGAACACAGGCTCCAGATGCGCAGGCTCAGTAATTGTGGCTCACGGGCCCAGTTGCTCCGCGGCATGTGGGATCTTCCCAGACCAGGGCTCGAACCCGTGTCCCCTGCATTGGCAGGCAGACTCTCAACCACTGCGCCACCAGGGAAGCCCTATATGGAGATTTTTAACATGAGTGGCTGTTGGATTTTGTCAGATCCTTTTTCTGCATCTATTGATGAGATCATGAGTTGGTTTTTAACCTGTTGATGACACGGATTATATTAATTGATTTTTTAATGTTAAAGCAGCATTGCGTAACGTGGATCATTCTCAGTTGGTCATGGTGTATAATTCTTCCTTCCTTCCTTCCTTCCTTCCTTCCTTCCTTCCTTCCTTCCTTCCTTCCTTCCTTCCCTCCCTCCCTCCCTCCGTCCCTCCCTCCCTCCTTCCCTCCTTCCCTCCTTTCCTGCATTGGGTCTTCGTTGCTGTGCACAGGCTTTCTCTAGTTGCGGCGAGTGGGGGGCTACTCTTCATTGTGGCGTGTGGGCTTCTCATTGCAATGGCTTCTCTTATTGTGGAGCACGGGCTCTAGGCGCGTGGGCTTCAGTAGTTGTGGCACACGGGCTCAGTAGTTGTGGCCTTGAGGCTCAGTCATTGTGGCTCACGGGCTTAGTTGCTCTGTGGCATGTGGGATCTTCCCAGACCAGGGCTCGAACCCGTGTCCCCTCCACTGGCAGGCGGATTCTTAACCACTGCGCCACCAGGGAAGTCCCGTATAATTCTTTTTCAACTGTTTTTGAAACAATTTACTGATATTTTGTGAGGATTGTTGCATCTATGTTCATGAGAGATACTGGTCTATACTTTTCTTTTAATGTCTTTGGTTTGATATTAGAGTAATGCTGTTCTGATGCAATTAGTGTGGAAGAATTCCCTCTGTTTCTGTATTCTGAAAGCAGTTGTAGAGAATTGTGTACTATCTTCCTTAACGTTTGTCAGATTTGACCAGTGAACCAAAGTCTGCCAATTGTATTCCCAGAAAATTTAGAAGGTTATTAATTTTTTTTTAAGTTTTTTTTTTTTTTTTTTTTTTGGATGTGGACCATTAAAAAATTTTTTTTTTAAATCTTCATTTTGTTGCTTCGGGTCTTACTTGCGACAGGTGTGCTCCTTAGTTGTGGCTTGCAGGCTCTTTAGATGTGGCATGCAAACTCTTAGTTGCGGCATGCATGTGGGATCTAGTTCCCTGATCAGGGATCGAACTTGGGCCCCCTGCATTGGGAGCGCAGAGTCTTAACCACTGTGCCACCAGTTAAGTCCCTGGATGTGGACTATTTTTAATGTCTTTATTGAAGTTGTTACAATATTGCTTCTGTTTTATGTTTTGGTTTTTTGGCCCCGAGGCATGTGGGATGTTAGCTCCCTGACCAGGGATTGAACCTACACCCCCTGCATTGGAAGGCAAAGTCTTAACCACTGGACTGCCAGGGAAGTCCTGTGGAAAGCTATTCATCATTGATTCAATTTCTGTAGTAAATGTAGACCCATTGAGATTGTCTATTTCTTTTTTTTGTTGTTTTAGTTTTAGGTTTTTTTGGAGGGGCCGCACACCAAGGCATGCGGGATCTTAAGCTCCCCCTATCAGGGATCTAACCTGAGCCCTCTGCAGTGGAAGCATGGAGTCTTAACTGCTTAAATACATGTAGACCTATTTAGATTGTTTCTTTTTGTGTGATTTTGGTAGACTGTATCTTTCAGGGCGTTGATCCATTTCATTTAGGTTTTCAAATTTATGGTCTTGGAGATTCTCATATATTTCATTATTATCCTTTGAACATCCATTGTATCTATAGTCATGTGTCCTTTTTAATTTTTTTTTTTTAAACTGAACAAACTGCACTTTTTTTATTTTTTATTTTTGGCTGTGTTGGGTCTTTGTTGCTGCACACAGGGTTTTCTCTAGTTGTGGCGAGCAGGGGCTACTCTTTGTTGCGGTGCGTGGGCTTCTCATTGGGTGGCTTCTCTTGTTGCAGAGCACAGGCTCCAGGCGCATGGACTTCAGTAGTTGTGGCACTCGGGCTCAGTAGTTGTGGCTCGCGGGCTCTAGAGTGCAGGCTCAGTCGTTGTGGTGCGCAGACTTAGTTGCTCCACGGCATGTGGGATCTTTCCAGAGCAGGGCTCGAACCCATGTCCCCTGCATTGGCAGGCAGATTCTTAACCAGTGCACCACCAGGGAAGCCCTCCTTTTTCATTTTGATATTAGTAATTTGTGTCCTCTCTTGTTTTTGTGACTAGGCTGACTAGCATGTTTTTGATTTTATCGGGCATTTTAAAGAACCAGCTTTTTTTTTGACTTTGTTGATTTTTCTCTACTGATTTTTTAAATTATTTCTTTTCTTCTTCCTTTGTATTTCATTTTCCCCTAGTTTCCTAAGATAGAAGCACAGATGACTGATTTTAGGTCTTTCATCTTATGTAATATATGCATTCAGTGCTACCGATTGCCATATAAACAGTGCTATCACTGCATCTGCATTTTTTTTTTTAAGTTTATTTTTGGGTGTGTTGGGTCTTCATTGCTGCGTGTGGGCTTTGTCTAGTTGCAGTGAGTGGGGGCTACTCTTCACTGTGGTGCACAGGCTTCTTATTGCAGTGGCTTCTCTTGTTGCGGAGCTTGGGCTCTAGGCGTGCGGACTTCAGTAGTTGTGGCGTGTGGGCTCTAGAGCGCAGGCTTAGTAGTTGTGGCACATGGGCTCAGTTGCTCCATGGCATGTGGGATGTTCCCAGACCAGGGCTTGAACCCATGTCCCCTGAATTGGCAGGCAGATTCTTAACTGTGCCACCAGGGAAGTCCCCATCTGCATGTTTTGACAAGTGCTGTGTTTGTTTCTTTCAGAATACTTAAAAATTTATCTTAATATTTCTTCTTTGACCCATGTTTTATTTGGAAGTGTATTGTTTAATTTATCAGTGTTGTGCAATTTTACAGCTATCCTTTTGTTACTGGTTGCCGGTGTAATTCACTTTGTTCTGAGAACTGACCTTGTATGTTTTCTGTTCTTTTAAATTTGTTAAGGTATATTTTCTGGCCCAAGATGTAGTCCATCTTGTGAATGTTCTATGTCAGTTTGAGAAGAATATTCTGTTTTTGAATGGAGTAGCCTAGTAATCTATAGGTGACTGTTACATCCAGTTGACTGATGATGGTGATCCTCAGTTTACCAGCATCTTTATGGATTTTTTATTTTCTGGATCTGTTCATTTCTTATAGAGGTGTGTTGAATGAAGTCTCCAAGTGTTATAGCAGATTCATCTATTTTTTGCTTGTAGGTCTGTTTTGCCTCATATTTTGACATTGTGTTGTTAGAAGCAGACATGTTAAGGATTGTTGTGTATTCTGGAGTATTGACCCCTTTACCATTGTGTTATTCTCATTATCCCTGATAACTTTGCTTATGTGAAATCTGCTGTGATATCAGTATAGTTACTACCACTTTTCTTTTTTTTCTTTTGATTTGTGTTGACCTCTTTTTCTGTATTGACATACTTTTAATTTATATGCATCTTATTTTTAAGCATCTTTTTAAAAAAATTTTTTTATTTTGGTTGTGCTGGGTCTTAGTCGAGGCTCACGGGCTCCTTAGTTGTGGCTCACTTGCTCCTTTAGTTGTGGCACGTGTGCTCCTTAATTGTGGCTGGTGGGGTCCTTAGTTGCGGCCGATGGGCTCCTTAGTTGCAGCTCACAGGCTCCTTAGTTTTGGTGTGCGAACTCTTAGTTACGGCATGCAAGTAGAATCTAGTTCCCAGACCAGGGATCAAACCCGTATCCCCTGCATTAGATGGTGGATTCTTAACCACCGCACCACCAGGGAGCTTCCTCTATGTGCATCTTTGTATTTAAAGTGGGTTTCTCGGAGACAACATATAATTCAGTCTTGTTTTTTGATCCACTCTGATAATCTGTCTTTAAATTGGTGCATTGAGACTATCGATGTTTAATATATTGATACAGCTGGAAAAACATCTAACATATTTGTTACCATTTTCTTTTCATTGCCCTTGTTCTTTGTTCCTAGTTGAGTCTTCCACCCTTTTTTTTGTGATTTTAATGAAGCATTTTGAATGACCCTTTTTCTCTCCTCTGTTAGCATATCATCTATACTTTCTCCTTTTCATTTTTTATGTAGTCGCGATAGAGTTTCCAATATGTATTTACAGCTAATTCAAGCCCACATTCAAATGACAATATGTGGTTTCGTGGGTAGTTTAAAAAGCTCATAATTTTAAAAAATCCTAATTTTCCATCTTCTCCATTGTATTATTGTTGTCTTTTGTTTTAATTTTACGTAAACATACATATATGGGTATGTTTAAAAATACATGATGGAGTACACTGTTGCTATTGTTGTTTTGTACAAACTGTTATATCTAAATAGATAGTTTTCAGAAGAAGATACGCAAACGGTGACCTTCTACATGAAAAGGTGCTCAATATCACTAATTGTCGGGGAAATGCCAATTAATACCACAATGAGATACCACCTCACACCTGTTATAATGTCTGTTATGAAAAAGACAATAAATAAGTATAGGAGAAGGTGTGAAGAAAAGGGACCCCATGTGCACTGTTGGTGGGAATGTACATTATTTCTACCACATGGAAAAGAGTAGAGAATCCTTACACAATTAAGAAAGGAACTACCATATGGTCCATCAGTTCCACCTCTATGTATTTATCTAGGGGAGTGAAATCATCATCTCAAAAAGATATGTGTACTCCATGTTTATTGCTGCATTATTTACAATATCCAAGACATGGAAACAACCTAAGTGTCCATTGCTGGATGAGTGGATAACAAACACGTCTTATATATGGAATACTATTCAGTTTTATTCAACCATTAAAAAGAGAAGGAAATTTTGCCATTTACAGCAACATGATTGGATTTTATGGGCATTATGCTAAGTGAAATAAGCCAGAGAGAGAAATCCTGTTGTCCCTATGTTTCCACAGAGGATTGGTGCCAGGATCCCCTGCATATACTGAAATCTGGGGATGTTTAAGTCCCATAGTCAGCCCTGTGATTCTGAAGTTTCCCATTGTTTTAAAAATATTGATTAATTAATTAATTTTATTTATTTTGACTGTGTTGGGTCTTCGTTGCTGCACGTGGGCTTCCTCTAGTTGCAACGAGCGGGGGCTACTCTTTGTTGTGGTGCGTGGGTTTCTCATTGCAGTGGCTTCTCTTGTTGCAGAGGACAGGCTCTAGGCGTGCAGGCTTCAGTAGTTGTGGCACACAGGCTTCAGCATTTGTGGCTCGTGAGCTCTAGAGTGCAGGCTCAGTAGTTGTGGCACACGGGCTTAGTAGCTCCACGGCATGTAGGAATCTTCCCAGCCCAGGGCTCGAACCCATGTCCCCTGCATTGGCAGGTGGATTCTTAACCACTGTACCACCAGGGAAGCCCAAGTTTCCCATTTTTGGATTCATCCAACTAAAGATCATGTAGTGCTGTGCATTTATTGGAAAATATCCCTGTATAAATGGACCCAAGCAATTCTAACCCATGTTATTCAAGGTTTAACTGTACTACATGATTATACTTACATGGGAAATCTTTGGAAAAAACAGCAACAACAACACCACCAAACTCAGATGCAGACAACAGATTAGTTATTGCCAGAATGCGGGAAGGTGGGTAGATGACATGGGTGAAGTATTTCAGAAGTTACAGACTTCTAGTTATAAGATGATTAAGTCCTGGGGATGTAATTCACAGCATAGTGACTTTAGTTAACAAAACTGTATTGTATATTTAGAAGTTTTTAAGAAAGTAGATCTTAAAAGTTCTTGTCAGAAGAAAGAAAATTGTAAGACATAATTCAACTGAACTTATGTGGTAGTCATTTCAGTGTGTACACATATAGAATCATGTTGTACAGCTTAAAGATATATGATGTTCCTTAACAATTATGTGTCACTAAAATATTTTTTATTCTGATGCTCTTCCTTTCTCTATGAAACCCAAATTTCTGATCTATATCATTTACCATCTCTCTCTCCTTTTTTTTTTTTTTTTTGGCCATGCTGTGCCACATGCAGCATCTTAGTTCCTCGACTAGGGATCAAATCCATGCCCCCTGCAGTGGAAGCGTACATGGTAACCACTGGACTGCCAGGGAAGTCCCTTCATCTCTCTGAAGAACTTCTTTTAATATATTCCCACAATTTTTCTGTATGTAAGAAAGTGTTTATTTCACCATCAGTGTTGAAGGGTAATTTTTGCTGGATACCAAATTCTGGGTTGCTGAAGGTCACCTCCCACACCCACCCCAAGCACTTTTTTTTTTTTAATTTTTTAAAAAATTAATTAATTAATTAATTAATTTTTGGCTGTGTTGGGTCTTCGTTTCTGTGTGTGGGCTTTCTCCAGTTGCGGCGAGCAGGGGCCACTCTTCATCGCGGTGTGCTGCCCTCTCACTGTCGTGGTCTCTCCCGTTGCGGAGCACAGGCTCCAGACGTGCAGGCTCAGTAGTTGTGGCTCCTGGGCTTAGTTGCTCCACGGCATGTGGGATCTTCCCAGACCAGGGCTCGAACCCGTGTCCCCTGAATTGGCAGGCAGATTCTTAACCACTGTGCCACCAGGGAAGCCCCCGAGCACTTTAAATGTTTCACTTCGTTCTCTTCTTGTCTGCATGAGTTCTGAGGAGAATTCAACTGTAATTGTTTTTGTTGCTTCTCTGTGGGTAAGGTGTTTATTCCTATGGCTTCTTTCAGGACTTTTTTGTGCATTTGAATGTGATATTCCTAGGTGTAGTTTTTTCACATTAAACCTACTTGATGTTCTCTGAGCTTCCTGGATCTGTGCTTTGGTGTCTGATAGTAACTTGGTGGAAATTCTCCATCATTATTGCCTCAAATATTTTTTCTGTTCCTTTGTCTCTTTTTCCTTTTGATGTTTCCATATGTGTATGTTAAACCTTTTGTAGTTGTCCCACCAATATTGGATTTTTTTTTTTTTTGTCTTGTCCTTTTTTCTTTTCAGTTTTGGAAGTTTTTCCTAAGAGAACATCAAGCTCAGATTCTTTCCTCACCTTTATGTCCAGTTTATAAATAAGCCTATCACAGTCATTTTTCATTTCTGTTAAGGTGTTCTTGATCTCTAGCATTTCTTGATTCTTTGTTAGATTTCCCATCTCTCTGCTTACATTGCCCTTCTGCTCTCGTATGCTGTCTGCTTTATCCATTCGCAGACATTAATTAGCATATTAATCATAATTGTTTTATATTCCCAGCATGATCATCCCAACATTCCTGTGATATCTGATTCTGGTTTTAAAGTTTCGTCTGTTCAAACTTCGTTTTGTGGGACACTGCAAATCTTCAGTAGACTCCATAGTTGCAAAAGAGTTACATCAGTTAGATTGTTCCTGTTTAGGTGGGGAGATGGATTCTTAACAGTCTGTACTTGATCCACTTTGCATCCTTCCCCCCTCTGGCTCCACTGGACGTTCTTTTTGTGGTATTTAAATATCGTTCCTTGGTCTATTATGTACTGAGTTCCTCTGGGCTCATGTTGGCCACTTACTTGTCCTGACTCTGTTAGGGCTTGTATCATTTCTGTCCCGTGTAGTTTTTCAGCTGGGGATGGAGAGTCCTTGGTGGTTTCATGGGATGGACATGACTCTAGTTTCAGTATAAAGAGCTTACAGGTATCCTGGTAAGATGAATGGCAGCTGGGAGAGGGCTTGTTATAAGGTCTGTGTTGAGAAGTAATACCTGGAACATATCTCATTTGAGTAGTGTTTTAGGGCCATTGCCAGTGGCCCCCAATTACTTCTCTTGTCCTTTCTCCATTCTTGACATTCTGCTAACTTGTCCTTTTTTTTTTTTTTTTTTTTCACCATGCCCCACGGCCTGTGGGATCCTAGTTTCCCAACCAGGGGTTGAACCCACACTCCCTGCATTGGAAGCATGGAGTCTTAACCACTGGACCACCAGGGAATTCCCCAATTCCCATTTTTATTCTGACTCCAGCCTGTGATAATTTCCCTACCACCTCTCTAACCCATTTATCTCATGTGGTCTTCACATTGTTTTCCCCTTAGTACTTACTGGTATTGTTTATGTCCTCAACCATGTATATATCCTTTAATATTTCTTGAACACCAGCTACCAGTTGCAGTCAGATTTTCTGGGGCCTGAAAATACACTTCTGCATATTATGATAGGTCACCAGTAGATGTGGTACTGGTAAAAGCCATTGACAGAGGAGTGAATTGTAGAACTCGCCTTTTGCCTTGGGCCACATCCAGTCCCTGTGTCCTGTACTTGGTGAGAGCACCTTTCCCAATTTGACCCCAACTCCATTTCCTGAACACAATCCTGTGGACTGCTTCCTTCATGTGTCAGATATACTGTTGTGATGGTGTCACTCACACCCAATAACGTGAACAGGAACTTCACCATCACTTCTTTGTTTTCAGGTTCTTGGCACCGGGTTGAGGATGAAGAGACACCTTCTGAACAGAGCGTATCTGCAGAAAGAGTGTCACAGATCAGTACTCCCAGTGCAGGTTCATCTCCTGAGAAGGCCCAGCACTGTAAGATGTGCATCCCAGTCTTGAGAGACATTTTGCACTTGGCTGAAGAGCAAGGAACAAATAGGGGGCAGAAAGCATACACATGTGGGGCATGTGGGAAACAGTTCTATTTCACTGCAAACCTTCAAGAGCACCAGAAGCAACACATTAGAGAGAAACCCTTCAGCTGTGATATGGGGAGACCCGCATTTTTGAAAAGCTGCACAATCCATGTAACAGGGAATCTCTCTACCTACATGGAGATTGGGAACAACTACGTGGCCAAAATTGGACTTCAGAAACAGGTCACTAATACCAGGAAGAAACTGAACAACAGTAAGGAGTGTGAAGCTGTTTTTGACAGTGGGAAAAGTCATCACCGCTGGGGAGAAGGCAACAAATTCTCCAGCCACACAGAAATACTTATTCAGGATGAGAGAGTCCTCACTACTGAAAGGTTTTGTGAATGCAGCAACTGTGGGAAAGCCTACACCCAAAGAAGTAACCATAGTCAGCACCGGAAAGTTCACACTGGAGAAAGGCCTTATGAATGCAGCCAATGTGGAAAATTTTTTACCTACAAATCTAGTTTCCTTACACATCAGAGAGTTCACAGTGGGGAAAGGCCTTATGAGTGCAGTGAATGTGGAAAATCTTTTACTACTAGGTCTGGCCTCTATTATCATAGGAGAGTTCACACTGGAGAAAGGCCTTATGAGTGCAGTGAATGTGGGAAATCTTTTAGTAATAGGTCGATCCTTTGTAATCATCAGAGAGTTCACAGTGGAGAAAAGCCTTTCGAGTGCAGTGAATGTGGGAAATTCTTTAGCCGAAACGGACACCTCAGTGCCCATAAGAAAGTTCATACTGGAGAAAAGCCTTATGAATGCAATAAATGTGGAAAATCTTTTACTGCTAAGACGAGCCTTCATTACCATCAGAGAGTTCACAGTGGAGAAAAGCCTTATGAGTGTAGTCAATGTGGGAAATCTTTTACTACTAGCTCTGGTTTCTATTATCATCAGAGAGTTCACAGTGGAGAAAGGCCTTATGAATGCAGTGAATGTGGGAAATCTTTTACTACTAGTTCTGGTCTCTATTATCATCAGAGAGTTCACAGTGGAGAAAGGCCTTATGAGTGCAGTGAATGTGGGAAATCTTTTACTACTAGTTCTGGTCTCTATTATCATCAGAGAGTTCACAGTGGAGAAAGGCCTTATGAGTGCAGTGAATGTGGGAAGTGTTTTACTGGTAGCTCGAGCCTTCATCGTCATCAGAGAGTTCACAGTGGAGAAAGACCTTATGAGTGCAGTGCATGTGGGAAATGTTTTAGTATTATATCTGATCTTTATGTTCATCAGAGAATTCACACAGGAGAAAGGCCTTATAAGTGCAATGAATGTGGGAAATGTTTTACTGATAGGTCAAGCCTTCGTCGTCATCAGAGAGTTCACACTGGAGAAAGGCCTTATGAGTGCACTGAATGTGGGAAGTCCTTTAGCCGAAGACAGCTCCTCCATATCCATAGGAAAATCCACACTGGAGAAAAGCCTTGTGAGTGCAAGGAATGTGATAAATCTTATTGAAAGGTGCCACTTCATTAAACATCAGTTCACACTGGTAAAAGGACCTTATGAATATAGCAAATATAGATGGGACTGATGTTCAAGGAGTTTGAGATTGTAACAGGGTGGGAAGAACCCCTGCAGTTACTGTGCAGCAAATGTACCCTTTCTTGGGACAAACTGTGGCCCAGAGAGAATGTATCATCTGTTGTGAACAGCGATCTGGATTCAACGCCAGGTTCCCTGGTTCAGGACATGGGGAGTCTGGTCACTTCAGTCCTCTTCCCCCCTTTCCCCCGTTGAGGACTCAAAGACATGTTGTCCATCTGGACACTTTTGCCCCCCACCCCAGAAGCCCTGATGATAACCATAGCCCCATGCTGATGGATAAGGCTGTCTTTTCTCTGGGAAACAACATTGATGGCTTTCTTGGAAATGACTCCATTCATCTACCCAACCAAACCAGTGCTCATAGTGTTTTTATTCCCATTTGTAAAGGAAGGCATGTGCAGCCCAGAGACGTTGAGGGAATTCCACAAGGCCTCACTACTGCCAGGCCTTTGATGAGAGTGCTTCCTCTACACTGCACCCTTCCAGTGGCCTCTCTTCTGCTTCAAGCAGGGACTCCATTTGCTTTGTCCCGATGATGAACTACCAACACCTGATGTGTTCTTCTCCACCTGGGTCTCCAGCTTCATTTTTCCCAGTGTACATCTCCTTCCTGCAGACACCCTCCCTCTTGGGACGTTCTTACAGTGACAGCAACACCAAGCCAGGCACTGTGGAGAAGATCATTGGAGTCACCCCAGATGTGACACTGGCTCCACTGCCATATGCAGTGATTCATTTTCAAGGTCCTTTCCTTTTTATAAACCCACTTCAGGATGTCCCTGTTTCCCCATTATGCAGTTGACCCGCTCACTGTTCTGGGCAGTGTGAAGGACACTGAAGGACTAGGAATGTCCACTGTGGCCCTCACATGGCCTGGTCCCCAAGGCTCTTCCTCCTAATCCCTTTTCCCATCCCCTTACTGCTCCTCCCCCGCCCCCCTCCCCAAAATGTAAGTCACCAAATAATGATTTTTAACCAGCAAGAACTTTCCTGCCTCCCTTTTGCAACCTACACTTGACCAACCTAACTTAAAAGCTAAGACTGAATGCAGGCTGACCCCTCTGATGAAGACTGTAAAATCGTGGTATAAAATCAGTATGATTTTAATTGCTTTTTTCTCATTTTTTTTTTTTTTTTTGGGTGCACTTTGTGGCATGTGGGATTTTAGTTCCCCAACCAGGGATTGAACCTGTGCTCCCTGCAGTGGAAGTGCAGAGCCATAACTAGTGGACTGCCAGGGGATTCCCTCTCTCAGGATTCTTGAGTTTGAGTTTGAGTTTTTTTTTTTTTTTTTTTTTTTAATGTGTCTATTTTTTACCTGCACGTCTTGTTTTGATAAATTTCTATTTCTGCCTTTTACCTGCTTTTATTTTGTGAGCTCTTGTCTATTTTCTCTTTCCTTGACAAGTAGGAGATCAGGGAAACAACAAAGGTATCTGTGAGATTTCACACATTTACCCAATGTGAGTGACTTCTGCATGGAACTGTAATTTGGCATAGTGAATATGTTCTCAATTTTTTCTTAATTTTGGTCTTATGCATAATGTAATGGCCACATACATTATATATGTTAAAGATAAATCTGCACTATTAACATATGCTACCTCAGGTTTTTTTCCTTTTTTTTATTCTCACCTCCCCACCCCCTTTTTTTCCCCACACCACACAGCTTGTGGGACCTCAGTTCTCCGACCAGACATCAAACCCAGGCCCAAGCACTGGAAGCCCAGAATCCTAACCACTAGGCCACCAGGGAACTCCCATATCCTACCTCAGTCCTAAGTCCAGATATTCAGGAACACAGTAAATGAAATCCTGGTTTGTAGTCTTTGCCAGTTTCCCTGGTGTAAATACTCCCAGCATATCCAATGTCAAATTGCCAACATAATGTCACTGAATATGGAGTTGGGAAGCATTGCCAGGAGCCCACCATTGTATTCTTTTTCTACCTTACAGGTGCAGTAGCCACAAATAATTTTAAGAATGTCGCTAATAAACCATAGTAGAATGATTATAAAGTGACAGGTTTTGCATATTTGTTTTAAAAATCGTTTAATGTATGTGTAGTTGACTGAAAATAAATTACATGTATTCTTAAATGTACATTTTAACACTGTGATACTTGTGTAAAGCCCTGAAACAAGTTTCCTCCTGTCATTTTTAATTCATCCTAAAATTAAAAATACTGATGCAAGAGCATATTCTACTTTTGAAATAACTTTTTTCAAATGTATATATAAATGGAATGTGTAGGAACCTTCCTGTATCTTAACATCATTTACTGTATTTTTGCAGATTTTTTGTGTTTGTGTATCGTGATTTACTTAGGGGTTTTTACAATTTATAATCCCAGGTATCATGTCTTTGAATACATAAATTTCTTTTTTTTTAAATTTATTTTATTTATTTTTGGCTGTGTTGGGTCTTCATTGCTGCGCACAGGCTTTCTCTAGTTGCAGCGAGTGGGGACTACTTTTCTTTGTGGTGCATGGGCTTCTCATTGTGGTGGCTTCTCTTGTTGTGGAGCACGGGCTCTAGGCGCATGGGCTTCAGTAATTGCAGCACTT
Organism: Balaenoptera physalus; assembly: GCF_965194825.1. Lineage (NCBI taxonomy): Eukaryota > Metazoa > Chordata > Mammalia > Artiodactyla > Balaenopteridae > Balaenoptera > Balaenoptera physalus. Next base: position 1,116,186 of record NC_138900.1, read on the forward strand.
GGCATGTGGGATCTTCCCAGACCAGGGATCGAACCCATGTCCCCTGCATTGGCAGGCAGATTCTCAACCACTGCACCACCAGGGAAGCCCCTGAATACATAATTTCTTAAAATGTGTTTCTAAAATAAAAGAGCCCTTTCATAACTCCAGTAACTTTATTACACATGAAAGTTTTCTAAATATCAGTGCATATCAGCACAACTGGGGACACTATGTGACAGATTTTGATTGCTAACACACTTCAATGCATCCTGGACCTACAAACTCCTGTACCACCGCACAAAGGATTTATGACAGAAGTGAGAACCTGTTTGGGAAATAAAGTGGGAGGTGCTGACCCAGCACAGCAGGTGTGGCTACAAAACTCACAAATACTCCAGCGAGATTTTGTGGCAGGCATGTGATAGGGATGCCCAACATTCTGGTGTGTTGGCTGCAGATAATCTCCCAGTCCTCCTGGATAATGTGTGATGAGGTGAGTGCAGACTGGTTTGGAAAGAACAACTTGTCCCACATGACTGCAGGTATGATGATGCACTGATGGTTTTCAGACCAGGGACTGGGTAACCACCTTGTTACAACCTGGAGATTCACACCTGTGAGCAGGTTTGTCAAGCAAGCAGAAGGACTTGGGGTGGGGTTTTAGGCTTTATTGGAGGTGTCAGCCTGCATTCAGCACATAGCATTTAGACTTAGGTTTGTCAAGCATGAGTCCCGAGGAGATGTGGGCACGTTCTTGAAGATTAGCAATCATTATTTGGTGACATATTTTTCTGGTGGGTAGGAGGAGCAGTTAGGCAGTGGGTCCTAGAGTTAGGAGGAAGAGACTTGGGGACTGGGAGAGGGCTACAGTGGACATTCCTAGTCCTTCAGGGTCCCTCACAGTACTCGGAATAGTGACTGGGAGAATTTGGACACAGGCACATCATGAAGCAGGTTCATGAAGATGGACATGACCTTGGAAACAAATCACTGCATGTGGTGGTGGAGGCCTGTGTCACATCTGAGGTGAAACCGAAGACCTGTGTGTGTTGCTGGGTGGTGCTGCTGTCCCTGTGAAGAACTTCCTAAGAGGGAGGCTGTTTGCAGAGAGGTGGTGTGCACTGGGGATAGTGGAGCTGGAGGTCATTCACAGGAAAGCCATCAATGTTGGTTCCCAGTAAAATATACTCTTGTCCCTCAGCATGGGGTGTAGGGTATGAGCAGGGCTCTTGGGTGGAGGGTCACAGGGTATCAGGATGGGCAAGGTGTTCTTTAAAGGAGTCCCCAAAGACTGAAAGATTGAATTCAACATTAAGTAAAGACAGCTGAGGATTTATAGCCAAGAAGTAGAATAAAGGAGTCAGTGGATGGAAAATTACCAACAGAAAACAGGGTAACGGGTGTTCTTGCTAAACCGACTTAATAAGAATCTTGCTATTCAGATCAGATATCAAGGGTAGGAAATGGGTGTTTGATCAGACATCAATGGGGGAGTTATTCTTATTAAACTGCCTTTTCGGGTTTCTTAATAAAACTGGGCTAAGCAGGCTTGTCCTCCAAACAATATAGGTTCATTTCTCATTTGGTTGTTTTTGTTCATTATGGACCAGCTGAGAGGAAATCAAGGTGGCAGGGTAGGAGGGCATGGAGCTCACGTTCCCCCACGAACACATCAAAAATACATTTACTTTGGAACAATCCTCACTGAAAACTGGCAGAAGGACTCCTGTACAACCAAGGCTGTAAGAAACATATACACGTAATTGGGCAGGAAGGGAAGAAAAGCAATGTGGTCAGGAGATGTGGGACTCAGAGAGGAAGGGCGATCACTCGGGCAGTGAGCTCACTCCCCGGGGAGTGAGTGGCTTGAAGTACAGACTAGGTGTTCCAGTCCCCGTGTTTATGTTGTGGAGACAAGCCTCCTTGACGGGGTGGAGGACCACTGGGACAGATAGAAAGGCTGGAGGAGCCTGGACTTTTCTTGGGAGGAGTGAGCAAGCAAATGCCTGTCCCTGCGGCCAGGCAGAGAGAGGTCTGCATTAGCAGGTTTTTGCAGGTTTCTGGTGACCAGGATCTTAGCACACCCAAGTCAGAGTGGAGCAAATGCTCTGGCCTCACTAACTCCATGCCAGAGCATGGGACTGCGTGTGTGGCCACCAAGACCTGGGAAAAGAGTCGACTTTTGGAAGCAGAGGCAACCTGGTCCCAGTGCAGAGTCAGAGTGGGGCTTTGGTAGCCACTCTTGGCACTTACTTCCCAGGTATATCAGAAGCAGCCCAGTCTTCTGACGGCAGCTGGTTGGCCACAGCTCATCCACCCCACCATACATGCACAGAAACCACAGGGGCCCGCCTCCTCCCTATGGAGTGGTGCCACAACACAGCGGGAGTGAGGGAGAGTGGAGATACTGATCAGCTGTGAGAGAGCAAGAGGTCTTGTTTCCAGTGCAGGACAGAGAGAGGCCTCTAGCAGCTGTTGAGTTCACCATGATCACCTCACCATGGTCCCCAGTCCAGTGCACCCTGTCCAAGCCAAGAAAATGCTCCAGCCCACTGCATGCCACAGTGCAGCACTGGATCTCGGGCAGCCACAACTGGGGAAAAGACCCTAGGTTGCATCTGAGCGTAGCCACAGAGGCCTACACAGGCAGCATACCAGACCCCTGTATGCAGGAAACCTCCACTTGTTTCAGCACTCCCTTCCTGTGGCTAAAGTCCCAGTGTGGGGAGAGGGAAGAACACACACTTAATGGGAACAGAGCCAGCCCCAGCCCGACCCTCATGGCTTCTGTTCCTGCAACTTGGGATCAAGTCCCACACCCGGTGCTGGCTGTAGTCCCTCAATCTCCAATCTCAGCCGTTACTGTGGTGATAGCTGCCATCACGCTCTGAGGAAAGACGTGACTTGCACCCACATCAAATCCAGCCCTCCCACCAAAAGCATTGGTATACCCACTCTGCATAGTCATAGTCCCTCAGAAGGACACCCCTTCAAGACCCCAAAGGGAAACTGTATCACCTAAGTGTATAGAGGTAGAGAAAGTTAAATAAAATGAAAATTGCCAATGAAATACTCTCAATTGAGAGGAAGAGAAAACCCCTGAAAGAATAAACAATGAAACAGAAATAACCGTTACAATGTAAATAATTCAAAACATTGGTAATAAAAATATTAACTGAACTAGGAAAAATGATTGACCTAAACACTGGACATTTTAACAGAGAACTAGAAAACAAAAGGAGACCCAATGAAAAATAAATACTTCAAGGGAGTTCTCTGGTGGCCTAGTGGTTAGTATTCTGGGCTTTCACTGCTGTGGCCTGGTATCAATCCCTGGTTGGGGAACTGAGATCCAACAAGCTGCATGGAGCGGCCAAAAAAAAAAAAAAGTTCAATGGCTCAAATAAAAAGCACGCTAGCAGGAATGAACAGCAGAGGAAGAGATACAGAGACTGCATAAGTGGTCTGGAAGATAGAATAATGGAAATCACAGAATCAGGAAAGCAGACAGAAAAACCACTTTTTTAAAAAATGAAAGGAATGTACAAGATCTCTAGGATAACTTTGTGTTCCAATATTCAAATTATAGGGGTTCCAGAAGGAAAAGAGAGGGAGCATGGGAACAAAAATATTTTTCAAGACATTATAACTGAAAACTTCCTTTACCTGAAGAGGGAAACTGGTATTCAGGTACAGTAAGTATTGATACACAGGATCCCAAACAAGATGAACCCAAACAGACCCACACCAAGACATATCATAAGAAAATGGCAAAAGTTGAAGATAGAGTTCTCAATGCATCAAGAGAAAAAGAAAGAGTCATAAACTAGGGAATCCCAATAATGCTATCAGCTGTTTTCTCTGCAGACACTTTGCAGGCCAGAAGGGAATGGCAGGATATATTCAAAGTGCTGAAAGGGAGAAAGCTGCAACCTAGGATACTCTACCCAGCAAGATTATCATTTAGAAAAGAAGGAGAGATAAAGAACTTCCCAGATCAGCAAAACCCAAAAGAATTCATCAATACTAATCCTACCGTAAGAGAAATGTTGAAGAGTCTTCTCTAAATGGAAAATAAGTAATAATCTTCAGGAAAGGGAAAATCCCACTAGGGAAGGCAAATATATAGTAAAGAATGAAGATCGTTTAAATAAGCTGGTAAGTAGATTTTTTTAAATGTAGAAGGAAGTAGAACTACACACAACAGGATAAGCACAAAGATGTAAAATACGACATCAAAAACACAACTACAGTAATTATTATTATTTTTTTGTGGGGGCCCTGTAACATGACTTGTGGGATCTCAGTTCCCTGAACAGGGATGGAACCCTGCCACGGCAATGAAAGAACTGAATCCTAACCACTAGGCGAGCAGGGATCTCTCCAGAAATCAACTACAATAAGAAAAATGGGAAAAGAACAAATATGTGGAGTCTAAATAACATGCTACTAAAAAACAAATGGGTCAGTGAAGAAATCAAATGGGAAAGCAGAAAATATCTTAAGACAAATGTAAACTGAAGCATAACACTCCAAAATTTATGGGATGAAGCAAAAGCAATTCTAGGAGGGAAGTCTATAGCAATGCAGGTCTCAAGGAACAAGAGACATCTCAAATAAATAGCCTAACCTCCTACCTATGAGAATTAGGAAAAGAAGAACGACAAAGGTTCCCTTCCCCCTCAAGAAGATTGGAGCCCCTAAACTACTATCTATGAGAATTAGAAAAAGAACAACAAATCTTCCCCGCTCCCTTAAGAAGATAGGAGCCCCTTTCCCGCCCTAGAGGTCATTTTCCAGTGCTTCCTTGGTGCAGCTTGTCTTTCTCCCGGCGATTCAGGTGCGGGGTGACCTTCCCTGAGACCTTGGCACTACATTACCCAGAAGAGTTTGCGCTAGGGCAGCGACGTTCATCCAATGAAAATCCAGGAAGGGGGCATTTCCGGGAGGGCGAACCTCCGGGAGAAGAACTTCCGGCGTCCTCGTGGCGCCCATTTTGATCGTGGAGCTAGTCGGAAGGTCGGAGTGTGCGGTGATGGGACCGAGGTGACGGGCTAAGAAGACGCAGGAGGAGGCTTTGTACACACTGCAAAGGGACGGCCTGACTGTTGGGGACACCGCCGCCTGCGGGGTGCATCGGTACAAAGTCCGACCGGATCCCTCGACTGTCGCCACTCCTCTCTGCCCAGGAGCTCCGATGGCGGCGGCTGCGCTGAGAGACCCGGCTCAGGTAAATGCTGCGGGCTCCGGGTTCTCCCCTGCCCGTTTCCCCACCCAAATACGAAACCCCTGAGTGAGAGGCGTCTGGTCCAGGACGGTGAGGCCTGCAGGGGTGGCGTCCCTATTTCTGACCACCGTTGTAATGTGGTTTGAATGAGGCTTGGAGATACAACTGAAGCGGGAATATTCGGGAGCCCGGAGTCCATCTTGTTTCTGCGAGGAACGCAGTTTGAGGCCAGGCTGCACCTGGAGTGGTAGATGAGTGGTTGTGTTTCTCTTCTTAGGGCCCTGGGAGCGGTGGAGAGTTTTGAGCAAAGGAAGGGCACAATCTGAGCTAGGCTTTTAAAAATTCTCCAAAGTGTTCAACGGAAAGCAGAATGTAGGGGAGTGATGAGGACATTGAGGCAGAGGGAAGTTGTGGCTTTTTTCAGGGTCACAACTGGTAAGTGGGAGCACTGAGGATGGAGGCACAGAGGAGAGGTTAGCAAGTCAGCCAGAGTTTACCTGGCTCTGGTACTGGGCACAGGTCCAGGGAAGGTGTGAGCCCCTGAAGCACTGCCTAGGTCACTTTCCTCCATTGCCTGCCTTTTCCCACAGATTCCATGGGCTGGAGAAGCACTTTGGGCAAGTGGAGGTTGTCCCAGTCCCTCACTTGTTCTCACGCCCCACGCACACATTCTGTGTATTTGAGGTGTCTTAGGGTTCTTCACCTGCCATTCTCCCAGCACTTTGGTTTGGGGACCCTGGACAACCCCATACTTGGTTTCCTGAGTGCAGGCCAGCTTTTGTGGAGGGGGTTCTAGTTTCCCACCACTGATGGAAGGAGGTGTGGAGGGTTACTCCTGGAACCGGTACCAGTATGTGGCGTTGTTTTTTTTAATGTTTTTTTTTGGCCACACCACACGTCATGCGGGATCCTTAGTTCTCCCACCAGGGATTGAACCTGTGCCCCCTGAAGTGGAAACTCGTAGCCTTAACCACTGGACCACGAGGGAAGTCCCTGTGGCAGTGTTTTGAGGTGAGGCTGAGCTTGTTTAGGTAAGTGCAGGTCTCCTTTTTTCTGATGGAAATAAACAGGGAAGAACTGGAGTTAGACTTGAAATGACTACCTGTGTATTCTGGAGGCAATGGGAGGTTCAGATCAAAGGAGGGAGGTTCTCTTCCCCAGGTCTTGAGAGGCTCCATCTGGTTGGGTGGTAGGGGAAATGTGTGGGAAGATGGACTGTGGGTTTTCAGGAATGAGACTGTTCATGGTTATATTTGTCCCTGTTATACCAGGGCAGTGTGACCTTTGAGGATGTGGCCGTGTACTTCTCCTGCGAGGAATGGTGTCTTCTTGATGAGGTTCAGATACACCTGTACCTTGATGTCATGCTGGAGAACTTTGCCCTTGTCTGCATGCTGGGTAAGGCCCTCACACCCATCCCCATCCTCTGAGCTAGGCTCTGCCTTTCTCCTTTTCCCCAAGGTAGTTCTGTCCTTCTCACATCTGGACCATGGGCACTGCTTTCTTCTTAAAGTTACATGCTGCGGTTATGTGCTGCGGTTACAATGGCTAGGCAGAGTGCATCCCTACTCCTTAGTGCCATGAAACTTGTAGCCCCAAAGTCTTGCAGGTGACCATTCAGGTTCAGCAGTGTTGCAGTCCGCTTTAGAGATCCCTCCTTGCTTGCCCTCTCTTGGGCCAAGTGAGGGTACAGATCCATACTACCCAAAGGTTGCTCTGTTCCTGCACCCGACATTATTTATTTATTTATCTATCTGTCTATCTGTCTATCTATCTATTTATTTATTTATGGCTACATTGGGTCTTCATTGAGAGTGGGCTTTCTCTAGTTGAGCCGAATGGGAGCTACTGTTCTTTGTGGTGCATGGGCTTCTCATTGTAGTGGCTTCTCTTGTTGCAGAGCAGGAGTTCTAGGCGTGTGAGCTTCAGTAGTTGTGGCGTGCAGGCTCTATAGCGCAGGATCAGTAGTTGCGGTGCATGGGCTTAGTTGCTCCGTGGCATGTGGGATCTTCCCGGCTCAGGGATCGAACCCATGTCCCCTGCATTGGCAGGCAGGTTCTTAACCACTGCACCACAGGGAAGTTCTTAAAATATTAATTAAGGAACTACGCTATGATCCAGCAATTCCACCTCTGTGTGTTTATCCAAAGGGTGTGAGATCATCATATCAAAAAGATATCTGGGGACTTCCTTGGTGGTGCAGTGGTTAAGAATCCACCTGCCAATGCAGGGGACACAGGTTCGAGCCCTGGTCTGGTAAGATCCCACATGCTGCAGAGCAGCTAAGCCCGTGTGTCACAACTACTGAGCTTGCGCTCTAGAGCCCGTGAGCCACAACTACTGAAGCCCGTGTGCCACAACTACTGAAGCCCCCGTGCCTAGAGCCTGTGCTCTGCAACAAGGGAAGCCACCGCAATGAGAAACCCATGCACCACAACAAAGAGTAGCTCCAGCTCGCCACAACTAGAGAAAGCCCATGTGCAGCAACGAAGACCTAAAGCAGCCAAAAATAAATAAATAAATATATTTAAAAAAAAAAAAAGATATCTGTACCCCCTGTTTATTGCAGCATTATTTACACTATCCAAGACATGAAAAGAATCTAAGTGTCCATTGATGGATGAATGGGTAACAAATGTGCTGTATATGGAACACTATTCAATATTGTTCAACTATTAAAAAAGAAAGAAATTCTGCCATTCGTAATAACATGGATGGACCTTGAGATCATTATGCTAAGTGAAATAAGTCTGACAGGGAAAGACAAATACAGTTGTTTGCCAGTTTCCAGAGAGGATTGATTCCAGGAGCCCCTGCATATACTGAAATCTGCAGATGATGAAGTTTCAGTCAGCCCTGTGATTCTGAAGTTTTGCATTTGTGGATTCATTCAACTACAGATCATGTGGTGCTGTGTTTATTTAATTAAACATAACCATGTGTAAGTGGACCCATGCAGTTCTAACCCATGTTGTTCAAGAGTCAGTTGTACTCCATAATTACACATACATGTGGAATCTTTTCCTTTTGGCTGTGACGAGTCTTAGTTGCAGCATGCGGTATCTTCATCGAGGCATGCAGGATCTTTCGTTGGGACACTCGGGCTCTTCGTTGCAGCACAAGCTTCTCTCTAGTTGTGGTGTGCAGGTTTTTCTCTTCTCTAGATGTGGTGCACAGGCTCCAGGGTTTGTGGGCTCTGTAGTTGTGGCACGCATAGTCTCTAGTTGAGGCGCACGAGCTCAGTAGTTGTGGTGTGCGTGCTTAGTTTTCCTGCAGAATGTCAGATTTTAGTTTCCCGACCAGGGAATCGAACCTGCGTCCCCTGCATTGGAAGGCACGTTCGTTACCACTGGACAACTGGGGAAGTCCCTGGAATCTTTAAAGAAAAAAAAACCACACACACACACCCCCCCAAACTCAGAGACAGCACAGAAATTAGCGGTTGCCAGAGTAGGGGATGGGCGAACAGGGTTAGATGAAATGCGTGAATGGTGTCAGAAGCTACAGACTTCTAGTTGTAACGTGAATAAGTCCCGGGGATGTAATGCATAGCTTAGTGATTATAGTTAATTATACTGTATGGTGTATTTCAAATTTGCTAAGAGAGTAAATCCTAAAAGTTCTCATCAGAAGAAAAAAATTGTATTGTGGTGTTAACTAAACTTATTGTAATCATTGCACAATGTATACACATATCAAGTTATGTTGTACAGCTTAAACAAATAAAATGTTCCACATCAATTATATGTCAGTGAAACTTTTAAAATTCTACAATGCTCTTTCTTTCTCTGTGAAACCCAAATTTCTGATCTGTATTATTTTCCATCTCTCTAAAGAACTTTTTTTAATGAATTTGCACGATTTTTGTGCATCTAAGAAAGTGTTTATTTCACCATCACTGTTGAAGAGTAATTTTATTGCATTCTGAATTCTAGGATGACATTGGCCACCCCACCCCCACCCCAAACTTTAAATGTTTCACTCCTTTCTCTTCTTGTTTGCATGATTTCTGAAAATTCACATGTTATTCTTTTTGTTGCTTCCCCATGACTAAAGTGTTTATTCCTCTGGTTTCTTTTGGGATTTTTTTTTTCTGTATTTGAATGTGATATGCTTAGGTGTAGTTTTTTTTTTTTTTTTAATATATATTTATTTATTTATGGCTGTGTTGGGTCTTCGTTTCTGTGCGCGGGCTTTCTCTAGTTGCCGTGAGCGAGGGCTACTCTTCATCGCGGTGTGCGGGCTTCTTATTGTCGTGGCTTCTCTTGTTGCGGAGCACGGGCTTTAGGTTCACAGGCTTCAGTAGTTGTGGCACGTGGGGTCAGTAGTTGTGGCTTGCGGGCTCTAAAATGCAGGCTCAGTAGTTGTGGCACACAGGCTTAGTTGCTCCACAGCATGTGGGATCTTCCTGGACCAGGGCTCGAACCTGTGTCCCCTGCATTGGAAGGTGGGTTCTTAACCAATGTGCCACCAGGGAAGCCCCAGCTTAGGTGTAGTTTTTTGGCATTAAACCTGCTTGATGTTCTCTGAGCTTCCTGAATCTGTGGGTTGGTGTCTGACAACTTGGTGGAAATTCTCCATCATTATTGCTTCAAATATTTTTTCTATTCCTTATTCTTTTTTTCCTTTTGATGTTTCTATATATGTATGTTAAAGCATTTGCAGGTATTATACAGTTTTTAGATATTCTTTTTTTTTTTTAGTCCTTTTTCTCTTTGTTTTTCAGTTTTAGAAGTTTCTAGCTGAGAGATTCTTTCCTGAGTTGTGTCCAGTCTTAATAAGCCCATCCTATTCATTCTTCATTCCTCTTCTGTTCTTTTTGATCTCTAGCATTTCCTTTTGGTTCTTTATTAGAATTTTCATCTCTGCTTGCATTGCCTTTCTTGTCTTATATGCTGTCTGCTTTATCCATTAGCAGGCATTAATTAGCATATTAATCATAATTGTTTTACATTACCAATTTGATCATTCCAACATCCCTGTGATATCCCTCCCAGCCTCCCTCTTTTCTTTCTTCCTCCCCTCCCTTCCTCTCCCCTCCCCTCCCCTCCCCTCCCTTCCCTTCCTGCCATGCAAGATCTTAGTTCCCTTACCAGGGATCGAACCAGTGCCCCTTACAGTGGAACTGTGGAGACTTAACCGCTGGATCCCTAGAGAAGTCCCTCCCTGTGATACATGATTCTAGTTCTGAAGTTTCCTTTGCCTTTTCAAAATTTGTTTTTTGGCCTTTTAGTTGGCCCTGTAATTTTTTTCTTTGCAACTGGCATGATGTATTGCCTAAAAGGAACCATTGTAGATAGGCTTTTATTTTTTTTATTTTATTTTATTTATTTATTTTCTATGGCTGTGTTGGGTCTTCGTTTATGTGTGAGGGCTTTCTCTAGTTGTGGCAAGCGGGGGCCACTCTTCATCGCGGTGCGCGGGCCTCTCACTATCGTGGCCTCTCTTGTTGCGAAGCACAGGCTCCAGACGTGCAGGCTCAGTAGTTGTGGCTCATGGGCCCAGTTGCTCCTCGGCATGTGGGATCTTCCCAGACCAGGGCTCGAACCCGTGTCCCCTGCACCGGCAGGCAGACTCTCAACCACTGCGCCACCAGGGAAGCCCAGATAGGCTTTTATTGATGTGTTGGTAAGATGTGGAGAGTGGAAGCATGCATGTTGCTGTTAGCATTCATATTATATTTAATTTTCAATCTTTTAATGAGCCTGTGTGCCTGGATCCTGAACTTCACAACTTCTTCTCAATTTAATTTTCTCTCCCTTAGTTGGGACAGGATGGGTATTGGGGGCTGTAGTTGGGTATTTCCTCTTTCCCAGGTAAGTTAGGCTCTGATAAAATGACAGTAGGTTAGGCTCTGGTTAAGTAGTTTCTACTGAGGGCAGGCTTTGTTAAGAACAGAATGTTCTGGCTATTTTGTTTTTCTAATCTTCATCATTTCCTTTTTCAGAAGGCTTTGTTTAGTTTGTTTGTTTTGTAGTTCCTCAAGTTGTAAAGGTAAGTTGTTGATTGATGATATTTCTTTGTTTATATGTAAGCATTTATAGATGTAAATTTTCTCCTTAGTAGTGCTTTTGTGGCATCCTATAAGTTTTAGTATGTTATATTATTGTTTTCTTTAGTCTCTTAAGTATTTTCTAGTTTCCTGTGTGAGTTGTTTTTCATGGACTTATTGGTTGTTTCAAAACATGTTGTTTAATTTCCAGAAATTTGTGGATATTTAAGTTTTCCATATGTGATTGATCTCTCTCTTCATTCTGTTTCAGTTGGAGAGGACAGTTTGTATGATCTTAATCTAATTTAAACTATTGTTCCTGTCTATTGCTGAGAGCAGAGCATTGAAGTGTCCCCATACTATAGTAGAACTGTTTCTCTTTTCAGTTCTGTCAGGTTTTGCTTTATATCTTTTGATGGTCTATTATGAGGTGTGTAAATATGTATACTTATTTTTATTTTTCTTATTTATTTATGTTTGGCTGCATTGGGTCTTTTTTTAAAAAATTTATTTATTTTATGTATTTATTTTTGGCTGCATTGGGTCTTCGTTGCGGCACGCGGGCTTTTCATTGTGGTGGCTTCTCATTGCAGAGCACAGGCTCTAGGCATGTGGGCTTCAGTAGTTGTGGCACGTGGACTCATTAGTTGTGGCGCATGGGCTTAGTTGCTCCACGGCATGTGGAATCTTCCCAGACAAGGGATCAAACCTGTGTCCCCTACATTGGCAGGCAGATTCCCAACCACTGCACCACCAGGGAAGTCCCTAGATTTCTTTATTGTTTGATATGAATAATAGCCACCCCTGTGTTCTTTTCGTTACTATTTGCATGAAATATCTTTTTCTAACCTTTCATTTTCAATTTAATTGACTTTTGTCAACAGCATACAGTTGGATCATTTAAAAAAATCTGTCAGTCTGTCTTTTGCTTTGAGAGTTTAATCCATTCACATTTAGAGCAATTACTGATGAGGTATTTTTGTCATTTTGCTCTTTGTTTTCTGTATGCCTTAGAGCTAGTTGTTCCTTATTTTTTTGTTATTTTCTCCTTTTGTATTTAAATTTGTTTAGTGATATGTTTTAATTGTCTTTTCATTTCCTTTGTGTACATTATATGATTATTTGTAGTTACCATGGGGATTACATTTTATATCCTAAACCTACCAACATACTAATTTTAATTTACACCAGCTTACCATCAATAACATTACAAAAACATCTCTCCTTCTGTAGTGCTCTATCCCCACCATTTTCTAGTATTGATTTTACAAAATTACATACTTGTATGCAGTGTGTTTAACCTGAGACTACGGTTTCTTTAAATGCATTATTCTGTGCAATCAGGTAGAAAAAGAAAAAGTGCTGTTATAAACTTACAATCGCAGTAGCTTTTATAATTTTCTATGGATTTACCTTTCTCAGAGATCATTACTTTCAAATAACTTTGAATTACCGTTTAGTGTTTTTTTCATTTCAACCTGAAAGACTCCATTTAGCATTTACTGCAAGGCAAGGCTAGTGTTAAAGAACTTCTTTAGCTTTTGTTTACGTTGGAATATGTTAATTTTCCTTAGTTTTTGAAGGATGTTTCCCTGCTGCAGGGTTATTGGTTGACATATTGTTTTCCTTCAACAATTTAAATATATCAGCCCACTGCTTTCTGGCCAGATTTCTGATTAGAAATGTGCTGATAACCTTCTTGGGGATCCCTTGTCTGGAATGAGTCACTTCTCTTGCTGATTTCAAGATTCTTTGTCTCTGCATTTCAACAGTTTTATTATAATGTGCTGCAGTATGGCTCTCACAGTCTATTCTGCTTGGAGTTTACTTAGATTTTTGGATGTTCCTATTCATATCAATCCATAAGTGTGCTATGTTTTTCTGTTTCAAATCCCTCTAGTGTTTTTTTTTTTTTTCCACTTCAGCAATTGTACTTTTCAGTTCCCAAATTTCCTTTTTTACAATACTTATACTTTCTATCTCTTTATTGTTATTCCTACTTTGTTCAGGCAACACTTTTTTCTGTACTCCTGTTTTTTTTTTTTAGCAATTGTACTTTTCAGTTCCCAAATTTCCATTTTTACAATACTTATACTTTCTCTTTCTTTATTGTTATTCCCAATTTGTTCAGGCAACATTTTTTTTTTCTGTACACCTGTTTTTTTTTTTTTTTTAGCTATTTGAACATCCTTTAGTCAGTTGTTTTTAAGTCTTTCTATTTAGTTCGCCATCTATTTTTTGTGTACCTGTTTATAAGTTATAGTTGCGGTTGATTTGTTATTTTCCTTTGCATCATACATTCCTGTTTCTTTGTATGTCTTGTGAGTTTTTGTCATTGAAAACTGAGCATTTGTATCTTATAATATGGTAACTCTGGAGATCCTGTATTCACTTTAACAAGGGTTTGCTGGTGGGGGCTTCTCTTTGTTGTTGAAGTTTTCAGGTGACTCTTTCCTGGATATCAACATGAGGTGTAAACTTAAGGGGTTTTCACTGTGCCTTTCCTGGGGGTGCACTATGACTTTTGATGGCTGATTTTGAATGTTAGTCTTTAAATATCTCACTCTTCAAAAGCGAAAAACCAGAAAAATGAAGAGTAGGAAAAGAGACACTGGCCCTTAAAATCAGGTGGGGAGACGGATTCATAACACCTTGTACTCCATCCACTGTTGTTCAGGTTGGGAGTGGATTCCTAACACCTTTTACTCCATCCAGTGTTTTTCACGTAGGGAGATGGATTCCTAACCCATCCCCTGTTTTTCAGGTGGGGAGAAAAACACCTAACATTTTGTTTCCTAGCATTTTGTACTCCATCCACTGTACATCCTTCCCTCTGGCTCCACTGACGTTTCTGTTTGTAGTATTTAAATATCGTTCTTTTGTCTGTTGTGTGCTTAGTTCCTCTGGGTTCGTATTGGCCACTCACCCATCCTGACATTCCATTAGGCCTTGTGTCATTTGTGTCCTATGTAGTTGTTCAACTGGAGATGGAGAGTCCTTGGGGCTTCACAGGATGGACATGACTCTGGTCTCAGCAAAAAGAGCTCACAGGTAGTCTGGCCAAGATGAATGGCAGCTGGGGGAGGGCTTGATATCAGGTCTGTGTTTTAAGTCATATCAGGAACATATCTTGTGTGACTGGTGTTTTAGCCCCATTGCCAGTGGCCCCAAATCACTTCTTTTGTCTTTTCTCCATTCTTGGTACTCTGCCAACTTGTCATTTCTACGACTACTCATTTTTATTCTGACTGCAGCCTGGGATTTATTCCCTACCACCTCTCTAAGCCACTTCTCTCATGTAGTCTTTACATTGTTTTCTCTATAGTACTTTATGACATTGTGCAGGTATCGTTGAATGGCATTAGGCAGGTATACTTTAATGTTCCATGAATACCAGCTACTGTTTCAGTTGGATTTTCTGGTGCATGGGCATATACTTGTGCACAGTATCACAGATCAGCAGCAGATGTGGTCCTGGTGAAAGCCATTGACAGAGGAGTGAATTGTAGAACATGCCTTTCACCCTTGGGCCACATCCAGTCCTTGTGTCCTATGCTTGGTGAGGCCTCCTCAATTCTGTGACCTTAAGTCCCAATAATGCAGAACAGCTGCATCCTCAATTTGACCCCAACTCCATTTGCTGAACACAGTCCCGTGGATTGGTTCTTTCATGTGTCAGACATACAGTTGTGATGGTGTCACCCCCATCCAACAACGTCAACATGAATTTCACCATCACGTCTTTGTTTTCAGGTTCTTGGCGTGGAGTCGATGAAGAGACACCTTCTGAAGAGAACATATGTGTGGAGGGAGTATCACAGATTAGGACCCCCAGGGCAGGTTCATCTCCTGAGAAGGCCCAGCCCTGTAAGATGTGCGTCCCAGTCTTGAGAGACATTTTGCACTTGGCTGAAGAGCAGGGAACAAATAGGGGCCAGAAAGCATACACATGTGGGGCATGTGGGAAACAGTTCTATTTCACTGCAAACCTTCAACAGCACCGGAAGCAGCACATTAGAGAGAAACCCTTCCGATGTGATATGGGGAGACTTGCATTTTTGAAGAGCTTCACAGTCTACGCTTCAGGGAATCTCTCTGTGTACAGTGAAATTGGGAAGAAATTAGCAGCCAACATGGGACTTCAGCAACAGGCCAGTAATATCAGGAAGGAACGAAACAACAGTCACGAGTGTGAAGCTGTTTTTCACAGTGGAACAATTAATCGGAGCTGGGGAGAAGGCAAGAAAGCCTCCAGCCACACAGATATGTGTGAGAGAGTCGTCACTAGTGAAGGGTTTTGTGAGTGCAGCAAATGTGGGAAAGCCTGCACCCAAAGTTGTAATCTTATGCAGCACCAGAGAGTTCACACTGGAGGAAAGCCTTATGAGTGCAGCGAATGCGGAAAATCCTTTAGCCGAAGCCACCACCTCAGTGTGCATAGGAAGATCCACACTGGAGAAAAGCCTTATGCATGCAAGAAATGTGCTAAATCTTTTCTCCAGAGGTCCAGCTTCATTCAACATCAGAGAGTTCACACTGGAGAAAAGCATTATGAATGCAGTGAATGTGGAAAATCTTTTAGCAAAAAGTCCAATTTCCTTCAACATAAGAGAGTTCATACTGGAGAAAGGCCTTATGAGTGCAGTGAATGTGGGAAATCCTTTATCCATAGATGTCAACTTTTTATACACCAGAGAGTTCACACAGGAGAAAGGCCTTATGAGTGCAGTGAATGTGGAAAATCCTTTATTCATAGATGTCAACTTCTTATACACCAGAGAGTTCACACAGGAGAAAGGCCTTATGAGTGCAGTGAATGTGGGAAATCTTTTACAGTTAGGTCTGTCCTGCAGAATCATCAGAGAATTCATACTGGAGAAAGGCCTTATGAGTGCAGCCAATGTGAGAAATCCTTTATCCATAGATGTCAACTTCTTATACACCAGAGAGTTCACACAGGAGAAAGGCCTTATGAGTGCAGTGAATGTGGGAAATCTTTTACAGCTAGGTCTGCCCTCCAAAATCATCAGAGAATTCATACTGGAGAGAGGCCTTATGAGTGCAGCCAGTGTGGGAAGTCCTTTATCCATAGATGTCAACTTCTTATACACCAGAGAGTTCACACAGGAGAAAGGCCTTATGAGTGCAGCCAATGTGGGAAATCTTTTACAGCTAGGTCTGGCCTCCAAAATCATCAGAGAATTCATACTGGAGAAAGACCTTATGAGTGCAGCCAATGTGGGAAATCCTTTATCCATAGATGTCAACTTCTTATACACCAGAGAGTTCACACAGGAGAAAGGCCTTATGAATGCAATGAATGTGGGAAATCTTTTACAGCTAGGTCTGCCCTCCAAAATCATCAGAGAGTTCACACAGGAGAAAGGCCTTATGAGTGCAATGAATGTGGAAAATCCTTTATTCATAGATGTCACCTTCTTATACACCAGAGAGTTCACACAGGAGAAAGGCCTTATGAGTGCAGTGAATGTGGGAAATCCTTTATTCATAGATGTCAACTTCTTATACACCAGAGAGTTCACACAGGAGAAAGGCCTTATGAGTGTAATCAATGTGGGAAATCTTTTACAGCTAGGTCTGGCCTCCAAAATCATCAGAGAATTCATACTGGAGAAAGGCCTTATGAGTGCAGCCAATGTGGGAAATCATTTTTCCATAGGTGTCAACTTCTTATACACCAGAGAGTTCACACAGGAGAAAGGCCTTATGTGTGCAGTGAATGTGGGAAATCTTTTATTCATAGATGTCAACTTCTTATACACCAGAGAATTCACACAGGAGAAAGGCCTTATGTGTGCAGTGAATGTGGGAAGTCCTTTATTCATAGATGTCAACTTCTTATACACCAGAGAGTTCACACAGGAGAAAGGCCTTATGAGTGCAGCCAATGTGGGAAATCGTTTACTGCTAGGTCTGGCCTCCGAAATCACCAGAGAGTTCATACTGGAGAAAGACCTTATGAGTGCCGTGAATGTGGGAAATTGTTTATTGTTATTTCTGGCCTTATTAAACATCAGAGAGTTCACACAGGAGAAAGGCCTTATGAGTGTAATGAATGTGGGAAATCTTTTACTGCGAGAGCTGGGCTCCGAAATCATCAGAGAATTCACACAGGAGAAAGGCCTTATGAGTGTAAGGAATGTGGGAAATCTTTTACTGCGAGATCTGGCCTCCAAAATCATCAGAGAGTTCACACAGGAGAAAGGCCTTATGAGTGTAAGGAATGTAGGAAGTCTTTTACTTCTAGGTCTGGCCTCCGAAATCATCAGAGTGTTCATACTGGAGAAAGGCCTTATGAATGCAGTGAATGTGGAAAATCTTTTAGCCAGAGACAAATCCTCAGTACCCATAGGAAAATCCATACTGGAGAAAGGCCTCATGAGTGCAAAGAATGTGGTAAATCTTTTATCCAAAAGTGCAGCTTAATTCATCATCAGAGAGTTCACCGTGGAGAAAATGCCCTATGAATGCAGCTGATAAGGCCGCCACTGGGGTTCAGAGGAGTTTGACATGGTAACATAATGGGAGGAACAGGTGCAGTCATCATGCAACAGATGGACCATTTCTAGAGAAGAAACTCAGGGTGAGAGAAGGGGTGTCATCTGCTTGTGAACTCCTAGCAATGGACAGGGATTTAGGATACAGTGCTAGGTTGACTGGTTCAGGCCATGAGGAGTCTGGTCACAGCGCTCCTCTCTCACTCCCTACCCTGCTTTGGGGACTCAACACTTTGTCCATTCGGAAACCCTCTTGCCACCCTCACACAGACACAAAGAGTTCTGCTCAGGACACCCCCTCCCCGCACGTGACCGGACAGGACTGTCATTTCACTGGGAACAAATATTGATGGCTTTCCTATGAAGGATCCGACTTTTGTACCCGATAATGATCTGGTCCTGCTAACTCCATGCCACAGGTGTGCAATAGATGTGGGGCAGCCAAAATCGAGGAACAGACTCAACCTTGGGATGGGGATGTGACCCAGTCCGAGGACAGAGAAAACTAATCAATGTAGGACACCACATTAACAGAAGGAAGGATGAAAAATAACATGATCATCTCAGTAGACAGAGAAGAAGCATTTGACAAAATTCAGCATCCATTCATGATGAAAACCCATCCAGGTGGGTATAGAGGGAACATATCTCAATAAAGGCCATTTATGACAAACCCACAACAAACTTCATACTGGTGGAAAGCTGAAAGGCTTTCCCCTAAATTCAGGAAGAAGAGAAGGATGCCCACTTCCACCACTTCTATTTCACATAGTATTGGAAGTCCTAGCCCCAGCAATCAGACAAGCAAAAGCATCCAAATTCGAAGGTAAGAGGTAAAACAGTATTTTCAGATAACATGATACTTTATATAGAAAACCCTAGTGTCCACCTCAAAACTCTTAGAACTAATTAACGAATTCAGCAAAGCTATAGGATATAGTACAAATATACAGACATCTGTTGTATTTCTATACACTAATAATGAACTATCAGAAAGAAAAAGTAAAAAAAAAAAAATTGCTTCAGATCGCATCAGAAAGAACAAAATACCTAGTAGCAAATTAACTGAGGGCTTGAAAGACATATTCAGAAAACTATAAAACATTGATGAAGAAGATTGAAGATAAAGAAATGGAAAGATATCCTGTGCTCTTGCATTGGAAGAATTAAGATTGTTACAATGACAATACTATGCAAAGAAATCATGAAACGGAAAGAAGACATAATGGAGTTAGAAAAACTATCCGAAGTGATGCAAATGAAGAACACACGTCTATTGTCATATGTGTTCAGTGTCTCAAGAAATATAGCAGCAATCTTGTGAGTAAGGCATATTCTAGTAAATGGGATATATTCACGTCCAAGACATAAAAAGGAGTCAGTCCTTATGTAAGCAATATTGTAGTTGATGGAAACTGCACCTAGGTAATTAGATTTCATGGAATATTAGAATGAGACGCTCCTATGAAAAGGGAGAAAAAGAGCAAGTTACAGTTGAGGAAAAACAGGGGTTTGGGATGGGTTGAAAGAGTAAATAGGGTATCCAGAGTAGGACTTTAGTGAAGGTGGACAGTTGTGGAAATACTGACTTGTGTTAAGGAAGGACAGCTTGCTTTTCTCTTTTCCAATTGTTATATGTTCATTTTCTTTACTGCATTAGAGAGGACTTCTGGCATATTAGGGAATACCAGTGTAATGCAGAGAACTGCCATCCTACTGATCTCAAGCATCCTATTTATGTCCTTTATATCTAGTCTTTTCAGTCCAGAACCATATAAAGTCACACAAATTACATTTATTTCTCATCTCCCTTTAATGTCCATTCTGACACAATCTCTCTGATTTCCTTCAAGTTGTTTTCCCTTGGTATTTTTTATACAATACATGACAATTATTTTGTAAAATTTCCCTCACTTGATATACAATAAGATATCCTTATAAATAGATTCAGATTATGTGGTTTATTGTTTTTATTGTTGCTGTTTTGCTCCCATCCAAGATAATACGAAAGTGCAGCCTTGTCCTTTTCAGTGTACCATATCAGGAAACACGATGTCTGTTTTCCCAGTATTGGCAGTGTTTCCTTTGATCACTTCTTTATGGTGATATCCTTTGGATTTTGTTCCTACTACTCTGGGAGGCTGAAGAAGGGGTGTAGCAAGATGGTGTGATCATCTATTTGTTTCTAAGTCTCTCTGGCTTCTGTGTGGAGAGTGAACTTAGGAGGGAAGAACTGATGTAGGAGAGAGGACAGAATCCTTTGTGTAGTCAGGAGCCCTATGATGATGGACCGGCCCAGGATGGTGGCATTGGAGATGGTGAGGACAGGATGACCTGGGACACATTAGTAGGAGGCAGAGTTGGCAAGACATGTGCATAATTGAGATGATGGGGTGAGTCCCAGAGAATGATTTTTTTCCCTTCAGTCCTCAAGAGCGAGCTGTTGCATCTGTGGGCCTGAGAGGCTTAGCTTGTTCTGTTAGATTTCTGGATCAGCTGTCAGCTATGTGGAGTAACTGCAGCCAAAGTTTCCAATGCCTGGCACAAAAAATAGGCAGGACTGCTCCCTGACAGTTATTTGGGTAGATGAGTTTTATGTGGCCTTGCTTTCCTTGGGCCTGCCAGGGTTAGATGAGGCTGGATAGGAAAACTTTTGTGGTGGTGGTGTGTATCTGTAGCATCTGTAGCTGTATGTGTTTGAGCCTGCCAGGGAACATTAGTTATTCTTTGAATAGAAATTCAAAACTTGCCCTCGAACTTCACTTGATGAAAATTAAATCCCTTGCTAAGGAAGCCTAGGGCCATCCAAAAGTACTGACAGCTACTTTGAATGTTTATTTCAAGCCATTTAATGTAATTGTTGATATATTTGGGTTGAAATATATCCTTTTATTTTGTGGATTTCTTCCCCTGCCCCTTGTTCTTTATCTTGGTCTTTAAAAAAATTTTAACCCTCTATTTATTAGTTATTTGTAATTCAATTTTCTTTACTTCTAGCTTTGAAAATATATACCTTTATTCTATTTATTGTTTAAGCCCAAAATCACTTATTTAACACATTAGAGCACAGAGTTATAAATACATTTTTTTTCTTCGTTCTGCATATTACAAGGGGTTTAAAACATTAATTTTTCCCATAGGAATATATGTTTTTCAAGGTATGCATAGGGATTCTATCATTCTAAATCTGTAAGGAAATATTACTCAATGCTTTACACAATTAGTGACATGTATGTCAATCAACACATGCATTTCTCTCTTCAGTTATCATTCCTTCTGTCATCACTGATCTTTCAACTGGAATTACAATCCATTGTTCATTGTCCTTGAATAGAACTTTTAATGTTCATTATTCTGGGTTAATTGTGCATTAATTTTCTCATTTCAAATCGTTTTGTTTCATCCATTCTTGAAGGACATATTTGCTGTATATAGAAATCTTGGTTGGCAATTTTCTCTTCAGCAGTGGGGGGAGGTCATAGTGACCTTTCTGCTTCTGTGGTTTTCTTAATCTCCTTGAGCTTAAGATATTCTGTATGCCAAGATGCGCTATTTTGATGTACTTTACTCTGAACCTATCAAGATCAAAAGGAAATAGGGAATGACTCCCCTCCTCCGCCCCACCTCCTTAGTAGCACAGCGAGTCCCCCTATGGGTTTATTCTTACAGGAGATGAAGAAACACAACCAGTTCCCTTGTAAGGGGTTCTAACCTTCTGCACTCTAGTCCAAGTGATTTTCATCTGTCCCATTCTGTAATTGTTGATTGTTGGTCTCCAGCAGCTATTTACCTTCATGGATTTCACCACTTCTGGGTGCTGCTTTTCCAGACACCCTGAATTGGGAAGACGCTGGGGGTTCCGGGGTTACTGAGTTCATGCCAGTTCTTGTTGTGGTTTCTCAGAAGGACTCAGGCCCAGGAGTGCAGGGTGGAGGGTCCTATGGGCGCCCCACAAGGGCTGGTTCGCTCGTGTCTCTTCCTGCTCCCGTGTACTAGAGGGAACCTGTTGAGGCTTTTTCCTCTGTGGACCCATGTGCACCAAGTCCAGGGGCGCCACGTGTGATCTGAGATAACCTATCAGAGGAGACAGTGATAAAGGAAGAGAGCTAGGTGGTCTCCAGGGTGGGGGATAGGGGAACCACAGACTCCCAGAGGAGGGCGGGGTGGCCTGGGGACACAGGGGAAACCTGGAGATGGTGGCGCCACACGAAGGTGGGCCATATGAAAGACCCCTGGGCTGGGACTCCTCCCTGGTCCCACAGGCTGTGTTCCCTATGCTCCCTCAGGCTTGGTTCAAGACACGAAATCCAGAATGTTTGCCCAAAGGCTGAGTCCTTCCTTTTCACTGCCGTGGCCCGGCTCCCTCACAAAAGTGCACCCCTGAGTGGCGGTGACCAATCTCCCTCCTCCTGGCTGAATCCTCCTTCAGGGCCCAGAGGCCACGTGTGCTTTGATGAAGAAGAAATAAAAGAAGATTTGTGGCACCTGGGCCCACGCTCTAGGGTCTTGGTCCACTCCGGGACCCCCTGCCCTCTGCGGTCCCGATGTGGGGTTTCAGCCTCGGAGCCATCACTTCCACACTCCCGTCTGGACAGCCTTAAGACAGTCTCCCAGGACAGGAAGCATCCTTGACACTGGCCTCAAGACACCTCCCCATCCCCCCTCAGTCAGCCACAGGAACTGATATTTGTCCTGAGGCTGAGTAGGTAGAAATGCGGCCTGACCAGCAGAGATGGACCCCTGGGCATCTGCATGCAGTTTCTGTGCCTTGAAGGAGTGACTCTGCAGGGAATGAGGGGCCTTTGGTTGCTCAGAGCCAGACTCTGGTGTATACAGACAAGGGACAATAATGCAGGCCCTGAAGGAAGGGGGCCGTTTTTAAATAGACAGGTGGTCTTCCTAAGGAGCTGTCAGGTGCAAGATGTATTGCTAAATGAGTGACAGAGACATCAATGGTTTAATGGATATTGGATCTAAATCATCCAAAGCAAGGTCCTGGAGAGACACCCCATCTTGGTAGGCAGGCAGCAGGCAGGATGTTTCAGCAGTTTTAGCTTCTGGAGAAGGAGGTTACCAGCTTTAGCGGGAATTGACATCATGCTGGCTCATTGGTTATCAAGGAAAGCAGCAGAGGAGCATACTCCTCACATCCCCTCTGGTAACACTATCAAAGTGGAGAGTTTCTGATCTAAAGATTAATCACTAGCTGAGGCCTGGGCAGGTACCCAGGTGTTTGCTGATTAGGCTTATGTTTAAGAGGGAAGGTCAGCCATGTGAGTAGGGTGCAGGTGAATCAGACTGCTGGACCAGGGGATGTACAAAGAGCAAGAGGACAGCCATGGTGGGTGGCCTGATCATCCGTCTCTTGCTGAGTTGTGCAAGTCATTGACTATGCAGACAGGAGAGCCATTTCTGACGTGACCAGAACCAGCTCTCTCGCTCTTGTCCAGCTGCTTCAGGGCTGCCCAATATCTCCTTTCCATATTCCTGGTCAGGGTCCTGTCTTTTCTCTTGTCCCTTACCAAAGCTTACAAGATGACTAACGCTTCAGACCGCATGCGTTTCAAGAGCAATAGGATAATGTTTATTTGCTTCCTGTTACCAGTGGATGTCAACTTGGGTTGGCTTCGTGGAGTCTGAGATAACATCCAAACACTTCAGCAATCAGTAGCATTATAGAGCCTTAAATGCTCAACACTCACCGGAAAGTTTCCCCGCCCCCATAAGAAGAATGGAGCTTCCTACCCCCACCCCCACCCCCGCCCTAGAAGTCGTTTCCCAGCGCTCCTTAGGGGCTGCTTGGCTGTTTTCAAAGTGATTCAGGTGTGGGGCCCTGTGTTTCCTTGAAGCCTTTGCACTACATTACCCAGGACAACTTGCGTTAAGGCAGCAACGTTGATCCAGTGAAAATCCAGAAAGGGTGCATTTCCGGGAGGGCGAACCTCCGGGAGAGGGCCGTCTTCGTGGCGGACATTTTGATTGCTGTGGAGTCTGAGGAGCTCGTCAGAAAGTCGAGGTGTGTGGTGTTGGGGGTCAGTTGACGGGGCAAGAAGGCACAGAAGGAGGTCTTGTGCGCACTGCACAGGGGCGGGTCTCGGGGCCGGGGAGACCGCGGTCTGCGTGGAGTATCCACGCCGAGTCCGACCTGGTCACTGGGCTGTGGCATCTCCGCTTAGGGACTCGGTGGCGGCGGCCGTGCTGAGGGACCCGGCTAAGGTAAACGCTGCGTGCTCCGGGTTCTCCCCTGCCCGTTTCCCCACCCAAATACGAACGGCCGGCGTGACAGGCGCCTGTTTACGTCTGGTCCAAGACAGTGAGGCCTTCAGGTGTCGTGTCCCTATTTCTGACCACCAGTGTAATGTGGTCTGGGTGAGCCTTGTAGACGCAACTAAAGGAGGAACATTCGGAGCCTGGAGTCCATCCTGTTTCTGGGAGGAACAAAGTTTGAGACCAGGCTGCACCTGGAGTGGTAGATGAGAGTTGTACTTTTCTCTTTGGGCCCTGGGAGTGGTGGAGACTTGTTTTTTTAAAATATATAAATTTATTTATTTATTCATTCATTCGTTTATTCATTCATTTATTTATTGATTGATTGATTGATTGCTGATTGGATCTTCGTTGCTGCGCGCAGGCCTTCTCTAGTTGCGGCGAGCCGGGGCTACTCTTCCTTGCGGTGCGTGGGCTTCTCATTGCGGTGGCTTCTCTTGTTGAGGAGCCACGGCCTCTAGGCACGTGGGCTTCAGTAGTTGTGGCTCTCGGGCTCTAGAATGCAGGCTCAGTAGTTGTGGCGCACGGGCTTAGTTGCTCCGCGGCATGTGGGATCTTC
The DNA here is from genome assembly GCF_965194825.1 of Balaenoptera physalus. Classification (NCBI taxonomy): domain Eukaryota; kingdom Metazoa; phylum Chordata; class Mammalia; order Artiodactyla; family Balaenopteridae; genus Balaenoptera; species Balaenoptera physalus. The sequence goes on from NC_138900.1 coordinate 1,140,731, forward strand.
CCGGACCAGGGATCGAAGTGTGTCCCCTGCATTGGCAGGCGGATTCTCAACCACTGCACCACCAGGGAAGTCCCTGTGGAAAGTTTTGAGCATAGGAAGGACATGATTTGAGTTAGGGTTTTAAAAATACTCCAAAGCCTGCTCAATGGAAGAACATAATGTAGGGGGGTGATGAGGACAGTGAGGCAGAGGGAAGCTGTGGCTTTTCCAAGGTCCCAACTGGTAAGCGGTAGCACTGTGGACTGAGACACAGAGGAGAGGTTTGCTAGTCAACCTGAGGTTACCTCGTTCTGGTACTGCCAGGGGGCCAGGGAAGGCCTGTGCCCCTGGAGCACCGCCCTGGTCACTTTTCCTCCGTCGCCTGCCTTTTCCCACAGATTCCAAGGGCCAGAGAAGCACCTTCGTTAAATGGAGGTTGTCCCAGTCCCTCACATGTTGTGACCCCATGCACACATTCTCTGTATTTGAGAAGGGTCTTGGGGTTATTCACTAGTCATTTTCCCAGCCCTTTGGTTTGGGAACCCTGGAGAACCCCATGTTCATGGTCCTGAGTGTAGGCCGGTTTCTATGGAGGGGGTCCCATTCCCCACCTCAAATGGAAGGAGTTGTGTAAGGTTACTTCTTGATTCGATACCAGTTGTGGAAGTGCGTCAAGGTGAGGCTGAGCTGGTTTAGGTAAGTGCAGGTCTCTCTTTTTTTTTTTTCTAGTGGAAATAAACAACACAGAAAAGCAGGATTTCTGCTTTAAACGTCTGCCTGTGTATTCTGGAGGCAATGGGAGCTTCAGATTAGAGGAGGGAGGTTTTCCTCCCAAGGTCTCAAGAGTCTCCATCTGGTCGGGCAGTAGGGGAAATGTGTGGGAAGATGGATTGTGGGTTTTCAGGAGTGAGACTGTTCATGGTTTTATTTGTCCCTGTTTACCAGGGCAGTGTGACCTTTGAGGATGTGGCCGTGTACTTCTCCTGGGAGGAATGGTGTCTTCTTAATGAGGTTCAGATACACCTGTACCTTGATGTCATGCTGGAGAACTTTGCACTTGTCAGCATGCTGAGCAAGGCTCTCACACCCACCTCCATCCTCTGACCTAGGCTCTGCTTTTCTTTTCTTACCCAAGAACAGCTCTGTTTCTCACATCTGGACCCGGGCACACCTTGTTAAATTCCTTGGTTATGTGCTGCGGTTACTACAGCTAGGTTAGTGCCTCCCTACTCCTTAGTGCCTGGACACCTGTAGCCCCAAAGTCTTGCAGGTGATGCTTCAGGGTCAGTAGTGTTGCAGTCAGCCTGGTAGCTCTCTCCTTGCTTGCCCTCTCTGACCAGGAGAATGTCAAAATCCATGGTACCGAAGTTTTGCTTCATTCCTGAACCTGATATTTATTTGTGCCTGACTGTACAACAGTCACTGACTTGGTCACTACTGAAACAGACCATGAACCTTTTTCCAAGTTTCCAATTTCTCTCCATTCACACCAGCATGTGTTATTTTGTTTTTTTCATAATAGCCGTCCTAATGGATGTGAACTTGTGTATCTTTTCCATTTCGATTGCATTTCCATAATGGTGTGCTCATTGGTGTGTTTATTGGTATATCTTTAGAAAAATTCAGGTCTTTTTTCCATTTTTTAATCAAGTTGGTTCTTTGGCAGTTGTTGAGTTCAAGGCATTATCCATGTATTCTGGATATTAATCCCTTGTTGTATACCTGATTTGGAAATATTTTCTCTCATTCTGTGGTTGCTCTTTTACTGTGTTCATAGTGTCCTTTGATGTACAAAAGTTTGTCTCTTTTTTCGCTTTCCCCCCCGCCCCCAGCTTTATTGAGGTATAATTGACACATAATGTTGTGTAACTTAAAGGCATCCAACAAAAATTGTTCATTTTTATTAGGTGCAGTTTTTGTATTTTTTCTTTTGTTGCTTGTGCCTTTGTTGTCATAGTCAGGAAATCATAACTGAATCGAACATTTTGAAGCTTTTCCCCTTTGCTTTTTCTAAGAATTTTATAGTTTTAGCTCTTATATTTAGGCTTTTGATATATGTATATTTAAAACTTATTATTTATTTATTTGGTTGCACTGGGTCTTATTTGTGGCAGCTGGGCTCCTTACTTGTGGCTTGAGGGCTCCTTAGTTGTGGCTCACAAACTGTTAGTTGTGGCATGCATGTGGGATCTAGTTCCTCCACCAGGGATTGAACCCGGGTCCCCTGCATTGGGAGTGCGGAGTGTTAACCACTGCACCACCAGAGAAGTCCCAAGGCTTTTGATATATTTTGAGTGAATTTTTCTATGTGGTATTAGGTGAGTTCCCAACTTCATTCTTGTGTATGCAGGTATCCAGTTTTCCCAGCACCATTTATTGAAAAGGCTGCCCTTATTGAATAGTAATGGTCCTTTGGTCAAAAGTTATTTGATCATAAATATGAGGGTTTACTTTTAGACTACTCCCTGTTCTATTCCATTGCTGTGTATATCTGTCTTTATGCCAGTAGCATAGTATTTTGCTTACTGTAGCTTTGTAGTAACGTTTGAAATCAGGTGGTATTAGTCCTTCAACTTTGTTCTTTTTCATAATTGCTTTGGCTATATAGAATCCCTTGAGAGTCCATCTGAATTTTTGGAAGAGTTTTTCTATTTTTTGAATATGTCATTGGGAATTTAGTAGGTATTGTATTGACTCAGGAATCCCCCAAGCAAGTATTAAAATTGATGCGTCTATACTGACACATTATTATCACTCAAAATCTGAAGTTTACATTAGGGTTGACTCTTGGTATTGTACATTCTATGGGCTTTGATAAATGTTTAGTGATTCGCATTCCCCATTATAGAGTGGTTTCAATGGTTTTCAGTGTTTCAATCCTTTGTGCTCCACCTGTTCATCCTTTCTTCCCCTGTACTCCTTGGTAAGCATTGATTTTTTTTTTTTTTTTTTTTTTTTTTTTTACTGTCTCTATGTGTTTTCCCTTTTCTAGAGTGTCATATAGTTAGAATCATACATTATGCAGCCTTTTCATCTTGGTTTCCTTCACTTAGTAACATGCATTTAAGTTTTCTGTTTCTCTTTTCTTTTTAACCCCCTGCCACGTGACTTACAGGATTTTAGTTCCAGAACCCGGGCCATGGCAGTGAAAGTGCCGAGTGCTAACCGCTGGACCATGAAGGAACTCCCTTGCATGTCTTTTCATGACTCGATAGCTCATTCCATTTCAGCTCTAAATAATGTTCCCGGTATCTTGATATATCTTGATTGTCCATTTGTCTGCTGAAGGAGTTCTTAACTACTTCTAAGTTTTGGCAGTTATGAATACAACTACTGTGAATATCTGTGTGAAGGTTTTTGTGTGGATGTAAGTTTTCAACTCCTTTTTTATAATACGAAGGAATACAATTCCTATATGATGTGTAAGAGTTTAGTTTTGTAGAAAACTGCCACACTCTCTTTCAAAGTGGGCTGTACCATTAAGCATTTCAATGGGCAATGAATGAAATTACTGTTCCTCCACACCCTTAGCAGCATTTGTGTCAGTGTTTGGATTTGGGCCATTCTTTTTTTTTTTTTTAATAAATTTATTTCATTTATTTTATTTTTGGCTGTGTTGGGTCTTTGTTGCTGCATGCAGGATTTCTCTAGTTGTGGCGAGTGGGGGCTACTCTTCGTTGCAGTGCATGGGCTTCTCATTGTGGTGGCTTCTCTTGTTGCAGTGCACAGGTTCTAGGCCCGTCGGCCTCAGTAGTTGTGGCACGTGGGCCCAGTAGTTGTGGCTCATGGGCTTAGTTGCTCCGAGGCATGTGGGATCTTCCCAGACCAGGGCTCAAACCCGTGTCCCCTGCATTGGCAGGCGGATTCTTAACCACTGTGTCACCAGGGAAGCCCAACTTGGGCCATTCTTATAGGTATGTAATGGTATCTCTTGAGTTTAATTTGCATTTCTTTGCCTCTTTGTATATGCATGTACATTTTCTTTTAATGAGGCTTGTCTATTAAGGTGTTTGGCTCATTCTGTATTTGGGTTTTTACTTGCTGAGTTTTAAGTTTTTTTGTATTTAACATCTATGTCTATGATCCATTTTGAGATAATTTTTTTGTGAAGGGTGTAAGGTTTGTGTTTAGATTTTTGTGTGTGTGTGGTATATGATGTTCAGTTGTTCCAGTACTGTTTATTAAAAAGACTTCCTTTTTCTCCATTGTATTTCCTTTGCTCATCTGTTAAAGTATATTTAACAGATGAGTATATTTCAAATATTTGAGTATATTTCTATGAGTATATTTCTGGATTCTCAATACTGCTCATTGATCAGTTTTTCTATCCTTCAACAATAGCAAACAGGCTTGATTACTGGACATACGAAGTCTGGAAGTTGAGTAGTGTCAGTCTGCAAGCTTTGTTCTTCTGCAGTATCCTGTTGGCTATATTGGGACTTTTGCCTCTCTATATGAACTTTAGGATCTGGGTATTTATATCCACAAAATAACTCACTGGGATTTTGATTTTGATTTCATTGAATCTATAGATGAGTTTCGGAAGAACTGACATCTTGAGAATAGTGAGTCTTCCTATTTTAGAATGTCAAATATTTTTCCATTTATTTAGTCCTTTGAATTTGTTCATCAGAGTTTTATAGTTTCCCTCACGTAGATCTTGTACATGTCTTGGTAGAGTTATAACTAAATATTTCTTTCCTTTCTCTCTCTCTCTTTTTTTTTCTTTTTTGATGCTATTGTGCATGATAGTGTGTTTTTAATTTCAAATTCACTTGTTCATTTCTGGTTTATAGGAACGTGATTGACTTTTGTATATTAACCTTGTGTCCTGAAACCTTGGTATAATTGCTTTTTGGTTCCATGATTTTGTTCGTTTGGTCTATTTTTCAGGTTTTTTACATAGCTGATCATATCATCTGAGAATGAAGACAGTTTTATTCCTTCCTTCCCAAGCAGTATACCTTCTCTATAACCTTGTCATCTCATTGCATTACTTATGACTTCCAAAATAAAGGCAAAAAGGAGTGGTAAGAGGAAACATTTTTGCCTTGTTTTTCATCTTAGTGAGAAATCTTGTTGCTATTCTCTAGTAAGTATGATGATAGTTATAGAATTTTATTTGGATTAACAAGTTGAAGTTTTCCTCTTTTTAGTTAACTAGATGTTGGAGATTTTTATCATGAATGGGTATGGGATATTGTCAGATCCTTTTTCTCTATCTATTGAGGAGATCATGTGCTGTTTTTTAACCTGTCGAGGACGTGGATGATATTTATTTTCAAATGTGAAACCACCCTTGTATACCTTGCATCAGTCCCACTTGGTCATGGTGTATGATTCTTTCTGTATAGTTTTTGCATAAATTTCCTAATATTTTGTGAGGATTTTTGCATCTGTGTTCATGAGAGGTATTGGTTTACAGTTTTCTTGTAATGTCTTTGGTTTGGTATTAAGAGAATAATACTGGCCTCTTAGAATGATTTAGGAAGTATTCCCTCTGTTTCTGTCTTCTGAAAGAGATTGTAGATAATTGTATAATATCTTCCTTAAATGTTCATCAGAATTGACCAGTGAACCAATCTAAGCCAGTTGCATTCTGTTTTAGAAGGTTATTATTTATTGATTCAATTTCTTAAAGACATGTAGACCTATTCAGATTTTCTATTTTTTCTTGTGTGGGTTTTGGTAGACTGCGTCTTTCAGGCAATTGATCCATTTCATCTAGTTATCAAATTTATGGTTTTGTTTGTTGTCATATATTTTATTGTTGTCCTTTTAATGTCTATGGTATCTGTAGTGATGTTTCTTCTTTCATTTTGATGTTAGTAATTTGTGTTCTCTCTCCTCTTTTTCTTCAGTAGCAATAATAGAATGTTTTTGATTTTATTGGTCATTTTAAAGAACCAGCTTTTCTTGGCTTTGTTGATTTTTCTCTATTGGTTTAAATTATTTCTTTCTTTCTTCCTCTGGATTTAATTTTCTCCTAGTTTTGTAAGGTGGAAGCACAGATGATTGATTTAAAATTTTTGTTTTTTGTTAATATAAGCATTCAATGCTATAAATTTTCCTATAAACACTGCTTTCACTTCATCTGCATATTTTGAAAAGTGGTATGCTTGTTTCTTTCAAAATACTTAAAAATTTATCTTGAGATTTCCTCTTTGATCCATGTATTATTTGTAAGTGTATTCTTTAATTTCTCAGTATTTTGGAATTTTTCCAACTATCTTTCTGTTACTGGTTTCTAGTGTAATTCTGTTGTGGTCTGAGAACAGATGTATGATTTCTGTTCTTTTTTACAATACTTATTTATTATTTATTTATTTTTATCTTTGACTGTGTTGGGTCTTAGTTGCTGCACACGGAATTCTCTCCAGTTGTGGTGTGCAAGTTTTCTCTCTCTAGTTGTGGCGCGTGAGCTCCAGAAAGCACGGGCTCTTTAGTTTGCGGCCCTCAGGCTCTCTAGTTGAGGGTATGGGCTCAGCAGTTGCAGCTCATGGGCTCAGTTACCTTGCAGCATGTGGGATCTTAGTTCCCCGACCAGGGATCGAACTCGCCTCCTTTGCATTGGAAGTCAGATTCTTAACCACTGGACCACCAGGGAAGTCTCAATGATTTCTGTTCTTAAATTAAATTTGTTAAGGTGTGTCTTTTGGCCCCAGATGTGGTCTATCTGGTGAATGTTCTATGTCAGCTTGAGAAGACTGTCTCTTCTGCTGTTGTTGGATGGAGTAGCCTAGTAGTCTGTAGGTGTCATTTTATCCAGTGCATTGATGATGGTGCTCCTGAGTTCAACAAATCCTTATGAATTTTCAGTTTGTTGGATCTGTTCATTTCTGGTAGAGGGATGATAAATGAAGTCTCCAAATATTATAACAGATTCATCTCTTTCTACTTGTAGTTCTGCTTTGCCTCATATTTTGACATTCTGGTTTTAGGTGCAGATATGTTAAGGATTGTTGTGGATTCTGGTGAATTGGCGTCTTTATCCCTGATAACTTTGCTTCCTTTAAATCTGCTCTGAGATTAATATAGTTACTACCACTTTTTTTTTTTTTGCCCCCCTCCCGACTACCACTTTTTAAAAAAATTAGTGTTAATCTATCTTTCTCTATGCATTTACCTTTAATCTACATACATCTTTATGTTGAAAGTGGGTTTCTTGGACGCAACATATGTTACCTGTTTTTTGATTCACCCTGGTAATCTTTTAATTGGTGCATTGAGACTATTGAGGTTTCATACATTGATATAGTTGGATAAATGTTTAACATATTTGTTAACATGTTCAATTCATTCTCCTCCTTCTTTGTTCCTGTTTTAATATTCCACTCTTCTTTTTGTGTTTTTTATTGCATATTTTGTGTGATTTCATTTTCTCTCCTTTGTTAGCATATCAGACATACTTGTTTCTTTCCATTTTTTTTTAATGTAGTTGCCCTAGAGTTTGTGGTATGTATTTACAACTAATTGAAGTCCACTTTCAAATAACAGTATATGGCTTCATTGGTAGTTTGAATACCTCATAATTTTAAAAAATCCTAATTGCTTTCACTCCTCCATTGTATGATTACTGTTATTTGTTTTAATATTACATAAACCTACCTAAGTGTGTTGTATAAAAATGTATAATGGAGTGCACTGTTGCTATTGTTGTTTTGAACAAACTGTTATCTGTTAGATCTGAGTAGACATTTTTGTAAAGAAGACATGCAAATTGTGAAGATACTTGAAAAGATGCTGACTATCACTAATTTTCAGGGAAGTGCACACCAAAACCACAATAAGATACTACCTTACACCTGTTTTAATGTCTGTTATCAGAGAAGAAATACGTGTTGGTGAAGATGTGAAGAATAGTGACCCCTTGTGCACTGTTGGTGGGAATGTACATTGTTGCAACCACTGTGGAAAAGAGTACGGAGAATCCTTAAAAAATTAAAGAAGGAACTACATTATGATATAGCAATTCCACCTCTGTGTACTTCTCCAAAGGGAGTAAAATCATTATGTCAGAAAGATATCTGGACCCTGTGTTTATTGCAACATTATTTACAATATCCAGGACATGGAAACAAGCTAAGTGTCCATTGGCGGATGAATGGCTACCCAAAATGTGGTTTGTATGGAATACTATTCAGTGTTTTCAACCATAAAAAAGAAGGAAATCCTGCCGTTTGCAACAGCATGGATGGAGCTTCAGCAAATTATGCTAAGTGAAATAAGTCAGACAGGGAAAGACAAATACTGTTGTCCCTCCGTTTCTGCTGAGGGTTTGTTCCAGGAGCCACTGAATATACTGAAGTCTGCAGATTCTAAAGTCCCATAGTCAGTCCTCTGATTCTGAAGTTTTACATTTTTGGATTCATCCAGCTACAGATCATTTACTGCTGTGTGTGTTTATTGAAAAATATGAGTGGACCCTCGCAGTTCTAACCCATGTTGTTCAAGGTTCAACTGTACTACATGATTACACTTAAATGTGGAATCTTTAAAACAAACAAACAAAAAGCCAAACTCAGATACAGACAACAGATTAGTGGTTGCCACAGTGGGGGAAAAGGAGGGGGTGGATAAAATGGGTGTAGTGTGTCAGAAGTGAGAGAATTCTAGTTATAAGATGAATAAGTCCTGGTGATTTAAGCACAGCATAGTGACTCTAGTTAGCAATACTGTGTTGTATATTTGAAGTTTGATAAGAGAGTAGATCTTAAAAATTCTCATCAGAAAAAAAATTGTAACTATGTTCACTAATTGTAGTAATCATTGCACAATGTATACACATGTCAAATCTCCTTATACAGCTTAAACAAATACAGTGTTCCATGTCAATTGTAAGAAAATGAAATTCTTTAAATTCTCTGATGTTCTCCCCTTCTCTATGAAACCCAAATTTCTGATCTATATCTTTTTTCATCTCTCTGTAAAACTTCTTTTTATAAATTCCTGCAATTTTTTTGTGTCACAGGAAGTCTTTATTTGAACATAAGTTTTGAAGGGTAATTTTGCTGGATACTGAATTCTAGGTTGGTGATGTGTGTGTGTCATCTCCACTCCACCCCCACATTTCAAATGTTTCACTCAATTCCCTTATTGTCTGGGTGAGTTCTGAGGAGAATTCAAATGTAATTCTTTTTGTTGCTCTTCTGTGGTTAAGGGGTTTATTCCTCTGGCTCTTTCAGGATTTTTTTTCTACATTTGAATGTGATATGCCAAGGTGTAGGGGGTTTTTTTGGTTTTGTTTATTAGTTTTTGTTTTTTTGGTTTTTTTGCATTAAACCTGCTTGTTGTTTTCTGAGCTTCCTGGATCTGTGGGTTAGTGCCTGACATTAATTTGGTGCAAATTCTGTACCATTATTTCTTCAAATATTTCTTCTGTTCCTTTGTCTCTTTCTCATTGTGATGTTTCCGTGTGTGTGTATTTTTTTAAATATTTATTTATTTATGTGGCTGTGCTGGGTCTTAGTTGCTAGATGTGGGATCTTTGTTGTTGCATGCAGGATCTTTAGTTCTGGCATGTGGGATCTAGTTCCCTGACCAGGGCTCTAACCAAGGCCCCTGTTTTGGGAGCACAGAGTCTTATCCACTGAACCACAAGGGAGGTCTCTCCATATGTATGTGTTAAACCTTTTGTAGTTGTCCCACAGTTCTTGGATATTGTGTTTAATTTTTTTTTTTTTTTTTTAATCCTTTCTCTTTTTTATTTTTTCCCAATTTTGGAAGTTTCTCCTAAGAGGACATCAAGGTCAGAGATTCTTTCCTCAGCTGTGTCCTATCTTTCTTTATCCATTCACATATAATCTGTAAGCATCTATGGGTTTAAAGTGGGTTTCTTGGAGACAACATATAATTGAGTCATGTTTTTAGATCCACTCTGGTAATCTCTCTTTGAATTGGTGCACTGAGACTATTGATGTTTAATTTATTGATATAGTGAAATAAGTATCTAATGTATTTGTTACCATTTCCTATTCATTGCCTTTGTTCCTGTTTTAATCTTCCACTCTTCTTTTTATGATTCTAATTGAGTATTATGTATGATTTCATTCTTTCTGCTTTGTTAGCATATCAGTTGTACTTCTTATCTTTTTTTATGTAGTTGCCCTGGCATTTACAATATGTTTTTACAGCTAATCGAAGTCCACTTTCGAATAACACTGTATGGTTTGACAGGTAATTTGAGTACGTTCTAATTTTTAAAAATCCTCATTACTTTCCTCCATTGTATCATTGTTGTCATTCATTTCACTTTTACAGAAGAATATATACTGTGTGTGTGTATAAAAACGCATAATGGAGTACACTGTTGCTAGTGTTATTTTGAACAGTGTTATCTGTTAGATTTGAATAGGCTTTTTCCAGAGAAGACATGCAAAAGGCAAACAGCTACATGAAAAGATGCTCAATATAACTAATGGTTGGGGAAATGCAAATTAGAACCACAATGAGATACCACATCACATATCATGTCTGTTATGAAAAAGACAAGAAATAAGTGTTGGTGAAGATGTGGAAAAAAGGGACCCCTTGTACACTGTTGGTGGGAATGTACATTGTTGCAGCCACTATGGAAAAGAGCATGGAGAATCCTTACAAAATTAAATAAGGAACTACCATATGGTCTGGCAGTTCCACCGGTGTGTTTATCCAAAGGGGCTGAAGTCATCATCTCAAAAAGATATTTGTACCCCATGGTTATTGCTGCATTATTTACAATATCCAAGAGGTGGAAACAACCTAAGTGTCCACTGATGGATGAATGGATAACAAACACGTATATATGGAATACAACTCAATATTATTCAAACATAAAATAAGGAAATCTTATCATTTGCAACAACATGGTTGGACTTTGAGGGCATTCTGCTAAGTGAAATAAGTCAGACAGGGGAAGACAAAGTTGTCCCTCCGTTCCTGCAGAGTATTGATTCCAGGAGCCTCTGCACATCCTGAAATTTGTGGATGCTCAAGTCCCATAGTCATCTCTCTGATTCTGAAGTTTCACATTTGTGAATTCATCCAACCACAGATCATGTAATGCTGTGTGTATTTATTGAAAAGTATCCATATGTGAGTGGACCCATGCAGTTCTAACCCATGTTGTTCAAGGGTCAGCTCGACTACCTGATTACACTTACATGTGGAATCTTTAAAAACAAACCCCACCAAACTCAGATACAGACAACAGATTAGTTGTTGCCAGAGCTGAGGAAGTGGATTGGATGAAATGGGTGAAGGGTGCCAGAAGCTACAGAGTTTTATTTATAAGATGAATAAGTTATAAGGTTATAAGTTTATATATGGATAAGTTATAGTATGAATAAACCTTTTGCAGTTGTTCCAGAGTTTTTGGGTATTCTGTTTTTTTTGTTTTTGTTTCTGTTTAATGGAAGTATACTTGATTTACAGTGTTGTGTTAATTTCTGCTGTACATCAAAGTGATTCACTTATATATACATTATTATTTATGTATTATTTCCACCATGGTTTATTACAGGATATTAATTATAGTTCCCTGTGCTTATACAGTTGACCTTGTTGTCTATCCATTCTATATATAATTGTTTGCATCTGCTAATCCCAAACTCCCACCTCCTACCCCCCCACAACCCTCCCCCTCCCCATTGGCAACCACATGTCTGTTCTCTGTGTCTGTGAGTCTGTTTCTGTTTTGTAGATAAGTTCATTTGTGTCATATTTTAGATTCCACATATAGGTGATATCACATGGTATTCATCTTTCTCTTTTTTACTTCAACTAGAGTATGATAATCTCCAGTTTCACCTATGTTGCTGCAAATGGGATTTTTTTTTAATGGCTGAGTAGTATTCCATTGTATATATGTACCAGATCGTCTTTATCCATTCATCTGTCGGTGGACATTTAGGCTGTTTCTATGTCTTGGATATTGTGAATAGTGCTGCTATGAACATAGGGGTGCATGTATCTTTTGTTTTTTTTTAATCTTTAAAATTTTTATTGGTCGATGTTTAATTACGATATCAGGTGACTAATTTAGTCAATTATCTTTTTTTTTAATTTTTGAATTTTATTTATTTTTTTATACATATATACACTAACATGTATTAAATGGATAACTAATAAGAACCTGCATGTATCTTTTTGAATTATAGTTTTTTCTGGATATATGCCCCAGAATGGGATTGCTGGATCATATGGCAACACTATCTTTAGCTTTTTGAGGAACATCCATACTGTTTTCCATAGTGGCTGCACCAGCTCACATTCCCACCAACAGTGCAGTTGGGTTCCCTTTTCTACACATCCTCTCCGTCATGTTATTTGTAGACTTTTTAATGATGGCCATTCTGCCCTGTGTGAGGTGGTACCTCATTGTAGTTTTGATTTGCATGTCTTTTTCTTTCCTTCCTTCCTTCCTTCCCTCCCTCCCTCCCTCCCTCTTTCTTTCTTTGTTTCCTTTTTCTTCCTTCCTTCCTTTCTTCCTTCTTTTAGTTCTTTTCCCCTTTGTTTCCCAGTTTTGAAAGTTTCTACTATGAGAACATCAAGCTCAGAGATCTTTCCTCAGCTGTGTCCAATCTATGAATAAGCCCATCACAGTCATTCTTCATTTCTGTTCTGGTGTTTTTTTTTTGTTTTTTTTTTAAACTTTTTTTTTTTTAATTTTTATTTATTTATTTTTAATTTATGGCTATGTTGGGTCTTCGTTTCTGTGCGAGGGCTTTCACTAGTTGTGGCAAGTGGGGGCCACTCTTCATCACTGTGCGCGGGCCTCTCACTATCGCGGCCTCTCTTGTTGCGGAGCACAGGCTCCAGACACGCAGGCTCAGTAATTGTGGCTCATGGGCACAGCCGCTCCGCGGCATGTGGGATCCTCCCAGACCAGGGCTCGAACCCGTGTTCCCTGCATTAGCAGGCAGATTCTCAACCACTGCGCCACCAGGGAAGCCCTTTTCTGGTGTTTTTGATCTCTGGAATTTCTTTTTGGTTCTTTCTTAGAATTTCCATCTCTCTGCTTACATTGCCCTTCTGGTCTTGTATGCTGTCTGCTTTATCCACTAGCAGATACTAATTAGGATGTTAATTGTAATTCTTTTATATTCCCAATATGATCATTCCGACATCACTGTGTTATCTAATTCTGGTTCTGAAGCTTCCTTTGTCTCTTCAAACTTTGTTTTTTGGGGCACTGCAAATGTTCAGTAGAATCCAGGGTTGTAAAATAGTTACCTCAGTTATATTCTGCCCGTACAATTGTTGTTTAGGTGAGGAGATGGATTCCTAACACTTGGTTCTCCATCTGCTGTACATCCTTCTCTCTGGCTGTACTGGAGGTTCTTTTTGGAACACTTAAATATCATTTCTTTGTTGTGCGATGAATTCCTCTGGGCCAGTGTTGGCCACTCACCTGTCCTTACTTTCCATTAGGACTTGTATCATTTGCATCCCATGTAGTTTTCCAGCTGGGGGTGAAGAGTGCTTGATGCTTCATGGGATGGACATGACTCTGGTCTCAGGTTAAAGAGTTCAGAGGTAGCCTGGATAAGATGAATGGCAGCTAGAAGAGGGCTTGACATCAAGTCTGTGTTCAAGTCATATCAGGAACGTTATCTTGTGTGACTAGTGTTTTAGTGCCATTGCCAGTAGCCCCAAATCACTTCTCTACTCCTTTCTCCTTTCTTGACACTTTGCCAATTTGTTATTTCTATTACTCCCATTTTCAGTCTGACGCTAAGCTAGAATCTATTCCCTGCCACCTCTCTAAACCACTTACCTCGTGTGGTCTTCACACTGTTTTCCCTGTAGTACTTACTGACATTGTTATGTTCTCAAACACGCAGGTATCCTTTAATATTTCTTGGACACCAGTTATCTGTTCCAGTCAGATTTTCTTGGAGCTGGACATACACTTCTGCACAGTATTGTAGGTCACCAGGAGATGTGGTCCTGGTAAAAGCAACTGACAAAGGAGTGAATTGTAGAACTCGCTTTTTGTCTTGGGCCTCATCCAGTCCTTGTGCCCTGTACTTGGTGAGAGCACCTGCTTCCTCAGTGTGACCCCAACTTCATTTCCTGAACACGATCCCTTGGACTGTTTCCTTCATGTGTCAGACATACAATTGTGACGGTGTCACTACCCCCAGTGGAGTCAACAAGAACTTCACCATCACTTCTTTGTTTTCAGGTTCTTGGTGTGGAGTCAAGCATGAATAGAACATATCTGAATAGAACATATCTGAGGATGGAGTGTCAACAGGTGAGGACTCCCAGGGCAGGTTCATCTCCTGAGAAGGCCCAGCCCTGTAAGATGTGTGTCCTAGTCTTGAGAGACATTTTGCACTTTGCTGAAGAGCAAGGAATAAATAGGGGCCAGAAAGCATACACATGTGGGGCATGTGGGAGAGAATTCTATTTCACTGCAAACCTTCAACAGCACCAGAGGCAGCACATTAGAGAGAAACCCTTCTGATGTGATGTGGGGAGACCTTCGTTTTTGAAGAGCTGCACAGTCTATGCATCAGGGAATCTCTCTACCTACATGGAGATTGGGAAGGACTTCATGGCCAACATGGGATTTCAGCAAGAGGCCACTAATACCAGGAAGCAACAAAACAACAGTAAGGAGTGTGAAGCTGTTTTTCACAGTGGAAAAGGTCATCACAGCTGGGGAAAAGGCAAGAAAGCCTCCAGCCAGACAGAAATACTTGTTGAGGATGAGAGAGTCCTCACTAGTGAAGGGTTTTGTGAGTTCAGCAAATGTGGGACAGCCTGCACCCAAAGAACTAACATTATTCAACACCAGAAAGTTCACACTGGAGAAAAGCCTTATGTGTGCAGTGAATGTGGGAAATCTTTTATCTAAAGGTTCCTCTCATTCTACATCAGAGAGTTCACACTGGCAAAAAGGGCCGTATGAATGCAGTGATTCAGGAAAATCTTTTATCTGCCAGTACGGTCTCCTTACACATCAGAGAGTTCACACTGGAAAAAGGCCTTATGAGTGCAGTGAATGTGGGAAATTCCTTTAGTTGAAGCTATGACCTCAGTAACCATAGGAAAATCTACACTGGAGAAATGCCTGGTAAGTCCAAAGAACGTGGAGAATCTTTCAGCCAAAGTTCAACCTCATTTATCATCAGCGTTCCCACTGAAGAAAGGCCTTATAAATGCAGCAAATATGGGAAATTGTTTAGCTGGAACTTCAGCCTCATGCAATGCCAGAGAGTTTACAGTCATGAAAGGCCATAGAAATGTCGTGAGTATGGGAAATCCTTCAAGCATAACTCGAGCTGCTTAGCTCATCAGAAAGTCCACACTTGGTAAAGGCCTATGAGTGTGCTGAGTTTGGGAAATCCAGCCTCATTCAACACTAGGAAGTTCATACTGGAGATAAGCCATTTAAGTGCAAAGAATGTGAAAATCTTTTAGCCGGAGGTTCACCCTCATTCAGGACTGAAGAGTTCACAATGGAGAAAGACCTTATGAGTATGTGGGAAATCTTTTATTTGAAGCTTCAGCTTCAACCAATACCAGAGTGTTCACACTAGGGAAAGGACTGAGATGTACAGGGATGCACAATTTCTTTAATAGAATTACACTGGAAGAGAATCCCTGTGATGGGGATGTCTACTTGAATTGCCTTTCATATACCTGGAGGTGTGTCTACAGTGGGGAGATTCCTCATACATCCCAGGTATATGGGGAGCTGTAAGGATCTGAGTTGCACTTTCTAACCTGCCCAGGTCTCTTAGCAGATTTATATTGGTGCCAGTTTCTGTGGCTACAGCGATTTCACCTCTGCCACCTGGCATATCTAAACAGTGTGCGTTCGTCATCACCCCATCATGTTTAGGGAAGCCGATCTCTGCCCCCTCCCCATTTGTTGGAGGAAAGCATCAGTAGTCTTAGCTGTTCTGGGATTCTTATTCCCTTCTCTCTGATGATATTGGGCGGGGCCTGACCCAGATTTGGACGAGATGCCGCAATTTCAGTTCTGTTCGTGGCTTGCTGAGAAAGACTGCCTTTTCAGGGAAATGTTTCATGTGATACTTCCAGCTTCCAAATCACCAACCTGAGAATTTTCTGTCTCACAGTGCCTTGGGGTTTGCAGTAAAACAGATATTGTTCAAGCTGCCTTTGATCTTGGTGTTCTATTCGCTGTGTGAGGTGGTTTCAAAATAGAATTTGGCTCTGCCAGTGTTAAGGGATGAACAGCTTTTGGGGGAATTCCATACTTTTTCTCAGAGGTGAGATAATGATGGAAGAATATAGCTGTCTTTCCAGTTTTGGCCTAGATCCAAAAGCTGCTCCCTTGGGCCGCATTGTTGCCCAAGGCTTCCTAGGAAGGACTGTAGGATTTTGTGTTTCTACTTCTGGGCTGGATGCCAGGATTATTTTGTGGGCTCAGAAAACATTTTGAGGAGGTGGGAAGATGTTGTGACAATGAGTGCTTCTGGGAGCAACATGAATCGTTTTTCTTGTTCACATAATGCCCATTACTGCTGCTGGGAATCCCTACTCCAAATACTGCAAAGGAAGCATGTATCCTGATACCCAGAATTCAGTAAGCTAGTGTCACTGTAAAAGTACAGAGGTAAGGGGGCGCAATCATTGGTACAGAAACACTTGATTAATAGAGAGTGGAGGAAACTGCAGCCCCGTAGATGGTATGTGTCGCTTATAAAAGTGTATCCACAAATGTTCCAGTGATTGTGACTGCAGGATCAATGTGCACAGAAGCTATTAGGACCTCTAGGCATGTTCATCTTTTTTATTTATTGTCAGAGAAGTTTTTGTGGATTCCTGTAGCTTCTGTGGGATGTTCACGTCAAGGCCATTGATGCACAAGGAAGAAAACAGGCTTAGATAAAAGGGAGATCCCTTAACCCAGCCGTGTGGATTTGGGATGCAGCCATCATTCCTGGTGACTGAGATGGAAAAGAACTTCATTGCTCACCAATATTTGCTGCTACTGAGGCAAGTCTCCCCCTCTTTAGTTTATCAGGAACGAGAGTCAATACAGGGTTGCCCAACCTGATTTTATGAAGAGAGTGGAGGTCTCAATGTTATTTTGAACCCTGAAAAGCTTTTTTCAATATAGGTGGTGTGTAATGAACTGCAGTTGTTTAAAGTGTAAAAATTTTTTGGACATACATATGAACCCATGAAATCATCATCATGGTAATGAATATAGCTGTCACCCCTAATTTACCTCATGTCCTTTGGAAACCTCTCCTTCCCCTCCTCAGCCCTCTAGGCAACTATTAGTTTGCCTTCATTTATAATAAACTAATCTGTATTTCTAGAATTTTATATGAATTAATTAATAAAATGTTTTCTTATTTTCTGAGTTTGGTCATTGTATATAATTATTTTGAGATTTCTTCAGTGATGCTTATGAGCAGTTCTTTTTTTTTTTTCCTGAGTAGTACCTTTTCTATGGATAACCATTTGTTTATCCATTCACCAATTTATGGGCATTTGGGTTATTTCCAGCATTTTGGCTATTGCAAATGATGCTGCTATGGACATTTGTGTTTAATTCTTTATATGTATATACGTTTCACTTCTCTTGAGCCAATAGTTCAAAGTATCCGGAGTCACAGGATAGATGAAGGCTTACTTGTGACTGCTAGACAGTGGTCTAAAATGGTTGTTCGATTTTACATACCTATTAAGAATGTATGACAGTTTCAGTTCTTCCCTATTGTTACCAATACTTATTATGGTCAGTCTTTTGAAATTACCCTTTTAATAAGTGTGCAATAGTTTCATTTCCTTAAGGATTCATGATGTTGAGCATTTTTTCATGTGTTTATTTGCCACCTGTATGTCTTTTTTAAAATATCTGTTTATGTTTTTTCTCTATTTACTTTTTTGTGGATTGTGGCTATTTCTCTCTTCATTAGCAAAGAAACAGGTCATATTTTCCTCATGCTATGCACAGTGTAATGCTCACATACACTGTACACTTTTATTTATTTTTTTAAAAAATATTTATTTGGCTGTGCTGGGTTTTAGTTGTGGCATACGGGATGTTCATTGCTCCATGCAGGATCTTTGTTGCGGCATGCGAACTCTTAGTTCTGGCATGTGTGATCTAGTTCCCTAACCAGGGATCGAACCCAGGCCCCCTGCATTGGGAGTACGAAGTCTTAGCCACTGGACCACCAGGGAAGTCCCACTTTTAAGGTAAATCTGTATGATTCACATATTCTCCATCATGTTCCTGACTTAAGACATTAAATAATACAGTACATTAAATCTTGGTTTGTAGTGTTTGCCAATTGCCCTGGTGTAAATACTCCCACCATGACCAATTTCAAACTGCCAGTGTGACATCACTGAACATGGAGTTGGGTAAAGTTGCCAGTAGCCCACCATTATACTTTTTTAAAACTTTATTTATTTATTTTATTTTTCACTGTGTTGCATCTTCGTTGCTGTGCATGGGTTTTCTCTAGTTGTGGAGAGTGGGGGTTACTCTTTGTTGCCGTGTGCAGGCTTCTCATTGTGGTGGCCTCTCTTGTTGCAGAGCACGGGCTTCAGTAGTTGTGGCTTGTGGGCTCTAGAGCACAGGCTCAGTAGTTGTGGCCCGCAGGCTTAGTTGCTCCGTGGTATGTGGGATCTTCCTGGACCAGGGCTCGAACCTGTACCCCATGCATTGGCAGGCGGATTCTTAACCACTGCGCCACCAGGGAAGTCCCTTGAATATTTGTTTTTAAAACAATTTAGTGGAAGTGTAATTGACTTAACATATAAACTGCACATATTTAAGGTGTACATTTGTTATTTGATACATACTTACACTCTGAAACCAAAAATTTCCTCCTGCCTTTAAAAATTCATCTTTATTAACATAAAATGATGATAAAAGGACATTCTACCATTTTTAATGACTATTTTCAAATAAATACAAAAAGTGGAAAAAAATTATGAAGTCTTGTTAATCCTTCCCCCAATACTCCATCTTTATTTATTATATCTTTATCTCTTTTTTAAACTTTATTTATTTATTTTATTTATTTTATTTTTGGCTGCATTGGATCTAGTTGCAGCGAGCGGGGGCTACTCTTCATTGTGGTTCATGGGCTTCTCATTGCGTTGGCTTCTCTTGTTGTGGAGCATGGGCTCTAGGTGCACGGGCTTCAGTAGTTGTGGTGCTCAGGCTCAGTAGTTGTGGCACACGGGCTTAGTTGCTCTGCAGCATGTGGGATCTTCCTGGACCAGGGCTCAAACCCATGTCCCCTGCATTGGCAGGCGGATTCTTAACCACTGTGCCACAGGGGAAACACCTTTATTTTTTACTAATGATTATTTCATTAGTTCATTCGTTCATTTTTCATCTGTCTCCATGCAGAGTGATTATTTCATTTTTTGTTGTTGGTTTTTTGTTTTTGTTTTTTTGTTTTTGTTTTGGCCACACCGAGGGGCATGTGGGATCTTAGTTCCCTGCCCAGAGATTGAACCCATGCCCCCTGCAGTGGAAGCGCAGAGTCCTAATCACTGGACTACCAGGGAAGTCCCTTATTTTTAATCCTAGACATCATGTGATTGCCTCTCCATAGTGCATTTCTAAAATATAAGGCATCTTTCATAACTTCAATAACATCTACAGAAACTTAAAAATATTTTCAAATATAATCCCCCAGGTGATATGTTGCATATATCCTATTCCCTGTAAATTCTGTTTAGTGGTTAAAGATGAAAGCTATAGCAATATGCACTGACCATTTGATCGGGTTTTTGCCTTCAGTGAGGTTTACCAGAAGTGATAGTAGATTGTTATAATTGATAGGGAAGGATGCCAATATTTGTAAAGGTGTACATTCTTCTCAGTATTTGACATTTATTATTTCATTGATAAGCAAGAGTTGTTATTTTATGTCATAATCCCAAAGTGTTTTCTGGTACTGGTTCTGTGTGAATTTAATCTTGATTTGCTTGCACAGACATGGGCATCTTGATTATGATATTAGATGCACATTATGTCTGGGCATTCTTTATTTTAAAAAATTTTTTTAACAATTAAAAAAAATTGGAGTGTAGTTAATTTACAATGTTGTGTTAGGTTCTGGTATACAGCAAAGTGATTCAGTTATATATGTGTATGTGTGTGTTGTGTGTATTCTTTTTCAGATTCTTTTACATTATAGGCTTTTACAAGGTATTGAATATAGTTCCTGTACTGTACAGTAAGTTCTTGTTTATCTGTTTTATATGTAGTGGTGTGAATATGTTAATCCCAAACTCCTAATTTATCCCTCTCCCCCCACCCCCACTGTCCCCTTTGGTAACCATAGGTTTGTTTTCTATGTCTGTGAGTCTGTTTTATAAATAAGTTCATTTGTATCTTTTTTTTTTTTTTTTTTTTTTAGATTCCACATATAAGTGATATGGTATGATCATTGTTTTTCTGGTGGTTAAGACTGCACCTTCCAATGCAGGGGGTGCGGGTTTGATCCCTGGTTGGGGACCTAAGATCCCACATGCCTCACGGCCAAAAAACTAAAACATAAAACAGAAGGAATATTGTAAGAAAGCTAATAAAGACTTTAAAAATGGTCCACATTAAAAAAATATATATGATAATCTCTAGGTCCATTCACGTTGCTGTATGGACCTTTTTTTTCTTTTTTTCTTTTTTTTGGTTGCACTATGCAGCTTGAGGATACTAGTTCCCTGACCAGGGATCAAACCCAGGCCATGGCAGTGAAAGCGTGGAGTCCCAACCACCAGACTGCCAGGGAAGTCCCTGTCTGGGCAGTCTTTAAATGAGATCCCATAGGTACTGAATCTTTACTTGTTTGATGGAATTGGTTGGTAATATTGTGTTTAATCTCATTTGAAACAAGATTTCACCCATGGTAGTATGGAGACATGTGTGGCCTATAGGCAGTATCATGGAGGCTGACTTTGGTAGAAGAGGAGTTATTAGTGGCAATAGAGATAGGAAGTGTACTGGCCTCAGTGTTGATATCTATCATTGTGGTTGGTGGTAGTGATCAAGCCAAATAGCCAACAACATGGTTCCCATTGATCCTAATCTGACGCTTGTGTGGTTCCCTGTGGTGTGTATGAAGAGAGTGTAGCTTACCATGGATCGGTTAGTCCACCAGTGGATGTGTAGTCCACACAGGGTTGGAATTTCTCGGATAAGGAAGGGGTATAGCAACAGAGTAAGGATTAAAGTAGGGGGTCATCCAGAGGCCAGTAGTAGGGCATTTGTTTTCCCTTGGGTATCACCCAAATGGTGTCACTTGTTCTGGGAGTGATTAGTTCCACTTCTTGATGTTGAAATCAGATCCAGGTTGTTCCACAATGCCTTTAGTGGAGCAAAGTACATGGTTGGCAGATTAGGTTGCCTCTTCAGAGAGTAGTGGTGGGGTGTTTTTGGCTTGCACTGGATGATAAGTGAACACAGGCTGAGGATGGTCCCAGAGCTAGTGGTGCACTTAAGGTCCTCACTGGGATCCAGGGAGAAGCGACTGGGCTCTGGACTCTCTATGAGGGAAACGTGAAAGTACGAGGTGGATGTTCCCTTGCTGGGGGTAGCAATATCAGGGCTCTCATGTCTGGGAAAACTGGAAACTGCATTTTATGGCGTGGATGTGTGCATCAGCAAAGGTCCCCATGGCTCAATTGGTGGTCTCCTCATTTCCCATGCATTTAAATATAGTATAATTATGTGATAGGTGTCTGGATTTAATGTAGTGACAATTATGGACAGTATTCTTGACCAACTGGGGGATGGTCTTCCAAGTTCTCTCAGCAGCCCTGTTTTAAATGCCCATTATATCATTCTGTGATACCAGCTGCTGTACAATGATAGGGTAACTGAAGAACACAGGAGTATTTTTTTATTGAGGTGTAATAGACATATAGAAGTGTATTAGTTTCAGGTGTAACATAATGATTTGATATTTGTATATGTTTATTTCAAAATGATCACCACACAAAGTCTAGTTAACATCTGTCACCATACATAGTTAGAAAATTCTTTTTCTGTGATAACTTTTCAAAATTCTCTTAGAAACTTTCAAATATTCAATACAGTATTTTTTTAATAAAGTTTTTGTTTTGTTTTGTTTTGTTTTTTAAAAATAAATTTATTTATTTATTTTTGGCTGTGTTGGGTCTTCGTTTCTGTGCGAGGGCTTTCTCTAGTTGCGGCGAGCAGGGGCCACTCTTCATCACAGTGCACGGGCCTCTCACTGTCGCAGCCTCTCTTGTTGCGGAGCACAGGCTCCAGACGCGCAGGCTCAGTAGTTGTGGCTCACGGGCCCAGTTGCTCCGCATCATGTGGGATCTTCCCAGACCAGGGCTCGAACCCGTGTCCCCTGCATTGGCAGGCAGATTCTCAACCACTGCACCACCAGGGAAGCCCTCAATACAGTATTATTAACTACAGTAACCATGCTGTACGTTATATCCCCATGACTTATTTATAAGTGGAAATTTGTACCTTTTGATCCATTTTACCCACCCTCCACCTCCTGCCAGTGGCAACCACTGATCTATTCTCTGTATCTATGAGTTTGGTTCTTATTTTTGATGTTTTTATTTCTTTAGATTCTGCATATAAGTGAGATTATATGATGTTTTTCTTTCTCTATCTGACTTATTTCACTTATCATAATACTCTCAAGGTCCATTTGTGTTGCCCGAAATGGCAAGATTTCTTTCTTTTTTGATGGCTGAATAATATTCTGTTGTGTACGTGTCTGTGTGTCTGTGTTTGTGTATGTATCACATTTTAAAAAAAAAACATTTATTATTTGTTTATTTGGCTGCATTGGGTCTTAGTTGCGGCACGCGGGATCTTCTTTGTGGCCCACCAGCTTCTCTCTAGTTGTGGTGCAGGGGCTCTAGAGTTCTCGGGCTTTGCCGTGCATGGGCTTAGTTGCCCCACGGTATGTGGGATCTTACTTCCCTGACCAGGGATTAAACCTGCATCCCTGCATTGGAAGCGTGGAGTCTTAACCACTGGACCACCAAGTAAGTCCCCTGTATCACATTTTCTTTATCCATTCATCCACCAGTGGACACTTAGACTTTTTCCATGTCTTGGCTACCGTAAGTAATGCTGTACTGAACATGGAGGTGCATATATCTTTTTTCACTTTTTTTTTCCAAATAAATACCCAGAAATGGAATTGCTAGATCATATGGTAATTCTATTAATTTTTTGGCGGAACTCCATACTGTTTTCCAATTTACATTCCCACCAACAGTGCACAAGTGTTCCCTTTCTCCACACTCTCACCAACGCTTATTTGTTTTATTGATAATGGGCATTCTAAGAGGTGTGAGGTGATAAATCATTGTGGCTTTGATTTGCATTTTCCTGATGATCAGTGGTGTTGAGTATCTTTTCATGTTCCTCTTGGCCATTTTTATGTCTTCTTTGTAAAAATGTCTATTCAGATCCTCTGTCCATCTTTTAATTGGATTGTTTGACTTTTTTTAAATAGTTGAGTTATATGAGTTCTTTATATATTTTATTCTTTTTTATGCAATTGTAAATAGGATTGTTAGATTAAATTTTCTCTTTCTGATAGTGTATAGAAATGCAACTGTTTTTTGCATATTGATTTTGTATACTGCAACTTTACTAAACTTGTTTATTAGTTCCAATAGGCTTTTTGGTGTTTAGTCTTTAGGGTTGTCTATGTATATAATATGTCGTCTGCAAATAGTGACAGTTTTACTTCTTCCTTTACCATTTTGATACCTTTATTTCTTTGTCTTGCCTACCTGCACTGGCTGGGACTCTCAGTACTATGTTGAATAAAAGTTGTGAGAGTAGGCATTCTTGTCTTGTTCCTGCTCTTAGAGGAAAAGCTTTCAGCAATGCTTTTTTAATGGCCAGTGTTGTGTTTGCCTTGTGGTGACGTGGGAGCCTATATCTAACTGTATAACTCATGGAAGTTCTCAAAGGGTATAAAAGCTGTTTTGTTATCTCCTCAGTAATATTATCAGAGATTAGTACCTTGCATGGGTAGGCCAGGAGGAAACCAGAATAGGAATCTCCAATTGTTAAGGCATGTTTAAGGGCTCCTTGTGCTGTAGGAAGAGTACCCATGAAGTTTTTTTGTGGCATTTGGTGTCCTGTCCACTCTGAATTTATGCTCCCATATAGTAGGCCTAGTGTCTAGTTTCCTGGGATGTTACACAGTCTCTAATGGCTTTATGTAAATCATGCTCTGTGGATCAATTCCTGTATTAACAGTCTATTTCCATAATCCCCATAATGCCCCATTGCTCTGATCTCACATGTGCTCATAGATAGAAGAAACATGGTAGTTTGTCCTAAAGTTCTGTGGCTCCCCTCTACCAAGAGGCTTACCTGCTTTGGTGGTTTATTTAGTTTGCCAGCTTTGGCCTTGTATTGTGCCTCCTGCATGCCTCGTTCGGTGTGAGCTGACATGTGTTGCACCAGGATTGGCAGAGGGGGAGCCACTGTGGTGATTTCTCCCACCCCATTTCGCCTTGTATTTTCCTGACCTAATTTTGCCAAAGTCTCAACCAAATAGTTAGTTCACTATCCACTGACTAGAAGTCAGTAAAAATATGAACGTTAGGGAAATGTTTATCCAGAGCATGTGGTACCAGTAGGAGAATTACATGCACTCTGCTTATTCGACACTGTAGTCTATTCCCCACGTGGAAATCGGAGTGAGTGAATAGTGGGGATAGACTGCATTGTATGAATTCCTTACACCCTGTGCTTGCTCCATTGGTAAAGGAAGACCATTGTCTTCCTTATTTTGAGAGCACTAATGTTCATCCTCTGGTCCCCACTGAACAAGAGGTAGAGTCATTACTGGAGGTTTTGGCAACTTACCGTCTGTGGTGTAGGGTATGTTGCTACTTCCTCTTTGAGTGCCTCATGCAGCAGGGCCTGCTTTAGCTTGGTATATAGATATTATTTTTTATTTTATTCTATTTTAATTTATGTATGTATGTATGTATGTATGGCTGCGTTGGGTCTTCATTGTTGCACATGGGCTTTCTCTAATTGCTTTGAGCGGGGTCTTCTCTTGTTGCAGAGCACAGGCTCTAGGCACCCGGGCTTCAGTAGTTGTAGCACACGGACTCAGTAGTTGTGGCTCACGGGCTCTAGAGCGCAGGCTCAGTAGTTGTGGTGCACGGGCTTAGTTGCTCTGTGGCATGTGGGATCTTCCCGGACCAGGGCTCAAACCCGTGTCCCCTGCATTGGCAGGAGGATTCTTAACCACTGCACCACCAGGGAAGTCCCCCCCAAACATCTTTTCTAAGTTACTTAAAGTCTTACTATGTTCTGTGGATAGGCCACATACCTATTACATAATGAGCCTTATATGTTTTATCATAAATTTGCCTTTGAATTTTAGGACTTTTTAAATTACATTTTAAGTGAAGTGAACTTTTAGTTCTTATTAAAAGTAAAAACTATAACACATGATCAACCCATATACATCTAGTTTTCATTTCTAAACCTCCAAGCTTGTATTGTTTATGCATCTCTATGTCATTCATCTTATATGGGTTTGGGGTTCATTCTAATATGGATTTTTAAAGCAATTTAATACATATACATGTGTGTATTCATATTCATTCAGAACCCTAAGAAAATTGTAGCATACTATGCATTCTCTTCCCCATCTCCTCTTCTCTTCCAGAGATAACTTCATACACCTCTAGAGAGGTTCTTCATTCAGTTTTACAAATGTTGATATTCTGTTGTGTGAATGGTGCATTATTTATTTAAACATCCTCTTTTAGTTGTATGTTTGTTTCCAACATGGGATTCTAATTACTAGGCTTTGAATCCATAAACACATATTAATGCCCATTTAAAATGAGAAGGTGGGGGACTTCCCTGGTGGTTCAGTGGTTAAGAATCCACCTGCCAATGCAGGGAACACAGGTTCGAGCCCTGGTCCGAGAAGATCCCACATGCCACGGAGCAACTAAGCCTGTGCTCCACAGCTACTGAGCCTGCACTCTAGAGCCCACCAGCCACAACTACTGAGCCCACATGCTGCAACTACTAAAGCCCATGTGCCTAGAGCCCATGCTCAGGAACAAGAGAAGCCACCAGAATGAGAAGCCCGTGCACCGCCATGAAGAGTAGTCTCCACTCGCCGCAACTAGAGAAAGCCCGCAGGCAGCAACGAAGACCCAATGCAGCCAAAAATAAAAATAAACAAATATTTTTTAAAAAGATGGAGTTGGGTGGGGCCTGCGGATACCGGAACCCAGATGTGCGGTTGCCTGGAAACTACAAGTTTTCCGCTTGAATGTATTCGCCCCTGTTTTGTGGGCCTATGTCTGCCCATATTAACTACATTCCCATCTTCCCTTGTAAGATTACATTATGTACGGAAATGAAATGAGCCTTAAGGCTTAGACTTGCCTCCTTGGAATTCTCAGTGGGAGGACAGAGACAATATGAAGATTTGAGAGCTGCTGCTGAACATACATAAAACTTTTTATGGAGGTGCTCCTACAATTTGCTCATTTGCCATAGTAAAGCACATTATGCGAAAGACAGGATGTAAACATGAACATTTTAACAGGGGTTAGTTGTGTCTGATGGGGCAAGGAGAGTGCCAGTTACACTATTCACTTGTATTTAAATTTCTTCACGCGGTAGTGTTGTTCTGTGTTTGAAATGAAATTAACTATGATCACCTCTGAGTGGACAGAGCAGAGGAATGTCTCACATTACTTACTGGCTGTGAACTTTTGAAGAGAGGGATCTCACCTCGGTCACTCCCTGCTCTTTCCTCTGCAGGGCTGACAAGTATAGAGCCCTCAGGAATAGGAGATTTCAGTTTCTTGCATTTCAGACTGCAATTTCAAATTGCACTGTCAGGGTTCACACTTCCTCAATTTTATCAAAAGAAACATTTTTTAAAGGTTTAGATCATTTGAATCAGGATCTCAGCATTGTTAGCTACATTGCATTTACCTGTTTTGTCTTTTAGGCCTCTTTTAATTTCTGTCTCTCTTTCTTACTTTTTTTTTTTTTTTTTCTTTTTTGAAGAAGAAAATGGGTCATTTGTTTAGGATCATTTACACCAGTATACTACCCAATTGCAACTTTTTTTGGGGGGGAGGTGGGCACACAGCCCAGTTTGTGGGATCTTAATTTCCCAACCAGGGATCAACCCAGGTCCATGGCAGTGAAAGCCCAAGTCTTAACCATTGGACCACGAGGGAATTCCTTAACTACTGCCTTTTGATGTTGCCTAACGCATTCTCTCAAATTTCCAATAAATGCAGAATTAGCTCTAGAGGATAATATAAATCAGATTCGGCTTTTTGTCAATGATACTTCAGAGGTGGTGCAGTGTCTTTCTCATTGCCTACAACTGGGTGCCATTATGACATATTGTACATAGCTCTTTCTTTGATGCGACGATTGATCAGTCCATGTGCTTCCCCAACACCAGTTTCCCACCAGCTTGTTGTCTGCTGGTTTCAGTTGTTACTGATGATCATTCTGTAGGTCTATTATTATATTAGAGGAAGCAAAATGTTGATATCCTATTTCTAGTTGTGAATTTTCACTTAGAATTCTGGAAAGAAGACCTTTTCCTCATTCTCTATTTGGTTACCCTGAAGTAGTCTGTACTGGAAAAGCAGGAGAAATGATTCCTATTTTCCTTTTATTTTTCATATTCCAGAATAACTAGTCAATTCCTTAAACAATGTAGCTTTCTATCAATTAGGAGAATGTGGATATTAAAATACTTGCTGTGTTTAAATCTTGTTCAGGTGCTTTTTTTTATGCTTATTGGGGAATGGGATTCTATTCAAGTTGAATCTTGTGGCATCCTCATCCTCAAGTGACCCCAGTCCTCTGATAGTTTCCTTGTGTCCTGGTTTGAATAATGTTCTATCTTGAACATTTCCTGCTTGAGATCTGGAATTGGCAACTTTTAAAAAGACACTATATTCTTTTAGTGAGAAATTGCATTTGAATAACACAACCTGAGTAATTGGGATGGTAATTACTCCAGAGAGGACCATCATATGTAGATGTGTTTAATGGAAAGAGGTAAAATAAATATACATGGCTTAAATCAAATACAGATCAAGTTAATATTTATTCTTCCAAACAAATTTAAAGTTACACAGTGATTACTTAAATTCTTTTCAATTTCTTTTTTTCCCTTTTGATCAATGCCCCAGTTTCCACTGTGTACTGTACTTACTTATTAATACCAAAATATTAATATCAATATTTTATGAAAAATAAAATTACACATAAAATGTTAAGATCTTTATAGGTATTTTCAATGCATATACTTCAGTAGAAATATACAATCAAAATTTATTTTTTTAAAATATACTTGAAATATTACAATTTTGTATGGATAAACTACAGATTTATTACATGGTCAGTTTTATATGTTTTATCATAATTTTGTCATTGAATTTGATTGTTCTAATTTCATTTTGATATATTTTTTGATAATTATATATAAAATATGTATTTTTGTCCAAAATTCAAAACTATAACTCAGGTAAATTTGCATATGTCTAGATTCTATTACTGTTCCTCCATACTGTTTTGTCTTTGCCCCATCACTCTTTTAAGATTCTAGTTAATTCTTAAATATTTTAAAATATTAAAATATGTAAGTACCTAAAAATGCAGTTGTATATATGTGCATGTGTGTTTATTTACATTTATTTATATTCTTATTCCTTCCCAATCATAAGAATAATTGTAGAATACTATACACTCTCTACCTGAGGAAGTAAAATTTTTTTTTTTAATAAATTTATTTATTTTATTTATTTATTTTTGGCTGCATTGGGTCTTCGTTGCTGCGCGCGGGCTTTCTCTAGTTGCGGTGAGCAGGGGCTGCTCTTTGTTGCAGTGTGCGGGCTTCTCACTGCAGTGGCTTCTCTTGTTGCAGAGCACGGGCTCTAGGCACACGGGCTTCAGTAGTTGTGGCACACGGGCTCAGTAGTTGTGGCTCTAGGGCTCTAGAGCACAGGCTCAGTAGCTGTGGCACACGGGCTTAGTTGCCCTGCGGCATGTGGGATCTTCCTGGACCAGGGCTTGAACCCGTGTCCCCTGCATTGGCAGGCAGATTCTTTACCACTGCGCCACCAGGGAAGTCCCAGAAGTAATATTTATACTTTAAGATTGGACAAGAAAAATTACACATAAAATTCTTTGTGTTTTTTTGAGCCTCCTCCCTCCCTCCCTAATGTGCAGTGTGCATCTGCATTACACATTAACCAGAGCTCCTCAAGGTGGAAGTGACTGCTCAATCGTAAAGATCAATTTTTTCCTTTCTTCTGCACTTAGCAGTGTAACTTCTTAAAATGGTGTTCATTCCCAGCTCTGCAGGGGGTCATGGTGACTTGCTGTTTGCTTTGTATGTGCTTACCTGGACTTTGTATCCTTGGTGGACTTTATGTAAAATATAAATATGTCATTTTGATGTACAATCCTTTCTCTCAAAAATGTATATGACTGTGCCTTCAACTTCTAACAGGCAGAACAGTTCTCAGAGCTTTCTGAGAATCTGCTTCCCAGCTTATAACCTTCAGTTTGGCTTGAATAAAATTCCCTTTTTTTTCTTCTTAACTTGATAGTTAATTGAATTTTTGTGGACATAACTCACCTCCCTTTTTTCACTTAAGAATATACCCTGGGGATTTCTCCAGCGGTCCAGTGACTCTGTGCCTCCACTGCAGGGGTCACAGGTTTAATCTCTGGTCAGGGAACTAAGATCCTGCATGTTGCATGGCCAAAAAAGAAAAAAAGAAAAAAAAAAGAATATATCCTGAAGGTAACAGCATGCATGGGCATGGTAAGGAGGACCTTCATTCAAATTATGCCTGTAGAGAAAGATAGTGTGTGAATGGTGCATCATTTATTCAAACAGCAGCCTTTATGTAAAAAAATCAATTTAGATGAATTTCATAGGGATTTCAGTTAATTTTTCATATGGATTCCAACTGATTTTTTAAAATTAATTAATTAATTTTATTTTTGGCTGCATTGAGTCTTCGTTGCTGCATGTGGGCTTTCTCTAGTTGTGTTGAGCAGGGGCTCCTCTTTGTTGCGGTGTGTGGGCTTCTCATTGTGGTGGCTTCTCTTGTTGCAGAGCACGGGCTCTAGGCATGTGGGCTTCAGTAGTTGTGGCACATGGGATCAGTAGTTGTGGCTCACAGGCTGTAGAGCGCAGGCTCAGTAGTTGTGGTGCATGGGCTTAGTTGCTCCATGGCATGTGGGATCTTCCCGGACCAGGGCTTGAACCTGTGTCCCCTGCTTTGGCAGGCGGATTCTCAACCACTGCACCACCAGGGAAGCCCCCAACTGATTTTTAACAGTTGCATAATCAATTAAATGGAGGAATGACATCCTACACAACAATTCAAATGTAGCTGGAGCAATTGGACGTTCATAGGGAAAAAAAAAAAAACAACCCACCTCAACCTAAGCCTCAAACAATATACAAAAATTAACTCAAAATAAATCACAGGTTTGGATCTAAATTGTAAAACAATTTAAAGAAATTTAAAAGAAAACATTTAAATTTCTAAAAAATAATAATAATAATAATAATTTAAAAATTTAAATAAAAAAATCTTTCTCACCTACAGCTAAGCAAAGAGATCTTAGACATGGCAGCTGAAGTACAATCTATGGGAAAAAAAGTTAAACTTCTTCAAATTTAAAAACTTTTTCTCTACTGAAGAACTGTGAAGAGGGTGAAAAGGCAAGCTACAGAGTAGGAGAAAATATTTGCAAACAAAATACTCAACAAGAGCCTTGTTCTTAGAATATATAAAGAGCTCTTAAAATTTAACAGCTGTCCAACAGGAAAATAAACAAAAGACAGAACCTGAAGAAGAGAAACAGATGGCAAATAAGCACATAAAATGATATTCAATATTATTAGGCATTAGGGAATGCAAATTAAAACCAGGATCAGATACATATATCAGAATGGCTAAAATGAGAAAAAATAGTGATGACGCCTAATGCTGGTGAACATGAGAAAGTGAAAGGTTTATACCTTTCTGGTGAGAATATAAAATGATGCAGCCACTGTGGAAAGAGTTTGGAAGTTTTTTACAATACTAAAAATGCACTGCCCCTATGACACAGCAATTGCATTCCTGAGTATTTGTCCCAGAGAAGTGAAAACATAATAACACAAAATCTGCACACTGTACAAATGGCAGCTTTATTTGTGATAGTCCCAAACTGGAAATAACTCAGTTATCCTTCAACAAGAGAATAGTTAAATGAATAATGATATAGCCATAGCATGGAATACTACACAGCAGTAACATGGGATGACTGTTGATACATGCAATGACTTGGCACGGATCATAAGTCCATTACACTGAATTTAAAACCCAAGCTTAAAAGGTCACAAACTATAAAATTCCATTTGTATAACATGTGTAACACAACCAAATTATAGAGGTGGAAAACAGATTAGTGGTGGCTTGGGACTGGGAATGTAGGGGCGGCGGCGGGGGGAATAGGTAAGGTGAGGCTATAATGGTAGCACAAAGGAAACTTGTGGTGACAGGAAAGTTCTACATCTTGAATTTGGTGGTATTGCATAGAACTATACACACGTACACATACACATATACACAAATACATATAAAACTGGTGTAATCTGAAAAAACCCTGTGGATGGTTGCAACATCCTTGATATTTTAGTACATTTTTACAAACTGTTGCCATTGCAGAAAACTGCACAAAGGTACATGGGACATCCCTGTACATTGTTTGTTTGTTTGTTTTTGCAATTTCATATGAACCTACAATTATTTTAAAATTTAAAAATAAAAATCATATATATGTGCGTGTGTATATGTACATATATGTGGATATACACACATACACATACAGGATGATGGAGAAGCAAATGTGATGTATCCAAATAACATATTGTTACTTGGCAGTGAAAAGAGATGAACCCAGGAGTTCCCTGGCAGTCCAGTTGTTAGGACTCCACACTTTCCCTGCCGAGGGTCCAGGTTCAGTCCCTGGTTGGGGAGCTAAGATCCCACAAGTGGCATGGTGCGGTCAAATAACTAAATAAAATGTTTAAAAAAAAGAGAGAGACAGAGATGGACCCATGATCTACATTGATATTGATGGATTTCAAAACTGTGCTGAGAGAAAGGAGCCTTACCAACAAGAGTACATAACAAATAATTCCATTTATATAGAGTTCTGTAATAAGTAACCTAATCTTTGATGGAAAAATAAATTCAAACCGTTGTTTTCTTTAGGACTGGGGGTGAGGGCTGACTGGGAAGGAGCATGAGAGGACTCCCTGGGTGATGGTAATGTTCTATATAACTCGGTAAATATCCATTTACAATTAGAGCATTTCACTGTATCTATATTTTATATCAAAAGGATGGACTGTTAGGAATTCCCTGGCGGTCCAGTGGTTAAGACTCTGGGCTTCCGCTACTGGGGGCCTGGGTTCGATCCCTGGTCGGGGAACTAAGATCCTGCAAGCCGCACAGCAAAGCCAAAATAAATAAATAAATAAACTGTAAACAAATATTGAACTCCGTGATTAGCATGCTGAATTATTTAGGGGAAGTGTACAGATGTGTGTAATTTACTTTGAATGTATAAAAAAATAAGATGGATTTATGGGTGGATAGAGGATCATATCCAGGTGCTAAGTTTACAGCTGTCCCTTATGAAGTGTATACTATTTTGCTGTTTATTTGAAACCTTCACAATAAAATAGGGGAAAAAATCAATTGCAGATGGATCGCATATGGATTACAGAGGGATTTATCTTTAAATGGAAAAACCCTCAATGGATATAATTCATATGAACATAAAGCTCTTTGAATTTCTGAATTACATTTAAGGGTGTAAAAAGTGTTCTGAGACCAAAAGTTTTGAGAACTTCTATCCTAGAAAAATATTTGCTTATATGCATTATAATACATAGACAAAAACGTGTATAGTATCATTGTTGTACCTGTCCCAAACTGGAAGCAACCCAAAGGCTCAGCAGCGGGAGAATGGCTAGATAATTTATGACAATAGAATTCTTTACAGCAGTGAAAATGAGTAAGACAGAGAACATGCAGTGACGTGGATGAGTCTTACAGAGATTTATTGTGTGAAAGAAGTTAGACCAAACAGATTCCATAAGATATGATTGCATTTATAGAAAGGTATAATACAGGAAATTTTCGACTATATGCCGGAGAATTATACACTACAGGGAACGCTATCAGGAAAAACCATTAAATGATGTCCTAAAAAATAGAGGATTGGGGCCTCTCTTGTGTCTCTGGAAGCCACTTAAGAGGCAGATAGGGCCGAGGGACATCCCCTCCCGCCGCTCTGAGAAAATAGAAGCCTTTACAGGAAGTATTTCAATCCAAAAGCTGCCATTGTGTGAGGGATCCTTTTTGAGAAAATAACTAAAGGTCTGGCTGAAGCAACTTGATGAAGAATCAAGTTTGTTGGTCTCCCTTTGTGCCCAGTGAAAAGCATGTTGTATATTATGGACAGTTGTGCAAATCTGAATCTTTCTTTAATGCAGGGGAGAAAGAGTTCATGCATTTTACTGTTGTCCATTCCATACGTAATTAAACGTAAATTTAAGTTAATTAGTTTTAAATATTATTTGTCAGGCTTAATCAAATTTCCGTTTTGCTTCACAGTCTATACAGGGTCATCGCAGCATGTGTAACAGCAGCGTCTCCTGCAGTGCCTTAC
This sequence comes from Balaenoptera physalus, assembly GCF_965194825.1. Taxonomy (NCBI): domain Eukaryota; kingdom Metazoa; phylum Chordata; class Mammalia; order Artiodactyla; family Balaenopteridae; genus Balaenoptera; species Balaenoptera physalus. The sequence continues at coordinate 1,174,434 of NC_138900.1, forward strand.
CTTACTGAGGATTCTCAAGAAAGTGATTCTGAGAGTTGTGACCCCTATACCATGAGGAAGAGCTTTGATTACACCCTGAAAACCTGGTACTGTGTCTTGGAATCTAAAAGGATGAAAAAGAGCAAACTATAGGGCACCCCACTAATCTCCAAATACCAGGTAAGTTTTGTGTGATTTTCCAAATTGACAGGAACTACATCTGAGAGGTTTGGGTTTTTTTTTGTTTTTTTTTTAAATTTATTTATTTGGTTGCACCGTATCTTCATTGTGGCAGGTGGGCTCCTTAGTTGTGGCATGCACACTCATAGTTGTGGCGTGCATGGGGGATCTAGTTCCCTGACCAGGGATTGAAACTGGGCCCCCTGCATTGGGAGTGCAGAGTCGTACCCACTGTGCCACCAGGGAAGTCCCTTTTTTTTTTTTTTTTTTTGATGTGGACCATTTTTAAAGTCTTTACTGAATTTGTTACAATATTGCTTCTGTTTTGGTTTTTTGGCCCCAAGGCATGTGGGATCCTAGCTCACTGACCAGGAATCTAACCCACAGACCACCAGGGAAGTCCCCATCTGAGAGTTTTTTTAGATCTCTCTTTTGAGCAGATCTTGTTGCTGCTGGAAAATGTAAAATGAACAAGGAAAGGATAAATAGAAGCAAGGAGTAGCAAGGACTGAGTAAGAAGGGGTCTGAGCAAAGTCAGTATTTACTGTTACTTTGAGGTGGTTCCGCTTGGGAGGGGATCCCATCAAGGTAGGGTAGGAATTGTTTCCTCTAGGGGTGCGTCATGTTCCCATGTAAACTGATATTAATCAGAGCGGGATCAAGCCCTAGACCACAATTTTCATTTTATAGTTATGAATTGGAATAGAAAGTGACCCAATGTTTGCAGTCTGCAAATGTCAGCTGGCAACCTTGGTTTACTAACTGGAAAGCATTTGGATTGGTTTGACATGAAAAGTACTCACCCCTTTCCCAAACCTAAGTCCTGTGAGAATTGAAGTAATGGGAGAATTAAGGATTCTTCTTTGTCTACTGTGTATTCACAGGCAAAAAGAATATTAGGGATAAACAACCAGGACCTACTGTATAGCACAGGAAACTATACTCAATATTTTGTAATAACCTATAAGAAAAAGGAATAAAAAAAAGATACATATTAATATGTATGTGTAACTGAATCACTTTGCTGCACACCTGAAACTAACACGACACTGTAAATCAACAATACTTCCATTTAAAAAAAAAGAATATTAGGGAATATATGAATTTCTATTAAAAAAATGGGAAAGGTAAACCCAAAATAGTGTGAGCAAGCTTTATAGTGGAAAAATTTGGTGCACAATTGTATACACATGTGTGTGTATATACATTCTCAAGAAATGAAATATATTGCCTCTGCATTCAATCTGATACAATAGGATGTTTTGTTTGAAATACATAGAGGAATTCCAGCCTCACACAGTTAATTGTGACTATCCCATGAAGTCTTTGGAAGACTCCCCTATACATTCACAGGAGAATAAAACTGAGTAAAGAAACTTAAAAAAAAAAAAAAGAAATGAAATATAATTCCAGTGGTAATATAGAAAAACCAAAAAAAAAAAAAATTAGTGCCATAAAATCCCTGAGTATCTTACATAAAATAAAATCTTAAATTGAAATTCTTTTTTTCTTTTTTCTTTTTGGCAGGGGAGGCCCGCACTGTGTGGGCATGTGGGATGTTAGTTCCCCGATCAGGGATACTATTTCTGTTTTTTTTTATTTATTTATTTATTTAGGCTGCGTTGGGTCTTCGTTGCTGCATGCAGGCTTTCTCTAGTTGCGGCGGTGGCGTGGGGGGGCTATTTTTTGTTGCGGTATGCGGACTTCTCATTACAGTGGCTTCTCTTGTTGCGGAGCATGGGCTCTAGGCACATGGGCTTCAGTAGTTGTGGCTCACAGGCTCTAGAGCGCAGTCTCAGTAGTTGTGGCGCACAGGCTTAGTTGCTCTGCGGCACGTGGGATCTTCCCAGAACAGGGCTCAAACCTGTGTCCCCTGCATTGGCAGGCATTCTTATCCACTGTGCCACCAGGGAAGTCTTATACTATTTCTAAATATCCTCAGCCATTCCTGAAGGACGTGGTAAAACTAGGTTCACGGTCTTTGTATAACTATTTACATATAGGTCCCAATTTGGCTAAATCTAATAGGGCAGTTTCTGGGTTTTTTGTTGTTTTTTTTTAATACACTTTTTAATACATTACCTTAATCAAAACTGCCTCGGAGATGGGACTTCCCTGCCGGTCCAGTGGTTAGGACTGTGCTTCCACTCCCGGGGGCATGGGTTCGACCCCTGGTTGGGGAACTAAGATCCCACAAGCTGCGCGGTGCTACCTCAGAGAACTGGCACTTGGTAGACATTTGCATGTGAATAAAGAAGGAAATGGGTAATTTAGTGCCCTGTAGAGGACAGATTTATTACACCCCATGAAGAAAAAAGCAATCTTTGCAAAGCTGCAAAGCGTAACTTAGAGACACGCGTGTCATGGGTGATGAGAACGAAGGGGCTGAGAGTTGGGAAACATAAAAGCCACGAACGCAGATGTGTTCACCAGCCATAGGGCTGGATTCACACTTAGGACTACACAGAAAGTCAAAATGGAGGAAAGAGAATAAAGTAAAACAAAGGAGCTCACCAAGATCAGGATGGTGCGTGTGGCTCTGGCCTCGTGGGAAGGTCTCGGGGAGAGACCTTTGCCTCTCGGGGAGAGGCTGTTGCTGTGAATGTGTTGGACTCGCTGCTTGTGTCTGTGCAGGACAAGGACCATGGAGCCACTAGCCCAGACTATGAGACACAAAAATACAGTCAATGAAAAATATTATGCTTGCCAGCAGTAAGCTTGTAAGTTTGTCTGGAGTGGGCCCAGAACAGTATTCATATACTCTTTCCAAACTTATATTTTTGGTGTTGCTTGGGCCATGCACCTTTATAGCAACATGCATATTTACTAGGAGATTAGGATCCAGCAAGAGGAACAGCAGAAGCCATTGTACTTTGGGATTCTAATTTTGAGCTCCATCCACTTAGAGCTACTGGGACAAAGTTGTTGTTTTTTTTTTTTTTAAATATATCTTTATTGGAGTATAATTGCTTTACAATGTTGTGTTAGTTTCTGTTGTACAACAAAGTGAATCAGCCATATGCATACATATACCCCCATATCCCCTCCCTCTTGAGCCTCCCTCCCATCCTCCCTATCCCACCCCTCTCGGTCATCGCAAAGTACCGAGCTGATCTCCCTGTGCTATGCTGCTGCTTCCCACTAGCTATCTGTTTTACATTTGGTAGTGTATATATGTCGATGCTACTCTCACTTCGTCCCAGCTTCCCCTTCCCCTCAAGAAGCCACCAAGGAGGCAGGTAGTGCTGAGGGAAACCCCTCTGGCTACTCTATGAAAATAGAAGACAAGTTTATATCCAGCAACGACCAGAAAATATTTCAGTCCAAACGCTGCCATTTCCTGAGGGATCCCTTTGGAGAAAAGAACTAAGCAGTTGGCTAGGACAAGTTGGTTAAGGATTTGGTCTGTGGGTCTGAGACTTCGTCCAGTGATCAAAGTGAAAGTATAAAAACAAAGAAGTGAGGCGTTTCCCAGGATCCCAACTTTCATCTGAGTGAGGAAGATAATCACCCAGTCTAGGTTAGTAGAAACCATCACATCAGTACCTGAGGGATAATGTTTAATTGTAGTCAGAAGAATCTGAAAAAGAAAAGAAAGACTATATTAAATCTTATTCCCAGAAGTGTTCAATGCTTAACCTGACATTAAAAACAAACTGAGGGCTTCCCTGGTGACACAGTGGTTAAGAATCCGCCTGCCAATGCAGGGGACACGGGTTCGATCCCTGGTCCGGGAAGATCCCGCATGCCGTGGAGCAACTAAGCCGGTGCACCACAACTACTCAGCCTGTGCTCTAGAGCCTGTGAGCCACAATTACTGAAGCCCGCGCACTTAGAGCCTGTACTCCACAACAAGAGAAGCCATCACAGTGAGAAGCCCACGCACCACAACGAAGAGTAGCCCCTGCTCACCGCAACTAGAGAGAAAGCCCGTGCACAGCAACGAAGACCTGGTGCAGCCAATAAATAAATAAAATTTAAAACAAAAAAACCTGAGAATGTCTTTATGAAAGCAAAGGGTTTTTTTTTTTATTGAAGTACTTTATGTAAAAGCACAGTTCTGAAAACAATGTAAAAGTAGGGTACCAGTAAACATACTCTGCCATATACACAGACTGTAAAACTTTGCAGCTGTAACAAATGAATCTGGAAATTATCTACACACTGCTATGGAGTTATCATCAAAATGTACTTGAATTGCAATAAAAATCAGGGTGCAGGGAACTTCCCTGGTAGTTCAGTGGTCAAGAATACGCCTGCCAATGCAGGGGACAAGGGTTCGATCCCTGGTCCGGGAAAATCCCACATGCCATGGAGCAGCTAATTCCATGCGCCACAACTACTGAGCCTGTGCTCTAGAGCCCATGAGCCACAACTCCTGAGCCCACGTGCCACAACTACTGAAGCCTATGTGCCTAGAGCCCATGCTCCGCAACAAGAGAAGCCACCACAATGAGAAGCCCGTGCACCACAATGAAGAGTAGCCCCCACTCCACACAACTAGAGAAAGCCCTTGTGCAACAACGAAGACCCAACACAGCCAAAAATAAAATAATAAATTAATAAATTTTTAAAAATGCTGTGGAAGGGGCTAGGTGGAAGCACAGAAACCATGTAGAAGATTCTGAGTGTGAGATGATGGTGGTTCTGACTCGGAGGGAGCAGGGTGGGTGATGAAAAGTAGTCAAACCCTGGTAACTTTGGAAGGTGAAGGCAACGGGACTCCTATGTGATAGACGTGAGGAGAGAAACAGAGACTTCGAGGATGAGTCTGAGAATATTTTCCTGGGCAACTGGAATATGAGGTGCTCTTGAAAGAAATAGGGGAGGTTGAAGTTGGAGTAGGTTTTTATTATTTTTTAAATTTTTTATTATTATTATTATTTTTGCCCACACCACGAGACTTGCAGGATCGTAGTTCCCTGGCCAGGGATTAAACCACTGCCCTCGGCAGTGGAATTGCAGAGTCTTAACCACTGGACTGCCAGCAAAGCCCCTGGAGTAGGTTTTTAGGGAAATAGAAACTTTGGTTACATTTTTGTATGGTACATGTGATGCATACAGAATTAGTACTTTATTTTTAAGTCTTTATTGAATTTGTTACAATATGCTTCTGTTTCATGTTTTGGTTTTTTGGCCCCGAGGCATGTGGGATCTTAACTCCCCAACCAGAGATTGAACCTGCACCCCCTGCATTGGAAGGCCAAGTATTAACCACTGAACCGCCAGGGAAGTCCCAGTACTTTATTTTGTTTAACAGGTAAAGAATTATGTTAGGGGGAAAATTAGGGTTGGCTTCCAAAAATGTATTTTCTATATTAAAAAATAAAGTCAAGATTTGGAAAAATAAAAGAAGGAGCTTGGTTATGAACCTATTCAGTCTCAGGTACCTGCCAGACATCTAAGGATAATGCCCAGTAGGAATTAGGTACAAGTCTGAAATTTGGGAGAAGTAACTTGGCTGAATACATCCATTTGAGAACTGTTAGATGGTATATCAGTCATAAGACAGGGTGAGATCCCACAGAAATGAAATAAGAGTTCAGGATAGGAAAACAGGGAGTACAGAAAAGTCTCTTGAAAAACTGTCACACAAAAGTAAGAGACATGAAAGAAGCAAAGAGCATATTTGGCCAAGGAGTAGGCAGACTATTGTTTATAGAAAAGACAGTATTTACAATGCAATTTGTAAAAGAAAAAAACAGAGCATCAGTGGTTCAAATCAACGAGATCTGATCAACCACAGGGTCAGATCCAGATTGGTAATTTTCTCCAGGAAGTTCTATCCCTTGTGCTTTTCCCATGTGAAGCTGTTTTGGTACATGCAGATATTGTATTACCATGTTTTCACAGTATATTGCACCTTTAATCACCTGAAAGATGATCATCTCTATCCCAAATTATGACAGGGTTTTGAATTTCCTAAAATTTTGTTAAGGATGTTTTGCATCTATGTACATGTGGGTGTTGGTCTGCAGTTTGCTATTAACAGTACTGCCTGATTTTGGTATCAAGTTAAAGCTAATCTCGTAAAACTAGCTGAGAAGACTCCCATCTTACAAAAATAATAATTTGACTGGAATTGGAATTATTTCTTCCTTAAATGTCTAGAAGAGGTCACTAGTCATCTTGGCATGAAATCATAGTAGGAAAAATTTTAAAAAAAATTTTTTTTTGATTGATTGATTTTTGGCTGCGTTGGGTCTTTGTTGCTGCGCGCAGGCTTTCTCTAGTTGCGGCAAGTGGGGGCTACTCTTTGTTGCCGTGTGCGGGCTTCTCATTGCAGTGGCTTCTCTTGTTGCAGAGCATGGGCTCTAGGCACGTGGGCTTCAGTAGTTGCAGCTCGTGGGCTCAGTAGCTGTGGCACAAGGGCTTAGTTGCTCCGCGGCATGTGGGATCTTCCTGGACCAGGGCTCGAACCCGTGTCCCCTGCATTGGCAGGCGGATTCTTAACCACTGCACCACCAGGGAAGGCCCAGAAAATTTTAAACTACCAATTCAATGTCTATAATAGAGGGCACTTCAGATTACTCATTTCTTCTTCAGTGCACCTGAGTAGTTGGAGTATTTCAAGAAATTTTTTGTCAATTTCTGGTTTTTGTAGAGTTGTTGGAAATTGTTTTAAATATCACATATAAGGACTTCCCTGGTGGCGCAGTGGTTAAGACTCCATGCCCCCAGTGTAGGGGGCCTGGGTTTGATCCCTGGTCAGGGAACTAGATCCCACATGTATGCCGCAACTAAGAGTCTGCATGCTGCAACTAAGGAGCCTGCCTGCCACAACTAAGACCCGGTGCAACAAAATAAATAAAATATCACATATAATCCTTTTAATGTCTTTAGTGCTATCCCATCTTTCATTCTTCATATTGGTAATTTTTTTTCTTTTTTTCTGATCAATCTACCTAGAGATCTATCAATTCTGTTGATCCAAAGGAGAGTTTTGGAGTTCACTGATTTTTCTCTATTTTCTATTACCTATTTTATTAATTTCTGCTCTTTATTCTTTCTTTCCTTTTGCCTACTTTGGTTTTTAAATTTTTTATTTTTTTTTTAAATCAAAGGGCATGGTTTATTTATTTATCTGTTTATCTATTTATTTATGGATGGCTGCATTGGGTCTTCATTGTTGTGCACGGGCTTTCTCTAGTTGGAGTGAGCGGGGTATACTCTTCATTGCAGTGCATGGATTTCTCATTGTCCTGGCTTCTCTTGTGGAGCACGGGCTCTAGGCATGAAGGCTTCAGTAGTTGTGGCACATGGGCTCAGCAGTTGTGGCTTGCGGGCTCTAGAGCTCAGGCTCAGTAGTTGTGGCACACGGGCTTAGAGCGCATGAGCCACAACTCAAGCCCACGTGCCACAAATACTGAAGCCCACATGCCTAGAGCCCATGCTCCGCAACAAGAGAAGCCACTGCAGTAAGAAGACCGCACACTGCAATGAAGAGTAGCCCCCACTTGCCTGAACTGGAGAAAGCCCACGCGCAGCAACGAAGACCCAAGGCAGCCAAAAATAAATTAAAAAAAAAAAAAAAAAAAGAAATGTCTTAAAAAAAAAAGTGCTGAGAATTTCCCAAATCATCAAGTCTTGGGTCTTTTCTGTTTTTCACGTCTTCCCTATATTTACTTTTCCCTATCACATTTTACTATAATCAGTAAGAAGAAACGAGGCCACAACTTTCAACAATTTTTAGAAATTTCCTCAGCTAAATGTCCATAAAAATACTTGCACATGAATATTTGCAGTAGCTTTATTTTTAATATTTAGAATCTGGGGGGGGGGTGGAAACTCCAAATATCATTTAAGATAAATTGATATGGTGTGGTATATCCATACAGAACATTACTCAGAAATAAAGAGAATGAGCTATGGATGATTCTCAAAATCATCATGTTGCAAGACAGCAGACAAAAATAAACTTTTAAGGTTCCACTTAAATATAATTCTAGAAAAGGCAAATTTATCTATACTGAAAGTCAAACAATGGTTGTCTACGGATGGTAGGGAAAGTATTAGGAAAGGCACTGAGAAAGGGTGATGGATGTTTCCAATATCATGACTAGATGATTTCAAATATGTATACATATATTAAGGCTTACCAAACTGTACAGTGTGTGCAGTATACTGCATGTTGACTATAGTTCTATTCTCAGTCCCAGGGTTCCTGCCCATGCAGCAAAGGCATCAGCTGAAGAGCCCAAGGAGGCATAGAAATTGAGGAAAACTACATTCTTTGCTCTGCCACTGACCCTGGTCATAAGAATGAGACAGCCCCAGAGAGCATGACAATCTCCATACATGATCTCATCCAGCAATAGTGACTTGAATGTTTATGGATGTGTTTTTAGCATGGGCATACCCATTCTCATTTGCAGCAGTCTCTCCAATCCCAATTATTCACACCCAGTGTTTCTGTATCAATTTTGTTTCCTTCCTGGACACAGTAAGTCTTACAGCCAGTGACTCCTGTACCAGTTTCTGGCCTTCAGGGCATATGGCACTTGGCAGGTCCTGAGGAACAGCTGCCCCTCAACAGTGCCAGGGAATGTGGGATATATGGTGAAAACAAGACACTGAAGCCATGCTGCTCCCAAACATGTTGTAAGTTGTTACAATACCACCCTCCTCAAGGTGATGTCTGGACCCTCTAATAACTCTGAAATCCAGACAAAATCAGATTTTTGTGGACAAAATCCACAAAGCCCTGAATTCTCACCCAAGTTTTTGTCAGCAATGAAAATTAACACCAAGATTGGACTGAGAACTGTTCTCTGCCAACCTGCTGTTCCATTTGAGGCACACAGTTGAGAGCCCACCACAAACAGTTTACCTCTTCAGTTTGGCAGAGTCTAACGGTTTCTAAACCACTCCAGACACTAAAAAGAACCTCCGAAATTAAAGGTGGCTTAAATAATAAGGTATTTATTACCACACAAACCAGAGCAACATGAGGCAAGTAGTTATCCAGCCTGGGTGACTTGGAGGCTGGAAAAATTCATCACAAGTATCACGTGAGACCAACAATGTCCATGAATAAAGTAAACCTTTTCTGCTACCAGAACACAGCTCAGGTCCTCTTGGCTAAAGGTGGATCATGTCCACACCTTTTCTGGTCAGAAGGGAGCAAATGAGGACCACCATTTAATTCAGGTTTCTTATAATTTCCTCCAGGGATTGAAGAGAGTATGAAGTTCTGCCTCCCTTAAGAATATTAGGGTAATTAAGCTGGTAGAGCTGAGATGGTTTCAGCCACAGGCACTGACACTAACAAATTTGGCAAGGAACCTGAGCAGGTCTGAAGGTGCAACATAACCCCTGAAAGCTTTCCCTGCACCTGGCATTCATAAATACTCCACAGTATTAATGTCCAGATCTATGTGGTTCGACACGATTGATGTCTCCCTCTCTAAAGGCAGTCACAGAGTTCCTCGCCATGAGTTCTGTTGTGTTGGAAGCACTCCTAAAGCCTTCTGGCAGTGTGAACTTTCTGGTGCCTAATGAGATGGGAGCTTAAGCTATACGATTTTCCACATTCATTGCATTCATATGGCCTTTCTCCAGTGTGAACTTTTTGGTGCCGAACAAGGTGGGAGGTTCTGATGAAATCTTTCCCACATTTGCTGCACACAAAAGGCCTTTCACCTGTGTGAACTCTCTGGTGTGCAATAAAGTCAGAGCTTCGACTAAAGAATTTCCCACATTCAGTGCACTCAAAAGGCCTTGCCTCAGTATGAATTCTCTGGTGTTTAATGAGGGTGTATTTGTGGCCAAAGGATTTCCCACATTCACTGCAAACATAAGGATTTTCTCCAGTGTGGATACTCTCATGCTGAACAAGTGTGGATTTGTGTCTGAAGACTTTCCCACAATCGTGGCACTTATAAGGCCTTGCTCCATTGTGAACTCTCTGGTGTACAATTAGGTTGGAGTGATGGCTGAAGTATTTGCCACATTCGCCACATTTATAAGGCATTTCTCCAGTGTGAATTCTTTTGTGCTGAGTAAGGTTGTCCTTGCGGCTAAAGGCTTTTCCACATTCACTGCACTCATAAGGCCTTTCTCCTGTGTGGATTCTCTGGTGCTGGACAAGTGTGGCTTTGCGGCTGAACGCTTTCCCACATTCACTGCACTCGTAAGGCTTTTCTCCAGTATGGATTCTCTGGTGCTGGACAAGTGTATCTTTGCGACTGAAAGCTTTCCCACATTCATTGCACTTGTAATGCATTTGTCCAATGTGATAGGCCTCCCTGCTCTCAGTGCTCCTTGTTTTCCTCTTGCTGTGGGTGGCCTTTTGCTGGTGACTCCCCAAACTAGTCTGGAAGTTCTTCTGCTCCTCCTCACATGCAAAGGGCTTCTCTGACAGGTGAGGTTCTTCACAAGCCCTACAGTTCTTCACAAATGAGGCCCTGCCTTTGTCTCCTCTTAATAGTTTCTCTACATTGTACAGCTTCTGGTGCTGGTCAAAGTTTGCACTGAACCAGAATTGTCTCCCACATGCCCCACATGTGTAAGGTTTCAGTCCATGGTGTGTTTCTTGGTGTTCATCCAGGTGCAAAATATCTTTCAAGATTGGGCCACATAAGTCACAAGGGTGAGCCATATGGTTCGATGAATCTGCCTTGAAAGTATGAACATGTGACACTGCTACAGAAACACTCTGTTCAGAAGGTGCCTCTTCATTCTCCACTCCATGCCAACAACCTGAAAGCAGAAAAATGCTGCTGAACAGCATGCTGACTTCAGTGGGAGATACACATCACAAATGTGTATCTAGCATACCCAGGATTGAGTCCACAGGGTTGCTGGCAGGACAACAGCTTTGGGATTAGGTTAAAGAAAGAGCTGCTGTGCAGTACTGGACTCTGTGGGTCACAGAATGGGGAAGGCCTTACAACAAAGACACAGGATGGGGTGTAGCTCAGGGAGAAGAGGCAGGCAAGCTCTCCAACTCACACCTTGCAAATGACTTTTAGAAGGGCCTTGACTATTGGTGACAGGTGAGTACTATCCAGAAACGTTATGTCTAGGCCCAGAAAATGTGATTTAAAATGAGTAACTGGTATTCAAAAACTATTTAAGGACATGTTTATGTTTCATGACACATTAGCATTGTCCGACAGATGAGAGCACCACAGAGGGAGCAGTAGAGAGCACTGATGAGTGGGGTGGGCAGCCCTGGGTCACAGACCAGAATAGAAGTGACAACTATGTAGAGTCCAGAATGGGGAGGAAAAGAGAAATAAGGTATGGCCTATAGCCTGGGCACCAAACAGCAGTGGGCATAGGACAGGTTTCTGGTGTTATTTGAACCCATCCTTGAAGTTACATCCTGCCCAGGCTCCCACTCACCAGGGCCTGTCCATGCCTCTTTTGCTGCGGCTAGTCAGGACCTCTCAATCAGGCACTCATCTTTCCCCTGCTACAGTTCAGCAACCACAGAGGATCTAGAAGATACAAGTCACACAGGAAAGACAGGGCAAGCGAATAGGAAAGCAATGGCCCAGGGTAGCCCACCCAGAAGAGAGTAAATACAAAATGAACATCTTAAAGGAACAATCCAGTGGGCCCCACAAGCAGTGACCATAACTGTAATTCATGATAGAGTTAGGCCCAAGGGAATGTCAATTAAAGAAAAGGGACATAATCTGGAGCAAAAAGGCATCATGAGTGTAGACAGAGCCATCCACACAGAAAGAGGCCGGGCAGGGTAGTATCCACTGGGCTGACCATAAGACTCTTGACCTTCAAGTCCTTCCTGGCAATTTTGGGGCAACAGAAGTCGGGAAGCATAGGGAGCATACCCAGCCAAGACCTGGCACCCAGAGGACGTATGTGAGGGAGTGCCCATGGTCTAGCTATAGGAAGGAAATCGCAACTTCTAGGGGAAAAACAGGAAGAGCAGAACAGAGCCCAGAAAACTGGGATATGCAGGGCCTTACCCAGGAAAACCGTAAGAGCAAAGCATAGAAGGCACTGCATTGTGATACGAGAGTCTCTGAGTTTTATCAAGAGGCCCCCATTGCTCCCAGGAAAAATACACAAACACACCCTCAAAAGTCACATGATCCTACATGAACAGGACAACAGCACAAGGGCAGCCTCTCTCCCCAGGATTTCCAGTGTATCCACCACACTTTCACATTCCTCCCCAGCTCCCCAACTCAAAACAAGACAGCAGGCCCTAGTGTAACTGATGCCTCCTCTTTCCTCATTTTCCATTAATCATTTCGCCCAGCCTAGAACAACAAGCAAGTGGACAGATAAATACTGTATAGTCTGGGCCTGGCAGGCAGGAACCAACCCTTCTCCAGCCAGCTAGTTCCCATGGGATCCAGAGATTATGCCTCTCATACACAAATTTGAGCTCTGCGTTGCCCTTAAAGCCCTCAGTACCAGAGCCCCCAGGCCATGAAGTCAGATTCCATCTCCATGGACACATCACTCTTTAGATCACACCTCTCTCGTTATCTAAGGAGGCTCCCAGAGTAGGTACCTCCCAGATGTAAACCTGCACATGGCATCCAGAGAATGCTTGGTTAATGCATCCAGGATTACATCCAGCCCCAGTCAATGGCCTCCACTGCCAAACTCAGCTTTTAATTTCTTCCTTCCTTGATTAAACTTCAGCAATTCGGAAGCACGTGCAGATTATCAGATAAAGCCAGACCTTTTCCACCTTGCTACTGCATGCTGGGGATACTATACCCTCCCTCATCAGTCACAGGCTTAACACTTACCACTAAACTCTCGTTAAAAGCCCATACCCACTGGCCTTCTACCCCAAGCATAATGACTCTGCAGCTGACCCAATTTAGCTCTGAACTAACCTACCAGCTCGACTAGAACTCCCCAGGTCCCCACCAAAGGTCACCACAAAAACCTGAAAAGCACACGGAGAGGGGAATAAGCACCAGCTTTGGTCTTTCATGTCATCTCTATTACTGCTTTACCTCAGCATTCATCTCATGTCTACTTTCTCCCTTTCATCAACTGCCAGATCCTATTTTCCCTGCTCACCATGGACACTAACCTCCCTTTTCTTGCCTCTAAGGTAACTCTTACTTCCACTCCACTGTGCCCACTTCCTTTCCAGACCCCCAAAGGCACTGCCACCATGACATAACGGTTCTCTCTCTAAATCTGATACACAGCTCTACCCTAATCACATATTGGCTGTCACCCTGTGGATGTCTCCAACTTGAAACCCTCCTCTGAACTCCATACCCATGTGTCCAGCTGTCCACTTGATATGTCAACTCAGATGTCTTTGGACCACTGCAGATTCAACATGATCAAAACCTAACTCTGGATATTACCTCTGAAAGTTACTCTCACCACCAACTTCACTATTTCAATTGAGAATTTTTTCTTCCTTATGTCTTCTCAGGCAAAAAACTGTGGGGTCATCTCTGACTCTTCCCCGTCTTTCTCTCACACTCCACATCAGAAAATCTGGTTGGTCCTACTTTAAAAATAAAAACAAACAAACCCCACCAGAATCCAAACACTTGTCTCTTACCCCCGTAGCCACCACTCTGGCCCAGCCATCATCAGCAGTCCTCTTTACTACCCCCATAGTCTTTTCTTCACTGTGCAGCCAGAGAAACCCTGACCAGAATAAGATCACTTCCTTCTCTGCTCCAAACTTTCCATGGGTCCCACCACTTTCAGAACAGAAGCCCAGCTCCACAGGCTGCCATTTCAGAGCTGAATCCTGTCCCCTGCTCTCTGATCACTAGACATAATGGAGAACTAAAGTTCCCTGAACAAGACCAGTTCAGTCTCAAGTGATGTATTTGCATATGCTGGTTCCCATGGGCACTGTTCCATACTTCTTCCTATTGCTTGCTGGAAATGGAAATCCTTCCATATAATTCCAGAATAGTTTGCAGGGCACAAGGCCTTTGGTGACACCAGGATCCCCAAACCCAATGGCAGGCAGAAGGGTAGGTTAAGATTCCCAAGACACCATTATCTGCCATAATGGGTTGCTAAGATCATTGAGAGGTAGGCAAGGCTGACTGAGGACCTGTACACTTTGCACTCACCTATGCAGGGATCATAATCGCTTCTGCCACCACAGCAATCTGGCAGGAAGAGGGAACTGGGAGTGGCAGGTTACCATAGTGGGATCTCAGAGACTGAACTGTTCCTCACACCCCTGCCCTGCCCTTTGGTGAGGATGATTTCAGATTGTCTAACTTAAGATACTCAGACCTTAGTGCTGCCTCCTACCAGCTATGTGACCACGATCCAAGATTTCTCTGTGTTCTCACGTACAAAGAAGGGATAATGGTGGTATCCACCTAATAGAGCTGTTTATATCAGACGTGTTAGTATGCGTCAAGCACTCTTTGAATTAAGTTTTACCGTCCACGTGTTTAACAGTTTTGCAAATGTTTTTGGTTCAAATGAAGTACGTAATAGGTTCTTTTAAGTTCTGGGTTTGTTTTTAAATCTTTAATAAAACTTGGTATTTAAGACTTTTCATTGTAATCAAATACTTAAGAGACAAGTTTTTCAATCAATTAAGCAGTGGTATAAATTTATCATACCTAAATATTTTTAATTTTTAACTGCCTGCTAATGTATACTTGCCAGGTATACACTAGATCCTTTCACCAAACCAGACTACCTGGTATATATTCCTCTAAAGGTGAGCATGCTGGTGGCCCTTCATTAGAGGTGTTCATCATCTCTCCTCACCTGAGGAGTCAGGGAACTGATGTAACAGTGCCCTGGATTGGGGTGGGGCTGCTCCACTAGCCTGGCGGACTTTTCCTCGGCTCCACAGAGGGGCATGCTGAGTCCACAGAGTGGCAAATTTATAGCACCTTACACCTTGCTCTCCATCTCAGGTCAGGTTCCTAATACCCTACAACCCTCTCCTCCTGCTGACTCCAGCCACAACCCTTTCATATTCCAGGAACTCTCCTTTCTGGAGGAAATTTCAGGGACGTCCACCCCTTTTCCCTGTACTCTTTCACCTCAGGGACCACATAAAATAACAACCTTAACATTCTCCCCCTAAATCTCATCTCCAGACTTTGATAAGACCTCACTCGTCAGAGGTCTCCAGCCCAGCTCGCTCTGCAGAACTCCAGACCAGCATATCCAAATGCCCATGTGACGCCTCTACTGTGAAACACTATGGATTTACCATGTCCTAAGTCCAACTCCTGATCCCCCTGAAAGGTGCTTCCCTCGTCCAACTTACCCATTTCCATTCTTTCAGATGTTCAGGGGAAAAACAAAATTTAGGTGGCCCTTCACATCCCGTTTTCACTCACAGCCGTATCTAACGCACCAGAAAATTCTGTTGGTTCTATCTTTAAAATCTCTCCAGAATTTAATGATTTATCCAGTCCCAATTCCTCCCCTGCCACTGTTCTGGCACAGCCACCACCACAACGTTCTTGGAGTTTGTGGCCTCCTGACCGGTCTCCCTGCCTCCATCCTCATCATTTCCACCCCACCCTAGTTTGTTTTCCCCTGAGCTTTGGGAATACTTTTAAAAATCCCTGATCACATCATGTCCCTCCACGGCTCCCAACGTCCTCCTAATGAAAGCACTCGCCTCACCCTGACGTTCCAGGCATGACTACGACTCACACTCTCTGCTCCCTGATGTGAGCACCCCAGTCTCCCGAAAGTTCCCGGCTCAGTGACAACCCCAAGTCTTTGCTCCTGCTAGTGGCTCGGCGGGGTACCACTCTTAAACGTCTCACCACACTGGCTATTAGAAATGGCGGCTCCATCTGCAAACTCCCTGGAGTCTGGGCCACAAGAGCCTCAATAGGCACCACTCACTCGGGGTCCTACGATTCGAAGGTGGGGGGCGAGACGCGTCAAGACCCGGGGAACGCAGCACCCACCTAAGCGGGTCCGTCCCCAAGGCCGCCGCCATCACAGTCTGGACCACACAGATTCGGGAGGGATCCCAGGTCGGTAACCAGGCATAGCCGTTGCTCGGCCAGGCCGCAGAATTCTCGCGAGCGCTGCCACCACCGAGCCACTCTGCATCGAGAACAGTGTAGCCTCTCGCGCCTTCTCACTTTCCGTCACCGCTGAATCGAACCTCAGCTCCCGACGTTATGCTCTGATGGGTCGACCAGGAGCCAACAAAATGTCCGCCGCGAAGAAGATGCCGGAAGTCCCTCCCAGACGACTTCCGCACGTACGGAAATGCCCTTAAGAGTGCCGCCGCTGCGCGGCACACGGGCTTCTGGGTAATGTAGTTCCCGCTGAGCCATCGGCCGCAGCGACTGGTTGACGCCCTCGCGTGGAACCACAAGGGACGCTGGGGCCTCACGGCTCCGAGGACGGGGCGGAGCTTCACTCTTCTTAAGAAGCCCGCGCCCAGTTTCCGTGTAATGTACTCTGCAAGGATTGAAGAAATGTTTAGAAATGTTCTCTCAGATATTCCCCAAAGCTACAAAACCTAATGGACACACCACATCAAATGTCACTTTGAGTCCACTCATAGTCCACTCATATTTCCTTGTTTTTTAAAAACTTACAGATGGAAGAGAGAAGCAAAGATGCAATTATGAAAAAATAAGTAAATTATGCGATATGCTGTATGATGATAGGTGCCTTGGGGGAAAAAAGCTGGATTTCGGGGAAAAGCAGGGAATGAGACGATGTAATATTAAATAGAATAGTAATGAGAAACCTCATGGATACTTCAGGCAAGACTTGAAAAATGATGAAGAATTAAGTCATGTGGCATTTTTGTGCATATCCAAGCACTGTATCAGCCAGTGTCATGTCCTAAGCAAAGCCAGGTGCTGATGCCCATGGAACTAGGTGAGTGAGGAAGGGAGTTTTAAAAAGGAGGTCAGGGACTTCCCTGGTGGCATAGTGGTTAAGAATCCTCCTGCCAATTCAGGGGACACAAGTCTGAGCCCTGGTCCAGGAAGATCCCACATGCCATGGAGCAACTAAGCCCAAGCGCCACAACTACTGAGCCTGCGAGCCACAGCTACTGAAGCCCACACGCCTAGAGCCCATGCTCTGCAACGAGAAGCTATCACAATGAGAAGGCTGCCAAAATAAATAAATAAATTTATAGGGAAAAAAAAAAAAAAAGGAGGTCAGAGGGACTTCCCCACTGGTCCAGTGGGTAAGACTCCGTGCTGCCAATGCAGGGGGCCTGGGTTCCATCCCTGGCTGGGGAACTAGATCCCACACATGTGCCGCAACTAAAGATCCCACATGCTGCAACTAAGACCTAGTGCAGCCTAAATAAATAAATATTTTTTGGAATATTACTCAGCCATAAAAAGGAACGAAATTGAGTCATTTGTTGAGATGTGGATGGATCTAGAGACTGTCATACAGAGTGAAGTAAGTCAGAAAGAGAAAAACAAACATCGTATATTAACGCATGTATGTGGAACCTAGAAAAATGGTACAGATGAGCCGGTTTGCAGGGCAGAAGTTGAGACACAGATGTAGAGAACAGACATATGGACACCAAGGGGGGAAAACTGCGGTGGGGTGGGGATGGTGGTGTGCTGAATTGGGCGATTGGGATTGACATGTATACACTGATTTGTATAAAATTGATGACTAATAAGAACCTGCAGTATAAACAAACAAACAAAACAACTAATACTAAACTTTCATTGGCTTATCTGTATGGAAATATGTTAATATAAATGTTTCAGACATTACGTGAAATTTCTAAAAATCTTATATGTTCTGGTATAATGTCATAAGTCATAATTCTAGTTATTACTTTAAAATGTATATCTCAGAAAAAACTAAATTTCTTTGTCAATTGCACTATTATGAACTTTCATCAAATCTTTAACTGTGGTCATTTTTGAGTCTTTTGTCATTTACAGACAGTTCTGGGTGTACTCTGATGCTTTTGCAAATATGTTCCTATAAAAGGGTTTCATCTTCACGGAATTCATAGAAAAGACTCTGACAAGTACAGGTTTCTGGTAACTGTACTGCTGAACTGAATGAATAAGCATTTTCAGAACTCTAATGAAAAACTGATGAACTCATACAAGTGCTAACAAAAGATCAAGATGAAAAAAAAAATTAATTCCATGGGACTGAATGAACTGATGAGGATGATTATAATTTTTGTGACTTTGTTTGAATTAAAAAAAAAAATCCCACAAGGACTCAGAGGCAAAGAATATAGAAATCAATTTTCACTGCAAAGTAAAGGAGCTGTTACAGTGGAGGATTACTGGACTGAATGTCAATATTGTGACATAGTATGAGTGTGTTTCGTGTTTGGTAATTGCAATCATTGTTGCTTTTGTTGTGGTCATCCATTTACAATGCTTGGTGTCAGTCTATTTATCTCTTGTAAAAATAAAATACTGTGTGTGTGTGTGTGTGTGTGTGTGTGTGTGTAAAAATAAATAAATAAATAAATAATTTTTAAAATTCAAAAAAGGGAGGTCAAGAGGAACATGGGCTAAAGACCTGTGAAGTGCCTCAGGGTCTTGTAAAACTTTTGAATTTTCTTTAAGTAAAAGGAGAAGTCTTTCCAGGATTTTAGTCAAAGGTGGACACTACCTGACTCATAGTTTTAAAGGGTCGTGTTGGCTGGAGAGTTGAGAATAGACTGCAGAAAAACAAGCATAGGATAGAGAAAATCAGTTAGATGACCATTGCAAAAATCCAGGTAGAGGATGGTGCTAATCAGGCTGGGGGCAGGCATGGTGATGAAAAGTGGTGAGACTCATGATATACTTTGAAAGTGGACCCAATCAGATTTCCTATGGGGCTGGTTCTGTGGTATGAGAAAAAGAATGAGTCAAGGATGATCCCTAGAGTTTTTAGTCTCAGCAACTGGAAGGATGGGGTTGGCATCGACTGAAAATGGGAAAGCTGTGGCCAGAGCAGAATTAAAAGAAAGCTCACACTGAAAACACCAAATGCTGGTGAGGATGTTTAGCAACAGGAACTCTCATTCATTGCTGGCTGGAATGCAAGTGGCACAGCCACTTTGCAAGACAGTCTGGCAGTGTCTTAAAAACTAAACATAGACTTACCATACAATCCAGAAATTTTGTTCCTTGGTATTTACCCAAAGGAATTGAAAACGTTTGTCCACACAAAAACCTGCACATCATGGATGTTTATAGCAACTTAATTCATAACTGCCAGTGTTCCATCTTGGAAGCAAGCAAGATGTCCAGGAGGTGAATGGATAAATAAACTGTGGTACATACAGACAAGGAAATACTATTCAGCTCTAAAAAGAAATGAGCTATCAAGCCACGACAAGACATGGAGGAAACTTAAATGCATATTACTAAGGCAAAGAAGCCAATCTGAAAAGGCTACGTACTGTATGATTCCAACTCTGACATTCCGGACAAGGCAAACCTATGGAGACAGTAAAAATATCAGTGGTTACTAGGCCTTAGGCAGGAGGGAGGGATAAAAAGGTGGAGAATTTTTAGGGCAGTGAAACTCATCTGAATGGAACTCTAATGGTGGATTGCAGTGTAAGCCCTGACAGTTGTTTTATTTTCTTTTTTGTAACGCAAGTGCCTGACTTAAACTTTGTTTGCCAAGGCATCAAAGAGGCATCCACTTCAAAGATGGCTATCTGGAATAAACAACATTGCCAGCCAGGTGATTAGATAAAGAGCCAGCCTGCCTTTCCCACTGGGGCTCCTTTGCTTTAGGAGCTGTTGGTTGATTTCTGTAACTGACCATTTGGGTTACTTGTTTTTTTCTCTTCCTGTGCTTTAAACTCCTACTCTTATGTTTTAAATTCCCCAATAAAGAGTGAGCCCATAAAACCCTACACCCCCACTCTCGACCACAATAAAAGCAGAACCCCAGGCCCACGTACTGTCTCTCTCCCTTAGACCTTGTTATGTGGATCCGGATGTGCTATGTAATTTCCAGGTTTGTAAATAATAAACCTATATGGACTTCCCTGGCAGTCAATTGGTTAAGACTCCACGCTTACACTGCAGGGGACGCAGGTTCGATCCCTGGTCAGGGAACTAAGATCCCACATGCTGCACGGCCAAAAATAAATAAATGTAGTAAAAAACTGTTTAAAAATAATAATAATAAACCTGTATTTTTTTTCAGTTTCCTGGATATTGCTGAAGGGCATCTTGCAATCACAATAAGAACCACAAGAGCCAGTCCAACCACAACATTGCTCACTGACAGACTGAGACCAGCTCAGAACAATGGATACATGCCACTATACACTTATCCAAACACATAAAATGTACACCAAGGGCGAACCCTAATGTAAACCATGGTCATTGGGTGATAATGTGTCATTTTAGGTTCATCAATTGTAACAAATATATCACTCTAGTGGGGAGTGTTGATAATGGGGGAGGTTATGCATATATGCGGGCATGGGGTATATGGGAAATCGCTGTACGTTCCTGTCAATTTTGCTGTCAACCTAAAACTGCTCCAAATAAATAAAGTTTTAAAAAAAATTTTAAATGAAAGCTGAGAAGTTTGAAGGTGTTGAATTTGTGATGTCTACCAGATGTCCAGGAATAGGTTACAAAGTAGATCATTAGACAATCACTGGATTTTTGGATGGAGATATACATTTGGAAGTTTTGAGCTTAAAACGATATTTACAACCATGCCATTGCATAAGATTACCAACAGAATGTGTATAGGTTGTGAAGAGACAAATAACTGCTGATTGAGCTCCTGTTTATTACAATATTAAGGGAATGCATTTAAAAAAAACAAAGCCAGGGAGTTCCCTGGTGGTCCAGTAGTTAGGATTCCTTCCAGGCTTTCATGCTGTGGCCCGGGTTCAATCCCTGGTCGGGGAACTGAGATTCTGAAAGCTGCACAGCAAGCCAAAAAAAATAAATTTTTAAAAAATTAAATCAAAAAATTAAAAAAAACAAATCCAGTATATTAAGAATACAAAGGAGGGGGCTTCCCTGGCGCAGTGGTTGAGAATCTGCCTGCCAATGCAGGGGACACGGGTTCGAGCCCTGGTCTGGGAAGATCCCACATGCCGCGGAGCAACTAGGCTCGTGAGCCACAACTACTGAGCCTGCGTGTCTGGAGCCTGTGCTCTGCAACAAGAGAGGCCGCGATAGTGAGAGGCCCGCGCACCGCGATGAAGAGTGGCCCCCACTTGCCACAACTAGAGAAAGCCCTCGCACAGAAACGAAGACCCAACACAGCCAAAAATAAAATTAATAAAAGAAAAAATAAAAGAAAAAAAAATGGTGTCAATAGCTCCTGAAAGGAACTTTAAGGAAAATCTTAAATTCATTAATAATGATGGAGTTGTGAAGATAAAAACTCTCATTAGAACGATTAGAGAATACATAGGAGTTGAGGTAATAGAAACAAAAAGAGAGAGAAAATGCTCATAAAATTTAGCCATAAAGCATGAGGGAGAGAAATAGTAGAACAGAAAATGTACTAGATCATAAAGTGAAGGGTAGCTATTTTATGAAGTACACAAATTTTATTGTTGCTATTTGTAAAACAGATTAAAAGACTGAAGATCAATGATGGGTGGTTTATCATCAATAGATTTACAAAACCAAGAACAAAACCCCTCAGAAGCTAAGTCATGGGAAAATCATCCTTAGATGGCATTAATGGAGGGACTGACCCTAAATTGAGGGGAGGCATCACTACCTTCTCAACATAAGGGAGCCCATAAGATATTTGTTTTAGATTTGGGAGGCAGAGGGTATTGTCAAATAAAATCAAATAATGATTTTCTTTTCTCTGTATAAAGGTAGCAGAATGTTAATATAGATAGAAGTAATCCTGGGGGAACTTTATATAAAGTAACAAATAGTTCTGAGATTCTTGAGGTTTTCGGTGAATATATTAAGCTAGGAACACCAAGCTGGATAGGCAAGTAGCAGAAGTGGGGAAGGTGCTGCTGGAATAGGGGACAACTGGAGCATTCAGGTAAAGTCCTTGACCAGGATTTGGAATCTTTTAAATGAGAGATCAGTAATGACAACTTTTTAAGCAGATGGACTAAACATTTATAGATAATTAGTAGGACTAATTAGTAGGACAATTCCGGCTAGAAGAGGTCCTAGGTTATCTGGACATTCCCCAGCTAAGTGATGTGAAGTTTGCAGGTGGTGGCAGTTAGTAAGGCTAATAAGTAATCGAAATATGGAGTCTTTTTAGCCAACAGGAGCAATGGAATGTTAGAGCAGTGATTGTTGAGCTCAGGAATTATGTAGCTCTGAAGAGCAGAGAATGTGTTTGTGAACCTGATGATGGATCTGGTCTTCCCCTGTATCTGCATCTTATGCTCCCTGCTGTAAGTGGCTGGCATGTGCAACTGGGCCAAGGGTTATTGGGGTAGGGTGCAAGTACACTTCCCTAACTGTTGGGATCTAGTGGTTGTGCTGTAAGGACAGTTCCCATTAGAACCACAAATAAGAATTATGTGTTCCACTACAAACGGCCTATGACACACCATGAAGATGCTACTGAGTTCATAATAAGAATTCAAGTGGGGTGAGTGTACAAAGCAAAAATAAGATTTTAAGAAGCCCTTAGCATTCTGGATGTCAGATCAAAGAGTGCAGATTTAGGGTAAAAAAACAAAAATAGGGACTTCTTCCCTGGTGGTCCAGTGGGTAAGACTCCGTGCTCCCAATGCAGGGGGCCCAGGTTCAATCCCTGGTCAAGAAACTAGATCCTGCATGCATGCTGCAACTAAGAGGTCCGCATATTGCAACTAAGATCCCGCGTACCACAGCTGGGACCTGGCACAGCCAAAATTAATTAATTAATTAATTAAAAAATAAATATTAAAAACCAAAAACTTAAGATAAAAAAAAATCTTAGAACTACAGTTCAGCTCTGCAATATGTGTTCCCTTCAAACAAAAGGGAACTTATAGGCATACCTCATTTTATTGTGCTTTGCAGATACCGAGTTTTTTTTTTTTTTACAGATTGAAGGTTTGTCGCAACTCTGCATCAAGCAAGTCTATTGGTGCTGTTTTTTTTCCAACAGCATTTGCTCACTTTATGGCTGTGTCACATTTTGGTAACTCTTGCAAAAATTCAAACATTTTCATCATTATTATATTTGTTATGATCTTTATCAGTGGTCTCTGATGTTACTATTGCAAAAAATTATGACTCACTGAAGGCTTAGGGGATGGTTAGCATTTTTTCTTTAGGAATAAAGTATCTTTTAAATAAAGTATGTTCATTGTTTTTTCAGACATCATGCTATTGCACATTTAATAGACTACAGTATAAACATAACTTTTATAAGCACTGGGAGACCAAAAAATTCATGTGACTTCCTTTACTGCAATATTTGCTTTACTGCAGTGGTCTGGAACTGAACCCACAACATCTGAGGTACTCCTATAGTGAGGCTCTTCGTAAGAGATGGTGGCTGAGCAAATGGAACATGGAGACTGCAGCAAAGGTTCTCTGGGCTGATAAAAGTGTAGGTGGAAATTGTGCAATGAGGAAGTCACCATCAATGGTCTTAATAAAATTTCCATGCAGAGACAATCCTAAAATTTAACTCCAAGTTTAATGGTAAATATCGATATGAAGATTTTTAAAACTGGTTTTAATATTTAAGAATCTCACAATTTCAGAGCCAAAGAAAGATTAATCAGCACTTTGTATTTTCCGAATGTACTTTAGATTATCAGGCTTTAATAATGTCATGTTGCATAATTTAAGTGCTACTGATTTCTCTCACTATACCTGGGAACAATTATCACGTCCTAGATACTGCAGTTCCAAAAGTATTGTCGTTTGTAACAGCTGTACTCTCTTGAGGGTGGTCTTTGGGCCTACAAAAAAAAACCTGGTGGGGCTTCCCTGGTGGCGCAGTGGTTGAGAATCTGCCTGCCAATGCAGGGGACACGGGTTCGAGCCCTGGTCTGGGAAGATCCCACATGTCACGGAGCAACTGGGCCTATGAGCCACAACTACTGAGCTTGCGCGTCTGGAGCCTGTGCTCTGCAACAAGAGAGGCCGCGATAGTGAGAGGCCCGCGCACTGCGATGAAGAGTGGCCCCCAGTCCCCGCAACTAGAGAAAGCCCTCACACAGAAACGAAGACCCAACACAGCCAAAAGAAATAAATAAAAAAAACAAAAAACAAAAAATCTGCCATCCAAGGTACTTATTAGGACCACAGAGGCCAGCAGTCTTTCCCAGAAGGCCTTGTACATTGTGTGACTTTTTCTGACACCAAATATGTCATTCCAACACCAATTCTCCAATTCTCCAACACCAACTGGGTATCCTACAATTCAATTCAATTCTGACACTAACTACTTGGAGTTAGTGCAGACCCCACTGGTTAAGGACTCAGTCCCATGAGACTGCCAGCCACAAAATGGGTCCCAAAGCTACCCCCACTTCTGCCAAGTCGACTACAAATCTGGTTTGATAATTTTCTAGAATGACTTATAGAACTCAGGAAAATGCCATACTTACAATTACAGTTTATTATGAAGGACACAAGTCAACAGCCAGATAAAGAAGTGAGGTCCAGAAGAACCCCAAGCACAGGAACCCGTAACCCAGTGGAGTCAGTGTATACCCCCTTTCCTGGTTGGATGTATTTACCAACATGGAAACTCCCCAAATCCTACTGTTCAGGGATTTTTTACTAAGGTTTCATTACTTAAGCAGGGTTGACTAAATCACTGGCCATTGTGATTGAACTCAATCTCCAGCTCCTTCCTCTCCCCAGATGTCAGGGGTGGGGCTTAAAAGTTCTAACCCTCTAATATCTGGTGACCAGCCCCCATGCTGAAGACCTTTACAGGCCTCCGCCTTGAGTCATTTCATTATCACACAAAAAAACACTCTTATTACTCAGGAAATTCCAAGGGTTTTAGAAGATCTCTGCCAGGAACCGGGGACAAACATCAAATATTTACTTTTTTATTTTACCACAGACAGGAATACAGCTTAGAAAAAAACTGCAGTAAGACAGACTTTCTTACACCATACTGTTCCCTGAGACCCTCATGAAACCTGTCCACCTGTTCACACTAGCAAAGCCAAATTCTATGTTTTCTTTTTTTTTTTTCAAATTCTGTTTTCAACTACCCCACATGGTGAATAAAACTGTTAAGGTTAAAGGTGACTTAAACAGTAAGATTTTTATTATTATACAAATCAGAGCAATATGCAGCAGATCGTTCCCAGGTTGGCGACTTGGAGGACAGAAAATGCTTCAAAAGTATCACCTAAGACCAACAACGCTATGAAGAAGCAAAACTTTACAAGCCACCAGCAGTTCCCAGACTGGGCCCTTTGGGCCCAAACTGGGTCAGGTCCGTGCCATAACTAGTTAGAGAGAAGGGAATGGGAACTCCCTAGAGGCTTGGACTATGATTTCCTCTAGAGAATGGGAGAGAGAGCACAAACATCTGTCTTCTCTGAGCATGCTGTGGTGACTGATGCACACTATGAGGACCTGCCAGATGGTAGAGGCGAGTTGACTTCTGCCACAGAACCTGGCAGTGACTTAATTATGGCAAGGTTCCTGAGCAGGTAAAATATGAAATGCCGCTCCTGAAAATTTCTCACATACCTGGAACTCATGGCAGATGGCTCCTCATAGAGGCTATCTAGTGCTATCACACTGAGCAAAGACATAGCACATTCCCTGAAGGTCTAAGGCCATTATCTTATGTAGATTTCCTCATGCAAAAGGTATTTTTTCCACATTAGCTGAATTCCTAAAACTTAGATCTGAGTTGTGAGATTTTGGTGTTGAATCAGAGCAGACTGTTAACTGAAGGCTTTCTCATGTTGGCTGTACTCTTGTGGCCTTTTTCTAGTGTGAAGTTTATGGTGCTGAATGAGGCTGTAGTTTTGGCTAAAAGATTTTCCACATTCACTGCATTCATAAGGTCTTTCTCCAGTGTGAATTCTCCGATGTAGAATGAGGCTGAAGCTTTGGCTAAAGGATTTCCCACATTCCCTGCACTCATAAGGCCTTGCTCCTGTATGAACTCTTCGGTGTTGAACGAGGCTGGAGCTTTGGCTAAAGGATTTCCCACATTCACTGCACTCATATGGCCTTTCTCCAGTGTGAATTCTGCGGTGCTGAATGAGGCTGGAGCTTTGGCTAAAAGATTTCTCACATTCACCACATTCATAAGGCCTTGCTCCTGTGTGAATTCTCTGATGCTGAACAAGGCTGGAGCTTTGTCTAAAGAATCTGCCACATTCAGTACACTCATAAGGCCTTGCTCCAGTGTGAATTCTCTGGTGCCGAACAAGTTTGGATTTGCACCCAAAAGCTTTCCCACATTCGGCACACTCATAAGGCCTTTCTCCAGTGTGAATACGCTGGTGCTGAACAAGTTTATATTTGAACCTGAAGGCCTTCCCACATTCACTGCATTCAAAAGGCCTTTCTCCAGTATGAAGTGTGTTGTGCCGAAGAAATGTGTGCTTGTAAGTGAAGGTTTTCCCACATTCACTGCACTCATACAGTCCTCCAGAGTGAATTCTTTGGTGCTGAACAAGTGTACGTTTGCGGCGGAAGGCTTTCCCACATTCACCACACTTGTAAGGACTTTTTCCACAGTGAAAGGCCTCCTCACAGCCAGTACTGCTGTGTATACTCAGTACCGCTTTGGGAGTGGCCTGGTACTGGAAAAGGCCCACGGTGCCCTTTCCACCCTCCCCACAGGTGAAAGGCTTCCCTGACAAATAGATTCCATAGCTCTTCAAAAAGGAGGTCCTGTTCATACCCTTGCTGCAGGGTTTTTCCCCACTGTGCTCCTTCTGGTGTTGGTGAAGATTCACCCTGAAACAGAATTGTTCCCCACATGTACACGATTTCTGCCCAGTATACGTTCCTTGATGCTCAGCCAGGTACAAAACGTCCTTCATGACAGGAACACACATCTCACAGAGATGAGTTTTCTGGGTTGACGGATCTGGCTTTAGAGTCCTGATTTGTGGCATTCTTTCCTGAGAAACACTCTGTCCTGAAGGAGCCTTGTCATTCTCTATGCCACACAAACAACCTGAAAACAGAAAAATGCTAGTGAAGTACGTGGGGACTTCACTTTGGGGACTGGTGGCAGCCACATCACAAATATGTGTCTGACACACCAAAGAATGAATACATGAGGTGGTTTTCAGGATGACGGAGTTGGAATCAGGACGAGGAAGGGGCTGTTTTGCAGTACTGGGACTCTAAAAGGTTACAGAAATAGGGAAGCCTCACAAGATGAAAAAATGTTAAGAATGTGATGCAGCACAGTGAGGAGAGGCAGGCAGTTTTCAACTCACTTCTCACACCTTGAGCAGTGCCTTAGCTGCTGCTAACATGTGAGTGTTGTACAGAAATTTTTGTCCAGGGATAGAAAAATCCATTTGCAAATGACTAACTGGTGTTCAAGGACTATCAAGGATATGTGCACACCAACATATGAGCCAACACTGGAGAACACTGCAGAGGCAGCAGTAGAGAAGAATAGGTAACAGGTGGAGGCAGGAAAGTTGGGTATAGCCACGGGCCAGAAGTCAGAGTTAAAGTGACAAGCTGGCCAAGTATAAAGAATGGGGAAGAAGAGATGGAAATGAGGTGTGGCACCCAGCAGTGGCACCAAAACACTAGTTTGAACAGGTTCCTGGTATGATGTGAACACAGCCCTGATGTCATGTCCTTGCCAGGCCCCCTCTAGCCCATTGTGCCACAGTGGGCCATTCTATGAAGCACCCAGGACTCTCCCCTGCAACCCACATTAACTACATGGGACTTAGAAAATTCAAGTCCTAAGGGACAGACAGGACAGGCAAGTGGCCAATTCCAGCCCAAAGAAACATCACATAACAGAGCACAGAAAAGAAAACTAAATGTTACAAAAAGAACCTCAGATGAGGATATCACAAAAACAGCTCATGGTGCAACTAAGTAGTGCCCATGTCCAGTGACATGCAATTCTTGGCACAGGCAGGCATGAAAGAACTGTCAGAAGAAGGGAGCAAAACCTAGGAACCATGGATCTGGAAAGTCACCCAGGCAGGGAGGAGGCAAGCAAGATGGGACCCATTTGGCTTCCTACTAGGCTTCGGAGCAGCAGGTATTAGGTCTCCAAGGAGAGAAAGGGGCAGTGCAAACAACCCAGCCCTAGCAACAGCAGCACCTTCCAAAGAAACTAGGAAAGGAAGTAGTCCCCATGGTTTGGATGCAGGAAGGACAGAGCATCCCCTAAGGAAAAGCAGAAAGGCAAAGTCTAGCCCAGGTCATAGGGGTGGGTGTGCAGGCCTTACCCAGTGAGGATATAAGTGTAAAGATCTCCAGCATCACATCATGGTACAGGTGTCTCTGAGCCTCATCAAGGAGACTCCATTCCTCCCAGGAGAAGTACACAGCCACGTCCTCCAAAGTCACACTGCCCTTTCATGATGGGGACAGATGAAACCACTGGTCCTCTCTCCTGAGGACCCACAATCCATCCTGCACACATCCAGCCCATGCCCAAGTTTCTTCCAGGCTCCCCACTTCAGATGAGATACCAGAACCTGATGCCACTGGCACTGCTCTCTCCTCACGGTTCCAATAATCACTGTGCCCAGCCCTCAGCAACTACAGACAGGTAGGCAGAGAGAGGCCATCAGAGAGATGCTCAGGGACAGAACTGCATGGCTCCATCTCTTCCTGCCAGGCAATTTCCGGGGGGGTCTTCCGTATCATGCCTCACAATAAAATGTGGAGTCACCCATCACCCTTAAGTCCCCTGTACCAGGGCCCAGGGGCCATCAATTCATGCTCCCTCTCTCCACATGTACCTCTCTCACATCTCCAGACCCCATGGTTGCATCCTCACAGCCACTGCCAACTCCCTGTCCCACACTATAGTCATCTTCCTAGACTCACCCCAGAGAATCTGGCAAATTCAAACAGAATCCAGTTCTACCCAAGACCTCTGATGGATCCCAACACCATCTGAAGGCCTTTCTGCCTGTTTCTAATTCTAGCCTCAACATCAGTCATACAGAACCATATGTGAATTTCAGATACCCATAACCCTCTCCTACTTCTAGGCTGTACTCATTCCCTCAGCAGCCACAATCCTCCTCTCTCCACCTAACCCTCATTAAAATCCCAGCCACAATGGTACCCACACTAGGCATAGTGATTCTCACAGATGACCACATTTGCCCATTATGTTATCTACATTATCTACTGAAACATCTCACCAAAGCCCACCACAAAATTCTAGCAAATGCATCTTATCTCTATTAGTTCTCTGCCTCTGCATCTGTCTGTCTACTCTTCCTTTGGAAGTCTTGGATACCTGCCAACACCTCCGGTCCCACACATACTCCCTTCACGGCTATTTCTCTCCCACATCTGTGTTTATGATGTCCATAACCCCCAACCAGGTGCCCAAGCAATAGATCAATTCTCGGAACTCAAACACTTCTTTCTGACCTGTTAATAACATTATCACCATGGTCTGAATTCCACTTTCTAAATACAATCCATAGTTCAACACTGGTGCAGACACTAGCCACCACTTTCAGATGTCTCCATCCTGAACCATGCCCCAGATTTCCAAACCTCTGTGTCCAGCTGCCCGCCTGATGCCACTACTCATTTGTTCTCTGAAGAATCTCATAATTTTAACACAGCCAAAAACAAAATTCCTGATATCCCCAATGAAAATCACTCTTACTACTGATTATCTCATCTCAGTTAATGAAGCTTCCATTCTTTCAGCTGCTAAGACCAAAACTTTAGTGCCATCACTGACTTTTACCGTTCTCTCTCCCACCCTCAAAATCAGAAAATCTGGGCAGCCCTTCTTAAATAATGGATACAGAATCCAACCACTTCTTCCAACTCCACAGCCACTACTCTGGTCCATGAACACGCACCAGGACTTCTGCAGTACCCTCCTCCCTGGTCATCCTTCCTCCTCCCAAAGTCTGTTTTCCACTCTGTAACCAGATGGAGCCTGTTTAGACCTAAGTAAGATCATCTCCCTCCTCTGTTCCAAATCTCCCACTACCTCCACAATAGATGCTCAACTTCTCAGACAGCCACATTACAAGACTGACTCCTGTCCCCTTGCTCTCTGTTGCTAAAAGAAAGGAGACCTGCTGTGCCCTGCTCCCAGTTTGTGGACACACTACCAAACATTTGAACATGCTGGTACCTGTTTCTGGGATAACCTTCTACACCATTTTCCACAGATGACCAGAAAGCAACTCTTCCATGAAACCCTTGGTCTGGACTAGAATGCGTCTAGAGGATTTCTCCCAGGTCCCCAAACCCAAGGGCTGGGAGAATGGCAGGTGAAGAGTCCCACGACACCACAATCTCAAGTTCGTACGAGTGAGATCCAAACCAGTGAGGGCCTGGGACACCCTCCACTTCCCTGTGTAGGTTCCATAAGTACTTCCTCAGCCATGGGGACCTGTGGGCAGAAGCAAGCCATAAAGGTGTATTCCAAGGGGCACAAAACTCCCTGTACCCCTCGCCAGCCCTGGAGGCCAGATGACCTTGGGCTAAAAGACTAAACTCTCTGCTTCAGACCTCAGTGCTGCCTCTTCCCAGTTCTATGTTGGACAAGGACTCAACCTCCCTGTGCCTCACTATCCTCATCACCCCCATTCCAATCTGTTCTCCCTCAGAGTAGCTCTTGGAAAGGTTTTAAAACCCTAAATCAGACTATATCCCTCTTCTCTTCACAACCCACCATGGCTGCCATGGTCCTCAGAACGGAGGTACAAAACCCTCAGCTTGACAGTGCAGGTGTGAGTCCACCTCACACCCTCCGCTCCATGCAAATACAAGACAGTTCCAGGTTTCCCGAATCCTCCCACCTCAGTCTCACCTCCAAGCCTTTGCACCTGCCGGTCCCTCCACCTGTGACCCTCTCCCACGCGCCGTCACACTGTCAGAAACAGAGCCCATCCACGACCGCCTCACCGTCCTGGACACCGCGGCCTGAGCTGCGGGCACGTGGGCAGGGGATTTAGTGTCTGGTGGGGTGAGGGCGGTGAGGGCCTGGAGGACAACTGTTTACCTGAGGCGGGTCCCTTAGCGCCGCCATCGCCATCGGACTCTGTGGGCGGAGCTGGGCCGGTAGGGGCGGGAGAACAGAGGGGACCCAGCCACGGCCGGCCTTATCCAGGGTCTGACGCGGGACACCCCGGGCGGTGTCACCGAACCTCAGACCCGCCTCTGTGCAACGGGGACACCTCCACTCGGACCTCCTTAGTTCAGTCATCTCAGCCCCCACGGAGCCCTCCGGAACTAGAACAAATCCAGAGCAATTAAAATGGCCTCCACGAGGAGGAGGCCGGAAGTCCCTCTCCGATGAGAAGCGCATGCGCAGGAATGTCTTTACCCTGGGTTTTCATTGGCTTAGACACGCTGCCTCTCGGCGCACAGTCCTCTAGGAAATGTAGTTCTCAGAGGTCTAGCTAGGGCTCTAGCTGGTGGTCCCACCCCCACAAACCCAGAGGCACTGTGAGGGATCTAACTTGGCTGGAGGGGAGGTTTTCGTTACTTCTTAGAGTGGCTGTAGGGAGACTTATGGGGAGTGTTGTCTGCAAGTAATCACTAAAAGTTTTCAGAAATACTATTTCAGACCCCATGAAGCATGTTCCCAGACAGTAAAAGTAATATTGTAGGTGCTCCCAAAGTCTACAGATACATACTGGGCATATACCCTGAGAAAACCATAATTCAAAAAGAATCATGTACCACAATGTTCACTGCAGCTCTATTTACAATAGCCAGGACATGGAAGCAACCTAAGTGTCCATCGACAGATGAATGGATAAAGAAGATGTGGCACATATATACAATGGAATATTACTCAGCCATAAAAAGAAACGAAACCGAGTTATTTGTAGTGAGGTGGATGGACCTAGAGTCTGTCATACAGAGTGAAGTAAGTCAGAAAGAGAAAAATAAATACCATATGCTAACACATATATATGGAATCTAAAAAAAAAAAAAAAATGAAGAACCTAGGGGCAGGACAGGAATAAAGACTCAGATGTAGAGAATGAACTTGAGGACATGGGGAGGGGGAAGGGTAAGCTGGGACGAAGTGAGAGAGTGCATGGACTTATATATAATACCAAATGTAAAATAGAAAGCTAGTGGGAAGCAGCTGCATAGCACAGGGGGATCAGCTCCGTGCTTTGTGTGACCACCTAGAGGGGTGGGATAGGGAGGGTGGGAGGGAGACGTAAGAGGGAGAAGATAATGGGGATATATGTATATGTATAGCCGATTCATTTTGTTATAAAGCAGAAACTAACACACCATTGTCAAGCAATTATACTCCAATGAAGATGTTAAAAACAAAATAAAATAAAACAAAGTCTACAGATACAAATGGACAAACAATTCCATAAAGTCATTTGGACATAAAATATGTACATTGTTAGTGCCAACTAAAGAATGCTGCTAGCCATTTGGATCTATAAGGATTGAATCATTAGCCAATGCAGTCACTGATCCCCAGCACACCCTGAAAAAAGATCAGGGCAGAGAGAAGGAATGAGGCAGTCTGTGCTCTGGGAAAACTGGCAGAACAGGCTTTCAGAAAGTTACATTTTTTGAGGAGAAATTTTTTATGAACCTGGATTCTTACATCTTCCCATACTTAGAAAAACACTAAAACCATTAACTAAAATTCCTCGTGACTAGTGGCATGTGGGATCTTAGTTCCTGACCAGGGATGGAACCTGCACCTCCTGCACTGGAAGTGCAGAGTCTTAACCACTGGACTGCCAGGGAAGTCCCCTGACCTCCCTTCTTTTCTCTTCAGAACAGTTTCTCAGAGCTATCTGAGAGGCTGTCTCCTGGGCGATAGTTCTCAGTAAGATACTGAATAAACTTGACTCACAGCTTTTATTTATTGTTCTTTACATGCATGTAACCAATGCAGGGGATACAGGTTCGAGCCCTGCTCTGGGAAGATCCCACATGCTGCGGAGCAACTAAGCCCCTGCGCCAAAACTACTGAAGCCTACGCGCCTTAGAGCCCGTGCTCCACAACGAGAAACCACCACAATGAGAAGCCCACGCACTGCAACAAAGGGTAGCCCCTGCTCTCTGAAACTAGAGAAAGCCCGTGTGCAGCAACGAAGACCCAACGCAGCCTCAATAAATAAATGATGCCTTTAAAAATAATAATAAAAGAAAGGAAGAGATGCAATACATGTCCTGCGTCCAATTTGTGCCTTAGGAGAGGCAGTTCATGGGCATTGCCGGGGTGAAGATTTTAGTGTAAGGGGTGAAGTCAACTCCAACTTCGAGGTCTTGGGTTGGGACAACGTCATTTGAACTGTTATCATCTGAGGTGATGTCATCTCCAGCAACGAGCTCCTGGGCCAGGATGATGTTGTCTGGGATGTTGGATGGGAGTGTCCCTTCTAAGAGGGTACCCGCTTGAGTTGATGTGAACCTCAGCATTTGCCATGTTTAGTTGAAACAAAGGCTTCCTTGGAGCGTTGGAGCTTCTTGAAAATTGATAAAAGTACTCAGACCAGTAGCAGAAAAATCAAGTCACAAGAATGGTGTGCAGCTGCACTTGACAGGTTTTTGGTTTTTTCGTGGAGGAAGTTTAGGTTCAAATTATAACTCCGAAGTGAAAAAGGAATATCCTGGCAAGACCTCATATTGTGGCGTTAATACATGTGGAGACGTGTGATTTTGATTTAACTGTGAAGCAAGAGATTCCTAGAGGTTCTTGCTATTTTTACCGAGGGGACAATTTTTAAGTAATGACCCAACAGTTTATAATAAATGTGGAGATGTGGCCATTGTGAGCCAGGTCACCCCATGCTAAGATTCTTGCCTGAAGTTTGCCCAAGGGTGTTGTCCCTTGGGTCCTGTGTTCTGTCAGGGATGTCCTGGCTAAAGGATGGAAAGAAGCAACATTTCACTGAGCTCCACCATGTCTGATGGTTGGCAGTGCTGTTCATCTTCCACTGCAGTTCACTCAGTTAATCCCAAGGGGCTCTCCAGGTAGACTAGGGGCCTGAATGGAGGTGACCTTCCAGCACCATGGAATCTGGCAAGTGACTAAAGACAGAGGATGCCACCACTCCTACAGGTGGAATATGCCAGAGGTTCCAGGTTTGTTTCCAGGCTGTTTTAATCTACAGAGGCCTCGGTAGCTGTGTTGAGATTGGACTGTGTTGTTTCCATGACTCAAAGCATGATGGGCAGCTGAATACGGAGAGTCACAGGCTCAGGGTCTGTGACAGCCTCTATTTCCAGAAGACCCAGGAGGTAGCCAGTCATCGGTCGTTTTAATATCAGACAGCATGGGCAGAGAAGGCCAGCTTCTTGTATCAGAAGCCCTTGGTCAACTTATAGCCATCATGTGTCCAGACTCCAGCAGGTTTAAGGAGAAATTGCCAAATCCTCTATGGTAGAGTTT
Organism: Balaenoptera physalus; assembly: GCF_965194825.1. Taxonomy (NCBI): domain Eukaryota; kingdom Metazoa; phylum Chordata; class Mammalia; order Artiodactyla; family Balaenopteridae; genus Balaenoptera; species Balaenoptera physalus. The sequence goes on from NC_138900.1 coordinate 1,208,994, forward strand.
CTGAGGGCGCTATCAGGAGTGCCTGCTGATTTTAATTTGGAAGTAAAATTTGTAATGACGAATATGTTGGAGTAGCCAGGAAAAGGTGTATTGTACCCCTCTTAAGGTAGAAACAAACTGCAGTAGAGGCTATTGAAACAGGCACTGAAGAGAACATGTCAGCCAAATCTATAGAGCAAAAAATATTCACTCGTTGTTGATTGAATAGAATCAGTAACTTTTACTGGGTATTGGATATGGAACCTTGATGGACAGGACCATAGCATTAAGGTTGCAGTAATCTATCAAGTGGTGCTCATTATTTTTTTCAGTTTAAGAACAAGCAAAATTGGACTGTAAATGGAGAAGCAGTGGGGTATAATCACCATTTTATTACACATAAGTTTTAATCCTTGAAGGTCCTGTTTTGACTTACATGGGGTCACATTTATCAAGCCAATTTGTAAATGTCAAAGTCTTAATTTTAATCCATTTCTATTGTGTCAGAGCATCTATGCCCAATATGGAATATCTGAAAGCAATGGGTACTGTGACTATGGGAGACTGAGGCAAGGCTATGTCAGGAGGGGAAAATTTCCCGCTCTACCCCTCTTGAGTTCTTGTGGCTGGACTAATAATAAAATTGACACAAGGGACTTCCCTGGCCGTCTAATGGTTAAAACTCCACGCTTCCACTGCAGGGGGCGTGGGTTAGATCCCTGGTCCAGGAACTAAGATCCCGAATGCCGCGCAGTGTGGCCAAAAAAAAAAAAAAAAAACTGACACAAGACAGATTAACAGAACAAAAAGAAACACTTTAATTCATGTGCACTGAGGTCTCATAGGAACATGTCTCTTCCGTCAGTGTTTTTGTTCTAATCCCAAGTGTGAAATGTGAAACAAAATGGAGTCACTTATGTCAAGGGTTTTAAAATGGTGCTGTGGGACTTCTCTAGTGGCTCAGTGGTTAAGAATCCGCCTGCCAATGCAGGGGACACGGGTTTGACCCCTGGTCCGGGAAGATCCCACATGCCACGGGGCAACTAAGCCCGTGCACCACAGCTACTGAGCCTGCAAGCCACAACTACTGAAGCCCACACACCTACAGCCTGTGCTCCGCAACAAGACAAGTCACCTCAATGAGAAGCCCGTACACCGCAACGAAGAGTAGCCCCCCCTTGCCGCAACTAGAGAAAGACCACATGCAGCAATGAAGACCCAACACAGCCAAAAATAAACAAACGTTTTAAATATAAATAAATAAAACATTTTTTAAAAAGTGTTAAAAAAAATAAAATGGTGCTGGGAGTCCATTAAGGAGGTGAACCTGACACACGTCCTCAACGGGTAGAACCATGAACTTCTGATCTGGGCCAAACCACAAATCTTCCAAGAGCTCTGCAAGAACCTGTCATAGTAACGGACTTTGACCTCCCTTCAGTGATGGACTTAGCAGTCAATCAGGTTCAGCCAAGACTATTTTCTGCCTCCAATTCCAATTAAAATTCTTTGTAATGCAAACCTCCTTTCCTTGTTTTTATAAGCCCCTCAGATCTGTTGCACAACAATGTGAATGTATCTAACCCTGCTGAACAGTACATTTAAAAATGGTTAAGATGATAAATTTAATACTATGTATTTTTTACTACAATACAAAGAAAATAATCTTTAAAAAAATACAGATAAGTCTTTAAAAGTAGAGAAACTAGGACTTCCCTGGTGGCGCAGTGGTTAAGAATCCGCCTGCCAATGCAGGGGACACGGGTTCAAGCCCTGATCCAGGAGGATCCCACATGCTGCGGAGCAACTAAGCACATGCGCCACAACTACTGAGCCTGTGAGCCACAACTACTGAGCCCGGGTGCCTAGACCCCGTGCTCCGCAACAAGAGAAGCCACTGCAATGAGAAGTCTGCGCACCACAATGAAGAGTAGCCCCCACTCGCTGCAACTAGAGAAAGCCCGCGCACAGCAATGAAGACCCAACGCAGCCAAATATAAAAATTAATTAAAAAAACAAAAGTACTTGTAACATCCAGCAAAACCCATCAAAAACATAAATTAATTAATTAATTAATTAATTAACTAATTTAAAAGAGTGGAGAAACTATCCCAGCTGCAGGGAGAAAGTTGCAGACATCAGTCAGAGATATGGCAGTATGATAAGGGCGTTTGATGCCCTATTGCTGGTTTTGAGATAACAGCTTTGTGCTAGAACCGTAGGAGCTAAGGACAGTACACGTCTGACAGCCAGCAACCTTAGTCCTGACTCAGCAAGATGGAAAGGTCAGAGTTGTCAGTCACACAAAAACCTCTTTGAAGAAACTGGGACTTCGCAGATGCCCTCAACACAACCAGAGAGCATCTAGGGAGCTGAGAGTCCTCAGTCCTACAACCACATAGAATTGAACTCTGCCAACAACCCAAACAAGCAAGAATCTGGTTCCCCAGAGCCTCCAGAAAGGAACACAACCTGCCAGCATGCAGGAGTACCTGGCGCCCCAGGGACTGGGGGAGAGCTCTGCCTCTGGGTGACTGCATTAGTGTCCAGATGACTCCTTTCCACACCTGCATGGATGTTACCCCTGCAGTTACTGTCCTGGCATCAAACATCAATTTGATTCTTCTGACTCCGATTAAACATTATCCCTAAGTTATTGATGTGATGGTTTCTACTAACCTGGACTGGGTGATTATCCTCCTCACTCAGATGAAAGATGGGATCCTGGGAAACTCCTCACTTCTTTGTTTTTATACTTTCACTTCGATCACTGGAAGAAGTCTCACACCCACAGACCAAATCCTCAACCAACTTGTCCTAGCCAACTGCTTAGTTCTTTTCTCCAAAGGGATCCCTCAGGAAATGACAGTGTTTGGACTGAAATATTTCCTGGTCATTGCTGGATATAAACTTGTGTTCTATTTTCATAGAGTAGCCAGAGGGTTTTCCCTCAGCACTACCTGCCTCCTTGGTGGCTTCGAAGCCTTAAAGCTTTACCCCAGTAGCTCTAAGTGGATGGAGCTCAAAATTAGAATCTCAAAGTACATTGGCTTTTGCTGTTCCTTTTGCTGGATCCTGACTCTCCTAGTAAATACACATATTGCTATAAAGGTGCATGGGGCTTCCCTGGTGGCACAGTGGTTGAGAGTCTGCCTGCCAATGCAGGGGACACGGGTTCGAGCCCTGGTCTGGGAAGATCCCACGTGCCGCGGAGCAGCTGGGCCCGTGAGCCACAATTACTGAACCTGCGCGTCTGGAGCCTGTGCTCCGCAGCAAGAGAGGCCGCGATAGTGAGAGGCCTGCACACCACGATGAAGAGTGGCCCCAGCCTGCCACAACTAGAGAAAGCCCTCGCGCAGAAACGAAGACCCAACACAGCCATAAATAAATAAATAAATAAATAACAAATACTTTAAAAAAAAAAGTAAAATTCTATTAATTAAAAAAAAAAAAAAGGTGCATGGCCCAAGCAACGCCAAAAATATAAGTTTGGAAAAAGTACATAAATACTGTTCTGGGCCCACTCCTGACAGACGTACAAGCTCTTAGCTTTTGACATGCCTTCCTCATTAAGCTTAATCATTTCTAGCTTCTGATTTAAAGTGAAAGACGTGAAGTGACTCCAACCTTTCACTGGAACACTGGAGGTTATTGTAGGGTTATTAATTGGCTTAATTTCAATATTGTTGTGTCTCAGGGAATAGGGAGGCCAAAGAGAGAGAGAAAGACAGGGGAATGGCCAATCAGTGGAGCAGTCAGAACACACATTCATCAATTAAGTTCACCATCTTACAGGCGTACAGCTCATGGTGCTCCAAAACAATTACAATAGTAACATCACAAAAACAAAAAACAGAGTAACAAAAAAACCAACTGGGAATTTTCTGGCAGTCCAGTGGTTAGTACTCTGTGCTTTCACTGCTGAGGGCCTGGGTTCAATGCGTGGCCAGAGAACTAGGATCTCACAAGCTGCATGGCACAGACAAAAAAAAAAAAAAAGTAACATCAAAGATAACTAATCACAGATCTCATAAGAAGTATAATAATAATGAAAAAGTTTGAAAACTTGTGAGAATTACCAAAATGTGACACAGAGATACAAAATGAGGAAATGCTGTTTGAAAAATGGTGCCAATAGATTTGCTCAGTGCAGGGTTGCCACAAACCTTCAATTTATTAAAAAAAAATACAGTATCTGTGAAGCACAATAAAACAAGGTACGTCTGTAGTCTGCCTTAAAGAACAAATATATTTTTGAGAAAATTGATAAAATTCAGCACTGATAAAATATTTATCACACTTTAAAATATTTTTATTTTGTGTGAGAAATTTATTGTCATTATGGAAATACTCTTACATTTTAGAGAAGCATTCTCAAGAAACTATGTATTAAACAACACCATCTCTGGGTTTTAAGTAAAAGAACCCACTAATGTGCATGAGAGATGAAACACGAATGACTATAAACAATGACAGAAGGTTGGGGATCCATAAGACAGTCTTTTCTACTTTTGTGTATATTTGAAAATAGCAATTACAAACAGTAGACTATATCCTGTATCAGAAATCTTATAAGTTGAAAAGCACAAATTTAAAAAGGGCTTAAGGAAATTTTATGCATCAAAACAACAAAATTGACATTTTTAATATATACATGTCAATTATATATCAATTAAACTCTTTTAAGTTACAAATATTGAAACATCATCACTCTCTAATCATTTCTCTGTTTAGAATGGTGTGATACTGCCAACTCTTCCCCACTCTATTCAGTGACATCAGGTTGGTAGTTTGAAATTGTTCATGGTATTTATACCAAAGAAACTGGCAAACACTACAAACCAAGGCTTGATTTATAGTATTACTGAATGCAATATATGGAATGTCTACACTTAGAAAAGTGATGGAGAATATGTTAATAATGCTGATGAAACTTAAATGTTTGGTATAGGTGTCCATACACTGTGCATTCCATCAAAAAAAAAAAAAAAAAGTAAAAAATAACAAAATATTCTTCCAGTATTCAAAAACAATTATCCCATGCAGCAAGGAAGTCATTCACATCATTGAAGAATAAGTAAAATACCAACGTGTCTTTGTTGTTTGTCTTATTGTAACTAAAAAGAAAATAGCCAAATTCACAAAATAGAAAATAGGACAAAGAAAAGAATAGACATCTTACTAAAGAAGATATATACAGCAAACACATGAAATAATGCTCAACGTTGTAAATCTTTAGGGAAAAGCAATTAAAACCAGTGGATTACCTCTACACACTTATTTTAAAAGGGTAAAATTAAAGAGTAAACTTACCAGGTATTGACAATGGTGTGAAGGAATTAGAAGTCTCACACACTGCTGGTGGGAATGCAAAAAAACACAAACATTTTAGATTACAGTTTGGCAATTTCATAAAAAGTCATACTATTCACCTACCCCACGACTGAGGTACTGCACTCTGAGTTATTAATACAAGAAAAATGAAACATATCCATATAAGTAATTGTAAATTAATGTTCATATCAGCTCTTATTTACAAAAGCTAAACACTGGAAATAACTGAAATATCCATAAACAGATGAATGGATGAACATAGTCAATTATACATGGAAGAGAAAGCTTCCATGTCTAAGAATTCTTAGAAATAAGAATGTTCATGTAAGTACAATGAATGATTCTCAAAGTAATTATGTAGCATCAATGAAGCCAGAAAAAAAAAAGTAAACACTTTATGATCAATCATAACATTCTAGAAAATGCAATCTATTGTAAAGGAATGTAAATAAATGGTTGTCTGTATGGCCAGGGAGAGCAAGGGGACTAGAAAAGGGCATGAGGAAAATATGCTGGTGACAGATATGCTCATTATTATGATAATAATAATGGTTTCACAAGTGTATACATATGAAAACTTATCAAATTGTACACTTTAAATACGTACATTTCTATGCCCATTATACCATCATGCAGGTTTAAAAAGTGGTTCACAATAAAAATCTAAATATCCCACTCTTCAGAAAATCACTCCACTATCTCATTCCTCATGCCTTGAGATGCAGCCTCTCCTCAGGGACAGGAAATACTGGCAAACAGTGAAGGCCATTTCCGGCTGAGTCAAGAGGACTGCTGGCTGGGTCACAAAAACCACATGCCTGGACCACAGTATCTCACCATCCTTCTTCTGTTGCCTGTATAGCAATGGCCTTGAGGTCAACAGCTCAGAAAGGCTAGAGGGATCCCCCAAAACCTTATTTTGTCTGCCAATGACTTCACAACGTAAACATACCTGGAGGTCCTGAGATTTCTGGACACACTCATCCTGCAGTCCTTGACAGTAGAACATTTGTGGATGTACCTTTAGAAGCGGTACATTCCACGTAGCTTGCTGCAGTCTCCTCCACTCCCTAGTAACCAGTGTTTCTGTACCAATTGCGGTCTTCCCTGCCCCTGCAGCCTTACAATTATGGACACTAGCTTATGGAATTCCAGGTATCAGGGTATATGGTTGCTTTGGAGGAGAACTGGGGTTAAGATTTCCCTCAGTAGTGCTGGCCATTGTGTGTTACCCCCTGTGTGCAAGAAAAAAAAGAATCCATGTTGTCTCCAGAAGCACTAGAATGCACAGACCTCTGGCATCCAGGCAAAAAATTATAACAACAAAGTAGTCTTTCCTAGGAGGCCTTGGCAACAATGCAAACTAGGCTAAAACGAGAGCCCTATATTTGGCCATCATACCATGTCCTCTGAGGCACCCAAAGTTTGGATCTCCATGAAAGTCATTTACCCTCAAGTTGATGGTCCTATTGTGCTTTCAAACTATTCCACACAGTGAAGAGCATTTCCAAAATTAAGGTGCTTAAACAAAAAGGCCTTTATTATTACACAAACCAAAGCAACGTGTAACAGGCAATTTCTGGTTGGGTGACTTGGAAGCTGGAAACATTCATCACAACTACCCGAGACCAACTGTGTCCTTGAAAAAGCTAGTCCTTCTCTGCAAGCTGCCAGCAGAACTCAGACAGCGTTCTCAGGGCCAACACAGGTCAGGTCCATGCCCTAACTTGTCAGAGAAAAGGGAATGAAGACTCCATAAGGGCTCAGGATACTCACGATTTCCTCCAACAAACGGGACAGCACAGAGGCCAGTTGCTCTGAGCATACTACGCTTGTGACTGATGCCAACTGTGAGGGCCTGCCAGATGCTAGAGGTGAGATAGTTTCTGCCAGAGAAACTGGCAGTGACCTTGGGCAGGTTACACATGCTTCCCACACAACCGTGAAATTTACGGTGAATCAATCCCTAGTCTGTGGATATCCTGACGCGAGACTCAATTCACGCAGATAGTTCCTCACAGAGACTTTCGTCCAATACAATGATGCTAAGTAAGAAAAAAGCACATTCACTGCATGTGCAAGACCTTTTTCCAGTGTGAACTCTTTGGTGTTGACCAACGTCAGATTTGCAGGTAAAGGATTTCCTATACTCACTGCATGTGAGCTCTCCTGTGTCGAAGGAGACCAGAGCTCTGAGTAAAGGATCTCCCACATTCACTGCAATCAAAAGGTCTTGCTCCAGTGTGCACCGTCTGGTGTCGAATGAGGTGGGTTTTGCGGCTAAAGGATTTCCCACATTCACTGCACTCATAAGGCCTTTCTCCTGTGTGAACTCTTTGGTGCTGAATGAGGACAGATTTCTGGCTAAAGGCTTTCCCACATCCACTGCACTCATAAGGCTTTTCTCCAGTGTGAACTCTTCGGTGTTGAATGAGGACAGATTTCTCACTAAAAGATTTTCTGCATTCGCTGCACTCATAAGGCCTAACTCCAGTGTGAGCTCTCCAGTGTCGAACGAGGTGGGTTTTACAGTTAAAGGCTTTCCCACATTCACTGCACTCATAAGGCCTTGCTCTAGTGTGAGCTCTCTTGTGTCGAAGGAGGCCAGAACTTTGGCTAAACGATTTCCCACATTCATCGCATTTATAAGGCCTTTCATTAGTGTGAACTCTCTGGTGTTTAATGAGGATGGATTTCTGGATAAAAGATTTCCCACATTCACTGCACTCATAAGGCCTTTCTCCAGTGTGAACTCTTTGGTGTTGAATGAGGTCAGATTTCTGGCTAAAAGACCTCCCACATTCACTGCACTCATAAGGCTTTGCTCCTGTGTGAACCCTCCAGTGTCGAATGAGGTGAGTTTTACGGCTAAAGAATTTCCCACATTCACTACACTCATAAGGCCTTTCTCCAACGTGAATTTGCTGGTGCTGAACAAATCTGTATTTGCATTTGCTACACTCATCAAGACTTTCTCCAGTGCAGACTCTCTGGTGGTAAAGTATATGAGTGTTGCCAAAAACTTTCCTGCATTCAATCCACTTGTTATGACTTTTTCCATTGTTTAAGGCCTCCCCAGACTCAATGCTGCTGTGTGGCTTCTCACTGTTGGGAGTGGTCTGGTGCTGATGAAGGCCCAAGGTAGCTAGGAAGTCTTTTCCATCCTCCCCACAGGGGAAGGGCTTCCCTGACACATGGAGTCTGCAGCTCGTCACAATCGAGGCCCTGTCCACGTCCATTTTAAAGTTTTTCTCTCCATTGCCATGCTCCTGATACTGGTGAAGGCTTGCATTCAACCAGAAGCCGCTGGACCCCCCACCAAAGTATGGTTTCTGCCCAAGATATGCTGCCTGGAGCTCAGTCAGCTGCAAAATGTCTTTCAAGACTGAGACACACTTCTCACAGGGATGAGTCTTCTGGGTCGATGGAACTGACTGAGAAGTCCTGACTTGTGATTCTCCTCCAGAAACACTCTGCTCAGAAGGGATCTCCTCATCCTCTCCTCCACACTGACAATCTGAAAGCAGAGGAATGCTAATAAAGTGCTAATGAATCCATAGGAATGTTTTCAGGATGAGGCACTAATTTGAAGGGAGGGCTGCTCTGCAGTACTGGGCCCCTAAAGATCACAGAAGGTGGGTAACTTTCCAGGACAAAGGGCACAAATACAGGGTGTAACACAGGGAGGAGAGGCAGGATCACTTACTCCCTCCTCTGCCAACAGCCTTCAGCAAGATCTTGTCAGCTGGGAACATGTCCATACTATGCAGAAGGATGGCTGTGTCCAGGCCCAGGGAAATACAATTGGAAGTGAGTAGCTGGTTTTTAAGGACTATTTAAGAATGTGTGCACACCTCACAACACTTTACAGGCATATGTCGTTATCATGGCACTTTGTTGTATTGCCCTTTGCAGATACTGCATTCTGGTTTTTTTCTTTACAAATTGAAGGTTTGTGGCAACCTTGCGTCCAGCAAGTCTATCGGTGCCATTTCCCCAATAGCGTTTGCTCACTTTGTATCTCTGTGTCACATTCTGGTAATTCTCACAATCTTTCAAACTGTCCCGTTATTATTTGTTATGATGATCTGTGATCAGTGATCTTTGATGTTACTACTATGACTCACTGAAGGTTCAGACAATGGTTAGGATTTTTTAGCAAAAAAGTACTTTCAAATTAAAGTAGGTATATTGTTTTTTAGGCATAATTCTACTGCACTTAATACACTAAAGTATAATGTAAACATAACTTCTATATGCACTGGGAAACAAAAAAATTTGCGTGACTCACTGTATTGCAGTGGTCTGGAACTGAACCCACATCTCCGAGGTATCTGGATAAGTGTAAGTCACTGCGGGAGAAACTACAGATGGTGCAGTGGAGAGGGACATGATGCATACAGGTCTGGAAGGTGGGGACAGTCAGAAACCGGAAATGACAAATCAGAAAAGTGTCAAGTATGCAGAAGAAAGTGTAGAAATGATTTGCGTCCAGTGGCACTTGCACCAAAACACTGGTGGACACAGGGTAGCTTCCCAGTATGATTAAACACAGCCTCATTTTCATGCCCTCCCCTCGTCCCCCCTCCAGTTGCCACTCACCAGGACCAGGTCTCCTCTGAGACTAACTTGCCATGTTCACCCTGTAAAGCAATCAGGGCTCTCCCCACACACCCCCAGTTCTGTAACTACGTGAGACCGGAATGAAACAAGTCCTTAGGGAAAGACAGGACATGTGAGTGGTCAGCACTGGCTCAGAGCAACTCAGGAAATAGCAGACCACAGGAAAGGAAAGAATATTACAACAAAATCCCAAAACAGGGTCTTTCAAGAAAAGCATATATATAAGTAGTGACAATGACAATACCTGCAATCCTGATATAGTCAGTCACAAGAAAGTCTTAAAATTAAAAGTTCTCATCACAAGGAAAAAAAGATGTGTAGCTCTATATGGTGATAGATGTTAACTAGACTTACTGTTGTGAGCATTTTGCAATATATACAAATACCAAATCATTATGTAATACACCTGAAACTAATATGTCCTATGCCAATTATATCTCAAAAAAAAGAGGAAAGGGGAAGAATCTGGGGCACAAGGTACCATAGATCTGGACACAGTCATCTTGCCAAGGAGAGGAAAAGAAATGTGAGCTCTATTAGGCTGACTGCCAGACTGACTCCCAGACACTCCCCTGCATTCCTCGGGGTATCAGACATTGGGGCTGCTTGAGGAGTACAGTGCTCGGGGCAGTGTACACAGCTCAGCACTGGCACCCACAGCACATATGCCAGGCAAGTGGGGAAGTTAGCAGAGACCATGGTCTAGCCATGGAATGGACAGAGCTGCCTCTTGGACGGGGAAACACAGAGGACAGTTGAGGACACTGGGAGGAATATGAAGGCCTTACCCAGGGATGTTGTAAGTGTAAAGTTCTCCAGCATCACATCATGGTACAGGAACCTCTGTGCCTCATCAAGGAGCCCCCACTCCTCCTGGGAGAAGTAAATGGCCACGTCTTCAAAGGTCACACAGGCCTGCCATGATGGGGACAGTTTGTTCCATGATCAGCTTCTCTCACAGGACCCCAAGTTCATCCACCCACCCACTCCTACCCTGCTCACCACCCCCCACCACTTTCTCATCTCAGAGGAGATACCAGGCCCTGGTGTCACTGATGTGCACACTCTTCTCATGGTCCCTTTGATTACCCTGTCCACCCACAGCACCAGGCAGGTGGGCAGACAGATGATATCTATGCTCTGGGCCTGGCACACAGGGAAGGACTCCCTCTTACGAGGCAATTCTCCTAGGATGTCCCAGATCATGCCCCCCGGATATAACCAAGGGTGTGGGCTCACATTTCACCCTTATGTCCTCAGTGCCAGGGCCCTCAGGCCATCAGCTTATACTCCCTTTCCACATCACTCTTTGTACAACGTGACTCTTTCACAGTCACCACCTCTTTCCTGCCCTGCAACACAGGCATCTGCCTCTCCTTCCTACGTGTCACAGAACACGTGGCATATACAGAGTGCTCAGCAAATTCAAACAGAATCCAACTACCCAGACCTCCACTGGTCCCCACTGCCATTGGCAGTCCTGCCTGACTCTGCTCCTTGCTTCAACCTCAGCCACCCAGAACCACTTGTGGATCTCATACAGCCATGTCCCTCTTCCACATGAGCTACACTTGATGTGCTCTCCCGTCACAGACTTCCTCTCCTTTCCTAACCATCATTCAAAACAGAGTCCCAGACACATTCCACCCCAGGTCCAGTGACTCTCCCAGATGACCACTTGTGCCCCTTAAACTAATCCACCAACCTGACTAAAAACCCCCAGAAACAGAAGGTCACAGCAAAACCCTGGTGAGCCCATAGAGCAGTGAATAAGCAGTAGTCCTGGCCTCACTGTCAATCTTGCCTCAATTGCTCCTTTGCCGCCATTTCCGTCTCATGTGCACTCATCCCGCAGAAATCTAAATCACCTGGTAGCTCATCCTCTTTCCCACACTGTTCCCATGACCACTTATCTCCTTCACCTATGTTTGTGATGTCTATCATACTCCACCTTGGTGCCCAAGGACAAGGCCCAGCACTCAGACCCCACTCTCCCCTTCCTGGGCTATTATTAACACTATCATGACCAAGATTATCGCCACTAAATGTGACCCACAGTGTTATGGACTGAATGTATGCATCCTCCCAAAATTTGTTATGTTGAAGCCTTAACCCCAAATGTGATGGTAGTTGGAGGCATGGCCTTTGGGAAGTAATCAGGTTTAGATTAGGTTGTAAGAAGGAACCCTTATAAGAGGAAGACAGGCATCTCTTGCTCTTTCCACCTCCTTCTACCAAGAAAAGTCTACGTGAGGATACAGGGAGAAGGGAACCATCTGCAAGATGGGAAGAGAGTCCCTCACCAGGAATCCAACCTGCCAATACTTTGATTTTGGACTTCCCATCTTCTAGAACTGTGAGAAATAAAAAGTATTCTGTTCTAGCCATCTAAGCCAAGACACACAGCTCCACCCTGGTCCACATACTATCCACCACCTTCTTCAGGTGTCTGTCCTGAAACCCTCCCCAGAGACCTAGACCTGTGTGTCCAGCTGCCCACTTAATACCTCTACTGATTTGTTCTCTGAAACATCTCATACACTTAACATGGCCAAAGCAAAAACCCTAATACCGATTGAAAATTAATTCTGGGGCTTCCTTGGTGGCGTAGTGCTTAAGAATCCGCCTGTCAATGCAGGGGATACGGGTTCGATCCCTGGTCTGGGAAAATCCCACTTGCCACGGAGCAACTAAGCCTGTGCACCACAACTACTGAGCCTGCGCACCACAACTGCTGAAGCCCGCGCACTCTAGGGCCCACGCACCACAACTACTGAGCCCACGTGCTGCAACTACTGAAGCCCGTGTGCCTAGAGCCCATGCTCCGCAACAAGAGAAGCCATCACGATGAGAAGCGCGCTCACCGCAACGAACAGTAGCCCCCCGCTTACCACAACTAGAGAAAGCCCAGGCACAGCAACGAAGACCCAACGCAGTCAAAAAAAAAAAGAAAAGAAAAAGAAAAAGAAAATTAATCCTACTACCAAATTCCAGATCCCAACTGATGGAGCTTCCATCCCTCTGGCTGCTACACCCCAAAACCTTGCGGTCATCCCTGACTTCTACTCTCACCTTCAAAATCAGAAAATCTGAGCAGATCTAATGAAAAAATTGAATTCAGGATCTAACCATGTCTACCCCCTCCAAGGTCATCACACTGGTCCACATCATCAAGACTCACCTGGACTACTGCAGTAGCGTATTCCCTGGTTTTCCTACCACCTTCTTCACCGCCACCACCCCCCTCCCGCCCCATTCGGTTCTCCATTCTGCAGTCACAGGGAGCCTGATAAGAGCTGGGTCAGATCACATCCCTCCTCCGCTCCAAATCTCCCATTGTTCCCATCACCTGCAGAATAGACACTCAACTTCTCAGAAAGCCATTCCAGTCCTGACTCCTGCCCCCTGCTCTCTGTTCCCATGAGAAACAAAGGAGACTTGAGATTCCCTTGAACTAGCTCAGTCTCCCTTGCAAGCACCTGCACATTCTGGTACCTATACGCGAGGCAACCAGTCTAACCGTCTGAACAGCTTTTGGAAAACTTCTGAAAGCCTAAATCAGGACAGTCCTTTTCTGTTCACAACTCTCAATGCTCCCGGCCTCCTGAAAATGGCAGCCTGGCATTCCAAGCGCGACTCTGCCTCACCTTCTCTGTTCCCTGAACACACAAGGCAGATCTCGGGGTTCCCGAATCCTCCGGCTCAACCCAACCTCCAAGCCTTTGGCACCTGCCGGTCCCTCCGCCTGTGACCCTCTGCCACGCGCCATCACACCGTCTGTCAGAAACAGGGCCCCACCCACGGCCGCCTCACCGTCCTAGACACCGGGGCCTGCGCTGCGGGCACGAGAGCAGGCGCCCCGCACTCGGGGCTTTAGCGTCTGGTGGGGTGAGGGCGGTGAGGGCGGTGAGGGCCGGAGGACGAGCGTTTACCTGAGGCGGGTTCCTCAGCGCCGCCGCCGCCATCGGACTGTGGACGGGGCGGGGAACGGCGGAAGAGGAGGGGGAACGCGGGCACAGTGGACCCTATCCCAGGCCTGGCACGGACAGCGTCTCCTCTCCGACCTTCTCGGTCTCGACCCACAGCTGCGGAACCTGAGACCGAGCGAACACACCCCAAGTGCCTACAAAACAACCGCCACGAGGAGAATGCCGGAAGTCCCGCCCCTAGGCGATGCTCTCGCAAGGAAGTGTCCTTCTCCTGAACTTTAATTGGCTTAACGCCGAAGGCCCCCGGCGCAGCGTCCTCTGGGAAATGTAGTTCCAACAGCTCTGGGACCGAGCGTGGAGCGCTGCTCACCTGAACCGCCAGGTAAAGTGGCCCGGTTAGAGCACCTGTGCAAAGATACCAGAACCCTGAGATAAAAGTTTGGGACATCGGCCTTTCTGTTTCAACCATCTTGAAGCCTGTGGAGGCCCGCTGGGAACAGGACTTCTGAAAGGACAAATATGCCTGGAAGGCTGTGGTCCAAGGCCATTTTTGCTGGCTATAAGCCCAGTCTCCGGAACCAGAGGGAGCACACAGCTCTTAAAATTGAAGGGGTCTGGGGCTTCCCTGGTGGCGCAGTGGCTGGGAGTCTGCCTGCTAATGCAGGGGACGCGGGTTCGAGCCCTGGTCTGGGAGGATCCCACATGCCGCGGAGCAACTAGGCCCGTGAGCCACAACTGCTGAGCCTGCGCGTCTGGAGCCTGTGCTCCGCAACAAGAGAGGCCGCGATAGTGAGAGGCCCGCGCACAGCGATGAAGAGTGGCTCCCGTTTGCCGCAGCTGGAGGAAGCCCTTGCACAGAAACGAAGACCCAACACAGCCAAAAATAATAATAATAATAATAAATAAATAATTTAAAAGGTGCTAATAATTAAAAAAAAAAATTGAAGGGGTCTATGCTCGAAATGAAACAGAATTCTAAATATCTAGGCAAGAGACATGCTTGCGTGTACAAAGCAAACAAAGTAACTCCTGGTGGAAAACCGAACAAAACCAGAGTAACCTGGGGAAAGGTACCTTGTGTTCACGGAGATAGTGGCATTGTTCGTGCCGAATTCCCAAGCAACCTTGCTGCCAAGGCCGTGGACACAGAATCTGTGTGATGCCGTATCCCTCAAGGATTTAAACTTATTGAAAAATGAATAAATTAAAGTGTGGAAAAACCCACAAAAAAAAAAATTGGGGGGACACCAAAATCTGATCTCTTTTATGAGAAGTGATTATTATTCCTACTGTTATAGCAGGGATTGCGTGGGCATGGGAAGTTGAGATTATTCCAGAAAAAGTTGTGAAATGAAAATCACTGAAAGCCACTAATGATTATGTACTTATTTAAAGATAATGGCTGGATAGCTCTGGGAAAATATCAGTAGAGGATTGAAAAACAAAAGTTAAGATCTCAAAGAAAACTGAACAGGACACACTGGAGTCTGAGAAGAGACAGTTATCTGAGCAGTGGCTATGCTGAAACTTTGGCCACTCAGGATTTTGTTTTAGAAATGTGATTATTTTTTCATCCGTGAAAACATTAATACTTTGAAGTATAGCTTAAAAGGACTTTCAAGGTAGCCTTGACAATAAAAAGCAAAAATGGATGTGGAATCTAGGGTGTCATGTTTAATAAATTTTTTAAAATTTAATTTTATTTGTTTATATTTGGGTCTTCGTTACTGCACGCAGGCTTTCTCTAGTTGCCCCGAGCAAGGGCTACTCTTCATTGCGGTGCGCGGGCTTCTCATTGCGATGGCTTCTCTTGTTGCGGAGCACAGGCTCTAGGTGTGCAGGCCTCAGTAGTTGTGGCTCGCAGGCTCTAGAGCGCAGGCTCAGTAGTTGTGGAGCATGGGCTTAGTTGCTCCATAGCATGTGGGATCTTCCCGGACCAGTGATCAAACCCGTGTCCCCTGCATTGGCGGGCGGATTCTTATCCTGTGCCCCAGCACAGAAGTCCCTCAGTTCTTCAGTAAATGTTCAATGAGCATCTACTGAGTTTTAGGCACTACTGTAGGTGCACAAGAAAAGTCAGAAAACAAGACAGACAAGCCTGCCCTTGTGAGTTTTCGACCATTTAAGGAACACAGACAGGAAATATGAAGGAAGTACTAAATTAAAAGTACATTAGAATGAAAGAGGAGAGGTGAAGATGCCCTCTTAGGGCCTTGGGATGCAGGTAAGTCTGGGTTGCAAGGTTGGGGCGGCGTTTGGCCACAGTACTTTGAGGATAGCAGGAAGCCTCAGTGATGGGTACATTGTCCTGGACAGGTCTTGCTCCCTCAGGCCAGTCCCGAGATTGTCTCAGCAGTTGTGTGGTAAAGGGCTGGCACTGTTCTCAGCCAGAGTCCAGGGCTCACCCTGGTGGCTTGACCCCCACACAGGACCCCTCTGCCAGCTTGGACAACTGGGAAAAGGGGAGACTATGCCCCAAGTGTGACAGGTGGTAAAGGAATTGGACAAAGCTTACTGGCCTAGAAGTCACTCAAGAGGCAGGTGGTGCTGAGGGATACCCCTCTGCCCATTCAGTGTAAATAGAACTTTACATCCAAAATCATACAGGCAGTATTGCAATCCAAAAGCTGCTATTATCAGAGGGATTTCTTTGGAGGGAAAGCACCAAAGAGCTGGCCATGACCAGCTGATTAAGAATCAAGTCAGTGGATGGAAGAATGTATACAGTGACCAAAGTGAAGTTATACAGATAAAGGAGTGAGAAAGTTCCAAGCATCCCAGCCTTAGTCTGAATGAGGAAATTAATACTCACATTTAGATTAGTAAAAACCATTATTTCTAAATTTAGAGGGAATGTTGGAGTTTGATATTATTGCAATCAGAGGACTCTGGAAACTATAAAATATTGAGTACCTGTTATTAGAGCCAGTAAACTTGTTTGCTCTCCTAACAAATATTCCAACTTTATATAAATGTTAAAAGCAGATTTTTTTCACAAGCACGAAACTATTTTTGCAGCATTTTTGGTAATAACCAAGATTGAATAAATCAGGGTGCATCCTCCTAAGAGAGCACTGGGCAGCTGTGGACATGAGTAAGTTATTTCAACTATTCAGACCTAAACTGTCAGTAACTATCAGAATACTTTGTGCAGTTAGCTTTATTTTGGCAAGAAAATGAATATAATTCATATAGTTTATGCATTTCTATATATTTATGCATTTGTATCTTAATAATGGAAAAATAAAAACTGTATACAAGGGGCACCTGTGAGATGAGGAGAAGGAAGAGGACAGAGGAAAAAGGATGAAACTATAGCGCTCAGAATGTACTTGTTTTGTTTTTGTTTTAGAATTATGTAATTATTGTGCCTGAATAGATATAACAAAATAGTTTAAGATATAGTCACATAAATGAAAACAAAACTAAAATAAACCTGTGTACCAAACTTTGTATTTAGCCAAAAAAGGAATTATTTCCAATGAAAACTAAAGTCAATATGACAGTGTTCTACATTAATAAATAAGAGAAGGAAATAAAGATAAAACATTTCCATGATAATATTTTCAGTAAAATAATTATTTAAATTTTGAAATTACATACATGTTGTTTCTAAAAACTTCTTGGGCTTCCCTGGTGGCGCAGTGGTTGAGAATCTGCCTGCCAATGCAGGGGACACGGGTTCGAGCCCTGGTCTGGGACGATCCCACATGCCGCGGAGCGACTAAGCCCGTGAGCCACAATTGCTGAGCCTGCGCGTCTGGAGCCTGCGCTCCGCAACGGGAGAGGCCACGATAGTGAGAGGCCTGCGCACCGCGATGAAGAGTGGCCCCCACTTGCCGCAACTAGAGGAAGCCCTCACACAGAAACGAAGACCCAACACAGCCATAAATAAATAAATAAATAAATAAATAAAAAATAAAAAATAAAAAAAATAAAAAAAAAAAAACTTCTTGAAAGAAATGGCATATGGGCAGATGTGCAAACAGGAAAAGGCAAAAACATAGTGTGCTCTTTTTCCTAGTTTATTCCTAGTTCTGACCAAGTTTTTACTGTGTCACCAGGTCATCCAACCCAGATTGCTAGACCCATTCTTTTTTTAAGTTAAAAAAGTTTCAATTAAAACACTATGTGAGGAGTGACATCAGCAAAATGGTGGACTAGTAAACTCCAAGCCCTCTTTCCCCCACAGAGATTAAAAACAAAACTGTCAACTGAGAATTCTATACCTGGCAAAGCTCCCTTTAAAAAATGAGGGATGGGCTTCCCTGGTGGCGCAGTGGTTAAGAATCCGTCTGCCAATGCAGGAGACATGAGTTCGAGCCCTGATCCGGGAAGATCCCACCTGCCGCAGAGCAACTAAGCCCATGCACCACAACCACCGAGCCGGCGTGCCACGACTACTGAGCCTGCGCTCTAAAGCCTGTGAACCACAACTACTAAGCCCGCGTGCCTAGAGCCCACACTCCGCAACAAGAAAAGCCACCACAATGAGAAGCCCACGCACGGCAACGAAGAGTAGCCCCCACTCGCCGCAACTAGAGAAAGCCTGTGCACAGCAACAAAGACCCAATGCAGCCAAAAATAAATAAATAAATTGATTTCTTAAAAAAAAGAGCATATATGTATTTAAAAAAAAAAAAAGAGGAGAGGGCTTCCCTGGTGGCGCAGTGGTTAAGAATCTGCCTACCAATGCAGGGGACACAGGTTCGAGCCCTGGTCCAGGAAGTTTCCACTTGCCACAGAGCAACTAAGCCCGTGCACCACAACTACTGAGCCTGCACTCTAGAGCCCGCCAGCCACAACTACTGAGCCCACATGCTGCAACTAAAGCCCATGTGCCTAGAGCCCATGCTCCGGAACAAGAGAAGCCACCAGAATGAGAAGCCCGGGCACCGCAATGAAGAGTAGTCCCCACTCGCCGCAACTAGAGAAAGCCGCGTGCAGCAACGAAGACCCAATGCAGCCAAAAATAAATAATAAATTAATTTTTTTTAAATGAGGGAGAAATAAAGACATTACCAGATAAACAAAAGCTGAAGGGAGCTCATTACCACTAGACAGGTAGTAGTTTTTATGTTTTGTGCTCGACTATATCCCCAGTTTTAACAAATACCTGCATTTGATGGTAACACATGACATATATGTCAAGTTTAAATATATATTCCAGGTGGAGAGGGTGAGGGCTTAATGGGAGGCAGCAGCAGTGCAGAGAGGAGAATCAGAATGAATCGCAGAAGAATGTAGGGAGTAGAAAACTCAAGACTGCTTCAGCACCCTGCCAAGATGATGAACCTATTAACATCCTTTAAAATTAAAAAGAGGGGCTCTTTCCCATCTTGCAATATGGCAGGTGAAAAGGCTGAGAAGCCAGATACTAAGGAGAAAAACCTGAAGCCAAGAAGGCTGAGGCTGGTGGCAAGGTTAAAAAGGTGAAGCAGGTTAAGAAGGGGAAGCCCCACTGCAGCCAAAACCCTGTCCTGGTCAGAGGAATTGGCAGATATTCCCGATCGGCTATGTATTCCAGAAAGGCCTTGTACAAGAGGAAGTATTCAGCATCTAAATCCAAGGTTGAAAAGAAAAAGGTGAAGGTCCTTGCTACTGTCACAAAACCAGTTGGTGGTGACAAGAATGGTGTTACCCGGGTGGTTAAACTTCGCAAAATGCCTAGGTATTATCCTACTGAAGATGTGCCTTGAAAGCTGTTGAGTCATGGCAAAAACCCTACAGTAAGCATGTGAGAAAACTGCGCGCTAGCATCATTCTGATTATCCTCACTGGGCACCACAGAGGCAAGAGGGTCATTTTCTGAAGCAGTTGCGCAGTGGCTTGCTACTTGTGACTGGGCCTCTGTCCCTCAATCGAGATCCTCTGCGGAGAACACACCAGAAATTTGTCATTGCCACTTCCACCAAAATTGATATCAGTGGTGTGAAAATCCCCGAACATCTCACTGACGCTTACTTCAAGAAGAAGCTGTGTAAGCCCAGGCACCAGGAAGGTGAGATCTTCAACACAGAGAGAGAGAAATACGAGATTACAGAGCAGCGCAAGGTTGATCAAAAAGCTGTGGACTCAAAATTCTGCGAAGAATCAAAGCTGTTCCTCAGCTCCAGGGCTACCTCCGCTCTGTGTTTGCTCTCACAAACGGAATTTATCCTCACAAAGCAGTGTTCTAAACTTCTTATAAAGAACCTAATTAAATAACTCAGTCCATTTCTTTTGTGTTTTTTCTCTCTCTCTCTCTTTTTTTAATCTCCCTGAAGGTGTGGTATGACTCAGCCAATTTGATGGGATGTTAGCCTCTACTAAGAGGAGTGGGATTGGAGGGGAGTGCTATCAGCTGCCGTGGAATCCCCTCTTTGGATCAACATTCTTAGCTTCCTAAGTGTCTTCTCAGCTTTTTCACAAAGCACCTACCAATACAAAGTAGTGGCATTTCCCCAGCCATCACTGAACAAGTCAGTACTAACTGTACAAGAAACAACTGTGGGCTCTTCAGGCCACAAACTTCCCTCCCTTTCCATGAATTAACATCCATTTCTGCCCAATTCAGTCCTTCTCCATAGTCATTACTATTAGTTTCTTGTGTACCTAGTTTCTTAAAGCATACACAACAAATTAGTATAATTACCTTTCCCCGTTTTTTTTTTTTTTTTTTTTAAAGTTTTTTCTTTTTTTTTAATCCTTTTTTAAACCCTTGTGTCGAGGGCTGACTTTCAATAGATCGCAGCGAGGGAGCTGCTCTGCTACGTACGAAACCCCGACCCAGAAGCAGGTCGTCTACGAATGGTTTAGCACTAGGTTCCCCACGAACGTGCGGTGCGCGACGGGCGAGGGGGCGGCCGCCTTTCCGGCCGCACCCCGTGTCCCAGGACGAAGGGTTCTCCGCACCGGACCCCGGTCCCGACGCGCGGCGGGGCGCGCCGCGCCGCGCCCCGGGGGACGCGGGCGGCGGCCCGCCGGCGGGGACGGCGGGGGACCGGCTATCCGAGGCCAACCGAGGCTCCCGCGGCGCTGCCGTATCGTTCCGCCTGGGCGGGATTCTGACTTAGAGGCGTTCAGTCATAATCCCACAGATGGTAGCTTCGCCCCATTGGCTCCTCAGCCAACCTTTCCCCGTTTTTAACCAAAAACCCCATGTGCAGTACATGCTGTTATACAGATAACAAATGAATTTGATTATTCCATAGGAAGTGTCCATCTTTACTGCTGCATAGTATAGTAGTGCATTCTATGGATATTTGGGTTTCCATCATTTGTAATTATACAGGTTTCCCCTGCTATCCAAAAGTAGAGTATGCCTCTGAAACCTTCTGTAAGCCAAAATGGCAAAAAGTGAAGAAATTACCTTATGACACATTTTGCTAACAGAGGCATAAAATGGGATAAAACACAGATGCTCACAGACAGTTCAAAGTGATGGCTCTGGATGCTGAGATGCCAGAGTGTAGTTCCCAGGGAAAGAGCTTGGCAGTGGCACTCCCACTGCCCAGACATGCTGCCGTCTCTAGTGGCTCTCTGCAAAACAAACTGCTGTTTTCCCCCTTTGCCTTTTTTCATAAATGTGAAAATCTCGATTTTTTTCCAGTTAACAAAGACAGGTACGAATGAAGTTCTTTCGGTTAAAGCAAACTTTCAGAAAGTACTGGGTACCGGAGTGCGATGTAGTAACTTGAGGCATGCATACAGATGAGCAAGTACCAGGTAAGAATTAGCTTTTTGCTGAGTCAAAGGATTTAGGCAGTTTTGGTAGATGGTGCCAAACTGCCTTCCATGGAGGTTGTACCAATTTATACTCATGTATAAGAGTGCCCATTACCCTACAGGCTCCCTAAAATGATGGGTCATTAGACTTGGGTTTTTGGCAATAGATAGGTGAAAAATGACTGATGGGTTTTTTAAGTTGGTTTTATTGATAATTTACATTTGGTAAAACTGACTTTTTTGTGTGCAGTGCTGTGGCATCTATACAGTTTGGGAAGCACCACCACCACCAAAGTTCCTTCATGTTTTTTCAAAAGTCAGTTCCCACTCCTAGTAACCACTGATCAAATTTTTGTTTTCCTAGTTTTGTCTTTTCCAGAACATCATGTAATATGTTTTTTGGCATAATATCTGTGACATTTGTTCACATTTTAATGGTTTAGTAGTTCTTTTTATTGTCAGTCAGCATTCTATTGTATCAATGTATCACTGTTTATTCTAAAATATACCCATTGAAAGATATTTGGGTTGTTTATAATTATTGGAGATTATGAGTAAAGTCACGATAAACATTCACATACAAAAAAAAAAATTAAACAGAGGGGACTTCCCTGATGGTCCAGTGGGTAAGGCTCTGTGCTCGCAATACAGGGGGCCCGGTGTTCAATCCCTGGTCGGGGAACTAGATCCCGCACACTGCAACTAAGTGTTCACATGCCGCAACTAAGAAGTCCACATTCCACAACAAAGACCCCACGTGCCACAACCAAGACCCAGAGCAGCCAAAATAAACTAATTAATTAATTAGATACTAAAATTAAACGAAAAAAAGAGAAATGACTAGTAGAATTATATTGATGAAGCAAAAAATTATATTGATGAAGCAAAATATAGTAAGAGCTATAAGGAAAGAAACAGAACTACTGTTAAGAGAAATTAGGAAATAAATTTGTTAAAAAGTTTGACCATCTTAGAGTAAGAATGAACAGTTTGTATTAGAGACAAGAAAGGCTTTTAAATCCAAAATTTGCCCTCCTTACTGACCACAGCTGACCCTTAAGAACTGCAGTCATTCAATAACAAATAAAGGCTCTTAACCGTCCTCTGATTAAAAAGATTCTACAGGAGCATAATTGGAGTTAATTAAGAAAATGCCGGACTTCCCTGGTGGCGCAGTGGTTAAGAATCTGCCTGCCAACACAGGGGACACGGGTTCGAGCCCTGCTCGGGGAAGATTCCACATGCCACGGAGCAACTAAGCCCGTGTGCCACAACTACTGAGCCTGCGCTCTAGAGCCTGCATGCCTAGCGCCGGTGCTCCGCAACAAGAGAGGCCACAGCAATGAGAAGCCCACGCACCACAAAGAAGAGTAGCCCCCGCTCGCCGCAACTAGAGAAAGCCTGTGCACAGCAACGAAGACCCAACGCAGCCATAAACAAATAAATAAATGAATAAATAAATAAATTTATTTTAAAAAAAAAGAAAATGCCTCTCTCCAAGAAAGGGATATGAAGATACTCAGCACAGTGTTTGTGGTCTGAATATTGGTTAAACCAAACTGTTTAATGTCTTGTAAGTGGTACACTAAGAACCAAGAAGTATCTGAGATCTTTATACTGAATGGAGGTGAGATATTATTGGAATTAAGATATTAAGTACATATAAAACATGCTTCTATTTCACAGTAACATTTATATGTGGGGATTCTTCACATCCCTGATCATTCCTGCCATTTGAAACTTGCAAACATTCAGTGATGTTTTTCTTATGTGACTCTTTCAGTTCACAAAATGGGAAAGGACGATCATCTCTTTCAGTGATGAGAGAAATTTAGAGAAAAACTCCTCTCAACTTCCACTAGCAAATTGCACCTGGAAAAGAATTTTTAATAGTGTATGTCAACAATGGCTATAGAGATGCTAAAAGAATGCTCAGTAGCTGTGAGTTCAACACACTCTTTACTGATCTTCACTGCATGTGTAGTGAAGGCTTTAAAATGGATGTGAGGATCAGTCAGTTTGGTCAGAAATGAAAGAGGAATTCAGACAGGCTAATAGAAAAAATGTGGAGAAGAAAATCAGGCAGCCACAAAGCAAGTAGACAACAGTGACATGTCTCTGGGTCCCTCTATTTTCTCACAGCTCTGGGGGCTAGAAGCCTGAGATCAAGATGTCAGCAGGGTTGGTTCCTTCTGAGAGCTGTTTCATGACTTTCCCAAAACTTCTGATGATTTGTTCACAATCTCTAATGAACCCTGTTACACAGAAGCATCAACCCAATCTCTGCCTTCATCTTCACCTGGCATTCTCTTCTAAGGACTGTATCCCAATTATCTGTTCTTATATGGATTCCAGTTATATTGAATTAAGGGCTTACACTACTGCATTCTGACCTCATCCTAACTTAATTCTGGTATGTGTAACAGACGAATGCCATAGACCTAATAATGTTCAAAACAAGGAAGACACAAAAGAGAAAATTTTGCAGGTCACCACTTACTTCCACTCAATTACAGTCAAAACAAATCCATGGTGATAGTGTAAATAGTGGTTACCATTGTAGGAGGAGCTATTGACAAGGATGGGCCACCAGGAACCTACCGAAGTGTTGGAAATATTCTAAATTTTGATCTGAGTGAAGAATATTTTGGTTTATACATGTGTAAAAATTTAAGTGAACCCATAAGATTTGTGTGCATCATTGTACATTTTAGTTAAAAAATGAAATAAAGAGTAAATGGAAGGAATTCCCTGGCAGTCCAGTGGTTAAGACTCCACACTACCACTGCAGGGGGCACGGGTTCAATCCCTGGTCAGGGAACTAAAATCCCGCATGCGGTACAGCCAAAAAACAACAAAAACAAAAAACAAAGAGTAAATGGGATTTTAAAAAAGGAACAACACACTTCCCTTTCAAGAACTACTCAACTTCTAATAGCTTGATTTTATGAGTAAAGTCAACACAGTTTAAAGGTCATTATAGATCCAAGAATATTTTTGTTGGCTTTATTTTTCATCCAATCAGAGCATATTTTTTGTTGAGTAGAGATGATTAAGATACAGAAGATCCAGGAAATAAATGAAGCAAATTCACAGAGAAAACATGAGAAAGTATCATGCATACTCTGTTATAGCAATTGGCCATGGCCTGAAGCAAGACTTCTACTGTGGAGAATAAGAAGGGAAACAGAAGTTCCGAAACAGATATAGGTGGATCTTTAAAATTGATGACCAAGGAATAGAAGTGTATAGACTTTATTTCCACAAGGCGCTGAGATCAGGCAGGATGATCACAATGCTAATGACAGCAGGGATCAAAACCACTAATTCACCCACAGCATCAGGCTGTGTTCTGTGCTCCTCTCTTAAACATTTTATCCTAATAACAATCTTGCACAGTAGATGTCATATTACCCCATTTTAACAAGAAGGAAACTGATGTACAGAGTTCATTAACTTGCCCAGGGTCACACTGCTCAAAAGTAGCAGAGCTGGGATTTGACACCATGTGGAATGGCTCCAGAGATGTGTTCCTGGGTGCTACACTAAGGAGGAAACAGCTCATAGCAGCTGTGTGGGGCCAACAACCATGGAGGAAAGTAGACATGAGGTAAGGGGGAAGTGTGAGTGGGAGGATTTAATGGTCACAGTGGTGGGAGAGAGGATGATTTGCTGATGATTTTGGTCCAAAGAGGACATCTCACAGACATCAACTATCATCTACTCTCACCCACATTTCATAAAAGAAAGGACTTTCGTTTTTGTTTTTTTTGGCTGCATTGGGTCTTCGCTGCTGCACGCGGGCTTTCTCTAGTTGCAGCGAGTGGGGGCTACTCTTTGTTGCGGTGCGTGGGCTTCTCATTGTGGTGGCTTCTCTTGTTGCAGAGCACAGGCTCTAGGCGCAAGGGCTTCAGTAGTTGCAGCACACGGGCTCAGTAGTTGTGGCTCGTGGGCTCTAGAACACAGGCTCAGTAGTTGCAGTGCACGGGCTTAGTTGCCCCCCAGCATGTGGGATTTTCCCAGATCAGGGTTCAAACCCGTGTCCCCTGCATCGGCAGGTGGATTCTTAACCACTGCGCCACCAGGGAAGTCCAAAGAAATGACTTTTACCACCAGTTACATTCTCTGCAGATCTAAGACCTTTCTTAAGTGTGAACTTTCTAGTACTAAAAAAATGTTAGACCTGGAAATGATGATTTCCCACATTTGCTTTTATGGGGCCTGTCCATGGTGTGACATTTTCAGTGGGGAATGAGGCTGCAATGTTTTCTAAATGACTTCCCACATTTGCTGCATTTATAAGGCCTCGATCCAGGGTGAATTCTCTGGTATTTAACGAGGCTGAAGTTTTGTCTAAAGAACGTCCCACATTAGTTATACTATAAAGGCCTTTTGCTGCTGTGAGTTCTCTGGTGCTGGACAAGTTTGTATTTGTACATAAAGGTTTTGCGACATTCCCCACACTCATAAGGCCTTCTCCAGTGTGAACTCTCAAATGGCCATTGAGATAGGAGTTTTGGCTAAAGGATTTCCCATATTCACTGCACTACCAGTAAGGCCTTTCTCCAGTGTAGACTGCCTAGAGCTGAACACATGAGAACTTGCTGCAAAAGGCTTCCTACATTCTTTAGACTCTTAAAGCCTTATTCCAGTGCAGACTCGCAGATGGTGATCAAGTATGTCTTTGTGTGTTTTTCAAATCCTGCATTTTAAATTGTTTCAGTACATAAGTGAGCTCTGGATCCTTCCCTGCTATATTACCAGAAATAACAGCTGACTTTAACTCTTACCTTAAAATTATATGCTTCTCTCCTGGGTTCATGTTCTCTCAATTTTGATGCATAAGAATTGTCGAATAAAGAGAGGCTTTGGGGGACTTCCCTGGTAGCACAGTGGTTAAGACTCCGCGCTCAGGAGTCTTAACCAGGGGGCCAGGGTTGGATCCCTGGTCAGGGTGCTAGATCCCATATGCATGCCACAACTAAGGAGCCCACCTGGCGCAACCAAATAAATAAATTAAATAAATATTAAAAGAGAAAAGAGAGAGGGTCTCAGTAGTTCTTGACCATAAAATATCATGAACTCATAGTCAGGAATATTAATCATTTGTATCTAATAAATATTTTATATTCTTTCAGAAAGATTTTTTAAAATCTTTGTGGCTGGGAAGCAGTGATGTGATCAGGCGCCCCTCACTCTTAGGACACGAGTGGGGGTAAGGTAGGGTGAGGACCTGCAGGACGCTGTATTTACCTGAGCTGGGTCCCTCTACGCGGCGACAGCCATCGCAGGTGTGGGTCGAGCCGGGTCGTAAGGGGCGGTGGAGAAGCATAGGGACGAGGGCACAGCTGTTATCCACCACCGCTGACCTTCAGATATGTCGCTGTGCAGTTGGGAAGGGACAACTTTTCCGTTCGAGCCTTCCCGCTCTCGTCACCTTGGGCCCAACACCGCATTCTTGAAGCTGTGATTGAGCAGACAGACGCAACAGCAGACAAAACAGCCGCTACCTGAGCGATGCCGGAAGTTCCGCCCCAAGCCTGTGGTCCAAACACACCCCCCATTACCCAGTGTTCATTGGCTTAGCGTCTGTTCCGCTTAGCAGAAGGCATTCTGGGCTGTTCCCACAGCTCCACAGGCTTCGGCAAGCGGCGCGCCGCATCAGTGACGGGGAACACAGGTTAAACGGCCCCACCAGGGACACTGGGAAGTGGAGCTGCCAACTTCCGGGCGCAGAGGCGGAGCTTAACTCCTTCTTAAAGAGGCCGAAGGCTGATTTCTGGGAATCTTGTCTGCAGGTCACCGAAGTGTTGAGAAAGGAATCACTTCAGCCTTCTTCAAGCTCAACTACTTTTGAAAGCTAAAGATATGATTTCAGCGGCTCCCAAAGTGATGCATGGACATGGACACATCATTCTACAGAGTCACTTAGACACAACGTGGGTCTGTCCCTCCTACGTTGAAGAGGATGGACGGGTTCAGTGCGTTGGGTCAGGACGAGAGAGAAAAGACTCCAGGCTGGTTCCTTCCCAGACAAAAACATAGAGGTATGCACCAGCCACTGTCCTGGAATAGCAAATAGACTCATCCAAATAGACAAAAGAGAAGAATGTGAGTAAAGGGGGAAAAGGAGCTCATAATGATCCAGATAGTACATGTGGCTATGGCCTCAGCAGAAGATCTGGAAGATGTGTTGGACTCGCTGCCTGTGCTTGTGCTTGTGCAGGCAAAGGACGATGGAGCCACTAGTGCAGACCATTAGGCCTAAACACACAAAGTCAGTTGTGACGAATATTACTACAACTACAAACTTGGTAAGTCTGTCTGGATTCAGTGAGAAACAATATACATAATTTATTTTCACACTGATATTTTTTAACTTTTATTCTTTTATTTTTATTAATTTATTTTTTGGCTGCGTTGGGTCTTCGTTGCCGCGCGCGGACTTTCCCTAGTTGCTGTGAGTGGGGGCTACTCTTCATTGCGGTGCCCGGGCTTCTCATTGCAGTGGCTTCTCTTGTTGTGGAGCTCGGGCTCTAGGCGCGCGGGCTTCAGTAGTTGTGGCATGCAGGATTAGTAGTTGTGGCGCACGGGGTTAGTTGCTCCGCAGCGTGCGGGATCTTCCCGGGCCGGGGCTTGAACCCGTATCCCCTGCATTGGCAGGCGGATTCTTAACAACTGCGCCACCAGGGAAGTCCTTCACACTAATATTTTTGCTGTGCTTTGGGCCATTCAGATTGATAGAAACAAAGATATTTACCAAGAGATGCAGGACCCAGCAAGGGAAACAGCAGAAACCAATATACCTTGGGGATCTCATTCTGAGCTCCACCCACCTAGAGAAATTGGGGCAAAGCTTTATGGTCTGGAAGACACTGAAGAGGGGAGTAGTGGTGAGGGAAACCCCTCTGGCCACTCTGTGGAAAAGAAGAGAAGTTTACACCCAGACTCATTCAGGAAATATTTTGATCCAAAGCTGCCATTGTATGAGTGATCCCTCTGGAGAAAAGCACCAGGGAGTTGGCTAAGACGAGTTGATTAAGAATCAAGTCTGTGTGTCTTATCTGATGTCCAGTGAGAAGTGTGAAGTTATAAAGACAAAGGAGGGAGAAGTTCCCAAGGATTCCCACTCCTATTTGAGAGCGGAAGATAATCCCCATTCCCCACTTGGCAGGAGCCTTCACATCAATATCTATGGGATACTGATTTTATTTGAAGCCCGATGAATGACAGTTCAACAAACAAAAACATATATGCGATAAATAAACTTTGGTACATCCAGGTAGTGGAATGTTTTTCAGCACTAAAATGAATTGAACTATCAAGCCATGAAAAAACATAGACGAAACTTAAATGCATATTACTAAGTGAAAGAAGGCAATCTAAAAAGACTACATACTGTATGATTCTAACTATTTGAAATTCTGGAAAAGGCAAAACTATGGAGACAATAAAAAGAGCAGTGGTTGCCAGGAGTAGAGAGGAGTGGGGAGGGACGAATAGACAAAGCATAGACGATTTTTATGGCAGTGAAAATACGCTGTATGACATTATAATGATGAATGTAGTCCTTATGTATTTGTCCACACCCATAGAATTTACAACACTAAGAGTGAACCTTAAACTATGGATATCGAATGATTATGCTGTATCAAAATAGTTACATATTTGGTAAAAAAAAATGTACCATTCCCATGAGTGATGCTGATAATGGAGGAGGCTACGCATGTGTGGAGGTAGGAGATATATAGGAAATCTCTGTTCCCTCCTCTCAATTTTGTTGTGAACCAAAACTCTTCTAAAAAATAGTCTTTAAAAAAAAAAAAGAGTTACCATCACCATCATGCCCAGTAACCTCCAATGCTAAATCTTACACATATTCTGTCAATTTAAATGGGCATTAAGTATGTGTGCTTTTGGGTGCAGAGGCTATTCATGGACATTCTAACTTGAAAAAACTTTAAATGTCTATCTGTATGAGTCAGATGTCTGTATTATGTCCCAGCTGCACAATAGAGTTTTCTACACCTATAAATTGAGTGAGAAGGATCTCTACACTCTGATCTGCAGTTATGAACTTTATGTCTCCTGAAGTGAAAATCCAGGTAGAGAACTCTGTAGAGTATGCTAAGTGTTTCCATGTATATTGAGGAATGAAAATATAGGCAGAGAACATATATAGAAGGGGGCAGGATTTAAAGCTAGACTTTTTAAGAAAAAAAATCTTGTTATGGTGTTTTATTTGTACAAATGTGCAAATATCACATAACTATTAAACAATAGTAAAGCAAATTTATGTTTTTAAAGTATAAAATCTAAAAGTTAAAAAATAACTGACTATCCCATTGCTTGTTTCTATATGAGAAGAAAATACTTCAAGTGAATTGAAAACATAGGATTTCAGGGAGTTCCCTGGTGGTCTAGTAGTTCGGATTCAGTGCTTTCACTGCCGTGGCCTGGGTTCAGTCCCTGGTCAGGGAAATGAGATCCCACAAGCTGTGAGGCGCGGCCAAAAGAAAGAAAAAGAAAAAAAGAAAAGAAAACACAGGATTTTGACTTTATATCCCTAGGGAGATATATCAAGGTAAAACTACCTGCAAAGATCTTAAACTTTGTCTATGTATTTTACTAAAAGTATTGGTATGGTATTTTGGAAACGAATATATTAATATAAGTGGAAAACAAAACTTTCTATCTAAGAATAAATAAATTCAAATACAAAGCCAAAGAATCTGAATAAAACTAAAACCTACATTTTATAGGAACAATCAATATTAACTCACATAGTATTTGATTTTAAAAATACATGCCTTTCCTTACTCTTTAAATTGAAAGAAAATCTAGGAATTATGAACAACCCTATAACAATGCCTAAATCTACTCACTTTACGGACTATTAATTCATTTCCCAATATAAGTAAGCAGAGTGTCTTGAGAGGGGAAAAAATCTTATTCCAAGTCTAGAGCAGGAGCTTTCCAAGAAAATCCTGAAATTACTTGTCATTTAAGGGAAGCAAGGAAACAGAACACTGAGGTCACAGGATTCCACCTGAAGAAGCTGCTCCTGCACAATTTTGGTACAGCACTAACTCCAAAGGATTGGCTCACGTAAACCAAATGCCTATAAATGACATAAAAATAACTGCAAAGGTTAATGCTGGGAGATGTTAAGGAAACAACTCATTATTCAGAAAACTGTGATGGGAAAGTATCAATCATTTCTCCAGGAATATCTATACAGACTGTATTTCACAATTAAGAAATCTCTGTGCTGGCACACAAAATTGATCTGTTTTGGATGACCCCCGTGGATGTCACTTAAAATATTTTACATCCTGGGAAAAGATACAGAGGTACAAAATTAAATAATAAAAAATAAGTTCAACAACATTTTAGGGGAGACTTCTTCATGAGAACAACTCCTTCTTCCAGATGCACTGATGTTACAGTACTGGACAATGAAATATGAGGACGTTCTCATATTGCGAAGACACAAAACCACCATGCTGGACAGCACCTTGTTGAATTACCATCTTCCTGTCATGATCATTTAATATAGCAGGAATAATAACTGTGAGATGTATTTAATTTCTATGATTGAGAAATGAAACACTTATACACTTGAGGTACACTCTAGAAACACAGGACTTGTTATTAGGATAAATGATATAATTTAGAATAGTCACAAATCAAGATTGCCAATATTTTCGTTTATACACAACAATCTCCTTAAATGCATAGGCAAAAATACACCAGTGAAAGAAATTAAGTTTTGGAAAACAACATTAAAAACTAAGTAATGTGAGGGAGTTATTGAGTGAAAATCAAAAACTGTATGCAAATCATAGGATTCACATTAAATAGCAGCAGAGAAACTTTTCCTAGTTGGAAATTTTCCCAATATTAATAATTCAATTCACACAATAAGTGTGTTTATCTAATAAAATTCCGGTGAAAATGTTAACAGTTCTGAAGTTTCTACGAACATCAAAATTATACAAAAATTTTAAAATCAATTTAATGAAACGAACTATCCTTAATATGTATATATAATTTAGTAGTGACTACAGACTTCTACTGGCAAAACACAAATATGGGATAGAACAATAAGGTTGCAATATATCTACGTTTGCAGGCATTTTTATAGGATAAGTTTATAGGAGCATATGTATAAAAAAACTAAATGATGAATTAGTTGGGAGAAGTGGCTTATTTAACAGACAGTATTAAAAAATTTGGAGATTTAATTAAGACTTTATAGGGGGACTTCCCTGGTGGCACAGTGGTTAGGAATCCCCCTGCCAGTGCAAGGGGCACTGGTTCAAGCCCTGGTCCAGGAAGATCCCACATGCCATGGAGCAACTAAGCCTGTGTGCCACAACTACTGAGCCTGTGCATCTGGAGCCTGTGCTCCGCAACAAGAGTGGCCCCCGCTTGCCGCAACTAGAGAAAGCCCTCACACAGAAACGAAGACCCAACACAGCCAATTAATTAATTAATTAATTAATTAATTAATTAATTAATTTTAAAAAATCTATTCATGTGTTAATGGACACTTCAGTTGTTTCCACCTTTTGGCTATCGTGAATAATGTTGCTATGAAAATTGTTGCACACGAATATGGTTGAGTCCCTGCTTTCAATTCTTTCAGGTTTCCCAAGGAGTGGAATTGCTGAGTCCAGTGGCATTTCTGTATTAAGTTTTTGAGGAGCTGCTAAACCGGTTTTCATATTATTAAACTGTTTTTCACATTGCAGCATTTTACATTCCCATCAGCAATGTGCGAGTGTTCCAATTTCTCCACAGCCTCATCCATACTTGTTATTTCCCCTTTTCCCCCCATAGTTATCCTGGTAGATGTAGACTGGTATCTCACGGTTTTGATTAGAATTTCCCAGGTACATAATGATGTTGACATTTTACTGAAAAACAGGAGTATTTTACTCCTGTTTTTATTGATCCTTTTCCTCCATTTTCCCCTCTCTTCTGACCTCCCATCAGTGAACAAACATGGACTGATACCTACTTTCTTAACGGGAAAACTCCCTTTCTTCCACCACCTCCTTAAAGCTTTATCTGTTCCATTTTCTGAGGCTCCCTGGCCCCTCTTCCCCCCTGCCCATCCCAGTCGGGCTTGCAGCCCACATGTTAAATTCCTTTCCTCATAGTGTCTCTCCATTCCCCACATAAGTCAGGGAAAGCCATCTTTCTTTCTGTGAGTAAACTGCACATAGCAAAACTGATTCCAACAGGATGTAGACATATCCTATTAGGAACAGAGGTAGTATATAATATGACTTGAGCCTGTCATTTTGGGATTTTCCTCCCCTCTTATTCAGCTCAAAAAATAATTTCCCTAACTCCAGTAAGTCTCTTTCTAGAAGGGGCTCCTACTCAAATCAGATTTCTTCCAGCCTTTAAATTATTTGGACGTTTCATGCTGTACTATGTGGATTTCCATGTAGTCAAAGCTCAGGGCAGAGGAGGAGGCTTGAATTCCTGTGTGGACCTGACCGAAAATGGTATGTGAGCAATGAAGATGCCTCAGAAATCTGCATGGGGTCACCAGGGTGTCTGGAAGAAAGCTAAACTGTGCCTGTTCAGCGTGAGACTTCACAGGGATGCACAGAGAACTGCGGCTAGGGCTGAGAACTGGCCGGAGATTGCACAGGCTGCACAGCGCCGGTGATATTAGAATCCTGACCGAGCAGAGTGGGGATACCTCCCTGAACACCTTAGGTGGTTAGTGGAGACCCCAGAAAGGCTTCACTTAGGAGTAACAGGGTGCCCTAATATATATGCTCCTACCCTGGTCAGGCAGCATTGCAGCAGCTGGTGGAGGGGCCAGGAGGGAATGAGAGCAGCAACGATCCCCTAGCTGCCTGCATTTAGGCTTTGACGGTGTCCTACCTCCCCATAGGGGTTTCCTAGTCTAGGAATTCTCTTCAAGTACTTTACAACCCTCTCTTTTAATAACGGGATGAGTTATGCTTCAGCAGAATCGCGCGTTGAATTGTGTTGCTTTTCCAGACACCCCGACTCTGGGAAGACGTGCAGGTGGGGGCGGTAGGGGAACCACTGCCAGCCTACCCCATCCGCAGCAGAGCCTCCTTCAGAAGGACCCTGGCCCAAGCGCAGGCTGGTCTAGGGTCCTCCCTGCGCTCCACGCTGGGGAGGCGGTTCTGTGACAATCTCTCCCTGCTCCCGTGTTCCAAGGGAACCCCATTAGTTCTTTTCCTCCAGGAACAGATGCACTTCAAGGCAGCGAAGCCATGTGTGATCTGAGGTCGCATCTTGGATAGGACAATGAGGCCTAGGCACAGTGGGTGTGGCAGGAGGGACAGGCTGCAACTCCGGACCCTACAGTGCCCGCTGGCTGCAGGCTGACAGTGACTCAGGCAGAGAGGAGGGGGGCGCGGGAGCCGGAGGAGACATCCAGGGAGAGTGGGCACCTCCCTGGACGTCTTTAATGGCACTCCCCTTGGGGTTGAGTCTCCATCCCTGGCCGCAGAGTCCGCTCTCCCCCGTTTTCACCTAAGGGCAGAATCCCAACTTTCACACGCAGCCGCCAGGGGGCGCCCGCCGGTCCGGGAGACATGCGGGCTGCGGGCTGCCAGCTGCCCTGGGGGCTTTCCCGGGGGGAGGGTAGGGAGCTGCGGGGACGCTCAAAGGGCCTCCAGACCCCGCGGAGGCTGCCGGGTTCACCAGAGTCCTCCTGGGAAGGGTCAACCTGGAGCTCCCTGAAGGTCTCCCCTGGCCCCTCTGGGCTTCAGGCGCGAGGTCTCTACTGCTGGTCCCAGGACGAAGGTCCTCACCCCTCCCCCTGCAGAGGTCAAGCGCACACCCCGGTTGCCAGCGACAAGTCCGCGCTGCTCTCCGGACGCCGAGTCCCGCCAGACGCCCTCAAGGCAGAGTCTCAACTTTTCGGCTACAAAGTCAACTCCCGACCTTTCCAGGCGACCTCCCAGGAGGCGCAGCCAAACCTGCCAACCCTGATCCGGTCAGATCACGAGCCCTTTTTGCGGTCAGGGGTCGCAGAGGGGTGGGAGCGGCTCTCACACCAGGGAGGGAACTCAGGACTTTTTTCAAAGGGTGCTGACTGTGTCTTCCCCCAACCCCCGCGCCGGGGGAGACCTCCCATGTAGCCCGCGACCACCCGGGCCAGTGTAGGGGTTCCCATGTGGGGTCGAAGCGTCGCCGACCCCTCATCCGGACACTTTCCGGGCAACCTCCGTACAGGCCCACAGGGTAGACCGCCGCCCGGGCCACAGAGCCCTAACACGGCCTCCGGGACTCCGCGATCTCGGTGTGGGCGTCCTCCTCTGTGGCTGGTGGGGCCATGGGAACTACGCTACCCACAATGCCGGAGGCCGGGGGCCAAGACTAGCAGCCAATGAACGCCCGAAAGCAGGGCGTTTTCTCGTTCGGACCAGAGGATCTGGGTGGGACTTCCCGCGCCGCTGTTGTGGCAGTCACTGTGGCTGCTCCAGTGTCCATCCGCGTTACGAGTCCTTTAGGAGAGCGGAGTCAGGATCGGGGTGACCAGAGCGAGGAGGCTTTAGGGGAGAGGTTGTCCCCACTGCACAGCGGCAAGTCTGCAGGGCCGCGGCGGTAGATGACGATTGTACACGAGTTCCGTCTCTGTCGCCCACCACCTAAGACCCCGCTCCTCCCAGACTCCGATGGCGGCGGCTGCGCCTAGGGACCCGCCTCAGGTAAACGCTCGTCCTGCGGGCCCTGACCGCCCTCACCCCACCAGACACTAAAGCCCCAAGTGTGGGGCACCTGCTCACGTCTATTCAGTATAGATCCCTGTGTCCAGAAGAGTGAGGATCTCATGGGTGGAGTCCCCATATCTAAAAACCAGTGTGATGACATGTTGGGAGAGTGTTACAGGTAGAGGGACCGATTTATGTAAAGTCGTGGAGGGGCGATTGAGCCAGAATCATTCCCACTTGGAATGGCAAGGTGAGGAGTTTTAACCTCAGGATGCCATGGAGGGTTGTGAATAGAAGAGGCACATGGTGTGAGTTAGGCTTTTCAGATTTTCCAGAAGTTGCTCCGAGTAAGAACAGACTGGAAAGGGGATGAAAACACTGAGGCACAGGGAGGTTGAGTTTTTATCCAAGATCATACAGTTGTAAGAGCACTAAGGACTGAGGCTCAGAGATAATGCAGTCATCCCAGGTCACCTTGCTCCAGGGCTGGACAGGGGTACAGTGAGGCCTGAGCCTACTGAGCCTACCATGGTTACATCCCTCTAATGACCTCCCTCTTCCTACAGACTCCCATGACTACAGAAGTGCTTATGGACTGTACAAAGGTGAGTGGAGGATATTCCAGGCCTTCAATTGTCCTGACCCACCCTTTGTCTCTGGGATTGTGTCCTGGGATTTTTCCAGTCTATGGACCTGGAGACCCTGAAGAAACCCCAAGCCCACATTCGGTTGTCTCTGGGAGGCACAATTTGGGACTCCAGGGGAATTACCTGACAAGAGGGCATATGCCCTAATGCCAGGCTCAGAGTTTAGATGGCGTCTCCCTGCCCACGTGCTTGTTGTTGGTGTGGGCAGACACAGTGATCTTGATACCATGAGAAGAGAGCAGGTATCTGAGGCCCCAGGGCCTGATATTTCCTCTAAGGTGGGGACACTGGAAGGAGGATGAGCAGGAGATGGATGTCTGGGTGAAGGAACTTGGGGTCCTAGGAGAGAATTTGATCATGGAATGATCTGTCCTCATCCTGGCAGGGCTGTGTGACCTTTGAGGATGTGGCCATTTACTTCTCGCAGGAGGAGTGGGGGCTCCTTGATGAGGCTCAGAGATGCCTGTACCACAAGGTGATGCTGGAGAACTTTGCACTTACAGCCTCAATGGGTAAGGCCCTCACCCAAGGGTCCTGTTCTCTATCTTATCTTCTGTCCCCCAGAGGCAGCTCTGCTCTTTCCACAGACAGACCATGGGCTCTGCTAACTTCCCCACTTTCTTGGCATATGTGTTGTGGGTACCAGTGCTGAACTGTGTGCACTGCCCACCCCAAGTAGTTCTAAATCCTGTTGCACCAAGCTTGCAGGGAAGAATCTGGGATTTAGGAGTCTTGCAGTCAGCCTAAAACAAAGTATCTCACCTTGTTTGCCCTCACCCTGGCAGAATGAATGTGTCCAGATCCATGACACCTGGTTTCCCAAGTTCTGATTGAGTCGGTAATTTTAATAATATATATAATTAGTATTTAACAATATGTATATATGATATATAATTTTTACTGATGTTAGGTATGGGGTCCTGATGGATGGGACCACAATATTATAGTAATCCACCATGAGGCACCTTTAATTTTTCCAGATTTAAGGACAGACATAATTGGGCTTTAGAATGGAAAAGCAGTGAGGATAATCACCCCTTCATTTATTAGATTTTCTATAATAAGTTTTAATCCTTGAAGGCCCTGTTTTAACATACATTAGGCTATATTAACTATTTTAACTGGGTGGCCTGTGAGGTACCATTTTATTAAGCCAATTTGTGTCGAAGACTTATGTTAATTTAAATTTATTATTCAGCATGTTAGAGCAGCTGTGTCCAATATGGGATAGTTTTGGGTAATGGGTGCTATGACATTGGAAAATTTAAGAAAAGCTACAGTTCAAGTGAGACATACCTATTTTTCTCTGTTTTGTATTTAGTTACATTCCTAAGAGTA
The DNA here is from genome assembly GCF_965194825.1 of Balaenoptera physalus. Taxonomy (NCBI): domain Eukaryota; kingdom Metazoa; phylum Chordata; class Mammalia; order Artiodactyla; family Balaenopteridae; genus Balaenoptera; species Balaenoptera physalus. Next base: position 1,246,269 of record NC_138900.1, read on the forward strand.
TACAGTTATGGTGTGTAAAAATAGTGGAATCCTGGGACTTCCCTGACGGTCCTGTGGTTAAGACTCTGTTCTTCCACTGCAGGGGGTGTGGGTTTGATCCCTGGTCGGGGAATTAAGATCCTGCATGCTGTGTGGCCAAAACAGTAGTGGAATCATCACATATAATTTGAGCCCCACTAATAATTACGTTTAAGAAGTTTGACCATTGGTCCCTTTTAGTAAATGTTAAACGTTATTTATTTATTTATATTTAAACCATTGTACTGAGGAATGATTGACATTTAAAAAGGTGTACACATTTCCTGGATACAACTCAATAAGTTTGGAAATAAGTATACATCCTTGAAACCATCACCACCATCAAGACCATAAACATATCCACTGCCTCCCACCCCTTTATTATTATTATCATCATTATTAATTTGTGTGTGTGTGGTAAGAACCCTTAGGTTGCTTCCATATCTTAGCTATTGTAAATAATGCTGCAATGAACAGAGGGGTGCATATATCTTTTCAAATTAGTGTTTTTGTTTTGTTCTGAGAAGTACCCAGAAGTGGAATTGCTGGATTGTATGGTAGTTCTATTTTTAATTTTTTGAGGAGTCTCCATATTGTTTTCCATAGTGGCTGCAACAATTTACATTTCCACCAATAGTGCACAAGGGTTCCCTTTTCTCCACATCCTCACCAACACTTATTATTTGTTGTCTCGGTAACAGCCATTCTGAGAGGTGTGAGGTGATACCTCATGTGGTTTGATTTGCATTTCCTTGATGGTTAGTGATGTTGAACATTGTTTCATGTGTCTGTTGGCCATCTGTATGTCTTGTTTGGAAAACAGCCCATTCACATCCTCTGCTCATTTTTTAATTGGGTTGTTTGTTTGCTTTTTTTGATATTGAGTTCACATGTGAGTTTTTAATCCATTTTGAGTTGTTTTTGTGTATGGTGTAAGGTAAGGGTCCAATTTCATTCTTTTCCATGTAGATATCCACTTTTCCCTGCACCATTTATTGAACAGGCTACTCTTTTCTAGTTTGTATTCTTGGCCCCCTTCTCAAACATTAGTTGACCATATATGCAGAGGGTTATTTCTGTGCTCTCTATTCTGTTCCATTGGTCTATGTGTCTGTTTTTATGCCAGTACTATACTATTTTGATTACTGTAGCTTTGTAATATATATAATTTGAAATCAAGAAGTGTGATGCCTCTAGCTTTTTTCTTCTTGCTTAAGAATGCCTTGGCTATTCAGGGTCTTTTGTGGTTCCATATGAATTTTAGGATTTTTTTTTTCTACTTCGGTGAAAAATGGCATTGGAATTTTGAAAAGGGTTGCATTGAGTCTGTAGATAGCTTTGGGTAGTATATTTAAGAATATTAATTTTTCCAATCCATGAACAGAGGACCTCTTGCCATTTATTTGTGTCTTTAATATTTTTCATCAATGTTTTATAGTTTTCAGTGTAAAGATCTTTTCACCTACATGTTTAAATCTCTTCCTAAGGGTATTTTTTGTTTTGTTTTTTAATCATCATAAAAGGAATTGGTTCTTAGTTTCTTTTTTGCATAATTTGTTTTTAGGGTATAGAAATGCACCTGGTTTTTGTATGTTGATTTTGTATCCTGCAACTTCACTGAATTTGTTTATTCTAACAGGTTTTTGGTGTAGTCTTCAGGGTTTTCTGTATGTAAGATTATGTCATCCACAAACAGAGATGATTTTATTTCTTTCTTTCCGGTTTGGATGCCTCTTATTTCTTTTTCTTGCCCAGTTACTCTGCTTAGGACTTCTAGTACTATGTTGAATAGAAGTGGTGAGAGCAGTCATCTTTGTTATGTTCCTGATCTTTGCAAAAAAGCTTTCAGCTTTTCACCATTGAGTATGATCTTGGCTGTGGGCTTGTCATATATGGCCTTTATTATGTTGTATATAATAAAAACTTTCTGTATCAAGTTTGTTGAGAGTTTTTATTATGAAAGGATGTTAAATTTTGAGATATGCTTTTTCTGTATCTATTGAGATGACTCTCTGATTTTTATCCTTCTTTCTATTAATGTGGTATATCACATTTATTGTGTTTGCTGAAATGTCTTTGCATCCCAAAGATAAATCCCAGTTGAACATGTTGTATGATACTTTTTTTTAAAAAATAAATTTATCTATTTATTTATTTTTGGCTGTGTTGGGTCTTTGTTGCTGTGCACGGGCTTTCTCTAGTTGCGGTGAGCAAGGGCTACTCTTCGTTGCAGTGCACGGGCTTCTCATTTTCGTGGCTTCTCTTGTTGCGGAGCACGGACTCTAGGTGTGCAGGCTTCAGTAGTTGTGGCACATGGGCTCAGTAGCTGTGGCTTGTGGTCTCTAGAGCTCAGGCTCAGTAGTTGTGGCACACGGGCTTAGTTGCCCTGTGGCATCTGGGATCTTCCTGGGCCAGGGCTCGAACCATGTCCCTTGCATTGGCAGGCAGATTCTTAACCACTGCACCACCAGGAAAGCCCTGTATGACACTTTTAATGTGCTGTTGAATTTGGTTTACTGTATTTTGTTGAGGATTTTTGCATCTATGTTCATCAGGGATATTGGCCTTTGATTTTCTTGTGTTGTAGTGTTCTTATCTGACTTTGGTGTAAGGGTGATACTGGCTTTGTAAGATGAGTTTTGATGTGTTCCCTCCTCTTCAGTTTTTTTGAGGATTGGTGTTAAATGTTTCATAGAATTTACCAGTGAAACCATCAAACCCTGGGATTTTCTTTTGGGGGAGGTTTATTATTACTGATCCAATATCCTTACTCATTATTGGTCTTCTCTGATTTTCTATTTCTTCAAAATTAAATCTTGGTAGGTTGTATATTTCTAGGAATGTATCCATTTCTTTTAGGTTATCCAATTTGTTGGTGTATAATTATTCATAGTAGTGTCTTATGATCCTTGTATTTCTGTGGTATCAATTGTAATGTTTCCTCTTTCATTTATAATTTTATTTATTTGAGTCCTCTCTTTTTTTTTTCTTAGTCTATCTAAGATGTTTGTCAATTTTATCTTTTTCAAAAAATCTTAGTTTTGATCTTTTCTGTTGTTTTTCTAGTCTCTATTTTATTTCCACTTTTATCTTTATTGTTTCCCTCCTTCTGCTAACATTGTGCTTAGTTTGTTCTTTTTCTAGTCTTTGAAGTGTGAAGATAGGGTGTTTACGATCTTTCTTTTTTTCTTAGTGTAGATATGTATCTGCTATAACCTTCCCTTTTTAGAACTGCTTTTGCTGGGTCCCATAAGTTTTGGTATTTTGTGTTTCCATTTTCATTTGTCTCAATATATTTTTTGATTTCCCTTTTGATTTCATCTTTGACTCGTTGGTTGTTCAAGAATGTGTTATTTAATTTCCACATATTTGTGAATCTTCCAATTCTCCTCCTGTCATTATTTTCTACGTTTATCGTATTTTGGTCAGAAATGATATTTGATATGATTTCAGTTTTCTTAAATTGGTTAAGACTTGTTTTGTAGCCTACCATATGATCTATCCTGGAGAATTTTCCCTGGAAAATACCTGGAGAATTTTCTTGAGTAGTGTGTATTCTGTATTCGATGAAATGTTCTATATATGTCTGTTAGATCCATTTGGTTTATAGTGTTCAAGTCCACTGTTTCCCTGGCCGTGAAGGTTTTTTAAGATGTCAAAACATCATATTATACAGAAAGTTTTAAAAAGAACATGATTAATACTCTCCCACCATAATCAGCATGATTCACAAATATTTCTCTTCTTTCAGTTTGTTTGCATGGAACAGAGAATAAAGAGACACCTTCTGAGCAAAATGTTTCCCTAGAAGCTTTGTCACAGGTCAGGACTCCAAAGGTAGGTCCAATCAGCCAGAAGGCTCACCCCTGTGAGAAATGTGTCCCAATCCTGAAAGACATTTTGCACCTGGCTTACCTACCTGGGCAGAAACCATACTTGATTGGGGCATGTGCAAACCTACGACAGCTTCAGAAGCATTTCAGTGCAAAGAAAAGTGACATGGATAGGGCATCATTTGTAAAGAGTTGCATATTCCATGTGTCAGGGCATCCCTTCACCTGTAGGAAGGTTGGAAAGGATTTCCCAGCCACTTTGGGTTTTCTCCAGCACCAGATCACTCCCACTGGTGAGAAACCCAACAAAATCACCAAGTGTGGGGAGACCTTTCATGGTAGGAAAAGTCATTACAAGTTGCGTGAATGTGGGAAAGCTTCCAGCTACAAACAGAGTCTTGTTTACCACCCAACAGTCTCTACTAGGAAAAGGGTTTATGAGTCTAGCAAATATAGGAAAGCCTTGCGCTGTAAGTACTCACTTGTTCAGCTCCAGAGAGTCCACACTGGAGAAAGGCCTTACGAGTGCAGTGAATGTGGAAAATCTTTTAGGCAAAGAGCCACCCTCATTATACACCAGAGAGTTCACACTGGAGAAAGGCCTTATAAATGTGGCGAGTGTGGAAAATCCTTTAGTCAGTGCTCCAATCTTATTGAACACTGCAGAATTCACAGTGGAGAAAGGCCTTATGAGTGTGAGGAATGCGGAAAAGCCTTTGGGTGCAAATCCAATCTTGTTCGGCACCAGAGAACACACACTGGAGAAAAGCCTTATGAGTGCAGCGAATGTGGGAAATTCTTTAGACAAAGCTTCACCCTTGTTCAACACCGGAGAATTCATACCACAGCAAGGCCTTTTGTGTGTGTCCAGTGTGGGAAATCCTTTAGCCAAAGAGCCACTCTCATTAGACACCAGAGAGTTCACACTAGTGAAAGGTCTTATGAGTGTGGGGCATGTGGGAAAGCCTTTGGATCCAAATCCAAACTGGATCGGCACAACAGAAGTCACACTGGAGAAAGGCCTTATGAGTGTGCTGAATGTGGGAAATCTTTCAGACAAAGCTACAGCCTCGTTGAACACCAGCGAATTCATAGTAGAACAAGGCCCTTTGAGTGTGGCCAGTGTGGGAAGTCCTTTAGCAGAAGAGCCATCTTCAGTAAACACCAGAGTATTCACACTGGAGAAAGGCCTTATAAATGTGGCGAGTGTGGGAAATCCTTTAGTAGAAGCACCAGCCTTATTCAGCACTGCAGTATTCACACTGGGGCAAGGCCTTATGAGTGTGGGCAGTGTGGGAAATCCTTCAGGCAAAAGTCTGTCCTTATTCAACACCAGGTAGTTCACACTGGAGAAAGGCCTTATGAATGTGGCGAATGTGGGAAGTCCTTTAGCCAGCGCTCCAGCCTCAATCTCCACCGAAAATTTCACACCAGGGAGAGGCCCCATGAACGCAGGAAGTATGGGAAATCCTTTACTCCAAACAGCTAACATTGTTTAGTACCAGGAAGTCCACACTTTGAGAAAGGCCTTAGACCTCAAGGAATTGCTGTCTTCTCGTTCATTATAATAGCACTAGACAGCTTCTGTGAGGGAGCCATCTGCCTGAAATTGAATCTCATACTTGCAAACATCCAGAGGGGCGAAATTCCCAATGAGTTCCAGGGACCTGTGAAGCTTACAGGAGCTACATTCCATGTTCTAAACTCCCCAGGGCCCTTGTCAGAGTTACATCTCTGCCATTTTCTCTGATAGAACCCATCTCACCTCTCCTGCCTTGCACAGTATTTCATCGGTCACCCTGATGTGCTAACACAAGGCAGATGTCTGTGCTCTCTCCTATTCCCTGGAGGAAATCTTGAGTAGTCTGTGCCCTTATATTTTCCTATTTCCAATTGATTAAGTATGAATCTGACCCTTCATCAAAATTGTTGGTTTCACATGACATTTGTGGTTGATTTTCCTGCCTCAAAGTCACCAACTGGTAATTGCCTCCCCTCCCCCCCCCCATTGCTCTGGTTTGTGCAGCAATAAAGGTCTTATTGTTTAATCTACCTTTAATCTCGGGGGTTGTATTCACTGTGGGGGGTGGGTGGAAAACAGAATTGGCCTGTTTGTACGAAGGGATGGGCCCTCAGCCTCTTGTGCCTCAGCAGGGACAGTATAATGACAGAATAGTTTTCATTCCAGTTTTGGCCTAATTTGCATTGCTCCCCAAGACCTCCTAGGAACTAAAATAATGCTTTGTGGTCCTAATTTGGGACCTGGAAGCCTACATATTGTATGACCACAGGTTACCCTGAAGAGGGGTCACTTATTTTGGCAAGCTCCAGGGCCTTTGGGACCGCCATGACTTTGTCTCATATTCCCAGAGGGTGTCCTATAATGCCCAGCACTGTTGAGGGGAAGCTTTTCACCAGGTTCTACAAAGGAACCTAGTGTCCTGATGTTCATAATTCTGTGGACTGGTATCCCTCCTCAGACTACAGGAGCCGGGTTTCAACCATACTTGGTAGTGAAATCCTGGGTGGGATTAATAGTCAGTGGAAGAGCATGCAGCAAATTAAATGGAGTGTGCCTCTTCTAATGTGCATCCATAAATCTTCCAGTGACTATGGCTGTGAGGAATCACAGATCCTCCAAAGGCTGTGTACCTCCTATAGCTGAATTCATTGTCAGCAAATAATCTAAAGGTTTTGTGTTCTCGTTGTCTTTCTGGGCTGGTCAACTCAAGTCCGTTGCTGTAAAGGCAGGGAAATGAGAACAGAGAATGGAGATCCTGTTGTCCAGGGACGTGTCTTTTGTGGTCCAGCCAGTGGTCCTGTTGTCCCAGACTGCAATGGCCTCCATTGCTTGCCCATATTTCCAGCACTGATTCAGGGCTGCCCTTCCCCAGGAATGGGAAAAAATAGAGTGGAGTCAATATTGAGTCGTTAAACCTTCTGGTTTCCAGAAAGAGTGGGAGGTCCAGATTTTTTTTATTTTGAACCATTTTTTTTAGAAACTTTATTGAGGCATAATTGACATGCAATAACCTATACATATTTAAGATGTATAGTTTGAAAATTTTTGCCATATATATAAACCAATAAAACCATCAGAATCACGATAATGAACATAACCATGATTTACCTCATGCCCCTTTACAATCTGTCATTGCCCTTCCCAAGCCTACAGGAGTCCAATGATTTACTGCCTTCAACAATAAATTAGTTTGCATTGTCTAGAACTTTACTTGAATTGAAGTATAAAAGTGTTTGCTCTTTTTTTTTGATGATATTTTTCGTACTGCCTAATTATTTTGAAATTCATCAATGTTGCTTGTATGAATAGTTCTTTTTTTTTACCGTTGAGTAGTATTCTTGTCTATGGATATGCTACGATGTGCTTATCCATCCATCTGCTAATGGGCAATTGGGTTGTTTCCAGTTTGGTGTTGTTAGAAATAAAGCTGCAATGAACATAGGCATACAGTTCTTTATATGAATATGTGTTTTAATTCTCTTGTGCCACTACTTCAGAGTATGTGAATGTTTCAATATTTAACAAACGGCCAAATTGTGATCTAAACTGGTTGGACCCTTCTGTGTTCCCACCAACAGTATATGAGAGCTCCTATTCCTCCACATCCTGCCAATCCTCGGTATTGTCAGTCTGTTTAATTTTAGCTGTTTTAACAGGGATGTAATAGCATCTCACTGTGATTTTAATTGCAGTTCTCTGATGTTTCATGATGTCCAGCATTTTTTTTTCCTGTTTATTTGCCACTTGTATATCTTCTTTAACGACTGTTACTACCAGTTGCTTATTTTGAAATGGATGTTGGCTGATGTTTCCTTTTCCATTAATAAATAAAAGACATATGTCTAACAAAGACAGGTGTTGGAACTTCACTCATTCCTCAGCAGTGATGTGTCATCTTTACAAAAAGCAAGTATTATTTTTGAATACTATCAGAATATTTTCTCAATTGTTTGGTGCTATTCTGGGAGTGTAACACTCCCAGAGGCTATATACTTTCAAGCGTTGTCTACCTTCTTAACATATTCTCCACCACTTTCGTAAGTCTAGCCATTCAAATAAACAAGGCCCGTTTTGTAGAGTTTGTCAGTTTCTCTGGTGTATCTATGCCCACCCTGGCCAATTTCAAGTTGCCAAAAGGATGGCACTAAACATGGATTTGGGAAGAGTGTGCAGTAGCACAGTATTATAATGTATTTCCACCATGCTGATGGAGTGGTCACAAATAACCTCAGGAATATATATGAGTAAAACATAGTAAAATAATTTGGAAATGACAACTTTTTAAAATTAATTAATTAATTAATTAATTAGTTTTATTTATTTATTTTTGGCTGCATTGGGTCTTTTTTGTTGCACGCGGGCTTTCTCTAGTTGTGGTGAGCGGGGGCTACTCTTTGTTGCGGTGTGCAGGCTTCTCATTGCAGTGGCTTCTCTTATTGCAGAGCAGAGGCTCTAAGTGCTTGGGCTTCAGTAGTTGTGGCACGTGGGCTTCAGTAGTTGTGGCTTTCAGGCTCTAGAACGCAGGCACAGTAGTTGTGGTGCATGGGCTTAGTTGCTCCGCAGCATGTGGGATCTTCCCAGACCAGGGCTCCAACCCGTGTCCCCTGCATTGGCAGGCGGATTCTTAACCACTTCACCACCAGGGAAGCCCCAACCCCATCATTATTGATCAACTCATGGCCATTCTTGTTTCACCTGTTCTCACGCATATAACTGGGTTGTGGTACTTGTAATCCCAACATCTTCTCATTCAATGCCTAATCTCCTCAGAATGTACTTCCAAAACGTAAGGAGTCTTTCATAATCCTAATAACTTTTTCAGACAAAATTTTGAGGTGTTAAAAATATTTTGGGGGGACTTTCCTGGTGGCGCAGTGGTTAAGAATCCGCCTGCCAATGCAGGGGACACGGGTTCGAGCCCTGGTCCGGGAAGATCCCACATACAGCAGAGCAACTAAGCCCATGCACCACAACTACTGAGCCTGCGCTCCAGAGCCCGCAAGCCACAACTACTGAGCCCGTGTGCCACAACTACTGAAGCCCACGTGCCTAGAGCCCATGCTCAGCAACAAGAGACACCACAGTAATGAGAAGCCCATGCTCTTTGCAACTAGAGAAAGCCAGCGCACAGCAACGAAGACCCAATGCAGCCTAAAATAAATAAATAAATTTTTTAAAATGTATATTTTTTCAGTGTTCAGTTTCTTTTTCAATTTCCCCAAAAATATGTTCGTTCTTTAAGGCAGTCAGATCCAAAATGGATCTATATGACTTTTAGTAGATGTATCTGGGAAGTCTCAATTCACTTATAGATATCACTTCATTTTTTTTAAATTCTTGGGCCATTCATTTGTTGAAGTTGCTCAGTCGTTTGCCCATCAGAATTTGCCATGTTCTGGATTTGGGGTGTGTGTGTGTGTGAGAGTGTTCTCCGCCCTGGGCTGTGCTGTGCATGGTCCTTCCAGCGCCCCAAGTCCGCGCTGGAAAATCACCCGCTGGGGGCTCCCAGTCAGTCAGCCTAGCGCCCTGGAGGAACGAACCTCTCTCACCTCCCCAGCTCGGACTTGCGCTCCCCCAAGAAGCTCACCCCACCCGGTTCCCCGGAGCTGACAATCTTGTCCACAAAACGTGCCTCCTCCACGCGTCTCCGGAGCCCCAGCTCAGAACGAGGCTAACGATCTGGTCAGACATCCTTGCATGTAGCTTCCGAAAATTCTGCCGGAATTTGACAGTAACACTAATATCCTCACATAGACCGAGAAAAATAATAATAAATGCGCCGTTTCCATTTTAAAAGTTTAACAAAACAAAACCCAGCATGGGAAGTCGATTATCCTATTCTCTTATTTTGGACCCCCTCCGACTTTCTGCTTCCAAACGCACTGACAATCCTAGTATTGCTCGGGCCCGGGGGCTTGGGGCGAGGGGGTGAGGGTCTGCTTCCACCGTTCGCACTGAATTAGGACTAACATCGGAAATGGGGGTTGGGGCGCTTTCCTTCCGGGACCGCGGCTTACCCCCTTGCAGTCATGGACTTGTTTCTTCTATATATGAGACCCAGAATTGTTCCGGCTCTCTCCTTACACTGGCATAAAGGCGCCCCCACCCCACCCGGGGCACAAGGGTATGCCTTGAACACGTGCGAGTGTCCCGGGCGCTCTGCGCGGCCCCGTCTGCCCCGCCTGCCCCACCCTGAATCTCCTGGCGGGCTGTACCCAGGAGCGGCTCCCGCCTGCTCCTCCCCCAAATTAGGTAATGCCCAATGGAGGTCTACGTCAGCAGGCTTCACGGACGTTCCTTGCCTTCTTGGGGGAGGTCATCCCCGAAGTCGCTCAATTTGGGGGCTGCACGGGACCCTAACACCCCATTACTTAAATGCTCCTATGATAGAGGAACACAGGCAGACGGGAGGCAGGGGCTGCGAGAGAAGCGAGGGCGGCAAAGAGGCCGCAGATGTGTCCAGGCCCGCGCGCCACCCCTCCGGCGCCGCGATGGTTTACCCCCGTGACGTAAGGGCTCAGTCCTAAACATGGTTATAAAGAGTGGAGGCGGTGCCGGCTGCTCCCCGCCTCTGGGCTGCTAGCTCCTCAGGCGGGTACCCAGCCGCTGGCCTGATGGGCAGGGACCGCGCCCCGCCCCGGCCCCACTCCAGCCCCACCCTACCACCAGCCTGAATTCTTCCGGCTTCAATGCACGCCACGCTTCAACGCCCGCTACCGCGTGGCGTGCTACCGCGTCGTGTCCTCCCGCTGCTGCATCGCTTTCCGGGCCGCGGACAGTTCCTCCTGCTGTCACTCCCTGACCGAGTCCTCCGGCACTGGCTCTCACGACCATGCGCAGGAAGGCTGGGCTCGAGGGTCTCGCGGTTCGGCGTCCCTCCTTCGCCGGGGAGGGAGGCTGCCCTGGCCGGAGCATCCCGGTCCTGGGAGGCCTGGACTTGCTGGAAGAGCGCGCACGCTTGTCCCGGTAAGAATGGTCCCTTTTCCGCGCCGGCTCTTTCGGAGCGCCCCGGCCCGCGCGCTGTGGCTTGTGTCCGGCGGGAGCCGAGCAAACGCGTGCCAAGCAGAGACTCGCTCACAGGAGCCCGGCTCCCCGGGGAGGCGGCAGAAAGTGGGCGCCCTCCCTCCGCTGGCAGCCTGGAGCAGGCAGGAGGGACGGGGAGGAGGGGAAGCGGGCGGGTGTGTAAGGCGGTTCACCGATAAAAGGCGAGTTCACTCGGGAGACTCTGGAGAGGCTCCTGCGTCAGTACAGAAGTCGGGTACATTTATAAGAACCCCCTTTCGAGCCGGTGATGCCGAGGGAATAATGGGAACGCAGTCGCAGGATGGAGGAGAAAGGCAGTGCGCGGCAGAATTCTTGGGAGGAAATGGGAGACCTTCCATCCAGGATGAAGGGACAGAATTCTTGCGAGGAAAGGGGGAGACCTTCCATCCAGGATGAGGGGCATATAAAAAGAGATGAGCAGTCCAGGACAGTTTCTCCTCCCTCTCACCCCACCTGTATCCAGAAACTGCTTGGTCCCCTCAGCTTTCCCCTTCTGTTTCCTTCTAGGACTTGTGCACAGACCTGGCCGGCTCCAGTGCCAACCTCATCCCAAGGGTGACTGCCATCCGGACCAGCCCAGACCTGCAGTGGCTGGTACGGCCCACTGAGGTGTTCTTGGCGGCCCCATCACACAAGATTCCCCCACCCATACGGAGTTCTTCTGGCCTGGATGGGGGTTATCCCGTGAAGACCATGGCAGGAAGCGGAGCTCAGGACATTGGCAGCAAGGGCAAGGTGGAACAGGTGAGGAGTCGGTGGGCACCTTCTCTCTGTAGGGAGGGCTGGGGTGGCAGCATTGGAGGAGATGGGGAGCACGTGGATAGAGTGAGGCCACTGATGGAATTCACTACACATCCTGAACTGGCAACCCTGGCTCAAAGCCCTTTTCATCCTAAGTCAGACTCTGATAGTTCCACCCCAAGAAACAGCCTAATAGTTTATTCTTTAGTAGATTCCTATCTCATGCTTGTAGACTGGGCTCTCCTTTCACTTACTGAGGATCTTGTAAAAAAGAAAAATTTTTGTGTCTATTTTAATACTTTTGTTTGGTATGTGTATTTTCTTAAACAATGTTTTTTATGGTCATATAGTTGATTTACAATGTTGTGTTAGTTTCTGGTGTACTAAATCGCTTTGCAGTACATCTATCAAAATATGAAAAAATATGTAAAATATACATATTTTACAAAATTATATATGTAGAACATATATTCTCTTTCAGATTCTTTTCCATTGCCAAGTTATTACTGGATACTGAATATGGTTCCCTATGCTATACAGTAAATCCTATTGTTTATCTATTTATATATAGCAGTGTGTATCTGTTAATCCCATACTCCTAACTTATATACATCTTTATCCATTCATCTATAGATGGACACTTGGGTTGGTTCCATGCCCTGGTGATTGTATATAGTGCTGCTATGAACATAGCAGTTCACTATCTTTTCCAATTAGAGTTTTCTCCAGATGTATGCCCAGGAGTGGGATTGCTGGATCATATGGCAACTCTATTTTTAGTTTTTTAAGGAACCTCCATACTGTTCTCCACAGTGGCTGCACCAATTTAATTCCCACCAACAGTGTAGGAGGGTTCCCTTTTCTCCACACCCTCTCCAGCATGTATTATTTGTAGACTTCTTGATGATGGCCATTCTGACCGGTGTGACGTAGTACCTCATTGTAGTTTTCATTTGCATTTCTCTAATAATTAGTGATGTTGAGCATCTTTTCATGTGTCTGTTGGCCATCTATGGACTGCCAGGGAATTCCCATTTTGTCCATTTCTCGATTGGGTTGTTTTTTGTTGTTGTTTTGTTAATTTTATTTTATTTTTGTTATTTTTTTTAATAAATTTTATTTTTGGCTGCGTTGGGTCTGTTGCTGAGCGCAGGCTTTCTCTAGTTGTGGCGAGCGGGGGCTACTCTTCGTTGCGGTGGCTTCTCTTTGTTTTGGAGAATTGACTCTAGGTGCGTGGGCTTCAGTAGTTGCAGCATGCAGGCCCTACAGCGCAGGCTCAGTAGTTGTAGGGCATTCATATTTGATTTCATATTAATTTCTTCTGCTTTCTCTGGATTTCTTTTTTCTTTTCCTAGTTTCTGAGGTGGAATCTGAGTTCCTTGATTTGACACATTTTTTCTATAAGTGTTAAATGTGGGATAAATTTTCCCTGAAGTACTGCTTAAGAAAATGCCAATAGGACTTCCCTGGTGGTCCAGTGGCTTAAAATCTGCCTGCCAATGCAGGGGACATGGGTTCGATCCCTGGTCTGGGAAGATCCCACATGTGGTGGAGCAACTAAGCCCATGTGCCACAACTACTGAGCCCACACCCTGCAACTACTGAAGCCCATGTGCTCTAGGGCCCACATGCCGCAATTACTGAGCCCATATGCTGCAACTACTGAAACCCTCATGCCTAAAGCCTGTGTGTGCTCCGCAACAAGAAAAGCCACCGCAAAGAAGAGTAGCCCCCACTCGCTGCAACTAGAGAAAAGCCTGCGCACAGCCACAAGACCCAGCGCAGCCAAAAATAAATTTAATAAATTAATTTAAAAAAGAAAGAGAAAAGAAATTGCCAATATAGGGAATGCCCTGTTGGTCCAGTGGTTAAGAATCTGCCTTCCAATGCAAAGGACGCAGGTTCAATCCCTGGTCAGGGAACTAAGATCCCACATGCCGCAGGGCAACTAAGCCCATGCACCTCAACTACTGAGCCCGCGCGCTCTGGAGCCATGGGCCACAACTAAAGAAGCCTGCACAACTAAGAGCCCATGCACCGCAATGAAAAGATCCCACATGCTGCAATGAATATCCTGCGTGCCACAACTAAGAGCCAATGCAGCCAAATAAATTAAAAACAAAAAAAAAAGAAAACCCCAATAAGCTGCTCCCTGCCAGGGCTGCTCCAACCCAGCTGCCCTTCCAAGGCACTCACCAGGGAGTGCCCCTGGTCTGGGCCTGCTCCAGAACAATAAGCAGCTGTCCTCCTTTTATTCTAATATGAATATTTTAATAATGGATCAAAGGTATAGTATTTCTAATAGTTCTTTTTTAAAATAAATTTATTTATTTATTTATTCTTAATTTTGGCTCTGTTGGGTCTTCGTTGCTGCACGCAGGCTTTCTCTAGTTGCGGCGAGCGGGAGTTACTCTTCGTTGTGGTGCTCAGCCTGCTCATTGTGGTGGCTTCTCTTGTTGCAGAGCACGGGCTCTAGGCGCGCAGGCTTCAGTAGTTGTGGCTCATGGGCTCTAGAGCGCAGGCTCAGTAGTTGTAGTACACGGGTTTAGTTGCTCCGCAGTACGTGGGATCTTCTCAGACCAGGGCTGGAACCATGTCCCCTGCATTGGCAGGCGGATTCTTAACCACTGCGCCACCAGGGAAGTCCCTGTAATAACTCTTTGTAGATGTTTATAAGATCAAGAAGGATTGCTTCTATCCTTAGTTTAATATCTCTCTAACTGTAATAGCTATGAAAAATTCAGAAATTGAAATTTTTAAAAAAAGTTTCCATTCACAATATCATTCTATGTAGAAAATACCTGGGGATGTTTAAGTTATACAAGACTTATAAACAGAAAACTAAAAAGCATTGCTAACAAAAATTAAATAAGATCTAAATAAAAGAAGATATATCATGTTTATGAATTGGGACATTCAGTATGCCTTTCTAAATTGAAGATTAAATGCAATTCCAGTCAAAATCCTAGTTGGTTTTTGGGATGTTCAAATTCACAAGTGGATTCTAAAATTCACATGGAAAGGCAAAGGACTAAGAATGGCCATAACAACTTTGAAAAAGAAAGTCCAAGGAGTACATGACCTTGATTTCAAGGCATATTATAACAACAAATTGTTCAACACATGAAATGACTGGCATAAATAAAGTAGATAAATGCAACAGAAGATAAAGTTCAGAAATAAACATATACATATGATTGACCTTCAATGAGGATACAAAAGCAATTCAGTGGAGAAGGTATTTAAGTCAGTATCACTGCAGCAACTGGGTATCCATATTTTAAAAAGAACTTCCAAAAATGAACTAAATATGAATCATTTACATCAATAAAAAAACCTAAACTTTAAAGTTTCAGAAGGAAACATAGAAAAACTTCTGTCTTTAAATTTGGGAAACATTTTTCATTTATTGATAGAACGCCAAAAGCATAAACAGTAAGAGAATAAATGGACAAATAAGACTCCGTTAAAGCTGAAAACTTTTTCTCTGGAAAAGCTACTGAAATGAGAAGACCAATTCTGGATGAAAATAATGTCAGATATTTCCATTAGAGGACCTTAATCAATAATCCATGAAGAAATGTCAAAACTCAGTAATTAAGATGACAAATTATATGAACAGAAATTTCAAAAAACTATGAATGGAAATTATCACATGAAAAACCACTCAACATCATGTCAATAGGGAAATACTAGTTAAAATCACTAGATACCACTATACACCTCTTACATCACTGAAGTTAGAAAGCCTGACCATACCAAGTGTTGATAAGAATGTAAACAACAGGAACTCACGTTCTGGTGCTTCTGGTAAGACTGTATCAGAATACTACCACTCTATGAAAGTTTGGCTCCACATAAGTTAAATTTTCACTTCCTCTATGACACCTAATCTAAATGCTGCTAGATATTAACTCAAGTGAAGGAAAGCATAAGTCTGGAGGGCATTTCTCCAGTGTGAACTTTCTTGTTTTTTATGAGCCTGGAGCTGCCTGCAAAGAACTACACTCAAGGTTTTTCTGTAGTATGGATTCCCTGGTGGGCAGTAAGACTTCTTCTGTAGACAAAGGCTTCTCCACATTCACTGCACATATAAGGCCTTTCTCCAGTGTGGATTCTCTGGTGGACAACAAGACTTCTTCTGTAGACAAAGGCTTCCCCACATTTACTGCACGTATGAGGCCTTTCTCCAGTGTGGATTCTCTGGTGCTCAAGAAGACTTGTTTTGTAACTGAAGGGCTTGCCACATTCATTGCAATTAAAAGGCTTTTCTCCAGTGTGGACAGTTTGGTGCCGAACAAGTGTGTACTTGAGCTTGAAGGCTTTCCCACATTGATTACACTCATAGGGTCTTTCTCCAGTGTGGATTCTCTGGTGCTCAACAAGTTTAATTTTGACCTTGAAAGCTTTCCCACATTCACTGCACTCATAAGGCCTTTCTGCAGTGTGAACATTCTGGTGTTTACTGAGGGCAGAGCTGCTTGTAAAGAACTTCCCACATTTACACCCATAAGCCTTTTCTCCAGTGTGAATTCTCTTATGCACAACAAGACTTCCTTTGTAGACATAGGCTTTCCCACATTCACTGCACATATAAGGCTTTTCTCCAGTGTGGATTCGCTGGTGATCAAGAAGCCTTTTTTTGAAGATGAATGACTTCCCACATTTGCTACAACCATAAGGCTTTTCTCCAATATGGATCTTATGATGCACAAGGAGATTTTTTTTGTAAAGGAAGGGATTCCCACATTCACTGCTCTTAGGATTTTCTCCAGTGTGGACTTTTTGGTGCTGAACAAGTGTATCCTTTAGAAGGAAGGCTTTCCCACATTGATTACACTCATAGGATCTTTCTCCAGTGTGGATTCTCTGGTGCTCAACAAGTTTATATTTGTGGGCAAACACTTTCCCACAATTCCAGCACTCATAAAGCCTTTTTCCTGTGTGAACCTTCCTATGGTGAGTAAGACTGGAGGTGAGTCTAAAGAACTTCCCGCAGTCATTGCACTCATAAGGTTTTTCACCAGTGTGAACTCTCAGGTGCTGAGTGAATTTATACTTCTTACTGAAGGCTTTGCCACATTTGCTGCACTCGTAATGCCCTACCCCAGGGTGAGAGACCTCCCTGCTCTGCCTGCTTGTACCTGGGAGCTCTCCATAGTGGGAGGGCTGGTGCGGGGGAAAGCCCAAGCTGCCTAGGAAAGCCTTCTCAACTTCTCCACATGTGAACATATTGTCGGGTAAAAAGACTTTGCAGCTCGTCACAAGCAAGGCCCCATTCTCCTCGCTTCTGAGGTGTTTCTCTCCAATGGGATGCTTCTGGTGCTGCTGTAGGTGAGAAGTGAACATTTTCCCACAGGCCCCAGAAGAGGACGGTTTCAGCCCAGGATGCACTTCTTGGTGCTCAGCCAGGTACAAAACATCTTTCTCTACCAGGGCACACGTATCTGAAGTAAGAGTCTTCAGGATAGATAGGTCTGGATTTGGATTCCTGTCTTGTGTCACTAATTCTACAGAAACACATTGTTCAGAAGCAGCCTCCTCAGTACCTACTGCACGCCAACACCCTGAAAGCACAAAAATGCTGATAAACTGTATGGAGACGTTGGTGGGACAGGAGCCCACTACAAATCTGTGCATGACACATGTAGGAATAAGCCCATGGGTTTGTTATTAAAACAACGGAGGAAGGGTCAAGTGGTAGAAGGGGATACTGTGCAATACTAGGCCTCTGATGGTCACAGAACAGGAAATGTCTCAAACCAGTAAGAACACAGGATACCAGGATGTGGCACCATGCTGGGAGGAGAGGCTAGAACAACCCACTCCTCGGCCAATGGCTTTCAGCAGGACTTTCTGGTGGTGACAAGTGTCAGCTCTGTAGAATGTGTTTCTCAATCCAGGAAAATGCAAATACACCTGACTATCAGTGTTCAAAGACAATATAAGTAAACATGTACCTCTCATGACACATTAAGGATATTCATATACAATATACAAAATACATAAAATTGGAGAACAGTGCAGAGAGGGGGAAAGGAGAGGTGTGGAGGACACTAAGGTGGAAAACAGGAGTCAGAAATCACAGTACAAACGAAAAGTGGGCAAAGTGTCGAAATGGGGAGAAGAGGAAGAAAGAAATGAAGTATGAGCATGATGAGTCTTGACATTGAAAGAAGAGAGAGCAAAGGACATTTCCCTGTAGGATTAGAACTCATCAATGATATCATGCCTTCCTACAGCTCCTACTCACCAGGCTCAGGATGCAATTAACCCTCTTCCTATGACTAGAGAGGGCCCCACCTCGTCAGGCACCCAGGGTTGCCTCCACCCCTCAGCTCAGGCTGGGTGACTATGAACCTTACCAGATCAAAGTCCTCAGAGGAAAATAGGGCCATTAGGAGAAAGACACTGGCCCAGAGTGAACCAATCAATGACAGATTTCAGGAAAAAAAATGTATCACTAGAAGAACCTTAAGCAGTCTTGCAAACATAAACTAGGGTTGACCACAAATGCTGACCATGTAAGTGTCTGTAATTCCTGACACAGGCAGTGGAAAAAAAAAGGGTTAAAACGTGTGAAACGGATCTTGCACACATCTGAACATTCAACACACCTAGTGGTGGCAAAGCTAAGTGGCATCAGCTGGGCAGGCTTCAAGCCTCTGAGACCGAAGGCTTCTGTGAAAGGCTTCAGGGCCTATGGTATAGGGCTGAACACACACAGGGTGGGGAAACGCAGCTCAAGTGCCAGGAAATCGGGGAAGTAAGCAGTGTCCAAGGTCCAGGCTGGGAAGGACGGAGTGAGCCATGCAGAAGGAAGGGCAGAGTCCCGTACGGGGCGATGGTGTGTGAATATGGGTCCTTACCCAGGGAGGCTATAAGTGACAGGTTCTCCAGCATCACGTCACAGTAGAGGAGTCTCTGAGCATCGTTAAGGAGACCCCACTCCTCCTGGGAGAAGGACACAGCCACATCCTCAAAGATCACATGGCCCTGTCATGAGGGGGACAAGTGAGTTCACAGCAGCCTCTGCAACCAGGATCTCCAGGTCATGGTCGTCCACCCCAGTGACCCAGCTCAGAGGACACACCAGGTCCTGATGCCACAGGAACCTGCTAGCGTTACGTCATTCCGTTAAAACAGAGAGGGAGACAAGCAGTCTCACAAGACGCTCTGGGGTTGCCACACAGACCCCCAGCCACTCTCCTCAGAGTCGACTCTCCTAAGATCACACAGATCACACCACATACAATGTCACTTGTGCTCAGCCCCCTGGAGTAAAGCCTGGGGACAAGGGCCCTGAGTCCATGCTCACACTCCTTCATTCTTCATTGCCCAGCCCTGCAGGGTCACAACTCCCTCATGTGCCGGACCGTTACCCCCACCCCACCCCACCCCACGCCACCACCTCGGCCACAGGCCTTCGGCACCTCACCATGTTCCCCATGTGCCACCCAGCACGCGGTGCTTCCCCAGGCCTCTGCAGGACCCGCTGTTACAGGCGGTCCCAGCACTGCTTTCGTTCCCTGACCTGGCCCTGCTCCCTGTTCCCACGTCAGCACCCAGACCTCGTGTGGGGTCAGATGCCCAGAGCCCTCGTCCTCCACAGTGTCCCAAGTGCTGACCCCGCACCACTCACCCCTTCCTCTCTCTGCTCCTCTCATTCCCACCCCAGCCCCCCACCCCACAGCCCAGCCCAAGACCCTGCCCCAGCTGCGCTCATCTGCCCTCATCTGGTCTGTCATCCAGTGGAGTCTCACACTCTTCAGGCTCCAACCGCAGTCATCACAAGACTTTGAGCCTGTGGAGGGGAAACAATGCCCCAGGCCCTACCTCCCTGTCATCTCACCTCCATTCCTGCTTTGCCTCTCAGTCCATACCTTATCCACCCCTTCGAATCCTGTGCCATGACCAGGACCTCCCCCGAGGCCACTCCCACCCCCCACACACTCATGGTCACTGCACTGCCTCATCCATCTTAGTGATGACAGCCACCCCTGTCCCTGTGCCCAGGGAGGTAAGCCAGTCCACGGAGAACACCCTCCCCACCCGACAAATTTCATGGCACCCACACATGACCTGAGGGCCTGGAATCTGACCTGGTCCACATGCCATCCACCTGCTCAGGGGTATCTTCAGTTCTGAACCCCACCCTCCCTGAACTCCAGGTGTGTGTTTCCAGTGGCCCACTTGACACCTCCGGCAAGACACCCCAGCAATATCTCAGACTCAGCATGGGGACATGGAACTCTGGACAGTCCTTCTGTCCATTACTCCTACTTCTGACTTCCCGTCTCAGACATGGAGTCCCCACCGTCACCGTCACCTAGAGGCAAACATCCTGGGGTCATGCCAGACTACTCTCTCTCATCCTGTACAGCAGAAAATCAGCTCTACCACAAACGAGAATGAGAGACTCGCCTCCTCTCCTGCTACAGAGCCATTGCCAGGATCCAGTCACAATCGACATTTACCAGGACTGTGCCCTCCACTGGGCCCCCGGCTCCACCCTCATCCCCAGTCTTCCTCCTCTTGGCAGGCAGAGCAGCCTCTTCAGACCCAGCGTCAGATCACTTCCCTCCTCTGCGGCCAACGTGGCATGGACCCGCCCCCTCAGGAGAGGCCCAGCTCCTCAGGCTGCCATCCCAGGAATGACTCATGCCCTCAGTCTTTATCAGCCCACATCATGGGTCCTGCAGTTCCCTGAACACTCCCCTCTCAGTCTCATCTCCAGGCTGTGCCCAAGGACACGTCACCACTTGACCTTCTCCACTGGACACATGGGAACACCTCCGTACTACTTCTGGCTTTGATTAATGGTCCTCTGCCTGAGATGATGCCAGGGCCCAGACCTATGGACCCAGAATCGCAGGACAACACTGTCTTCTATATCTGTGTGTCAGGACCAGGGGTAGGGATGACGTCTGGGTAGGTACTGGGGCTTCTTCCACTTACCTGTCCAGGGACCATAAATGCTGCTGCTACCATGGGAACCTGTGAAAAGAGGGAGTATCTGAGGTAAAGGTGATTATGGTGAGGATGTAAAGGCTGAGCTGTTTCTTCCCTTCCTTTTCCTGGACATGAGTCATCTGAGGCTGACCTCTGACCTCAGATCCTCAGTCTTCAGAGCTATAGCTTGACAACTCGATAGGCTTAGACAAAGACTCAATGTCCTTGGGATTTCCCTGGTGGTCCAGTGGTTAAGACTTCAAACTTCCACCTCAGGGAGCCCAGGTGCCATCCCTGGTTGGGGAACTAAGATTCCACATGCCGCGGGGCATGGCAAAAAAAAAAAAGACTCACCCTCTTTGAGTCTCAGTGTCTTCACGTAAACAGCAACACTTAGGATGTCTATCTCATAATGTGTACATACCAAATGCATTATTACCTCTCCCATGCTAAGATTCAGCTATTACAGAGCACAGGATTAAGATTTCTATAAATGTTTTTAAAATTAGGTTTTCCTTACATGTCTTTCAAGGCTTTCTGAGACAAAGTATCTTTTTTCAACCACCAATTATCTAATTTTATGACACCACTGTGGTGCCCTACAATTCATTCCTATTATTACACTACCTGAACTTAGTGATAGAATCCACAGGTTTAAGGCATCAGGCCCATAAACTGCCCTCTTTTGAGAAGCCAGTTCCGATCCCTGGTCCCCAGGCTACCAGTACTTCTGTCCCACTTGGCTACAAATTCAGGGTTTCCCATGAACCTCTTCTCGGTTTTGATAATTTGCTGAAATGACCCATGAAGTTAGGAAAACACTTTTCTTACTTTTTCTGGTTTACTGTAATGTATACAACTTAGGAACAGTCAAATGGAAGCGACGTCTAGGTCAGGGTCGGGGGGTAGAAGGCAGCAGAGGGTTTCCAGGCCCTTTCAGTACATGCCACCCTCCCAGCACTTCCACCATTTCAATGTGTTCACCAATCTGAAGGAACCTTGAATTTCATTGTTCAGCAGTTTTTATACCTAATCTCCAGCTCCCCTCCGATCCTTAGGAGGTGCCGGGTAGGTCTGGGAGTTGAAACTTCTAATCACTTGTTTTTTCTAGAGAGCAGTCCCATCCTGAGGGTATCTGGAGAATCCACCCTATGTCACTTCATTATAATAAACTTCCACGTGATAAAAGGCGCTAGTTGTGAATAACAAAAAACAGTCCTAATTCCCAGGCAATTCTAAGGGGTTCAGAGCTCTATGTGAAGAGCTCAAGACAAAACCTAAACATATATATATTATTATAACACAGATATATATTCTCATTTTAAGCAGTTATTACTTGCTTACACAAGATTAACTTACTAAATCTATACATTTTTAACCTTGTAGTTTCCTGGGAGAGCTGAGGCACGTGTGCCCTTGACTGGGCCTGGGCTGCTCCAACAGCATGGCTGACCTTTTTCTGACTCCACAAGGAGTGGGCAGTCGGCTGAGTGTTCAGAACAGTGAATCTACACAACCTCACACCTCCTTCTCCATCTCCATCTCAGGCAAGGCTCCTTACTCCTTATACCCTTGCTTCCCCAGAAAGCCCTGGAACCACAGGACCCTGCCATCTTCAGGCAGCCTCAGAAAGTCCCACCCACTTTGCCCTGCCCTCCAGCCCCAGGTCTCTCTACTTTCATCTGAGGTCCCCTTGCACAGAAAAGTGACAAGACTTTCCCTCCTAAATTTGAGATCCAGACATGGCCAGAATCCAGGACTTAAGCTGTCACCACATGGACATTGCTGAGCCAGCGACCTCTTCCCTCAATTCCAGATTAGGGACTCCAGCAGCCCCTATGTCACCAATTGGCCCCGACTGTTAACTCCTCCTTCCTTTTTTTTTTTTTTTTTTTTTTTTTTGGCTGCCCCACACGACTTGCAGGATCTTACTTAGTTCACCCACCAGGGGTTGAACCCAGGGCCACAGCAGTGAAAGCACCAAGTGCTGACCACTGGACCGCCAGGGAACTCCCTCCAAAATCCAATTTTAATCTCTCCCTGACATGTCTTCCAGATGCTCAGCCAAAAGAAAAACTTTATTGTCCTTTACTCTGTCCTTTTGCTTAGAACAACATTCATTGCCAACTGTCTTGCAAGTTTATTATGAACCTTATTATTTGTATTCCTTTGTAAAAAAATTAATAAACAGAAACCTCAGTTAGAGTTGGCACACCAGAAGGGGGAGCCCTCACTGACCTGAGACAATAACAGTATCCAAAAGGAAGAAGACAGCTCTCTTCTCTCCTGGAAAGGACTCAGGCAATGAAAAGCCGTGGACTCTTTGGTGACTATAGCCCTTCCCTCTTTAATCTCTATAAAAGTGTTAGTTCATCATGCCTGCACATCTCAATTGCAATTCCCTGATGATCCCGAAAAAAACTCATCTTTGCAGAAGAAATAGCCGGGAGGCTATTTGTTTCAGGTCAACAACTTCCATAGGCACCACTCTGGTCCAGAAACCACCTTACTCTCTGGAGTGGAATGCACTAGGCTCTCCCAGGCCTCCCCGCCTCCACCCTCAGCTCCCCCTCCCCAGTCTGTTCTCCCCTGAGCAGCCTTTGAAATACTTAAAAACTCTAACTCAGAGTGTCTTCCTGATTTATTCACAACCCTCCATGACTTCCAGAATGCCGACTGTTGGCCCAGAAGGCCCAGACTGTTGACTCCTCCATAATGCCACGTCTCTGCAGAAGGGACTCCAAACCCAGGTTTCCAGAATGTTCCCGGCTCTTGTGACCCTCCAAGGATTTGCACGTGCCAAGCCCACAGCCTTTAACACTCTCCACACGGCCTGTCAGAAATAGGATCACCACACATGCACACCTAAAGTTCTGGAGACAGGGGCCTGAACCGCAGTGCCCTGAACAGGAGACCCTCATTGGAGGCTTGAGGATTCGGGTCAGAATCTGGGGGGGGGGGGGGGCCCAACAGTCACCTGGGGCGGGTCCTGTAGCGTGCTGGTTGCCATAGGACCCGTTGAGCGTGGCGGGATAATGGTGGTAACGTGGCCCGAAAATTCCGGAAGCAGGTTCCGTATCCCGCTCACTCCCGCGGAGTGTGGACGGCGTCCCCTCGAGCTTTTTCCAGTTTCCGTTACCTGGGCTGCACCCAGTGATCTAGAGCTTTGGGTCCTGCAGACGCAGCAAAGGCCGCCAAACTGCCGCCAACAGAAAGACACCGGAAGTTCCGCCCCCTCGTATTTCACAATCCCGGAAGAACCTCTGTTTGGGGCCTTCATTGGTGCGGAGAGCAAGCCGGTCCGTGCACAGTCTTCTAGGTAATGTAGTTCCCCTCACGCCCACGAGTGCGGTGCGGACGAGGCCCACCCCCAACCAGTTGGGGCAGTAATGGGCCAAGTCGGTGTGGGAAGGACAAATTAAAAACGCGTCAAGGGATTTCCCTGGCGGTACAGTGGGTAAGACTCCGGGCTTCCACTGCAGGGGGGCAGGTTCGATCCCTAGTTGGGGAACTGGAGAACTAAGATTCCCCAAGGTGTGTGGCGCGGCCAGGAAAAAAATGTATTTACATCACCTGAAACTAAGGGAACCTTGTAAATCAACTATATTTCAAATTAAAGAAAAAATTAAATAAAAACACACAAAATTAGACCCAGCAAAGCCTGTATCCATAACCTTTATAAAATTCTGA
Source organism: Balaenoptera physalus (assembly GCF_965194825.1). Lineage (NCBI taxonomy): Eukaryota > Metazoa > Chordata > Mammalia > Artiodactyla > Balaenopteridae > Balaenoptera > Balaenoptera physalus. The sequence goes on from NC_138900.1 coordinate 1,270,569, forward strand.
TTAAACTCGTATTTCTCAGCATAAAACTTGATATAGGATTAGAAAAAATGCATTCCAGTTGTGAAAAGACTCAGACAAGCCACAGTCCTTATTTGTTGTTTTTGTTTCTTTATGAAAATCTTGGAAGAGTTTTCAAGTAAGAAAACTCAATTCAATAAGATTTTGGAATGAAAAAGGGAATTATATGCAACAAAATATCTCGGTGTGCTTCATTATTGGCTAAAATAATAACTACATAAAGTTAGATAACATTAGTCTATCGTTGATACTGTCCACCTCAGTAAACCTGAGAGGCAGTAATCAAGCACAACACATTTACTTGGGATCACAGAATTGCAATTCGGGACACGTATTCAAGTAGCAACCCAAAAGGTATTCTGCTAGGGAGTAAAATTCAGGGGATTTTAAATGCAAAGAGAGTTTTGTATTACAGAATTTTAATTGGAATTGGAGGCAGAAGCTAGTCTTGGTTGAACAGGATTGTGTACTAAGGCTATCACTAGAGGGAAGTAATAGTCCATTAGTGTGACAAGTTGCAAGTGTTATTGCAGAGTCCTTGGAATATTTGCAGGTTGGCTCAGATCAAAAGTTCACGGTTTCACCAGGTGGGGAGGTGCAGGATGTCCACTAATTAATAGCCTCCCAGCTCCACGTTAAAACCCCTTGACATCAGTGACTCCATTTTATTTCACATTCCACAACACTATTAATTTGGCATGCCTTGCAGGAGTTCTCAAAGCAAATATAAAAATTTTCACAGCATATGCACAAACTATATGATAATAACAGGCTTCTTTTATTTAAAAAAAATTAAAATTGAAACAAGAAAAAAACCCTTTAAGAAGATATTGAGCTACCTATAATTTTTAAAGAGTTAATATATAAATAATAAATTCAATAAGTACTACTATTTTTTTTTAAGTATTACAAATTAAAAAGAGGAAGAGTTAAAACCTGAGAAGGCAATATTCTTTTCTCTTCTTTTTTTGGCCCCACTGCCCGGCTTACATGATCTTAGTTCCCCGCATAAGGATTGAACACAGGCCCACGGCTGAGTCCTAACCACTGGACAACCAGGGAACTACTGAAGGCAACATTCTTTTTTTTTTTTTTTTTTTTTATTTTATTTATTTATTGTTTTTGGCTGCACTGGGTCTTCGTTGCTGCGTGCGGGCTTTCTCTAGTTGCAGGGAGCGGGGGCTACTCTTCGTTTTGGTGCACGGGCTTCTCATTGCGGTGGCTTCTCTTGTTGTGGAGCACGGACTCTGGGCACATGGGCTTTAGTAGTTGCAGCATGTGGGCTCAGTAGTTGTGGCTTGCGGGCTTCAGTAGTTGTGACTCGTGGGCTCTAGGCGCGCGGCCTCAGTAGTTGTGGCTCACGGGCTTAGTTACGCCACAGCATGTGGGATGTTCCCGGACCAGGGATCGAACCCGCGTCCCCTGTATTGGCAGGCAGATTCTTAACCACTGTGCCACCAGGGAAGTCCCTAAATTTATTTTTAACATAAGCCCCACCATATGATTTTTCTGGCAAATTTGTTCAATATATTATCCTTTCCCCCTTACATGCCTTTGGCAACTTTACTGGAAATAAATTGACATTATTAGGGTTTATATATATCTAGATTCTCTACGCTTTCCCATTGCTCTAAAGTTAGTGTAGATATACAGTAAATTCTTAAATAAGAAGAAAAATATTTTCATATTTCTTGTTTTCAAAACATCCTTCATGCTGCTCAGCCAGCTGGTGTCTGTGTCCAGCCCTAACTCAGATCCTAATTCTGTTCCGAATGCCCATCCACCTCCTCAATCCAATGCGTCCACTTGAATGTCTCAAACACACCATGAACTCATCATGAACAACAGAAATTCATTCCCAATTTCAGTGAATAGTCTTGCCATCCAAACAAGTTTGAAATTCAGATTCATCCTTTGTCCATAATACTCCACACACAATGCTAAGAAATTGTGACTGTATCACATAAGCCTGTTCTGATGTCTGGATGTCTCTCTTTTGTGTTTGGGTTCCAATGTTATTAGTGTTTCTCTCCAGGTACCAAGTTTCCATGCATCTTTTATCTATTGTATCAGCATGCACTGATAATAATTGGGTCGTTGATTATTTTATAAGCTGTTGAAACATTTCACCTACCTCTACTGCTATTTCTGCATTTATTAGCTAGAAATCCTCTGTGAAGAAGAGTTTTTCCATAATGTTCTGTTCAATTACCTCAAAATACAGTTTGTAAAGATCAGGGAGGCAAGAGCTTGATCCCTCAACTCTATTTAGCAATTTTTCAGGATAATTATTTGGACCACTAACATCATGCTCAAACCATAATGAAATGTTTATCTCAGGGATAAGGTGCACCTGTTGCACACATGCTAAGACTGTGATCATGGTAGCCACTCTCCTAGTAGGAAAAAATATTTAGTAAGTGGCTCTTCTTTTCAGATAAGTCTCTTGTTTTATTTTATTATTTAAAAAATATATTTATTTATTTATTTAGGCTGCGCCCTGTCTTAGTTGCGGTGCGTGGGATCCTCGTTGTGGCATGTTTAGTTGTGGCATGCGGGATCTTTTTTAGTTGTGGCATGTGGGCTCTTAGTTGCGGCTTGTGGACTCTTAGCTGTGGCAGGCATGGGGGATCTAGTTCCCCGACCAGGGTTCGAACCCAGGCCCCCTGCATTGGGAGCACGGAGTACCCACTGGACCACCAGGGAAGTCCATCTTATTTTATTTTATTATTTATTTATTTATTTGGCTGCGCCATGCAGCAAGCAGGATCTTAGTTTCCCGACCAGGGATCAAACCCATGCCCCCCGCATTAGGAGTGCTGAATCTTAAGCACTCGACTGCCAGGGAAGTCCCAGATAAGTGTCATATTTTAAAATTAATTTTATCTGTTTTAGTCCATTCGAATTGCTGTAAGAAAACATCATATACTGGGTGGCTTATAATCAACAGGCATTTATTTCTCGCAGCTCTGGAGGCTGGAAGTCCAAACTCAAGTTTCCCATGGATTCAGTGTCCGGTGAGAGCCCACTTCCTGTTTCATAGATAGCCTCCTTCTTCTTGCCATGTCCTCACATTGTAAAAGCAGTGAACTTTCCGGGCCCTATTTTATAAGGGCACTAGTTCCTTTCATGAGGGTAGAGCCCTTCTGACCTAACCACCTACCAAGGATCCTATGTCCTAATATCATGACATTAGGCATTAGGCTTTGAACATAAGAATTGAGGGGGAAACAAACATTAAGACCATAGCAGTATCTATTTCAGGAAATTGAGTTAGAAATATATGGAAAAAATAGTTGGACTTGCTGGGGTTTCAACAGAAACACTGAGATGTACTCATGCAGGAAAGAATTATTTTGTGTGGGAAACAGGCAGAATGCCACATCATCTACTTCCTACTTGGCCTCCTGACAGATACCGTCCATTTCCCCTGTCATGATATTGGCTTAACTCTTTTTTAATTGTTCCTTGATTACACATACTGAAGCCTACAAAATTATCTCTGAAGCTTTGAGCTACATAAAGTAGAAGAGCAGTGCAGTTTATTGGGAATTCCCTGGCGGTCCAGTAGTTAGGACTTGGCACTTTCACTTCCATGGCCCCAGGTTCAATCCCTAGTCGGGGAACTAAGATCCCCGAAATCCGTGCAGCCCGGCCAGAAAAAAAAAAAAAAAAAAGCATGCAGTTTGTGACTGAGTGACATTGCAGTGTGTGCATTCAGGTTTTCCTTTGTGTTCCTGTTTGCTGAATGCAGTCTACAAAACAATATCTCCCTTTAAAGGGAATACATCTTGAAAAAACAGAAGGGACAAAATAAAGATACTTGGATAATAACATATGCTTAAAATTACAATTTATGTCAAAGCACCCTCATTAAAAAAAAAATCTACCCTATATTTTCCCAACTTACTTTTGATGAACTTCATCAATTTATTTAAAAGTTTATAGAAAAAATTTCACTACTGTCCACCTTTTTCAGGGACACACAACCTCTTCCTCCCCAACATCCCAGTAATGGCCATGTGTGAAGCCCTTTCTCTCTTGACTCTGAGCAAACATACTGAAACTCACAAAACTGATTGTAAAGCTTCCATCCACATGTATTTGAAAAGGAACAAGATGTTTATTAGTTTGCGGCTATGAGTGAAGGTACTTTGTATCTGAGTGATATCATATCATGTGTTACTCCCCCATATGGTGAAGAGAAAAGTAAGTCCCACTTGTGGGGTCTTTATGGAGCACTACAACACAGTTGTGGAAATTGTACCCTTAGAGGCATATAAAGTATTTATTATATTCACAGGTCCTAGAAGAGACTGGCATGCCACCCCACACAGGAACCATATAGGAGGAGCACCTGGGGAGCATTCTCAACGAAGCAGGAGAAGAGTGGGGCCCCCTAGGTAAGTACCATTACTGGGGATCAGGGCGGAGTACCCAGGCAAAAGTCATGAGGGAATTTCATTGGTGGGTTGGAATGTCACTAAGTCATGGGAGGACAAGAAGGGGAACTTGAGTTGGGACCACAGCCTCATCACTCTGGTGTACCCAGTCACCCGGGGTGGGGTGGGGGGGGGGTGGGGATGTGCTCACAGCCAGTCTGTGGGGATGTTGAGGCAGCAGAATACGAACATCAAAAAATTTACAATACAGTATGTCCACTTGTTATGTTCCGAGCATCTTAAATGACAAGACGCAAAAAACACAACAGGGAAATCTGGATCGTCCCCTTTAGGAACATCCCATGCCTCGCCTCCTTCATTAGAGCCTCTGCATTTCCTTTGCCAGCTCCTCTCCAGGCCTCTGGGCCCCAGGCTCCTAAAAGGAACAGAGACACCCTCTCCCGGCCGGCTGCAGAGCAAGAACTACGCTACCACGCGCGCCACAACCAGAGAAGCCCGCGGGCCCCAACGAAGACGTAGCGCATAATGAATGAATGAATGAATGAATGAATGAATGAATGAACGAGTGAGTGAATAAATAAAATATTTTTTAAAAAAGAACTACATTACCCAGCAGGCTGTGCTTTGCGTGATGGCTGTGAGGGCCGGACTGATGGCGTCACAGAAAAGGGGCGTTACTGGCTCGCGTTGTCAGGGGCGGGACTTCCTGCGCCGGAGGAGCGGGCTTTTCTTTGTGGTGAGGCTGGTGTGTACCCACCCACTAGGAGCTCCTCCCGGGACTTAGGGACGGAGCGGGGAGGACAGCCAGGAGGGCCCACCTGCGCCTTTGTACGACCTGGGAGAGGGTCAGCTAAGCCCGCTGGACTCGCCGGTCTCCGGCGCCCTCACGTGGCCCTACGCTCCCCGCGGTGCGATGGCGGCGCTGGTGACCCCGGCGCAGGTGAGTGGACGGTGCTCCAGGCCACGCCCGCTCGGGCCCCACCCACGTGGCCGAGGCGCGCTGCTGTGCAGGATGGTGGTGTCCTGTGAGTCGTCACCTTGTCCTCCCCAGGGCATTGTTTGTCGGAGCCTCGGGATGGGGTCGCTTGTGCTCCGGGTGGGAATCCAGGTTAGGGGCTTCACGCGGAGGCTCCCATTTCTGTCAGTCAGTGGGACGCTGTGTGGTAGGGAGAGATGTGGCTTCTCGAATCCCCCTGACCCCATACCGCTGGCGTGGAAGGACCCGCAGGGAGGAGCGCAGGCCGCACAGTCCGGAGACCTTTCTGTGTGTTGCGGCCCCGCCCCTTCCCGAGTCTAGGACCTTAAGCAGCTTTCCCTGTTGCCCTTGGTTTCTGTTTTCTTGGGCACAAAACAGGAATATTAAATTTCCTCCAACTGGGTTTGAGGGAACTAGAAAAAGCACGTGTATCCCCCCGAGTCCAGCACGGTGCAGGGAGCGCCACTCTGGCTCTCTTTCCACGGAGGTGCCTCCTGAGCCTTTGTTGATCTTAGAGGCTCCTCCTTGAGGGAATCTGACCCTTGGGCTTCCCAGCTGTGTAACCTCTACAAAGATAAGGGTTGGGGTGGGGAAGAGGCAGGAGTAGCCTGCAGCAGCTTGGGGATTGCAGCTCTGCTAGGACAGAAAAGGTGTCAGGACAGGCAGGGAACCCAGAAGGCCAAGGAATTTGTCTTCCAGTTTACAGCCAGTGGAACTGGCTTCCCGCTGAAACTGTTTTCCTGTTTGAGGTTCAGTTACATATGGTAAATGACGATAATGTGCAGGAGTGTGGTGTCCCTTTGGACACAAAAAACACAAGAGGTCCTGGGTAACTCCATAGCCGTGGCCCTGAGTACCCTCATCATAGTCCTGATTGTTGTCAGGACTTGTCTTATTTGTTAAACTGCCCATTCACTTGGCTCCTTCCTCACTTTATTTCAGACTCACTCCAGTGTGCTGTCCTGAAAGAGGCTTTCCGTGGTGCCCTGTCGAAAGCAGACTGTAACCTCTTGTGTTCTCATGCTATTTTCTTGACTTTGGAATCTTTGGGTCCCTGTGACATTGTCTTGCTCGTTTATTTAGTTGCTTGTTTAGGATCTCTTCCCAGACCCCGAGCATGAACACTGTTGCTGCTCAGGACCTAGAACAACAGCCTGGGCTTACAAAAGGTACTCAACAAATGGTTCAGTGAATGAATGGGTCTCCCCCTCAGGTGCTTGCCTCACACTTATAATAAATGCAGTCTTTCTCCCAACTATGGCCCACAGGGCTCTCTCTACTTGATCTGCCCCTTGCTTACCCCCAAGCTTTTTTCCCTCCATTTTTCCCTCACTCACCGCACACGGCCAGGCAGTCCTGAACTTGTAAAACTCCTGCCCAGTTTGCAGCTTCAACTTGCACTTCTCTTTGTCTGGGGCCCTGTTCCCAGATCTCTGCAGGGCTATCTCTCCCCACCCTTCCTGTGCATCAGTGTCACCTCTTAGGATAGTCTTTTCCTGGCTGTTTTATAATAATTCTGGCTAAGGTACCCCTGCCCCCACCTGCCAATCTTCTGGCAACTCTGTTCCCGCTTTTACTGGATTTTCAATTCCCACTTCTGCTCCTTAAATTTGAGGTTGTGGCTGATTTTCTAGAGCTGCCTGGGGCTTAGACCTCTGGCTGTGACACGGAGGTGATGATGGCATTTACCTCATGGGCTGTGGGAGGATTAGTAAGAGTCACAAAATACATTGAACACGTAACTGTGCCAGGTAGTCCAGCATCTGCCATGTAAACATTTTCTCTTTAGTTCTCTAAACTGCCTGGTGAAGTGGGACTGATTGTTGTATTGATGCAGAAATCGAGGCTTAGAGAAATGATGGGATGTCCTCCCCTGTGGTCGCACTGGCAGGAAGTGTCTAATTCCAGAGTCTTGATTCAAACCCTGGAAGTCTGGCTCCCGAGCAAGGGCTCTTATTGTGTAAAGGCCTCAACTTGGGGCAGGTGCACTGTGAGGACCAGAGAGGCTTAGCTGCTGTCACTTTACTGTTACCATTGTTGGAATTATCATCATGATCATTTTTCCCATAGCACTTACCATCTCTCCCCAGTCCTCATGGAACACCACTGTCTGTGTCTCTGTGACACTGTCTGTGTCTTCTCCAGTGACTTCCTTCATGGGAGACTTTTCTCTCAGCCACAATTGCATTATGTCCCAAGGTTGCATCTGCTTCCCCCTTGAGCCCAACACAGAACTTGGCGATCCGGAGGCCTCGGTGATTCAAGCCTGGGTTTCTCTGCATCTTCACCAGCAACAGAGTGACAAGGTTGATCCCATCCAAGTGCACAAGGCCAACACCACTACCTGTGTTTGACTCTCCAGGTGGTGGTGACCTTTAGGAATGTGGCTGTGACCAAGAGGAGTGGGACAACTTGACCTGGACCAGAGGACTCTGTACCAGGAGGTGATGCTGGAGACCTGTGAGCTTCTGGTCTCACTGGGTAAGTGCTCAGCTCTCACACCTGTGGGGGACCCGACCCGCCTTGTTTCTGGGCTGATCAGGAAGGTCACAGGAGTCACCTTTCCTCCTCCCCACAGGTCCTGCAGTTTTCTGGTCCCTTCTCCTGCCTGGTCTCTCTGTGTCTGTAGCAGTGATCGGTGGGATAGAAACAATGTCCTTCTGAACACCAGCCCCCATCCCAGTGCCCAGCACCCTCGGGCCTCAGTCTGAGGTCCCTGTTCCAGATTCCACAGGAGGGAAGCTGACTGGTCCAGCCTGGTGGGGTCAGGTGTCCCCACAGCCCAGTTAGCAGGGCTGTTCTCAGAAGAGAGGGTGGGCCAGGCAGACCCCTACATGGCATTTGTCATCAGTGCCACCCAGAGATCTTCCTAAACAGCACAATCTCGGTTCAGAGTTCCCTGGTGTCTACATGATCCTCACATGTTTCCTGTGGCCTGGGCAGATTGCTATGTGGCAATACTTGGAGGGCCAGGGAAAGATTTCCCCAGGAAGCTGTATAGGCTCTGAATCATCAAACAACAAATAGGACTATTTGTCCCATAGCCTGGATTGATGTGTCCAGGAATCAAGGGGTAGATATGTGAGTGGCACCACTGACAGTTATCCATAGAGAGGCACTAGGGGAAATTTTTGCTTCCTGTCTTCATGAAGCACTGATTGTGTAGAGGTCTTAGTTGCAAAGGGAAGAGTGCTTTCACTACTGCAGTAGAATGATTCCGTTGTCCTGGAGAGTAACACTGCCAGTCTGCTGCTTTGCGCTACTCATGCTTCTGAATCAACAGGCAAAGTAAGAGTTACTGTGCTGGCTCTGGTGATTGAATCTGATTATCAGGTGCAAATTGGACTATACTTCCCACTGCTACTTGCACAAAGGAAGTGTGTGTCTGGAATGCAGAGATCCCTTAAGATGTCTTGTCATGATCTATGGTAAAGTCAACGGAAAACTATTCACAACCTACTTCAGGCAGGATAACTCATGGCCCAGACCCTTCAGGAAAGAATGCTTTGGTCACCCAACCAGGGAATAAAAAATGACCATTCGAGGTGCTGCTGAGGACAAAAGGAACATGGAATGGATTGTGGAAGAGCTACATATTAGTTAGTTCATGTGACCATTAACAGAAGTGAGGATAGTAGTCAGTAATGTCGTGAGTATTTCTTCCTGATTTTTGTCATGAATGTGTGTGTACAGCCAATACCTTTTTCTTCCTTCTTTCACCCCCTTATCATTTAACAGAAGATGTGCTGACTTCACATCACAGTATTTAAGTATTGTTAAATTTATATCATAGTATTTGGTTATAGGGTATCAAGGAGGAGAGTGAATGTTACGCAGGGAGTCTGTCTACTTTCTAAAGAAAGAGTTATTGTATTTTTGGTTGTACACAGGATAGTTGTGTCATGACCTTGTTGTTGTCTTTATTTGGAGATAAGGAATGGTTTAAGTTTGTATGGTGCCAAGTTGACAAGAGGTGGACTTGTGTTGATTAATTTTATATATCAACTTGACTTGGCTATGATACCTGAATATTGTTCAAATACCAGTCTAGATTTCACTGTGAAGCTTTTTTTTAATGGACTAAATACCTATATTTTTATTTGTAATTTTTAAATTTATGGACCAAACACATATGCGAAAAGAATGGCTTCAACTTAATGGCATGTTGTCCCTTAAGAAAGTAGAAAAATAAGACAAAGCCAAATTAAGCAAGACTTTGGTTCAATATTATACTGGAAATTTTAATAAAACTAGACTTCTATTCAGTATTGAGATGGAGGTTATAGTCACAATAATGAGGCAATAAAAAGTAAAATTACTCACATTGTTAAGGAAAAAATAAAACTGATCTATGGAGAAAACTCTATGGGATCTCCAAACAAAGCATAACCCAGAATAAACATATACAATGGAATACTACTCAGCCATAAAAAAGAATGAAATTTTGCCATTTGCAACAACATGGATGGACTTGGAGGGTATTATGCTAAGTGAAATAAATCAGATAGAGAAAGACAAATACTGTATGGTATCACTTATATGTGGAATCTTAAAAATACAACAAACTAGTGAATATAACAAAAAAGACTCACAGATACAGAGAACAAACTAGTGGTTACCTGTGAGGAAAAGGAAGTGGGGAGGGGCCATATAAGGGTAGGGGAATCAGAGGTACAAACTGTGATGTACAAAATAAGCTACAAGGATATATTGTACAACACAGGGAATATAGCCAATATTCTATAACTATAAATGGAGTACAACCTTTAAAAATTGTGAATCACTGTATTGTACTCCTGTAATTTATATAACATTGTACATCAGCTATACTTCAATAAAAAACAAAACATAACATTAACCAAAAAAACCTGCTAGAACGACTGAGTATCTGAAGCTTGAAGAATTCAAGATCCATATAAAAGAAACCATCCTATTTGCAATAGCAATAAACAGTTGAGAACTTAAGATCCCCCCTCCCCTCCCCAAATGTCTGTGTTGAAATGTACCAGGGACTTGTTTTAATCATGCACTGAGAGACATGCAGACATGGAAGTTATTATGAGGAAGGACATTACACGGTTCCCTAGAAACAGGAAGCACAGCATGTCATACTGGGCCGCATATGCTTGGCCTCCACCTTCTGCTCAGGTAGGTTAAGAAGAGCATGACTCACAGCCTTGAAAAATTCTGGCAGACTCTGGGCTACAGGGGTCATCCCTAGTTGCCACCCAGAAGAGGACATTCACCCAATCATGAGGCACCTTTATGGCATCGGAGGACTTCCAGTCACCAGAATTGGGATAAATGAATGTCTATTCTTCATAAATCACCCAGTCTATGGTGTTTTGTTATAGCAGACCTATAAGACTAAGATAGACAGTTTGAAATTTTTCAGCGGGCTCCGTTTTGGAAGGGTGGACCCTCGTTGTCCCGTACCTAGCTCTGGTATAGGTACCAGAGCTAGGTACCTATACCAGAGCTAGGTATGGTATAGGGCAGGGAGGATTATTGGTTTGGTGTGTGAGTTTGATAAGGTTATGGTTGGGGGTGCGGGCTCCAGATTGGTCAGTTTGTGTATAACAAGCATGCTTACAGGGGAAGGATTTGTTACCTGCAAGAATTAGCTAGCTCTGAGAGGGATAGCCTCACTAGGAATAAGGACCCAAAGGCCAGAGTAGGAAAAATACAAAAATATAAGAAAATATAGTCAATACAATTAAAATTGAGCATACCATCAGATGTAAAAAATACATGCAAGATGGGTAAACAGAATTTTAAAAATTAGAGAAAAAAAAATTAAGACCCAAGTAAAAGGAGAGATATCTCACATTTACGGATTGTAACACTCAATATTTCCTTCTAAATTGATCTGTGTGTTAAGTGAAATCCAAGTCAAAATCTCGGTAAGCTCTTTTTTTTTTTTTTTTTTTAATTAATTAATTAATTTTATTTTTGGCTGTGTTGGGTCTTCGTTTCGTGCGAGGGCTTTCTCTAGTTGTGGCAAGCGGGGGCCACTCTTCATCGCGGTGCGCGGGCCTCTCACCATCGCGGCCTCTCTTGCTGCGGAGCACAGGCTCCAGACGCGCAGGCTCAGCAGTTGTGGCTCACGGGCCCAGCCGCTCCGTGGCATGTGGGATCCTCCCAGACCAGGGCTCGAACCCGTGTCCCCTGCATTGGCAGGCAGACTCTCAACCACTGCGCCACCAGGGAAGCCCCTCTTTTTTTTTTTTTTTAATAGAAATTGCGAAGTGGATTCTACAATGAAAATGCAAGTGCAAAGGACCAAGAATATCCAAAACAACCTGGAAACAAGAAAGTGCTAACGTAAATACAAATAGATAAATGTAAGGGAATAGGAGGTCTAGAAATAAACATACACACAACAGATCAGTTGTTTTTCAGTGAAGGAAAAAGCAATTTGGTATAGAAAGAATGATTTGTTAGATCAGTGTGCGGTAGCAGTTGGGTATGCAATTGGGTATGCAAAGAGAACTTATAAAAATTAAATAACTATGGATCATAGACATATACAGAAAAACCTAAAACTGCAAGAGTTACAAAATACTGGGTTGGCCAAAAAAGTTGGTTCGGGTTTTTCGGTAGCATCTTACGGGAAACCCCGAACGAACTTTTTGGCCGACCCGATAAAACAGGAACACAGGTTTTGACCTTGTGTGGAAGTCACATGCCCTACGTCCTCTCCAGTATTGCATGTGCCTACTCTACACCAGCCACACCTTTTTTCTATCTGCCTCCTCTCATCCAAAGCCCAACCCCACCTCTCCCACCACAGCCCAAGAGACTCCCAGCTGACCTCATTTACTCTTGTCTCTTCCATTATGGTTTATTACAAGATATTGAATATAGTTCCCTGTGCTCTACAGTAGGACCTTGTTGTTTATCTGTATATAGTAGTTTGTATCTGTTAATCCTAAGCTCCTAATTTATCCCTCCCTCCACTCCCTTTCCCTTTTGGTAACCGTAAGTTTGTTTTCTATATCTGTGAGTCTGTTTCTGTTTCTGTTTTTTTTTTTTTTTCTTGTAGAATCTTTTATTTCAGTGATTAAAAGAACGCACTAAACGGAAACTATGCTGATTTACATTAGGCATGCACCTCTACCTGAAACTGCTGTTAGTTTTTGAGTGGCCTAAATCTTTATAACTTATTTTTTCATTTAGGCACATCTTTAAATTTTTTTGGACCCTGATATACAGGGTAAGTTAACTTCTTCCTTGTGGCTGTTTAGTATGAGAATTATGTTCCTTTAACCAAAGGCCTCTAGACTCTCAGGCTACCTGTACTAGCTCAAGACTGTACTTTATATAGATATTTAAGTGAATCACAGTATAAGGGAGAGAGATAATCTGGAAAGGTGAAATGTACTGTATGAATATTCCATACATCTTTTTTTCCAGCACTGATAGTCAAACACTAGATAAGGAGGCCTACAGTCAAGTACCAAATTACTCTTTCCCCCGCTGCTGCCCTTTCTGAGAGACACAAAGATGTATGTCGATCTCTCTAGAAATCTGAAATGAATCCACAGAAATAACAGATTATTACCTATGTGGTCCCACTATCAAATTATAGAGCAGTTCCACTATTAAAATTGTAGGGAGCAGTTAATGGGACTATGAGAAAAGCTTTGTCCCATATACGGTAATATACATCTAGTAGAGTTTTCCATTCATCTGTCAATTGTTTTCCCAAGATTAGCATTAAAAAACACAACCCCAAACACATTTGACCCTCAAACCCCCCACACACAAAAATTGGTCTTTGTTCATTCTTAGATGACAGGATGTCGCAAGAGTGACAAAGGTGGGAGCCGATCCCCCTATAGCCTTTTCTTCAACCATCCCGTCAACTGCTCTTCATTTCTTGAACTATCTTCCTTTTCCAAAGTGGTAATGCTGAGGTCAGTCAGAATGGCTTTCTGAGAAGACTGGCTTGGATTTCTGGGTCTGTTCCAGTTGATTCAAGTTGAATTGGCTTGTATCAATGAAGTGCCCAATGCAGTTCACAAAACAGGCCTCAGCTGGACTGTCCAACTTTGGCCCAGGCTTGTCCATGCACTTTTCCCAATGAAGTTTCGTCATCTGGTGCACCAGCTGCTGGAAGCGCTGCTTCTGAGACTCTACCTCCATGAAATGCTGCAGCTGCCAGTCAACCGAGCCCAAACCCGCTGCGGAGGAAGATGAGGAGGAATCCATCCCAGCGTGGCCACGCGTGCCGAGACGAACTCTGCACCAACTCACCAACCTTCACATCTGCTTCTGTTTGTTTTGTTTTTTAAGATTTTTTAATATTTTATTTATTACCATTTATTTTTGGCTGCATTGGGTTTTCGTTGCTGTGCACGGGCTTTCTCTAGTTGTGGCGAGCGGGGGCTACTCTTTGTTGGGGTGTGCAGGCTTCTCATTGCGGTGGCTTCTCTTGTTGCGGAGTATGGGCTCTAGGCGTGCAGGCTTCGGTAGCTGTGGCGCGCATGCTCAGTAGTTGTTGTTCGAGGGCTCTAGAGCGCAGGCTCAGTAGTTGTGGCGCACGGGCTTACTTGCTCCGTGGCATGTGGGATCTTCCCAGACCAGGGCTGGAACCCGTGTCCCCTGCATTGGCAGGCGGCTTCTTAACCACGGTGCCACCGGGGAAGCCCCCGTTTCTGTTTTGTAATAAGTTCATTTGTATCATATTTTAGATTCCATGTATAAGGGATATCATATGGTATTTGTCTTTCTCTTTCTGACTTACTTTGCTTAGTATGATAACCTCTAGGTCCATCCATGTAGCTGTAAATAGCATTATTTCATTCTTTTTTATGGCTGAGTAGTATTCCATTGTGTGTGTGTGTGTGTGTGTGTGTGTGTGTGTGTGTGTGTGTGTGTATGTGTGTGTATACACACACCACATCTTTATCCTTCCAGCTGTTGGACATTTATGTAGTTTCCATGTCTTGGCTATTGTAAATAGTGCTGCTGTGAACATAGGGGTGCATGTATCTTTTTGAATTAGCGTTTTCTCCCAATGTATGCCCAGGAGTGGGATTGCTGGATCATATGGTAACTCTATTTTTAGTTTTTTAAGGAACCTCCATACTGTTCTCCATAGTGGCTTTACCAACTTACATACCCACCAACAGCATAGGAGGGTTTTCTTTTCACTACACCCTCCCCAGCATTTATTTGTTGACTTTTTCATCATGGCCATTCTGACCAGTGTGAGGTGATACCACATTATAGTTCTGATTTGCATTTCTCTACTAATTAGCAATGTTGAGCATCTTTTTATGTGCCTATTGGCCATCTGTATGTTCTTTGGAGAAAAGTCTATTTAGGTCTCTGTCCATTTTTTTGTTGGGTTATTTGTTTTTTGTTGTTGTTATTGAGTTGTATGAGCTGTTTATATATTTTGGAAATTAAGCCCTTGTCAATCACATTGTTTGCAAATATTTTCTCCCAGTCCGTAGGTTGTCTTTTTGTTTTGTTCATGGTTTCCTTTGCTGTGCAAGAGCTTATAAGTTTGATTAGGTCCCATTTGTTTATTTTTACTTTTATTTCTTTTGCCTTGGAAGACTGACCTAAGAAAACATTGCTATGGTTTATGTCAGAGAATGTTTTGCATATGTTCTCTTCTAAGAGTTTTATGGTATCATGTCTCATGTTTAAGTCTTCAAGCCATTTTGAGTTTATTTTTGTGTATGGTATGAGGGAGTGTTCTAACTTCATTGATTTACATGTGGCTGTCCAGCTTTCCCACCACCACTTCCTGAAGAGACTGTCTTTTTTCCATTGTATATTCTTGCCTCCTTTGTTGAAAATTAATTGACCATAGGTGTGTGGGTTTATTTCTGGGCTCTCTCTTCTGTTCCATTGATCCATGTGTCTGTTTTTATGCCAGTACCATTCTGTTTTGATGACTATAACTTTGTAGTATTGTCTGTGGTGTGGGAGGGTTATGCCTCCAGCTTTGTTCTTTTCCCTCAGGATTGCTTTGGCAATATGGGTCTTTTATGGGTCCATATAAATTTTAGAATTTTTTTGTTCTAGTTCTGTGAAAAATGTCATGGGTAATTTGATGGAGATTTCATTGAATCTGTAGATCGCTTTGGGTAGTATGGCCATTTTAACACTATTAATTCTTCTAACCCAAGAGCATGGGATAGCTTTCCATTTCTTTGAATCATCTTCAGTTTCTTTTATCAGTGTTTTATAGCTCTCAGCATATAAGTCTTTCACCTCCTTGATCAGGTTTATTTCTAAGTATTTTAACTTTTTTAACGCAGTTTTAAAAGGGATTGTTTTCTTACTTTCCCTTTCTGATATTTCATTGTTAGTGTAAAGAAGTGCAACTGATTTCTGTGTGTTAATCTTGTATCCTGATACCTTGCTGAATTTATTTATCAGTTCTAGTAGTTTTTGTGTGGAGTCTTTAGGGTTTTCAATATATAGTATCATATCATCTGCATATAAGGAGAATTTTACATCTTTCCTTTCAATTTGGATACTTTTTATTTCTTTTTCTTGTTTGATTGCTCTGGCTAGGACTTTTAATACTATGTTGAATAGAAGTGGTGAGGGTGGGCATCCTTGTCTTGTTCCAGATTTTAGCAGGAAGGCTTTCAGCTTTTCACCATTGAGTATTATGTTGGCTGTGGGTTTGTCATAAATAGCTTTTTTTTGGGCTGCGTTGGGTCTTTGTTGCTGCGCACGGGCTTTCTCTAGTTGCAGTGAGTGGGGGTTACTCTTTGTTGCGGTGCGTGGGCTTCTCATTCTGGTGGCTTCTCTTGTTGCAGAGCATGGGCTCTAGGCACATGGACTTCAGTAGTTGTGGCACGCGGGCTCAGTAGTTGTGGCTCGCGGGCTCTAGAGCACAGGCTCAGTAGTTGTGGTGTACAGGCTTACTTGCTCCGCGGCATGTGGGATCTTCCTGGACCAGGGCTTGAACCCATGTCCCCTGCATTGGCAGGTAGATTCTTAAACACTGTGCCACCAGGGAAATCCCATAAATAGCTTTTATTATGTTGAGATATGTTCCCTTTATACCCACTTTGGTGAGAGTTTTTATCATGAATGGATGTTGAATTTTATCAAATGCTTTTTCTGCATCTATTGAGATGGTCACATGGTTTTTGTCTTTTCTTTTGTTGATGTGGTGTATTACATTGATTGATTTACATATGTTGAACCATCCTTGTGACCCTGGGATGAATCCAACTTGATCCTGCTGTATGATCTTTTTTATGTGTTGTTGGATTCGGTTTGCTAATATTTTGTGGAGAATTTTTGCATCTATATTCATCAACGATATTGGCCTGTAATTTTCTTTTTTGGTGGTGTTTTTGTCTGATTTTTGTATCAGGGTGGTGATGGCTTCATAGAATGACTTTGGGGGTGTTCCATCCTCTTCAGTCTTTTGGAAGACTTTGAGATGGATTGGTATAAGTTCTTCTTTGTATGTTTGGTAGAAATTGACGTTATTTACTCTTTAGCTAATCTGTCATCCAGTCTGACACTCTGTAGGCTTCACCAGGAGTTATCACAAAACTCTGAGCCTGTAGTGAGGAAAACAGCACCAGGTCTTATCTCAGTATCATCTGATTCCATTTACTACTTTGCCTCTCAATAAATCTCTTATTCACCTCCTTGGAATTTCGTGTCACTCCTGGATCTTCATCTGAAGCCAGCTCCCACACCACACACGCACGCATGCGTGCACACACACACACACACACACACACACACACCTCTCTCTCTCTCTCTCTCTCATGGTCACTGTACTTCCTAACCTGTCTTAGTGATGATGACAGCCTCCCCACCCCCCACCCCCCACACACACACTCATGCACACACACACACTCTGTCTCATGGTCGCTGTACTTCCTAACCTGTCTTAGTGATGATGACAGCCACCACCCCTCTCCAGGGGTCCAGGCAAGTGAGCCAGTCCATGCAGAATACCCTCCCTTCAGCCTTAATGGCATTGCCACATAACCTGTGGGGTGTACCTCTTAAGTCTGACATAGTCCACGTGCCAATCTCCTGCTTATGGGTATCTTTACATTAACCCCCTCCTTCCCTGAACTCCAGGTGTATTTCACATGCCCACTTAACACCTCCACTTAGAGATGCCTGCAATACCTCAGACTCAGCCTGGTGACACCTAACTACTGATAGTACTGCTGTTAATTACTCCTGCTATTGACTTTGCATCTTTCGCCTAAAGCCAAACTTCTTGGATTTATGTGAGACTTCTCTCACCCTTAGAGCAGTGATCATTCCTACTTAAAAACTCAACCTAATACTACAAGCAACTTCTTAGAAGATATTTGGACATAAAGGTAAAAGTCTTTAGGGATTTCCCTGGTGTTCAGTGGCTAAGACTCCGTGCTCCCAATGCAGGTGGCCCGGGTTCGATCCCTAGTCAGGGAACTAGATCCCACATGCAGCAACTAAGAGTTAGCATGCCGCAGCTAAAGATCCCACACGCAGCAGCTAAAGATCCTGCACGCTGTAACGAAGATCCCATGTGCTGCAACTAAGACCTGACACGGCCAAGTAAAATATAAATAAATAAATAAATAAATATTTAACAAACAAAAAGGTAAAAGTCGTTACTTCATGCTAGGAATGAAGCTATAATAAAAATTTTATGGCTACAGTACTAAAATGATTGTGGTACCCTCCCAAATAATTCAAAATAAAAACAATATTCAGTTGGAAAATAAATTTTTAATTAATGCAAAAATGTAATTTCCATGAGGGAGAGAAAGATTGCTGTTTATCCAGTGATAGGGGCAGTGCCTGGCAATAGCAAGCACTCCATAAATATAATGATGGGTACAGATTTCCAGATTTTTTTTTTAATAAATTTATTTATTTTATTTTATTTATTTTTGGCTGTGTTGGGTCTTCGTTGCTGCACACGGGCTTTCTCTAATTGCGGCGAGCGGGGGTTACTCTTCATCGCGGTGCGCAGGCTTCTCATTGCGGTGGCTTCTCGTTGCCGAGCACGGGCTCTAGGCATGTGAGCTTCAGTAGCTGTGGCACGTGGGCTCAGTAGTTGTGGCTTGCAGGCTTTAGAACACAGGCTCAGTAGTAGTTGTGCACGGGCTTACTTGCTCCGCGGCATGTGGGATCTTCCCGGACCAGGGCTGGAACCCGTGTCCCCTGCCTTGGCAGGCGGATTCTTAACCACTGCACCACCAGGGAAGCCCCAGATTTTTTTTTTTTTTTTAGCCACGCCATGCCACATGGCTTGTGGGATCTTAGTTCCCCCACCAGAGATCAAGCCCGTGCCCCCTGCAGTGGAAGTGGGGAGTCTTAACCACTGGACCACCAGGGAATTCCCTTCCTGATTCTTTCTTGAATGCCCCATTCCCCTGTCCCTGCTTCCACCCCAACAAATGCTTACCTGGCTTTGTGGGCAATCAGCCATGATTGGCCAGAGTCAGGTCAGTATTTGTTAATTGGATTGCACAGAACTGAAGAGGGGGAGTACCCCATACCACAAGATCACCTGAGGCGGAGATGCAGTGCCTACATCAGCCCCATCTGGGCTGGAGCTGATCTCCATGGTTACAAATAGAGCACAACGTGTGTTGCTGTCTGTTTTAGTATTGTGGCCACAAATTTTTTATTATAGCTTCATTCCCAACGCTTTTGAACAAAAAAATTTGTTGGACTTTTACCTTTATGTCCAAATATTTTCTAAGAAGTTGCTTGTAGTATTAGGTTTGTGGGAAAGAGAAGATCTGGGGTGAACCTACCCGAGACGAAATATGTCATTGTGTTGATCACTGTTTCTGAATGCTTCTCCCCCTTGTTGTGTCCAGACATTTAGAATGAATAAGTTAGAGGGCGGTGGCGGTACAGTCATGTGCATTGATGTCTGGGCAATGGCTGTCTTTCTCACAGGGCTAAATTACAAGGGTAAGTTTGATCATTCATCATGAATCACTGGGGGGGGGGGGGAGTGTTCATTATACATAGAGGCTGCACCCATTGAAAACAGCCTAAACATGTTGCTATTTTCTCTTTCCCAAATTTGCCACTTCATACCCACAAATAAAAGACTCAGCCTGTTAGCCTTTACAAAGATTTAAAGAGCATTATATAATTTCTAAGTACCCATAAAATATAATAATATATATTCACCTTGCTTAGATGAGGGCATTCATTCATTCATTCATTCAGTAGATATTTATTGAACACCTAGTATGGGCCAGGCATTGTGCTAGGTGCTCAGTGAATATTGATACATGAAAAAGAGACCAAAAGTGTATAGATCTTAAACAAGTGTAAGAAGGGGTTTCCCCAAAGTCCTTGAAGGATTTGACTTTGGTATACATGTCTTCCTGACTTCTGTCCTCTGCTCTGAGCACAACCCTTCACCACTAGACCCACTTCCACAAAAAAATGACTACTTCTGCATGTTGTCAATGGGTTGTGCATGACAATGGGCAGTATTTATGTAGGCAGCACAGACAGTAGCTTTTCACTTAATGTAGCAATAACACAATATTAATCAATGGGGACTGCCTTCCATAGCGATTGAACAAATGCTTGACGTGGGTCAGGTCTCTTAATCCAAAAGCCACAGAGAGAGTGCAAAATGGGAAAAGTCTGTATCTGAGAAGGAACACTGCTAAGGAAAAATGAATTTGTTTTCAATTTGGTTTAAATCAGGTGTGGGATTCTACCCTCCTTTTCACTTTTGGATCCCCAAATAGGAGAATCTCAGCACGTAGATAATCACAAGCTGTGTGAGTGTTGAAATCCCTGCCCTGCTAGAAGGCAGCGCCAGGCTCACAGAGGCACACATCTGTCTCAAAGTCACCCTGCCCTTTGCAAATGACAAAGATAACTTAACATGTTCTGATCTCCCCTTATTTCAAGGCTACATCATGTGAACTCCATTTAAAACAATGTGATTTTGCACTCCTGTAATGGATACTATGAGTACATTGAGATGTGAGAGTATGGGACAGGGTGGGGACAACTTTCTACCAGTGTGGGGAAACTAGGGAACAGTTCTGAGGCTCGTGGATAGGAGAAATAGGTACATGGCCCCAGTGGCTTAAACCTCAGTCCTTGAAGGATGTGCCCCCACCACCATTCATAGAAGTCCTAGCCACAGCAGCTAGGCAAGAAAAATAAAAGGCATCCAAATTGCAAAGTGAGGAAACATTGGAATCATAATGGAGTAATTATAGTTCAGGTGTACAAAACGGATTGGGAAGACTATTGAGTTTCTGGTCTCAGACACATCCGTGTACCACTGAGAACTTGAACTTTCTGTGAAGTACCAAACCCTAGGACACCTACAGCTATATTTAGAACAACATCTGCCGGGTGTAACCTTATGGTCTCAAGGTTCCCCTTTGTCAGTGCAAGAATTTCAGACCCCAACCAATGCTTGTTTAGCAAGCACTCTTCTTGCCATCTCTAAATAATTCCTTACAAACAACATATGTAACTAACTGTGCCCTTGCAGTTTTTTGCCTGTATAAGCTTCCTCCATTTTGTAATCCAGAGGAACATAGTTCAGGTGCTTCTTGAACCTGTGTCTCACAGGCTGTAGTCTAATAAACCACAAATAAATGCCTCTTTATTTCAATAAGGTCTCCATTTCTGAAATTTAGGTTAACATTGCTTGGTGTAGTTGGCATTACCCAGTGTGACCTACAGCACTTCTTCAGACTTGGTGTTGGCATTCAGTACCTACATGGACCCATTGCGTTTAGCCATCTTTTCACTCACATAAAGACTGCAGAGAGTCCTCCTGAACCCCAAACTCTCATTTGGTCAAGGCTTAGATCATAAATAAAATTGGGTGTCTCTCAGTGTTGACTTTAGTCCTCCCTTTTGGGAGTGGAGTTTTTTGTTTGTTTGTTTTGTTTTGTTTTAATCTGTGCCACTTGGTAGGAGATTCGGGTTTCAGGTTTCTTTTGATTTTGATGAGTACTCAGAATAATGCCAAGTTCTCATTCAAAACAAAACAAAACCCTGTCAGCTTTGTGTTTAACACCTATGGGCCCTCATCCTGTAACGACCTATCTAAATGGGTCCATTTAACCTGGTATGATTTAAAATTGCCCTGGCCAAAATGGGGAGCTTTTGAAATTCCCAAATTTGTCAATCTTCATGCATGCCTAGAAAAAAATACCAGAAACAGAGAAAAATTAATGGAAAGCATATTTTTAAAAATTTATTATTTATAGCTGCATTGGGTCTTCATTGCTGAGCACAGGCTTCCTCTAGTTGCGATGAGCGGGGGCTACTCTTCATTGCGGTGCACGGGCTTCTCATTGTGGTGGCTTCTCTTGTTGCAGAGCGTGGGCTTCAGTAGTTGCAGCACGCTGGCTCAGTAGTTGTGGCACATGGGCCTACTTGCTCCGTGGCATGTGGGGTCTTCCCGGACCAGGGATCAAACCCATGTCCCCTGCATTGGCAGGCAGATTCTTAACCACTGTGCCACGAGGGAGGTCCCGGAAAGCATGTTTTAATTGATATTTAGAGGCCTCTAAACATAATACTGAGGAAATTGCTCCCTCCAAGCTGTAATTAAAAATTGACTCAGACTGTTTCTAAACTTAAGAAATCATGAAATTCTTTACCCCACTCCTATTCCCCTCCCAATTCTGCACCTTCTCCTCCATTCCTTTACCCACCTCTTTCCAAACTCCGTTTTTATTTAACTTACCCCCCTCTTCTCTTTCTCCACCAGATACCCTCCTCCTCCTCCTCCATCAGTTAACACTCCTGAGCCTAAACCTCACTCAACCCCCCTGTCCTGGCAGCCCCTATTAAAACGAAGCCCACCTGAACCCTTTATTGTCTTTGTCCCATGGAGTAAACGTGAACTTAGGGCTATAGCTAAAGAATTCTGTGATCATTTTTGGACCTCATTTCCTTTGCCAAACAATTTAATCTTGTTATACAAACCTATGAACCAAGCTATTCTGATCCTTATCAACTTATACACATGCTGGTAGGGGAAGGCAGAGCAAAAGAATGGCTTAACAAGGCGGATTGGAAGAAACCTATAGAAGACTTCCAAAAGAAAACAGCTGAAGATCAAGATAGGGCCAAAGACTTAGCCAAAACCGTTTACTGGTTATTCCAGAAGTTTCCCCAAATATTACTGATTGAAACATATCCAACTGTGTACTCAAAACCTAAGGAACCTGTACTTGAATTCTTTGAAAGATTTCAAAAAACTTTCAAACAGTGTTCAGGAATGGAAGATGTTAATACCAACTCATGAATGGTTTAGATTAAGAACTTGCCACTTTAGTTAAAAGGCATCAGTGAAATTGGGCAGCCATGGATGCCCATGATTTATGCAGTATGGCACAGCAGCTGTCCAAGACCATACAAAAATAGCTAAGAAGAAGGCTACTCAAATAATGAGTTTACAGCTTCAGCAATTGACTGGCCAAAAAAGGCCAACACGCCTCCAATCTTACAATGAAAGACCCTCCAACACAGAAGACCTTCAAAGGTACCTTTGCTATTATTGCAAAAGAAGCCTGGGAATTTTAAAAAGAGCTTGCTATAAATTCTGAAAGTCACTCAGAGAGAAAACAAAATCCTGCTAGCCCTTCTCCAAACAAAGGTCCTATGCAACTTCCTTTCTGTCTCGCCTAGGGCTGCTCCAAGGAAATACCTGGGGTTTCTCCCTTTCTTCTCACTAACACTCTGGAGAAATTGAATTCACCATTGTTTGAGAACAGACAGAGCTTTAATTCTTAAGGGGTACCACTCTTTCTGTTCTCAGTCCCACCACTTTGAAACATTCTCTTCTGTGGAGTACTAAAACAATTTCAATGGTGGGAGTTTCTAAGCACCGAATGACTGTTTTTAAATCTCAACCCACTCCATTCCAACTTGGCCTGTCACAGACACACATTCCTTTCTCCTTCTTTCTTCCACTCCTGTACACATCCTCAGAAGAGACTTCTTAGAGGCCCATAATGCACATGTTTCCTTCTCACAAAAGGGGGAAATGTTTTAAATCTGGAAGAACATTCCAATCAACAAGGCCCTAATGACACAAATTTAGGCCCTGAATGTGAAGCTGCCATCATTTTTGTCACATCAATCATAACCCCAAGAAAGGATGAACTTGTACAAACACTACGGTCCCAAATCTCTATGGATAGAGGGAAAATTCATTCAGCAACCCCAATCAAAATAGATGTAGACTCATCTTAACCCCTCCCCAACATCAAGTAATATCTCCTCAAACAGGAACCTATAAAAGGAATTCAACATATCATAAAAGACTATATTAAACAAGGTCTACTGATTCTTTGCACGAGTCCTTGCAATACCTCCTTCCTCTCAGTTAGAAAACCTAATGGAAGAGGCATTTTGTTCAGTATTAAAGAGCCATCAATAATATAGTCATATCCCGCCATCCAGTAGTCCTTAATTCCCATATGCCTTTATTTGCAGTTCCCACAGACAGCAAGGTTTTCACATGGCTGATTTATGTGGTGCTTTCTTTGTTATGCCAGTGGATCCAGACAGCCAATCCTTGTTTGCCTTTACTTGGAATGACCAACAGTACACTTGGACAGTATTGCCCCAGGGATATACGGAGAGTCCTATTTACTTTTCTCAGACCTTAAAATCATACCTTGCAGATGTTACTTTCCCAAATGACTTCACTTTACTCCAATATGTGGATAACTAACTTCTTTGCTCTTCAGGCATGCAGGCTTCTCAAAAAGACAGCCTCTAACTACTTGAGCCTGCATTATAGCAAAAGATCAAACTGTTAATATTTATACTGATAGCCAGTATGCTTTTTTTTTTTCAAACAAGAGGCATCAGCCACCATGTCCCCCTTCTTTTTTTAAATTTTATTTATTGATTTATGTCTGCATTGGGTCTTTGTTGCTGCGCGGGGGCTTTTTCTCTAGTTGTGGCAAGTGGGGGCTACTCTTCGTTGCGGTGTGCAGGCTTCTCATTGCAGTGGCTTCTCTTCTTGTGGAGCGTGGGCTCTAGGCGCACAGGCTTCAGTAGTTGTGGCACGCGGGCTCAGTAGTTGTGGCTCACGGGCTTAGTTGCTCCACGGCATGTGGGATCTTCCTGGACAAGGGCTTGAACCCACATCCCCTGCACTGGCAGGCGGATTCATAACAACTGCGCCACCAGGGAAGTCCCAGTCAATATGCTTTTGATGTTACCCATGATTTTGGTATTATATGGAAGCAAAGGGTTTTGTTTGTTTGTTTTAACTTCCACAGGACAAACTATTAAGAATAGCCAATATGTATTGGACCTTCTGGACGCTATTAAAATACTAAAACTTCTGGCCATTATAAATATCTCAGGTTATTCAAGGCTTGGTTCAAAGGAAAGGAAATAATTTAGCCGATACTGTAGCAATGACTGCTGTTCTTTGACCCACTTCAAAAAAGCTTTAATTATTACCTAACCTTATGTTAGCTTACGAGATTTACTGGCAGAAACCTAAAACAATGTTTCTCCAGAGGAACGAGACAAATCTTATACCGGGGATGTAAATTTTGGGAAGATCATAATTTATGGTAGGGGTCTAACAGTACTCCAGTTTTGACTCATAGCCTCCAGGAACATATTATTGAACATACCTGGGGGCCCAGATAAAATGATACGTGCAAAACAATGCTACTGAAAACCATCCCACAAAATAGCCACTGAAGTATATTTGAAGTGTAACCTTTGTCCAAAACGTAATCCAGGTAAACCCATCCATTTCTCTAAAGATTGTTTTCCTTTGCCTTCAGGACCCTTTGAGGTATGGTTAATGGAATTTATCCAACTGCCACCATCTCAGGGACATAAATATGTAGTTGTACTAGTATGCATGTTTTCTCACTGGATTGAAACATTTCCATGTTGCAGGGTTATCGCACTTTTGGTAGGCAAAATTCTTTTGGAAAAAATAATTTCTACATGGAGTATTTCATCTGAGCTTCATAGTAATCAAGGAACTCATTTTACAGGGCAAGTTATTCAGTCAATCTGTAAAACTTGGCCTTTTATAACCCCCCCCCCCAGTATTTCCACTGCCTCTATCATTCACAGTCCTCCAGGCTAGTGGAACTTACATATAGAACTATTAAGGCTCAATTGGCTAACAAGACATGGAAACAACCTAAATGTCCATCAACAGAAGAATGGATAAAGAAGATGTACATATAGACAATGGAATACTAGTCAGCCATCAAAAAGAATGAAATAATGCCATTTGCAGCAACATGGATGGAACTAGAGATTATCATACTAAGTGAAGTAAGTCAGAAAGAGAAAGACAAATACCATATGATATCACTTTTATGTGGAATCTAAAATATGACACAAATGAACTTATGTATAAAAACAGAAACAGACTCACAGACATAGAGAAGAGACTTGTGGTTGCCAAGGGGGAGAAGGCGTTAGGGAGGGATGGATTGGGGGTTTGGGATTAGCAGATGCAAACTATTATACAATATATATTGAATAGAATGGATAAACAACAAGGTCCTACTGTGTAGCACAGGGAACTACATCCTGTGATAAACCATAATGGAAAACAATGTGAAAAAGAATATATATATGTATGTATAACTGAATTACTTTGCTGTTCAGCAGAAATTAACACAGCATTGTACATCAAGTGTACTTCAATAATAATAATTTTAAAAAGACTTAATTGGCTAAACTAGTTGAATCTTTTAATCTACCATAGCCGGAACCCCTGCCCCTGGTATTGCTCAGCCTAAGGTCTACCCCCTTTGGTAAGCACTGACTTTCTTCCTTTGAAATAATTACGGGAAGAACAATGAAAATATGTGATGCACTACATGAGCCCAATGTGGTTAAAGGAGACCTCTTAACATATTGCCAATAACTAACTAAAAACATTAAAGCTTCATGCTTACTAGTACTAGAATCTTTTAAAAGTGAGTAACCTTTTTAAAAAAAAAAAGTGAGTTCCCAGGAGACAAAGCCATTAAGAAAACAATTTACAACCAGGTGACTATATTTATTGGAAAAGACACCTCCCTGGAGATGCTTTGCAACCTCAGTGGAAAGAGGTTGTTAATCAGGTATTAACAGGTTGTTCACTAAGCCATGTGCAGCAAAACCTTTGGTGTTCACTCATGGAGTCACGTTTCTCATTTTTGAAAGGCTACCAATCCTGAATGGACCTCCCAACCCATTGATGACCTCCGTCAAAACAAGAAAAACTTCCCTGGGTCAGAAGCAGATGACATCTGAGTAGACAGCTCATCGCAAGAGTCGAGACCAGGCCTGTAACCCCAACTTTGTTGATAGTTTCAAACTGTTTTTCTTTTTGTTAACTGAGGTACCTATACACTTGACTTTGTCACAGTGAGGGTCAATAAGCCTTTTTACCCCTTCCTCATGTTTTCTTTAATCCTGATAATCCTAATATTGGAATTATTCCTCTGTCATAAAATCTTTACCTTGAGGAATGACAAATTGAAATTGTAATGGTGTAATCATACTCAGGCATACAAAATGGAGTTGAGCAGCCATTGAGGATCAGATCTCAAACACATCCCTGCATCACTGAGAATTTGAACTTTCTTTGAACTGTACCAAACCCAAGGACACCATCAGCCATATTTAGAACACCCAGCAGCTGCACCCTTTTGGTCTAAAGTTTCCCCTTGTAACTCTGCAACCATTTTGGACCCCAACCAATCCTTGCCTAACAAGCACCCTTATTTCTTGCTTGCTCCAATTATAATTCCTGACAGACAACTATGTAACTCACTATGATCTTGCAGTTTTTGCCTTCCATTTTAAGCTTTCTCCATTTTGTAGTATAGTAGAATACAATTCACATGCTCCTTGACTCTGTGTGTCCTGGACTAAATACTTTTTTTGGGGCAAGGGGCAGCTTGCGGGATCTTGGTTCCCTGACCAGGGATTGAACCCGTGCCCTTGGCAGTGAAAGGGCAGAGTCCTAAACACTGGACTGCCACGGAATTCCCTCCTGGACTACATTCTTAATAAACCCCAAATAAATGCCTTTTTATTTCAATCAGGTCTCTGTTTCTGAAATTTCGGTTTACAGAAGGAAGAAGTAAAACTCACTATTTGCAGATGGCATGACACTGTATATATAGAAACCCGAAAAACTCCACCAAAGAACTGTTAGAGCTAAGTGAATTGACTAAAATTGCAGAATACAAAATTAGTATACAGAAATCTGTTGTATTTCTGTGCACTAATAATGAACTGTCACAGAAATGAAGAAAATAATCCCATTTACAGTTGCATCAAAAAGAATAAAATATCTAGTAATAAATTTAACCAAGGAGGTGAAAGACTTGCAGTTTAAAAACTATAAGACACTGAGGAAAGAAATTGAAGATGATACAAACAAATGGGAAGATATACCATGCTCATGGATTGGAATAATCAATATCATGAAAATATACATACTACCCAAAGCAATCTACAGACTCAGTGCAATCTCTATCAAAATACCAATGACGGGCTTCCCTGGTGGCGCAGTGGTTGGGGGTCCGCCTGCCAATGCAGGGGACACGGGTTCGGGCCCTGGTCCGGGAAGATCCCACATGCTGTGGAGCGGCTGGGCCCATGCGCCACAACTACTGAGCCTGTGCTCTAGAGCCCGCGAGCCACAACTGCTGAGCCCATGTGCCACAACTGCTGAAGCCCACACACCTAGAGCCCAAGCTCCGCAACAGAAGAAGCCACCACAATGAGAGGCCCGCGCACCGTGACGAAGAGTAGCCCCCGATTGCCGCAGCTGGAGGGGGGCCATGCGCAGCAATGAAGACCCAACGCAGCCAAAAATAAATAAATAAAATAAATTTATAAAAAAAAAAAAAAAAATACCAATGACATTTTTCACCAGAACTAGAATAAATATTTCTAAAATTTGTATGGAACTACAAAAGACCCCAAATAGCCAAAGCAGTCTTGAGACAGAAGAGCAAAGCTGGAGGTATCATGCACCCAGACTTGAAACCATACTACAAAGCTATCATAATCAAAACAGTATGGTCCTGTCACAAAACCAGACACATAGATCAATGGAACAGAGTAAAAAGTCCAGAAGTAAGCCCACAGTCATATGGTCAATTTATCTATGACAAAGGAGGCAAGAGTATACAATTGGGAAAGGACAGTTGCCTCAATAAATGGTGTTGGGAAAACTAGGTAGCTACACGTGAAAGAATAAAACTAGGGGGCTTCCCTGGTGGCACAGTGGTTAAGAATCTGCCTGCCAATGCAGGGGACACAAGTTCGAGCCCTGGTCTGGGAAGATCCCACAT
The DNA here is from genome assembly GCF_965194825.1 of Balaenoptera physalus. Lineage (NCBI taxonomy): Eukaryota > Metazoa > Chordata > Mammalia > Artiodactyla > Balaenopteridae > Balaenoptera > Balaenoptera physalus. Next base: position 1,299,278 of record NC_138900.1, read on the forward strand.
GCCGTGGAGCAACTAAGCCCGTGCACCACAACTACAGAGTCTGTGCTCTAGAGCCTACGAGCCACAACTACTGAGCCCACGTGCCACAACCACTGAAGCCTGTGTGCCTAGAGCCTGTGCTCCGCAACAAGAGAAGCCACCACAATGAGAAGCCTGCGCACCGCAACGAAGAGTAGCCCCCACTTGATGCAACTAAAGACAGCCCGTGTGCAGCAATGAAAACCCAATGCAGCCAAAAATAAATAAATAAATAAATACATAACTAAATTTATTTTTAAAAAAAGAATAAAACTAGACCACTTACACCATATACAAAAATAAACTCAAAATGGATTAAGGACTTAAATTTAAGACCCCAAAACCATAAAACTCTTTAGAAGAAAACATAGGCAGTAACCTCTTTGACATCAGTCTTAGCAATATTTTTTTGGATGTGTCTCCTCAGGCAATGGCAACAGAAGCAAAAATAAATAAGTGGGATGACATTAAACTAAATAGCTTTTGCACAGCAAAGGAAACCACCAACAAAATGAAAAGGCAGCCTGCTGAATGGGGGAAGATATTTGCAAATGATATATCCAATAAGGGGTTGTTAATCCAAAATATATACAGAACTCATACAACTCTATATTAAAAAAAAAATTTTTTTTTTTAACGGCTAAGGAGCAGAATAGACATTTTTCCGAAGAAGACATACAGATGGCCGACAGGCACATGAAAAGGTGCTCAACTTCATTAATCATGATAGAAATGCAAATCAAAACCACAATGAGATACCACCTCACGCATGTCAGAATGGCTTATCAAAAAGAAAAAACAGGACTTCCTAGTGGTGCAGTGGTTAAGAATCTGCCTGCCAATGCAGGGGACACGGGTTTAAGCCCTGGTTTGGGAAGATCCCACGTGCCACGGAGCAAGTAAGCCCATGTGCCACAACTACTGAGCCTGTGCTCTAGAGCCTGTGAGCCACAACTACTGAAGCCCATGTGCCTAGAGCCCATGCTCCACAACAAGAGAAGCCACTGCAATGAGAAGCCCACACACGGCAACAAAGAGTAGCCCCCGCTCACCACAACTAGAGAAAGCCCACATGCAACAATAAAGACCCAACGCAGCCAAAAATAAAAAATAAAATAAATTTTTTAACAAGGAAACAAGTGTTGACCAGAATGTGGAGAAAAGGGAACCCTCAAACACTGTTGGTGGGGATGTAAATTGGCCCAGCCACTGTGGAAAACAGTATGGAGGTTCCTCAAAAAACTAAAAATAGAACTATCAATGGTTGAACAGTTACACTTCAGAGTATTTGAAGAAAACAAAAACACTAATTTGAAAAGACATATGTACCCCTATGTTCATTGCAGCATTGTTTACAATAGCCAAGATATGGACAGAACCTAAGTTTATCAATAGATGAATGGATAAAGATGTGGTATGTATGTGTGTGTGTGTATATATGTATAACACACACAATGGAATATCACTCAGCCATAAAAAATAAGAAATCGTGCCATTTGTGACAACATGGATGGACCTGGAGGGTGTTATGTTAAGTGAAATAAGTCAGAGAAAGAAATACTGTATGATTTTACCTCTATGTTGGATCTAAAAAACAAAAATGAACAAACAAAACAGAAACAGACTCATAGATACAGAGAACAAACTCGTGGTTACCAGAGGGGAGGGGGCTGAGGGAGTGGACAAAATAGGTGAAGCAATTTACAAGGTAGAAACTTCCAGATATAAAATGAATGTCATGAGGATGTAATTTGCACATAGGAAATATAGTCAATAATATTGTAACCAGTGCTCAAACATAGTAACTGGTCTTATTGAGGTGATCATTTCACAATGCACAAAAATAATGAATCAGTGTTATACACCTGAACCTAATATAAACATAAAAAAATAATGAATGAATGCAACAAAAAAGAAACCTCTCACAAATTTTCTTCTGTTGTTTTTTTCTATTCAGTTCAAAATACTTTTTCCAGTGTTTTGTTTTGTTTTGTTTTGTTCTGTTTTTGTTTTTGTTTTTGTTTTTTTAATTGGTGTATGTGTGAGGAGAGAGAGATGGAGAGGAGAGGGAGATCAAACTAATACAGAAGGGATCTTCTTTTATCTTATAAAATGCTTCTACAAAAGTGCGATTGCAAATGTCATGCCTCTTTGTGCCTTATAAAATACTTCCCCGCACATTGTGAACTCCTCTATGCACTTTTATTCAATGTTACATTGGTGTTTCTCTCTAGTGAAATAAAGCAAGAAAATAAATATATAACGTTTGTGAAGGAATAAATAAAGACTTTATCACTAACCACCTTAATTATTTCCTCAAATTTCATCTACACCTGACTCCTACTATGGAGACCCAATTTACTATTGTAATGCTTCCCTACTCCCTATACTTTTCTTCACCTCTGTGTGGTTCTTCTTTTCTCTTTCCCTAAGACCTATTATTACTGTCTAAGATACTACGTAATTTAACAACTTAGCACATTGCTTGTTGTGTGTTTCCCTTAACCAGAATGCAATTTCCATGAGGAAGCATTTTTTTACTTATTATGTTCTGTGCACTCATATATATCTAGGAATGTGCCTGACAAGGTACACAATGAATATATGTTGAAGCACTGAACAAACATGAAAAACGGAAGTTCCTGTTCATTTGTAACATTGTTTGCTATTTTTTCCAACACTGCTCATTCCCGTCTCACCCAATCAGTTTCAATACCTTCAAGGGTTCTCAAGAATGGAAAGAAGTCATATTTTGGATTCAAACGCTGAATTGACTAAGAAAGATGGATAGGATGTGCTCAGTTTTTTTCTTTCTTCTCTCAACTATTAGATTTCAGTGTCTTCTGCTCCTTTTCCATTAGGATTTTTGTTTATTTCCAAAGTAATTTCTTCCCTATCTGTTCTGCTCTCCTGTTAGATATCTTTATTAATCGCTTTTAATAGCTTTCAGTGGTTGCATAACTCACAAATGTTTTCCAGAAATGATCTCAAATCCCTTTGCAGACACTATTACTGCAATTACAGATGAAGTGATTAATCACCTTCCACCAAAAAGATGAGATCATGGCATTTCAAAACCTTTACCCAGGGTTCAGAATCCCCCTTTTCCACACCTGCAGCCACTGTTCTCACAGCAAACAACAATTGGGTTAGTAGCTTTTTTTTTTTTTTTTCCTCCAGATAGGTTTCACATTCTCTTAAGGAATGTATTTCAGGAAATCTATGAAGATTATTTTCTTAAAATAATTAGGCGGGACTTCCCTTGGTGGCACAGTGGTCGAGAATCCACCTGTCAATGCAGGGGAAATGGGTTTAATCCCTGGTCTGGGAAGATCCCACGTGCCGTGGAGCAACTAAGCCCGTGTGCCACAACTACTGAGCCTGCACTCTAGAGCCCTCAAGCCACAACTACTGAGTCCACGTGCCTAGAGCCCGTGCTCTGCAACAAGAGAAGCCACCACAATGAGTAGATCCCACATAACATGGAGCAACTAAGCCCATGCACCACGACTATTGAGCCTGTGCTCTAGAGCCTATGAGCCACAACTACTGAAGCCCGCATGCCTAGAGCCCGTGCTTGGCAACAAGAGAAGCCACTGCAATGAGAATCCTGTGCACTGCAACAAAGAGTAGCCCCTGCTCGCCGCAACTAGAGAAAGCCTGTGCGCAACAACAAAGACCTGATGCAGCCAGAAATAAATAAATAAGCATTTTTAAAAATAATAAGGCTTTCTGAGGTTGAAATATAAAAAAATTTAGAGACAGATAGCAGACAAACAGACAAAAACAGGAAAGGAAAGACATTTGTTAAGGGAACCAGAGGCTATCACCACACTTGTCCACCTGCTTCAGGGCTGCTGGAGATTTTCCTTTCTCCTCCTGTTACCAGCCCTCTATGAAAACATCTCTCACTTACCCCTAGTAAGCACACTGAACCTCACAGGTTTCACTCTAAAGACTTCTTGCTACAAGCATGTGATGAGCAGTAAGACAGGGAAGATGGGTTCCCAGATGCTGAGTTTGAGAATGATAGCTGCTGCTATGCGTAAGTGCTTTTGGTGGTGTTCCTATGTGTTTTGCAAAGGGGGGGAGGGGCATGTATTGTTAGCCAAAGTCTAGTATGTTTCTAAATTTCTCTCAGTTGTAAAAAGTTAACATTCATTCTCATTCAGAGAAAATTAAGTCTCGTTTATTTTGCATTTATAGAAACAAATTTTATGTGAAGAAAAACATGTTACCAAACCAGGTTCGTTTGCCCAATGTGCAGCAAGCCAAATACTGAGATGTGGAGGTTTGCAGCAGAGAAAGGGCTTATTTTTATTTGTACAAGGCAGCCAAGTGAGGAGACTGGAGAAAAAATACCAAATACACCTTTCAGGAGATGGGGAACTTGGGCCATTTATGGGTGAAGAGTGTAGTGTGGTCAGTGGTATAGGGAAGGTGATTGGAGGCAGGAAAAGGTGAAATAATCATTGTTCTGTGCAGGCACAATGGAGCTACATGCTTTCAGGGACACGTGCAAATTCAGGAGGAGTTGGTATGAAACGTTTGGGGGAATTTGGGGCCATAAAGTTGAAGGTCACGTATCAAACAACCAAGTCTATTCTGTGCATACTCGGATTGGCCACATTGGTTTCATCTATTTTCAGCCACTTTTGTTGTGTTACAAGCCAAGGTGTTTTTAACTAGCTGCTCTGTTATCTTCTGTTGTGTCAGACAAGTTCAAGAATTTCTATTAGTCACCAATTTCTGTTAACCCTATGGGGCACGGTTTCAGGATGGGTTTTTTAACCCTATAGGGCACAGTTTCAATCCCCCATCTTTTTTTTTTTTTGAATATTATTTTTTTATACAGCAGGTTCTTATTAGTCATCAACTTTATACACATCAGTGTATACATGTCAATCCCAATCACCCAATTCATCACACCACCCCCACCCCCCATCTTTTGATCATTCCTCAGTCTTAAGTGAAAAGGGGCAATGACCACTCTGGCTACTTCCTGCAGAAGAGAGGCATGGGCCTGATATGGGTTTGAGGAATGAAACTGTTTCTTATTTGATTGCAAATACTCATGATTCCCTAGATGAGGCCAAGGCTTTGGTTCTGAGCCTTTATGTTCATATGGGTTGGGGTTTTGGGTTTAAACATATGAAACAAACAGCAAGTATAGAGTTTTGACAAGAAAGAATATAAATCCTAGCAAGCATAAAACAACACCACCTAGCTAAGTAATTCCTCTAATATAGACCTTATTCCTGATGGGATCCATGAGCACATATTTCCTAAGAGATTGGATCCAGGAAAATAGTCCTGGAAACCAGTTTGGACCCAGTACTTCTGGGATATTTGCTGTAGCCGGTAGTCTGTTGCCTGATTTTGTCTATATGAGTTTCCACTTCAGCTGAGGCATTAATGTATACATGACAAGAGGTATTAGCAATAACACAAACTTCACCCTGTTCAGCTAGTATATAATCTAGAGCTATACGATTATCTAGGACTACTTTGGCTAACGAGTCAACTTTTTCCCATAGTACATCTGAAGTTTGTTTGTTTTTTTAAATCATAATCATAGTGAAGTTCAGGATGGCCAAAAAACTGATGACAGGCACAACCAAGGGGTCAGCATGATTATGTACAGAAAAAGGATTTAGATGACATAGCCAACATCTAGAAAGATTGCCTGTTTTTCCCAATGTTTGAGAAATCCTAATTATTCTTCCAAACCTGGAAGGATAAAATCACAGAGGAAACATAGCAAAAGAAAAGGACACTCATTTTGGTGATCTAGTGAGCTAATTATTTGTTGCTTGGCCTTGGAGCATTACCTTCTGAAGAATTATACTTTGCCAAAGTCACCACTCTAGCCATCCCACTAGGAGCATAGATATCCCCACAAATATTAGAGTTCCTCAGTCATAAATGTCAGGCATGCAGTTAGGTTAACAGTACTATAAAGCCAGCAGACAATCCTATTGACTGAACAAGAGCTTTGGTACCATTCACCTTAATTTCTTTTTTTAAAAATATTTTATTTATTTATTTTATCTATTTGGCTGTGTTGGGTCTTAGTTGCAGCATGCGGGATCTTTCATTGTGGTGCGTGGGCTCAGCAGTTGCAGCACACGGGCTCTCTAGTTATTGCAAACGGGCTCTAGAGTGCGCAGGCTTAGTTGGCCCATGGCATGTGGGATCTTAGTTCCCCGACCAGGGATCGAACCCACGTCCCTTGCATTGGAAGGCAGATTCTTAACCACTGGACCACCAGGGAAGTCCCTCACCTTAATTTCTTTCTCGTAACTTCCTTCTGAAAGCAACTTAAGATCTGTTGGGGTTCACTGCCCATTCAGAGAAGTCAGTATTGGGGATCTGGAATCAGCCAGGATTTGGATGATATTGGTCATGGTTTTCTTTAACAGCGTGGTTTCTGTTCCCTGTGTTGTTCCTTATAAGGTCTGGCCCAGCAAATATGGACTGGTCTTCTGGATGCTTAGTTTTCCAGTATTTCAGTAGGACCCAATCTCCAGGACAAAAGAGTTGCAGGGGAACATTTGTGGGAAATATTAACCTGCTGGAGGCAAACTTATATATAGCAGTTAGAATGGTGCCCATTAATTGTACAGACCTGTGAGTGTCTAGTTTCTTAATTCGAGTTCCTTCCAGATTTCCTAAACCATTTCTGGAACATAAAAAGGGTCTCCCATACAATATTTAAGGCCCTTTCAGCCTTGCCAAAAAAAGATTTCACTTTTTGCAGTACAGGGAAGAGGAGATGTAGGGCTGACTGAAGGGCATTACCTGACTCCTCTGCTGAGAATGGAACCCCTGGACAACAGCTGTAAACCTGATTCCTTACCTTCCCTTTCCCTTTGCTTCCCTTTCCTTTCCTTTGTCCTCTCCTTTCTGTGCCACAATGTGTGCAGGATCTCAGTTCCCCAACCCGGGATTGAACCTGGGTCACGGCAGTGAAAGTGCCAAATCCTAACCATTAGACCACCAGGGAACTCCGTCTCTGCATTCTTACCCTTGCATGTGAATCACTGATTTTCACAATAAATATTTCAATTAAAAAATCCAAGGGAGGGAAATCCCTGGTGGTCCAGTGGTTAGGGGGTGTTCTCCAAGATCTTATCGAATATTTGTATGAAGTTGTCATTTCTGTCTGGAGAGATCCTCACCAATTGTGAAGTGTTCCTTCTCTGGGATGCGGACTTTGTAAGGGAGGAGGAGTGTAGTGTATCAATGTCATTATTCAGTTTAACTTTATACACCAGTGGGTTCATTCAAAATATTCATAGTAAACATTATTTTTATAATACTATTTAAGGTTGAAGTAAAAAATATCACCAGTGTGATGAAAATAGGTTACAAAACTAGAAAATGAAGCAAAATAAGGGACAAAGGAAAGAACCAGAAATCTTGATAAGAATCACAAGATGAAGACAAATAAAAACATATGCCAGGAGAATTTCCCGTGGGAATTTGGGAGTGTGCATAAATCTGAGAGTCTAACAACCATGACATTGCTGAGGTTGTGGATCAATCCACTCTTAATGACCTCCAGTGAGTCACAGGTAGTAATGATTGATAACTTCCCCTGATCATAGAGGTTCTGCAGAGACACAGGAAGGGTCTAAATTAAATGCCCTGTTCTCATTGAGTGCAGGGTGATTCCATTCTTCTAAGAGGATGTCTGGTCCAAATTTTTATTTTCTGTTTAAGAAAATTATCTTATAAATGGGACATGTCATTGAGATGAAATCACAATAAGGCAAAGATGACAGAGATAGATATATAGATGATAGACATATAGGTGGATGATAGACATACAGATGACAGAAGAATGGATCCATTTTTATAGGTGAGGAATGGAAGCCAAGGCCCTAGGAGGGTAGAGAGTGTTGATTACTATGATAAAGAGAACGTCCAAGTACTTAAGATGCAATGAACAGCCTTCTGCCAAGGATAAAAATTTAGAGACACATCATTAAAGTCTCCATGACACAACATGCCCCTCATCAGCAGATACCACACAGACACTAGGCGTCTACTCAGAGTAGGAGCTCATCTTCTTCATCTTACTCACTACCTTATCTTGAAGCCTCTACAGTGAACCCTGTTTATGGTCAGTGTGTTTAGTGAGAAGCCAGTGAAACAAGTTTCAAAACAATGCAACTGAAGAGAGAGGGGAAGTGTCAGGCACTCCTGATGCACGTTGATGAGGGGCAACATACCTCTGGTTTCCTCAGCAAATGCCTTTCCTGTTTTTATGGCTTTGTTCTTATGTCTGTCTATATCTATATATATAACCTATTTAAGGTGGTTCCCTTTTTATTGTCCTGACCTCAGGAAGTGAAATTTATTTTAAGAATAGTTAATTTCCGGTTTCCTGACATAAATGTTTTCTAAGAATCAGATACCTGAAGAGATACTTACCAAATGTGTATTTGCTCCCGTAACAAGGACTGCCATGGCAGCATCTGAGTGTGCAATGGGGACACGTAAGCCTGAGATAAAGGTTTAGAACCCCACGATGTCATCTGCTCCTTGGAAGTGATTACCACGTCACATGTAAGTGCACTGACAGTGTCTGCATACGGAGAGGAGACAAACTCTGAAAAACATTTGAGACTATGTAACTACCCAGAGCTATTAAAAGTACCTGGGCTTCCCTGGTGGCGCAGTGGTTAAGAATCCGCCTGCCAATGCAGGGGACATGGGTTCGAGCCCTGGTCTGGGAAGATCCCACATGCTGTGGAGCAACTAAGCCCATGCGCCACAACTACTGAAGCCCACGCACCTAGAGCCCTTGCTCCACAAGAGAAGCCATCCCAAAGAGAAGCCCACACACCACAACGAAGAGTAGCCCCCACTGGCTGCAACTAGAGAAAACCCGCCCACAGCAATGAAGACCCAACGCAGCCAAAAAGAAATAAATAAACTAAAAAAATAATAATAATAAAAGTGCTTAATGAGATAGATATCCATGAGGAGTGGCAGAAATTGATGGTGAAAACTGGTTTTTGAAATAATCAAAATCCCACTGGAATGTGAGGAAAAAAACCCCAAAACTTGACATCTAATAAGTGAGAGAAGGAAACCACTAAAATGCCTACTCGGGATTCTTTAGTATATTTAAAGGCTTTTCACAAAACATAATTTCTTCCTATAACTCAGAGCATTCATGGTAGTAAAACTGAAGGAAAAGGCAGGGTGAGGAGAGTTAGAAAGTATACCCACAGTTGTGCAAATGAATGTTAAATGTGCATTATCATTTTGTTCCGTATTTTAAGATGTCAGTAGGTACCACATGGGGGACTTGCCTGGCGTTCTAGTGGTTAAGACTCTGCGCTTCCATTTCAGGGGGCAAGGATTTGATCCCTGGTCCGGGAACTAAGACCCCACATACCGCGCAGTGAGGCCAAAAAAAAAAAGTACCATATGTGTTTCAGACATGTTTCTAGGAATACAGACTGTATCAATGCACAACATGTAAATACATATTTTCCTACTGGAACTTACTCTGTATTTGATAGAAAAATAAAATAAGCAGTTCTTCTATGATATTAAGTTGCATAGTGTAATAGAAGGTGATGGGTCCTAAGGAAGTAAGAAGGTCAGCGAATGGGTGATGAAAAAATTATGAGTTTACGATGGGCTGAGGCACCAAAATGAGTGTCCACATTTGGATTCATAGTGAAGATGAAAACTGAGGACATATTTTAGGTGGTTTCTTTCTTCGTTTCCAATTGCTACATATTCATTATTTTGCCGGGTTTTTTTTTTTTTTCATATTGAATGAAATTGGAACTCCAGGATGATACTGAATAAGAGAACAATGAGCAGCTGTCCTTTTATTCTAATGGCAATAGTTTAATAATGGTTCCAAGGTATAGTATTTCTAATAGCTCTTTGTAGATGTTGTAGGATTAAGAAGGCTTGCTTCTATCCGTAGTTTGATATCTCTCTTAGTGTACTAGCACTGAACATTTCACAAAGAAAAAAATTTTTTTAATTCCCATTCACAATATTATCAGATGTAGAAAATACATATGCAAGACCTATAAAAGGAAATCTAAAAACATTTCCATCCAAAATTAAATAAGATCTACATAAAAGAAGATGTATCATGTTTATGGATTGGGACACTCAGTATTTCTTTCTAAACTGAAGATTAGGAGAATTCCCTGGAGGTCCAGTGGTTAGGACTCGGCGCTTTCACTGCCCTGGCCCGGGTTCAGTTGCTGATCAGGGAACTAAGATCCCATAAGCTGTGCAGAACAGCCAAAAAATAAAAATAAAAATAAAAATAAATTGAAGACTAAATTCAATCCCAGTGAAACTCCTAGTAGGATTTTTTGTGCTGTATAAGCTGAAAAGTGGATTCTAAACTTCATATGGAAAGGCAAAGAACCAAGAAAGGCTATAATGACTGAAAAAAAAAGAAAGTCAAAGGAGTATACAACCTTGATTTCAAGACATACTATAAAAACAAATTAGTTAATACATGAAAATACTGGCATAAATAAAGTAGATAAATGCAACAGAATAGAAATTCCAGAAATAAACATATACATAAATGACTGACCTTCGATGAAGATACTAAACAATTCAGGGGAAAAGGTATAATCTTTTAAATCAGTATCACTGCAGCAATTGGGTATCTATATTTTAAAAAATAACTTCCACAATTAATTGAAAATGATTCATTTACATCAATAAAAACCCTAAACCATAAAAGTTACAGGAGGAAACAAGGGAAAAAGTATAAGAATAAATGGACAAATTAGACTACACTAAAATTAAGAACTTTTTCTCTGAAAAGTGATTGAAAAGACAAGACCAATTCTGGAAGAATGTGTTGCTAAGTATTTCCATTAGAGGACCTTAATCAATAATTCATGAAGAAATGTCAAAACTCAGTAATTAGAACAACAAATCAAATGAACAGAAATTTCAGTAACAATATATGGCTGGAAATTAACACATGGAAGACCACTCAGCATCATGTCATTAGGGAAATGCAAATTAAAATCACTTGATACCACTATACACCTATGATGTCACAAAAATTAGAAAGCCTGCACGTACCAAGTGTTGGTAAGAATGGAAAGAATGGGAACTTGGGTTCTGGTGTTTCTGGCGAGACTGTAAAAGGATACTATCACTTTAAAAAGTTTGACTCCACATAAGTTAAACATTCACCTACTCTACAACACAGGAATTGTGGTGCTAGATATTAACTCAAGTGAAGGAACACATAAGTCCAGAAAGCATTTCTCCAGTGTGAACTTTCCTCTTTTTTATGAGCTTGGAGCTACATACAAAGAACTACACTCATAAGGCCTTTCTCCAGTGTGGATTCTTTGGTGGACAATAAGACTTGTTCTGTAACTGTAAGGCTTTCCACATTCATTGCACTGAAAAGGCTTTACTCCAGTGTGGATTCTCTGGTGGACAACAAGACTTGTTTTGTTACTGTAGGGCTTCCCACATTCACTGCACTGAAAAGGCTTTGCTCTAGCGTGGACATTTCGGTGGCTAACAAGTGTATTCTTTAGCTTGAAGGCTTTCCCACATTCATTACACTCATAGGGTCTTTCTCCAGTGTGGATTCTCTGGTGCTCAGCAAGTCTGATTTTCCTCTTGAAAGCTTTCCCACATTCGCTGCACTCATAATGCCTTTGTGCAGTGTGAACATTCTGGTGTTTATTGAGGGCAAAGCTGCTTATAAAGAAGTTCCCACATTTCTTACACCCGTAAACTTTTTCTCCATTGTGAATTCTCTGGTGTACAATAAGACTTTTTTTGTTGACATAGGCTTTCCCACACTCACTGCACATATGAGGCCTTTCTCCAGTGTGGGTTCTCTGGTGGATAATAAGACTGGTTTTATAACTGAAGGACTTCCCACATTCGGTGCACTTAAAAGGCTTTTCTCCAGTATGGATCCTCTGGTGCACAAGAAGTTTATTTCTGTAAAGGAAGAGCTTCCCACATTCACTGCATTTATGAGGTTTCTCTCCAGTGTGGACCTTTTGGTGCTGGACAAGTGAATCCTTGCGGGCATAGGCTTTCCCACATTCATTACACTCATAGGGTCTTTCTCCAGTGTGGACTCTTTGGTGCTGAACAAGTTTACATTTGTAGATGAAGACTTTCCCACATTTACTGCAATCAAAAGGCTTTTCTCCTGTGTGAACTCTCCGATGATGAGAAAGACCCCCCCTGAGTCTGAAGAACTTCCCGCAGTCGCTGCACCCATAAGGTTTTTCTCCAGTGTGAACTCTCAGGTGCTCAGTGAATTTATACTTCTTACTGAAGGCTTTGCCACATTCGCTGCACTCGTAATGCCCTTGCCCAGGGTGAGAGACCTCCCTGCTCTGCCTGCTTCTACGTGGATGCTGTCCATCGTGGGAGGGCTGGTGCTTGGGAAAGCCCAAGCTGCCTAGGAAAGCCTTCTCAACCTCTCCACATGCGAACATATTGTTGGGTAAAAACACTTTGCAGCTCGTCACAAGCAAGGCCCCGTTCTCTTCCCTTCTGAGGTGTTTCTCTCCACTGGGCTGCTTCTGGTGCTGTTGTAGGTGAGAAGTGAACATTTTCCCACAAGCCCCAGAAGAGGACGGTTTCAGCCCAGGATGCACTCCTTGGTGCTCAGCCAGGTACAAAACGTCTTTCTCTCCCAGGGCACCTGTATCTGAAGTAAGAGTCTTCAGGATAGATAGGTCTGGATTTGGATTCCTGTCTTGTGTCACTTGCTCTACAGAAACACATTGTTCAGAAGCAGCCTCCTCAGTACCTACTGCACGCCAACACCCTGAAAGCACAAAAATGCTGATAAACTGTATGGAGACGTTGGTGGGACAGGAGCCCACTACAAATCTGTGCATGACACATGTAGGAATAAGCCCATGGGTTTGTTATTAAAACAAGGGAGAAAGGGTCAAGTGGTAGAAGGGGATACTGTGCAATACTAGGCCTCTGATGGTTACAGAACAGGAAATGTCTCAAACCAGCAAGAACACAGGATACCAGGATGTGGCGCCATGCCGGGAGGAGAGGCTAGAACAACCCACTCCTCGGCCAATGGCTTTCAGCAGGACTTTCTGGTGGTGACAAGTGTCAGCTCTGTAGAATGCGTGTCTCAATCCAGGAAAATGCAATTACACCTGACTATCAGTGTTCAAAGACAATGTAAGTAAACATGTACCTCTCATGATACATTAAGGATATGCATATACAATATACAAAATACATAAAATTGGAGAACAGTGCAGAGAGGGGGAAAGGAGAGGTGTGGAGGACACTAAGGTGGAAAACAAGAGTCAGAAATCACATTAGAAATGAAAAGTGGGCAAAATGTCAAAATGGGGAGAAGTGGAAGAAAGAAATGAAGTATGAGCATGATAAGTCTTGACCCTGAAAGAGGAGAGAGCAAAAAACATTTCCCTGTAGAATTAGGATTCATCAATGATATCATGCCTTCCTACACCTCCTACTCACCAGGCTCAGGATGCAATTAACCCTCTTCCTATGACTAGAGAGGGCCCCACCTCGTCAGGCACCCAGGGTTGCCTCCACCCCTCAGCTCAGGCTGGGTGACTATGAACCCTACCAGATCAAAGTCCTCAGAGGAAAATAGGGCCATTAGGAGAAAGACACTGGCCCAGAGTGAACCAAACAATGACAGACTTCAGGAAAAAAATGTATCACTAGAAAAAACTTAAGGAGTCTTGCAAACATAATCTAGGGTTGACCACAAATGTTGACCATGTAAGTGTCTGTAATTCCTGACACAGGCAGTGCAAAAAAAAGGGTTAGAACGTGTGACACGGATCTTGCACATATCTGAACAGTCAACACAACAAGCGGTGGCAAAGCTAAGTGGCATCAGTTGGGCAGGCTTCAAGCCTCGGAGACGAAAGGCTTCTGTGAAAGGCTTCAGGGACTATGGTACAGGGCTGAACACACACAGGGTGGAGGAACGCAGCTCAAGTGCCAGGAAATCAGGGGAGTAAGCAGTGTCCAAGGTCCAGGCTGGGAAGGACAGAGTGAGCCATGCAAAAAGAAGGGCAGAGTCCCGTACGGGGCGATGGTGTGTGAACATGGGTCCTTACCCAGGGAGGCTATAAGTGACAGGTTCTCCAGCATCACGTCACAGTAGAGGAGTCTCTGAGCATCGTTAAGGAGACCCCACTCCTCCTGGGAGAAGGACACAGCCACATCCTCAAAGATCACATGGCCCTGTCATGAGGGGGACAAGTGAGTTCACAGCAGCATCTGCAACCAGGACCCCCAGGTTATGGTCGTCTACCCCAGTGACCCAGCTCAGAGGACACACCAGGTCCTGATACTACAGGAACCTGCTAGCGTTACGCCATTCAGTTAAAACAGAGAGGGAGACAAGCAGTCTCACAAGACGCTCTGGGGCTGCCACACAGACCCCCAGCCACTCTCCTCAGAGTCGACTCTCCTGAGATCACACAGATCACACCACATACAATGTCACTTGTGCTCAGCCCCGTGGAGTAAAGCCTGGGGACAAGGGCCCTGAGTCCATGCTCACACTCCCTCACTCTCCGTTGCCCAGCCCTGCAGGGTCACAACTCCCTCACGTGCCTGACCATGACCCCCACCCCACCCCACGCCACCACCTCGGCCACAGGCCTTCGGCACCTCACCGTGTTCCCCAAGTGCCACCCAGCACGCGGTGCTTCCCCAGGCCTCTGTGGGACCCGCTGCTACAGGTGGTCCCAGCACTGCTTTCTGTCCCCCCACCTGGCCCTGATCCCTGTTCCCACGTCAGCACCCAGACCTCGTGTGGGGTCAGATGCCTGGAGCCCTCTTCCTCCACAGTGGCCCACGTGTTGACCCTGCACCACTCACCCCTTCCTCTCTCTGCTTCTCTCATTCCAAGCACAGCCCCCCACCCCCCAGCCCAGCCCAAGACCCTGTCCCAGCTGCAGTTATCTGCCCTCAGCTGGTCTGTCGTCCAGTCTCACTCTCTTCAGGCTCCAACCGCAGTCATCACAAGACTCTGAGCCTGTGGAGGGGAAACAATGCCCCAGGCCTTACCTCCCTGTCATCTCACCTCCATTCCTGCTTTGCCTCTCAATCCATACCTTATCCACCCCTTCGAATCCTGTGCCACGACCAGGACCTCCCCTGAGGTCACTCCCATCCCCCACACACTCATGGTCACTGCACTGCCTCATCCATCTTAGTGATGACAGCCACCCCTGTCCCTGTGCCCAGGGAGGTGAGCCAGTCCACGGAAAACACCCTCCCAACCCTACAAATTTCATGGCACTCACACATGACCTGAGGGCCTGGAATCTGACCTGGTCCACATGCCATCCACCTGCTCAGGGGTATCTTCAATCCTGAACCACACCTTCCCTGAACTCCAGGTGTGTGTTTCCAGTGGCCCACTTGACACCTCCGGCAAGACACCCCGGCAATATCTCAGACTCAGCATGGGGACATGGAACTCTGGACAGTCCTTCTGTCCATTACTCCTACTTCTGACTTCCCATCTCAGACATGGCGTCCCCACGGTCACGTAGAGACAAACATCCTGGGGTCATGTCAGACTACTCTCTCTCATCCTGTACAGCAGAAAATCAGCTCTACCACAAACGAGAATGAGAGACTCACCTCCTCTCCTGCTACAGAGCCATTGCCAGGATCCAGTCACAATCGACATTTACCAGGACTGTGCCCTCCACTGGGCCCCCGGCTCCACCCTCATCCCCAGTCTTCCTCCTCTCGGCAGGCAGAGCAGCCTCTTCAGACCCAGCGTCAGATCACTTCCCTCCTCTGCGGCCAACGTGGCATGGACCCGCCCCCTCAGGAGAGGCCCAGCTCCTCAGGCTGCCATCCCAGGAATGACTCATGCCCTCAGTCTTTATCAGCCCACGTCATGGGTCCTGCAGTTCCCTGAACACTCCCCTCTCAGTCTCATCTCCAGGCTGTGCACAAGGATATGTCACCACTTGACCTTCTCCACTGGACACATGGGAACACCTCTGTACAACTTCTGGCTTTGATTAATGGTTCTCTGCCTGAGATGATGCCAGGGCCCAGACCTAAGGACCCAGAATCGCAGGACAACACTGTCTTCTATATCTGTGTGTCAGGACCAGAGGTAGGGATGATGTCTGGGTAGGTACTGGGGCTTCTTCCACTTACCTGTCCAGGGACCATAAATGCTGCTGCTACCATGGGAACCTGTGAAAAGAGGGAGTATCTGAGGTAAAGGTGATTATGGTGAGGATGTAAAGGCTGAGCCGTTTCTTCCCTTCCTTTTCCTGGACATGAGTCATCTGAGGCTGACCTCTGACCTCAGATCCTCAGTCTTCAGAGCTATAGCTTGACAACTCGAAAGGCTTAGACAAAGACTCAACGTCCTTGGGACTTCCCTGGCAGACCAGTGGTTAAGACTCCAAGCTTCCACTGCAGGTTGCCCAGGTGCCATCCCTGGCTGGGGAACTAAGATCCCACATGCCTTGGGGCGTGGCAAAAAAAAAAAAAAGACTCACCCTCTTCGAGTCTCAGTGTCTTCACATAAACGGCAACACTTAGGATGTCTATCTCATAATGTGTACATACCAAATGCATTATTACCTCTCCCATGCTAAGATTCAGCTATTACAGAACACAGGATTAAGATTTCTATAAATGTTTTTTAAAATTAGGTTTTTCGTACATGTCTTTCAAGGCTTTCTAAGACAAAGTATCTTTTTTCAACCACCAATTATCTAATTTTATGACACCACTGTGGTGCCCTACAGTTCATTCCTATTATTACACTACCTGAACTTAGTGATAGAATCCACAGGTTTAAGGCATCAGGCCCATAAACTGCCCTCTTTTGAGAAGCCAGTTCCGATCCCTGGTCCCCAGGCTACCAGTACTTCTGTCCCACTTGGCTACAAATTCAGGGTTTCCCATGAACCTCTTCTCGGTTTTGATAATTTGCTGAAATGACCCATGAAGTTAGGAAAACACTTTTCTTACTTTTTCTGGTTTACTGTAATGTATACAACTTAGGAACAGTCAAATGGAAGCGACGTCTAGGTCAGGGTTGGGGGGATGGAGGGCAGCAGGGGGTTTCCAGGCCCTTTCAGTACATGCCACCCTCCCAGCACTTCCACCATTTCAATGTGTTCACCAATCTGAAGGAACCTTGAGTTTCATTGTTCAGCAGTTTTTATACCTAGTCTCCAGCTCCCCCCTGATCCTTGGGTGGTCCCACGTGGGGATGAAAGTTTAACCTTCTATTCACCTTATTTTCCTGGTGACCAGTCCAATCCTGAGGTTATCTAGGGGACCCACGCTAAGTCAAACTCCTGTGTGATTAAAGACGCTACTTGTGAATAACAAAAAACAATCCTAAATCCAGGAAATTCCAAGGGGTTCAGAGCTCTAGGTGAAGAGCCGAAAACAAAACCTAAACATATGTATTTTATTATAGCACAGATATATATTCTCATTTTAAGCAGTTATTACTTGTTTACACAAGATTAACTTGTTAAATCTACACATTTTTAACCTTGTAGTTTCCTGGGAGAGCTGAGGCACGTGTGCCCTTGACTGGGCCTGAGCTGCTCCACCACCCTGGCTGACCTTTTTCTGGCTCCACAAGGAATAGACAGTCGGCTGAGTGTTCAGAGCAGTGAAGCTACACGTCACACCTCCTTCTCCATCTCCATCCCAGGCAAGGCTCCTTACTCTTTATACCCTTGCTTCCCCAGAAAGCCCTGGAACCACAGGACCCTGCCATCTTCAGGCAGCCTCAGAAAGTCCCACCCACTCTGCCCTGCCCTCCAGCCCCAGGTCTCTCTACTTTCATCTGAGGTCCCCTTGCACAGAAAAGTGACAAGACTTTCCCTCCTAAATTTGAGATCCTGGCTTGGCTGGAGTCCAGGACTTAGGCTGTCACCACATGGACATCAGTCCGGCAGTGTCCTCCTCCCCCATTGCCAGATTACAGATTCCAGCAGCTCCTATTGTTACCTCAACTTTGGGATCTCAGAAACAGCATGTCCCGAATCCAGCTTTTAATTTCTCCCTAAAACTGACTTCTCACATCAGTCTGGTCTCAAGTCTTCCCAGATGCTCTGCCAAAAGAAAACCTTTATTGTACTTTAGTCTGTCCTTTAGCTCGGAGCCACATTTCCAGCACCAGGAAATCCTACCAATTATCTTTAAGGTTTACTGGGAATCTTATTACTTAAATTCCTTTGTAAAAAAAAATTAATAAACAGAAACCTCAATTAAAGTTGGCACACCAGAAGGGGAGCCCTCACTGACCTGAGACAATAACAGTATCCAAAAGGAAGAAGAAAGACTCTCTTCTTTCCTGGAAAGGACTTGGCCAATGAAAAGCCGTGGACTCTTTGGTGACTATAGCCCTTGTAACTTCCTTCTTTAATCTGTATAAAAGTCTTAGCTCACCTTGGTTGCACACCCCAATTGCAATTCCCTGATGATTCTGGAAAAAAAACCAAACAAAAAGACCCATCTTTACAAGTGAAATAGCGTGCAGCCTGTTTGTTTCAGGTCAGCAACTTCCATAGGCACCACTCTGGTCCAGAAGCCACCTTACTCTTTGGAGTGGAATGCACTAGGCTGTCCCAGGTCTCTCTGCCTCCACCCTCAGCTCCCCCTCCCCAGTCTGTTCTCCCCTGAGCAGCCTTTGAAATACTTTAAAACTCAGAGGGTCGTCCTGATTTATTCACAACCCACCATGGTTCCCAGAATACTGACTGTTGGCTCAGTTGATGCAGACTGTTGACTCCTCCTTAAATGCCCTGTCCCTGCAGAAAGAACCTCCTGCCCTGGGGGAGGAGGTCACTGGCAGACTGATGTCCATGTGGTGACAGCCTAAGTCCTGGACTCCCGAATGCTCCCGGCTCTTGAGCACCTCCAAGGCTTTGCACGGGCCAAGCCCACAGCCTTTAACACGCTCCACACTGCGTCACACAGCCTGTCAGAAATGGGACCACCACACACGCACACCTAAAGTTCTGGAAGCAGGAGACTGAACCCCAGTGCCCTGAACAGGAGACCCTCCCTGGGGGCTTGCGGATTTGGGTCGGGGGGGCGGAACAGTCACCTGGGCCGGGTCCTGCACCGCGTTGGTTGACATAGGACCCTGTGGGCGCGGTGGTGCCAGGAGACGCGCGGGATAATGGCGGAGACCTAGGCCGAAAATCCCGGAAGCGGGTTCCGCAACCCACTCACTCCTGGACAGTGTGGACGGCGCCCCCTCGGGCTCCTTCCAGTTTCTCTAAGCTCCGCTCCACCGAGTGACCTAGAGCCTTGGGTCCTGCAGACGGCAGCAAAAGCCGCCAAACGACCGCCATCAGAAAGACGCCGGAAGTCCCGCCCCTGGTTATTTCACAATCCGGAAGAGCCCTAATTTGGTGCCTTCATTGGAGAGGAGAACAAGGCTGGTCCGCACAGTCTTCTGGGTAATGTAGTTCCCCTCGCTGCCGGTTTGTGATGTGAAAAGCCCCAGGGCATTAATGCACCTTGTCCTTGAGGGAAGTACAAATTAAAAACATCGAAGTAGACCCAACAAAGCCTTTATGTATAATCTTTAAAAAATTCTGATTTAACTCTCATTTCTCAACATAAAAGTTGATACAGGATTAGCAAAAAAGCATTCCAGTTGTGAAAAGACTGAAAGTAGCCACAGTCCTACTTGTTGTTGTTTTTAGAAAAATCTTGGAAGAATTTTCAAGTAAGAAAAATCAAGTCAATAAGATTTTGGAATAAAAAATTAAAAAGGGAATTATATGCAACTAAATATCCCTGTGTTCTTCATCATTGGCTAAGAGAATAAGTATATAAAATTAGATAATGAAGTCTGTCGTTGATACTGTGGACCTAAGTAAACCTCAGCGGCACTAATCAAGCATGACACATTTGCTTGGGATCAAAGATTTGCAATTGCGGACACACATTCAAGTAACAACCAAAAGGTGTCCAGCTGGGGAATAAAAGTCAGGAGATTTTAAAGGCAAAGAGGGGTTTGCGTTACAAAGAATTTTAATTGAAGTTGGCTGCAGAAGCTAGTCTTTGCTGAACAGGGTTGAATGCTAAGCCTATCACTAGAGGGAGGTATAAGCCCATTATTGTGGCAAGTTGCAGGCGTTTTTGCAGTGTCCTTGGAACATTTGCAGGTTGGCCCAGATCAAAAGTTCATGGTTTCTAAAAAGAAAAGAAATTGAGTTATTTGTAGTGAGGTGGGTGGACCTAGAGTCTGTCATACAGGGTGAAGTAAGTCAGAAAGAGAAAAACAAATACCGTATGCTAACACATATATATGGAATCTAAGGGGGGAAAAAATGGTTCTGAAGAACCTAGGGGCAGGACAGGAATAAAGATGCAGACGTAGAGAATGGACTTGAGGACACGGGGAGGTGGTAGGGTAAGCTGGGACGACGTGAGAGAGTGGCATGGACATATATACACTACCAAAGGTAAAATAGATAGCTAGTGGGAAGCAGCCGCATAGCACAGGGATATCAGCTTGGTGCTTTGTGACCACCTAGAGGGGTGGGATAGGGAGGGTGGGAGGGAGACGCAAGAGGGAGGGCATATAGGGATATATGTATATGTATAGCTGATTCACTTTGTTACACAGCAGCAACTAACACAACAATGTAAAGCAATTATACTTCAATAAAGATGTTAGAAAAAAAAAAAAGTTCATGGTTTCACATGATGGGAAAGTGCAGGAGGTCCACTAATTAATAGCCTCCCAGCTCCATGTTAAAATCCTTTGACATGAGTGACTCCTTTTTGTTTCACATTTCACAACACTATTAATTTGGCATGCCTTGCAGGACTTCTCAAGCCATATGTAAAAATGATCACAGCATATACACAAACTATATCATAATAGCAGGTTTCTTTTATTTTAAAAAAATCATAAAAATTGAAATAAGAAGAAAACACATAAGATATTGAGCCACCTATACTTTTTAAGCGTTAATATATAAATAATAAGTAAATTCAATAAATACTACAAATTAATGAGAGAAATATTTAACACCCGTGAAGGCAAAATTCTTGTATGCCACTTGAGATTAGAATTACCAGAAAGAAACTAAATTTTCTAAAAATAAAAGAACCGTATTTTCCATCAGGAAAATGCAAATGCAAATGAACCCAATCAGATTGATGAGACTCAGTAAGTCTGACGTTAGTAACTAAATGTTGGTAACACTGAAGATATTAGTAAATATCATAAACTAGCATTGGGTATCTATTAAAATTATTTTGCAGTAGTGTTTAGTATTATACATTTACTTTAAACCTGTGTCCCTTCGTGCAAAAGGTACTTTCTATTGATATATGCACTACATAAACCAGTATATCAATCAGGGAACATGTCAGATAGCTCTAAGTAGCATTGCTATACCTGCCAAAAACAAGAAGAAAGAAAGCAAAGAAATTAAAAATTCAAGAGTAGAATATAAAATTGAATTTATGATATTTGGACCATAGAAATCTATCTTTTAAAAAAAAGGAAAAAAGTCTTGACATATGTGTTAAGGGAAAATTTCAGAGACATTAATTTTGGAATCCATTTGGCTTTTATGTACTGATTCACAAACTGGGAATCATCCAGTGTAGCAAACAGGAAGGAGCTCCAAAGAGCTATTCAGAATGCACAGATTACTTAAGATTACTTAGATAAAATTCCTGTCCTTGAGGACAAGGAATTCATACAAGGCAGTTGCTGATTGGTCATAGCTGGGTTAACTTTTCTTATATGGGGTACAGGGAAGTTTGGGAGCTAGGGTGTGAAAAACTAAAGCTGAGCAGGCGTATTCTGATTGGGTGGCCTTAGGTTTCCACTTCTGACAGAGCCAGATACTTACAAAAAATAGAAATTGAGGTAGGTTCCAGCATGGGGACTTGAGATGTAGCATGAGCCACTCTATCTTGGGATTAGTTTAGATATTTTAACACATGATGGGGGAAAAATAAAAGTAAAAGCACAAATATATTGTTTTTTTGGATTTTATGGATAAATCTGCTATTTTTGTGACTATTTCCACAGAAGTGTTTCTGAGTTATATGATTTAATTTTTCTTAAGGATATACCTGCAAGTGAAATTACTGTGTATATCATATGATATGTATATGTATACCATCTCAAAAGAGTACAACTGTATTTTCTAAGGTTAATTACCGATTTCTATTTATTATTATTATTATTTTATTTATTTATTTATTTTTGGGGGGGCTGCATTGGGTCTTCGTTGCTGTGCACGGGTTTTCTCTAGTTGCAGTGAGAGGGGGCTACTCTTTGTTGCGGTGCCTGGGCTTCTCATTGCGGTGGCTTCTCTTGTTGCGGAGCACAGGCTCTAGGCATGCGGGCTTCAGTAGTTGTGGCACACGGGCTCAGCAGTTGTGGCTCGCAGGCTCTAGAGCGCTGGCTCAGTAGTTGTGGCACATGGGCTTAGTTGCTCCACGGCATGTGGGATCTTCCCGGACCAGGGCTCAAAACTGTGTCCCCTACATTGGCAGGCGGATTCTTAACCACTGCGCCATCAGGGCAGCCCTATTATTATTATTATTATTGGCCGCACGGCATGTCGGATCTAGGTTCCCAGACCAGGGATTGAACCCTCGCCCCCTGCACTGGAAGCGTGGAGTCTTAACCACTGGACCGCCAGGGAAGTCACCCAATTTCTATTCCCTCAAGAAATATATGAGAGTGGTAACTGTTTCACATCTTTATCAATTCGGTATTATCTGTTCTTGAATTCTAGTCATTCAAATGAGTGTGTAGTAGTACCTCACCATGGCTTTAAATTGTGTTTACAATGGTGATTAATGACAAGGAGCATATTTTCATTTTCTTCTTTACCATTTATACTTCTTTGGTGATGTATACCTACAAAACTTTTGCAAATACTTTAAATTGTGTTATTTTTTTATTATTGGTATAAGGACTATTTACAAATTGAGAATCAGTCATTTATCACGTAAATTTCTTGCAAGTATATTTCCCCAGGTTGTGACTTGAGTTTTCACTTTCTTAACTGTCTCTTGAACAGCAAAGTTTTATTTTTGATTAAGCTTCAAATAATCAATTTATTTTCTTTGGTTGATGATATTTCTGTCTTTTTAAATAGAGATCACCATTGTGCCACGACTTGGCCCATTCTGGAGCAGTGCTGCATAGCTTTGTGGTTATACATTACAGACACCAGATGCAGCCAACCTGGTGTACAACTTTGTTCAGCTGCTCATCAGATCCCTGCCTTTCAGCAAGTACATTTATCTCCCTGAGACTTGATTTCATTCTATGGAAAATGATGCCTGTAAGGCACCTGCTTCATGGGGAGGCTGTGAGGAAAAGCCAAAATAGAACCATTTAGGGCAAGGCCCACAGGAAGAGATGCCTAAAACTTGCAGATGAAGATGCAAACCATGTTCCTGAAAAGGAGACCAAAGTATGTGTACACAAGGACAACCATGAGCTGACTGGATGTGTGCCACAGCTGGCTTCAGACTGCAAGGGAACTCCTGCCTCTGGATGTCTGTGGGAAGCTCCTCAGTGTGGCCTCGTTGGGGCCCTGGTTGTTTCTTGCTCACATCAAGGTCCAGTGTGGGTCAGAATGGAGCTCTGGGGAGCACAGTTGTTCAGGGACCCAGGTGCCTTCTCCTGTCACCATCTGACTTTAAGTTTGCTCTGGCATCATCCTGTTTGCATAGGAGAAATGAGAGAGGAGGGCAGAAGTCATAACCTCTTGCACACAAACATCCCTTCCACTCACATTCCATTGACAGGAGGCCACACCTGGGTGCCAGGACTGGGACGTGTGGTTTGCTGTGTTCCTGAGGAGATAAGAAAATGAGCTTGGTTTACAATCCCATGGGATGCTGAGAAGGTGAAGCTCACCTTGCTGGAGTCGTTTTCTAATTAACCTAATTAACTGGATCTGAAATATTCTGTGCATCAGTCTACTACTCTTTTTTTTTAATTGAAGTATAGTTAATTTACAATGTTGTATTAGTTTCAGATGTACAGCAAACTGATTCATATATACATATATCTTTGGATTCTTTCCCATTATAGGTTATTACAGGATATTGAATATAGTTCCCTGTGCTATAGCTACTCTTTAAAAGTTCTCATTTTGCTCTTGACAAATAGAATGATAATCATTTCTGTGGCTTTGGGTTGCTTGAGGATGTAATGAGATAATGCACAGAAGTGCATAGAACAGTGCCTTCCTCATAGGAAGTAGATCAACAAAAATAAGTTATTTGTATTATCCGTGTAATAATATGAATCATAATGAATAATAGTGATGTACGTTTTCTTGTAGATTGTCTTCCCAACTCAGGAGAAAAGGAATATTTCTTCCCCTTGAAATTACTCTCTCTACTAAAATCCGCATCCCACCCTTTCCCACATTCTTCATTCATTTTATTCATCCCCCCCCTTTGTCCATCAGACTATCAGAGGCTTTTCCTTGCACTGTGTCTCCCTTGCCTTTGTGCCCTAGAAATACCAATATGATATTTGGCCTTGTCTCTCTCACATCTGACTATAAAGGAAGGAAGCTGGAGCCATAAAATGAGTGGATTGGCTTCCCTGCCATGTTGTGGCCTCTCCCCTCTTAGTCCTTCTTCACACTGCTCAGTCAGCCAGTAATTGTCCCTGTCCAGCCCTAACTCATATCCTGAGTCTGTTCTTTCTTTTTTTCTTTTCTTTTTTAAAAATTTTTTGGCTGCGTCGGGTCTTAGTTGTGGCACACGGGATCTTTCGTTGTAGCACGCGGCTCTCCAGTTGTGGCACGTGGGCTTAGTTGCCCCGCGGCATGTGGGATTTTAGTTCCCCAACCAGGGATCGAACCCACGTCCCCTGCATTGGAAGGCGGATTCTTAACCACTGGACCACCAGGGAAGTCCCAAATGAGTCTGTTGTAAATGTTCTCCCATCTCCTTTTCCAGGTTCTACTCTTGAATATCTCAAACCACCTTGAGCTCATCATGAATAACAGAATTTTCCCCCCAATTTCAGTGAACAGTCCTGTCATCCAAACAAGTTTGAAATCCAGATTCAGCCTTTTGTCGTAACACTCCACACACAGTGCTGAGAAATTGTGACTGCATCACATAAGCCTGTTCTGATGTCTGGGTGTCTCTCTTTTGCGACTGGGTCCCAATGTTATGAGTGTTTCTATACAGGTACCATTTTGCCATGCATCTTTTATCCATTCTCTTCATGCGCTGATGATTGCTGGGTAGTTGATTATTTTATAAGCTGTTGAAACATTTGTACCTACTTCTATTGCTATTTCTGCATTTCTTAGCTAGAAGTCCTGTATAAAGAAAACTTTTCCATAATTTTCTATTTGGCTACCTCAAAATACATTTTGTACAGAAAAGGGAGGAAAGAGCTAGATCTGTTCACGCCAGCAATTTTCAGGATAATTATTTGGAGCACTATCATCCTCCTCAAACAATAACAAATGTTTATCTCTCGGGGATAAGATGCCCCTTTCGCACACATGCTCAGACTGTGATTGTGGCAGCCAGTGTCCTAGTAGGAAATAGCATTTAGTTAAGTTGCTCTTCTTTTCCGATGTCTCATATTTTAAAATTAACCATATTTGTCTCAGTCCATTCGAAACTGCTATAAGAAAGCACCATAGACTGGGTGGCTTATAAACAACAGACATTTATTTCCCACAGTTCTGGAAGCTGGAAGTCCAAACTCAAGGTGCAGGCAGATACAGTGTCTGGTGAAAGCCCATTTCCTAGTCCACAGACAGCCTTCCTTCTTGCTATATCCTCCCATGACAGGAGGCGATGGGAAATTTCTGGGGCTTCTTTTATAAGGACGCTAATTCCATTCATGAGAGTAGAGCCCTCATGAGCTAACCACTTCCCAAAGTGCCTCATTTCCTAATACCATCACGTTAGGCATTAGGTTTGAACATATGAATTGAGGGAGACACAAACGTTGACACCATAGCAGTATCTATTTCAGGAAATTGAGTCAGAAATATTTTATGGAAAAAATAGGGACTTCCCTGGTGGCACAGTGGTTAAGAACCCACCTGCCAATGCAGGGGACACGGGTTCGAGCCCTGGTCCGGGAAGATCCCACATGCCTCGGAGCAACTAAGCCAGTGCGCCACGACTGCTGAGCCCGTGCTCTAGAGCCCGCTAGCCACAACTACTGAAGCCTGCGCGCCTAGAGCCCGTGCTCCACAATAAGAGAAGCCCCTGCTCGCCACAATTAGAGAAAGCCCGTGCTCAGCAACAAAGCCCCAACGCCACCAAAAATAAATAAATGAATTTTTAAAATAATAAATAAATGGAAAAATAGCTGGGCTAGGGACTTCCATGGCTGTCCAGTGGTTAAGACTTTGCCTTCCAATGCAGGGGGTTCAGGTTCGATCCTTGGACAGGGAACTAAGATCCCACATGCCTCTGGGCCAAAAAATGCAAAACATAAAAGAGAAGCAGCATTGTAACAAACTGAGGGACTTCCCTGGCGGTCCAGTGGTTAAGCATCAGAGCTTCCACTACAGGGGGCATGGGTTTGATCTCTGCTCAGGGAACTAAGATTCCGCATGTCCTGGGGTGTGGCCAAAAAAACAAAAACAGAAACAAAGAAACATTGTAACAAATTCAATAAAAGACTTTAAAAAATGGTCCACATCAAAAAAAAAATTTTTTTTTTAATATAGCTGGGCGCTTCCCTCGTGGTGCTGTGGTTAAGAATCCGCCTGCCAATGCAGGGAACACGGGTTCGAGCCCTGCTCCGGGAAGATCCCACATGCTGCAGAGCAGCTAAGCCTGTGCACCACAACTACTGAGACTGCGCTCTAGATCCTGCGAGCCACAACTACTGAGCCCACGTGCTGCAACTACTGAAGCCCGTGCGCCTAGAGTCCATGCTCCGCAACAAGAGAAACCACTGCAACGAGAAGCCCACGCACCGCAACTGAGTAGCCCCTGCTCACCACAACTAGAGAAAGCCCGCGTGCAGCAAAGGAGACCCAACACAGCCAAAAATAAATAAATAAATAAAATAAATAAATGTGTTATTTATATATATATGTGTGTGTGTGTGTGTGTGTGTGTGTATTAGCTGGGCTTGCTGGGGTTTCAACACAAACACTGAGATGTACCCATGCAGGAATGAATTATTTTGTGTGGGAAACAGGCAGAATGCCACATCATCTACTTCCTTATGGGCCTCCTTACAGCTGTCATCCATTTCCCCTGTCATGATCCTGGCTGAAATCTTTTCTTTCTTATCCCTTTGTTACTGACCAGGGTTCTTGGCCTCCTTAATCAAAATTGATCAGAGGCCAGACAAGAAATTCAGGCAAGGCTTTACTGAGTCTCATGCTGCAGCACTAGGGAGCAAAAAAGCAAGTAACAGTTTCCCTTGCTTGCTCCCTGATGTGGGGGTGAGCTGGTCCCTTAAATGGGATGAGGGTAGGGGCAGAATCATAGGTTGGAACGGAGGTATGCTTAGGTGGTCTGCCCACGCCCTTGGTGGTGCTTTGCGCAGGGCTCATGCACAGTACCCTGCTTTTGCTTCCGACACCTCAGAAGTGGCAGTTGGGTTTTTGGTCTTTTGTATCTTGCTGTTCATAATTTGCCCTAAAGCACATGTACACAGTTATTTTTAATCCCTTATAGTTTCTTTGTATCTGTTGCTTGAGGAGATGTTCGTCCAGGTGCAAGCACTGCAGCAAAGGGTCCCAGGTCCCAGGTCACAGCCTGTCTCACCTTGAATGCATACACTGAAGCCTACAAAATTATCTCTAAAGTTCTGATCTATAGGAAGTTGGAGAGTAATAAGATAATATTTTTTGGTTGCCAACTATTGAAAGCAGGCATTTTGTGACAGTGACACTGCAGTGTGTGCATCAAGGTTTTTCTTTGGGTTCCTGCTGGCTGAATGGAGTCTACAATATGATGTCTCCCCTTAAAGGGATTATGTTTTCAAAAAATAGAAGGGACAGAATAAATATGAAGATATTTGGATAATAACATAAACTTAAATTTATAATTTATATTAAAGCGCTTTCACTTTTTGTAAAATAAATCTTCTGTATATGTTCCAAACTTCATGAATTTATTTAAACATTTAGAGAAAGCAAAGTTTTTCTATTGTCCACCTGTTTAAGGGACACCCAACCTTTTCTTCCGCAACATCCTAGTAATGGCCATGTGTGAAGTCTGTTCTCTCTAGACCCTGAGCAAACACGCTGAAACGCACAGAACTGTGAAACTTCAGTCTGCATGTATTTGAACAGTAGCAAGATAAAGTTTATTAGTTCACATTTATGACTGTAGGTACTTTGTATCTGAGTGATATCATGATATCCTCGGAGCAGGCTCAACCAAGCAGGAGGAGAGCCCAGAGAGAGAGAGAGAGGCCCCCAAGACAAGGTCGGGCGGCGGGGCGGGGAGTACACAAGCAGATGTCATGAGGGAATTTCATTGGTGCCTTGTAATGTCACTAGGTCACAAGGGAGGACAAGGGGAGCTTGTGTCAGGGGCCACAGCCTCATCACTCTGGTGTACTCAGTCACCTGGGCGGGGTGCTCACAGACTGTGGGGATGGTGAGGCAGCAGAATACGAAGTTTAAAAAATTTACCATACAGTATGTCCACTTGCTCAGTTAGGAGCATCTTAAATGACAAGATACAGGAAACACAACAGGGAAACTGGGTGTGTCCCCTTTAGAAACATCCAATGCCTCGCCTCCTTCGTTGGAGCCTCTGTAGGCCCTTTGCCAGCTCCAGTATCCCGCCTCTGGGACATTGGCTCCAAGGAGCAAAGACTCCCTCTCCCGGGCGGATGCAGGACAAGAACTACATTACCCTGAAGGCTATGCTCCGCGGGATGGCCGTGAGCGCCGATCTGATGACGTCACAGAAAACGGGGCGTTATTGGCTCGCGTTGTCAGCGGCGGGACTTCCTGTGTCGCCAGGGAGGCCGTTTGTTCGTGATGGGGCGGTTGTGTCTCTATCTTAGGTGACTTCTACCCAGGTCGTCGGGACGGAGCGGGAAGGACAGCCAGGAGGGCCCACCTGCGCCTTTTTTTTTTTTTTTTTTTTTTTTTTTCCACCTGCGCCTTTGTACGACCTGGGGGAGGGTCAGCTAAGCCCGCTGGACCAGCCGGTCTCCGGCGCCCTCACGTGGCCCTACGCTCCCCGCGGTGCGATGGCGGCACTGGTGACCCCGGCGCAGGTGAGTGGACGGTGCGCCAGGCCACGCCCGCTCGGGCCCCACCCACGTGGCCGAGGCGCGCTGCTGTGCAGGATGGTGGTGTCCTGTGAGTCGTCACCTTGTCCTCCCCAGGGCATTGTTTGTCGGAGCCTCGGGATGGGGTCGCTTGTGCTCCGGGTGGGAATCCAGGTTAGGGGCTTCACGCTGAGGCTCCCATTTCTGTCAGTCAGTGGGACGCTGTGTGGTAGGGAGAGATGTGGCTTCTCGAATCCCCCTGACCCCATACCGCTGGCGTGGAAGGACCCGCAGGGACGAGCGCAGGCCGCACAGTCCGGAGACCTTTCTGTGTGTTGCGGCCCCGCCCCTTCCCGAGGCTAGGACCTTGAGCAGCTTTCCCTGCTGTTCTTGGTTATGTTTTGTTTTGTTTTTCTTGGCTGCGTGGTGAGGCATGCGGGATTCTAGTTCCCCGACCAGGGATGGAACCCGTGCCCCCTGCATTGGGAGCGCGGAGTCTTAACCACTGGACCTCCAGGGAAGTCCCTGTCCTTGGTTTTTATGCTAAAGTTCCTCCAACTGGGTTGAGGGAACTAGAAAAACCACAAAGGTGACGTGTATCCCCCCGAGTCCAGCACGGTACAGGGAGCGTCACTCTGGCTCTCTTTCCACGGAGGTGCCTCCTGAGCCTTTGTTGATCTTAGAGGCTCATCCCTGGGGGAAGCTGACCCTTGGGCTTCCCAGCTGTGTAACCTCTACAAAGATAAGGGCTGGGGTGGGGAAGAGGCAGGAGTAGCCTGCAGCAGCTTGGGGATTGCAGCCCTACTAGGACAGAAAAGGTGTCAGGACAGGCAGGGCACCCAGAAGGCCAAGGAATTTGTCTTCCAGTTTACAGCCAGTGGAACTGGCTTCCCACTGAATCTGTTTTCCTGTTTGAGGTTCAGTTACATATGGTAAGTGGCGATAGTGTGCAGGAGTGTGGTGTCCCTTTGGACACAAAAACACAAGAGGTCCTGGGTAACTCCATAGCCGTGGCCCTGAGTACCCTCATCATAGTCCTGATTGCTGTCAGGCCTTGTCTTATTTGTTAAATTCCCATTCACTTGGCTCCTTCCTCACTTTATTTCAGACTCACTCCAGTGTGCTGTCCTGAAAGAGGCTTTCCGTGGTGCCCTGTCAAAAGCAGACTGTGACCTCTTGGCTTCTCGCTCTATTTTCTTTATTTTTTATTTTTAAAATGTATTTATTTTATTTTTGACTGTGTTGGGTCTTCGTTGCTGCATGCAGGCTCTCTCTAGTTGCGACCAGCGGAGGCTACTCTTCCTTGGGTTGTGCGGGCTTCTCATTGTGGTGGCTTCTCTTGTTGTGGAGCACGGGCTGTAGGTGCGCGGGCTTCAGTAGTTGTGGCTCACAGGCTCAGTAGTTGTGGCGCACAGGCTTAGTTGCTCCGCAGCACGTGGGATCCTCCCGGACCAGGGCTCAAACCCCTGTCCCCTGCATTGGCAGGCGGATTCTTAACCACTGCACCACCAGGGAAACTCTATTTTCTTGACTTTGGAATCTTTGGGTCCCTCTGACGTTGTCTTGCTCATTTATATCGTTGCTTGTTTAGCATCTCTTTCCAGCCCTAGCCATGAGTGCCTGTTGCTGCTCTCTGCCAAGACCTAGAACAGCCTGGGCTTGTAAAGGGTACTCAATAAATGGTTAAATGAATGAATGGGTCTCCCACTCAGGTGCTCCCATCACACTTATAATAAGTACAACCTCCTGCACTGTGGCCCACAGGCCTGTACTGGATCTGCCCCATGACTTCCTCCATGCTTCTTCCTCTTCCCTCTTCTCTTACTCACCGCACTCAGCCAGGAGGTCCTGAACTTGCAAAATTCCTGCCCAATTTGCAGCTTTTCTCCTTGCATTTTCCTTTGTCTGGGGCCCTGTTCCCAGATCTCTGTAGGGCTGCCACTCCCCACTCTTCCTGTGCATCACTGTCACCTCTTAGGACAGTCTTTTCCTGGCTGTTTTTTTTTTAAACAGTTTTTTTTTTTTTAATAGCTTAATAAATGGCATACCCAGCTTTATCTAGTTTCTTAATAATCACCTAGTAAATGAAGCAGAGGTGTAGTTTCTTTTTTTTTTTTAATTATTAGCACCTTTAATTATTATTTATTTATTTATTTATTTATTTGGCTGTGTTGGGTCTTCGTTTCTGTGCGAGGGCTTCCTCTAGCTGCGGCAAGCGGGGGCCACTCTTCATCGCGGTGCGCGGGCCTCTCACTATCGTGGCCTCTCTTGTTGCGGAGCACAGGCTCCAGACGCGCAGGCTCAGTAGTTGTGGCTCACGGGCCTAGTTGCTCCGCGGCATGTGGGATCCTCCCAGACCAGGGCTCGAACCCGTGTCCCCTGCATTAGCAGGCAGATTCTCAACCACTGTGCCACCAGGGAAGCCCTCCTGGCTGTTTTAATTCTAGATAAGGTACCCCTGGCTCCCACCTGCCCATCTTCTGGCAACTCTGTGCCGTCTTTTGCTGACTGGATATTCAATTCCCACTTCTGTTCCTTTTTTTTATATACAACAAAATTTTAATTATGTACTAAAAATAAATTACAGGAAAGAGCTTTAAAATGCTACAGAGGACAAAGTCACGATAAACATTCCTCCCACTGAATTCCCTTGGGGGGGTGGGGGGGGTGAGATTGCAGTACTCAAGAAGATAAATATCACAAATATATCAAAAACTTCAAATTGTCTCTGCATTCACACACTGACATGAGCCACAAACATTCCTTCACAGAGACTGTACTCATTAGCCTACCACAGAACCAGATTTTGTCATAAACTACAAAACTTTTAATACAAAATCGTGTTTATATATTTATAATTCATATACATGCCCTATCTGTGATTTAGAAAATAAAAGCTGCACACTGTATAGACACTCTTAACTCATAGTTGTAGGCAACATTTTTGGTTGGAATTTCTCCCCCAATAAAATTAATGGCATATTTTATGTACATGAAGGCTAAACTGCATAAAGACAGTTCAGTTTCCCAGATATGCATCTCCTTTTAGGACAGGTTTATAAATTTAAAAAGGCAAGACAAATGTACACCTCAGAGTCATTTTCTTAGCTACAAGAGTTGTCATGTAATTTCTGTGAAGTTTCTGATACATGCATTTATGTAATACTGGTATTGAAGGCAGTAAAGCAATATGTACTTTTTTTTTTTTATATGCTATTCTTGTCTGCTTACATTCTTTTTATGTATGTATGTATGTATGTATGGCTGTGTTGGGTCTTCGTTTCTGTGCGAGGGCTTTCTCTAGTGTGGCAAGCGGGGGCCACTCTTCATCGCGGTGCACGGGCCTCTCACTATCGCGGCCTCTCGTTGCCGAGCACAGGCTCCAGCCGCGCAGGCTCAGTAATTGTGGCTCACGGGCCGAGTTGCTCTGCGGCATGTGGGATCTTCCCAGACCAGGGCTCGAACCCGCGTCCCCTGCATTGGCAGGCAGATTCTCAACCACCATATTGCGCCACCAGGGAAGCCCACAATATGTACTTTTAATGTCGTGGCTCGATAAAGGCTTCATTGTCATTCCAAGCTGATTCTTGATACAGTGATTCATAACTTCTCTAAAAATTAAAATTTCAATGCGACACTGTGTTAAAGAGACTCTAAATAGATTTCTTAAAATATTTCCCTGAAATATCCTTTACATAAGACAGATTTCACTAACATTAGATTAAGTAAAAAGGGAAAAAAAAGAATTAAACATGGCACAAGTGTGCATGAAAACTAATGCTCCTCAGCCAGTCTTCATGTCTTAGGAGCCATAAATAGAATGCTTAAAACCAACAAACAATTTCACACTCTGTGGCAGCCATCTGTGATTGATTGTAAACTTTGGTTTATTTTTATTTGAGTTCTCATTGTACAGCAAGCATGAAAAAAAGAAAGAGTGGAGTCCATGTGGGGATGAACTGTCAGTCGGTCTGTCTTTAATCTGGCATGATGAGACACCTGGTCAGTCAGGCCTGCTTTGATAGAGTTTGTTACAGACTGCCTTATGTTTTCCTCTGTCAAATTATCACCCAGGGGCTTCAATACCTGTTCCCATAGTGTTTCAGCAATCTGATCAATCATTGTTCCAATTTCTCTGAACTCCCCAGAGTATGTAACATATGCCCAAGTACAAAGAGACGTCAGTGCTAACCCCATGACAAGGTTATACAGACGGCTATAGAGTTTAGGCCAACGAAGCCAGTCAGTCCTGAGATTATATACATAGCAAACATGACTGCAAACAGTGTGGCAGGGGTACGAGCAGCATAGAAGATATTTTTGCCATCATTGTGCTTTATAAAATTTGCATAGGTTTCATCTATTTCAGCCTCAAGCTGGTCCAGATAACAGTGGTAGAATTCATCTCCACCCAGTTTTTTTACTGAACGAAACTGTTTAATCGCCACTTCCTTGAGATCCAGGTGTTTTCTCTTCCAGATCTGAAGGTGCAATGTAAGACTTGTCCCCACCGCCTACCTGCTCCATACTTTCTCTCTTGCTCCTGCTACTGCAGCAAAATTATTAACTTCAGCTGTTGCCTGAAGCATGGACTTTTTACATAAATTTTAATGTAAGCCTTAAAGTATTCTACAAGATCTCTACAAGTGACTTTAGATCCACTTATCTCTTTTGCTACCAAATTTTCTGGGGCAAGTAGCACTGGAACCAGATTTCAAAGCTCTCGTTTAAACTCTTCATCAATATCTTTCAATCTCCCATCAAAACTAGGATTAGTTGCAACTTTAAGACTAGGATGTGGCAAAAGGAAGCAACCAAGATTTGAGAAACAATTGTGAATGTGCTTCCTTACATTCTGTAGCTCTTCAGGTTGATTTTGTTTTACCTGAAATCTCTTTTCAAGGAATTGGTTTCCACCTTCCAAACCATATGAATGTTCGTAAGGATAACTCCAGTTTCGAATCAAAAGCATTAACGTCTGAAATGGTTTCTGGTAGATTTCTTTCATTGCAAGTCTGCCATATTCTATAAATAATTGCAAGTGTTGAAGATCATCTTCTTGAATATTTTGAGACAAATTATATAGAGAGCTAGTCATAGTGCTCAGAGCAAACACTGTTGCACAATCTCTGATAGTTGACTGGCACCCTGGGTATCCATTAACAGCACAGCCACTTTTGTTCATTCCAGACATATGCCTGTTGTTTCTCTTTCGCAACCAACTCGCCATGTAAGACCAGTCAGTGGTTCATTGTTTCCACCAATCCAACTCTCAGAATCCTTGTTATACATATATCTAAGCATGAAGTCCAGTAGAAATGATTTCCCTTTACAAAAAGCTCCTGCTTCACTACTATGTGAAGATCTCGTATGTGCTCCTGTAGCAATATCTGCTCCAAAGCTTCTTCATCAAGCTCAAAATTACGGTCATCTTCATGTGCAAGAAAAATCTGTACTGGACATGGTTTCTTCATAACCTCATCAGAGTTTACTAGATCGTCATCTTCATAATTCTCACCTAGGAGGGTCGTGGACGAGGCGTGGTTAACCCGGGTGTTTGGGTCCCTGGTTCACCGCCGGCGCCACAGCCCCTCGTGCAGCTGCTGCCTCCGCACTGCCTCGCCCCCGCCACCTTTTTTTTTTTTTTTTTGCCGCGCAACATGGCTTGTAGGATCTTAGTTCCCTGACCAGCTATTGAGTCTGAGGCCTCAGTAGTGAAAGCGTGGAGTCCTAACCACTGAACCACCAGGGAATTCCCCCACTTCTTTTCCTTAAATTTGAGGTTGTGGTTGATTTTCTAGAGCTGCCTGGGCCTCAGGCCTCTGGCTGTGACATGGAGGTGACGATGGCATTTACCTTGTGGGCTGTGGATTAGTGAAAGTCACAAAATACACTGAACACTTAACTGGGCCAGGCACTCCACAGCATCTGGTGGGGGAATATTTTCTCTTTAGTTCCAAGAATTGGTATAGTGGAAATGATTGTTGTATTGATGTGGAAATTGATGCTTGGAGAAATGATGGGATGTCGTCCTCCCCATGATCACACTGCCAGCAAGTGTCAGATTTCCTATATATATATAAATTTATTTATTTATTTTTGGCTGTGTTGGGTCTTCGTTGCTGCGTGTGGGCTTTCTCTAGTTCTGGCGAGCAGGAGCTACTCGTCATTGCGGTGCGTGGGCTTCTCATTGCTGTGGCTTCTCTTTGTTGCGGAGCATGGGCCCTAGAGCACACGGGCTTCAGTAGTTGTGGCATGCGGGCTCAGTAATTGTGGCTCACGGGCTCTAGAGCACAGGCTCAGTAGTTGTGGCACTCGGGCTTAGTTGCTCCGTGGCATGTGGGATCTTCCCTGACCAGGGCTCGAACCCGTGTCCTCTCCATTGGCAGGCGGATTCTTAACCACTGTGCCACCAGGGAAGTCCCGAGTGTCAGATTTAAGAGTATTCATTCAAACCCCAGAAATCTGGCTCCAGAGCGAGGGACCTTTAGTCACTTTACCGCAGCGTGTGAAACCCTCAGCCTGGGGCAGGTGCACCGTGAGGACCAGGGAGGCTCAGCACCTGTCACTTTGCTGTTACCATTGTTGGAATTATCATCATGATCATTTTTCCCAGAGCACGCACCATCTGCTACCAGTCCTTATGGAACACCATTGTCTGTGTCATCTCCAGTGGCTTCCTTCACGGGAGGCTTTTCTCTCAGCCACAGTTGCGTTATATCCAGAGGCTGCTTCCACCTCCCCCTTGAGCCCAACACAGAACTCGGCGATCAGCAGGCCTCGGTGGTTCAGGCCTGGGTCTCTCTGCATCTTCACCAGCAACAGAGTGACAGGGTTGATCCTATCCAAGTGCACAAGCCCAACACCACTACCTGTGTTTGACTCTCCAGGTATTGGTGACCTTCAAGGATGTGGCCGTGACCTTTACCCGGGAGGAGTGGGGACAGCTTGATCTGGATCAGAGGACCCTGTACCAAGAGGTGATGCTGGAGATCTGTGGGCTCCTGGTCTCACTGGGTAAGTGCTCAGCTCTCACACCTGTGGGGGACCCCAACCTCCTTGTTTCCAGGCTGATCAAGGTCACAGGAGTCACCTTTCCTCCTCCCCACAGGCCCTGCATTTTTCTGGTCGCTTCTCCTCCTGCCTGGTCTCCCTGTGTCTGTAGCAGTGATCGGTGGGATAGAAACAATGTCCTTCTGAACACCAGCCCTCATCCCAGTGCCCAGCACCCTCGGGCCTCAGTTTGAGGTCCTTGTTGCAGATTCCACTGGAGGGAAGCTGACTGGCCCAGCCTGGTGGGGTCAGATGTCCCCACAGCCCAGTTAGCAGGGCTGTTCTCAGACGAGTGGGTGAG